>NC_089503.1:43541530-44929863 GCF_036850995.1 Saccopteryx leptura
CTACAAAATACCAAGTACCAACATATATATTGATTTAACTTTCACAACAAGTCTTCAAGGAAGATGTATTGTGTCTGATTTTATAGATGAGGACATGGAAGCTCAGAGAATTAAGTAACTCCTCAGGTACACAGATCTAATAACTGAGAGGCCTGGGCTTTAAAACCCTACTCTAAACCTTTTCATTATACTAGTTTTTCTTCTGCAGTAAATTCTGTTCATATTGATGGCACTTCTCCAGTTCTAATCACCATGGATGTCAATAAAAGACTTACTTTTGAAAACATGAAAAAAAGCAATAGATTTAGGCATGATAATTGTAAGTTTTTCAATTTGGGGAACTTGTGAGGTGGTGCCTACATCAGAGGAAAGAAACAGAACTAGATAAATGATGCAGGATTCCCCCCCCCCCCCATAAGACACTTGGGAAAACTAGGAGTTCTGTGGCTTGGTAGGTGTGCATATAAGGCACTTGGTAAAGAACAGTCTTACTTTCCTTTTACGATGGTAACTCAATTCTGCGCAATGATTAATAGCAACAATTGGATTCTCATGTTCTAGTAGAGCGGTTTATGACAATATGTTTCCAGCAAATGCAAGTGAGAAACCTAAAGCAACTAGTTGTAAGGAAAGAGGGGTGGTGGAAGTAGATAGGGAGAAATGCAAGATAACAGCACTTTATTTATTTACTTACTTTTTTGTGAAGCTAGACTGTTTTGTGTATATAAAAAATGTAAAACTTTGGGAATGGTGGTGAAAACCTTTCTTCATCTTTCACAGATGATTTATAAAAATGCAGGCCATTATGTATAGGTATCTCCTGCCCCCCCCCTAGAAGTTAGGGTGTATGTAATGTTATATGGTAGTCAGATTTTAAGAGGATGTCTAAATTACTCTGCAATTCCTGAAATGAACTCTAGACAGGTTGTGTGTTAAATACATACTGCTCAAATACCTTGTCGTGTTTTCCCTCAAGGCTGTCCTCCCATTTATTTTTATTTTTATTTTTTTTATTTTTATTTTTTACAGAGACAGGGAGAGAGTCAGAGAGATGGATAGACAGGGACAGACAGACAGGAACGGAGAGAGATGAGAAGCATCAATCATCAGTTTTTTGTTGTGACACCTTAGTTGTTCATTGATTGCTTTCTCATATGTGCCTTGACCGCGGGCCTTCAGCAGACCAAGTAACCCCTTTCTCGAGCCAGCGACCTTGGGCTCAAGCTAGTGAGCTTTTGCTCAAACCAAATGAGCCTGTGCTCAAGCTGGTGACCTTGGGGTTTCAAACCTGGGTCCTCCGCATCCCAGTCCGATGTTCCATCCACTGTGCCACCGCCTGGCCAAGCTGTCCTCCCATTTTTGTATTGAAATAGCTTCAGTTGTACCTGATGCTTCTTTTATGGCTGCTATGGTGAGAGCTAGAAGGTAGAAATTGGATCTCATTCTTACCTGGATCTTGAAATGAAGGGACTGTAACATCACTATCTTGTAATGTTGTCTGTGTGAGAATATAATTAAATGTTGATCATTTAGACTAACCAGAAAAAACATGGTAAGGAAAGCATGGATAGTTAAGACCCAACAAATATTTGTTATATAGTTTACTTTATAAAAGCTACATACAGCCTTATATGGCAATGGCTTGAATTACGTACCATGTTTGTTGCCAAAACGTCAGGAATGGGAGTCAAATGGATTGATTAAAGGATTACCTGTTCTCCTTTCTTCTCTCTCTCTCTCTCTTTCTTTAGTTGCTAACCAGTAATTAAAGGCCTCTAACTGCAGAAGTAAAAAGGAAGGAAAAGTAAAGATAGCAAATATTTGGCTGAGATTGGATTAAACAAGAATCTAAACTGAAATATAAATAAAATTCTACAAGAGATATACAAATTAGTAAAGAAAAATTCAGATGATAATTAAAAATAGTTAGTAATTTATTTAATTTAGATTTACTATCAGTTACCTTTATTTAAATCTACCCCAGAGTTAGATTACCCGAGTTCAAATTCTGCTTTCTGTATTTACTATGTACAACATTAGACAAGTTTTCATTTTTTTCAGAAAAACATTTTTTGTGCCCTGGCTTTTTTATCTGGAAAATTGGGATAATGACATTATCTAATTCCTAGAGTTGTTGTGAGAACTAAATGAGAAAATACATGACACAGAGTTCAGCACAGAGACTGGTACTTTCTCAGCATACTTTCTAGTAAATACAACTTATGTATCTGTTCAACTGTCTCTCCAGCAGTCATTTATTCTTCCATCTATCCATCCATTCATTTGTCTATCCATCCATCTATCCATCTTTTTAATGTTTATAGAACATTCTTTAAAGCTCAAAATAGTTTTATTTGTTGTTTCTTTTCCTTTTCCCCCCTTTGAATCATTTTTTATTTTTCAATTACAGTTAATGTACAGTATTATTATTAGTTTCAGGTATACAGCCCAGTGATTAGACATTTTATAACTTACTAAGATCATCCCGATAAGTCTTCTATCCATCTAATTCCATACATATTGACTGTATTCCCTGTGCTGTACTTTACATCCCATGACTATTCTCTAACAACCAACTGTACTTCTCAATCCCTTCACCTTTTCCCCCAGCCCCCATATCTGCTCCCAGCTGGCAATGATCAAAGTGTCCTTTGTATCTATGAGTTTGTTTTCTGTTCTGCTTTTCATTTCTTTTGTTTTTTAGATTCAACTGTTGATAGGTATGCATTTATTTTCATTTTATTGTTAATGTTTTGGAACTTTAATTTTTCTTCTTCTTCAAGAAGACCCTTTAACATTTTATATAATATGGGTTTGGTGGTGATAAACTTTTAGTTTTTTCTTGTCTAAGAAGCTCTTTATCTGTCCTTTTATTCTAACTGATAGCTTTCCTGGGTAGAGTAATCTTGGTTGTAGAGCCTTGATTTTCATAAACTTTGAATATTTCTTGCTGATCCCTTCTGGCCTGCAAAGTTTCTGTTGAGAAATCAACTGACAGTCTATGAGAGCTCCCTTATAGGTAACTAACCGCTTTCTCTTGCTGCTTTTAAGATTCGCTCTTTGTGCTTAACCTTTTGCATTTTGTTTTTTATTTATTTATTTATTTTATTTTTTTTACAGAGAGAGAGAGAGAGTCAGAGAGAGGGATAGATAGGGACAGACAGACAGGAATAGAGAGATGAGAAGCATCAATCATTAGTTTTTCATTGCGTGTTGCAACACCTTAGTTGTTCATTGATTGCTTTCTCATATGTGCCTTGACTGCGGGCCTTCAGCAGACCGAGTAACCCCTTGTTCGAGCCAGTGGCCTTGGGCTCAAGCTGGTGAGCTTTGCTCAAACCAGATGAGCCTACGCTCAAGCTGGCAACCTCGGGGTCTTGAACCTGGGTCTTCCACATCCCAGTTCGACGCTCTATCCACTGCGCCACCGCCTAGTCAGGCACCTTTTGCATTTTGACTATGATGTGTTTTGGTGTGGGCCTCTTTAGGTTCATCTTGTTTGGGACTCTCTGTGCTTCCTGGACTTGTATGTCTATTTCCTTCACCAGGTTAGGGAATTTTACTGTCATTATTTTTTTCAAATAGGTTTTCATTTTTTTGCTCTCTATCTTTTTCTTCTGGTACTCCCATGATGAGAGTGTTGGTATGCCTGAGGTTCTCCCAGAGTCTCCTTACACTATCATCATTTCTTTTTAGATTCTTTTTCCTTCCTTATTTTCTAAATTGCTAATTTGATTCTCAGCTTGATCTACTCTACTGTTGATTCCCTGTAAATTATTCATTTCAGTTAATATATCCTTCATTTCTGACTTGTTCTTTTCTTATGGCTTTTATGTCCTTTTTTATGTTTAGCATTTCTTTGTTGAAGTTCTCACTAAATTTCTTGAGCATCCTTATAACCAGTGTTTTAAACTCTATATGTTTATTTCTTTTTCTGGAGATTTCTACTATTCTTCTACTTGAAAAAATTTTTTTTGTCTCTGCATTCTGGCTGCTTCCTGTGTTCTTGTTTCCATATATTAGATAGAACTTCTATGTCTCCCAGACTTGGTAGAATGGCCTTGTGTAGTAAGTGTCCTATAGGGCCCTGTGGCACAACCTCCCCAGTCACCTGAGCTGGGTGCTCAGGTGCACCCCTGTGTGGGGTGTGTGCACCGTCCTGTTGTAGTTGAGCCTTGATTGGTATTGGTGTCACTGGGAGGGGTTGATCCCCAGATCAATCAGCTTTGAGGACTGGCTGTGACTATAGCAGAGGAGCTGCTATGCAGGAGTCAACCATACAGAGCAAGACTTGCTTCAGTAGGGCTTTGGTGCTCACTCAGCCCACCCCTTGAGTATGTCACTCTGGAAGTGGTAGGGTTGTAATCTGCGTGGTCTGAAGCTGTCCACTGGGTAGGTATACTTGCTCTGGGACCACCCAGGAGGTGCAAGATCAGCTACTGACTGTGCCTTGCCTGAGGCCAACTGGCATGAGCTACAGAGCAATGTGCAGATGGCTGCTACTTATACTGGGCTTGCTGGTGCCCAGGAGAGGCTAAGCTGTGAAACAAGGCTGTTGCTACTGCCAGGTCTAAGGCCACTTAGTAAGAGGTATGAGGTATGCAGACGCCACATATTGTTTGACAGATTTTAGGAAAGTCTGAGGCACGAGGCAAGAGAGGCCGATTGTATGGGAAAGCTATGGCTTCGGTGGGTCTGCAAGTTGAGTGGGGCAAAGGGAATCACCAGGGAAGGGAAAATAGTGTGAACCATGTTGATGGAAACTTAGATACAGCACCCACCTGCCAGCTCAGTGGGGAAAAAGAACAATGGCCTCTGCCAGCACTTTTGGCCTCCAGCTCTTGCCCTGATGCCTGACAATCCAATTTCTCCCTGTATGTCCCTGATTCCTTTCAAGCTGCTGCCCTAGCACTGGAGCTCAGAACAAGTGAGTTGCAGCAGGTCCATGCACAGACCGTCTAAGAGGAGCTGCCGGGGACTCCAGCAGCACTCCGTCTCACTACGCCACAATCCCTGTCGGTTTTTACAGAAGAAGTTATGAGGACTTCTCTGGCTCTGGAATTCTGGGCTAGAAGGTCTGGTGTGAAGCTTGGACCCCAAGCTCCTCAGCGGGAACCTCTGCAGTCAAGATATTCCTCCTGGTTTTAAACCACCACATGCGGGTGTGGAACCAGCTCATTCCATGTCTTCATCCCTCCCTCTTAATGTGGCTTCTTCTTTAAATTCCCAGTTGTAGGACTTCCATTCAGCCACATTTCAGTCAGTTCTGGATGATGGTTGTTCTGTAGTTTAGTTGTAATTTTGATGTGGCTGTGGGAAGAGGCCAGTACCATGTTAACTTAAACTGCCATCTTGACCAAAGTCGAAAAGTAGAACTTTTTTTCTTTTCTTCTTCTTTTCCAAGTGAGAGGAGGGGAGATAGAGAGACAGACTCCCACATCCGCCATAACTGGGATCCACCCAGCAATCCCCATTGGGGTCGATGCTCTGCCCATCTGGGGCCATGCTCACAACCGAGTTATTTTTAGCACCTGAGGTGAAGGCTCCAGGGAGCCACCCTCAGCGCCCAAGGATGATGTGCTTCAACCCATCGAGCCATGACTGCAGGATGGGGAAAGAGAGAAAGAGAGAAGGGGAGAGGGATGTGTAGAAGCAGATGGTCACTGCTCATGCATGCCCTGACTGAGAATTGAACCTGGGACATCCATATGCCAAGCTGATGCTTTACCATTGAGCCAACAGGCCAGGGCCAAATATGTAGAACTTTTAAAGTATGAAATGAAATTAGTTGACCAGGGGTGGGGGAAGAGGAGATAGTCCTGAAAAACTAATTTATGTACAGAGATCTAGAAGCTTTACTTTAAATCCTCTGATTAAGTATAATACCCTAAATTTATTTTGTTCATTTAATAATATTTAAATAATTTGGCAAATATTTTTAAAATATTTTCTTTGTGCAAAATATTGTACTAGATACAGCAGGGATACAGAATTTTGTTCTTGTCCTTGAAAAAGTTGTAATTACTTATAAAATATATAACGATGTTAAACATTTAAAAAATTATAAAAATACATTTTCAGAGCACTTATTAGATTTGATTAAGAGAAGGATGGCTCGTAGTTACCTGTAATAGTCTCAGTTGGTATCCTAGTGATATGAAAGCAAGGTGAGGGTTGTATGGAGAGACAGGTGAAGAAAAGGCTGGGAGGCAGTAATAAATGAAGTCTGAGTATATCAGTCTAGTTAGAATATAAGGTTAAAGTGTAGACTACTCGAAGATAAGTTTTAAAAGATTGATTGGATCTGGATAGAGGGCCTTGAATGCCGGGGTCAGGAGTTTGAGCTTGTTTCTGTCATCAGGGAAGAGCTACTGTCTTTTCTAGATCTGATAATGGGAGTGTTGGTAAGGCTGATTTGGAGGGAGAAGTACTGAAATTAGGGAAACCAGTTTAGAATCTGTTGCAAGAGTCTTGATGGGAAGTGTAATAAAGTCCTGTACTAAAGTGATTATGAGTATGGTAAGAAGATAGGAACTTAAGAGACATTATTAAGGAGGAGCTGATGGAGCTTAGTGACAGGTTAGCAATGAGGATCAAAGATGAGAAAGAAGAGACGGATATAGTCTTCATGTTTTGCACTTGGATGATTCTGAGAATGATGCTCCTCTGGGTGTGAATGAATGAGGGAGGGTATTGAAGGAAATAAAGATGAATCTAATTTTAAATTTGTTGAATATGACATAGCAGAGTACATCTTGTTATAAATATCTAGCAGTCATTTGAGGACTGTTGTATTTCAGGGAAATGAGAGAGAGCTCAGTGTTGGGGATATAGATGTGAAAATCATGATTTCAGGAATGAGATGTTTGGTAGAAAGAATATACAGAAAGAATAATGCTTAGGTTGGTAACATTAACATGTGAGTAGTATTTCCAAGATTATTCACCTTAAATTTGAAAAATAACTTAATTTGTTCATCTTCTCTAATTTTTCCTCTTTCAAATATTATAGATTGTTTACAATGTGGTGTGCACTGTGCTGGGTACTGGGGAATCCAGCAATGAAGAAGACAAACACGATCCTTACCCTTATGGAACATATAAAAAAACTTCTTTTTACATATAAGACAAAATATTTTTATGTTGTTCTTTTTCCTTCCACTTACTATAAGCTTATGATGCTATCTATGCAAACATTTATCTCTCTGGGTCTGGAAGACATTCTCTGACAACAGGTTTCCTTCTGTGTGTGTGATATATTCTATTATTACTGTTTGTAGCAAATATGCTATCGGAGCATAACTTTAGGAATGTACTAAGTTACTCATCATTGAAGTTGAAAAACCACAGCTCACATTCCCATTACTGAGAGGTTTTTATTGTGTTAAGTTTATAAGTAGGATCCTTTGAAAAGAACTTTATTACTTGAAAGTTGGCAAGGTCAAGGAGGAAAAAATCTTTTCCTAAATCAGTCTCATTTCTCACATGCATATCACTTCTCTTAATGATAGAAAATTTATCTTAAGTCGCCATAAGACTTCCAACTAGAGATTGGACTTTCCCTTTTTCCTGTTTCCCCCATCCTTCTTCTGCTTCTGATTTAACCACATAAGTCACCCCAATGTCTTTACCTCACCTTTTATCCTAAAAATCAAACAAAAATTCCAAAAACCCGTTCATAACTAATTGGAGGAATGAAGGAATAAAGAAATAGGAATGCAGTATAAGATTGACCATTTCAGATTTATAAAGGATGAAAGCATCATTCTAAGGAATGATCTGTCTAATCGCAAATGTCTAAATTTATATGCAAAGGTTCAAGCTCAGGGAATCTTATGTTGTTGATGGTTCCTAATTCATTTCACTTTCATTCTGGTGCAGTTCTTCCTTTTTTCCCTTAACTGATCCATTTTTTGGTTAGAGGATTATAAATGATATTCTTTAGAACAGAGGTATCAGGTAAAAATGAAATATCAGGCATTAGCTTGTAGGTATGATACACTTTTCTGATGAAAGGAAGTCATTACAGAAGAAAGAAGAAAATCCCCATGTTAAGAGTGTTTTGAGAATGGGAAGGATAGTTTTTGACATATTGGAAGAAATGATGTAAATCTGAATGTTTTAAAATTTGAGTGAAATATAAAGTCATTTTATTAAGATGTGGTTTGTTTGGAGCAGCATTTATATTAATATTTTAGGAATCTTCTGGGTATGGGAGAAGCATGTCAAATTTTCAGTGCTTTAATACTAACTCAGCTTTAGGTTACTAAAATCACTTTGAGAGTTGGCCAATCTAGCTACCAAATTTGGACGAGAATTCCAGATGCTGAGCGTCTCAATAAGAGTTGTGGACATGCACCCTATGCTCAATTATTTTTCTAAACTTGGGTAAAGATGCTTTTTGTGAGGTTATTTTCAACCTCAAAAATATGGGCTATTTAAGACAAAAATAAAGCATAACTTTTTTCTTTTAAGGAAAAATTAAGACAAAAGCTTTTGAGGTTGGACCCTACCTGCACTTTCAACTTCAGAAAGGTTTCTAGGCTAGGAAGAAATCTCTGAAAGCGTGTTTTTTTTAATGGATGTGCTGCTGACATACACTTAGCATTATGGGCCCAAATGGCAGTGATATAATTTGCAGGCCTTCTCTGTCTGGAAGGCTGTAGTGTTCTTATTGGTATTTGTATTCACATTTTATGAATTTATCTTTCTTGTTGTTTTTCATTTTAATTTAGTGTAAGACTAATAAATCTTATTATTAAATAACATAAACATTACATCATAGCATTCAGTATTAAAATGCACTCCTTTTGGGGGGGGAGCCAGATAGATGTGTTTACTCTGTAGAGAGATTTGGATTTGATTTTTTGTTTTCTTCATGGTAATTATGTTTGCACTTTGCTGATCACTAGTTGTGCATTATTACAATGGAAGGTGACAATTTGATTGTCTTCAATTGGAGAAACAAGTAATTTTATATTCGCTAACCTGTCAGGTAACACTAACTCACTGTACTAAGAGCTCCTGGCAATGCGGCTTGGCACCTATATTTAACTGCTTTGATGCTTGTGTAACCTCTGCTGAATCAGAAATACTTTGCCTGCTGGAAATGGTTTTCAGGGTTGTACAATGAGGTTTTCATTAAGTAGACAAACTGAAAATGAACTGCAAAGCCACAGTTGTTTCTCTCCTCCCCTTTCCACTTCGCTCCGCCCTCTTTCTTTCCTCTCCTGTTTCCTCTGCCCCTCTCCTTGTCCCTCCCCTTTGCTCTTTCTCCTCTTATTCTATTGGAACTTGAAATTTATATCTTATTTCATAATATAAAAGGGATGAATTGCTGGACTACTTTATTTAACTAGAGGAGAACCTCAGAGATTAGCTTCTTTATATCATTTTATTCACTCTCACCATATAGGAACCTTCAGTTTTTAAAACAATCCATACAGTACAATTTTTCTTTTTTTCTTTTTTTCTGGCAGTATTAAAAACTGAAAAGTAAAGGCAAGAATGGAAAAGTACACAGTGACAGCTTCCTACTGTTTTTTCTCTGAGAAGTTATTGTTCTGGTTTATAATTTTTATTAATAATTAAATAAACTATCTTGTAACTGGGCTTCCATACTAGTGTCTTTCAAGCTGACAAAGACATGTTTGGTATTGTTTAGCATTGGACATGTTTGGCAATTATGATTCTCAGTTCATGTGAAGAGGAGATTCAAAGTGAATGTATATAAAATTCATTCTCATTATCTTATACAGCTTTCATTCACTCAAGCCACACTGATGTCTTACAGTTGAACTATTAAGTCATTTGTGCTTGATTAAAATCCTCTATGTTAGGGTATTTTTATAGTAGCTATTGTTTGGCTTTGCTCTTACTGTTGAGTGACTGATTTTATTCATATATATTTGGGCCTAGCTTTCCAAAGCAAAGATCCCAACAAATTACTGGTAAATAAACTGTGAAAAAAATTCAGTATTATTGCTATTAGGCAAAGAGTATAGATAGTGGTTACATGAAATCAAATTGTTTTAATCCTGGGAAGAAACTGGATACTCAGGGACACATGTAATAATGATAGGCTTTCCATAGGCAGTCCGGCAGGCAGCCCAGTGGTTAGGTTGGTCGCCTGCCTCTTCTAGCAGATACTAACCAATTAGACAGAGGTGGTTACGTGATGTAACATTATCAGGAGAAACAATTCATGAGTCAAAGCATTCCAAGACATATGAGCTCTAGTCCAAAGAACAGTCTTAAGCTATATAAAGTGACAGCAATATTGTCAGCTAAATATAAACTCTAGAAACACAAACTTTGATGACTTGAGAAGAATCTGTTCCAGATAGTCCCTGTTTTGTAAGAACCTCAGAAGGCCTTTGAAAACAATTTTGGTAGTTTGGTGTGAAAAATTAGAAGACTTAGATAAGCCAAAATCCATTAATTTAAGCCATTTCTTAGACATACTTCTAGTGCTTCAAACATATTTCATTGGTCTAATCTCTATTGATTTGACTGCTATCTCAAATCAGTGAGCTTTCTTCCAACAGATACTGTCTGCATATTTTACCATATATGTTCTGAAAGAGACACTGCACACTTTAAAGGATTGATTTATAAGTCTCCAAGGTAGCTCTGAAAGCAGTTACCTTCTTTTTCACTAAAGTTTTCTTTTTAAACAGATAGAAGAGAGAGAAGCCCTGGCAGAAGCCTTGGGAAATCTGAGGGGGTAGAGTGGGGGAGAGGAGGTAGTGCCGTATAGAACAATACAGGGAATCAGTAATACCCCACAGGCTTTATCCAAATAAAGCAGGAAAAATGTTAAAAGGAATGTCTTCATTTTAATGTCTGGAATCAGGGTTCCTCCCCCTATCCATTTTTAAATGTGGGAATTAGAGGTACAGGCAGGTTTTTAAATTAGTCTTTGCTTTAGGTTGGGTGGGCTGACACCCTCTGTGGGGTTCCTGGGCATTGTGCATTTTGGCAGCTGAACATATCTGTTACTCATGCTCCTTAAAACGAGAGGCACTGTGTTATATTTTTGGAAAATTAGTTGTTTATTTCTCAGTATTAGATCAATTGCAGGATTAAATTAACAGTGAATTATATGACTGAAATAAGTCTACTCTGGTAGCCTAGGGCTGAGTTGCAAAAATAAATGTGAATGTTGGCCTGAATTTTTTCTTTAAGTAAACCAACTATTAAAATGTCGCTTTATGTCTAAACAGGGCTCCTTTTGAACAAATGTAACACACATAAAAAGTGAATACCATTTGATTAAAATCTTAGATATAATGAAAACATTTTTAAAAAATCAGGTTAAAAGTATTGTTCTAGTAAACTCAGTGGCTCTTTTTCTATAGTTACATTAAATCCCAAATGATACTTTGGAGATGGATTCTTTCCAAGAAGTAGCAAAGAAAAAACCCAGTAATTGTGAGTAGCTATGCTTTATGAGAAAGTTGTTTTAAAATAATCCTAACTTTTAGCCAAACCAGGGGTTGGCGCAGTGGATAGAGCATTGGCCTTGGATGCAGAGGACCTAGGTTTGAAACCCTGAGGTCTCAGGCTTGAGTGCGGGCTCGCCAGCTTAAGTATGGGGTCTCTGTCTTGAACATGGGATCATAGACATGACCTCATGGTCATTGGCTTGAGCACAAAGGTCGCTGGCCTGAAGCCCAAGGTTGCTGGTTTTAGCCCAAGGTTGCTGACTTGAGCAAGAGGTCACTGGCTTGGCTAGAGCCCCCCGGTCAAGGCACATATGAGAAAACAATCAATGAACAACTAAGGTGCCACAACTATGAGTTGATGCTTCTCATCTCTCTCCCTTCCTGTCTGTCTGTCTCTGGCTTTCCCTCTCTTGCTAAAAATAATGATAAGGATAATAATAATAATAATCCCAACTTTTAAATATATACAAATAACTTTTTAAAAAACAACATCATGTCAGAAAGGTTTAAAGTTCTAGACAGTATGATTTTCTGAGATAGAGGACTTAATGTATAGATATCCAGTCCTTACCATTTTATAAAGTCTTGGACCGGCTAATCTCAATTTCTTGTTAAAGGATACAAAATAAATTTATTGTCTGAGTAGGTTTGTAAAGGCCTAATTGTTTAGATTTTATACTGGGATTTTGGAGTAAAATAATGTTCATCTTTCTAGAGGCATTCCTACTGACTTCCTAGAAAACATTATCAATTACAGGAGACTTTATCTGAGACAACCTCATTCCCCAAAGTCTTAAGCCCTAAAGTTCTTTCCAATGGCCTGGCATCCTGAGAATTCACTTGATCTGCTGGGCAGAGACATTTCAAACTCGGGGAACACATGATGGCAATTTAGTTTTATGTGTCCCAAAGATATGCAGTTCTCTCTGGAGGTTTTTCTTGATAATAACTATGCCCCAGAAAACCATCTTGTTTAACCAATGTGATAAGTTGACAATGTAGTTTTTCTCTCTGATTATAATGTACTCTGTGTAGTCAATACACTGGTACCATGTGAGTGTAATTTCCTCTTTTATTTTATCTCCAATGCACTGTATTATAAATAAACAGTTAAAAAAAACACCAAACAAATCTGTTGCATCTCCTTTTAAGATTGTACCACTGTAGACACTTGTTCTAGTAAAGTAGAATTGGGCGCATTTGATTGCATTTAAATTTTTCATGCTTCAGCAGTTTGGCTGGGAGCACAGTAAAGAAAAATCCCATGAGCGAGGATCGTTTAGAATAATAGAACTTGATTTTGTGTATTATAGCGGCAACATTTGCGCTGCTTTAGTTAGGGTTGTGTCAGCACTTCCATTATAACCCCCCGTTTTCAGGGGGTATAACTAGGGAGATTTTTTTTTAATACAAATTAAAAAAACAATTCATTTGAATGATTTTTAAGTTATAGTGCAAAAATAAAACAAAGTAAAGTCACATGGAAATTGATCATTTTCACAAGGATTTTGATCCTTTTGCTTCTTACTAGTTATATATGGCAGCAGCTAAAGTAAGATACTGTTCTAATACACTGGGGGTGAAAGTTTTTGTAATGGAAAATTACTGATATGAGCATTAAAAGTAAAAGTAATTATCTGACATGACATGAAACATTAAAACAGGTGTACATCTGATTTATGATTTCTAAAAGAGGGTAGACATGCTGCAGTGGTTATAGTAAAAGTGTTACCAAGACTCTTTGCAGCTTCTAGAATACTGTTTAGTTGGTCTAGAAAAATGTTTTGAAAGGGAAAGTTAGTAAAGAAATGCTATGAATGAGGATGTAATCAGTAAATTGAAGGACTCTTTAATAAAGTGTGCAAAAAATAATCAGTAAATCAAATCTAATAATCAGTAAATTTGACTTATTTAATAAACTGTGCATTAAAATGAATTTGTACGCACTTTTCTTTTCAAAATACAACAAAACTCACCACCTCAAAACAAAAATAACGACCACATCAAATAAAAAACAAACGTGAAACAAGCCCAAAAATTTCATCAAAAGAAAATGCCCAGAGTGCTAGCTCAAAGAACAAAATCACCTTTTTCTCTGCCAGCAAAGTGTTTGAGAACTATAGTAAACACAAGAAACTTAAGTAAAATATTACATGGAAAGGTAGTCTTGAAGTAAAAAAAAAAAAAAAAAAAAAAAAAAAAATAGTGTCAATTCCTTTGCTAAAGGCGGGGATTTAGAAGTTGTCCTTCCTTCCCCTGTCCTTGTCCCCTAATGATGGTGTGAACTGAGGCTGAACAGTCAGATTTAATTTTTTTTTTTGGCAGCCTGTCTTTTATTTGCAACTTTGATGCACATTGTATTTGTAGGTGCAAAATAAAAGACAAATTGTGTGATGTTGTAAGTAGGCAGCTTTGTCGAATGGTCACTGGAGGGATCACCAGAAGACTGTTGATGAAGGCGAGGTGAAGCCTTTCCTCACTAATTGTATTCAGCGTGTAATTTCTAAACTTCCCTCTGAATTTTGATTTTCAATTAACACTCCCCATTTGAAGATAATTTTCTATTTAATGTAATTGCAGGAAATAATTTATTGGCTGATTAAGACTGAGGGCCCAGCCTTCCTTAAGAAAACACTCTTAACAAACCAGTCTTTAAACTGAACTCATGGTTTTGGACAGATTTAGTCTATTTTTACAGCTGCATGGTTGTGTTTAATTAGGATTGTGCACTATTGTTCACTGGTGCAGTTTGCAGTTGGAATTATTCTTAAGAGACTTTTGCATTTTGTGTCATGATTTATACTAAAGTGACAATCACAGATATTGCTATTGGAAGGAGCCAAGTCACTTTATAATAACAGGATGTTTGTTGGGGAGCTAAAGTCCCTATGAGTTTTAGGTTATGACTTTCAATTGTATGGAGCTGTTTTAAAAAGCAGCAGCAAATTTATCCTTTTGTTTTTAATGTGAATGATGACATTATTGGTACTATTATTATCTGAACTATGAAAACATTTTTGTTGTTTATGGAAAGCTCTTGATAACCTTGGAAAACATTTATAATTTGCCTGGTTTTACAATAGTATTTATGGGGCCAATGAAGTAAGCTCTAGAGTGATTAATGTAGACTAAGAAACATCCTTTGGTATCATTTTCCCTAAGTGTGTATACATTTGCTTATTTGTTAGTATTTATAGAAATTGGTTAAGAATATACTTATCTGATTCTTTGATATAGTAGTTTAGAACATTTTATTTCTTCTCAAAGACAATATAGACATTCTTCTGTACCTTTCTCCATTTTATTTTCTAGCATCAAATCTAATAGATGAAATTTTTATATTTGTAGAATGATTATTATAAGTAGGTATCAGCATTTTAGTATGTTTCAAAGCACTTCAAAGCCTGTAATACTTTTATTTAGAACTGTGCATAATTAGAGTAACAGATCTTATCTTAATTTTTTTTTTACTATAGGATACTAAATCAGAGCCCCCTCATTAATTGTGAGAAATTTAGCATTAGCTGTTAAATCCTATGTGAAACATGGGCAGCTACATAAAAACTACTGTTTAAATTGGAATTAACTTAATTATTTTTCTTTGCACTTGATATTTCCTTCACTGTAATATTCATGAAAGCATGTGACAGATTTGTAAATTTAACTGTTAATCTCAGATTTCTAGACCCTTTAATCAGTATTTATTTGTCTGTAGAAACAGTACTAGCAAGTTAATGATTTGCTAATTTGAAAAATGCTCATGTGGTTTCCTATGTTAACTGATTTGTGCATTTTTAAAAAAATGGTATGAAATCAATTAATGTTAAAGAGCAATTAAGGTAGAGATTTTATTCCTTTCGTTACACAGCAATTTCTGAGCTAAATATGCTGTAAACCAAAAATGCCATAAAGTTTTAGAAAAGATGCTCAATTGCCTCTTATTTCAATTTAAAAACTTTTAGTGGTTTTATTTCTAAACATTTTGCTAAGATTATCATCCTGATAAAATGATATTATTAAAGTTTTGAATTTCTGTTTAATAATAATGATTTCTGATTGTATATGGCAGCACAGCATAGAGGCCTTGTGCTGAATGCAGTCGGTGTTTACCTGGAGTTACACAGATGAACGCTCAGTAATTGTTTTGGGGGTGTTGAAACTATCACACATTGCAGGCATTTTACTATTTTCATACTAAATGCTTTGAATCTTGTATGTACTTTCTAATATAAAATAAGAGGCATTGTGTCCTGGCTGCATAGCTCTGTTGATTAGAGTGTTGTCCTTACATGCAGAGTTTGCCAGTTTGATTCCCGGGCAGGGCACATACAGGAACAGATAGATGTTTCTGTCTCTCTCTCTCTCTTTAAAATCAATCAGTAATAAAAAAAATAATTAAAAAATAAAGACATAGTTATTTCACATGCACAATTCAAATGTTATAAAAATGCTTTAAGACTAATCTAACCGAATCAGCCACTCAATCAATATGTCACTTAAAAGGTAAATTACAGCAGTTGACAAAGCTGGAAGGTCTTTAGAAAAGGATCACACTGACACCAAACAGTGTTAGGCCTAGCGCTCACTACAAGGTATAAAATCAGAAGTCAGGACCAAATTTGCTTAGAGCTTTCATCATAGATTACTTAATCTTTTAATTATATTTTCTTACATAGACTTCTTTTGTTCTGACATAAAACACAAGTGGAATTTGGATATATGTATTTTCAAATCATCTTCCAAACTGGCTCATTTGCCAGTTCATTCATTTTCTTTCCTATTTATTCATTTTAGAGAGGAGAGAGAGTGAGAGTGAGAGAGAGAGAAAGAAAGGGGGGAGGAGCAGGAAGCATCAACTCCCATATGTGCCTTAACCAGACAAGTGCAGGGTTTCGAACCGGCGACCTCAGCGTTCCAGGTCGATGTTTTATCCACTGCGCCACCACAGGTCAGGCTCATTCATTTTTTTTTTTTCTTCATTGCTAGCCAAACCAATAAAATTAGTCTCAAGAAGCTTATTATCTAGTTGGGAGAACCAGAGGCAGGGGATACACATATTATGCTATACATAATGAAAACTTATTCCATAAAGACTTTATTTATGTATTGTGAAGAGAAAATATGCCACAATTAGTGGGAAGAGGTTTGCTAGTTAAAATCAAAGAGGGGAAGTGGAATAGATAAGCTAAGAGCTCTTTTCAGTTGTTTTTGAGCAGATCAGAAGCACCTCTGAAGTTAGAGAACTTTTTCTTTTTCTGAATTAGTCAAATGTAAGGGTTTAGTTAATTAATTAATTTTTTGTTATCGACAGCCCTTTTTAATCCACACTTGTTTCCTCATCTTGCAGAAGAATGTCTTCCAAGCAAGCCACCTCTCCATTTGCCTGTTCAGCTGATGGAGAGGAAGCGATGACCCAAGATTTGACCTCAAGGGAAAAGGAAGAGAGCAGTGATCAACATGTGGCCTCCCATCTGCCTCTGCACCCCATAATGCACAACAAACCTCACTCTGAGGAGCTACCAACACTTGTCAGTACCATTCAACAAGATGCTGACTGGGACAGTGTTCTTTCGTCTCAGCAAAGAATGGTGAGTTTTTAAAATCTGGCCAACTGTCACTAAATGTATCTGTTAATATGGCCTCATTACAAATAGGTGTTTTAGTGAAAACAGAATACATATCATTAGAGTTTATTGTGTTCAAATCATAAAACAACCACTATATATATTATTAATATTAATCTAACTGGGAAAAATTGGAAAAATGGTTTGTGATTTAGTTTTTATCCATTATTAAGTCACCTTGACAAAAGATATTTCATTTAATTTATGGGAGATTTGTTTATCATAGTCTCTGAACCTCTGAATTTAAGGTGATGAAGTTGACAATACCACAAAATAGGTATGATCAAAGTAAATGTGGCTGTGTATTTTTTTTTTTTTTACAGAGACAGAGAGAGAGGGATAGACAGGGACAGACAGGAATGAAGAGAGATGTGAAGCATCAATCATTAGTTTTTCATTGCGTGTTGCAACACCTTAGTTGTTCATTGATTGCTCTTTCACATGTGCCTTGACTGCAGGCCTTCAGCAGACTAACCCCTTGCTCGAGCCAGTGACCTTGGGCTCAAGCTGGTGAGCTTTTGCTCAAACCAGATGAGCCTGTGCTCAAGCTGGTGAGCTCAGGGTCTCAAACCTGGGTCCTCTGCATCCCAGTCCAACGCTCTATCCACTGCGCCACCACCTGGTCAGGCGTGGCTGTGTATTATTATATTGAAAAATTTTATTAAGCAAGCATGTCTACATGAATGAGATCATGTGGAGAATACTTCTTCAGTGAAAAAATGCAGATATTTATAATTTTTGATGGTCAATCTTGATTTATAATACTTTCTCACTAGTGTGCCAATGTATTAATTTCAAAAGGACATGCAAAGCTCCTATCATTCCATCAGACTGCAGTTTTCTCTAAAGGTAGAAACAACAACATTACATGCAGGCAATGTGTTAGCCAGCTTCTCATGTTAAATTCCATCAAAAGAAAAATTAGAGCAAGTGATTTTCATTTTCTAATTTAAAGCAAAAATATTCATTTTCTTTGCATCTAGAACTGACCAAAATCATTACGTATTTGATTTGATTAGGAATTTTAACTTTGTTTTACATTTCGTAACTTTTGGTTAAGTAATGAGAAGTATTTTAGGTGGGCAATTAGGAAAAGTTTTATTCCTTAATTAAAAAATAAGGTAATACTCAAAAAATGCCTTTACTACTAATAACATATATTTAAATACTTGCTCTATGCTTAATGTCTCAGAACCAATTCAAAGACTTGATTTCATAATTTATGGATGCAGACACTTCTTTTTCAGATGATTTTGCAGACATAAGTAGAGCTCTGAAGCAGGAGGTGAGATGTAGGGAATTGGAAGGAAAACAAGACTTTCCGAGACTATAGATTCAAAGGCTATTATCACTATAAAATTAAGTCTATCTACTGGAAGATTTATTTTTCTTGACTAGGGAGAAGAGAGAAGGTATAATAAAGTAAGACTAAAAGGCTATTTTTGTGATTAAACTTGAGTGGTTCATTTTATACCTCCAGATTGGGGTGGGTGAAATAGATATCCAGTGGCTTTTTGGCAAGATACTAGGGCAATGTTTTGTTTTTATTTCCATAAGTATTTATATAGCAACTTCTTTGGGTGCAGCATTCTACTAGGTGCTGGTGAACAAAAGGTGCATGATTATGACTTCATGGAGTTTATATCTAGGAGAGGGAATTGAAACAAACAAACAAACACACACATCTATACACAAATATGAGATTAAAATGGCGATGTGTGTTAGGAAGAAAAAGAACAGAATGCTATGTGAGAACATAGTGGAATAAACCTTGTTTAGAGAGATATGAATGCCCTCGTTCACCTAACAGTGATAGGAAATAGCCAGGCAAAGAATGGAAAAAAGAGTAAAAGTAACAGAGAAAATAGCAAGTGTGAAATATTTGAGATAAAGAATATAGCTAGGTTTCAGGAAATTTAAGATAGTCTTTATGACTGGAGTGTGTGTACTAAGTGAGGATGCAATGTAGCATCAGATTTGGCTGGAGAGATTGGTAGGGGATTTATCCAACAAGACCTTGTAGAGAACATTACGGAAGTGAGCTTTGACTCTAAATTTAATGGGAAGGCATTGAAAGGTTTAAGAATATTTCAAACAGATAATTCTGGCTGTAGTGTGAATGGATGGAGTGAGACAGAGTAAAGGAGGAAGACCTGTAGGAGGCGATTTCAGAAATTCAGGTAAGAGATGATAATGGCTTGGATTAGTGTAAAGGTTACAAAATAGAAGGGGTGGGTTCAAGATACATTTTTGCTTTTATGCCAGATACAGCCATGGGCAGATAAAAAGAACTAGATTGGAAAATGTAGGTCGAGACAGAAATAATACAGTTCAAATTTTACTTTTTAAGAGAACACTTTGCTTATTTTTCTCAGTAAAATTTTGTGTATATCTTGGCAAGTGCCAAGTTGCTTCAGTGAGTTATTCTCAAGGTTTTATGATGTAAAATTTTGTCAGAAAATAGATATGAATAATGTGCTTACCAAATTTATATTAACTGGAATTTACAGTAACATAAAATAGTTTAAATTTGCAAATATGTTATTTATTAGTTTAAAATAAATTGTTCTTGCTGAAAATGTTTTCAAACTTTCACTCTTCTTTTGCTGTCAAGCATTGCTTTCCATTGGACCTTTCGTGTATTCTGAATGTCTGGAAGCCAAAATATTTTGTTTTAGCTCCCACTCTATAGTATTTCCCAGCTGTGTACTTATACGGTATAGTAAAAGGATTTAACAAATGGGAAATAGCAGCTGCATTTGGAAATTCCCATTGTGCTCCCTTTTCACTCAATAGATTCAATACTGTGTACTGTGTAACAACTGTAACATCAGACCTGGAATGACTTATATTGCAAGTATCATATCACCAAACAATTTTCTTTACAGGAACGAAAAACAATAAGAGGACTTTAGGTTTCTGGGCAGTCCTTCAAACCTACATATAGGGGGTGTGCATGCACATGCGTGCACGTTTGTATGTATGTGTTGGGCTGGGGGGGACTGTGACAAAAATAAAGTTTAGTAACTATTTTATCTTATCCTACTGTCAAGTAAATATAAAGTCCAAGATGATGGTTATGAACTTAAGTGAAACTTACAGTTTTCTTCAGTGGATTACAACTATTTTCTGTAATTGAACCCCATAAAATAGTTGTGGGGAAATAAAATTTAAAAGAAAGTCTAAAAACAACAACAAAAATTCTTTAGTACCTATTCAGTTTTCATTGTTATTTACTTTCAATGATGGCCTTCACTCAGGAACAGTTAGAAACAGACAGTGAAAGTTTCTTATCTTTTGAGTTCAGAAAGGGTTTTTACTTTGAAGTATCAAGACCACAAAGGAGCTTTTCTGTAAGAGAGGGTACAGATGAAGCAGAGACGTTCTGCTAATTCCCACTTCCCGATTAGAAAAATACCTTTAAGTGTCAAAATTCTGATTATTTTGAGGTGGCACACCAATAAAATATGAGAGACCACATAGTTTCAAACAAGGGAAAAAAATCCATTATGGCATATGTGAAGGAGAGTAGAAATTTTAGAGATCAGCATTCAAAGACTAATTTAAGATAAAAAGTTTTATAGTTCTGTTTTAAATACAGTTACTTATATTATGGATACAAAGAAGTTTAATTTTAAATTTTAGTGTGCTGTGTTAATTGGTAAGATCCCTTTGAAGGCTGAAAAGTTAGTGTAAATAAGAATTCACTGTTCTTGTTTGCTATGTATGGGCACTAGTATTTTCATTATGATGCCAGTGTACTAGCACCTTTTATTGTGTAGGAATATTGATACTGTCACCTGATACATGTTTTTATTCCCTTTAGGACTGATTTGTTAGGCAGGGATAAACTTACGTAATTTTTTTTTTCGTGGAAAAATGTATATATAGTGTGTTACTCTTTTTAATGGTGACATTTTGTGGTAGTGTTTAGTGATTGGCATATGATACTGTGGTTGTAATGATTATCTGCTAAAGACTACTTGACTATATAGGACCCATTAAGTTCCAGGTGCAGGGACTTTTTTGTGAATAAGACAGATCTCTCCTATCATGGAACTTAGATTCTAGCAGTGTGACGAAGAAGTTTCATAAAGTGAAACGATTTTAGACAATAACTAGTGCAATGAAGAAAATTAAATGAGAAAATGTGATCGAGATGACTACTTTAAACAGTCCAGGGAAGGTCTTTTTGAAGAGGTGACATTTGAGTTGAGATCTGAATAATGAGAAGGAGCCAACTATGTAAAAACTTAGAGCAGGGGTCCCCAAACTACGGCCTGCGAACTGCATGCGGCCCACTGAGGCCATGCACATCGGGAAGGGACACCTCTTTCATTGGTGATCAGTGAGAGGAGCACAGGATGCATCCTATGTTCCTGGAATACTGTATGTGGCAGCGCCACAAAGCGTGGCGTCACTCACGTAACAGTACTACTTCCGGTGACGCTAGACGCACGCGTCACGGCTCCGGAAGCGCGTCATATCACTTGTTACGGCTAGCAGTGACAAACATGGAACTGGACATGGACCATCTCATTAGCCAAAAGCAGGCACATAGTTCCCATTGAAATACTGGTCAGTTTGTTGATTTAAATTTACTTGTTCTTTATTTTAAATATTGTATTTGTTCCCGTTTTGTTTTTTTACTTTAAAATAAGATATGTGCAGTGTGCATAGGGATTTGTTCATAGTTTTTTTTTATAGTCTGGCCCTCCAACGGTCTGAGGGACAGTGAACTGGCCCCCTGTGTAAAAAGTTTGGGGACCCCTGCTCTGGGGTATCATAGGCTGCTGTGAGATGTTTGGACTTCAAGTGCAAGAAGAAGCCACCAGAAGATTTTTTTTTTTTTTGTATTTTTCTGAAGCTGGAAACGGGGAGAGACAGACTCCCGCATGCGCCCGACCGGGATCCACCGGATGCTCTGCCCACCAGGGGGCGATGCTCTGCCCCTCCGGGTAGTCACTCTGCCGCGACCAGAGCCACTCTACCGCCTGGGGCAGAGGCCAAGGAGCCATCCCCAGCACCGGGGCCATCTTTGCTCCAATGGAGCCTTGGCTGCGGGAGGAGAAGAGAGAGACAGAGAGGAAGGGGGTGGGGGTGGAGAAGCAAATGGGCGCTTCTCCTATGTGCCCTGGCCGGGAATCGAACCCAAGTCTCCCGCACGCCGGGCCGACGCTCTACCGCTGAGCCAACCGGCCAGGGCTGCCACCAGAAGATTTTAAGGGAAACTAACAGGATTTGATTTATGTTTAAAAGATCACATTGGCTGCTGTGTAGAGAGTGGATTGTAGGAGATAACACCAGAAACTGGGACACTTATTAGGAAAACGATTGCGGTAGTGCAGGTGAGAGTTTGATGGTAAGTGGAAGAGTGAGCAATTAGGGAGGTTCTTCTTTGAGGAGTTCCATAGATTCCGAAGAAGACAAGATTCACACAGAGGGTGAAGAGACTATTTTAAGTAATGTACATGTGGGCTGAATTTAGTCAAGAATAAACAGGAAATGAAGTTGCTGGGACCAAGGACAGGTGGGGAGGGTAGGCTTGCTCCTAGACAGAAAATGGGCCCATATGAGGACAGAAGCTTTCTGCCTAAGAGGGAACTGTTTGCAGGTGACTTCTAGGGTAAGTCATGGGGATGTGGGCACTAACAGTATCTCTTAAGATTTAAAAAGTGACAAGATTGTAAGTGGGACCTTCTCTACACATGTGCACATGAGCACTTACGTGCAAGCTTATATTGATCAATATTTTAAACCAAATGAGATTATGTGCATCTGGCTTTTAACTACTAGTCCAATTAAGTAGAAATAACCATGCTGGACTTTCAGCCCCAGAATATCAGAACTCCTTATTTTGGAGACCAATTAAATTTCCCCAAATGAGTTTTATGTTTTGGAGAAGTTTTAAAAATATTTTTTTCGGCTATAAATAAAATATGCTAATAATGTTCTTTGTTCTAATCGAAAGGAAATAATGTTAGGCGTGTTGAGACTTTTAATAAAGAACTGTCGGAAACAATACTTTCTTGCTTGCAAACAACTTCTTCTTCTCTGCCTTTCTTGCTCTCAGTCCAGCGAAGTTGCTAATCAACTCTGGAGAGTTTTATGTAGTTCACTGGGAGTCATAAAAACTCTGGTGTGGACTTTGTACCATTTCTGGGAATGGAGCTGTTTTCATTATTTGATAACATAGTCCAGGAATTTTTAAGTGAGGATTTAATCCTTCTCAGCCATATTTTATGTTCTGACAGACTTTTTAGAAGATTTCTAATTTTGATGCCATTTAAGAGATTTTAAAAACTTGAATATTGCCAGCTTTTGGTAAGATTTAGTCATTTAAGATATGAGGCAGCACCCAAATGAAATTTATTTCCTTGTTTTTATTGAGAACTGCACTTTAGAATGTATAGTGAAACCCACTAGTTCACTGGTCTTGAGTAGTTTATAGATTTAACACCTAAGGCAAGGTCTATGTGCATCTTTTTGGTACCTGGCTGGTGTATGAAGCACTAAAAAAAATCCATAAACTATTAAGGTTTAAACTTTTTGAGAAATTGTTATACTCCTTCATTTTAGGATTTTGGAAATTCATGTAAGTAAAGTCCAAACCTAAACCTCTGGTAACAAGTTTACCAGAAATGTCTATCCTTGCTTCCCTGATTCATAAAACAACATTTTCCAGGAAGCCCTGTGGGAAATTTTTCATTTTCTATAAATTTAAAACCATATTAGTACACAGTACTGTCTCTTTTTCAAGTTATCTTGAAATTTAGTGACAGAAATTTACTTACAATTTAAATCAAAACATAAAACCATTCTTTTATTACATGGTGTGGATTGTAAAATAGACAACTAATGTTGTCTAGTGTTAACATGTTGATTACCTGTCTATTTTCACTCTCTGGTTATGTGCAGTTTCATTTTCGCTATAAAAGAAAAGCTATTTTTAAAAAGTTCCCAAGTCTGGGTTGTATAAATTAAACAAAATGATGACTCCGATTCTACTTGAAAATACCTTTAACCTGACCTGTGGTGGCACAGTGGATAAAGCGTCAACTTGGAGCACTGAGGTTGCCGGTTTGAAGCCCTGGGCTTGCCTGGTCAAGCACATATGAGGAGCAATCAATGAACAACTGAAGTTAAGCAACTATGACCTGTCTCCCCCGCCTCTCTCCCTCCTTCTCTCTCTAAAATCAATAAAATCTTAAAAAAAGAAAATATATGTTTATGTTTATGAGAACGAGATATTTTATCATCCTTCTTAATGATATAGTATTCCCTTCTAAATATATTTTTTGGAAAAGTTTTCTTACCGGGCATATTATCAACATTTTTATCCAAAGTAGAAACATTAAAATGCTCTGGTATAGTTGACATATTTCCTCTTGAGCAAGAAGGAATCAGGTATGCATGCTGACGAACACACTCCAGTCATTAACATGTGATATGTGGGCTGCATATTGAGCACCTGCCAAAAGAGAAAACTCCAGTATTTTGCTACATCTGTGCAAAGATTTTTTTTGTATTTCTTTTGTATTTTGACAGTTTAAGAAAAATCAGATCATTGTATCTTTTCTATTTTTTAAAGTGTAATAAACTTGTGTATACAGACAGTTTCAAGGAGATAGTATATGCCCTGTTTATTTGTATTCAATTTTTTACGCTGTATAACATTCAGTAACGGGTTTGCAGAGCACCAACTATAACATGAATCTCTTAAACTCCCTCTCTGACATTCTGTTTTAATTTACAACATACCTTCATGGTCATAAGGATTATCTTTTCTGGCATTCAACCAATATTCCCCTAATTTGCTTTATTTTATGTGATACTTTTATATCTCATAAATATTTTGTTTTTATTTTTTTCACCAATTTTCTGCTAGTGTACATCATAGTAACACCAGGGCTGGTCCTGTGATTTGACCCTTCTTGTCTACTAACCATATTCAAATATTCCTTCATGACCAAAATAAGGCTTGGGCTCAACAGCATTTCCAGACAATTAGGGATAGTCACTTTTCAATAATTATTTTAAATAAGACTTGATTACTAATAGAAAATCTGGTATAATCTAGTCTAACAGGATAATTTGGTTGACCAGGACTATCACACTCACCTTTTATTTTCTTGGTGAATTCAAATGACATTTAAACATAGAATTTTTTTTTTTAAATAAGGTTCTCGTAATTGATCAATATTGATTAATAAAAGCTGATCTTGAGACACCAATAATTTTCTGATTAAAGCGGAACTCCACAAGCATATTTCAGTAAATAGGTGGTTCTGATGTACACTTTCTTGTTCAGAATTTTTTGTTGCTCAGTGATGATCTGGGTACATTACTATAGTGAAATATGACACTGGAATAATGAAATCTGCACATTTGTGTCATTTTTCCAAGCAACATTTTATAGAAAGTATAATGTATATATTATATAGCATGCAGTCATTTATATGACTAATTTGAACTTTTTACGATTAGAACAAAATATGAGCCTTCAGGTCTTTCTAGATCAGCCATGAATAAGATGGTGGTGCCTGAATAGGCAGCGTATTTCTTTGGGAGGGGAAAGCTGGGATTGTGTTTATACTCCTCCAGATCTACCTTCCTTAGTTGGAGAGGTTTACTTTCCATAAAGGTAACTTGAACATGATGAATCCTGCTCCCACACAAATTCAGAGAAGAGACTGAAAGGTCTGTCTTTGATTATTGAGTCAAAACATCTGCATTAAGCAGGAAAGACCCTACTCTGTTCCTTCCTGAACATATCTAATCTTTTTTCAACGCATCTAATGAATGTGCCTTAATTACCTTGATATGCAAATTATCCCACTGTTTGATTGTTCTCTGCAATAAGTTTTCCTTGCTTTCCAAGAGAAGTGTAACCTTTTTAAAGAGGAAGAGCTTCAAACTATTATTCCTTTTGTTACTATAGCTTTCAGTATTGATGACATATTTTTTATACTATTAACCTTTTTAAATATTATGTTGGTATTACTAAATTCCCATGACCTCTAGGCATTATTTTTCTAGGTGATGCAAATTGAATTCAATGATGTATCTCTTTGTAAACTACATCCTGAAATCCAAAGTATAAATTACAAACCTTCGTTAATAAAATTTTATAATCAGGTAAAAATTAGAAAAGAATATTTATACATTTCATTTATCTTCTTTATATTTTATTAGCATTCTAGAAAATAGAAAGCATTTTTTGATAAAATGATTGAAAGTTATTTTGTAAACTTTTGCTTTTATTATCATTTAACTTTGATTTATTTTTATTGCTAGTGTACTGAGAACATCTAGAGTTTAATATTCTTAAGTTCATCAAACTTCTGGGAAGAAATGTGTCCTCACTCAAGCATCTATAGATTATGGTAGTATAATAGGAGAGAATTATTTGCCCAGGAAGATAAACAATTTGAATTTTTTTTTTTTTTGGCATTTACTGTTATTTAGGAACTTTCTGGTCACTCTCAATTGTAAATTGGTAGTTTTTTACATAAGCATTCGGTTGGCCAGGCTTAAGCTAATGTATTTCATGATCAAGCTGAGAAAATTTTTCTTCTTAAATTCAGAGTTAGCATCTGGCCTTCAGTTGTATTAACTTATTTTGTGCCTGGTATGTTTCTACCAAAGTTAACTGTCTACTTTGTTGTTGTTGTTGTTCTCACACTGATCTATTTTGTATGTGAAGTTGATTATAGTTTATTTTGCTTTCTGAAATTGACAGTAAGGTTAGAGTTTGGCTCTCCTTTTGGCTTTTTTTTGGAGGGGGGGATCCATGAGGGATGCCACAGGAAGGCAAGGAATTAATCTGAATCTAAGTTTTGGGATATTTGAAAGTCAAGAGAGAAAATTAAAAATTCATACCTCCCACTACAGCCTGAGAGAAAGCATAGGCTCTGTGACTATAACTGAGCCATCAATCAAAGGTTGTGTCTTGCCTCCAGGTAGGGCAATGCACAGCTTCCAGACATCAGAGGCACTTGATGACAGAATTAGACTTATACTTGCTGCTTTGTGGTAAATTAGTGACATTTTATGCCTAGTTTCTCTTTTCCTGGAAATGTAAAGATAGATAGATAGATAGATAGATAGATAGATAGATAGATAGATAGATATTGTTTTATAAATAACATAACATCTGAAAAATAACTTTTTAATGCTTGTTCTCTCTGTAAAAACTTAAGTCAGAGAGTTAGAGATGTTATTTAAAAAATTCTTGGTTTACCAAGTGTTTCTTGGTAAGCCATTATATGTATTTGACATATTAGAAGGAAATTTGAAGGCTTTTGTGGTAAAAGTCTCAAAATTGGCAACCCTACTGGGCAAGATCCCAGTGAAGACAGGAGATTGTTGAGATCACAGAGTGGCTGTGAGTGCTCAGTGTATATGATGTGTAGTGCAATCTGCGCTCTAGTCCCTCTGCCCTTGGAAAATTAAGTTATAAAAGGACTTCACTGTTAATACAGAAGAATCTCTATAAGGAACACAGGGGTTTGAAAAATCTTCATTGGGTTCTGGTTCTTTTTTTTTTTTTTAATTCAATGAGAGGAAGGGAGGCAGAGAGACAGACTCTTGCATACACCCCAACCAGGATCCACCCGGCAAGCCCAGGGGATGATGCTCTGCCCATCTGGGGTGTTGCTCCATTGCTCAGCCACCAAGCTCTTCATGTATATGGGGGGGGGGGGAGAGGAGAGGTAGAGGTAGAGAAACAGATGGGCAATGGGCACTTCTTCTGTGTGCCCTGACTGGGAATTAAACCTGGGGCATCCACATGCTGGATTGACGCTCTACCACTGAGACAACCAGCCAGGGCCAAGCACCTAGTTCTTTTTAATATTAAGATTTGTGAGGTATGAAGAGCATTCTCTGAATTATTTTTGTGACCCCACCCTCATCATTTAAAATAGACACCTTAGACATGGGTAAATAATCAAATCAATATTTCTTTTGGAGGGTCTAAGTACTACCTCTTTTCCTAGTGGAGCTTAGCTACCTTGCCTTTTTCCTAAGAGTTTTGTATCTTATTTTCTATTTTTACTGAAGCTACTCTGATATCCTTGAATCACTGTAGACCCCTCTATGTCCCTACAATGACCCTAGTTTTTGTCTTGAATTAAGGGCAGGTTTCCCAGAAACTGGATTAAAGAACATTTCAGCAGATTGTCTGTATCATACTACATGCTAACACCTGTGTTATACAACTGGTCCCTGGTATCTTGACTCTCCTACTTTCAGGGCTATTTCCTTGTTTTTGGTAGAGGATAGGGAGATATTTTTACTTTACCTCCTTTGCTTCAGTTTAATTATGATGTCTGGGGTGGACAAACCCAAAGTTCTCTTCATTATTTCTCATTTGAATGTTGCTTATACAAAATGGGTTTCTGATGAACTGACTGGTATCTGGATTCTGTGATGAACATATAATTTAAGCTTCTATGATAAATTTCAAGTCACTTAAAACATAGCTGCTTTGCTGATTATATATGAAAAACACAAAGTTATGTTTTATATGTGTACTCTGAAATGTCTTGGAAATGGGGAAGAAGACAATTGCTCAGGAGGATAGCAGGAAGATAATAAACTTGACATTAGAGTAAGTAGTTACCTTTTAAGAAAAGCTCCATGAAATCATCCGAGACTCTCCATGCATAGAAACTTGTCTACTAATACTTCTCCAACTTCTGCATAATCATGCTCCTTCTTTCCTAAAGCCTTAAATTGTCAAAAACAAAAACAAAAACAACAGACACATTCTTTTGAATCAGTGGAAATATTTTCCCTGGGGTTATTTAGGAAAGGATGTTACCTCATAAAAGGCCTGTGTTTATTTCTGCTACTAATTTTCTGTAACCTTAGGGAAGTCACTTCATATTTCCTGAGTTCAGTTTCCTCGTCTCAAAAATGAAAGATTTGAACAAGAAACACCAAGTTTCTTGCTAGTTTTAAATTTCTTGGTTTCAAGGTTAAAATTGTCTTAGCCAACTCAACCTAGCCTGGTAGTGTTGTTTAGGTTAAATATTGTATTAAAGTTTAAATACTAATGAATTTCCAGATGAAAGTTAGGCACATGAATGAGTTAATAGTTCAATAACCTTGATAAAAATGTTGTTCCATGTGTTGGGAAATTCACTGTCAGGCAGGCCCCACTTAAAGCTCTTCTTACTGTTATATTACCAAAAAGTTATAAAGTGTTCTCATCCATAAGACTGCCCATCCCTTGGCATTATATCTTTAAAGTAAGATATCTCTAAAGCTGTGATTGTGTGCCTTCATTCTTTGTTATTTAGGCAGTATTGAGCACAATCAGTTCAGGGCACTACTGTTTAAGAGAGCTAGGGAAACAGATTGGAACATGCTCAGGGGAGAATGATCAGGATGGCTGAACCATGTCTTACGAGGAAGAAATAAAGAAAATGTATGTTTTACCTAGAAAAAGATACTAGTGAACTAGTGAAAAGATAATAGCTGTGTGTATGTATCAAAAGTGCTGCTTTTCTAAATGTTTCCATGCGTTGACGGAATAGGACTCATATTCTTATAAGTAAGAATATTTGAGAACCCTTCAAAGATAGAATTGACTGCTCTGAGAGGTGTAAAATCCTCTATCAGTGGAGGTGTTTCAGGAGAGACAAAAATGTTGCTTGTCAGGGAAATTGCAACAGCCATAATCATTACCACCAGCATGATTTAATGAACTGTTACTATGCTACTGTTTTGTTTTTTATTAATGTAATTTTCATAACAACACTATGAGGTAGGTTTTGTACTGCTGTTATTATCACTTCCATTTTATAGATGAGGAAATTAAGGCACAGAGAGATTATGTAACTTGTCTGGAGTTATATGGGAGATAGATGGAAAAAGTATTTAACTAGAAAATCTGGCCCAAAGCGCCTATACTTGTTAACAATTATACTACCTTTTCTTGTACTAGGGATTCAAATACTAGATGGGGTTGAGTAATTGAATTTTTAAGGATCTTTTAATCTTGACACTTGATTCTGTATGTGAGGTTGATGATATGTAGATGATGCAAGGCTCTTTTATATGATTGTCTTGACAGTTTGGAGATTTTAATATTTTTCTATATTTACTCTGTTCACTATATTTACCTCCATTTATTAACTATCATGGTGATGAGACCATTTACAAAAACTATTGTCTTGTAACTTTTTTCTTTGAATCCAAACATTTCTAAAACTATGACCTCTTCTCCTTAGACTTTTGGAGTCATGACACTTCAACAAATATTGGTAAAAAAAAAATCTATATTCTAACACTTGAATAAATTTATTGCTGTTGAGTATAATAATAAAATAAAGTGGCATGATGTTATTCCAACTTTGAGAATAATATATAAATTTAATATATTCTACCAAGTATCATTTTTAATAAGAGAGAAAAAGAATACACTTTATTTAACTATTAGAGCAAATGATACTTTTATCGGAAATAAATTGTTGGTACTTGGAGCCAAATTCAGTATTTTCATTTGTGTAAGCTTTTTAAACCAATGCTTTTCCTTAAAATATATCACATTAGAGAAAAAAAATACTTTTTCCTCTGAGAAAGAACTTATAAATGTTAGCAATTTAATTTTCAGCATATTAAAAAGGTTAGATTTCCTTTGTTAGCAAGAAGTTATTAGAACCTAGATTAGATAAAGCTTTTCAGTCAGTCACTCCATAATGCCACAGTAGAATGCCTCTCATAACACACAGTCCCAGGTAGTTTTTGTTCAGTCCAAAAAAAAATTGTTTAAAGCAGGAAATCAGAAAAAGCAGTACATATAGTATATATATAACTTAATATATAAATCACTGACATAGTTGAGTTCCCAGTACATGGTGATTCAAAAGTAACAAAAACAACTTTTAGTTGGTTTTATTATTGTTTTAATTTCTTTACAGACATTGCATTCCTTAATTCCCTTCAATAGAAGACTAGCAGGAACATATTCATAGTTGAACAAATTGGGTTACTTACTCATTGCAGTAGGGAGAACACACGCCATAGAAAACCACAAAATGTCTTAGTAAGAAAGTGTTCAAAACCATTTTTAGGATTTGGACTTTATTTGAGTGATTTTGGGTAGGTCTAAGGAAACAAATCTATGATTGGTATCTCAATAAAACATCTTTAGGGAGGCAGAGTAGAGTGAGATAAAGCTATACTTTGAGAGACAATATAACTAAAATGAGAAAGCAAAACAAAAATGACAACATGCAGTGCAATAAGAATAAACACATTTAATATCTTTTTTAAAGATTTTATTTATTTATTTTAGAGAGGAGAGAGAGAAAAGGGTGGGAGGAGGAGCAGGAATCGTCAACTCCCATATGTGCCTTGACCAGGGAAGCCTAGGGCTTCCAACCAGCAACCTTAGCATTCTAGGTGGATACTTTATCCACTGTGCCACCACAGGTTAGGCAACACACTTAATATCAGCCTGGCTAATGGGTTGAGGAAAGAGTAACAGAAGATAGTATTTTGTCCCTGCAGTTAGATTGGGCAGCAGAAAGAGAAGTTGATTCATACACCTGCTTAGAGAGTCCATTTCTGATAATTTCTCCCAACATTAATGACTTCTGCCTGTATGTGGGTTTCCACTCCATTATGTAGGAATGGTCAGAAATGGTCTCCGGCCTATCGTCTCTGACTTTCTCAAATCTTAACATCTTATCTGACTTTTGCAACTTCAGCCTGCCACTCTCCTCTGTTCACAGTACAGCTGCTTGTTTTTTTTTGTTTGTTTGGGTTTTTTTGGGTTTTTTTTTTTTTTTCTTTCTTTTCTGAAGCTGGAAACGGGGAGAGACAGTCAGACAGACTCCCGCATGCGCCCAACCGGGATCCACCCGGCACGCCCACCAGGGGGCGATGCTCTGCCCCTCCGGGGCGTCGCTCTGTTGCGACCAGAGCCACTCTAGCGCCTGGGGCAGAGGCCAAGGAGCCATCCCCAGCGCCCGGGCCATCTTTGCTCCAATGGAGCGTCAGCTGCGGGAGGGGAAGAGAGAGACAGAGAGGAAGGAGAGGGGGAGGGGTGGAGAAGCAGATGGGCGCTTCTCCTGTGTGCCCTGGCTGGGAATCGAACCCGGTTCTTCTGCACGCCAGGCCGACACTCTACCACTGAGCCAACCAGCCAGGGCATACGGCTGCTTGTTCACGCTCCTGGTCTAGGTGCAGTTGGCAATCCAGAGAAATCAGAGCACTAGTGTTCTCTAGCTGCTGCTGGACAAAATGAAGATAATCCATATGTAGTTAGGGTGAGTGGAAATTGATAATATCTCTAGAAAAAGCTAATTTCAAGTGGTAAGGTTATTGGAGATATGTGAGGCCAGGTCTCTGTAGGATTAGTTTGGGATGGCTTCAAAGAGAAGGTGATTTTTGAGCATTAATATTGAAAAGAATAATGTAGTTTAGTATTTATCATTTCACTTAGATGAACGAGTATAAATAAAAGCCTAAAAATGGTGCCAGTGGTTATCATGACTGTATTTTCAGAAATGAAAATTGAAACAAAGGACAATTGAACAAGAGATGTTAGAATTTAATAATGAGTAGTTATCATTTATTAAGTAATAAAATGATAGGCACTGTCCTAAATGCTTCATATATTATTCATTCCTCCCAGCACCTGTTTGAGAATATAATTATAACTCCATTCTATAAAGATGCAGAGTTTAAACTCCCATGTGGGCAAGCCTTAGTACTCACTATTGAACAGAACACACTGACAGTTTACAGGGCATGACTTTCCAGGTGAGGTTAGAAACTGTGATGCAGCCTTCATCTGGCTCTTTCTGGGGATATGCACTTTTGGAAGTCGGTACTACCATGTAAGAAGTCCAGCTAGTTTGAAGCCAACATACTGGAGAGAAAATATCATGTGGAGAGATCACACAGAGATAAAGGAAGATGTCTAAGGAACCCCCGACTTCAGCCCTGAGCTTTTGAAGGTTTACCTCTGGGAGTAAAAAAGCCTTTGAGATGATTCCAACCTTAGCCACTGACTTAAGGCAACCTCATGAGAGATCTTGAGGCAGAGCCAATCAACCCAGATGCTCCTGAATTCCTGACCCACAGATACCATAAAAGATAATTATTGTTTTAAACAATGAGTTTTAGGATGATTTTTATAAAAGAACAAATAACTAATTTTATTCATTTATTGTTACTTGTGTAACAAATAGATCACTGATTTATTTAAAGCCCTGTAGAATGGGAAAAGCATTGGATATGGCATCAGAAAATCTACATTTAGATTTTAACTCTGCCAGTTATACTTTGTGTTGTGGGGAAGCCACTGACTCTCTGAGTGTTACTTTTCTTCCTGCTGAAAATGAAGATATAGAATTTTGTATTCAGTTATTGGCAGCCCCTTTCTAGAACAGTATCTAGAGACTAGAATGCATCAGGGGAGAAAGACAAAGGGCCTGTAAATGACATTAAACATGTGTAAGCAACTGGAGGAGTTTCACATAGAAAAGGACTTTAATTTAATGCTTCCTTTACGATGGTTTAACAGCTCTGATAGGAAAGAGAAAATAAGTTGATTTCGTGTACCTTTTGAGAGCAAACAGGAAACAATGGTTGATAATAATAAAGATCTATATTGTAGCTGATAAAAGATACACTTTTAAATAATTAAATTTTTAAAAAAATGTTAGAGCCCTCAACTACAGAAACACCAATGAAAGAAAGCTAGGTTACTTTTTCTGGGTTTAGTACAAGTAAACTAATATACTAACTTTTTAGAGATCTCCAAGAAGTCCAAACTCTATTCTAACTCTATTCTCTTAAATTTATTTTTATGTTTCCTCCAAGCATCTCTCTGTTATTTAAACATATGTTCTGGTGCCAGGTGGGTATTGGACTTGTTGAGGGGAGATCACTCAGTAAGTTATATAACTTCCTAACTACTACTACTATGCTATATACACCTGAAACTAATTAAATTAGTTATTAATTGTTACACAAATAAGAACTGTAATTTAAAAATTAAATTAAATTAAAAAATTTAATACCCCAAATAAAAAAAACAGTATGTTCATCAGTTATAAATTAGAAAATAGATAAGCAGAAAATGGAATAAAACTCATCAATAATATCATCACTAATTAGCAATCACTATAAATGTTTTGATGAGTACCTTCCTAGGTTTATTCTGTGTGAGTGTGGCCACGCTTACCCTTATGCACACAAATAACACAATTCAAGTTATGTATTCGATGTAACAGTATATCTTTTTTTCCATTTGGTATGTCTTGTAAATAAATTATTTCTACAATATTTTGGTATTTATATTTAACTTTGAAAATAGTGTTTATTTTCTATTTAAAAGTATTATTTATTATAGAACATTTGAAGAATATAGAGAACTTTGAAAAGAAAATAAAAACTACCTATTCTTCCAACACTCAGAAAAACGTTAATTTTATTGGATATTCCAATGTCTTTTCCTCTGTAAATAATTTTTTTAAAATGTATATAGATGTTTCTAACATACTTTTCATTAACAATAATTATGAATATTCTCACATCGTTAATTTTTTTTTGCAAAAACATGACTCAATAATTTTAAATTATTCTGTCATGTGTATAAAACCATAATGCCTTCAAATAATCTCTAGAATTGGACATGCAAGTTGCCTCTAATTATTTCTCACTATAAACAGTCCTGTATTCAACACGTATAATGTTGTTTTTAATGGCCATGTGGTATTCCATTGTGTAGCTATATCATCTTTTATTAAACAAATCCCTTATTTTTTAATATCTCATTTCTCAGTATTTTGCTTAAATGACAGTCCTGTCATAGTTAGAGCAAATTGTTACCCTTATTTTTAATTTTTTATTATTTTTGACATATTTGGTGAGTAGTTGTTTCAAGTTTTCAACAACTAACATTTTAATGCTCTAGAAAAATATAGAAGCATGAGAAATAGCCCCAATCCTTCAAAAGTTAACATTTAATTATAAATATAACTAATACATGCAAAATATTAATTAATAATTTATTCTAGTATTTTATTAAATGCTAAGTTTTGTGGTTCTGATTAAGTGCTTCAATGTGTAGTTTGTGGGTAAATAGGAGAATAGTGAGGCTCAGCATAGTCAGAGAGGACTTCGAGGATGAAATGCAGTGTGATCTGAGCTTTGAAGAGTGGGTTGAGTGTGTAGTCAAAGAGGATGTGGAACATTATAGGGGAAAGTAACAAGACACTCAAAGGCTCAAAAATTTGAATACATTTGATGTATATTCATAGTACCATGAGAAGGCTTTTAAATTGACCATCCTTTTAATATTTCCACAGTCAGTTTTGAATAACACCTTCTGAAAAAGTTGCAGCAATATTATTTTAATATATTTTTTCCCAGTTTTACTGAGATATAATTGACATATAACTTTTTATTAGTTTAAGGTGTACAACATAAAGATTTGACATATGTATGCATTGTGAAGTTATTACCACAATAATTTAATATCCATCACCTCACATGTTTTTTAATTGAGGTTCAGTTGACACATGATGTTATATTAGTTCAGGTGTACAGCATAATGAATCAATATTTGTATATTTTGTGAAATGATCATCACAATAAGTCTAGTTAACATCTGTCACCATATGTATATATGCTTTGTTTTTATTTTTATTTAAAAAATTGAAAAATTGTATTGATTTATTAGGGTGACATTGATTAATAAAATTATATGGGTTTCGGGTGTACAATTCAAAAACACACCATCTGTAGACTGTATTCTGTGCTCACCACCCCAAGTCAACTCTCTTTCCTTCATTTATTCCTCTTAACCCTCTTCTACCTGCCCCCACCCTTTTCCTCTTGTAATCCCCATACTGTTGTCATGTCTATGAGGTTCTTTTTGTGCTTGTTTTTAATATTTACTTTTCTATTCCTTCAGGTACAAAAACATCTTAATTAAATATCCTTAATTTGTGAAAATTGCTTGTCTTTTCTAGAACCTTTACTTAATTACTTTGTTTTTATACTAGTGGGTACTTTTTCAGTCTTCTAATATAATTTTTATACTGTGTTTAATTGATTTCCAGTGAAATACTCTTTAGATAATCTGAATCAACATTACTTTCTTTATTCCTTGTTTTGGGACTGAGATTCTTTTTATTAATATTTTTGAAAAAATATTTTTTTACTGTTAGGTTTGGTGGAGACCACTGAGATTAAGGGTTGAAAGAAAACAAATTTATAGTAGATTTCCTTTGAATGGACTAATGCTTACTCAGTGCCCCATATGCTCTACTCTATGTGTTGCTCATGTATTCAGTCATGTTAAACAGTGGTTGTTTTTACAATAAAGGTCAAATGAAGAGAGGTAATCTCCTTTATGTTATTTTTAGAATCACAACTAACCAGGCTTCCTAAAATTGTTTATAATTATATCTGCATTATAACATTAAGGCAAAGCACATTTCTTTCATTGCTTTCTTAGGGATCGATGTTTCTTAAAGTGGGGTGCATCAGAATTAAAAGAACTGTGATCAGAATCACTTGGAATGTTCACCAAAATTTATATTCTTGAGTTCTACTCTTTGGGGTATGAGAAGATTTGAGGAACTGCATTCTAGCATATTTGCCAGGAATTTTATATTGAAGTTTGAGAATGACTGCTTTAGGGAAATACTGTCTCAAATCTCTCTACAGTTGTGCTGCAGCGAAATGCATCAAGACTCAATAGATACTATTATTGGAAAGCTTGCCACAATTGGCATTTCATAATACATGTTTTGTTTTTGGAAATTACAGAATAAGTTAAGTTTTAATTTTTTTATTTTTAAAGAAAATTTCTTTGTCAAATCTTTTTTTCTAATTTGGCATTATTGCTTTTTATCCAACAGTAATTTCTTCATTGTAAGAGTTTGGATTTGTGTGTCCCCTTCCTCAGATCAATTACCTATAAGCTTCCATTCATAAAAGGCCAATATTTCTTAAATTTTACAAAGTTCATAAAGTGAGGGTCAGAAACAGTAAACTTTTCCCCTCTCTATTGTTCCTAAAAATGGTATAAAATACACAACTTAACACCGTTTATGATTTCTTTCCCTGGTTATCTTGGTGCCTTGGTGACATATTACATGTAGTTCTTGCGGCTTTCATGGAGAAATCATGACCTTTCATCATCTTGCTCTGTTCTTGGTAGAGTTGAGCCACTTTGTACAGATCATGGGGCTGAGGACAGTGTGGGTCATCAATGTGGGAACCATGTTAATGTCTGTGGTGCAGGATGGCAGTAACCACATTCCCACGAGTAAAACAAGAAACATAGTTGACCTATTAAGCGAGTAAATAAGACTGAAATTAGTCCTGAGAGAAAAAAGTGGTAATGTATGGAGCTTAAGTGCTTTAAGGACAACTTAAAGTTATTACTCAGGCTGGAGAGCCACCCCTACCATCTTTCAAGTTATGGAAAAATTTGCTTTATTGGTCAGTGGTGAATCATTTGTAGGTAACCACTTCCACGTAACTGTTGTTTTGACTTGGTTTTTAATCCCTTAAGTTGAATCAGAGTTTTTGCTTTTGATTTATAAGGACTAGTTTGTATTTGAAATGAAAGTGACAGAAGCATGATTGATCAAATGGTTATTATCAATTCAAAAACACTAGATCAGATTTCTGATAGGGACACTATTAAGAGGTCAAAATGGCTTTTGCAAATACATCTCAGTTTTTGTTTGCATGAAGTGAAGAATGAAGAGGCCATTCCAAAAATCCATGTACTGAGCATGATTAGCATCTAAAGCATTTCCTATACATCACTTCATGGAATTATTGTGAACATTAGTGAAATACAACATTTTTCTTGGGGAAGGAAGAGATCTAGGATCAAGGTAAAGAGGTGGTCTCCCACCTATGTGTGAAATCATATAGTTCTTAGCTTTTTCTGGTTCACTTATTTCACTCAGTATAACGTTCTCAAGGTCCATCCATGTTGTTGTAAATGGCACTATGTCATCATTTTTTGGGCTGAGTAATATTCCATTGTATATATGTACTACATCTTCTTTATCCATACCTCTATGAAGGGACACTTTGGTTGTTTCCATGTCTTGGCCACGGTGAACAATTCTGCGATGAACAGAGGGGTGCATGTGTCCTTACGTACCAATGTTTTTGAATTTTTGAGGTAGATACTGTGGGATATAAAACTTGAGAATCATGGACATAGATAAAAGTGAACTGGTTACCAAGGGGGAGGAGGATGAGGGGGGAGGCGCGTGGGGGAAGGGTATAAAGAGGGACAAATATAAGACGATGGAAAATGATTTGACTTTGGGTGATGGGTATACAACATAATCAGCAGTTCAAATGCTATAGAAATGTTTACCTGAGACCTATGTTTTCTTATTGATCAATGTCACCCTGTTAAACTTAATTTTCTAAATAAAATTTAAAAAATAAGAGAGACGTTTTCTTTCCTGCCCTGCCCCATTATCCTTTTCACTTTACTTCAGTACAAATGTAACGAGCATTTGCTCTGTGATAGACATTGTGCTAACAGTGGAAATGCGGAAAAGATTAAGATTTTGCTCACAATATTTTTTAACAGCTTTATTAAGATATAAGATACAGGCCCTGGCCGGTTGGCTCAGTGGTAGAGCATCCGCCTGGCATGCAGGAGTCCTGGGTCCCATTCCCAGCCAGGGCACACAGGAGAAGCGCCCATCTGCTTCTCCACCCCTCCCCCTCTCCTTCCTCTCTGTCTTTCTCTTCCCCTCCAGCAGCCAAGGCTCCATTGGAGCAGAGTTGGCCCCAGGCACTGGGGATGGCTCTATGACCTCTGCCTCAGGCACTAGAATGGCTCTGGTTGCAACAGAGCGACACCCCAGATGGGCAGAGCATCGCCCCCTGGTGGGCATGCCGGGTGGATCCCGGTTGGGCACATGCGGGAGTCTGTCTGACTGCCTCCCTGTTTCCAACTTAAGGAAAAAAAAAAAAAAAGATGTAAGATACATAATTTACCCATCTGAGGTATACAATTCTGTTTTTTTTATTTTTTTACTATAGTCACAGACTTCACTATATTCAATTTAGTTTAAGACTCATAGCATATTTTACTAATTATATTTTTAAGTCCAGAGTGGGGAAAATCCTCCTTGGCTTCATTCCTAAGTCTGCTCCTTCCATCAGACTAACGACACCGACCATTTATTAAACACCACTGCCTAAGAGGTCAGCATGGTGTCCAGTTACTTTATAAATGTTATCTCATTATATGCTCCTAATAACCCTAAAAATATATTTTATTCCTACCTTTTATATAATGACAATAATACCTATATACCTAGCACTTATTGAGCACAATTATTGTCTCATTTAATATATGTGAAAACTTCTCTAGATTGATTCCATTTTTCTTTTTTCTTCTTCCCACTAGTTATTAACTCTGTAGTTTTTGCCTCCTGCTTCTTTCTCTAGTTCTTGAAGCCTGCCAGGCTTCTTTGCGAAGTTGGAGAGAAATATAGAAGCAGTTAAGATGTTCAAGCTTCTGATGAGAATCACAAAGGCTAAATGGTTTATTTATTCACTTTTTTATTTATTATTTTATTTTTATTGAAGAGAGACTACCCGGACACAGACAGATATGGCAAACGCAAGACTACTGACAGGCTATGGCCAAATAGTAGTTGCTCTCAACCCTCAGTTCTGATTTAGAGAGATATAGAAACATGTTTTTTCTATAAACTTTTAGGTATCTATTATTTTAAATCTAAGATTTATTCTTCCTCCTTACAGATAGATCTATCTCTTTTTACCAGTTAGCCAAGTTCTCTGTACTGTGAAGTAATTCTTGTGGAAATGTTTCTGTAATAAACTTTTTCCTATGTAAAGAAGCAAACATAAACACAAGCCATTTTTAAATGCCACATGAAAAAACGTGTCTGACTCTGTGCTAAAGTATCAATAGCAAAAGTAAGGAGAAGAAAGGGGTTTCTGTAACATTTGACAGATGTACAGCTAGGAAAATAAAATGATTCTCCCCAAACCCTAGCACACAAAAATATTCAGGTTAGTTAACTTTCTGGCACTGACTTAGATACTTTATATATTTTCTGGTGAACAATTAACTGTGGTTATTGAAGCTAATTTCTCGACTGTTTCTAAATTCAAGGATGATAACGTTTTTGTGATGTATATAGATATATATTTTTAGGATGGGGAAAGAAGAACATTGCTAATAAAACTGCCAATTAAAAGAAAAACTTTACCAGTTCTAATAATTAATAATTGAGCCTGAATTATTTTAAATGAAGGCTATAAGTGAGTAAGAAATTGAAAAAAATAAAAAAGAAATTGAATTGTCCATTTGAAAGTTGTTTTTGAACAACTTAGCTGCTTTCTATGTATAAAAAATAAACAGTTTGAACCTGCAATTTCAGGTTAGTTCCTTTGATAATTGCATCTTTAATGTTTAGTATTTTTTAAGCAGAGACAGTTAATATATTTTATTTGTCCATCTAAGCATCATATATGCATCATTTTGAGTTTGGGATTTTTTTTCCAACGATATGCAAAAGCAAGTATTCTAATGTTTTATTTTATTTTCTTGTTCTAGGAGTCAGAGAATAATAAGTTATGTTCCCTATATTCCTTCCGAAATACCTCTACCTCACCACATAAGCCTGACGAAGGGAGTCGGGACCGCGAGATAATGACCAGTGTTACTTTTGGAACCCCAGAACGCCGCAAAGGGAGCCTTGCCGATGTGGTGGACACACTGAAACAGAAGAAGCTTGAGGAAATGACTCGGACTGAACAAGAGGGTATGTGTGGCCTTCCCTGTTGGGCTTTATTCTTTTAAAGATTCCATGCTATAAAACAAACAAACAAACAAACAAACAAAAAAACGGGTGCAATTCAAGGGCCAGAGAAGTGAATAATTAGCACTGGTTAGGAAAAAGTTATTCAGAGGTTACCATGGTGATGGCAGACTGTGATCCATTAGGAGTGTTAAGCAGATAGCTCCATTTTTGTAAAACTTTATGTTTTTTTATTTTGGTCCTTATAATAACAAATCAAGATTTTAAACAGATTGTAAACCTTACCCTGAAAAAAGGTATTACAAGAATTTTTTCAGCTGCGACTTTATTTTAAATTTTTTTCTCTGTATTATTTCCTTTTGATAGATAGTATTTTATTATTAAAATATCAACTGCTTAAAAAGCAAAAAGAAAACCCAAAACAATTTATTTCTCCTGATTTTTATATATGTTGTTATTTTACCTTCCAATGTTGTAGAATTGGGAACTGAGGGTTTTCTTTTTCTTTTTCTTTTTTTTTTTTTTTTTTAGGGAATTGAGGGTTTTTAATATTAATGCTAAATGCTCAAGGGGGAAGTGCTTTGACTCATGACATCTACTCTAATATCCCACCTTCACCTTCTCTACTCTCTCCACAAGAATCCACTTAGGTTCAAATATGTCCTAAAAAACAGATGAAAGACTCTTTAATAATATTTTTCAGTTAAATAAGTCAAGTCTAAGTGATTGCTATAATATGTATGTTCTTTCATTTTTTATGTACAGATTTTAGACTTTAAAATGTAGGGTAATTAATGGTTCTGGATTTATTACTAACATTGTAAGTTAAATTTAAACCTCTGTGGCTCTATAGGGAAATGGGGATTTGATATAAGGGAATTTTTCATGTAACTTAATTTTATTCCTTCAAGGGCTCAGAAGTTTAAAAACTTTCAAATTAATTTTTGTGGATATGTTCAGCAATTTTTGTGGAAGTTTCTAAAATGTATTACATGCTTGTCTGTCTTACTAGCCACACTATATAGCATAAAATGTAAATATTATTTGATGACTTGGGGTCATGATGCAGTAGATTATGAACTTCAATTAATCTACCAATTAATGTGATTGTGGATAAATTCTATAATCTCCTTGAGCCACAAAATTAAAACTTTGATATAGCACCAATACCTGACTTGGTAACTCAAACATTTTGAGAATTAACTATAATAATATAAAAGTCTCTTTTGAACTGCAAACTACATAAATTTGAGGTATTATGATGATTATCATATTATGAATGTAGTTATTTTATCATGCTATCATGGAATGGTGCCTTCAGAGATAATTGGAATAATTAGGACTGTGTGGCTTTATAGTTATTTCTTTGCAATTATGAAACTTTGGAGTTCTTGTGTCTGCTTGATGATATAAATATATTTTTCAGCATGTGTGTGTGTGTGTGTGTGTGTAATTTCTATTTTTTTCTATTAATCTATAAATCATGAATTTAGATGATGACATTTTGGACTATATTTAAACTACAAACAAATATGTCTGGGTGAATCATTGAGAGATTCTAGGTAATAGAAATGATCTTCAGTGCATGGACCTCGTGCTGACTCTTCTGACTGCTCAGACTTTACTTTCTACATTCTTGTCTAAATCTGGAATAACTGAGGCTGCCAGATCAATAAACTCTGAATAAGCGATATTGCCAGATTAGTTTTATGACTCACCAGAAAGATGGTTTTAATTCTATAAGGAAGTGGTTTTCAAAATACATTGGAGAGCTCCTTCGCATAAAAATAAATTGATTTGTGATGACTTCTTTTTTTGTCTAGATTGCTAGGGAATTTTCATTTAAAAAGTTTTCCCCATCGATTTAGGTGGGGGACAGGAGAGAGACAGAGAGAGAGAGAGAGAGAGAGAGAGAGAGAGAATAGAATCAACTCACTGTTCTACTTATTTGTTCCATTTAGTTGTGCACTCATTGATTGTTTCTCTCATGTGCCATGAACAAACCTGCGACCTCACTATGAGCTGGGTTGACTATCTATTGAGCCACCCAGCCATAGCCGCTAAGGAGTTTTAAATAATTTTTCTCTTGCAAGTAATGGTTAGTTTTATATTCTTCTTTTTTATTACTGTTATAGATTTGGTGGAAGAGAGACATTTAGAAGATGAGACCTTCAGTTTAAGAGTCCTGTATCACTGTATTCCTACTATTAAAGGATGTTTTTTATGAACTTTATAGAATTTTGTTTTATACAATATATATATTTTAGGCATCTGAATTCAGGAATTCTTAGTGTATATTATTGTACCTAATATAGTAAGTACAAATATTAAAAAGTGATAAACATGCTTATTATATTTACAGATGCAACAAATCTGGGAGAAACATTGAATATAATGTATGAAAGAAATAAAACAAAAGTTTTGACAAACTGAAAACAAACACTCAAGTCTAACCATTAAGTTAAACTTTAATAGATTGTATTGTGACCCAAACTCCTAGCTGCATAAGTAATTACTGAAGGAAATTCAAATAGCGGACACATGAATAATAATAATAATAATAATAATAAAAGCCTGTGAGTTTAAGGTGACAGAAAGCGCAATAGACTTAGCATGGTGAATACTGCTAAAAAATTGCCAGTGCTATCTCAGTCAGCATTACTAGAATTACAGTATGTAGCAAAAAGATGGAACTCCCTGTTCAATATAATGCACCTGAATTATTGTGTGGAGTTGAGAATTACCATACTTTAAGAGGGACTCAAAAGTATTCACAGAGAAGGACGATTGACATGATAACAGATGGAAAATTATGTAATAAGAAGAATGGTTGAAAGAACTAGTAAAATTAACCCCAGAGAAAGAAGATCAAGGATGACATGATGGTTGTCTCGAAAGATTAAAGTCATATGGAGGAGTGACTGAATTTATTCTATCTAGCTCCCTGGGGATAAAATGCAGATCAATGATAAGAAGTTACAAGGGACCAGATTATTTTTTATAATAAGACCAACTGTTGAACAGTTGTAGCTGTCCATGTATGGAATAATCTTTTTTGGAAAATAATAAATTGTCCTTGGATGTATGCAGCAATCTTAATTGTATTTTAATAGGGCTATTTAGTAGAGGACAGAGAATTGGTCTTTTTCCAGGGCTAGGACTATGAATTTTTATGAATAATATGTTTATACAATATTCTATAGTATATAGTATATTTTTATAGCCCCAATAAAGAACTAGATGGTATCATGCTTATTTTTCTTTATTTTTTTTTTCTTATTTTGCAAAGTGCTGTATTGGAACTGAGAGATTCTTACCTGCTTACCTTTATTTCTCCCTTGTGGATCCCTTTGTATTCTAGTGAAATCTATAAGTCCTTCCTTATTTTATTTTTTTGTTGGTTGTTTTGGATTTTTAAAAAAATATTTATTGAATTTATTGGGGTGACATTTGTTGATAATTATACAGGTTTCATATGCACAATTCTATAACACATCATCTGAATATTGCATTGTGTGCTCATCACCCCAAGTCTTCTTCCATCACCATCTATCCTTCCTCTAACATCCTCTACCTCCTCCAACCCTTTTCCCTCCTACTATCATTACACTGTTATCTGTTTTATAAGATTTTTTTCTTTGCTTAATCCCTTCACTGTTTTCACCCAGCTCCTTCAACCTCCATCCCCGTTGATAGCTGTTAGTCTGTTCTCCTTATCTTTGAGTCTGTTTCTATTTTGCTTGTTAGTTTATTAGATTACACATGTAAGTGAAATCATATGGTACTTGCCTTTTACTGGCTTATTTCACTTAGCATAATAATCTCCAGGTCCAACCATACTATTACAAAAGGTAAGATTTCATTCTTTTTTATGGCTGAGTATTATTCCATTGTGTAAATGTACCACAACTTTTTTATCCACTCATCTACTGATGGGCACTTGGGCTGTTTCAAAATCTTGGCCATTATAAATAATGCTGCAATGAACATAGGAGTGAGTGTTTAACAAACAATCCAATTAAAAAATAGGCAAGGGATCTGAATAATCACTTCTCCAAAGAAAACGCATAGATGGCTAATATACATATAAAAAGATTCTCAAAGTCACTAATCATCAGAAAATGCAAATTAAAACCACAATGAGGTTTCACCTCATACCTATCAGAATGGTATCTTCAATAAATCAACAAACAATAACTGTTGGTGAGGTTTTGAAGGAAAGGGAACCCTCTTGTACTGTTGATGGGAATGCAGATTGGTTCAGCCACTGTGGAAAGTAGTGTTATTTCAAAAAATTTAAAATGGAAATGACCTACAACACAATGATTCCACTTCTGGAACTATAACTGAAGAATTCCAAAGCACCAATTTGAAAGAATATAGGTCCTTTCTTATTTTAAATGCATAAAGTAAAATCCATGTACATAATTATAGAGAAAATAAATTACATTAAAATTTTAAATCTTAATTTTTGTGATAAAGTAGAAAGTGCTCCATTACTATTTCATTAAAAAATAAGATCTAATGGAAAGATTAAAATATAATTTTGAAGTAGTGATAAGCATGTGATAGTTTTAGATATCACTTCAAGTACAATTTTATAAAATATATTATGAATCTACTGGTTACAATGTTATAGATACTATGATTATTTTATAATTTGTTGCCCACATTCATGATTTAAGGAAAATAAATTTTTAATTAAAGGTTAGTGAAAAAAATTATTTTCATTTGGGTTTACTGACCCCTGAATTTTGTAGATGGATTTTTGAAATCTGTGGACCCTATGTTAAGAACCTCTATGCAACATGATATTAGCCATCAATTTGGCATAAAACAAGTCTCTAAAGAGTTTATGCTCTAGTAAGAAATATATGACATATACAAAATAAAATATAGTTAAGCGTCTATGATATGATAAGTTTCATGAGAGCTATATAAATAAAATGTTATAGGAGTTTACAAGATAGATTGCACCTGCCTGGAAAGCCATGGAAAGCTTCTATAGGGAAATGGGTCTTAACTGAACTTACAGAATGAAGGGACTTATATATAAGCAAAAATGCAGGGAGGTACATTTCAGGCAGAAGGAACAGGTAGAGAAATCTTTAAAACACCCAACAGTTCAGGACCTAATTAAAAGTAATAGAAGAGCAAAATTACAAAAACAGCCAGTGAACAATGAACTCAATAACAGTAAGTACATTCTCATCAAAATTACTTTAAAAGTGAATCAACTAACAGACTGACAGCTGTCAGAGGGGATGGGAATTGGGGAGCTGGGTGAAAAAGGTAAAGGTAAAGCAAAGAAAAAAACCTTTATACACACAAATAACAGTGTGGGATTGTGAGAGGGAAAGCGGGAAGGGAAGCTGGCGGAGGATAGAGGGAGGATAGATGGTGATGAAGGGAGATTTGACTTGGGGTGGTGAACACACAATGCAATATACAGATGATGCATTGTAGAATTGTGCATCTGAAACCTGTATAATTTTATTAACCAATTTCACCCCAATAAAGTCAATAAAATAATAAAAAATAGTAAATGGACTAAATTCTCTAATCAAAAGACATGGAGTGGCCAAATAGATAAATAAAACAAGACCCATCTATATGTGGCCTACAGTAGGCTCAGTTTAGATGTGAGGACACATAGAGACTAAAGGGAAGGAGTGGAAAAAGATATTCCATGCAAATGGAAACCAAAAGAAAGCTAAAATATCTATTTCATTTTATAACAAAAATAAAATTTAAAACAAAGACTGAAGTGAAAGATAAAGATAAGCATTATATAATGATAAAGGGGCCAATCCAACTAGAGGATATAACATGTAACATATATATATATATATAAACCCAATATAGGAGAGCCTAATAAATAAAACAAGTATTAACAAACCTTAAGAGAAAAATAAGCAGCAATACAAAATAGTAGTATATTTTTAATACCCCACTTATATTAATGTATTGATCATCCAGATAGAAAAATCAGTAAGAAAACATCAATCTTAAACAGCACATTAGAACAGATGGACTTAACAGATATACACACAACTTTACACCCAAAAGCAACAGGATACACATACTTTGCAAGTACACATGGAACATTTTGTAGGAAAGATCACAGGTCACAGAACAGTCTTAATAAATTTAAGAGAATGAAATTATATCAAGCATCTTTTCCAATGACATGAAACTTGAAATTAATTACATGAAGAAAACTGGAAAATTCACAAATATGTGGAAATTAAACAGCATGCCTTTGAACAACCAATGGGTCAAAGAAGAAATTAAAAAAAATGAAAAGTACATGAGACAAATAAAAATGGGAAAAGAACATACCAAAACTTATGGAATGCAAGAAAAGCAGTTATAAAAAGGAAGTTCATGGTGAAAAATGCCTATCTCAACAAAGAAGAAAAGTCTCAAATGCACAACCTAACTTTACAGCTCAAAGAAGTAGGGAAAAAAACGGAAGCCCAAAGTAAGTAGAAGGGTGGAAATACCAAAGATTAGAGCAGTAATGAATGAAATAGACTAAAAAGACCATAAAGAAGAACGATAAAACTAAGAGCTGGTTCTCTGAAAGGATAAACAAAAGTGATAAACCTTTAGCTATAATAAAGGAAAAAAAGAGAGGACTCAATTAAATAAAATCAGAATGAAAGAGGAGATGTTACAACTGATACCACAGAAACACAAAAGACTATCAGAGGCTAATATGAACAATTATATTCCAACAAATTCAACAACCCAGAAGAAATTGTATATTTACAGAAACATAAAACTTACACAGACTGAATCATGATGAATTAGAAAGTTTGAACCAACCAATTACTAGTAAGAGGATTGAATCATTAATTAAAACTTTACAACAAACAAAAATTCAGAACTAGACAGCTTCATTGGTAAATTCTACTAAACATTAAAAGAAGAATTAATATCACTTCTCAAAGTCTTCCAGAAAATAGAAGAGGTGGGAACTCTTTCAAACTCATTTTATGAAGCCAGCATTACCCTGACACCAAAACTAGACAATGATGCCACAAGAAAAGAAAATTACAGGCCAATATACCTAATGAACATAAATGCAAAAATATTCAACAAAATACATATTAGCAAACTGAATTCAAGAATACATTAAAGGATCAGATGCCATCCTTTATTTATTCCAGGAATACAAGGATGGTTTAACATCAGCAAATCAGTCAGTGTGATACACCACATTAACAAAATAAAGGATAAAAATTATATGATCATCTCAATAGATGCCAAAAAAGCATTTGACAAAATTCAACATCTATTATAATTTAAAGTATCTGAAAAAGTGTGCATAGAGGAAACATACCTCAACATAGTAAAGGCCATATATGACAAGCCCATGGCTTATATTGTACTCAGTGGTGAGAAGATAGAAAACCTTTCCTCAAAATCAGGAAAAAGACAAAGATGCCTGCCCTCATCATGTTTATTCAATATAGCATTGGAAGTCCTAGCCATAGCAATTAGGCAAGAAAAAGAATCAAATGGTATTTAAACAGGATAAGAAGAAGGAAAACTGTCACTATTTGCAGTTGTTATGATATCATATATAGAAAACTCTAAAAAATTTGTCAAAAAACCTGTTGAATCTAATAAACAAATTCAGTAGAATTGCAGGATATAAAAGCAATATACAAAAAACTTGTTGCCTTTATATACACTAATAATAAACTATCAGAAAGAAAAATAAACAATACCATTTATAATTGCATCAAAAAGAATAAAATTCTTAGGAATAAATTTAACCAAGGATGTGCAAGACTTGTGTATGAAAACTACATGACACTGATGAAAGAAACTGAAAAATACACAAATAAATGAAAAGATATTTGTTCTTATCAATTAGAAGAGTCAATATTGTTAAAATGTCTATACTACTCAAAGCAATTTACAGATTCAATGCAATCTTTATCAAAACTCCAATGGCATTTTTTAAAAATAATTCTAAAATTTGGATGGAGCTACAAAAAAAAAAAAAAAGAACTTAAAAAAGCCAAAGCAATCTTGAGAAAGAAGAACAAAGTTTGAGACATCATGCTCCCTGATTTCAAACTGTATTACAAAGCTGTAATAATTAAAACTGAATAATGTTGGCATAAAAATGCAGATCAATGGAACAAAATAGAGCCCAGAAAGAAGCCATGCATAGAAGTATAATTAATTTATAACAAAAGAGCCAAGAATATGCAATGGGGAAAAGACAGTGTTTTTAACAAATGACGTTGGGAAAACTAGATAGCCACATGCATAAAAATAAAACTCAACCACTGTCTTACACCATACATAAAAATTAACTCAAAATGAATTAATGACAAATGTAAGACCTGAAATTATAAAATTTCTAGAAGATAACATAGGTGATAAGCTCCTTGACCCTGGTTTTGGTGATGATATTTTGAATCTGAAAAAGTATCCAAAGCAAAACTTAGTAAGTGGGAGTTTATCGTACTAAAAAGTTTCTGCACCGCAAAGGAAACCATCAACAAAATAAAAAAACAACTCTTTGAATGTGAGAAAATACTTGTAAATTATATATCTGATAAGGGGCTAGTATCCAAAATGTATAAAGAATTCATACAACTTAATATAAAAAAAAATCAAGCAATCTGATTGGAAAATGGGCAGAAGATCTGAAGACATTTTTCTAAAGAAAACATATGATATCTAACAGTACATGAAAAGATACTCAAAATCATTAATCATAAAGGAAATGCAAATTAAAATCACAGTGAGATGTCACCTCACACCTGTTAGAATGGCTATTATCAAAAACACAAGAAATTACAAGTGTTGGTGAGGATGTATAGAAAAGGGAATCCTTGTTCACTCATTGTAGGAATGTAAACTGGTACAGGCACTGTGGAAAACAGTGTGAAGTTTTCTCAAAAAATCAAAAATAGAACTACCATAGATCTATCAATTTTACTCTGGGTGTTTACCTGAAAATGAAATGAAACAAAACAAAAACACTAACTCAAAATGATATATGTATCCCCATGATTATTGCAGCATTATTTACAATAGTCAACATATGGAAGCAACCTAAGTGTCTATGGATAGATGAATGGATAAAGAAGATGTGGTGTATCTATATACAATATATTAGTCAGACATAAAAAAAAATGAAATCCTGCCATTTACAACAACATGGAGAGAGCTCAAGGGCATTATATGAAGTGAAATAAATCAGAGAAAAATAAAGACACCATTTGATTTCACCTGTATGTGGAATCTAAAAAAAAGAAAAAACCCCACAAGCTCATAGATACAGAGAACACACTGGTGGGGGGTGGGGGATAGGGGGTGGGATAAATGGATGAAGGGTCAGAAGGTAAAAAGAAAAAGATATACATGCCTTTTAAGAAAATTGTGAAACTAATTGACATAAAAAATCTGGATAAATGGTGATTTATATCATATTTGTGGGTAGCAACACTCAATAACATTAACCTTAAATCTCTTGACAACACACAGATGATGTATTATAGAATTGTACACCTGAATCCTATATAGTTTTATTAACCAATGTCACTCCAATAAATTCAATAAAAAAGAAAAAATCTTACCACTTTAATTTACAAATTTAGTAAGTTTTTAATAAAAATCACAACTGGATTTGAGAGTGTTTAGTGGTAGGATACTTAACAAGCTGATTTGTCAAGTTCACCTGGAAGGCAAAGGACCGAGAAGAGACAAGACAATTTTGCAAAACAGTGACGAGAAGGGACCATATTACTTATAAAAAAAGAAAACTATGTGAAGATACATATGGGATATAAGTCTTAAAATGTAGGTTGTATTCAGATTATAGAGGCCCTTTAATTTGTGACTAAGGAGTTTGAACTTTATATTGAAGTTTATGGAGGAATTGTTGACTATTTTTTTAGAACAATAAAGTGATGGATTAGAGCTTTATCTCAGGAAGGTTAATCTGGAAGAACTGTGTAGGATACGTGGGAGCATGGAGAGACATTAAGGAAAATATTTCAGGCTAGAGAGAACAAGGGTCTGGACTAAGGTGGTAGAAAGGAGAAAGGAAGAAGGGGTGCATATGGAAAAGATATTAGGAAATAGAATTATTAGGACTTGACATTTAAGTGAGGAGACCAAGAGAAAGGAATGGTTCAAAGGTAGTTCAGAGTTTTTAAACTTTTGGTGACTAGAAGGATGGTAATACAATGAATAATATTAAAAAGAAGTAGAAGAACATGTTTTGAAGATGCGAGCAATGAGAAGTTCTATTTTTTTTTTTTTTTTTTTTTTTGTATTTTTCTGAAGCTGGAAACGGGGAGAGACAGTCAGACAGACTCCCGCATGCGCCCAACCGGGATCCACCCGGCACACCCACCAGGGGGCGATGCTCTGCCCCTCCTGGGCATTGCTCTGCTGCGACCAGAGCCACTCTAGCGCCTGGGGCAGAGGCCAAGGAGCCATCCCCAGCGCCCGGGCCATCTTTGCTCCAATGGAGCCTTGGCTGCAGAAGGGGAAGAGAGAGACAGAGAGGAAGGAAGGGGGGAGGGTGGAGAAGCAAATGGGCGCTTCTCCTATGTGCCCTGGCCGGGAATCGAACCCGGGTCCCCCGCACGCCAGGTCGACGCTCTACCGCTGAGCCAACTGGCCAGGGCCGAGAAGTTCTATTTTTAACTCTGAGTTTGATTCCCAATTTTCATTATCTTCATGGAGCAATAGAACAGAACAGTATAATGGGAGAACAAAAATAATTATATAAAAGGTCATTAAAAATTTTCTGATTGATTTGGATTCTGTTATAATTATATTCCAGGTCTGAGGAGACATAATATAGCTCCATCAATATTTGCCTGGATTTGACCCTTTAAAACCTCAAGTTCGTTTCCTCATTTGAGATATCTCTTATTCCATGGGATATGTAAGAGCTTTGAAATACATAACCATCTCTCCTTTACTTCTGCTTCCTTGTTTGAAGGCCGTACTTTATGAGCAACAAGCCTGTGTGACTGACATAAATAACCTTTCCTGAGTAATTCTTGTTCTGGAGAATGTTTTGACTCTATCAGACTAAATAACTCCTCCTTCCCTCCATTTGCTCTCAAATACAAGAACTGATCCCTAAAAAGTTTATTTATTATGATTTATTTTAAAACAATATTTACATGATAAACAAAAACTCTACACATAGTAAGAGGAAAGCTATTCTCTTACAGGCAGATTCTTTGATCAGTCACATAATTCTCCTGTGTTTTATCTGCCATACCTTCACGAAATGCTCTCTCCAAAGCAGTGTTTTCGCTGGATTGCTGAAGCACTGAGCAACAAAGGTGTCCTATTAAATGTGCCTCCTCTGAGGGTGAGATTTGTGGGAAAAACTGGCAACATTTCTCTTTTGTTGTAAATTTAACCTTGATTTTTTTTTTGTCACAGATAGGTAAGTAGGTGGATCGATAAATAAATGCATAGATGGATGGATGTATAAAATAAATGAATACCAGAATCTGACTTTTAAAACATTGTTTATATTGGTGAGTAAAGTGTGCAGAAAGACTTTGATTAATAGAGTTAGGTTAAAATGCTTCCACGATAAAAATCCTTCAGCTGTGATTAAAAGATGAATTTTAGTTATCCTTGTATCACCCATCTTGTTGCTAGAGTAGCTGGGCTCTCACATAAGCGACAGTTGTCAGAAAATGAATACTTTAAAAAGGACTTCTATATCTAAATACTTATATTTAATCAGAGAGTCCTTTGGCTTCTGAAAATAAGTTGTCTAATGAGAATTTCATTTGAGCAGCTGTGACTGAGGAGGTCAACAGACATTGCCTAGGAGAATATGGCCCAGCTGGTTAAATCTGGTTGTTGTCGTGATTTAAATGGTCAAGTGCTGCTTGTAATCCAGGACCGTCTGTTTGTAAAGGGAATAGTGAGTGCTTCAGCATAATGTACAGCTGTTTTAATCTCTCTTTAATAATAGTGCTTCAGCTACTATCATGTCTTGTGTATCATACTACTAAGTATATGATCCTAGGCCGAGTGAGCTGGTTTGGGTCAGGTTCTGGCGTCATGTGAGATGGCAAAGAAGGGGATAGAGTGATAGAAAGCACAACTCTGCCAAAATAAAGCCTCCTTTCTGACTTTTTGACCCTTTTAAAAGACTTATTTCTTAGGTAATAATTATTGTGACCAGGAGGGAATGATAAAGCTTGTAGTTAAATAGAAATAGTAGAATAAGTGAGCTCTCTTTGATAGGGACCATAAACTTACTGGAAAGTATGCAGGATTTAGGTACAGCTCCATTGGCTGTCTGTTGGTCAGAAATTGGAGTATTTGGCCAGTGGAATTGTGTGCTTCACGTTATCATGATAATGAAAGTATGTGGATTCATTTGACTGTGTATGTAGAGAAAGGGCATGAGCATTTGAGCCTTGGATTCCTGGTGGGATAGGCTTTCCAATGGATTATGCAGCTGTTACCCAGCACAAGAATGAACACATGTTTATGTGTCCATTTGATGGATTATTATCATTATTCACATCTCTAAACAATAATTTGAATTTCTACATATATTTTCACTGAATTGTATTTAATTAGCCTATATGTCGATGTGTATTGCTCATCTGATATCTTTGCTGTATTAATCTAGGAATGTGATATAATTTAGACAATGGGAAAACTCATTTTGGAAAGTTCCATGTTTCTGAGTGAGCTAGATCTGGCTTTGAATATAAGTTCTAGTATTTAGAGAGTCAGTATAGCCTACGATTAAGAGTGTGGGCTCTAGACTGCCGACATTCGAAACTTAGTCCAACATTTGCCAGGTGGACGACATAGGGCACCTCTCTGTGCCTCAGTTTACTACACCAAAAATGGACATAATTATAGAGCTATCATGAGGATCAAGATTTCGTTAATATAACTAAAGCATTTAGAACTTTGCCAGAACATAGTAAGTACTCAATAAATGTAGCCAACGTTATTTCCTAGCTGTGTGACCTTGAACAAATTGTTTTGTGCTTCAGTTTCCTCATCTATAAAACTGGATGAATGATACTTTGCAGGGTTGTGTGAGGATTTGAAATATATATAATATAAAACACATAGCTTCCATAATTCTAATTTTTACCTTATTGCTATTGTAACTATTTTTTTTTAATTAGAGAGAAAGAGGGACAGACAGGGACAGACAGGAAGGGAAAGAGATGAGAAGCATTAACTCTTAGTTGTGGCACTTTAGTTTTTCATTGATTGCTTTCTCATACGTGCGTTGACTAGGAAGCTCCAGTTGAGCCAGTGACCCCTTGCTCAAGCCAGTGACCTTGGGCTTTAAGCCAGTGACCTTTGGGCTCAAGCCAGCAACCATGGGATCATGATAATGATCCCATGCTCAAGCCAGCTACTCAGCGCTCAAGCTAGTGAGCCTGCATTCAAGCCAGAAACCTTGGGGTTTTGAACCCGGGTCCTTGTGTCCTAGTTTGACTCTCTATCCACTGTGCCACCACTTGGTCACATTATTGTAACTACTATTACTGTTATTATTTGGAGAAACATTTAAGAGAAATAGTACAGAAAACTAGCTGTACCACATACAGAATCATAGAAAATGTCCCATAGTGTTAGGGGGATTTAGCATTTGGCAGCAATGATTTTCTTGTTTTCTGGAAGAGCAGTTCAGTTTAACTCACCTTTTTTGTGGGGGAGGGGAGCTGATACTAAGGTTTACCCACTGAAAGCCAATCTTTCCTGCTGAGAAATATGTAGAATATGATGTTGTCAGTGAGAGAGGTTGGTAAAGCCTTGGCTGAGGTATTCAGAGCAATGTGTTAAGTACAGTGTTCCATTTTTAAAAAAAATCTATTGAAGCCCATGCTAAAAAAAAAAGTTTAACATTCATACCATGATAAAGCACCAAAAGAATCTTTTAAAACAAAATTTACGGGTATTAAGTTTTTGCCACTGGTTAAGAGTAAATATTGTATTGGTAAGGTGTTTAGGATATACCATATCCAAACCTTTCTTTATATGTATTTCTCATTTATGGGAAAAATTGGAAAGGTTTTGGATTTTTGCATAAGTAACATATTAAATATTCATTACTACTTCATTTCAGTTCATGTTTTTCCTTTCCTTTAAAATACACCTTTCCTCCCTATGATATGTGTCCTCAGTCCTGTTTTGAAGAATTTGTATCATATTCATAGCATATACTTATTTAGTGCCAGATAGTTTAAATAAACATTTTATGAAAGCATGCACTCTTAGGGATTAAAATGAGGAGCTAGAACTACTGGATTTTGAATTATGAAAAATTCTATGTTTGATATGTTTTTATGTTAAGTATATTTGCTTTCTGATTTTTTTGAAACTGGTCATCTTCTCATACAACTTTATAAAAGATATAATCACCCAGAATCTTTGTTATTTCAATTTGCTGTTGTTTTGCAACTCCCATTTACAGTGTTGACAATATTTTCAGGGGCCGAATCATTGTGTTAACTTCATTTTGTGTGTCTCTGCCTTGAAAAGATACTTCAAATTTCTTGGCCCATTTTTATCTTCTCAGATTTAAGCATTGTGTCCTTAAAGCTCTTTCTCTAAGAATGTTAACAGATGCAGGCAGTTGCTTCTGATTTTTTCTCTTACTGACCTGGGAAGCAAGAAGGTGCTCTTGCAGTATTTTGTTGTTTAGAGAAAGGGTGGAATTTTCTGATGGTTTGATAAAATAAATCATGTTCTCATATGTTTTTTTGAACCTGTGGAGTTTGAGTGGATTTTTAACATTTTGCATTTTTCCTATCGAAAGTCATTAGATCAACTTCTTCAGGATTTATACTGGGATTCCCAAAGTAATAGGGGCAATTTTTAGATCTATGTATTTTTTCTTATACAATACATATGGAAAATCCAAAGGAAAAATGAAAAGAAAAGGAAGTGATAAATCTAAATATGTGTTTATTATATAATATTTGATACACATATAAGGTATAAAAACAAACATCTGTTAATTCATCACCCAACTTAATAAAAATTACTAATACTATTGAATCTACTTATGTTTTTTTCACCTGTTCAATCTCTTTTTCTACCTGGATGTAACTACTGCCAAACTTTTGTGTTTACCATCTTTTTTTTAAAAGCAATTTTGTATGTGTGCCTAAATAATACATTATTTATCTTTGTTTTAGAACTTCATTTAAATGGTATCACACTGTAACCTTCTGTGATTTGCTTTTGGATGCTCATAATCATGCATAGCTCTGTTAATTTTCATTTTTGTATAATATGCCATACTATCCCATGCAGTGCTACACAGGAGTGTATCTTCCTGTTTACAGTCTCTGGACATTTGGATGATTTCCAGTTTTCTGCTAGTACAATGATGGTATATAGAACATTCTTGCACCTGTCTTCTGATACACATGTGCATGAATTTTTTCTCCAGGGTGTATTCCCAGGAATGGAATTACTGTTGAAAAATGTTTGTATTGTTTTTCTACTCTGTTGGAAAATATTATACAAAAAAGTTGATGTTGCAGTGTGTATGTATGTGTGTTAATAATCCCTGAAAGCTTTACCTTAACTGTCTATACCTTTTGGTTCCATCTTCCTCAAAATGGTTTAGTACAGGTTTCTTTTTATCCACTAAGCTTTTCAGAAGCTTATAAGAGCCTTTGATGGACCCTTCACTGCAATTTTCCTTTGTTATATCTTAATAGAATGTTTTCAGCCCTCTTTCAACTATGAGCATGAATGCATTGTCATTCTCTTATTGGACTATGATTACTAGATTTGTTAAGAAACACATATTTTTCCTTTTGATCCTCTTTATTGACACTTCCAGCTCAGTGTGGTTTTGAATTAAAATAATTCCTGATCTTTATATCAGATTCACAATAAATTTTTCTTACATACCTACCTCATATTCAATGAACTAGCAAATCCTGCTGGTTATTGCCACTGTTCTATCCAACCATTTATATTTAAAGAGATATTTTTTTTCTAGTCAAAGAGTTGACTTATTAGCTAGAGATATTCACCTTTTCCTTATAATGTTTAATTTGAGAACCCTTTTAGATATTGGCCTTGATTTGTTGTGCACTCTTGTCCTGACTCTGGTAATTTACTGGGTAGTACATACTAATTAATTTGTTAATTAATTGATTTTCTTGACACTTGTTTCTTATTTTGGTAAATGAAGTCATTGGTTTAGCATTAAAGGCCAAATTCTAAATTTCTATGCTGCTTTGGTTTTTCTTTAATGATTGTATCTAAATTTCAGGATGCGCTATTAGTAATTTTCTTTTTCAAACTGTTTTTAGACTAAACAAGTCATTTAAATGAATCTCATGATTCATTTTCTTTTATTATGCTTGAAACTGTCCTTTACTATTCTCATTTTTTTTAACCGATATTAGAATCTTTATGAAGCTAGAGATAAAAAGCTACCACCTATTTTTGATATCTGAAAAAGTCATCTGATGAAGTACCTATAGACAAACTATGGATAATTGGCTCAGAGAGAGTGCTATGTATGGTTTGAGAGATTGGCAGAGGCTTGTGTTAGTAGAGTACCATGATCCAGAACATAAAGAACGGAAAGGTAAATAATTCTACCATTTGGCTGGACTGTTGTAAAGGGGATTTGGACCTGAAAGGGAATTAATGGCCATAATTATTAGCTATATGAGGCTTTGGTTTAACGTTGAATAACTGTGGCACTTAGACCTATCATAGCTTTCTTGAGGGTTTGAGTATAACTAAAGGAGCCATCAGTGAGAGGCCAGACAAGCACTCCCACAATGAAATCATAGAGCATAGGCCATCCACTAGTACTGGGAGTGCAGAAGTTAGAGGCCTGTGGACTTGCCTAATTGCTCTCACATAATTAATGGAAAATGAGTACATACAAATAAATTACTAGAAAAAAATTGGAGATATAACGAAGAATAACTGAAAAAATGTGACAAAGTACTGAATTATTTGCAACAAGAAACATGGCAGTGGGAACAAGGTGCTAATTTATGATTTTTGAATGAGGGCAGTTTTTAGAGTGGCTCACAATCTATGTTTACCAGATTCCAGTCCAGTCCAGGGTGTAATAATCATCTGAACTAGAACTTTCCTTAGATCCTCAGAAATACGTTTTATCTTGTACTTTTTGCTCAGGTTATAGTAGACAGGGAAGAGATGGGAAACTTGAGATCTGATGGATAAGCAACGAGTTGTTTTGGAGCCATCTCCCTTTGTTTGCAGGTAAAAGAGGGAGACTGGGGAAAACTACCTGATGTACCTAATGTAAAACATCCTAAAAACTATTCTTTGATCTTTTTGAAAATATTTGATGATATCACATATAGTGAGTGTTATTTTGGAATATAGAGGACAGTCGTAAATTAATCTTTGCATATAACTATTATTGTCACAAAACTCATGTCCAAAAGCTCATGTATTAATTTTAGTTCTCCATTATTAATTTTAATTTAACTCTTAAGCTCCCATTTTGACTAATTGCAGAAATTCTGGACTTACTTCCAGTAAACTCAATTACTTGAGGATTTAATTTCAGTCAGTTAGAATTATGCCCCTTTTGCTTCTTCATGGTGTTATCTGATATTCAGAGGCTTTAGGCACTTTACTGGCATTGGAGCATTGGTATCTGGCCAATGATCATCAATCTCTATTATGCTTGGAATAAAATTCATTGCTTAAAACAAACAGCATATTCTGGCTTTCAAGGCCCATCTTATATTACTTTACCCTTTTCTCAGGCCACTCCAGCTGCACTGGTCTCCCCACCCCCCTTTCCCAAGCATATCTTAGTTTCTTTGTAGATGCTTTTCCCTGTATCTAGAATGATTTTTCTTTATATCTGCGTGTACTGGCTCCATTTTATCATTCAGATCTCAGCTTAATTATCACTTTCTCAGAGAAGCCTTATTTAACCTCTAAATCTGAAGTAGACTCCAGTTACTTTTTAATGTACTATTATAATTTATTTTCAACTTAGCAATTTTCACTACCTGATATGCTCTTGTTCATTTGCCTTCTTTTATTTTATTTTTATTTTTATTTTTTATATATTTTTTTGTATTTTTCTGAAGTTGGAAACGGGGAGGCAGTCAGACAGACTCCCGCATGCGCCCAACCGGGATCCACCCGGCATGCCCACCAGGGGGCGAGCGTTGCTCTATTGCAACCAGGGCTATTCTAGCGCCTGAGGCAGAGGCCATGGAGCCATCCTCAGTGCCCGGGGCCAACTTTGCACCAATGGAGCCTTGGCTGCGGGAGGAGAAGAGAGAGAAAGAGAGGAAGGAGAAGGGGAGGGGTGGAGAAGTAGATGGGTGCTTCTCCTGTGTGCCCTGGCTGGGAATCGAACCCGGGACTCCTGCACGCCAGGCCGACACTCTACCACTGAGCCAACCAGCCAGGGCCATTTGCCTTCTTAATGGTCACTCTCACTCCACTAAAGGGGAGAGGAGAGACTCTCTCTGATTTGGCCACTGCTATATTCCTAGTGACTAATAATGACTGGGCCATAAAGACCCTTATTAAATATTGTTGATTGAATGAATGAGCGAAGACTGTTAAATGATCTGAAATGGTACCTCTTGTTTTTATTTCTGTCTCTCTTGTCTTTGCAGTTACTTTTTTCTCCCCACATTCAATTAGGCTACTCTTAACCATATCTTTTTCTTTAATGACATTTCAGGCCAGTGTAGGAAATCAAAATAATTCCCTATTTTCATAGCCTTTTCTTCTCATTATTAGTGCACATTACCTACTTAAAAAGTCATCTGCCAATGAGAATGTGATTCTAGATGTAATTTCATTTTCTATTGTTTACTAGGTTAGACATATACTTCCTTACCATTCTGAAACTACAACCTTTCAGTTCTCAGTTCACCATAGCCATATGCAGAATTATAATCTTTTCAGTGAAGTGAATACATTTCTTATATATGCCCTAATTATTTAAACTTCTATAAGAACTGAGAGCCACTATCTTTTACTTTCTGTGGCTACTCTACCCTTTACTTGCTGTGTAGTCAGCATTATCTTTAGAGGTTAGGGGTTTCCATTCTTGGTACCTGATGGAAACTAACTTCTTTGAACTTTTTCATAGCTTAAATTTTTTTTTCTAAAAGTGGTAATTATTTATCATCACCAATATCTGCTGTGCTTTTGTTTGCTTTGATGTGCATGTAACTTGGACACTTCTTAGTCACATTAGAGTCACTACAGATCATTAGATATTTGGTTCTTGGGGTTCTTTTGTAATCTTTCCTTAGTGAGAATTTAGATTTAAAAAGTTGAAGATGAAACAGTCTCATGACAAGCTTTCTTATTTAAAGAGACAGCACAGTGTTGAGGTGAACTAGTCCCACCCACTTTATGTTCAACCATTATCCCTCCTATCCAGAATAATCTTCTATTGTCCCTCTACTTATTAAAATTTCCACCTATCCATTTTACAATATACTAAAGCCAGATCATATCTGGTCTTCTACTTACTACTTTAGTCCTCATGACTTTTTCATTTTTTTAAATTTGTGAAATCTAAAAAAAAAGTCAAATTCAAATGTTGCCAGATACTGGTGGGTGGGAGAATAGGGAGAGGTTAATAAAAGGTACAAACTTTCAGCTATGAGATGAATAGGTGTGAGGAGCTGATGTGTAGCATGGTGACTATAGTGGGTAACATTCTATTGAATAATTGAAATTTGCTAAGATTAATATAAATGTGAGCAGAGTAGTATAACTTCAGTATTCTTAAACTCCTCTCCCAAAATAGAAGTAAATAGTCTTGGTGATGGATGTATTAATTAGTATGATGGGGGAATCATTTTACAATGTATATGTATCAAACCATCCTGTTCTGTACTTCAAATATCTTACAATTATGTCAGTTATATCTTAATAAAGCTTAAAAACCCCCACTCTATTTACCAATAGATTATAACTCTAATTAAATTGTTTGCTATTTTTATTTTTATTTTTTTTGTGATAGAGACAGAGAGAGGGACAGATAGGGACAGACAGACAGGAATGGAGAGAGATGAGAAGCATCAGTTCTTTGTTGTGGCTCCTTAGTTGTTCATTGATTGCTTTCTCATATGTGCCCTAACCGAGGGGCTATAGCAGACCGAGTGACCCCTTGCTTGAGCCAGCGACCTTGGGCTCAAGCTGGTGAGCCTTGCTCAAACCAGATAAGCCCGCACTCAAGCTGGCGACCTTGGGGTCTTGAACCTGGGTCCTCCACATCCCAGTCCAACGCTCTATCCATCCACTGTGCCATTGCCTAGTCAGGCTTGTTTGCTATTTTTAAAATTAAGATAATTATAGATTCACATGCAGTTATAAAAAATAATACATAGTTATTCAGTATACACTTTATCCTTTTCCCCCAGTGGTCACATTTTGCAAAACTAGAATATAATATCACCATCAGGTTACTGATATTGATACAATCCACTGATTTTATTCATATTTCTCCAGTTTTAATTGTACCTAGTTGTGTGGGGGTATGTATATTAAGTTCTATACAATTTTGTCACCTATAAATCACTTATGTAGGTTCATGTACACCACCACAGTCAAGACCCAGAACAGTTCCAACGACACAAGAATCCCTGTGTTACTCTTCTATAACACCCACTTCCCTGCCACTTTAACACCCCTCACCCTCCATGCCAAATCCCTGTCAACCACCAATCGCTCTTAATTTCTAACATTATGTAACTTCAAAGATAGTCTATCAGTGGAATGATACAGTATGTAAATTTTTGAAATTGGCTTAAAAAACCCCACTTTTATTTCCTGAAGATTCATTGAAGTTGTTGCATGTATCAATAGAGCATACTATTTTCTCTTGCTGAGTAGAATTCAGTGGTCTCTATCACATGTGTGTATCACAGTTTGTTTAATTATTTGTGGGTTGAAGGACATTTTTAATTCAAACATCCTGCTTTTGAATATTACAAATAAAGTTACTATAAACATATGTGTACAAAGTTTTGGGTGAACATAAGTTTTCATTTCTCTTGGATTAGTGCCCAGGAGTATAATATGTGGGTTATATGGTAAATTATTTTTAGTTTTGTAAGAAACTGAACCATTTCATATTCCCACCAGCATTGCATATGTATGAATGATCCAGTTTCTTGGCATCTTTGTCAGCATTTGGTTTTGTCACATTCATTTTAGCCATTCTGGTAGATTTGTAGTAATATCTCAATGTGACTTATAATTGTATTTCTCTTATGGCTAGTGATTTTAAATATCATTTCATATGCTTGTTTGCCATCTGTGTAGCTATCATTCTTGGTGAAATATCTATTTACCAATAGCTTCTTTTTTATTTTCTTAACATAAGCTTTCATAGAGCAGAGGTTAGTAATTTTGAAGAAAAATTTTTAATCAATTTTTTACTTTAGGGATCATGCTTTTGGTGTTAAGTCTAAGAACACTGTACTTAGCCCAATATTTTAAACATTCTCTTCTATGTTATTTTTTTTTTCTAAAAGATTTATAGACTTACATTTTATATTTAAGTCTATAATCTACTTAGAGTTAAATTTTGTATCAAGTGTGAGGTTTAGGTCACATTATTGCATAAGGATTTGTGAGGTTCAGATTTCATGTTTTTTGTGTTAGCAAGGTCACTGAGTATAAAAACTATGTAAACATAAAAACAAAAATTAGTCAATTTTTATATTAGCAATAAACATATAAAAACTGAAATTAAAGACAAAATACTATTTAGGATTATTCAAAATAAAATGAAAAACTTAGATATACATTTAATAAAACAGGATCTGATGCTGAAATTACAAAATGCTGATAAAAGAAATCACAGAAGGTCTAAATAAATAGCAAGACATACCGTGTCATGAGTTGGAAGACTCAATGTGGTAAATATGTCAATTCTCCGCAAGATAATCTGCATGTTTAATGAAATTTTTATCAAAATCTCAGCAAGACTATCATGTACATAGACAAACTTATTCTAAAGTTTTACATACATAGGGACAGGACATAGAGTAGCTGAGCTAGTCCTGATAAAGAAGAATAAAATGTTAGGAATCACTCTCCCCAATATTAAGGTTTGCTATGTAGCTACAGTAATCTGAAGAGTGTGGTTTTGGCAGAGAAATAGACACATTGATCAATGGGACATAATAGAGAACCCACAAATAGAACCACAAAAAATATGCTCAACAGATTTTTGATAAAGATGAAAATTAGTATTTGCTGTTTTATATTTATTGATCTTGCCTCCCAATAAGATTTTAATTTCCTTGAGGGCACAGACCATATCTTCAGTCTATCTTCCCAATGCATAGTATAGATCTTAACAAATAATATGCATTAATCTAAAAATCTGTTGATTTATAAAAGGTTCTAGAGAGATGAGTAATATTATGGCTCAGAGAAGATGGATAGATTTAATTTTTATGGAGTGTCTCTTCAGTTAAAAAAAAGCATACATAAACATATTTAAATACACACATATATATGCTTGCTATTTCCATAGGCATTTAGTAAGCTCTTTCATTTGGTAGTGCAGTGGACCTAGGGTGGTGAGAGGTAAAAATGGAGAAAGAAGTGAAGAAGATGAATAGAGGGACAAATCGATGTTGGTTTTTAGTAGATCGTGGTTAAGTGGGGGAAACACATGCACATAGAGTAATTATATTATAGTAAGTGCTATGGTAGAAAGTGCTTTAAAATGCTGCGGGAGTGCAGCACAGGGAACCAACATTTTGTCTAGGAGATCTAGGGGGGGATCTGTAGACATTTGAACTGCATTTTGAGGAATTATTAGCTTTTATAGCGAACAAGAGATAGAATCCCACATAGCAAGAATAGCATTTGTAAAGTTTTAGTGGTACAAGTAAACCTGTGAGTTTAGTGAATTCAGTGAGTTCAGTGTGACTGGGACAGGAGACATGACTGAAAAAATAGATTGAGGATGTTCTAAAGAGTTTGAATATTTGTTTTGGTAGTAGGGAGCAATTGAGAGCTTTTTAAGTAGGAGAATGAGTGACATAATTGGACATATTTCTTAGAAAAGTAGCTTTGGTGGCATTGTGACTATCAGTTGGAAAGCAGCAAGGTCAAATGCAGGAAAACATTTATTAGTGTTTTTTAATGCGCTATGCATTTACTGATAAGAGTCTAACCATGAAGTAGTGGAGAGGGATAGAGTGGAGGAATCAACAAATATATATATTTGTGGTTGCTAATTAGTTATGGAGTTGTGAGGTTGGGGAGTCAAAGAGTATTGGAGTATCCCAGCAGAGACATTTAATAGTGAGGCTATTAAGAAAGTGAATATACTCTTTTGGTGAACAACCTGAGGTGATTTTTTAAAATGGTTCGCTACTCACTTGACCCAGAAAATCCCACAAAGTCATGCAAATCAAGGGGTTCAAATCTTCCTGTTCATTTTAAGAACACTTGTGAAACTGCCCAGGCCATCAAAGGTATGCGTATCTGAAAAGCCACCAAGTAGTTTAGCTAAACTGCTAAAGGATGTCACTTTACAGAAGTGATGTGTGGCATTCTGTTGTTACAGTGGTGGCTTTGGTTGGTGTGCCTACGCCATACACTGCAGCTGGATGCAGGGTGGGTGGCCCGAAAGGAGTGCTGAATTTTTGCTGCACATGCTTAGAAATGCAGAATGTAATGCTGAACTTAAGGGTTTAGATGTAGATTTTCTGGCCACTGAGCACATCAGGTGAACAAAGCTCCAGAGATACGGAGCAAAACTTGTAGTGCTCATGGGAGGATGAACCTATACATCATCTCTCCCCGCCCCATTGAGAGGATCCTACTGAAAAGGAGCGGATTATTCCTAAAGCAAAGGGGGAGGTTGCACAGAAGAAAAAAATATCCCAGAAGAAACTTCAAAATAAATATATGGCCTGGGAGTAAATTTAGCATAAAATAAACGCTAATAAAAGTTAAAAAAAAAAAAAAAGAGGCCTGACCTGTGGTGGCACAGTGGATAAAGCGTCGACCTGGAAATGCTGAGGTCACCGGTTCAAAACCCTGGGCTTGCCTGGTCAAGGTATATATGGGAGTTGATGCTTCCAGCTCCTCCCCCCCCTTCTCTCTCTCTCTGTCTCTCCTCTCTCTCTTTCTCCCTCTCCTCTCGAACATGAATAAATAAAAAATAATAAAAAATTTTAAAAAAAAGAATGTGAATATAGGTAGATGAGAAGGTTTAGGGAGAATGTTTGGATTTAGCCATGTGGAGTCTGAGCATGCTAGAAAAATGGAAACATCCAGCAGGCAGATATGAGACTGTCCTAGATATTAGGGCAGAAGAGTACCCTTTGGTTCCCTTTGCTATAATTGTTATGGATTTAGTCTCCTTTCCGTTAGGGAACTCATTGCGATTAATTATTGTTGCTGTCATATTTTCTCCACATGGTGTAAACTTTGTAATCTGTTATTATATTCATATAAAAGTGACGCTACTATAGGCCAATAGGGTCTTGTGCATCTTCTCTGTTCAGGTAAACACAATCCTTTAGGCCAGTGGTTCAAATTTTCAGTAGCACTGATGTTGCCTGGGAACATGTTAGAAATGCAAGTTCTTGGGTCTCACTCCTTACCTACTGCAATCAGAAACTCTGGGATAGGGCCCAGCAACCTGTGTTTTAACAAGCTTACCAGGCATTTCTGATGTACACTAAAGATTGAAAACTAGACTATAGTAGCTATACTGTACTATACGTACTCTACTGTTCTGTACTATAGCCCAAGCCATATAATATGATAGCATAAAATCGTGTGCTTGGACTACATATTTTCAGCCATGTTCATGGTCAATGATTGTCTAACAAGTATAATAAAGGATAATTTGATTTGATTAAGAAGTAGGGTGAAAGTACAAATTACAGGCTTTTTATGTCAAGGTATATAGATATTACCTTCTCATTTTATTACTATTTTTAAGAATCTTATTTCATATAAGTTTTATCTCTGACTACCTGGAAAATAAAGTTGACATGATATCATGAAGAAATTCAGGACTACCCCAGTGGTTTAGTGACCAGTTAAGGCGGTGGTGTTAGAGGCTGAGGTGAGGGAAGAAGAGATAATGAGAGAAGGAAGAAAAGTTGTGTTGTGGTTTCAGCTATATTCATCTGAATTCAGACTTTTAAAAATTTAGTTTCTGTACCTCGATCAAAGTATTGATATATCACTAAATCATAGCATATGATCCCTTATCTGAGGGTGCTTAACAGATATTGGCTGATAAACCAAATTTAATAAAGAAAACAAAGTCCATGATATCTGGGTGTAGAAAGGCCAGTTAATTGCCAAAGAAAATCTTATATATCTTATATTCTTGTTAGGCACGTAGATCTAGAAGTGTTGAGGTGGTGTGGGCTTGAGTGAATTCCCTAGTTGTTTAGGTGAACAGCCTCAGGTTTCTCTGGCAATGATGAACTTTAGTTTTCCTTAGCCCCACTTGCTCTGCCATTCCTGCTGTTTTGCAACAGGGCTTAAAAGTGCTTTAAGTGCTTGTGACCGTGGTAATGAATGAAAATGTCTTTCCAGCACTGAGAGGATTGCATTAGACTGAATAGTCACCTCACTTGTAAAAGCACTATTAGAGTGGGGCAGCTGTAAGTAAGGATAACGATTTGTGTCCACTGCTTATTTACTGAAAATTGTCAATGTATTATTTATTGAGAGCTCTCCAGACAGTGCTTGTCAGAATGAAAATGTCAGCTCTGAGCAAAATGTTATAATACATAATAAAAATGCTAGGTGCGCATTTTAGGGAGACAACTAATTAGACCTGCTTTTTCTTAAGGAAGGGACAGTAAAAATGCCTAATATTGTGGATTTTCTCCATTTGTGTCTTTTCTTCTCCCCTGCTCAGCTCAGTATTTCCTTTCGAAACTTACATGCCTGAGAAATTATTTGAACAACTTTGTATTGTTGCCATTCGACACCCCAAGTAGTGAGGAGGCTTGCTAAAGGAGGAAGGGCCTGGCTTGACATCCCACAGTGAGCAGCTGCCCTCACCTCCATGTTTTGTCTGAAATTAGATGTCACTTCCTCCCTGAGCAGTGCTCGTGGAAAACTGCCTCCAGTGTAAACAACATAAAATTATTAAGCTTACTCCTCAGCCGTGCTAATTAACCCCAAACAAATTTCACATTAAGGAAACAGAATTCAATCAATGTAAATGTTATTGCTGTGTATTACTGTAAGCAATAATATAGTGGCTAAAATAATTAATTATTTTGGATTTTTAAAAAAAAATAAGTATTCTTTTTTATGGTGTTGCAAAATATTTTGCAGATTTGCCCCCCTTTCTTCAGTCTTTCTTGGCATAGAATTTAACAAACCTGTCTGGTAAAGCATGGGTAATATGCAGTTATCTTTTACAGGAAGAGAAAAATGTACTTTGGAGTGCTTTACATTTACTTAGTCTAATATGTTTTTATTGGCAATGCATATGCAGATTATATCTCCTCATACCTATTGTAGTTCACTACTACAAAAGGCACGTGGTGATGATGGTAGTGGTAGGAATGATTTTTAAAAAGATGGTTAAGTATAATTCACTTTTAAGGGGAAAAAATGAAATGTCATTTTACTGTATTTTAGGTTTGGGAAGCAATTACCAATAAGGATTTCACTTCCCTCCTCTTTTTAAAAAAAATCTGGGCTTACATAGGAAGTCCTATTCTTCAAGATCATTTTTTATTACATTTTTAAAAACAACCAGGGTTCTAAATAATTGCTTGGTTGTGCCTGTGATACCACTGAATAAAATTTATTGGTGTCATCCTCATCATCCTCAAAGACCTTTAAAAACATGAAGTGCAGAAGCCAGATGACATGTAACTTTATTTTTCATGTGATAAAATATGTATTTGATTACTATGGAATAATTCATTAGGGATAACATATTCACTATGTAGAGAACACAAATCAGATATGATTTGTATTGAGTATTCTGAGATATAATACATTTTTTAATCAATATATGTTAGCAAGTGTTAAGTTAACTTTAAAATGTAATTTAACAAAATGAGTAACAATAAAACAAAAGGTTGCTTTTCATGAATTTGGCATAAACCATTTCATTGTAATTTTACCATCTTGTAGCAAATATCATTCTCTGTCCTCTATCCCCTATTAGTTCAGTATCCTATTTCATGGCTACTCTTAGTTCTTATTCTTCTCTATTAAAAGTCTATCTTCATCTTGGTAGGAGTATTTAGTCTTTTTGTCACAACTTAAATACATAACAAGCAGGTTGCTACTAAATATTTACGTTGATGTCAAAACTAATAATGAGAACATAAATGTTGTAAGGAATAGCTGGAACATGCTACCAAAAATATATATATATATAAAGTTTTATAATGCAGTTGAGAAGAAATTAAAATTTGTGGAAGGACTGTTTTAAGATAATGTCTGAATGTAACATTTTATTTATTATGTATTTTGGTCAACTGATTTATTTCAGATGATTGCTTCTATTTTGATTTATTTCTTTAGTTTACATTGCCAGAGAGTTATTTTCTTTTCTTTTTGACTTCTTTGGACCTTTCTAAACAGAAAACACCTTTAGATTTTATTTATTTGTATACAGAGAAAGCTGATAATGTACCAAAGATTATAATACTCTATGTTCAATAATTTTAAAATCATATAAAATGTAGACAATAAAAAATTTGTATTTAACATTTCTATACATTTTAGATATTCATATCTCTTAAGTATATTTAAAGCAAAAGTTTTCAATGATATTCATGCAAAGACTATTGAATGGTTAAATTTTATAACTGGCACTTGGGTTGCCCTCAGGTAGTCAGGACACTTAAAAATACAAGAGTGGGCAAAAGTAGGTTTACAGTTATTCGTGTAGAAAATAATACATTGACTAATAAATAATAATAAAAGAATAAACTGTATTTCATGTACTCACAACTGTATGCCTTTTATTGTCCATCCCTGTAATAAACTGCTTAATTTCTGTGATTAATATTTCTGGATTTTAAAGTTACAATTTAATACCAAACCAAAGAAATGTAACAGAAGTTTAAAATAAGGATCCTAGTTAGAAGAAAAGGTATTAATATGTTTTAAAATGAGAAGCAAAGGGTTTACATCCAGTATTTTATTTTCTTTAGGGCTATAATTGACAAACTGCAGTAATCATGCTTTTATATGTTTCTCTCCCTGTACTGAATTCATTAAAAACAACAACAACAAAAAAAAACCCGGAAGTTAAAAAAGGTAAAAAGGGATTCCAGAATTCTGAATCCAGTGGTCTTGAAGTGGTGGGAAAATAGCCAAGGTGTCACAGTTCATTTCTGCCCCTGTTTTATGAGTTCTGCTCTTCCTCATTCCCCATGTCAGCCTGGGAATCCCTGAGGCTGTGCAAACTGGCCGAACATCACTCAATCCCAGCTTTATATCCCCTTTTAATAATGTTGAGTCTATTCTGTCCAACTTTGATTCAGACAACCTGCTTGTCTTGAAAAACTGATATATTTAATCAGTGACTCTGTCTCCAGCATAGATCCCACTGCGTGTGACTAGAGCCGAGAGTAGTGCAGTGGTCTGTCACTTCTGTTTGAATGGGTAATGTGGAGCCCATCAGCTGAAAAGGCAGGAGCTGGAACTGCTTGTTAGGACACATGATCAAAAGCTACTCTCTGCTTTCTGCCAATCAAACCTCATGTTGCCTTGTGGGGCAGACATTTAATAGATTTTTTTTTCTGCCTTACACTGTGGGCACTTTGCCAGTTTGACATGTGAACTGTTACAAAAGATGGCAGAGTTTTGACCACTTGCTGACTGCTTTAAGATATTACTGGATATGTTGTCCAAATGAAATATTCATAATACTATATTATGATAAATTCTTTGAAGTATAATTTGGTGCCTTTATCTTGTAATTTGTGGGATTTTAAAATTTTTTTGTGTATATATATATATATATATTTGGCTAGGACAGAAGAAACAGTAGACAATTGTTTCTGGGGTAAAAGTAAGAGAGACAAAACCCTTTAAATTGATCCAATTGCAAAGCCAACACAACTATATGACAGTTTTGAATAAGATAATAATTACTTTGTGAAAATAACATTACTGAGTTAAATATTATTTAGCATTCTCTCTCCTAAAAATTATTTACTTTCTCTAAGTCAGTCTAAGAGAGTGGTTTTAGTATTATATTTTAGCCAAGTACATTAAAAACTTTATTTTGAAATTCAATTCAGGATTTTATTCCCTCTGCTTCTTAAGAAGATGGACAAATTTCTGAATCCTAAGACAGTCTCTGATTTGCAGCTGTCCAGATAGGTATTTTTACCCTGCTTTTTCTTTTCATCATTCTCTGAAGAGTCAGTCCCCTGTTGTATCACAACTTCATATTTATACCCATTGCAACCCAATAATGACTGTGGGATAGACCCAACTTCTAAGCTTTTTAAGAGCAGAATAAGTACCTAAGTACTTTTGACATAAAAAGCCATTGGAATTGGTATTTCCTTCCATTTCCAAACAGCCAGATTACTGTTTCAAAGCTGTTAAATCTTAGTTGGTGCTTTGATTTCTCCAAACTTGCCACTTGGTACTTGCTGTTTTTTCTCTAATGATCATTTTAAAAGGAGTTAAACATTTTCACCAAAACATACCATGGCAATCTAGTGGAACTCATTTAAACAGTGAGCTACACATAAACAGCTGCTCCTTCAATAAGCCATTCTTTATAATACCCTTATTACCTTCTAGTGTCTCAAATTCTGATTAGTCAACAGTGCTGATTGCTGCACGGCATTCCGCTGCCCATCTTCCTTCTGCTCAGCTGCTCATGTCTTAGTTGTTATTTGATTACAACACAACTTGTGCATTGTTTCCCCAAGTTGTTCATATTGTGTCGTGAAAACTCTGAATTATCCTGGGACACTGGGATGGTGTGAGACTGACTTTCTTTTACACACATTAAAAATATCTGAATAAAGTATGGTATAAAAAAATACGATGGAATACTTAGATGGGAAAGAATATTTTTGACTTAAAACTCAGTACTTATGATTAAATTATGAAACAAAGATTAAATATGTGAAGTATTTTTAAAAGCATTATAATACTTTAAAAACGTAAAGAGTTATAAAATTGTTAGATGATGTTTATTAAATTTCAGTCTGATATAAAGTCCTGGGAGAGGTAGTTATGTAAGGAGAACTCCACAGAAAGGGCCTACAGGATGTTCCTCTCTGCCCCAGGACAACGTAATTTTAGTCCAATTACTGTGCAGCACCAATGGTGCCCTCTCTAAACAGGACAGCATTTTGGCAGTTTAAGTTGTGATGAAATAAGTAAGGGTGGGAAAAATCTCTATAATGAAGTTTGAATTTCAGCTATGCCTTTGTTGTGACCCCCTGGAATCTACTCTTGGTGAGTAGAAAATGCTGACACACTAGAAATGCAACCCCAGTAAAGGCCCTAAATCTGTCATTGTGCTCTGGAGTCTGCTCTGAAAATAGCAAAGCTCTTTTGGTAAATTAAAATTGGTATGAATGGGAACAGATGTTGACACACTTTACTTCATCTTCAGGGATGCCAGTTAAAGAGGCGAGGGTCAGCAAGGTTAGATGTAGGAAATATATAGTAAGGTTGCAGACTTGTTCTATAAGGGGAGTTCTGTTTTGGGATGTTAGTCAATGGAGTTGTAATTATCTTTGGTGATTAAGTAAGAATGATACCTACATTTACTTTATCTAGAAGAAAAATGAAGAAGGTAGCATTTATTTTGGGGAGTACTATCTCTTTTCCATATTCCTTTGTGGTTGTGTCTTTTTTAAATCAAACTGCATTGGCTATAAACTGTCTCAGACTACTGTTAGGTTTTACTTCCCAACATCATTTTGGCATAGCTTTCTAAAGTATTTGTTGAATCCTAATGCTATAGTAGAGTCTTTGTACTGATATTTGTCAAAAATAATGAAAATGGTTTATGTTCTAAAAATGTACAATTTATCAAATAGCTTGTATAGTCAATTTAAATAAGTCTCGTAGAAGTTTCAGTCTTGATTTGAAAAAATAGCATAGGATGAATTTATTTATAAGAAGCTTAATAGTTTCTCTCAATTCCTTTTACATTTTAGATTACCTTATAATTTTCTAAATCTACATGAACAATAATGATCAATTTTGTCAGTATTATTCACACCTTTTATTAATTTAACATAGATGAATAAATGTGAATGTTGTGAAGAGTTGATTGGGAATAGATTTTAAATCTGACAGTTAGATTACAGGGTACCTAAGAAAAAATGTCTCTTTCAATAGGTACCTAGTAATTTAATTCTTGTTTGAAATTATTATAATTTATTACAGTGTGTGGGTCCTAATGAATGTCTACTATTAAATGAAAAGAAGAAATTGAAATTAAGATTATGAAATTCTTTTAACTCATATCTTAAAATCCTCTTAAACAACTCAGAAGACATTAATAAGCTGTGGGTTTCTTACCATAGTCTGTAATGGCAGATGTAAACATTTTTTTTTTAGCATTTAAAGATTGTAGAAAATGTTGAATGCCATTAAACCTCAAAGCATGCAATCTTGGAATTTTATAAAATAGTAGTAGCCATTATAACGGCATTAAAATTTGCAACCCCATTTAAATATTTATTTGAATAATACACAAACTTTTCTACCACTTGAATTTTCTAGAAATGACTAGGTTTCCTTCGTGTTCAACATTTAATATAGGACAATTTGAGATTTCATAGAGCTGTAAACTATACCAGATTAATATTTTAAAATTTCCAAATACCAAGGAGACTTTTAAAGTGTGAGTAAAAATTTATATATAAATAAAATAAAAACTGTCCAAATGCCTACAGGCATTGGAAATTGTCACTTTCTCCTAGATCTAAGTAAAAACTGTTATATACACACATTGAAGATCAGGTCTTTGAAAATGATAATTCCTGGACAAAACAATAAACATATGACAATTTTTGTATCCTGATAAATTATCTGAAGTGTTATTTGAAAGCCCCAATGTATATCTTACCTGGGAAGAAGACCCTCTCATATTTGACTGCTTTTCTGGGAATCATTTAAGAAAGAAATCAGATTGATTGCCCCGTTTCAAACCATTAGCATGCTTACCTAAAACCCCTGAAGTTTTGTTACCTAATGTTCAGAGCTCTTCCTTCCTTATTGAGGCTGCTATCGTGCATATTTAAGCTATTAATTGACTTACATGTTTATAGAGAAAAAGAAATTAAACAGGTTGGTGGTAAGTTTACATTTGATTGCAAAGAATAATCCTGCTCTAGATTTTTGACAGACAGCCTTAGAACAATGCTAGCATAGGAGATATAGGGCCTGACCCTCTCTCACTGTGATGAACCCCCTACCAACTCTGGATATGAGATAAAATGTACCTTATTCAGAGAGTGGTTATTTGGGTAGATTTTTGCTTGTCGGTTGCTTTTTCACAGGATTTCCTTTGAAGCTGTGGAGCCACAACTCCATTCTCTTTTGTCATAAAACTCTCCATCTCCCTCTCCCCTACTTGCACTTCCACTGAAGGCTATACTCTCCAAAGACCGTAGTGAGAATGCCAGCAGTTTCATTGATGGAGAGCTGATTTGTTGCCTCAGATAATATGATTGTTGAGCTCAGGTTAATTCAGGCATCTGAAAGAAAAGGCGGAAATAAGTACAGCAATATTCTTTTAATAACGATTACTGATCTCTTCTTAAAATGTTTACAGTAGTTGTTAAATAAGGAAACAATTGGATAGAATTTATTCTGCCTCAGTTTCTATAAATAAAGCCTTTTCTCATCTATTAGTAATGTCCACGTGGTCACTGTTTATTACTGTAAATAGTTCCAACAGTTAAATTCTGGTGTCTCTCATCTACTATTACAAAGGCTAAATGCTAGCCAATTACAGCATGAGGATAGGGCAGAAAGATATAACTTTCTCATATGCAGTTTGAGAACATGATGGTTGTGCTATGAAAAACTGCTCTTTAAAATGTTTTTGTTAATTGTGATGAAGTAACTTTAAAATATTAACTTTGAAAAGCATTGGCAATTTATAAAACCATATCTACTGTTCTATTTAATTAGATTTTTTCTCCTTTGTGCCTATTTAAGCTCTAAATGAAAGATGGAAATATGTTTGCTCTAACATATTTGATGTGATTGAGATGAGATTAAGCGGTTTAAATGATTTAAAAATTATATTTACTTTAGTGCAATCTGTTAGGTTCAATGCTGATCTGTCTTTTGGTTTGTTCTGTGGTATAGCAAACCAAGCACTGAGGGTAAAACCGTTCAGCACATGCATACAGTTAAAAATCTGGGTTTCCTCTCTCCTTCCCAGTTACTGAATTCTTCAAAGTTAAATTTGTTGTTCAGACATTAGCTGTACTTCTTAGCAATGACCTTGTGGGGTAGAGAAGCATGGCACAGTGGCACTTTCCAGCTGCATTCAGCCTATCCGTCGGGGTATAATCATGCTCAGTCCCAGCACCGCAGGCTTGGACATATGTTGAGTTTTATTTCTTTCTTCTGACATTAATCCTATTCACCAGCTGTTCTGCCAGCTGCCATTCTTCAGTTTAGAGATTACATTTTGGAGGATACCAACAAAGGTCTAGTTGACCACTGCTTTCATTTTCTTTTTTTCTCTTATTCTTTAGAAATGATTGGATCTAGGGGTTAGGAGAACTCAATCTTTTCCCACTATCACTTCACTTTTCTTTGGATCCTAGACATTAACATGATTTATGATCACTTTCAGTACATTGTAGATAAGCCTTCCAAAGAGCCAGATTACCACCTTACTTATAAATCCCCTTTCCATAAAAAGGTTTTAAGTTTACATTGAAGGCTATAATTAATGTTTCTTGTGCTACTATATAAACAACATTAATTAATGACAAATTCTTTTGATGTCTTAAAACATATTCCAGCTGAAAATATGCTTTCAGTTCTTCTTTTTTTCCCCCTGCAGGTTTGAGAGCATATCTCTGTTAAGATGATACTTTTTTTCCTGAGCTATGGTTTCACTAATCTTGTTTGAATGGGCTATTAATTCTCTGTTACACTCATAATATATACTAATAAGTAGTATAGATTTCTCACTTCATATTCCAGATGATCTGTCCATAAGCAGGATGTTAAACATCTGTAGTTTAAGCCTTCTGGGACTAACAAATGCATTAATGCCAGGAAGAAATGCGGCCTGGATGGTAAGGTCATGGGCCATGTGGTAAAGAAGCATCGTCAGTATTATCAAGCCTGAGTATACGCTTTGTTGTTAATCCTTCCATTTTCGTAAAGGCAAAAAAGACTAATAGATTTAAGTTGTAATCATTTACAGTACATGTTTATTATATTAATACCAACAAATACACAAAATCCCATGTGTTATAATTCTCCCAGCTGATATTTTAAAGTCATTTATCCCACATGTCTCACAATAACATTCTTTTAGCCATTAATTTACATCAGAAAGTAACATCAATAAGTGTTTGTTTATTGACAAGATTCCGCCTTTATCTTTTTAACTCTGTGGCATATGTGGGTCATACATAATGGTAAGAAATTCAGTTTAAATAACACCTTTAGCCTGGAGTCATTAGAATAAAGAACACCCTACTGATTTAAAAAAAAACAAAATCTAATGGTATCCTTTAGAAAGTAGGTTTGTTTGCTTGTTTGTTTATTCTTTATTTCAGTTATCTATCCATTCATCCATCAGTCCATCCATCCATCCATCCATCCATTCCTTCCACTTAGTAGGATATTACTTAGTGAGCCATGTAAAAGAAACTACAGCATCTTTTATTTACCTGACAGTGAAACTTTTCACATATGTAGTGATCTATAGAAAAATGAGAGGAAGTTTATAAGTTGCTTGCTGAAAAAACTATTGCTTCCATACTACCCCTTATTTCTTCCTCAAAGCTCTGACAGTAGTGAGCCTCGTTTACTAAATATGGACATTCTATTTATAGAAATATTCATATTTTTATTGGTGGCCAAAGCGCTGCTTATAGGAAAACCTACAGGTGACTAATAGGAGTTGCTCACTAAGTGGAATAATGAATAGTATTAGGTGTCAATTAAATCAAGCTTCCCCGAGGTGCAGGTGCTCCACAATGTACTGACACATTTCAAGTAGCAGTGCCACTTCACCCATGCATATGAACAAGCACATTTGCATATTAAAAAGCTGAAAATTATTTAACTGAAGCAAAAGTCTTTTAGAGATGATGGAGGTTATTAAAACTGTTGACAAGAAAGAAGGTAATTGCCTGAAAATGAGAGATGACATTCTGCTATACACAGGGAACGTTGTTTTTGTTGTATTGTGCAGCAGTGCCTGGGTGTATAACCTATTACATTGAGATTGCTCCTATGCAATTAGACCCTTTTTGTCCTCACTTCAATAAGGCTATGATTATGAAGGATTGAAGAACGCTTGGCATATTGAATGTCTGTTGTTTTTATAACTTCGTCAGAAATGACAAAACACGTTTTGTGTCCTGTTTTTTCTTTGTAGGCTTATTGATTCTGTGATTATAATATTCATAAAAGACAATGTGTTCATGGTTGAACACTCTGTCATTTATACAGGTTTTATTTTTTCTGTCTCAGCATAGTATTTGTTTGAATGCCAAGGTGTTAGTCATAACATGAGCAGATTTTTTAAAAGTAAAAGATGAATAGGTGAGAAGTTTATCATGCTAGTAATCTCAAATATTACTATTAAAAGTGTCATAAAAATGGGTGATTTTATAAGTTTCAGATGGAAATAATTCACCAAGTAAGAAAAATTGAACGCTTTTTTATGAGCCGTTTATTTTCACTCCAATTTTTGAGAGATCTTGCTGTGCTTTGGTAGTGTTTGTCAGAACTGAAGACTCATGGCCCTAGAGGAAGTCACTTTCTTGATATTGTAGCAGACACTACATCTAGGATGGCTTGCTCGGCAGGGAGTAACTGAAACAAGTATGGTGAATGTAGCAATTGAAACAGAAACTTTGGGAATCATAGCAGGTAGGGGAAATATCAGGTTGTGTGTTTTATTGAAATTATGTTTGTTAAAAGACTTTATGTCTGTCTAATTGCCGAAATTAGTCTTCAGCTCCCATCCGAGCCATTGTGGCAATGCACAAAGTCCACTTCCATAATTACATTCTTTCCTGGAAGATGAGTATTGGTGTTCTTTGGGATAGAGCCAGCATAGAGTATTCAGCTGGACTTTTAGGTCCATGATACACCCCATTTTCCTGTTGGCCAATCGGTTCCTGCTTTTGCTTCTACCATGGACTTAAATCCAGGGCTGGTTTGTCAGAGACAGAATTGATAGGATTGGAATAAAGCCCAAGTGTACCCAGAAAGTTTTTCTTTTTAGGTTTGTCATTTATGTACTCTTTTATTCTTTGATTTGGATGCATCTAGGCTTTAGTAAATTAAGAGGCACACCTAGGGTTTTTGTTAGCAGCTGTCTAGTGATTTATCTAATCTGACATGTTCATTTCTTTAAGTTGAAGAGGGAGAATATCTTTAGGCATAGCAATCTGACTCTTGATTAAAAAGATAAAAGTGAGACTCCTCAGCTCTTTTCCAACTCATATTATTTACTGCCTGCTGAAAACCTTAGCTATTTAGAAGATGAAAATCCTAATGTATCCATGCTCAAAGAGAAGATTTTAGAAGCCTCCAAAGTATGCCAAACTTGCTGCTTCACATATACAGATCTAGTAGCATCACACCTCAAATTCCATTCACACAACCTGGTAGTTGTAAGAAATAAAATTACTTTTTTATTCCAATCACTGTTCAGTGATCTTAGTTTAAAAGTGTTAGAAACAGTCTTAATCTTACTTCATATAACTGATTTTTATTAGAGAATAATAATTGTTTTTAACTATATGAATAGTGAAAACTTTTTTCTTGATTGATTAAAATTTTTGTTTTAATTCTTGCAATTTGCTTTGGTGCTATTACTTAATTTTTTTCTGAATAAACCCATTGAAATAAAGACATTCAATGCTAAGAATTTGTTATATTTTATCTGACCTTTAAATAAACATCAGATTTGGGGTTGGAATTTTAGAAAGCAAAGGTACAAAATTAGCTTTATTTTAATTTGTAGAAAATTATACTTTGGTTGTATTCATGTTAAATATGACTTATTTAAAAGAGCTGAGAAATAAATGTGAGACAACAAATCAGAGTCATGGCATTCTGGATGTGTTCTGGAAAAGAAAATATTGTATAAAATACTTTTCTTTAGTCAAAGGATAACTTTTCTGTAGAGACATCATGTAGTACTGAAGAATCAAGGGTGGACTTTTTGACACGCGAACTGTTATGAAACTTCACTGCCTGACATAGCACTGAAACACCCTCATAGGCTTATCCATAATATATGCTCCTGACCTGTGGTGGCGCAGTGGATAAAGTGTCGACCTGGAAATGCTGAGGTCGCCAGTTCGAAACCCTGGGCTTGCCTGGTCAAGGCACATATGGGAGTTGATGCTTCCAGCTCCTCCCCCTCTTCTCTTTCTCTGTCTCTCTCTCCTCTCTAAAATGAATAAATTAAAAAAAATTAAAAAAAATAAACAGCATAATACATGCTCATAAATTCTTCTTTAGATATGAGTGAATGAATGAATGAATGAATTGTAAAATATTTTACTGAAATGTGTATAGGAATAGGTGCATAGCCATGCTTAAAGAGGTTAGAAAAAAATTCTAGCTTTTAGTTCATATCTGTGCTCTCTACTTTGATATACATTTCTGACAACTACTTTTTCTTAAACAGTATAACTAATGCTCAAAGAAACAAAATCATTGAATTAACTTGTTATAAAGTTGGCAATGGCAAAAATGGGGCTATAAAAACAAATCAAAAGAGCAGGTGCACCAAGCCCTGTGGACAGAAATTGAATGAAGTATTTCGGTAGCTGATCGGATAACTTTATAATTTCAAATTGTTGATAGATGGGGCCTTAGTATCATCTTTAGCTGAGCAAGGGTTTGAAGAAATTGAGTATGTTGCATGATAATTTTCTGAATGAGGGCAATTGCCAGGCAATAATGGACCCTTAGGAAATTTCACTGCACGTTTTTTCTTTCCTCTACTCCTTCTCCTGAACATTTTCAGGTAAGACCAGTGTAATATTAAAGTATGAAACCAGCATGAATCCTGAAGGGTATGTTTGAAGATAGAAGACACTGTTGCTAGGATGCTTGGCTCAGTTTCTCCACTTCTCTTATTTTTATGCAGATTCGATGTACATGAGCTTCAAGACATTTTAAGTTCCATTTGCCACGTATAATTTCTTCTTCCCTGCTCACTATTTCAGAATCAATGGGAAATTCAGGAACCCTCTTACAGTATCCAAGGCTTTACAAAGCTTCTCTGAGTGGGGTCAAAGGTGTAATGGTTTATATCTGATATAAATGAATGCACCAGGAATTCTCTTGAGTTTTAGTTTATTAGGTTAATAATATTCTAATTATACAGAGTACTTTAGAGTTTGTGGTGGGCTTTCAAATGTATTATTTGAGTCTCATAAAAATTTGAAGTAGGAAGGAGGGCAGATATTCCTATGCTACTCTAGAAGTAAGGAAATTAATGATTAATTTATTGAGTAGCTAATAAATGGGAAGCTGAAGTAAAAGTTTAGGTCATTTAGTACCTAGTTTATTGTCCTTTCTATTCTTCTATATTGCAGTTCAACATGATAAGCATGGTGTCCAGTTGGAGTAGTTGGGCATAATGAGGCCCTCTGAGATGACTTGCTTTACAAGCTTGTCTGATTAGGACTAGGTAAACTCTTGGCTTATGTTTTACTGACTGTTGTTAGTCTTCAAGGTGTGAGGTGGCTGTTTTAAGACAGAAATTCTCACTTTGAAGGAGCATGCATTTGTGTGTGTGTGTGTGTGTGTGTGTGTGTCAGAGAGAAAAAGAGAGAGAGAGAGAGAGAGATGTATTAAAGGAGATAGCTAGGCCCTGGCCGGTTGGCTCAGCAGTAGAGCGTCGGCCTGGCGTGCGGGGGACCCGGGTTCGATTCCCAGCCAGGGCACATAGGGAGAAGCGCCCATTTGCTTCTCCACCCCCCCCCCCCTCCTCTCTGTCTCTCTCTTCCCCTCCCGCAGCCAAGGCTCCATTGGAGCAAAGATGGCCCGGGCGCTGGGGATGGCTCCTTGGCCTCTGCCCCAGGTGCTAAAGTGGCTCTGGTCGCGGCACAGCAACGCCCCGGAGGGGCAGAGCATCGCCCCCTGGTGGGTGTGCCGGGTGGATCCCGGTCGGGTGCGTGCGGGAGTCTGTCTGACTGTCTCTCCCCATTTCCAGCTTCAGAAAAATACAAAAAAAAAAGAAAAAAAGAAAAAAAGGAGGATAGCTATCAAAAGGTTGGGCAAGTTTCTTTGCTCCAAACAGTTCATCAAATAAGTTAATATTGTCGTGTGGTTTATTTCATTATAGAAGTTTACATTTCACTGATTCACTACCAGACCTTATCAACAAACGCACAACAAAGTATATTTCTATTTTTATGGTGCTTGAAAATTGACAAATTTTTATTTTTTCTTGTATTTTCATAATCATTTTTTTGTAAAAAAAAAACCCGTTTATTATAGAAAAATTTTAAAATTACACAAAAGTAGAGACTATAATAAGCTCTTAATGCACCCATCATCCAGCTTCAAAATATATCAGTATTTTCTATTCTTACTTCATCTATTTTACTTTTTTTTGGCGTGACTAAAATTTAATTTAAAAATGTAAGTCATGAAATAAGTCAAACATACAGAAAGTAATAGAATAGACACCAATTTTCTGCTACTACTATTTAACAGATATTAATATTTTTCATTTGTATTCTTTGTATCAAGACGAGAATGAGGTTGCAATAATTGAAAGATGGAAAATAGTAACAAGGCACAGCAAGCAGAATGAATAGGATGAAAGTATTTTGTAATTTTTTAGACTATGCCTGCTAGCATTTTTTTATAATATAGCATGCTACATAACAATTCACAAGGCCCCTAACGCTTCATTGAACATATTGATTATCCTATTAGGGACAATCATATCTTAGTTAAGGCAATTTGACCTACAGTTTTGTTCATAAAGTTGTCATGGAGCATTTCTGTCGTTGGTGTATATGAACAAGTTATTGCTGTCAGGTGTGCCTATTGGGAAGTCACTGACAGTTCATAAAATGTCATCAGACTTTTGTTGTCACTGCTCTGCTGCAAGTCTAAGCATCACTGATCCCAGGTGCTTTTGTCTAGCATTTTCTTCTGAAAATTACCAGTAGACCCTGGAAGTCCATGAAGGGCCTTTTTTTGTTAGAGAATGAAATCCTCTTTCAGAAGCACTAAATAAGACAATGACTGGAAGTTCACTTTATATTTTGAAAAACAAACAAGCCTTATGATTTAAGCTATATTTCAAGAAGCTCACTATCTTAAATTTGTTAGTACTTTTATCTTGGAATAATACATCTTGCTATTTTATAAGGCATACAGTGGAAAATAATTGTAAAGTTATTGTTCTAAACCATAATTTTGGTAACTTGGGAAAATTAAAGAATGCAAATAAGCCTGACCAGGTAGTGGTGCAGTGGATAGAGCATTGTACTGGGACGCAGAGGATCCAGGTTTGAAACCCCAAGGTCGCTGGCTTGAGTGCAGGCTCACCAGCTTGAGCAAGTGGTCGCTGGCTTAAGTGTGGGATCATGGATATGACCCCATGGTTGCTGGCTCGAGCCCAAAGTTCACTGGCTTGAAGCCCAAGGTCGCTGGCTTGAGCCCAAGGTCTTTGGCTTGAGCAAGGGGTCATTTGCTCTGCTGTAACTCCCCAGTCAAGGCACATATGAGAAAGCAAGCAATGAACAATTAACATGCCACAATGAAGAATTGATGCTTCTCATTTCTTTCCCTTCCTGTCTGTCTGTCCTTATCTGTCCCTCTTTCTGACTCTCTCTGTCTCTGTCAAAAAAAAAAAAAAAAGAATGCAAATGAATATTATTTATTGAGCATTCATTAGAAAACCCATTTGTTTCCATAGCTATTGAAAATGTTTACAAAAATTTTAGGTAATTTTCTTACCATAAGAAATCAGTGTAAGTAATATAACTAAATGAGTTTGTATTGATTCAGGATCAGGCAACATCTTGGAGGTATCACTGAGTCTTTATGATCATCAGATAATATAAAATGATAGAATGTGTAGAACACTGAGTGGACTGTTCACTCACTCATTCATTCATTTATTCATACACCTACTATTATCTAGCTCCTGTGTGTGCCAGGTACAGTACCAGGCACTGGGAAGTTGAATAACACCCTGAATATTTTTTAAATGTCTTCTTGAATGATTACATATTTTTTACAATTATTCTTTTCTATCAGTTTAATGTTAAAATATTAGTCAATTAGATTTATGTTTGGGGTGGTCCAATTAATTGAGATTTTAATGTCATTTATATTGTTTCTCATATTTTATGAAAGAAAACTGGAATGTTAGGTTTATCTACTTTTTAGTCAGCCTCACTTGACTGAACCTACCCTTCCAAACAAACCTTAAAATTGTTCCATATAACAAGTACAACTTGTTATAAAATTTAGAACTGAAGTATATATACTGTGTTCTTTTAAAGTACATGTTATATGTGTGCTAATAGTCATAAATACAAAGAAGTAAGAAGGTATTTAGAATTTAGGACCCGTGTTTCATCATTAGTAAAAAACAATAATTCAGGCCCTAGCCGGTTGACTCAGCAGTAGAGCATCAGCCTGGTGTGTGGAAGTCTGGGGTTTGATTCCAGGCCAGGGCACACAGGAGAAACACCCATCTGCTTCTCCATCCTTCCCTCTCTGCTTTCTCTCTACCTCTCCCCTTCCCGCAGCCAAAGCTCCATTGGAGCAAAGTTGGCCCAGGCGCTGAGGATGGCTCCATGCCTTCCGCCTCAGGCACTAGATTGGCTCTGATTGCAGAGGGGCAGCACTCCAGAAGGGCAGAGCATCACCCCCTGGTTGGCATGCTGGGTGGATCCAGTTGGGCACATGTGGGAGTCTGTTTCTCTGCCTGCCTCATGCTTCTTACTTCGGAAAAATACAAAAAAAAAATCAAAATATTCAACAAATTAAATGAGCACAGTGATAAGCACATGGGACAAAAATTAGAATAAAATACTGGTTGACTAGAAGAAACTCACAAGGGAAGTAGTGGGCAGTGGAGAGTAGGTTTGATAAGGATGTGGGGCAGACTGACAAGCATGGACATTTATGGCAGTTGTACTTTCCCTACTGTAGCACTTGGAACACACTTTGGTATTTGCTTTATTATGTACCTGTATTTCCCACTAAACTGACACTCAACCAGGGCACGGACCTTATTTGCTTAATTCACCTTCTTTCTAGAGCCTAGCACATTGCCTGAGACATAGGAGGTGATCAGTAGATATCTGTTGGGTGATTGAATATGAAGAATTGTATTAATATAATATAATGAGTTCTATAATAGAAGCATAAATAAGGAGGCAAGAATATAATTAAGTGGAAAACATATCTTCTTTGAAGTATAAGTTTGAAAATATTTTTATATCTAGATATAGCTAAAACTAATTTTATTTGTATTCTGTCAGAACACTTTTAGCAGATATTTTTCCTATTGATTTGATTATGACATTTGCAAATTATGAAATAATTCCTAAAGCAATAAAAACTAAATGACGTTCAGTAGCAAATAGCCTAAATTCTATGAAAATTAATAACCCATGCACTATAAATATAGTAACTCTCTTAATTAAATTATTCGATTAGCATGAACACCCAGTTCTCTACTACAATAGATGCCAGAGGCAGTTTGGTAGACTTGAAATAGAGGGTATCTATAGTCTTACATAATAGGAATTAACATTTTAGCATTGGAAATAGCGCATCTTTTTTTGTTAAGTATTCAAGTAAGAAGAAAAAAAATATTCCATCTTATTAAGTGTAAGCATATTATTTAAATATTAGACACTGTGCATAATTATAATCTAAACTTGGTCATCTTTATAGTTTTCAGACGATCTTATATTTCTTTCAAAATGTTAGAGATAACTTTAGTTATTTTAAACTGTAGCTGTTTAAAGGAGAATTATATGGATTTAGGGAACCTCCTTTTAGTAAATATAATTATAAAACATTATTACATTAAATATAGTTTCTTTTTGTAGTGCAAAATAATGCTAGGAAATATGACAACTATAATCATTCTTGTTTAGGTATAACTTTGCTTATGTCATCTACTTGAAGGTATTTCTTATGCTATGTAGTGCTTAGTAGCATAAAGTCAAAATAAACATTTTAAGTGAGTTGTACCAGCTTCAACAGAAATAAAATTAAAACCACAAAAATTAGTTTTTTAGTATTTTTAAAAAGGATCTTCTTATGTTAGTGTTGCTTATTTATGTATGTGGGCGTGTATTATGGTTTAAAGAAAATTATCCACTATACCCTATGTGGAATAATTAATTGTTTCACCTTTTAAGTAAATCATTTTGGGCACTTTCATTGTGCAACACAAAATCATATACTTCTTGTTATGAAATCATACAAGAATTTCATCCAATTTTTAAATGCCATATTTCTACTTTAATATTAATAATTAAATTTAAAAAATTAAATTACTTTGCGTTATCAAGGTGGTGGGGCAGTGGATAGAGTGTTGGACTGGGATGCGGAGGACCCAGGTTCGAAACCCCAACGTCACTGGCTTGCGCGCAGGCTCATCTGGTTTGAGCAAAGCTCATCAGCTTGAGCCCAAGGTTGCTGGCTTGAGCAAGGGGTCTCTAGGTCTGCTGTACCCCCTGGTCAAAGCACATATGAGAAAGCAGTCAATGAACAACTAAGGAGCCGCAACAAAGAATTGATGCTTCTCATCTCTCTCCCTTCCTGTCTGTTTGTCCCTATCTGTCCCTGTCTCTGTATCTGTCACACACACACACACACACACACACACACACACACACACACACATAATAATAATAATAATTAAAAAATTATTTTTAAAGAATATTTTGACACATTTTCTTGTTTATGAATTGTTTATATATAGTAAAAATTGCCTGTTTCTTACATGCATACCATTTGAGTTACATGCTATTTGAAATTTGCTTTGGATATTGCCAAAAGTTTTTCATTTTTATATTTGGTATTGACCCTTAGCAAAGTCCTATAGAGCTTTACATATCTATCACAGGCTTCTGTGGGAGTGTGTATATGCTAATAAAACACCAAATAAATTTTGATTTCACATTTTTAATATGGGTGATTTGAAGAGTTGCATTGTTACTTTGCCAAAATTTTAGGCAAATATGTGTGAGTTTGTTTAAGTAGTGAGGGCATTAAGTAGTGAGGGGATTAATTTTATGAAAGTGGTTTAAAAGTACCCTTATTTTTTTTATATATTTTTTGACATATTATTTTAAAAATTAAATTTAATGGAGTAATATTGATCAATAAGAATACATAGGTTTCAAGTAAACATTTCTTAATTTTTATAGCTGATAAACTAGTAATACATAATTAAAATGTATATTTTTTGATGTACACATATTTGGGAATTGTTATTTAGTCTTGTTTTTCTTAAATAATCTCCAAATTCATACGTCTTTCTTTGCTATTGTCTAAGTAATAAGAAAGAATTTTCCAATAATTAATTATTTATGTTTTTTAAAAATTATAAACAAATTTGAAAAACAAACTGCTCAGGATTAAAAGTTCCTATTACAAGCCCTGGCTGGTTGGCTCAGCGGTAGAGCGTCGGCCTGGTGTGCAGAAGTCCCGGGTTCGATTCCCGGCCAGGGCACACAGGAGAAGCACCCATCTGCTTCTCCACCCCTCCCCCTCTCCTTCCTCTCTGTCTCTCTCTTCCCCTCCCACAGCGAGGCTCCATTGGAGCAAAGATGGCCCAGGCACTGAAGATGGCTCTGTGGCCTCTGCCTCAGGTGCTAGAATGGCTCTGGATGCAACAGAGTGACGCCCCAGATGGGCAGAGCATTGTCCCCTGGTGGGCATGCCGGGTAGATCCGGGTCGGGCTCATGCGGGAGTCTGTCTGACTGCCTCCCCGTTTCCAGCTTCGAAAAAATGAAAAAAAAAAAAGAAAAAGTTCTTATTACAGAAGTGTGTTCTACTAACCATTAAGTTTTAAAAAGAGAGTTAGTGATAGTCTTACCTTGTCTTTAGCTGGCATTATTTCCATATTTATAAATATATACAGAATTTAGAGAGTAATTATATACATTACTTTTAAGAATTGAATTTTATCATAAAAGAAATAACTTAATTATTTAAAAACATGCTATTTAATTACTGATTAATATTATAGATTCAAACTTTTTATATCAAGCATTGTATAAGTTTTATGATGCCTAAAGATCATAGTTTTTGGTGAGTTGCCTTTGCTGCCTTGATGTCCTGTAAAGTTTCTCCTTTCTTGAAATAGCACTACACTGAGGCAATTAATTAAAACAATCTCTAAATAAATAAGTATTGGTAAGGAATTTTGATAAAACATGTTGTATTAAAATTTAAATAAAAGGTTTTATCTTGATAAACTAACAATTTAGGAGAGCTGCAATTTTAAAATAAGGGTATCAAGAAACAAATTATAGCTAATCAATTTGACAGTGTTACTTCCTCATTCAAGAAAATCTTGTATTAATCCCCACTCCACAATCATTTTATATGTCATGTTTCAGTAGTTTAAGTTCTAAACATATTTTTAAAATAAACTTTATCTTGATTTTAGAAAATTGGTCAGTTTATTGATGTAAAAGTAAAGCATATGAATATCTCTACATATTTTCCCAATAAAGACTGAAGGCATGGTTTTATGATCACTTTGTGAAATGCAGATATTTTTAATTATTTTACCGACACAGTTAAAGATTACTTGATTGTATCTTTTCACTTCACTGGAAGGGATAGATGTGGGGCATTTTATTTGGGTTTCATGACTATATATTTTATAGTGAAATGAATATATGAAAACATTGCTTCTAAAAATCTTAGTTGAGAGTCATGTGATAAGGCACCCTAAGTTATTTTTTCTTGCACTGTTGTGCCTTATTGTATCCCCTGTGCTTCCCACATCTATAGTGTATTTTTTAGTATAAGGAGGTATATATAAATGATATATATCATAGCACATGTATGTTAGTGTTCATATTTGTACGTGCCTATAATTCAGTAAAAAGTCATGAAAATATCATGTTTTACTTTTGAATCTGAAGATTGGAATTGTTGTTGTTGTATGATCTTGGAAAAGTCACCCTCTGAATCTTTTATAATACTGGGATGTAATTATCACAGACTTGTCACTATTAAATAACACATTAAATGAAGGTTAAGTAGGATGAAGTATTGAAATTCACTTGTCTGGCTTAAGTATGATATTAAAAGATATTAATATGGAATCTGTGTGTTTGGTGTAGGTACCACCTATGGTAACTATGAAAATACATGTATTTTATCTATTAAATAAATATTTTATTGATGATCGAGAGTCAATAAAATGTTATTGGGTTTGTAATTTTTGTTTTTTATCAGTTTCATAATTTCTGAAAACTTCAATTTTGTTTCTGAGAAACACAATAGGAATAAATCACATATATCCATATCAATATCAATATAATATATAAAATATATGTAGGTATACATGAGAAGATTGCTCTATCATGTAGGAAAAGGATACTCATAACTTTGATACCAGTACGTCAAGCATATATTCATTCAAATCTAAATGATGTGAAGATATTTTCTCTAAATCTATGTACTCTGATTGACCAATGTCACCTTGTTAAATTTAATTGTCTAAATGAATAAATTAATTATTTAAAAAATCTTCAGGTAAATAAACATAGAAAAGCTTCTTACACATAGCAATTTCTCTTTTTTACGTGGAGAGAGAAAGCATGCAGGGAAATTAGCAATGGGACTCATCAGTACAACTGAAAACCATTTTGAAAGTTATTATTTGTGAATATTTGGTACCTTAGACCTATTTTTTTTTAACAAGAGGTTTATTTTGTTGATGTTAAAGTTTTTAGACTTTACTTCTCCCGGTATTTGGAAACTTCGTGAAAGATTAGTTATAGAATGAGTACAATAGCTCTCTTTAACTCTTCCTCATGGTGGCTACAAGGAATTATATCCTCTTTTCACTATGCTCCTCTGTTGTGAGTTGATTATTTCAGATGGAAGGAATGATGTAAATCAATGATAATTGAACTACTTGCTGTAATACCAGAGTACATTTTGTTTTCACTAAGAATGGTTTTGGTTTCTGTCAATATGTAGTATTTGTATGACAGAAGGAGGACATTTAAGGGAAAGGAATTTACTGAAGTAGTACATAACTGCATTTTTCTTATAAGCAATTATGATTATATGTATGTTGTGTATTTGCACACATAACTATACAACATAGACATGCCTCCTAGTTTTTAAAAAATCTGTATTCAGTATGTAAAGAAATAAACTGTATACCAGATAAATGAGTCCCTTTAACTATTGGTGCGATCAGTCACTTGGGTGAGAAAGTAGCTCCTAGTCTACAGGGAAACACACAATTTCATTTGGATTGGGTTTTAAGCAAGTCATTGTTTTGTTTGGAAAATGTGAAATCGGTGAATGGGCTTGTTCTTTTTGTAGAGGATTACAATAGCACACGGAAGCTCATGAGTGCTTCTGACAGATGTGTTGGCAGTTTGCCACAAAGAGAAGGGTGCGGCCCTGACTGACAACTTGCAATTATATTATGATGAATGGTTCTGATGTGTGTTCAAGAGAAAACCACTTTCTAGAAAGTGAAAGTCATGCATACGGTTCCTATAAAAAAATCAGCTCAAATAAAATATCATAACTTTCCTTTTATTTTAGCATTTTGGTGGGCTAACCATTTTGAGTGCTTCTCCTTTTACAAGAACTCTCTGTTTTTGATAAATCAAAGACCAAATCCAAAATTTTTGTGGGAAAAACTAATTTGATACCGTTTTTGGCAACAAAAATACTTTATCTGCATTTTGACAATACTGATGTCTCAAAGAACTCTCTAATGCTTACACAAACACTAAAAATATAGATACATGTCCATAGTGTGGCCAACAGGATTACTGGAGACAAGCATTCAAAGGGAACTGTGCTTTTTTGATCAAGTATCTCTCCTTCATGATAGATTTTGTTGTTTGCTTTAACATCAAACGACATCGTATCCAAATAATCATGGATAGCCAAAGCTTTGGATCACTTTGAAATTGGCTTCACCCTTTTCTGATTTAAGTTATCTTAAGAAAGATCTGAATATGGTATAAGATGTAGATTTTTCAAGAGTTAGTATGCCTCATCAGTATAGAATTTCATTACTCAGTGATGAAGCTATAATGCATAAAATATGTATTGACTAAGCTGGCATTTTTATCTTCATAAATTAAGGAAAAATTGACTGGTTTTCAAAAGCGTAATTGAATAAAAATGAAAAATTAGGCTTTAAATATCTTATTGCATAATTCTTAAATTGTGAAATTTATAAGTAACTTTCAGCATATAGGCATATCTTATTTGAAATACTGTTATTTTGAAAATGTAAGTTTTTATCTGATTCTCTGAGGAGCCCACGGCATTTTTTTGCAGTTATACAGGGAACATTTATGAAACATATTTAGTAAGCAACATTGTAATTATGAAGATTAAATTCAAATACATTCTGTGATATTTAGTATTTGAAGGAATATAACCATAATAGCCAAAGTCTTCAGAAATAATCACATAGAACTAAGGCACTAAACAGTATTATTTTTAAAAGATAGGTTAAAATCTAGAGAAAGAGGAATTACTGATTTATCATAAATTTCTCAAATTTGTTAAATTATTTTGTTTTGTATATATTAATTTAAAATAGGTTATATAAAGCTTTAAAATAAACCAGAAACACGTTTTGAATGATTTTTAGTTTCCATTTACTGTATCCAGTTTTTGTCCTTTGTACTTACTTTTCTCTAATACCCTTTGTGACATTCAGGGTGTGTCATGTGTAGTATTTTAATAGTGGGACATTTTCATTGTTACTGAAATAAATGAAACCTTTCATAGTGATAGTATGGTAATGTAGAAATTACAGCATTCTAGTACAAGAATCAGGAGTCCTGCAGTTTCATTGTAGACAGAACTTCTCAGAGAAAAGAAAAAGACATTCACATAGTGTTTTAGTGTTTTGCCTCAATTCACGTTAGTCTTCCTGTGCTATCTTTTCCTTCCGCGGTACCGAGTCATCATTCACCCTTCAAACCTGTGTGTAAAGACAAGAACATGAAGTCTTGGTCAACTCGTGTGCGTGGTTTGGCTTTCTCTTTTAGGAACCTTTTGAATTTTCCTTAGCTGATCAGATCTAGGTCTGTAGTCTAGCCTTATTTAGTAATATACAGCAATCTGCTGGCATTTAGGACTTGATTCTTTATTGATTACTTAGATTATCTAACACTCTTTTTTTTTTTTTTTCCTTTTTAAACTCTAAACTTGTTGTTGGTGCTCTGGGGTGCCCCAATCTCTGTGCTTAATTTAGTTTTTATCTAAAAGAAGAACATTCACCAACCATTTACAGGTACAAGTTAAGGCTTGTTCAAAATCTTGGCCTCTAAGCTATGAGCTTTGAGTTAATATCTTCTCAGAGTGTGTAGTTTTGATCAGATGGAGTGTGTATTTATGGGAGGAAATAGATTGTATTGTTTTATGTTTGTACCATAGGTCATAATTATTGTAGTGTTTATAGGATAATAAACTCATTAGGCAATTATGTCTTGTTGAGGTATTTGAAACATTATTTGTTTTTGACTTGAAAATGCTTAGGTAGGTAATAATTAAATTTCACTTAGAATAGTTTATTTAAAAGGAAGTTATCTGGAATAAAAATAAAACTATAAAATAAAAAATAAATTGTATTTTCTTAATTTTTTAAAATTTTTTGACATTTGAAAAATAAACCTAGCTAAATAGTAGTAGAAAAAGAGGTGAGTCCATCTTTTCTCTTAAATGATTGAGGTGAGAGGAACTAAAAATTTTGCAATATTTGGATGCAGTTTGCCTTGACTGCTCATCATTAATGGCATCATTTTTTCGGCTGACATTAATCAAGTCCTCTCTGTTACACAAGGCACATGAGGAATTGGCTGAGTGTTTTTTATACATGATCTCATTTAGCATATAGAGATACTAATATTATCCTCATCTATTGATGGACACGTAAGTTACTGTTGTTTTTACTATGTGGCTATTGTGATAATGCTACAGCTAACATTGGGCTACAGTTATCTGAGTCCTTTTTTTATTTCTCCATTCTTTTGGGTATATACCTAGGAATATATTGTTGGGTCACATGGTAATTCCATATTTAAGTTTTTTAAAGATCTTCCAAACTGTTTTATAAAGTGGCTACACCAATTTGCCTTTTTCATCATCAATATATAAGGGTTTCATTTCTCTATGTCTCTGCAAATATTTATTTTCTGTTTTTTTAAAATATTACAGCCATCTTAGTATGAAAAGTAGTATTGCATTGTGGTTTTTATTTATATTTTCATAATAATTGATGGTGTTCAGTATCTTTTTATGTACTTATTGGCCATTTGTAGATCTTCTCTGGAAAAATGTCTATTCCAGTCTTTTCCCCATTCAAAAAAATCTTTTTGTCTTTTTGTTGTTGAGTTTTAGGTATCTTTTATATATTCTTAGTAACAAACCCTTATCATATATTATGGGTTATTTCCTAACATGATACAATATATATACTCTAGTCCTAAAGTATGCAACTTACTTATAGAGTAATGCTAAAGGCAATTCCACTAAAATTAGGAACAAGACCAGGATACCTATTATCACCACTAGATGATATGATAGTATGGTTGAAAATGCTAGAGAATCAATGATAAAACAAACTTAAACAATAAAAGAATTTGATAAGTTTTCATGTGATAAAATTAATATATAACAACCATTTTATCAACATATATTATAACACAACCAGTTAAAGGATATAATGAAAAATAAAGAGAACCCCATTTGCAGTAGCAACAAAGATGATTAATTATTTAGGATAAACTTAAAAAAGAAATAAACAAATTCTATATGAAGAATGATTTAAAATACAAACTCCTAAAATACACAAAGTACGCCTGAACATATGCAGAGATACCCTCTTTTGGTGGATAGGATATCTCTACATCACCTAGAAGGCAGTTCATATAAGTTAATTTATATATTTAACACATTCCCAGTTCTATCAAGCTTTTATAATGGTACTAAGCAAGTTGATACTTTAGTGCATATGGATAAACAAATAGGCTAGAATAGTCAGACATATACTTAAAACTACAAGGTATTTGTGTGGTAGTAACCTTATTAGACATTAAAACAAAATATAAAACCTCTATAGTGAAAAAAATGTAATAATGGAAAATAAAAAAACAGAGCAGTGGAATAGAATTGAAAGTACATGTATAAACCCAATTATCTGTGAAAGTTTAATGTATGATGAAGTTAGCATTTCAAGTTACTAGAGTATAGATGGGGTTTTTATTTTTATTTTTTAAATTTTATTTAGAAAATTTAATAGGTGATATTGATGAATAAGAGTAGATAAGTTTCAGATAAACATTTACTGTTGATTATGTTGTGTGGCCATCACCCAAATCATTTTCCGCCACCTTATACTTGTCCCTTTTTACTTCCCTCTCAATTCCCTCCCCTTGGTAATATTTTCACTTTTATCTATGTCTACGGGTCTCAGTTTTATATTCCACTATGTATGAAATCATATAGTTCTTAGCTTTTTATGAATTACATATTTTACTCCTATAATGTTCTCAAGGTTCATCCATGATGTTATAAATGTCATCATTTCTTATGGCTGAAGTAGTATTCCATTGTATGCATGAACCACATCTTCTTTATCCAATTCTCTATTGAAAGACAATTTGGTTGTTTCTATGCCTTGGCCACTCTGAATAATGCTGTGATGAACATGGGGGTGCATGTGTCCTTATGTACCAATGTTTTTGAGTTTTTGGAGTAGATACCCAGTAGAGGGATTGCTGGGTCATATGGTAATTCTATTCTTAATGTTTTTGGGGAACCACCATATTTTCTTCCATAATGGCTGTACCAGTTTACTTTCCCACTAGCAGTGAATGAGGGTTCCTTTTTCTCCACAGCCTTTCTAACACTTGTTACCTGTTTTGTTGATAATAGCCAATATAACAGGTATGAAGTGATATCTCATTGTGGTTTTGATTTGCATTTCTCTAATAGCTAGTAAAGATGAGCATCTTTTCACATATCTGTTTGCCATTTGTATGTCTTCTTGGTAGGAGACTCTATTCAGTCCTTTCCCCATTTTTCAATTGGGTTGTTTCCATGTTTGTTGCTGAGCTCTGTGAGTTCTTTCTATATTTTGGATATTAACCCCTTTTTGGAGCTGTTGTGTATAAGTATCTCTTTTTAAAATATTTGATACTGAGACAGCTGGGTAGCTATTTGAAAAAAGTTGACATCTCTACTTAATATAATATAAAAGAATATATAGATAAACTCCAAATGGATCAGGGATCTAAGGGTTAATAAAATGAAGATATATACTATAAAATGACAGATGAATTCTCCCTGAACCTTGGTGTAAAGAAAGGCTCTATAACAGACTCAAAATGCCAGGATCATAATAGAGTTCTAGATTTTAATACATAAAAATGTGTCAACATCACGTACCTGCTTATGTCATTTGCTGAACTCACAATATGATTTCTGTGGAATTCCTGTTGACAATATATAACTTAAATCTAACAATGAGGATACACTAAGGAAATGCATTCTATGAAATAACTGGTCAAGGTTATAAAAGACAAAGAAAGAAGCAATTCCAGTTTAAAGAAGACTGAAGTCACTTAGGACTGCAATTCTGTTCCAATATCTGCAATCCTTAGGAATGCCAAGTGCCCAGTGTCTGTTAATTAAAGACTTTAAGGAAACAAACTCTCAGGTGCTCAGGGATTACTTCTTTCTCCATATCTTACAAGCAGCTTACTTGTAAATAAATCAAGGACTTTTTCAATGGCTCATAATAGTTTCTCTCAAAAGTTTACAACAGGAAGGAAATAATGCTTTTCATTTCTATAGGACAATTAAAATTATGAGTAAGATGAAAGTAATTGCTCTTGAAAATTTTTCTTTGCTCAGGAAGGCAATGGGAGGGATTATAGAGTTCAGTGAGTATTGTGATCCAAAGTGACATCTTGGACAACTCTATGGGTTCTTGGGAGACTGAAAATTAAGATGAAGTCAAGGAGGTTCTTAATTATTTCAACTCTAGTTGGAGACTAAGTTTAGAGCTCATTACCATCATTATTGTTATTGTGTTACTATTCTTACCCTTTGTGGAATCTGCTTGAAACAACCCCTCCATCATCAAAATACTTAATTTTCTTGCAAATGATAGTCTTGGATTTTGAGAACATTTTACAAAGACTAAGGCAGGTGAGTGTGAGGGAAGAAAATCACCTGTCAATGGATAACTTGACAAGACTTGTGTGAATTTTGAGACTGGATTAGATGTTAAAGAGTTTGAAACTGATTGAAGTAGTAGAATCTTCTTTCTCTGCAACTAATTGATTTGCCTCTTGAGACTCTTACATCAAATTCAGGAAAAACCTAAGAATTTTTCTCTGCACTTTTATCTTACTGCACCAGTGATCTGACCATAGGGTGTTACCACAATTTTTCTTTCTGTGATGAGTGACAATAAAGGCAATCCCTGCATATTTGAAGCAACACCTGTATGTAAAATAGAATTTCTTGTGTAAAGTACTGTGCTGCTTGACAAATATAATGACTCTAAAGATTGTACAGCTACAGACAATATCATTCTTGTAGCAGTTTATTGATATGGTGTCAGCTAGCTCCCTTCTTTAAACATTACACTTCTGTTTGTTTGCTCTCTTCTTTCAGAGAATACACTTTTATACTGCCTTTATTATCATTGTTTGTATAGCCATGCCACATTTCAGCATAGGCTTCAGGCATTCCAAGAATATGTTTTGCCCATCTTATGGTAATTGTCTTCCTCATTCCAACTCAGTAGCTGGCCTATGTGTATAAATTTTCCTTTTTAAAATTGGGATAGAATTGAAATGTAACATGGTGTAGGTGCAAGGTGTACAATGTATTGATTTGCTACATTTACATATTACAGTATAATTACCAGCCTACCTCTAGATCACATCATATAATATCTTTTGTGTGTGTGCAGTGAGAACAATGAAGATCTAATCTCTTAGAAACTTTGAAGTTTATAATATAGTATTGTTGGCTATAATTACTATGCTGTTCATTATATCTCCAGAACGTTATCCACTAGTTGCAAGTTTTATTCAGACCAAAAGATGTACACAATTTTTGAATGAGAACTGAGTGATTTTAGAACTATATTGTTAGTAAGCTTGACTTGTTCTTTAATTGTAATAAATTGTTAAGTACCCACATTTGATGCTAAAGTAAAACATGTAGACATATGCTGTTATCAGCTTTCAGTTTAGCTCGTAGCTGGATCCCCTTTGACACCACTAATTGTTGCCTAATTTGAATAGAAGATAGAGAGACACATGAAGTTCATCTTTAAGCTATGTAGGGGCTGTTGAAAGAGCCTTTGTGCTATGTGCAATCAAGAGAACTGGTCAGTGTTTGGACTTTTTGCAGAACAATACTTAGCTGAGAATTTGCTACCATATTTTTTCTGTTTCCTTTCAAAATAATAAGAAAGAGTGCATATTTAGGCTATAATTTTGCTTTCTGTGGCTACAATGTTTTTTTCTTTTTGAAAGCACAATTTAACTTTTATTCTCTTTTCATTCAAAATGTCAATGTTGAAATAAGGCAAAAAAAAAGGCAAAAAAAAAAAAAAGAAATAAGGCAAGGTTAAAAAAAATTGTGTTTAGGTAGAAAATTTCAAAATACTGATGGTTAGTTAATTTACTGTCCCTGCTGTGAGAGAAACAATTCTTCCAAAGACTAACGGCTTTAACCAACTTGCTTTGAACCTACAAACTGATTATCATTTTTCTGTGGGTCACATTTTCATATAAAGGATAGTATTCCATTATTGAGAAGAATTACACAGAACCCCAGGGTTGGTAATGGGACTCCAAATGGAGAATTTTCTGTTGAAGTGGATGGGTTTATTTAGTGTCCTGAATCTACCACTTTAAAGGGCATCTTCCCCTAGTGTTTTCTTACTTGGATCTCTAGTACTACTAGTACTGGGCATTACGGGTCAGTGATTCTCTTGAAAATGTTATTTATAGTGCCTTAAGCATACCCTAGATATGCTGATATATTTTTAAAAAACTGAAATCTTTGGCAGAACAAAAGGTAACTAATTATAGAAAATAAAAGTAGTAGTAAAATTGTATACAAAATACTATTTGCTTGTGCTCAGAATCCTGGTAAGATTTACTGCACCTTATATCCTTTTATTTTTTTATTCATCCTCATTAATTCTACCTATTTTTATTTAGTGCCCTCTATGTACCAATGGCTATGCTGGACCCTGAGGATATACTAGTGAACAGGATAGATGTCCTTCTTGGCCTCGCAGAGCTTATAGTCTGATAGACGATTGATGGTGCTGTAATTATAATAAATGTTCAAAGTCATGCTTTGAGTAGTATAGGATTTTAATAGTCTACTGAAGACAGTCATTTTAAAATTTTCTATTTATTTTAAAAAGTTATTGAAGGCATTCTTAAGAAAACGGCTTTTAAATTGTGACTGAATGAATAGGAGTTAGTTGGCAAAAGAAAGTGGTGGAATGCTATAGACAAGGTAAAGAGCACATGTAAATGTCACAGGAAAGAGAGGATTTAGCAGGTAGCATCTGGATCCTTGTGGGAACTGAAAGAATTTCAGTATAGAGTAGAAGGAAAAGAATAGACAGTGGTGAAAACACCTAAAGAGCTAAATGTGTTTCAGAACCATTTAAGTCATTTAAAGAAATTTAGACTTTATTCTAAGTTAGGAGAACTTGAAATCAAAGGTTAGAAAAACTTTGTACATTTTCTAGATTTTTCATTCCTACTTTTGCAACTACTTGTTTTTTTCATAATAGTGACCTAGAAGGTATTATCTTGCTTCTAACTGCAGGAGCTAGAGAGTTTGTCTTTTCTGTGGGGACCAAGACAAAGATACGTTTATTTTTCAGACACTCTGGGATCTAAGAATTTTATTTCTATTTCTGTTCTGAGAAGCCTGGCTTTTCCACACACAAATGACCTCTTTTTGACTTACATGCAGTTATGTTTATTGCTGAAATAGTCTGTGGAGACCTACTACGTTAAATGTGTCACCTCGGCAAGTAGAGAATTAACTTTACAAAATATTATTTATTTTCATTTTACCATATAATATATATTCCATAGGAATTAGCCTGAACATCCGGTAATAATTCTGTATTTTAAAATTTTGATTTAAATATAACATATGTGTAGTAAAATGGTACAATCTTCAGCATACTTCTTGACAAATGGTTTTGTAATCATCATCCATCGAAGATAGAGAACATTTCCAGTTTCAGAAGGCTCTTTCATTCTCCCTTCCAATTATAATCTCCAAAAGATAATCAGTATTCTTTCCTGTCACCATAGATTTACTCTGTTTTTGAACTTTGTATAAATGGAATTATAAAGCATATATAATACTTTCTTGTGTTTTTTTTTCATTCAATATAATGTCTCTGGGATTTATACTCATTGTTGCAGGTAGTAGTTTATTTTATTTTGTTGCTGTGTAGTATCATATTTCTATTTGGTTATCTTTATACCGATGGACACAAACTGTAGATTTATAATAAAATCATATGGTAGTATAGTCTTTTAATTTTGCTCTTAGTAAAATTTTATTGACCTTTCATAATTCTTTATGTTTGTATATAAAATTTAAAATTATTTGTTGGTATCTATAAAAAATTGCTAGGATTTTAATTAAGATTACAGTGTATCTATATATCAATTTGGGGATAATTTATATTTTAAAAATATTATGACCTCCAGTGCATGAGCAGCATAATATATTTCTCCATTTATTTATATTTAAAACTTTTTTATATTAGTAATAACTTGTAGGGTTATTTTTTCTATGTGCATAGAAATTCTGCACATTTTGCATATTTCTAAATAATTTTTAAGTTTTTGCATATATGTGAAAATAAATATATTTTCATAGAAACCACATATCCAGAGATCTTGCTAAATTTACTTATTAATCTATTGTATTTTATTTTAGGGTTTAAATTTTTTCCCAATCACGCTATCAGTCAGGCTGTGAATAATGAATTTTATTTTTCATTTTCTACTGTATGCATTCTTTTTAGCTAATATGTTACCTTTTAGAGCAGTTTTAAGATTGATAGCAAAAATGAGCAGAAAGTACATAGTTCTTCTATGTCCTCAAACAAGCAGCTTCCCCCACTATCAATGGCCCCATACTTCAGTGGTAATTTGTTAAATCAGTGAACCTACAATGACACATCATCATCCAAAGTCCATCATTCACATTAGGATTCATCCTTGTATTGCACATTGTATGGATTTGATAAGTGTATAATGACATCAATACATGATTTTAGTATTATACAGACTGCATTCACTTCCCTAAAACTCCTCCATGCTGTGTCCGTTCATCCCTCCCTTCCTCATAAGTCCTGGCAAACCACTAATCTTTTTATACTCTCTATTGTTTTTCCTTTTCTGGAATGTCATGTGCTGAAACCATACAGACTGTAGTCTCTTCCGATGGGTTTCTTTCACTTAGTAATATGCATTTAACTTTCCTTCATGTCTTTTCATGGCTTGACAGCTCTTTTTTTTTTAGCACTAAATAATATTTCATTTTCTGGATGTAGCAAAATTTATTTATCTACTCATCCACTGAAGGACATCTTGGTTGATTCTATTTTTTTTGAAATTATGAATAAAGCTGCTATAAATATTCATATATGGGTTTTTGTGTGGATGTAAGATTTAGTTTATTTGGATAAATACCAAGGAGTGCAATTTCTAGGTCATATGTTAAGAGTATATTTAGTTTTTTTAAAAAACCACCAAATTCTTTTGCAAAAAGTTTGTCATTTTGCATTCCCACTAGCAATAATTGAGAGTTCCCCTTGTTCCATATCCTCGCCAGCATTTGGTGTTGTTAGTGTTTGGATTTTGTCTATTTTTTAAAATTGAGATATAATTTACACATAACATTATATTAGTTTCAAGTGTTTCAGTATTTGCATATGTTGTAAAATAATCACTCAAGTTGTTTTCATAGTGTAGTGGTTATCATATAAAATAATTACCAAAATACATCTAGTTAGAATTTGTCACTGTACGTAAATTTTTTTTCTTGTGAGAACTTTTAAGAGCTACATTTTTAAAAACTTTAAATATATACATACAACACAGTATTCTTAAATATAGTTATAAGGCTGTACATTAAATTCCCAGGACTGGCCCCTGGCCGGTTGGCTCAGTGGTAGAGCATCGGCCTGGTAGAGCACTGGCCTGGCGTGCAGAAGTCCCGGGTTCGATTTCCGGCCAGGGCACACAGGAGAAGCGCCCATCTGCTTCTCAACCCCTCCCCCTCTCCTTCCTCTCTGTCTCTCTCTTCCCCTCCCGCAGCAAGGCTCCATTGGAGCAAAGATGGCCCGGGCGCTGGGGATGGCTCCTTGGCCTCTGCCCCAGGCGCTAGAGTGGCTCTGGTCGCAACAGAGCGATGCCCCGGAGGGGCAGAGTATCGCCCCCTGGTGGGCAGAGCGTCGCCCCCTGGTGGGCGTGCCGGGTGGATCCCGGTCCGGCGCATGCGGGAGTCTGTCTGACTGTCTCTCCCCGTTTCCAGTTTCAGAAAAATACAAAAAAAAAAAAAAAAAAAAAAAAGATTCCAGTTATGAATGAAATCATAGGATATTTGTCTTTTTCTCTCTAACTTATTTCACTTAGCAGAGTGCACTCAAGATCCATCTATTGCAAATAGCAAGATTTTTGTCTTTTTAATGGCTGAATAATATTCGTGTGTGTGTGTGTGTGTGTGTATGTGTGTGTGTGTGTGTGTGTGTGTGTGTATCACATTTTTTTTTTTTTTTTTTGTATTTTCCTGAAGCTAGAAACGGGGAGAGACAGTCAGACAGACTCCCGCATGCGCCCGACCAGGATCCACCCGGCACGCCCACCAGGGGGCGACGCTCTGCCCACCAGGGTGTGATACTCTGCCCCTCCGGGGCGTCGCTCTGTTGCGACCAGAGCCACTCCAGCGCCTGGGGCAGAGGTTAAGGAGCCATCCCCAGCGCCCGGGCCATCTTTGCTCCAATGGAGCCTTGCTGCGGGAGGGGAAGAGAGAGACAGAGAGGAAGGAGAAGGGGAGGGGTGGAGAAGCAGATGGGCACTTCTCCTGTGTGCCCCGGCCGGGAATCGAACCCGGGACCTCCGCACGCCAGGCCGATGCTCTACCACTGAACCAACCGGCCATGGCCTGTATCACATTTTTAAAGATCTAGTTATCCATCTATGGACACTTAAGTTGTTTTCATGTCTTGGCTAAATAATACTACAGTGAACATGGGCCACATTTTATTTTGGGCTTTCTAAGAAGTGTGTTGTAGTATCCTTTGTGGATTTATTTGAAATTCGTTAGTAGCATATGAGGTTGATCATCCTCTCATATACTTGCTTGCTATCTGTATATTTTTTTTAGGCAAAGTGTCTGTTAGGTCTTTTGCTCATTTCTTTTTAAAATTTAGTTTATTTTGTTCATTAGATTCCACATATAAGTGAAATCATGGTATGTGTTTTTCTCTGACTGGCTTATTTCACTTAGCATAATGCTGTCTGGTTCATCCATGCTGTCACAAAAGGTAAGATTTCCTTCTTTATTGTGGCTGAGTGTATTCCATTGTGTAAATGTACCACAGCTTTTTTATACATTCCTCTAGTGATGGATATTTATGCTGCTTCCAAATCTTTCCTGTAGTAAATAACACTGCAGTGAACACAGCAATGCATATATTCTTTTGAATCAGTGTTTTGGGTTTCTTTGGATAGATTTCCAGAAGTAGAATCATTGGGTCATAAGGATGTTCCATTTTTAATTTTCTGAGGTAACTTTCCACAGTAGCTGCACCCCTCTGTTTTCCCACTAATAGAGCATGAAGGTTCTCTTTTCTCTACATCTTCACCAGCACCTGTTATTTGTTGATTTATTGATGATAGCCATTCTGAGAGGTGTGAGGTGATATCTTATTGTGGTTTTAATTTGCTTTTCTCTGAAGATTATGGATATTGAACATCTTTTTATATGTCTATTGGCCATCTGTATGTCCTCTTTGGAGAAGTGTCCAGGTTGTTCATATTCTTTTTTTTTAATTTTATTTTTATTTTTTGTATTTTTCTGAAGCTGGAAATGGGGAGAGACAGTCAGACAGACACCCGTATGCGCCCGACCGGGATCCACCGGGCACGCCCACCAGGGGCGACGCTCTGCCCACCAAGGGGCGATGCTCTGCCCCTCCGGGGCGTCGCTCTGTTGCGACCAGAGCCACTCTAGCACCTGGGGCAGAGGCCAAGGAGCCATCCCCAGCGCCCGGGCCATCTTTGCTCCAGTGGAGCCTTGGCTTCGGGAGGGGAAGAGAGAGACAGAGAGGAAGGAGGGGGGGGTGGAGAAGCAAATGGGCACTTCTCCTATGTGCCCTGGCCGGGAATCGAACCCGGGTCCCCCGCACGCCAGGCCGACGCTCTACTGCTGAGCCAACCGGCCAGGGCCTGTTCATATTCTTATTGTTCAGTTTTAAGAGTTCTTTGTATATTTTAGATAAAATTCATTTATTGGATAAATATTTTACAAATTTTTCTCCTAGTTTGTGGATTGTCTTCTCATTCTCTTTACATTGTTTTTCAAAGAACGAAAGTCCAGTTAATTAGTTATTCTTTCACGGATTGTGCCTTTGGGGTTGGATCTAAATGTCATTGCTGTCCTCAAAGTCACCTAGGTTTCCTCCTATGTTATCTTCTAGGAGTTTTCTAATTTTGCATTTTACATTTAAGTCAATAATCCATTTTGAGTGAATTCATACACACCTTCAGGGTATAAAGTCTATGTCTAGTTTCAAGATATTTTTTTTAACATGTAAATGTTCATTTCTAGCACCGTTTGTTGAAAATACCTCTAGTACAGTGATGCCAAAATTCACACAAGAAAAATACTATCTGAATAGGATTATATATATTAATAAAATTAAATAAAAATAAATAACCTCCCAAAACAGAAAGAACCCTGCCCAGATGGGTTCACTAGTGAATTCTGCCAACCGTTTATGGAAGTAATTATACCAATTCCTTACAATCTCTTCCATAATATAGAAACAGAGGGAATGCATCTTAATTCAATCTATAGGTCTGGCATTACCCTAATACCAAAATTCAAGAAAAATATTACAAGAAAAAAACTACAGAGTAATATCTCTCATGAATATAGATATAAAAGTCCTTAACAAAATATTAACGAGTTGAATCCAACAATTATAAAAAGAATCACACACCATAACCAAGTGGGATTTATTCTAGGTATTCAAGGCTGGTTCAGTTTTCAAAAGTCAATTAATATAATCCATCACATTAACAGACTAAAGAAGAAAAATCACATGATCATATGACTAGATGCAGAAAAGCATTTGACAGCATTCAGTATACCTTTATGATAAAACATCAGTGCCTTTGAATAAAGAGGAACTTCCTCAACTTGATTTTTTAAAATTTACAAAAAACATGATTGTCTCTCCATTTATTTAATTCTTCTTTTATATTTCCTATTGGATATTTGTAGTTTCCTCATATAGATATTGTACATATTTCATTAGATTTATGCCTCAATGCTTAACTTTTTGTGGTGGTATTGTAAATGCATTGTGTTTTAAATTTTTAATTCCACTTGTTCATTGCTGATATGTAGGTCCAATGCAACCTCAATTAAAATCCCAAAAGAAGAATAAAATGTTTAATCTGCCTATGTTGGATGAAGTAGTTTATAGATGTCCATTATGTCCAGTTGAATAATAAAGCTGTCGAGTTAAAATATATCCTTACTGAATTTCTGCTGTTGGATCAGTCCATTTCTGAAAGAGGGATGTTAAAGTCTTCAACTATAAGACTGGGTTTATCTGTTTCTCCTTGCAGTATCAAATTTTGTCTAAAGTATTTTGACAGTATGTTTTAGGCACAAACACATTAAGGATTGTTATCTTTTCTTGAACTAATACCCCCTTTATCATTATGTAATGCTCCTCTTTCTCTCTGATAAGTTTTCTTCCTTTGAAATCTTTGTGCCTCTATGTAGGTACTTTTTCTCTTTAGTTTATTTCAAGATTTTATCTTTGCTTTTCTGGAATTTGACTACTTTAGTATTTATTTATTTATTATTTTTGAAACTTATTTTGCATTTATTCTACTTGAAGATCTCTGAGCTTCCTGGATCTGTGGTGTGGTGTCTGTTATTATTTTGGAGAATTCTTAGTTATTATCACTTCCAGTTCTTTTTCTATTCCTTTCTCTCTTTATTCTCCTGGTATTCTCAAGACACATGTTATACCATTTACAGTTGTTTCAGAGTTCTTTAATATTCTGTCCTAATCCCCCCCCCATCCAATCTTTTAATTCTTTGCTTTTTAATTTTGAAAGTTTCATTGACATATTCTTAAGCTCAGAGATTTTCCCCTTGGATGTTTCAGGTCTACAATTGAGTCCATCTAAGGCAGTCTATTAAATCATTTAGCATATTAATCACAGTTTTAAAAAACTTCTTTTTTTTTTTTTTGTATTTTTCTGAAGCTGGAAACGGGGAGAGACAGACAGACTCCCACATGCACCCGACCGGGATCCACCCGGCACACCCACCAGGGGGGGCTCTCTGCCCACCAGGGGGCGATGCTCTGCCCCTCCGGGGCGTCGCTCTGCCGCGACCAGAGCCACTCTAGTGCCTGGGACAGAGGCCAAGGAGCCATCCCCAGCGCCCGGGCCATCCTGGCTCCAATGGAGCATCAGCTGCGGGAGGGGAAGAGAGAGACAGAGAGGAAAGGGGGGGGTGGAGAAGCAAATGGGCGCTTCTTCTATGTGCCCTGACCAGGAATCGAACCTGGGTCCCCCGCACGCCAGGCCGACGCTCTACCACTGAGCCAACCGGCCAGGGCCAAAAAACTTCTTATTTGATGTTACTAACATTCTTGTTACATCTGACTCTAAGTCTGATGTTTCTTTAGTCTCTTCAAACATTATTTTTTGTCCTTTAGTATGCTTTGTAATTTTTGTTGTTGTTGTTGAAAGGCAGACATGATGTACTAGATAAAATGAACTGTTTTAAACAGGCCTTTATAATTTAGTGGTAAGCTTTCAGGGGACAAAATCAGAGACATCACAATAACATCTTTTCAAGTTCTAAAAGAAGAAAAAAATTCCACCAAGAATTTGATATTTAGCAAAAATATTCTTTAAAACTGAAGATGAAATAGAAACAATTAAGACAAATAAAATTTCAGAGAATTTAATGCCAGCAGATTTTCATTACAGAAAAATGTAGAGAAATTTTGTCAGGCTAAAGGAAAATAATTCTCAATGAAAACTTAGATTTTTAAAAAGAAATGAAGACTATTGAAAATGGTAAATCTGAAGGCAAACATAAAAGACACTTGTATTTCTTTCTTCTTTCTTTTTTTTTAAGCTGAAAAGGGGGGAGATAGTGCACCATACTCCTGAATGTACCCTGACCAGGATCCACCTGACAACCCCGTCTGGGCTGATGCATGAATACTGAGCTATTTTTAGTGCCTGAGGCTGATGCTATGACCAGCCAGGCTATTGTCAGAGCCTAGAGCTGACTCTCGAACCAATCAAGCCACTGGCTGTAGGAGGGGAAAAGAGAGAGAGGGTGAGTAGGTAGGGGGTGAGAAGCAGATGATTGCTTCTCCTGTGTAGCCTGAATCAAACCTGAGATATCCATATACCAGGCCAATGCTCTATCCACTGATCCACTGGACAGGTTTGATATTTGTATTTCTAAAAAGTAAATTTAGCTATAATGAATTGAGTCTATAGTATAAACAATAACAATGTGTTGTGGAATTTAAAACTTGTAGAAGTTGTATGTATGGCATCAGTAAGAAAAGATGGAGAAAATTTTAAGTTTCTTATATTGAATTTTGATGGTATAATAAAATAAAGACATAGATAACAAACTAATGAAGGAAATAGATGCAATTCTAAAAACAAATAATGCAAAGAAAGTAGATAAAAAGAACAAAGTACGGAGGTAATATATAGAAAAATATAGAAAAATGGTCAACAAACTCTATTAGCAATAATTGTATCTAAGTGTAAATTAACTCAAGTACAAATTTTGAAAGGTAAAGATCATCAGATTGGATTAAATAACAATATTTGATTAATATATCGATTACAAGAAACAGTAAATATAAAGATGTGGATAGGCCCTGGCTGGTTGGCTCAGTGGTAGAGCATTGGCCCAGTATGTGGAAGTCCTGGGTTCAGTTCCCGGCTAGGACACACAGAAGAAGTGCCCATCTGTTTCTCCACCCTTCCCCTTCTTCTTTCTCTCTATCTATCTCTTTCCTTCCCGCAGCCAAGGCTCCACTGGAGCAAAGTTGGCCCAGGCACTGAGGATGGCTCCATGGCCTCCACCTCAGGTGCTAGAATGGATCTGGTTGCAGCAGAGCAATGCCCCAGGTGGGCCAAGCATTGCCCCCTAGTGGGCATGCCGGGGGATCCCAGTCGGACATATGCAGGAGTCTCTCTGCTGCTCCCTACTTCTCACTTCAGAAAAAAAAAAAAAAAGATGTGGATAGGTTAAAAGCTAAAGAATGGCCAAAGATACACTATACAAACATTAGTAAAAAGAAAGCTGATGTGACTATATTGATATAAAGGTAGACCTCAGGAAAATAATATTAACAGAGATAAAGATATTTCATAAAGTTTGAAAAGCCAGTTCATTAAGAAGTCCTACCATTTTTAGATGTGTATGCATCTAATAGCAGAGGTTCAAAACATAGTACATGAAACAAAAAGTTGACAGAACTAAAAAGAAAAAGAAAACTAATCTATAATCTAATTATTCTTAGAGATTTCAATACTCTTTTAAAATCTGAAAAAAAGAAAAAAATCTATAAGAATAGAAAAGACTCAAACAATATTATCAATAAACCTGACCTAATTGACATTGAGTACTACATTAAAAAATTGCAGAGTAATTATTCTTTTCAAGTGAATATAGAACATCCCACAACATAAGCATATTCTGGACCATAAAACAAATCTCAATACACATAAAAGGATTCAAATCACATAGAGTATTGTCTCTGACCACAATGGAAATAAATTACAAATAGACAACAAAAGAAAATTCTTAATATTCCAAAATATTTGGCAATTAAGCCACACTCTTCTAAATAAACCATATATAAAGAAAAAAAGTAACGGGGAAAATTATAAAATATGTTAAAGTGAGTGGTAATGAAAATAGAACCTATCAAAAATATGTGGGATGCAGCTAAATTATTACTTTGAGGGAAATTAATAGCTTTAAATATTTATATTTAAAATAATAAAAGACTAAAGTCAATCTACAGAGTCAAGAAATACAGAATAAAAATCCAATGTCTTTTTTTTTTTTTGTACAGGCAAGTTGATTCTAAAATTTATATGGAAATGCAAATGACCTCGTATAGCCAAAACAAATTTGAAATAGAACAAATTTAGGAAACTTACTCTATGTTAATGCAAGACTTACTGTAAAGCAACAATAATTAAAACAGTTGGCCTTGGTAGACAATGAATTGATCAGTAGATCAGAACAGAGAATTCAGAAATAGATCTACACACACAAGATAATTCAACATGCATTATAGGCCTAAATAGAACACTTAATCTATGGAGTTTTTGCAACAGGAGAAAGTCTTTGTGATCTTGGTATAAACAAAGTTTTCTTAGATGGGAATCAGAAAATGCTACTTATAAAGCAAAACCTTGGTAATTGGATATCATCAAAATAAAAACCAATGGCTCCTCAAAAAGCAACTTGTGGAAATAAAAAAGGCATGCTACAGACTGGGCAAAATATTTACAATACATATATCTGACAAAAGATATGCATCACATATACATAAATAATTCTTAAATTTGTATAGAGTATATAATATGTGCATTTTATAAATTTTATATAAATATAAAAGTAGCTAATAAAACTAAGAAAAAGACATGTGGTTCAATATAAAAAGGGGCAAAATATTTGACTACTACTTCACAAAAGAAGATATGTAAATTGTCAGTAAGCACATGAAAATATATTTTGTTCTCTAGTCATCAAGGAAATGTAAATGTAAGTGAAAAAACCACACTAAGATACCATTGTATACTTCCTAGAATGACTAAAATTAAAGTACTAACATAAGTAGCATTAATGAGAATATAAAGCAACTAGAACTCTCAGGCATTGCTGGTAGAAATTTAAAATGATGCAAGAACTTTAGAAAATATTTTGGCAATTTCTTATAAACTCAAGCACATAACAACTCCATGTTTAGAAGAAATTCCATTTTTAGAGGGAACAAGACACATATTCATAAAAAGACTTATGAATGAATTTTTATATTAACTTTATTTCTAATAGCCCAAAAGGATGAGAACACCACATGTCCACAAGGAACATACTGTATACTTTAAAAAAAAATAAATACAAGGGTAGGCAAAAATATCCTATAGTAATAGAAATCAGATCAGAGGTTGTCTGGGGCTAGGAATACGAATGATTGACTGAAAGAGAACACAAGATAATTTTTTGGAAATGTTCTATCTATATCTTCTTTGGGGTGGCAGCTACATGAATGTGTAATTTGATAAATTCATTAAATTTACATTTAAATTGGATGAATTTATTATATGATTTATATTAAATTACACATCAATATACTTAATTAAAGAACAAGTAGTTCTGTTGCTACTTGACATAACAAAAATATGATCTTTTTTAGTACTATATTAAGAAGTTTGTTTTAGTACTTACTATGTGCAGAGCTGTGGGTTAAGTATTATGAAAGAACACAAAAAGGTATTAGAATCATTTCCTCACCATCAAGTCACTTAATATTTAGTTAGAGTAATGCACTTCCAACTTGACCATATACTTAATTATATGATGCTAAAACTGATAAGTAATGGCAGCAGTAGATGTATAAGAAAGAGTTGTGAAGTTCTGAGTTAATGAGTTGATACATGAAAAGAATATAAAAAGCACAGTGACTGACAAATAGTATGTGCTTGGCAAGTGTTATTTTGCTTTACAGAGGATGGGGATTTATGTTTGAAGTGAAGAAGTGATGAAGAGGTGGTATTTAATGTAGCACTACAGAACAGGAGGGTTTTTCATAAGCATCAAGAAGGCTATAGAGACGTTTTGGTCAGGAGGATTTCATAACCAAAGGTGTGGAAGTGAAAAAGCACCAGGTATGTACAGTAGATTGAGATATGTTTGATGTTCTCATTGGAAGAGAATGAAGAGTTTCATGTAAGAGGAAGAGATGAATCACTAGGGCCAGATTATGTAGGGCCCTTAAAACCTTATTTTAAATGGACCTTTTATGGGTTGCCAATGCATAAATAAAACAGATAAGAAGGAATATTTTATCAGAAAAATATATTTTATAATTTTATTCTATACTGTAACATTAAATATAAAATCCATTAACCAGAGCAGTGAAGCTGTTTTGAGAACACAGAACTGAAATTGGTGCTTATTGATCTTAGATGGGAGTTGTTGTTGTTTTGTGTGTGTGTGTGCAATGAGGCTCAGTTTCCACTTTATTTCTACTGTAGTTTCTTTAGGCTGTGTGATATTAAAAAATCCTATTCGGATAGCTAAATAATTATAAATAGTAGTTTTATAAGTGCGTAAAGTCATTGCATATTTTTCAACAAAGCAAGAAATTTACTTCAACGTAAATGCATAATAAATATTTTAACCTTGTAGTACCAGTTAATGCATTGGTGGTTTCCAGTGTGTTAAAATCTGAAACATAACACATTTGAATGTGTATGACAGCTTTTGTTATGGTTTTCTATTGTTTATTTTATTATAGTTGTAACTGGCAGAAACCCAACTCAAACTAGCTTAAGCAAAAACAGGAATATATTGGCTTACATTACCAAGAAGCCCAGAAGCAGAATTTGGTTTTAGTTATTTTTGGATGTAAATGTGCTAACATCGTGTAAAGATTTTTTTTCTCTTTTTATCTTTGCTTCTCTCCAGTTTTCTTTGTATTTTTGGCTTCATTCACTCTTATTGCCGACAGTCTTACTTCATGTGCTGGGAGCATGGCCATAACAGTCTCAAGCTCACATGCTTATTGCTTCCAACCTGAGCATAAGAGCCTTTCCAGATAGTTCCTGGGTCAACTCCTCTCTGTGTGGCTGGGTGGAGTAGGAGGAGGCAGGCTGCAGTGTACTGCAATTGACAGATGCATCAGGACAACAGTGGCGTTCAAGACGTATTTCTCCCAAACATAAAAGATGGAATATAGGACATATTAATCACTCAAAATTGTTTCCACAATCTAATACAGTTTTTTTTTTAAGGAGTTAAGTATGTATTTGAAAAAGTCAAAATGAACTCAAACATTTGTAGAACCCAAAGAGCAATGTTATATTGCTTGAACACTTTGGCCTTTGGCAAAGGGTGTCATGATGAGTAATATTTCAGTAATAGGGACAGCTGTAGCTTTTCTTTCTTTCTTTCTTTCTTTCTTTCTTTCTTTCTTTCTTTCTTTCTTTCTTTCTTTCTTTCTTTTCTTTTCTTTTCTTTCTTTCTTTTTCTTTCTTTCTTTCTTATTAAGTGAGAGGTGGTAGGCAGGGAGGCAGAGATAGACTCCTGCATATGCCCCTACCAGGATCCACCCAGCAAGCCCCCTACAGGGCGATACTCTGCCCATCTGGGACCACTGCTCCATTACTTGGCAACCGAGCTATTTCAGTGCCTAAAGTGAGGCCATGGAGCCATCCTCATTGCCTGGAGTCAAATTGCTCGAACCATTTTAGCCATGGCTTTGGGAAAGGAGGGAGGGGAGGGAGAGAGACAGAGAGAAAGGGGAAGGGGAGGGGTAGAGAAGCAAATGGTCATTTCTCCTGTGTATCCTGACCAGGATTTTAACCCGGAATTTCCACACACTAGGCCAATGCTCTACCACTGAGCCAACCGACCAGGGCTGATGGCTGTAGTTTCTAATGGAACATTTCACTACATAGGAGTTGTGGTAGATATCAACATGGTGTGAGTAGTGAGCAACAGTGAAAAAACAAGGTATTAGGCTGCACATTTACTTCTTCTAACTGAAGATAAAACCTAATTTGAAACAAAGTACTTTTAGAGTTCAACAATATCTTTAAGTAGCATCTTAACTGTTTCTTAATAGATGATATTCAAGAAAAGAAAGCCCTCAGTTCAAACAAGATAAGGCATTATGGAAATGAAAGGTAATATGGAGGAGCAATGTAATGGAATGTGTATGGGAGAGTTGGCTGTTGAACACTACTGACTTTTACTGAAATACTTGAATCTTTAGCACCCTTCTCCAAAGAACTATGGTGCTTCACTCCACATCTGAAGCAGAAGCTATAAAACTGATGTTCAAATAATAATTTAAGTAGTCATTTCAGTAAAACTATCAATGAACTGACGTCAGGGCTCAGTCACGAGTGTTTGACCTTGTGCAAGGCAAGTTACTTTCTTGATTGTTTCCTCATTTCTGAAATGGGGGTGTTTGTCTTAATGATCATCAAAGTCTCTCAATTACAGCAGCAGGCTGTGAGCTTCTGAGTCACCTGCTGGATGTTTTCCTCTCTTTCTATATTGGCATTGACAACTGCTACCAATTAGCAGTTATACTTTGATGGATATGAGAAAGGAATTTGGTTTTGAATAATCCCTCTGATATTGTTCTAGGTGCTAAGCAGCCTTGGAAAACAGATGAAAGCGATATCTCTTACCTGTACATACGTAACAATGTGAATTCCAGGAATGTATGTTAAGTCCCAGGTTTAAGGAGCCCCTAAAAAAATTATCAAAACTTTGGTAGATAAAAACAATGCAAAGAGAATATTGCACATAGTGTGATAATATTGTATGTGTATTTTGAGGTTGCATGTGTATTTCTGGCAGATTTTAAATGTAGGGTTTTTTCTCCCTTATGAAGATGCCCAAATCTTCCATCTAACAGTTCTAATGACACTTGCAAATGCTCCTCCTGACAGACTCTTTCTCTCCCTCTCTCTCTTTCTCCCTTCCCCTCTTCTTTCTCTCTTTCTCTCTCTCGATCTTTCTGTACACTATCTAGTAAAGTGGTTGTGGAATTACATTTTTCCTGGAAGAAATATATCTGATTTAATGACCAAATTGTTTTAAGGCAGCACAACAGATTTCATAAGAACTAAATCTATTTCTTCACACAGATCATGCATGTTTTACTCAAGCATTGAGTCATTAGCATGTTTATAATGGTTCTAATTTAGCACAACATTTTCTGAATTTTATCCTTGAGTCATTTACAAATTGTTCATATTGAATAAACAAAGGAAACAGATTGCATTTTATACTTAGTAATTTATCTGAAAGAAGAGGGGAGGGTTAATTGTTTTAAAGTTTTGGTCTGTTTGGGGAAGTGAGCCTGCTTTTTCATTGCTAGGCATAAATGCCATTTCTCATCTTTTCGGAGATGGGGGGGTTATGGAGGAGTAAAATGAAAAATTAGGACCGGGACAAGATTGGCCACTCCCAGAGGGGAGTGTGGAGCAAAAGGGGAGCTGGCACGAGATTATCCAAAACAGTTGGTGCATTCCTTAATGATCAAGTGCTTGAGAAGTCCAGCTCTTCCTGGCAGAGCATCTGTGTTGATGTTTATATCATTCCCCGCTGTATGGGAAAGGCATGCTTTCTCTTGCTGCTTGGCTAAAAATAGGATGGAATATAGCATTGTATGAGATATTTTAAGATAGCAAAAACATTTAAGAGGTTAAAGGTTTGGCTTTTGGATCAAAAAAGATCAGTGATACAACTCGTGTTGCTCCTTGCAGACTGAATTTTATCTCGAGTTTGTCAGTGATTCGAACTCTTGGTTAGGCAAGTTATACTAGTTTCAATTGGTGCGGTCTGAAAAACCCACTCTGCTGCCTTTTCTGTTAGCTTCCCAGCAGGAAGAGCAGGCCTGAAAACAGCCTCTATTTATACCCCCTTGTTCATATTGGGAAAATCAGTTGTTTCATTGGAGAGTGGGAGAATGAGAGGAGAGCACAAGCGGTCGTCAGGGAGTATGCTTTGTACGTTATCGTGACTTCAAAATAAAACTGGCACATTTTAGTGTCTAATTATTTTTAGTGAGCTTGGAGAGTTTTAATTAAAATTTAAGAGTGCTCTTCAAGCTCTCCAAGCTCCAATTTTATCCCACTGTATTCTGAAGCACTTACCACTGTGGAAAAATGTACAGTAACTTGCTTGTGCATCTCTGTTTCCTAATGAAAAATGTGGGATGGATGATCAGCAGGGTTATAAATATAGATTGTCAGCATTACTTGTAAACCAAGGTCAAGTGTACTTTTGACAAGTTATTGTTCTTGGATACAGAGAGAATTTATTGCATTTGAAATGTATGATTCCTATGGTAAAAAGAAAATGAATTGGTTTTAATATCTTCTTAAAAGAGTTGTTAAAGCAGGAGGATATCCGCATATAGGGGCAGCAGCCATTTTTTTTCTCACTAAAATATTTTACAGATACTTTTTTATATCATGTTTCTAAGGGTTTAACATTCCTAAATTTAAATATCACTTTGAGGTAAAAGGAATAATAAGTGTTTATTCACAAGTAAATTGTTTTAAAGTACAATAATTTTTTCTATTTATCTTTTTCTATTCCTCATAAGTTAATTTTTGTGATATTTTCCATTATTCTCTTTAACCCATTTGAAATATCATTATTTTGTGCAGAATACGTGTCAATACTGCTGCAACTTAGTTTAACCGGAAGTAACTTAAAATTGTTTTTCAACATCAGCATATAGATCAGGGAATAAATATCTCATATTCTCTCACTTTGAATTTCTCTTGAACTGTAAAATTAATTATTAGCATGATAAAGTACTCTTGACTTCCCTTGACTAAAACCTTGGTACTTAGAAAGCAGAAACATTGCCTTGCAATCCATTATGCAGGATATTTATCAAAAATTAGTTCTAAAGTGTCTTTCCTTGTTCCCCTGGAAAAGTTTCTTGAAAAACACTTAATTTGCAATGAAAAGGAAAAAAACAAAAGCTGTGCAACTGAGAATTAATTCAGATCATATCAAGACCTTGATTAAAGGTCCAGCTCTTGATTTTTATAGTTCTTTTTAAACCATTTTACTTTAAAAAATGGGACAAGATAAATAATTATCACTTTTTTATTGACAATGTATTGGTTTTTGGAGGCTAATTCTTTCAAAGTAAGAGGAATTAATTTTGGTATTTTCCATTTTTATACTGAGGTGTATGGCTGACATTCTTTTTTTTTTTTTTTTTTTTTTTGTATTTTTCTGAAGCTGGAAACGGGGAGAAACAGACAGACTCCCGCATGCGCCCGACCGGGATCCACCCGGCACGCCCACCAGGGGCGACGCTCTGCCCACCAGTGGGCGATGCTCTGCCCCTCCGGGGCGTCGCTCTGCCGCGACCAGAGCCACTCTAGCGCCTGGGGCAGAGGCCAAGGAGCCATCCCCAGCGCCCGGGCCATCTTTGCTCTAATGGAGCCTTGGCTGCGGGAGGGGAAGAGAGAGACAGAGAGGAAGGAGGAGGGGGTGGAGAAGCAAATGGGCGCTTCTCCTATGTGCCCTGGCCGGGAATTGAACCCAGGTCCCCCGCACACCAGGCCGAGGCTCTACCACTGAGCCAACCGGCCAGGGCCCTAACATTCATTTTTAATATGTACATTTTATGGTGAACTTTTTATACTATAACTATCTCTCAATTTCCAAAAGCTATTTAGCTTCTCTTCTATTTTTTAGCTGAAGGCAACTCTGTCAAAATACTAAAATTTGAATAGTCAAACTCAGGTAATGTAATATATACTGTATATTGTTATATTGTTTTGAGGACTGTGACACCATCATAACTCTATTAGTTGTTTTCAAGTCAATTATGTAAAACATATTTTTTCTGAGTTAATCCAAGAATAGTTGGGTGATGTTCAGTACTTATTTTCTATTTGGAATCCTGCCTGACTGCTGAGCTAAAGTCATTTCACAGTCGGTCCTACTCTTCTCATGGACATGATGCAAACTGGAGTTCTTTACTTACTTCAACTTTGTTTTTTGCATCTATGCTTGGGCAAAGTCTGACCTGATCAGGTACCTCTGTAAAGATAGTGTCCTATTAATATAGTTGAGACATTGGCAAAAGGATGATGAATACTCACTTTTAATTTCTACTCTTACCTGGATATTGTTTTGAATGGGAAATCTTAAAATATAAATTTTTATTTATAACTGTATTACATATTTTCTCATTTCAAGTCAGAAATCTGTCAGTGATGACCTTCTGCCTATGTGAAATTTGTGAACAATCTGTATTTTTGGGGGGTCTTTTTTCTCTTTTCTGCACTTGCCTTCCATTATAGTATGGAGTGAGCTTAGTACTAACTGTGATATGCCCTTAGTGGTTGGCAGTCAGATAATTGTTTCAAGAAACTTCCTCAGTGTTTTGAATCTCCCTGGAATCTCAGCATTGAGTTTGAATGTTGATAAGATTGTATGTAGTAAGCTGTATTGTCCCATAGATAAAGGCAATCAGTTATTGTTATTATATATTTTTTCATTAGCTGTAAGAGAGACATGTAAAGGGTGCTTTATTTTTCCCTTCAGTTTCTTCTACTAAAATGGGAACTCATATAGCTAGATTAATTTAGCATTACACTGAGGACTAATTTTCTAATAGGAATGTGAAATGCTTTGAAGTTATTAGCCATTTTATTAATGAGTAGCTTTTATGTAAAGCTGTGTGCACATGGTTTGATTTATGTTTGAAGGGTGTGTTCCTGTTGTCCATATAGTTCTATTTTTCTCCCATGAAGTTTAAGCATTCTTTTCTTGGAGCTCTGAAAGATTTCACGTTTATTTATAGAAATGAGAGACATATTTTAACTATTTTATATTTATTGTGTTTTTAATCCTAGTGTATGAACTTGCTGTGTGAGTTTGTGATTATTACTAGTAAACTGGGCTTTTGTCTTTTACCATTACATATGCTCTCAACTCAAATTTTAACAAAACAAGTTATGTGTTAGAACTTATATTAGCAATTAGCAGATTGGTGCAAAAAAAAGTAACAAAACTGGGTAGGCTAGGAAGTTCAAGATGCTTTGTTGATTATTCTTATTCATGATCTGATGTTTCTTCAATCTCTCTCAGAAATGTAAACCCTGTTTGCGAAAAATTAATCTCTGATAAGCATGGCTTTCAAAACTGGCTTCATAACTCTTAAGACTCAGTATTATCTTTTTTATGACTTTAGCATAAATACAAAATATGTATAGAAGAAAGGGTACACCTTGTTTCTGAATTTAAAATAAACATAGCAAGAGATCCTTTTGGAAATTAGATACCAACTGAACATAAGTATATGCATGTAGGCCCTATCAGAAGGTCACTCAGAATCCAGTGTTTAATAACAGTGGTAGGTCACTTGTTGCAGCCTAAGACAAGTTTAATAAGAAAGAATGGAAAGAAAGAAGGAAGTTAAGAGAAGATGTGAGGGAAGGGGCAGGGAGCTTTCTCTTAATCGAATCAAGCTGGCTTCCATTTGGAAAGAACGTTAGTGTCTGTGACAGCGAGCTAGTATGGTTGCTCTTCGTCAGCCGTTCCAGGACACACTGTCTGGATTCTATCCATTCCTTGATTGATTGATCATGTCATGAACAAATGTTAATTGTTTTCACCAATACTTTCTAATCATGCAGTGGCCTTCTCATCTTTTACCCAGGGCTCACTGTCTTTTTCTAAAGTTTATCTAGTTTCTAAAACCTTTTAGATCCATCTTGACCTTACTGTCATTCTGAAAAATTCAAGGAGGATTTAGAAGTTGGAAGGAAAAAAAAAAAAAGAAAGAAAAATGCCAAAGAAATAGGTACTGATATGGGAGAGGAAAGGCATTTGGACATGGAGTAACTAACAATTTAAATGTAATTTTAAAAAGAAGTTATCAGAATGTTAACCTCTTTTGACACTTGGAATGTTAAAGTTTAATGGGAGTATGCTTCACACTAAGGATTTAGTATTTAAATCTGCATTCTTGTTTGGAAATACGCCCTATTTGTTAAGATTTGAGGCATAACAGATACATGTAAATAGTTGTAAGCAGTAGCTTCAGTTGCAGATCCATCTGAACAGAGAGGAAAAACTCATTGATAAAAATTTTCTAATTATTAGAATATTCTAAAGTTTAATTTTCTGTAACTTTTATGAATCTTTATAGAAAGAAGTGTAATCACTCCTTGTACTTTAGTGTGCTACTTAGAAATGCAATAGGGCAAAAATGTTTAAATAAGTATTTCTTGAAAAGAATATACATCTCTTTTTACATAAGAGAAATGCATTAATAGTTTTCATTATATTGACTTTATTTTCTTTGCATTTTTCTAAATAAATGGGTATTTTATGAAAGTGTCTGAATGATTTCTTGTGTTTTCTCCCTTGAAGAATTGTTGTTCTTCCTTGAATAGCACACACATTTTTCTTGAAATTAAAAAAGAATCACCTGGATTAAAAGGAATATTACCTAAACTTAACCTGTAGGAAAGAGCCCCCTTTTCTGTCCTGTCAGTCTAAGAAATTATAAATGCAGACTGAATATTAATAAAACTATAATTATAATACCAAGATAAGTTTATTGAGCATTATCTTTTTTTTTCCTTGGGAATAATTTAAATAATCTTGTAAAAATAAATGTAGTCATGGTGTCATGGTATTTTATAATGTAGTAATATAATTTCTATATCCTAGGGTTAAAACAATGGCTTTGATCATTTTTTTATTGTTTTTAAATAATTAAAATTTTCCATAAACTGGCCTTCTGAATTTGTAATATTTTAATACTTAGAATATCTATGTAATATACTTAATACTTGCTTTTTATTTTAATAGATTCCTCCTGTATGGAAAAACTACTTTCAAAAGATTGGAAGGAAAAAATGGAAAGACTAAATACCAGTGAACTTCTTGGAGAAATTAAAGGTACAATACCCAAAATTTCAAACATATCAGTGTGGAGATGTTATTTTGTATAACAACATATTTGCTGATCTTCTGTACCCTAACATTATTTCTTATCTCTAATACTTGTTTATATATGAGAGGGTAAATGTATAATATGTCCCTGAACTCTTATTCTTTGTAATGTTTACAAACTGAAAATTTTGCTCTCTCTTTTTATTAGTCTATAATATATTAATATAGGATAAACTGCTTTATGCACTTAACAGAAAGGTATGAAAATGAAATATGTTACATAAAAGATGAAGAACAAATTAAAGACAATTTTAGTCCTCTTTAAGTCATATAGCTTAATTTGTGAATCAAAATCATTGATTTAATTTTTTTCCTGATCAAAAAGGATCAATCGTAGCACCTATAGACAATGAGTTTATAGAATGTGCTGTATATAATGGTATATGGGTGGTTCTGAGGCCCGCTTCCCGGTTCAAACCGTAGCTCTGTGATTTACTAGATGAGTCAGGTTGGGCAAGTCACTGATCTCTGTGTTTGAATTCCTAGTATCTAAAATGGGGATAACAACAGTACCTACCTCACAGGCTCATTAATACACGTAAGGCTTTTAGCATAGCACCTGGCACTTAAGAAAGCACTCATGAGAGTCAGTTTTAGTAGTTGTTATTGTTAACATGCCCTTAGGTTGATAGGTTGATTAATCTTAAATAGATTTCACAGGATTTAAAATTCCATGACCTCTTACCCTGACGAGGATGAGCATCTTAATTTTTTAAGTTGTGTGATTGATGCTATTATTCTCATGCATGTTAAGAAGTGGCCAATTCCATTACATTACAGAATTAAGTTATCCTACCAGTGAAGAAGTTATCTACTTCATGCCTAACTCTCTTGTTGATTCTTTTATGGAAGTGAAATTCTGTATTATTAGTTTTTGGAATCATGAATAGAATCCATGGTCATTAAGTAATTCAGTCAGTTCCTTACAGACAGTCATCACTCTGACTTGTACTAATAATTTGAGAAGTTAATTAGATTAGTTTTCTGAATTTATAAGGTGAATCTTCCTATTGGTCACGGATAATAAATATCTCATTTAAAATGAATATTTGGCAATAACTATCTGATGAAAATGTTATTTTGAATTTAGTACAGAAAATTGCCTAGGGGTCAGGCATGTGACATTCAACTCAAATAAAGAGAAAAGAAATTCATCTCATTCCCATGGAATAATTAATAACATTTCATTATCCAGTACAGTATCAGAATCAAGTAGAAAGTGAGTAATAGTTTGAATTGCGCTGTTTCTGTTTTGTACTTATGAAGGCCACTTCATTTTGGGAAAAAAAAAGAGAAACTCAACGTATAACTGATGGGTAGAAAGAAAGTCATTAGCGACATATTCTTTATCCAGCTGCAATAACATGGTGTGTGCTACTTTGCATGTCATTCTGTTTTTTCTTCCTTTTCCAAAGTCATTGGTTTTATAACAGTGAGAACAGAAATGGTTTATGCAAAGGCAAGCTTTTGCAAGCATGAATGATAGGGGTCTTGCTTTCTCTTAGTAATGTGGAAACTAACATTTATTATGTTATGATTAAGCATCGGGTTTACAAGTACCAGGTTATCTTCTCTCCTCTGCTCCCACTTCCCATCTCACTTTATTTTTAATTCTAATTATAAAGTCAAAATGTGAAAGTTGTACTAGTCTCAGATATTCAAAATTCATAAGCCTCAAAAGTGAAACATGCAAAATTAGGCTTTTCAAATTCTTTAACTTGTTTTTCTGGACTCCTTATGAGGTATGTGAACTGTCATCTGTGCGCTACTCTCAGCTTTATGGGCATAGAAGATAAGATTCTTATTATATCTTTCACTTTGATTTTTTTCTACATAATGGTCTCTTCTTACATCCTAATATTTTGTCACCATAAAACTATACAGAAAACATAAAGGTAATATAATGAAAATGAAAAGAAAATTAGTGTTCATAGAGTAATTCAACCACTGCTAATACTCAGTGTACATTTTTAGTCTAGGTGAGGTCAGGCCAGTTATTATCCACATAATTTAGTTATAACTATTCTGAAATGTTGAAATGATCTATATACTTTATCCAAGAAATAACACTATTGTGGCTTATCAGTATTTAATATTATATCTCAAGCATTGTACATTTTTACTAACTGTTTTTTCCCCTCATTATAAAATTCATAGCTATTAAAACGGTCTTTTAATTCTATCTGAATATTTTTTTGTGTGTGTGACATGGAGAGAGAGAAGGACGTATAGGGACAGACAGACAGGAAGGGAGAGAAATGAGAAGCATCAGTTCTTTGTTGTGGCACCTTAGTTGTTCATTGATTGCCTTTCTCACATGTGCCTTGATCAAGGGGGGGGGGCGTGCTACAGCAGAACGAGTGACCCCTTGCTCAAGCCAGTGACCTTTGGCTCAAACCAGTGACCTTGGGCTTCAAGACAGCGACCTTAGGGCTCAAGCCAGCAACCATGGGGTAATGTCTATATCTATGATGCCATACTCAAGCTGGTGAGCCCTCACTCAAGCTGGATAAGCCCATGCTCAAGCTGGCGACCCTAGGGTTTTGAACCTGGGTCTTCTGCGTCCTAGTCCAAAGCTCTACTGTGCCACAGCCTGATCATTCTTTTTTACTATTCCTTTGTAGTCTATCTATCTCACTTAAAGATATATTGTGAATTTCCCAATGATTATGTCATTTTTCTTTTTTGCAGAAAATATTGCATAAAGCAAGGTTCTCATAATTTATCTGAGTCATTTATTCAATATTTCAGTTGGCTTCGTATTTTATCATTATTTTAAAAAATCTTGAACATAGATAATATTTTAATATTCCTCAGTACCTAGTAGTGGCTAATTTCTTAGAATAAAGTTATTAAACAGTGACATTCCTGGGTCAAAGAGTTGTTCTCTCTGAAAAGGCTTTTGATACATATTGCTACATTGCCCTTCAGGAAGGGTATAGTATTTCTGTGCTCTCACCAGAAGTATCTGCAAGTCTTATTCCCTTACTCTCAATAACAAGTGTTACTGTCTTAAAAGTTACTTGCCAATTTGATAAAAGAATATAACATACTATTGGTAAATTATTTTGAATTTCTTTATTGAGAATAAAGAATTTTACATAAATTCATTTATACTAAACATCTCTTCCTTTGTGAAGTGCCAATTTATGTTGTGTACCCAATTTTTCTTTAAAGGATTTATCTAGTTATTATGATTTTGTAAGACTCCTAATGTACAGGGTGGGACAAAAGTAGGTTTACAGTTGTTCATATGGAAAAAAATTCAATAAGTAATAAAACAATAATAAACTCTTGTTTTTCCAGTGTTCATAACTCTAAATATACTTTTTTCCCACCCTGTGTATTTAAATGGTACTCTTAATCTTTCTCTGTCATATATGTCACATTTTGTTATTTTCTTTATGGTTTTGTGATCAAATCTTTCCCTTCCTTTTTTTTAATATTTTCTCTTTCCCTGTTGGAAAGTTGTTTAGATGGTTTCCCCCACTCTGAGATTAGATAATGTTCTGTATATTTTTCAATTCTTTTTATTTCTACACATTTAATTCTTTAAATCCTCTTGAATATATTTTTATGTATAATTTTATCCAAATGTATAGCTTAAGACTTTTCTCAAGCAGTTAACCAAATATTTCTGTATCATTTATAAATAAATCACCTTATCACTTCTGACTTGAAATAACATCTTTTATTACATACTGATTGCATATTTGGAACCATTTCTCAGTTTCTGTTTCCATTCTCATTGATTTTTCCATCAAAACTTCGGGTAGTGCTCTGCTATATTAATCACTTTTGCTTTACAGTATTTTTGAAAAGTGTTGCAAGACCACATTCATAATGTTTCTTTAAGATGTTTGCATACTTCTCTAAAATTTATTTTTGACTTATAATTATAAATTGTTAATTAAAATTCCAAAGTGATATCTTAAAAGATTGTATTACCTTTATATAAAACTATGAGTGAGGTAAAATTACATCTTTGTAGTATTGAATTTTTCTATTCAAAATAATTTATTCAATTTTTTATTGTCAGGGGAGGGAGATAGGAGGAGTTGGAGAAGGGTATGGGAGATAAATGGTGATGGAAGGAGACTAGACCAGGGGTCCCCAAACTACGGCCTGCTGGCCGCATGTGGCCCCCTGAGGCCATTTATCCGGCCCCCGCCACACTTCCGGAAGGGGCACCTCTTTCATTGGTGGTCAGTGAGAGGAGCATAGTTCCCATTGAAATACTGGTCAGTTTGTTGATTTAAATTTACTTGTTCTTTATTTTAAATATTGTATTTGTTCCCGTTTTTTGTTTTTTGTTTTTTTTTACTTTAAAATAAGATATGTGCAGTGTGCATAGGGATTTGTTCATAGTTTTTTTTTATAGTCCAGCCCTCCAATGGTCTGAGGGACAGTGAACTGGCCCCCTGTGTAAAAAGTTTGGGGACTCCTGGACTAGACTTTGGGTAGTGAACACACAATACATAATAGATCCATAACAGATGATATGTTATGGAATTATGCACTTGAAACCTGTATAATTTTGTTAAACAGTGCTATGTAAATAAATTCAATATAAAGAAAAAACAAACAAAAAATAATTTATTCAATTATTCCATGTCCCTCAATAATGTTTTGTTTGGAAAAAAAACAGATTTTGTAATTTGCTTTGATGTTTTCTTTATAATAATTAATTTTTTGCTTGCTTTTGGGAAATAGTCTTTATTCTATTTTGTTTTTGTTACTATATTTAGGGATGTTAGTGAATTTTTGGTGGTTCTTTTTATAATTTCCTTTTTTATCAAGCTTAGTAGGTCTAATCATATTTCAGCTGATATGTTTTCTATGTCCTCTTTTTTTCCACTCCTTCTCTTATTACACTGCCTAGAATGTCAAGAATAATATGAAGTAATACTGTTGATAGCAAGTATTTTATGTTGTTTTTAAATTATAAAATTGTCTTTAATATTTCACTGTTACATATTACATTGACCACTGATTTAAGATATTCTTTATTATTAAAATTTTTAGTCAAAGTATTAAGAGTTTCTATGAAAAATTTTATTTTATTTATATTTTATGGCATATCTTATTGACTTTGTTTTTCAAATTTATTGATGAAATAAACCCTGATTAGTCATGGTGTAGTCTTGTTTTAATGTACTGCATAATTTTATTTACTCCTATTACAGTTGTTATTTTTGCATCTGTGATCATAAATGAGGTTGGTTTTTCTTTATTTGTACTATCTTTGTTAATTTTTGGTACCAGCATTCATAGTTGAATTGAAAAGCTTTTCCTCCTTTTCCAGATAATGTAAAATGTTGAGTAGCTAACATGAATATTACTTATTCCTTGAAATTATGGAACATTATACTCATAAAATATCTAGGCCTAGAATATTCTTTGGGCATTTATTTTTTTTACAATTTTACTTGTCTTTAAGTCAATTTTGCCAGGAAAAACACTTCCAGAGACGCTGTATATTTCATTGAGATTTTCAAATACCTTAGTATTTTAAAATACCATATCAGTTATTTTGAATTTTCAATTTATTTTGCTATTATATATTATATGTATTTGCCTTCTCTCTCTCTTGTCCCTCAATTTTACTTCCAGTAGTTTTTCTATTTATCTCACTCCTCCCACTCTCTAAGGATACACTTATTAGATTTATTTGTTAATTCTACTGCTTTTTAGTATGCCAGCTACTTAATCTTGCTGTCATATTTATTATCTTTCCCTTCCTTGTTTTCCTTGTAATTTCTCTTTTGTTTAGTTTCCAATACCTTTTAACTTCCTAAATTAAATTCTTCATTATAATCATTTAAAACTTAATAATAAGGGCCCTCTTGGCCATAAATGTTTGTAGAAATCATTTTTTTGCATTCTATAAATTTGATTTTTTAGAATTATCCCCGTTGTTATTTGCTAAATAGTCAATATTTATATTATTTTCAACTGATCCTTATGTGTCATTCTTAGCTTTACATCTTCTTTTGGATTCAAGAGTGTAATGAAGCTGGAAAGGTAGAATACATATAGCCTCTACTACCACCAGTAGAAAAGTCTATGTGATGCGTTAGGTCAGGGGTCGGGAAACTTTTTGGCTGAGAGAGCCATGAATGCCACATATTTTAAAATGTAATTCTGTGAGAGCCATACAACAACCCATGTATGTTATACATTATCCAATAAAAATTTGGTGTTGTCCTGGAGGACAGCTGTGATTGGCTCCAGCCACCCACAACCATGAACATGAGTGGTAGAAAATGAATGGATTGTAATACATGAGAATGTTTTATATTTTTAACGTTATTATTTTTTTTATTAAAGATTTGTCTGCGAACCAGATGCAGCCATCAAAAGAGCCACATCTGGCTTGTGAGCCATAGGTTCCCGACCCCTGGGTTAGGTGCTAGAGGGACAATTAAAGTGTAAAGGGTGGAATGGGTAAGTGCCATATAAAAAAATGAATCCTTAATGCCGTGAACTTAGTATTATCACATATTAGAAAACAATACATTAATAATTACCTTTTTAGATTTTACTTAAAAACAATGCTTTCAAATAAAAGTTTGTGTAAATGAAGTAAAGCAATATTCAGGGAGTTGGAGTATTGCTAGTGTTTGAGAAATACTGAATCATAGATTTTCAATTGATCTCTGAGTCTTGTTTAATATTTAAGAGAAAATTCATCTCACCCCCACCATGTTTCTACAGGTAGTCTCTCCTGTAACAGCATTAATTGAGTCTAGAGTGCTATAAATGGTACAAATTTAATAACTGTAATCTCAAAGCAGTGTTCAAACCACATTAACATTATTATAAGTATTGCAAAATAACTTTATCAAGAACTTCCATGAACTATTAAAATAGTTAGACCTATGCCTTGGTGTCTAATTGTAGTATCAGATTTTTAAGCTATCTGTTGTCAAATTAGAATTTATCAGAAGTAGCTAGAATAGTTAAGAGTTCTAAAGATGTAATAAGAATTGTAATTAGCCCTGGCCGGTTGGCTCAGCGGTAGAGCGTCGGCCTAGCGTGCAGAGGACCGGGGTTCGATTCCCGGCCAGGGCACACAGGAGAAGCGCCCATCTGCTTCTCCACCCCTCCCCCTCTCCTTCCTCTCTGTCTCTCTCTTCCCCTCCCGCAGCCGAGACTCCATTGGAGCAAAGATGGCCCGGGCGCTGGGGATGGCTCTGTGGCCGCTGCCTCAGGCGTTAGAGTGGCTCTGGTCGCAACATGGCGACACCCAGGATGGGCAGAGCATCGCCCCCTAGTGGACAGAGCGTCGCCCCCTGGTGGGCGTGCCGGGTGGATCCCGGTCGGGCGCATGCGGGAGTCTGTCTGACTGTCTCTCCCCGTTTCCAGCTTCAGAAAAATGCAAAAAAAAAAAAAAGAATTGTAATTAAAGACCTGAAGAAATTTGGCCTAATACATGTTAGCAGGTTGAAGTTTTGTTGAAAGAAGATAAGATTTGTTTTGTGTTGTTGTAGGAGGTTAAGATAATATAGAAATTGTTCTCAATATACAAAAGAACATAGAAACAATTTAATGGCTATTTGACATTAATACAGATTACATTAAGAGAGAGTGCCTTGAATAATGTTGTTCAATAAATCTTCATTAAGTGAATCTATGAATGGATGCTTTAATAAAATAACATTGTGAAAATTTGGCTGTGGAAAATTTTAAACAGGGATATTGCAAGGGTATTTGTACTCTGATGGGATGTTGTCTTCATGACCTCCTAAGGTTTGTTTAAAATTAATACTAGTATTTATTATATTTTCTTTTTTATTTTCCCCTCAAATGAGAGGAGGGGAGACAGTGAGACAGACTCCCACATGAGTCCTTACCAGGTTCTAGCCAGCAACCCCTGTCTGGGGCCGATGCTCTACCCATCTAGGGCTGATGCTAGTAGTAACTGAGCTATTTCTAACAACTGAGATGGAGGCTCCATGGAGCCATCCTCAACTCCTGGGGCCTTCATAATTAAATCAAATGAGCCATGGCTATGGGAGGAAGGGAAAGAGAGAGAGAGAGAGAGAGAGAGAGAGAGAAGAGTGAGAAGGAATAGGAGAAGGGAGATGAGGGAAAGTAGAAGGTTGCCCCTCCTATGTGCCCTGACTGGAAATCAAATCCAGGATGCCCACATGCCAGGTTGATGCTCTACCACTGAGCCAACCAGGCAGGGCCTATTATATACTGATCACAAAAATTAGGGGATCAGAGAACATGCAGGTACTCCAGTATTTAAAGCTTTTGTATAGTACATTGTCACCAATGAAATAAAAGTTGGTTTTGCATCTCATTTGCATAATCAAACAACTTTCTTTGACTTGTTCTTTGCTTTTCTGATGTTCTTGTTTAATAAAAAAAAATCAAATGCTTCTTTTCTTTATTGTTTCATATTCATTTTGAAATATCCCCTAATGTTTGTGAGCAGTATATTTTCTTAATTGTAAGATTGACCTTTAAAATATTATCTATTTCCTACCAATAAGTAATATAGTAAGACTTTTAAAAGATGTTTTATTGTTTACAAAGAAATGAAGTTCTAAAATATGTATATTATTTTACTTGATCCTTAACCAACCCAGTAAGAAAAATGTCATTACATTAATTTTACATATAAATAAAAGGAGACTGAGACAAATTAAGTGGCATGTTTGGGTTACTTAGAGAATTGTGGAGGTAGGGTTTGAATCCTGATCTTTAGAACCACTATTTAATACAATACAGAGGCGTTTTCAAATTCTTCAAAGTCTTAGAATTCTGAATTGGGAACAAGGTAAAGACAGGCTCTGGGCTGTTCATCCCTCCCACAGCACACAGAGAATGAGAACAGTTCCACTTTTACCCTTTTCTATGTTAAGTGAGGCAGTATAGCAAAACAGGAGTGGTATAGGTAATTCAGTTTTGCTCTATAGTAGTATTTTCTTGATCTATACCTGAAAGAGAGAAGCAGGGATAAAACAGAAGTCCTGGTAGGGTCCATAACCCATTTGTTTGAGTTGTACCAAGGGAGTGAGAATGTCAGGACAGTTATGGTTATGAAACATTTCTGAATGCAATGATGACATATAAATGATGTCTAGAGCAGTGATCCCCAACTCCCGAGCTGCAGACCGGTACCAATCCGTGGGCCATTTGGTACCGGTCAGCAGAGAAAAAATAAATAATTTACATTATTTCCATTTTATTTATATTTAAGTCTGAATGATGTTTTATTTTTAAAAAATGACCAGATTCCCTCTGTTACATCCATCTAAGACTCACTCTTGATGCTTGTCTCGGTCACGTGATACATTTATCTGTCCCACCCTAAAGGCTAGTCCGTGAAAATACATATTTTTTTACATTAAACCGGTCCATGCCCCAAAAAAGGTTGGGGACCATTGGTCTAGAGCACTAAGATGCATCCTCTGTCTCCATAAACGGGTCTAGCCTTCTGTGGTTTATAAAAGAGAATCTTAGCCAGCCTCCCTCCTTTGCATACATGCCCCTGGAAGCTGTGGCTGGCATCTCCTCCTTGGTGTGAAGGCGCCTCCCTGGGCATCGTGCCAGAGAAACAGTCATGTTGCTTGTTTGAGTTAGCACAAACTGTTTGTGCTTGTGTTTGTTGAACACACAGATGATAAGAGAGACAAAAAATAATTATGTGATATGAATCAAATAAGATAAATAGTGTTTTCCTTCCTTGGTCATTTATGATTAATCGTTTCAATATTTGCATTTAGTGATTAAGGTAGAAGTGCTGTAGGTATGCTCTCCTGAAACTTAGAAAAATGTCCGCTTCTGATAAAAAAAAGAGTGAATAACTGCTTTTAAATGGAAATTTCTACAAATGATTCCCAATTTTCTCAAAGCTACTGCCAAAACACAATTACTTATATATTTATTCAACTAATATATCTGAGAGGTTTGTTCAAAAGCTTAAATATTACTGACATACTTTACTATTAAAGACTTTTAGTATTGCTCCCTATTACTTCATTAGTATTGTTACTAAAAGATGTAAAATTAGGAACCATGTGGCATTCAATAATACAAGCATATTACACTTGTGCTTGGCACAAATACTGTGTTAAAAATGTGAATTTATTATAATATTGCAACTGTGTGCCACTGAGAGCCTAGTTTCGTTTTGAGTTTTGATAGCAAACATAAATCTTTGGATGAGAACACAGGAACACAAAAGTCATGTTTTTTTTTCAGTGCATGATAGATCTTTGAAGATCAAATAGTGTAGGTTATTCTTGAAATAACTTAAGCAGTGCTGTTATCACCACAGGGTTAGAATGGATCTTCCAGTGTTCCCATAGAATTAGTGTTCTGTGTCACAAGTTTCTATTTTAAATGTCAATTCTCTCTTCTAGTTTCTTTACTCTTATAGTAAGAACCTTAAAATGTATCCAAGTACTCTGATTGCTTATTTCGTATATTGCCCTTTCCACAGAATCCTGTTTTGTTTTGTTTTGTTTTTGAATAGTAAAATATAATTACTTGTGTTTTCTGTTATAGGCAGTCACAGAAGGACTAAAGCAATTTTCCAAGAGCAATGACTGTACAATTTGCATATTCATTTATAAATGAGTTTTTCTTGAATTTCCATTTAAAAATATATAGCAGTTTGTTCATCTGAGAGAACTTTAAAAAAATCTGGAAATGTTTAGAAGTAAATCATCTGCCACTTTTCAACTCCAATAAAATCATCAAAGTTCACATACCTAGTGGTTCTCTCTGTCTCATTAGGAAAATGGGTGAACCAGTAATCTATCAATGTTTAGAATTCATGTATTTTGAAATTTTAAAGTTGTTATTTATAAGACAAATGCAGTATTGCTCTAGAGACCAGCCTGTGAAAAATATTGAGAGTACATGTTATGTTCTTACTTTCTTGTTTGGTTGAAATAATGTAGTAGTGTCACTATTTTCTGTATAAACCTGTGTAACTGTAGAATTTAAGAATAATAACTAGAATTATAAATCTAAAAAAATGAGAGCTGAAGGGACTTTGCATAATGTGTAATCCAACTTATTTTCTTTATAGGGGCCCCAAAATCCAGAAAAGTTGCTGCTCTAAGTTACATAATAAATTACTAAGATACAAACACAGTTCCCCCCAAATAGCATGTTTAGCCCCTTTCATATAGTCTTTTGGTTGTCTTGTTTGTAATCAATAGTGAATAATTATCACAAAGTCCATAAACTCATTTAGCTAACAAATGCACACTTCAAATAGTTTTATAAATATACATGCATTATAACAGCAATACCCATAGTTTTTAAATTATACCACTTTGTATGAATGTAGACATTTCAAAGCCCTCCTTTGTACTCTCCATTATAAACATCTTTTACTTCTTTTGAAGTCTGTATGATATACATACAAGCAATTAAAACCTCCCCCCACTTGGGTTTGGAGACACAAGGTCTTCTTAATTAAAATTCAAACAAAAGCTACTGGCAAAAATTACTATATGATTAAGGTCTAAAGTATTATGATACGTTAGAACCATTGTTAACTGTTGAGATTAAAAGAAATCGATATGTTGGGGAAAAGATCAGTTGGATCTAATTAGTGAAATCAATGTTTACATAAAAGAAAATACCGAGGTTTAATAACAGGTTCTGGTTATAAATATAACACTGACTAAAATTGTTCTTTGTTATTATTACATTGACCACATAATCATATTTTTAATTCATTGAATAAGACTCTGAAACTTCTTTCTAGTTAATTATTATAATTAAAAACATAAAATTTTCCTTTAAAATCATATCTGGTTTCCAAAATTTCAATTATAAAATGTTCTTAAATGTATAAATAGTCACCGATTATAAAATATTCCTATTGATTTCATTTTAAAAGGCTAATTTTAGCAATAGTCACAGTCTAGAGTGGGAAAAGGAGGCAAAATTGGTCAGAAGTAAAAAAGATCCAAAGTATTCTTGCACAATTATGATTACATTAAATATGTATTAGTCTATTTGGTAACATATCGAAATAAAAGAGAATACATTTTGACATAATTCAAAAACAAGACATTTTACTTTTTTCTTGCTGATTGCTGTGATGAAAATAAACATTGTAACCAGCATGGAGAAGAAAAACTATTACTAATTGCAGTCTAGATTTTAAGTAAAATGAAGGTCATTAGCAATTTCCTGGAAGCCATTCAGATTGCTTACCAGGAAATGGTAGCTAGCAGGACATCTGTAATCCTCCTGTGTGGAATTAGTGAAAACACACTGGAACTTTAATGATGTGTGTTAGATTTAAGCTAATGATGGAACCTTTCTCTATCAAAGTAGCTCATATTCTTTTGAATACAAACAATTTTTATTTCAGAAATAGTGTACAAATCCAGAATTGAAAATAGCCTTTAACATCCATCCATCCATCCATCCATCCATCCATCCATCCATCCCCACCTGTAGAATAGAGTATGACCCATCATGGATTAAGAGATGACAGGTAACAATAGAACAATAAGAATATGGGAACGAAAATTCTGATTTTCCCTTGAAATATCAAATTATATTATTTTAAATAATACTATCAGTTATTTTATTTTTTGAAATGACAAAGTCACTTGCCTTTGATTCATCAGTGCAAATGTCAACATTGTAATATGCAACTATTGCCTTAGTATTATTATCAAAACAGTATTGACCTCAGGAACACCGTAGAGGTTCTCTGGGACTCCCAGGGGTCTGTGAAACACACTTGGAGAACCACTGAACTAGAACCTTAAAACAGACTAGCATATAATTACCTTGACAATAAATGGATTTGTCAGTAATAACGACAAAGCAGATTAGTTATATTTAAGAGATCAAAGATTCTATGAAGATCCTGAATGAAGTTACTGGCTTAAAAAAGTTAGTTTTTTTTCCCCTGAAACTATAATTGTGGCATAATAACCATGGGGGGTAGAGTTGATCGAATGTGGGTTTGAACCATGGTATAAACTAAGGAATTTATTTAACCAATTTTACTTTCAGCTTTATAACCTGTGATGTGGGAAAAAAAATACATATATTTCAGGATTATTGTTGGTGATTATAAAGTAACTGACAAGTAGGTCCTCAGTAAATAATAGCTTGTAGTAACAGAACCAGAGCATTTGGTTATATACTATATGGACCTTGAACAATTCATTACCTCTTATACCTCGTTATTTCATGAGAAATGATTAATACGTATAAAATTGAGCAGAAGTTCTAACAGTCCTATAAATAAATATTGTCATCCATGCTCAACCAAAAATGACATTTAATTTTTGATAATTTGGTTTACATTTTTCATGTAAGTTAGGCCTGGTGAGCACCGGCCTAGTCACTTTCATTCTCATCTTATTATTACAGATAGTTTAGCTATCATGTGCCTCCCAAGGCCTTATAGTGTTATTAAATCACCTTATTTAACTACCAGTCAAATTATCTTACCAATATCTTTAAGAGATTTTCTGTATAATTTTGGTTGTGGCATTTTATTATAGTGGTAGATAAAACTTAGAAGTGTTGCTGTTAAAATTGGATTCTTACATGTAACATTTCTGGACATATAATTTCTATGATTTTTTTAGTGTAACATTTATTATGTATGATAATCTAATACATATGCATTTATTATTTTATTATTAAAAGTTACATGTATAAATTATTGAAGTTAAAATTATATGAAAAATATTTTATTTTTTTTAATATGAAAAAAATTTAAAAATGTTATATACCATTATTACTAATTTGCTCTATTCCACTTTAATTTCTTTTCATTTGAATCATGTATATAGTTTAAAAATATGCATTTGTGGTAATATTTATATACAGTTGATTTTTGGAAGAAAAATGTGTGAGATAGTAATTAATCTCAGTGCTGTTTATAGGCCCAGGAATGTTCTGTGCCTAGCACCTTGGGTGCCAGGGTATGCCCTGGGTATTTCATTACTCTATAGTCAGCTCTTGACCAAATTCTCACAGGGTGTGCATGTCACATAAGAACTAGCCCATAGCACTAGACCTCCCCCACACTATTTAGGTCATTTGTCTGAGTTAAAAAAAATAGTAAGGCTAACCACTTAATAAAATGTGTGTATTTTCATCCAAATGGTGTTTTTATGAATATAAGACTCTTGAAATAAGCATAAATTGTACATTATTCTCTACATTTTTAAAAATGTGTTGCTACTGTTGGTAATTACTACTGAGTGCATATTTAACGCACTGAGGAAATTTGATGCAATTATTCCGTTTATTTGTGATTCCTCTTCAATTCAAATGTCTGCATTAAACTATTGAAAAAGAAAACTACAGAGAATTTAGGTCATTTAAAAAATACATGCATGTTTTGAACTCGGCTTGTAAAAGTGTATTGCATTAACCAACGTTAAATTAGAATGAACCTGAAATTGGAAAGGATAGGGTTCAAAAGTTTAGTTAATTTTGAATAAAATTGCCTATTAAATATAACCTTAAAGAGGCTGGACTAATTGCAAAGCTGCACTCTTATTGAAGTCAATGAGAGATTTATATAACAGAGCTCAAAATTTAGCTAGTTTAACTTTAGACAGATTACTTTTCCTCAAGCCTCTTTTTATTTCTTAGGAGTTGATTACTCCTGAAAATGTATTGAATAGACACAAGTTGGTGCTCTTAGAAAGTCAGCACAAAATGATAGAAGCCACAAAGGAAAGATCTGAGTCTGCCTCCTTCATGAGAGTCTAGCATTTTTTAAAGCTCACAGAATTTGGGTACTGAAAATAATCTCTAATGCTGAAAGGGTCTGAAAATAAGAATGGAAGAGGGGTACAGATTTGTAGGCCCACGTTTTATTTTCTCTTTTGATCATAAACTAGTAAGAAAAGTACACTTGTTTCACAGAAATGATTCAATATCATTAAAATGGTTGGTCAGGGAGAGAATAAGGCAGAAGAAACTGGCGTCAAATGGACAGAGGAACTCCATATCTATTTTGTTCAGTAGACAACATCTGGTGTTAATATGCAACTATTTGTTATGCATGTTATAATAATATTCTTAAATACCTCTCTAAGACTACAGAAAAGATGAAATTTTAAAATGAGATCTTTTCCATGGCTTTAAAAATATGTTTCTTCATGTAATAGTAATGAGAGACTTGTGTTCTTATGCTTAACGCAAAGTGTTACATTCCTATTAACATTTGTTTAACTAGGCTTCCATCACAACAGGTGCGCAATTATTTTTATGAGTAAAATATTATCAGTCTTCAAAATTAGCCAGGGCAAAATGCAAGTTGTCTGATTAAATAATCAGAGCTGATACTTAAAATACATTTGATTTCCACAGGAATTTTAAAATGCAAAGTCCTAGTCTCTTATTCTGATGTGTTGACGGAGTTACAATTGTTTGTAATATGTAAGTAGTAGCTTGTGTTGTAACTAGTTTAATACTGTTCACATACTTTAATTGACATTATGAGACAAAAAACAATTATTACTAAAAATGTAATAATTGTTTATTACTTCTAGTTTAACAGTTTTATCTACTAATGAAGTAGTACTATGCTTCACATTAAATCAGTAAAAATTTAAAAAGTGACCCTCATTTTTTGAAGACTATTCTAAATTCAGTTAGAAGGCATATCAGTTTAGAAAGTAAAATCCAGTGTGTTCTTATTTAAATATAATTTTTGGAGGGTAAAAAATAAGAATATAAATTTCAGTTTATACAATGTATAAATCATGAGGACACCAAAGTTACTGAATATCCTGATGGTAAAAATAAGACAATTAAACAAAAAACAAAAGCAAACCAAACCAAACACATACCCACCCAACTCACCCCAAGTTTTCACACACACACACACACACACACACACACACACACACACACACACACACCCCTGAACTGAAAAGGAAGTTTCTCTAGCAGGTATTTTCACCATTGGTTAGAAGTGCTACAAGAGTGCAGCTGGTAGAAACCAATTACAATTACAAGGTAACTGTTTGTTTTCATGTCTAAATTTGTTTGTCAATCAGGAGAATGCCATGAATCAGGAAAGAGCATCTCAAATATAAACCACAGAGTAAGGCAGAGCATCTGGAATGAGTCCAAGCCACAAGAATTAGGGCAGGAGTATAAATGGAATCAAAACCATACATGCGCACATGACTCCTGTGTTTGACCAACTTTTCAAATAGACTCCAAAGTAGGGATTATTGGAGAAAAATGTCAGTGTTCTATTAAGAGCAGTCTGATTTTAAGATTTGTTAGAAATATGTGGCTATTTATAGAAGAGTGATTGTAGAAGACATCTACAGATCTTTACAAATGTGAGATATTTCTAAAATTGGCTTATTATCATCTCTTTTAAATGATTTAAACTTATTTTTAAATTTCAAAGTATATATATATATATATATATATATATATATATATATATATATATATATAAACAGGTTTTTAGTACTTTGAAATTTATGTATGGCAATTTCCAACTTACACAGCTATTTATGAAGAAACTTTAGTTTTATCTAGACCAGCGGTTCTCAACCTGTGGGTCGCGACTCCGGTGGGGGTTGAACAACCAAAACACAGGGGTCGCCTAAAGCTATCGGAAAATACATATTTATTATATGAGAACCGTTGATCTAGACTCAAGAATACATTTTTGGCCCTTGTCGGTTGGCTCAGTGACAGAGCATTGGCCTAGCATGTGGATGTCCCCAGTTCGATTCTCAGTCAGGGCACACAGGAGAAGTGACCATCTGCTTCTCCACCCCTCTCCCTCCCTTTCTATCTCTCTCCCCCTCTCCAGCAGCCATGGTGCAAATGATTAGAGGGGGTTGGCCCTTGCTGAGGATGGCTCTGTGGCCTCCCCTCAGGTGCTAAAAATAACTCGGTTGCCAAGCTTGCTGAGTGGATCCCTGTCTGGGTGCATGTGGAGTCTGTCTCTCTGCCTCCCCTGCTCTCACTTAATTAAAAAAAAACATTTTTACTCAAGTTGGTAAAACCACCTCTGCTATTTAAAGATAAAGTTGTGTTCAGGTTGCAAGATTTCAAGAGACAGTGAAGTATACAAAAATACTTTACACACGTCTATATGGCTAGAAGTTTTTGTAAGCTGAAATGAGGGAAAACCTACCGAGATCCTGTGAAGTTTAAGTTGGTAACATCAAGGAAGCATAAATAAAAGTTTATGTAGAAAGCTGAAGAAAATGAATGGGCATGACCATTTTGTAGTTTTGCTTAAACATAGGCCTTCACATCCGTTGAGAGTCCTGAATTTCTTGTTAACTGGTTACTAACAGAAGCTCTTTTATTTTTCTGGCCATAGTTTAGTGCCAATAAGCATTTGCCTCAAAGCAAGATGGCTCTTCTCTAACCATCACAGTTGACTGTATTTCTCAGCCATGGCTATCATGGTTTAAGGTTGTCCTCCCAGATGGATACTGAAGAGCATTTTACTGGAGTAATTGTTTCTTAAGTCTCTGGTCTCTCTTTCTGAATACTATCCAGGTTAGATGTTAGGAAGAGGAGAAGGGGGCCACCACTACCTGATATGGTGCTCTCTGTACTTGAACCGTCTTTTAAATATTTAGAAAAGTTCATTTGAGATGGAATCAGAATTAATGATCAAGAAAGAAATGAGTGAGAAATGATGATTGAGATAACATGAAATATTGGAGGAAATAGTTTTGTTTTTTTTTTCAGTATAGAAAAAAGAGTTTGCTTAAGATTCCAGGAAGGGCTTTGAAGAGATGCTCTGTGTGTTGTATTTTATAATTACAAACATTAGTCTAGAGGTAGGACTAGAAAAAAGTTCCTTTTCTCCTCTCATGATGAACTAACTGATTCTTATTGTGGCTGATACTGAGAAAAGCTTTCTGACTAGAACGTTAATCTCAGAACCAGGAAGGGATCTTTAGGATTCATCTCATGCATCTCTCTGCTTTTAAAAAGGAATGCATTTGTAGAATCTCAATAAATTCACAAATAGTTTGAGTGCTTATTATTTGCCCATCATTGTATTAGGCTATGTGGGTATTTCCAAATTTTATACTTCCTACCACTCAGACATGAGAGATACCTGTTTTTAAAGACCTACAGAGGAGCAGGAGAGAAGGGTGCTGACAAATCAAGCACTAACCCTTATTGGGCAAATACTGTGTGTCACAGTGCTTGTCTGTATTTTATCTCACTTAATTCTCAAACCCTATGCCATTATTCTCTTTCTGCAAGGGAGGAAACAGAGGCTCAGGGAAATAAAATAAGTTTCTCAAGACACCAAGGTAATGATGGCCAAGCAGGATTTCAATTGAAGACTGTCTAATGCTAATAATGTTCATGCTCTTTCCAAGAGCATGCTAATGTTCATGCTCTTTTCATGCTAACATCTATCCCGTCATTGCCAAGACACATTTCCTCGGGCATTTGCCAGGTTCTACTCTTTGAGCTCAACAAACAAAAAACCAAACAACAAAAACAGTGATTATCATTCTCTGTATCAGAATATGTCATATGCTTAACTGTGTTTGTTTTTTCTTCCTTTTTTTTTTTTTTAGAGATTTGTGTGATCTCTTTCACTTTTTAATACCTATAGTTTTTCTTTTCAAATCTGCCATTGTAAATATTTTCCTTTTCTATTAATTTAAATTTTCTTCAGGTTTGAGGATCTTACTTATCCTTTAGTGTGCTTTGGATTTTCTATCGAGGATAAATAATTCCATATGATTCTGGCTTTCTAGGATAACGTGATTCGCAATGTAACAGTGAATCATCCTTGGTTATTACAGTTAACAGAGTGCCTGGAAATGTCATAAGAGTAATTGTAGAATATAAATTTTGGAAACTCTGGATGCTGGTTACATTGTTAATATCCTTACATTTCTAGCAGAGTGGCATATATTGTTTCTGTGTTTACTGCAAAAACTTATGAGCCATGAATAGAATTTTAAAAATAAATTGTACTATGGTTAATTATTAAATTAAAGCTATGAGAAATAGTTAAGGGGAGATTGTCATCTTTCTCTTACAATGACCCTTTACTACTATACCTATAACCCATATCTCATATTGACATCTATTAGTTATTTGATTGAAAGTCTATCAATCATACTACAGTTTTCTGATAGCTCTGAAAATATTTTGAAAATCAGCTTTGTTCTCTTTTGCCCACCAGGAAAATGAAATACTGGTCCTCATGGAATAATAAATGTTTTGAATTTGGGGGTGAAGAGTGGACACTATTATTTTGAAGATTTAAATCACCAAATTGTTTTAAACCATTTCCAATTTTAAAAGTTCTTAAAGGGACCCTGACTAGGTGGTGGTAGCACAATGGATAAAACATTGGACTGGGACACGGAGGGTCCAGATTCAAAGCCCTGAGGTCATAGGCTTGAGCGCGGGCTCATCTGGCTTGAGCATGAGATCATAAACATGACCTCATGGTTGCCGGCTCGAGCCCAGAGGTGGCTGGCTTGAGCCTGAGGTTGCTGGCGTGAGCAAGGGGACACTCACTCTGCTGGAGTCCCCTGACAAGGCACATATGAGAAAGCAATCAATGAACAATTAAGGTGCTGCAATGAAGAATTGATGCTTCTCATCTTTTTCCCTTCCTGCCTGTCTATTCCTATATGTCCCTCTCTCTGACTCTCTCTCTGTTTCTGTTAAAACAACAACAAAAAAAAAAACAAAAAAAAAACTTCTTAAAGGGAAAGCCAAGAGAAATCAGACCCAGGAGTGTACTGAAAACCATGGGTTAGCCAAGACCCCTAGATCTGGCTAAAGTCATAAATGGAGATGTGAATATTGACTCTCCTTTGGGGACATAGAGTGTAGTCAATTAATAACAACAGCACAAGAGCAGGGGGAGATAATGGTTATTGAAGTAGTGGAGTCACTCTGAGTGATTGGGCGGAGATGTCCAAGAACTCGAATTGAGAGCATGAAGCACATAAAGGTAGGTCGCCAAACACCTATAGGTTAGATAACAAGAGTCAAATTTAAGCTCTGCTAAAAATGAGTCAGGACATAAGATACATAAGGTACCTAGTAATTCAATATGAATAGAAGGAGAGAAATAGATCACCACAATTGGTGCTGAGAGGGGAGTGTTCTGACCTCTAATCCTAAGGCAGAGATTGTCTAGTTCTAGCTATCTGCTTAGTCCAGTTAGAGAGGCCAATGTCCACGGCTAGATAAAAAGGAAGTTTTTCTAGATTACACTAATTCTGTGCTGCTCAATATAAAAGTAATCCACCACATGTGGCTATTTAACTAATTCAAAACAATTAAAATTAACCAAGATTAGAATTCAGTTACTTCGGTGTAAAAGTACTTGAACAGACCTGCCACTGATATAGAACCCAAAAACATGTAGACAGTTTGTTGAATCAACAATGTTCTAAATTAAATAATTCAAAATTAAACTATTTTGCACCCATCAGACTGACATAAATTAAGTGTGAGGAGCTGGAATTCTCACAATGAATGTGAATGTGGGCGTTTAAGTTTATACAGTTACTCTAAGAATAGCTTAGTTTTAGCCATTTAAATATGCACATACTCTATGAAGGAATTCTTGAACATGTACAATAATGTTTAGTGTAGTATTATTTATAGTAACAAAAATAAACAGTCAAAATAATGAGCTATAGATATCAACATGTATAAATTTAAAAACACCAAATAAAAAAGACAAAATTATATATCAAGTATATAATATGTATAATTGAAAATATGTAAAAAATACTATAGATATTTTCTCATATGCTTATATGTAGTAATAGTGTAAAAACAGGTCTTGAAATGATAAATACTAAATAAAAACCGGCTCTGCCTCAGGAGCACAGGAAACAGATAAATGTGATTTGTTATCAGCTGGTATTAGAGCCACCAGCTTTTCTCAGACCGTCCATGGTGCTTGCTCTTTGCTTTACCAACAGACACTTTCAAAGTTGCCTAAGTCTCCATTGTTTAAAGTGTGACTCTTGGCCTCCCCTTGACTTCCTGTCACAGAAAGAGTGAGGATGTCTGAGTCTTCAGATGGTCAACTGAAAGAGGTTCTTTTTACTAACACAAGACTCTCATTGATGTGGCATTTCAGATAACACCTTGGGGACACCTGACATACCCCAACCCTATTTTCATTAATTTATATTTTCATTTATTCCACTCATCTCTCAAATGTTTTTTGAGAGGCTTTTATAGCTAGGTATTAGGAATACAAAGATGACTAAGAAATGGCTCCTGCCTATAAGGAGCTCACAGTTTATAACAGTACAGACAGATAATTATAACAATTTTTTTTTTTAGCTCATGCTTTAAAGGATACTAAGGAGGAATTGATTAAAATATTATATAGACTTTTTTTTCCCTTCAAAATAAATGGAAGGATTATCTCTAGAAGAAAGAGAATCTTTTGCACTAATAGATCAGTGTCACATTTTCTCTGGTATCTCAAATTTATGACAACTAGGTTAATATTTATCTTTTTTTTTTTTTTTTTTTTTTTACAGAGACAGAGAGAGAGAGAGTCAGAGAGAGGGATAGACAGGGATAGACAGACAGGAACAGAGAGATGAGAAGCATCAATCGTTAGTTTTTCATTGCGCATTGCGACACCTTAGTTGTTCATTGATTGCTGCCTCATATGTGCCTTGGCTGCGGGCCTTCAGCAGACCGAGTAACCCCTTGCTCAAGCCAGCAACCTTGGGTCCAGGCTGGTGAGCTTTTGCTCAAACCAGATGAGCCCACGCTCAAGCTGGCGAACTCAGGGTCTCGAACCTGGGTCCTTGGCATCCCAGTCCGACGCTCTATCCACTGCGCCACCTCCTGGTCAGGCAACCAGGTTAATATTTATATTTCCAGCCCAGATCTCTTTTTGAGTTGCATATTTATATATCCAATCTTCTACTGTACATTTCTACTTAAACACTTACGTTTAACATGTCTAAAATAGAATCCTTGACTTTCTTTCTCAGATGTACTGCTCCTAAATTCTTTCTCTTATCAGTAAATAGTAACTCTGTCCTTTTAGGTACTCAGGTGACAAACCTTGAAATCAACCTGGTTCCTCACTCTGGGACATATTTCCATTTGCCCCTCTCTGTGCCTTCCAAACTCATTCTGTGTTCTGAGAATCCAAATCTAGAGACTGCATGAGGGTGTTCCCTTCCTCTTTGACTTCCTGTTGGCTTTGACCAATGAGAGGCACTGGAGAGAGTTGGTTGGTGTCCCCTCTCATCAGCTCTTTCTTATCCAGATTGCTGTAGGTTGGTTTTGACGCTTTCGTGACCTTCTCCATACAACTCCACTTTCTAGATTCCAGGAACCTTATCTTCTCTTATCCTTTAAGCCTAGGTACTAGCTTCATCCTATATCTATCTCCTGTAAACATCACTATCCCTTGTTGTTTTTCTTAAACTTGCCATATATCTTTGTAAATAGTTTATTAAGTTTCCTCAATTATCCAGTTTAAATGTGTCACGACCATTACATTGGTCCAAGACAGCAGTCTCTTCTGTCTGGATGATTGTGATAGCCTCTTAGCTGATTCCCTGCTTTCTCCCTTGTTTCCGTGCACTCTGTTTTTCCACACAGAAGTTAGACTGACCTTTTAAAAATACAAGTTAATTATTACTTCTTTGCTTGAAAATCCTCTAATGGATCCCTATATAAATTTGAGTAAAGACCAAAGTTCCTACGATGACCCAACAAGCCCTATAAAATAGATATGGCCCTTTCTTTCTTAACTACCTCTTCTGTTACTCTGCTACAGAAAAACTTTCTCAAAACATTTCTGATACCAAAAAATGTGAGTTTTCCATTTCTAACAATTTTTCAGTTCTCAGTGGACACCAAGTGGGTGTTTTAAAATCTAATTCAATTCTGACACTGCCCAGAGTAAGCACAGACTTCTCAGTGGTGAGATTCAGCTGGTTCGCTCCAGTTTGGCAGAACCGATACCTAATTTTTTTGTTGAGTTTGGAGAACTGGTTGTTAAAATGGCACTTGTAATGAGGGTTCTCTCTAAGGTGGGTTTTTTCAAAGATGAACATGATATGTTCAGAGAAGTTGCCTGTTTCTAATATATCAAACATAATGACTATTGGTCTAATCAGCCTACCTCTAAAAGAATGGGATCTTACTTCTACAGTGAAAAGATGCTTAAAGATAAATCACACAGCCAATGATGCTCGGATAAAAGCAAAGAAAATTGCAAGTGAGGATGCCAGTCAAGAAACAATATGGAAATATCTTAAATAACAGTTTTATTGTTTTTTGTCAGATACTATTATTTTTTCATTAATAGTTTACAACTTATAACAGCCCTGGCCAGTTTGCTCAGTGGTAGAGTGTCAGCCCAGCATGTGGATGTCACAGGTTCAATTCCTGGCTAGGGTACACAGGTGAAATGACCATCTGCTTCTCCACCCCTCCCCTCTCTCTTCTCCTCCCATCGTGCATCCAGGGCTTGAGTGGAGCAAGTTGGCCCTGCATGCTGAGAATGGCTCCATGGCCTTTGCCTCAGGTGCTAAAAAAATGCCTCCGGTTGTAACAGAGCAAGGGCCCCAATGGGCATCGCCCTCTACTGGGCTTGCCAGGTGGATCCTGGTTGGGGTGTGTGCTGGAGTTTGTCTCTGCCTCCCTTCCTCACAGTAAAAAAAAAAAAAAAAAATTCCCCCTACAAAAACTCTTATAATCTAGTTTTGTGTATGTTTTATATTGTTTTTTTTTTAAGTATTAAATGCATGAAATAATAAACTACCTTTCTGTATATTTTTTTTTTAAGATTTTATTTATTCATTATAGAGAGGAGAGATAGAGAGAGAAAGAGAGAGAGAGACGGGGGGGAGGAGTAAGAAGCATCAACTCCCATATGTGGCTTGACCAGGTAAGCCCAGGGTTTTGAACCGGCAACCTCAGCGTTTCAAGGTTGACGCTCTATTCACTGCACCATCACAGGTCAGGCTCTGTATATTGTTTTTTAATACTTAAAACGGTCATTAGGGCAAAAACTGGTTGTTAAATTATTCGAATCCCACCACCAAGACTTCTCCCCCACATGTTAAAAGTTTAATCTCACAAGACTGCACGTCATTTCAGATACAAGCCACAAATTGTGGGTCCCCATATTATCTACACTTCTGTCTAACTTGGCTGAAAATAGGGGGTTTCCAAGACCCCCTGCTTAGGTTTGAATATCTGCTCTAATGTTTCTGAAGGAATTATTTTAAGGTTCATCATTGTTGTAGCATGTATCAGTATTCCATTCCTTTTTATTGCTGAATAATATTTCATTATATGGATGCATACCACATTTTATTCATCCATTCTTCTGTTAACAGACATGAGTTGTTTCCATTTTTTGACTATTACGAATAATGCTGTTATGACCAATGTACAAGTTTTGGTGTCAATATATGTTTCCTCTTGAGTATATATATAATAGATCTTCTAAATCGTATAATAACTCTGTGTTTAACTGAGGAGTTGACAAACTGTTTTCAAATCAACTGCACCATTTTGCCTCCTCCTAGCAGTGCATAAGGGTTATAATTTCTTCATATCTCACTCTTATTTAACAACAGTTCTGCTGGGTAGATATTATAAATCTAATTTTATATGTGGAGAAACAAAGGCTCAGAAAAATTGTAAATAATTTGTTCAAAACAAAGCTAGTAAGTGTTAGAGCTTATTTTCAAATTCAGTTCTAATTTAAAAGTTATACTTGTCAATTATTCTAAAACTTTATTTTTCTCAGAAAGGTTTCTGAAGCTCATATACGTTTGAATGTCTGTCATGTCCTAGGAATTGGGGAAGCAGTTAACTCAGTTTGCTTATAGACTAGCAAAACTAGTGGCTCAGGATTACTTACAATTAGGTCAACAATTTTTGGCCTCTTTTAATACAGAAAAAGGAAGGGAGAGACAGAAACATCATTCTGTTCCTGTTTGTGTCCTGACTTGAGATCTAACCTGGTGATCTCTGCAAATCAGGATGACAGTCTAACCAACTGAGCTCTCTGGCCAGAGCCAAAGAACTTTTGTTTGTGTGGCTTCTGTCCATTGATGTTTAGTATTAGAAATTAAGATTAAGGAAATTTAAAAATATTATTTACTAATTCATTAAACTAATAAACTTATTACATATTAAAATAAAAAACAGTTTACAAAAATAGGTATAATGTCTAAAAATTATTTAATGTAGAGTGGTATTATTTTACTTTTTTGGAAATTTCTTTAATGTCAAGCTTAATAGAAGGTGGTTAAATTCTTTGGTCTGCTTCAGCATTCAATCTATTGCAATATGAAACACATTGCTCACAAAATTAGAGAATCAGGGAATGTGCAGATACTCCAGTACTTTCAGCCTTTGGTATAGCACATTTTTACCAATGAAATAGAAGTTGGTTTTGCATCATCAAACAACTTTTTTTGACTTGTCAGTTTGCTTTTCTGATGTTCTTGTTTAATAAAAAGAAAATCAAAATGCTTTTCTTTATCGCTTCATATTTATTTTAAATATCCCCTAATTTTTGTGAGTAGTATATATGAAGCACCACACATATATGTGTTTAGAAAATGCAATACTTTAATAACTTTTAGATAATTGTGGATATTCTGTTTTGTACTACAATTTACAAGCAATATAAAGGTTCATTGTAATTTGGAATCTGAAACAATAAAATTTTCATATTTTATTATATTATTTTATTTTTGTTTTTTAATTGAATTTATTGGGGTAATACTAGTTAACATAATTATACAGATTTTAGGTGCCCATTTCTATGATACATCTGTGTACACCATATTATTACATTATTTTAAATTCCATTGGTCTAACTTGCATTTTAAATGGATCTTTTACTGTATGATTTTATGACATCATGTATTGGTTATTTAGAAAATGTTGGATCACTGAGTTATATTGCTCTCAGATGTTATAGATTTCATAATACAATATCAAAAAATCACATCTATTAATATCACATGTGTTCATTTGAAAGCACAGATTTTATTATTAAAAACAAATATAATCAATTGTTTTTAAAATTAAAGCCTCATTTCATGTCATTTTTAAGAAAATGACTTTTAAAAATCCAAATATGAGTAACCATTTTTTTGCCTGTTCATCATTCTTTCATGTAGAAATGGTATTTTGTGGAAAAAGTGGCTAGTTTGCATCTCAAAGAATCATGCAAATTCTATTTATCAAGAAAACCATTATAATTTTGATATGCAGCATAAATACATTATATGTATTTCCTATTTGGTTATACATATTGTTTTATAAAGCATATTCTAAGTAAAGATTTTAAAAATTAGTATTTTTAACTGTTTCATCAAGAATTTCTCAGTGAAACTGACATTAAAAAAATATATCTATGGCTGCAGACATCAGTGACCACAGACTAGTGCAGCTTAGTGTCACTGGTTTGAATTGTGCTAAGGCACTAGCACTTTTAATCACTATTGCTTTTGCACCATTAGGGTAAATGTCAATACAGTGAAAAAGGCAAAAAGAAGATCACAGTAATATTGTAAATGTAGTTTAATGCATATAATTTAGCTGTATGAATATACCCTAATGGTATCCAAAATGCTCTTAAGAATGTATTAGCGCTGACTGCATGAAAGTCAAACAATAGATGTGTATGTAGGTGTAGTGAGGGAGTAAGCATTTTTTTTCTCAGAAAGTTGTGTTTATTATTTTTTAAATCTTTGATTACTATACAGTGTACACAATTACTTAAAACATCAATTTAGAAGGAAACTAATTTCTTTAAATATCTTCTTGCCTCAAATTTTATTTTCTGAACATTCTTTAAGTGACTTTTACTAGAAATATGTATATTTTTATTTTGGGTCACTTATCAATGTACATGATTATACAATATCACTATAAAAGTATATAAAGCTTTAACAAAATTCTCTTCTTACTCTGCTGCTAGCCTATTTTAAAAATAAAAATATGTTCTGAAATTTGCCCCTTTTTTTTTACTTTATATAAATGTATCTCATTCTTGGGGATAAAAAAAAAATTTTGTGTTTGTTTTGTTCAGTAAGCTCCAGAATTTACAATAGTACATAGAATATACTCAATAAATATTTTGGTTAAATGAATAAATTAATTTATTATATCACCTTAAGGACTGCCTTTACAATATTCCTAGCTATTCATAATTTGCTTATTTATTCCTCTATTGGTAAACATTGGTTTATTCCTAGTTTCCCACTTTTAAAGTAATATTGCTCTAGAAAAGATGAGTGGAAGAATGTCTTAGGCAATGTAAATAGTATGGTAAGACCCAGAAACCTGAGAGAGAAATTACTTTTCTGGTTAATTTCATGTTTTTAATAATAATAGTATGTGCATTTGTAGCATTTGTAGTTAGGGTGGGTAGATATTAAAGTCGTATAGCAAAAATGAGAAATGAAGCTAGAGGTGTAAGCAAGGGCAAGATCATGAAAAGGTTGTAAGCCATTTTCAAAAGTCTGGAGTTTATTAGTGGAGAACCATTGAAGAGTTTAACCAGGGGAGCGACATGATCATATCTACTGTACCTAAATTTCCAAATCTCAGGAGATTGGAATTAAAGTCATGTTTATTATAGACAATGAAAGTGGCTGTGATTTTAGAACTTTATTAAACATTTGGAATAAAATATATCATAACTTCCTTTATCATGCATCTTTTGTTCTTTATTCTTAAGATAGATTCTAAAGTGGATTTTGACATTGACATTATATAACTGCAATGGCCCAGAGTTGCTTGTACAAGGCAGCAAAACTGAAACTGGAACCCACATCTTTTTATTTACATACTAGTCACATTTCATTGTACAACTTCATGGATAGTAACATATTTTATATACTTTAACTGCTCTTATTGAACACCTTGCAAATTATAAGTGAGGATCATACTAGCTTCCAATTGTTTTTCCTATTTCTGTCATTCTCTGTATACTAACAAACAACAAACCTTTACTAAATACATACTTATGTGATTTATCTGGCTTCATCTTGAATGTTTTGTCTATTAAATTTTTATAACTACTGGCATTTCTGTTTTCCTACACTCCCAAAATGTCACTGATTTTTCTTTATCACTTTTTTTGTTGTTGTTATGACACCTTGTTTTCTGAGGAACTTAGACTAATGTTGTTTCTCTAGTTCTTGCTCATATTTAAAAGAAATTAGGATTTGGAGAACCCCTCTGGTACTTGGGTTTTCAAATACATGAGCCAGTGAAATGCAAAGATTATCATTTAGCCCATAATATTCTTGTTAAATTTGACTGTGGTAGGCCCTGAAGTCTTTCAAAGTCCATATGTAACTGTTTTCCCTATAAAACATTTTGACTTACTATTTCTGCAAAAGTATCATTTAAACTCTTAGATCAACACATATGAAAACTCATATGCTGGAAGTTCCAGAGTGAAAGCCCTAGTATCATTGAACAAGTTGTGTTTCTTAAAATATTTTCTTATTGATGGCTCCTATTACTTGAGTGGCATTTCATTGTTAGATTATGTGATAGACTTGAGGAATTAAGACAAGCTAAAATAGGTAAAGAATCAATGTTGCTTCTTAATAGATTGAGGAGAATGATTACCAAAATAAACTGTTTTCAGAAAGATTTAAAGTAGCTTTACAGAGGGCATATTACAGCGGAAGAAGTTTTTAACTGAGAATCGGGACTTCTAGGTTCTAGTCCTAACTTTGCCACTAACTAATTAACTATATGACATCATACGTGTCACTTTCCCCTACTAGCTTTCAGCTTCCTGATTTGGAAAACTCAGGAGTTGAATGATTTCTTTGATTCTTTACAGCATTGATTTTCGGAGTCTATGAATGTTTAAATAAGCATACTGACTAAAAGACATTTCAAATGATTTTTTAATAGATGAGAGATTTAAAAAAATCACTTAGAGATGTGATTAATGGTTTTAGAGCTAGTGATGAAAAATAATGGAGAACAAATAAACTGGGTTGATTGGGAAAAATGAAAGTTTTTTTTAATAATGCTCCCTTTTTCTCCTTAAAAAGCTCAGATATGCATTGAGCATTGTAACAACTGTTTGTTTTATGACTCAGCTGGGAAATACATTAGGGATTATATATATATATAAAATATCAGATACACACTCACACACACACACATGCACACGTGCACACACACACACATACACATTCTCCCTTCTAACAGTTCTCTTGTGTGCTGGGTCAAGCTGGGACTTCAGGCTGGGAAAAATAAGCACATTGTTACTTTGATGTTAATGAGAACTGTGAAACTTCAAGATAAGAAAATTTATTCTCACAATATCAGTCTAGAAGAATAGGCTGTTTTCAAGTGGAAAGGGAAATAGAATTGAAGTTAGGGTTTAAATTCTGGCTGTGTGATTTTAGGTAAATCTTGTGTCCTTTCTGTGTCTTTTTCTTCTTCTGTAAATTGGTGATGGTGTTTAGTAACAGTTACCTTACTTAAAAGGTGGTGTTAAAGCTCAAAAACCCTAATGTATATGAGACATTTTCTAGTACTTTTTTTGATTGTTTTGATTATGATATCAGACTTATTTTCATGCATAGATTAGCTGAAACAATCTTATCACTGATGTCTACTCACCTTATGCAAACTAAATATTTAATAACTTTATAAACAATTTTTGACATGGCTTTAGGCTAACTAAGGCCATTTTTATGAAAGATTTTTTTTATCACTTTACTAATTCAAATAGAAAATTACAATGAGTAGCCCGTTACTGAGTAATTACTTGCTTTATCTTGATAAAATTACTAACCTGGTAGAATTTCTACCATGGTTTTCATTTTGTAATGATAATGAAATGAATGATAGTAATAATACTATCACCTTACCCTTGCTGATGATCTCTGCCTTGTATTTCTTGTGTTGTGTTACCAGAGAAAATTCTTCTTAGCTCTTTCCAAGAGGGCTAAACTGCTCTTGATTATTCAGTTCATTTGAACAAATGGAGGGAACAAAGAGAATATGTAGTCAACTCTTGATTGCCAGTGCTCTCAGTTGCACAGATAATTCCAAACAGCAGCTACTTCCGATGTTTATATTTAGCTCATGACTGGATTTAAGTGTTTACCTTTGCATATAACCATGTCTGATAATCCAGGAACTCTCTTGTCTTTGGTTTGTTGCAATTGATAATTAAAACTTGGAAGTGTTTTGCCTGAATCCAAAGTATATTTTATTACCTAGAATACATGGGCCCCAAACTCTAACTTGTGAATCTTCCTGGGAGTCTTGTTTCCTTCATCTCCTTGTTCCAAAGGAGACTGATGTATACTTGAATTACTTTTGCTCCCTTTTTTTGCTTTTTGTTTTTTGCTCTGAATTGGCTAATTCACTCTGCTTACAGAAAGATGTTGGAAACTACATTTTTTATACAAATGTTAGCATTTATTGTTTAACTGAATTTGGTTTTAAATTCACACCAAATCTCTATTTAGTTATACTGGATTTTATTGATTTAATGACTTGCTTTTGGATTTGTGCAATCTTGAAAATTCTTAATTGTTGCTCATTTTAGTACTTTAGACATTTTCCTTTAGAAAAACACCCCCAAAATATATCTCTGTTACCTTTGGTGTAGTTTTTACTACTATGAACTTACACTGTTACAACATAACTCGGGTATCCATATAAAGCAGTGCTCGAAAAGCTCCAGCAATGGCAGAATCCCTTTTTTCAAGTCACATTTAATAGGGTTTCTTGTATTTTAGTATTTGCTTGCTTTTACAGTACCTTTTTATTTTCACTTGGTTTAGATTCTTCAATTTTGTAACTGCAAGTAGTCTTTAGTAATTAATTATATTTTATTAAAAACATTTATTTATTAGATTAGGGTAGGAATTGTATTTCATTTTAGAACCTTTTAATTCCCTTATGTTTAAAGCTATGCTTGGTAATGTTTGGTTAGAACTGCTTATGTATAAGCTTGAAAATATAATTTAGGACTGAAATGTGCATCAGTTCTGGAGGTATTGGTGGTTTCCTTTTATGATCCTATTAGTATAATATGGGAACTATTTATTTTTCTATATTGGTAAGAATTTGGGTAAGCAATGTTGCTGGCATTTTTCTAGAAACTGAACTATAAACCTTCTGAAATAATTATAGGCATGTAGATTTTTATTTCTCATGTTATGTGTTCTAACGCCATTGACTCTATGACTTTTGTTGAATATAAGTCTTGTCTAGATTTCCAAAAATGGATGGATTTTCTACTTATGTGGGCATGTTTTTATTTTACTGTTTTTATGCTAGAACTTTCTATTAGTGTTCCTTTACAATAATTTTCATTATTGCTTCATTATGTATATAACCCAAGGCCTTAGAATCTTCAGAAGCATATATAAGTTTTATATTGATTTATGTGTTTGTATTTTCATCATATGAAAGACAAACATATACTTAATATCAAGATTGAAATTCATAATGATATAATGTAAGATACATATATTTAATATTCTAATTTTTTACATGGTCATTTTGTATTTTTTGTTAATTACTAAGTAAAATTATGAGTTTGTCGATTCTAAGATGGGAAAAATTAGCCTGATCTTAATATTCCCTCAATTAGGAATTATACTTCATGGAAAATTGATTGACTATTTTATGAATGTTAAAATTTTTTCTCAGAATACTTGGCAGATAGGAGTGTTTATCCAAGCTTTATGAAACCAAGATTTCATTGTTAGGCTTACTCTAAATAATAGGTCTATTAATTATGTATATAATATGTGTATACACACACACTACATTTATACATATATGTTTATTTATTATAAGTTTCTACATGTTTTCAGTAGTGATGAATTAAACCTAATTATTTTATGGAATTGTGTTATCCATATTTTAGGCTTACCAACAACACAGAAATTATATCATAGAATTCTTATGAAGTTTCTCAACTATAGGATTCTGTTTATATAATATTACTGGTTGGAAACTAAAATAAAGTGAGGATAAGTTATGACTAAGGTACTTTTATGTTCTGGTTTATCTAAGACTGTCCTGGTTTACACCTGTTCTAGATGTACTAATTAACAGGTCTTCCTTTCATTTAAGAAACAAATTTCTGAATTCTAATTTCTTAATTTCTAATCTGTATGGTGAATTATATGAATGAATTTACATAAAAGAATTCTTTCAAAAAGTATTTGTTAAGGACCTACTACTATGTGTCTGGAACTTATAGTTGCTGGGGAAATAGCTAATAGTAAACAAATTTTTTTTTTTTTTGTATTTTTCTGAAGCTGGAAACGGGGAGAGACAGTCAGACAGACTCCCGCATGCGCCCGACGGGGATCCACCCGGCACGCCCACCAGGGGCGATGCTCTGCCCACCAGGGGGCGATGCTCTGCCCCTCTGGGGCATCGCTCTGCCACGACCAGAGCCACTCTAGCGCCCGGGACAGAGGCCAAGCAGCCATCCCCAGCGCCCGGGCCATCTTTGCTCCAATGGAGCCCTGGCTGCGGGAGGGGAAGAGAGAGACAGAGGGGAAGGGGGGAGGTGGAGAAGCAAATGGGCGCCTCTCCTATGTGCCCTGGCCGGGAATCGAACCCGGGTCCCCCGCATGCCAGGCCGACACTCTACCGCTGAGCCAACCGGCCAGGGCCAGTAAACAAATTTTTAAAAAATGACATATCAGGCCTGACCTGTGGTGGTGCAGTGGATAATGTGTCGACCTGGAAATGCTGAGGTCGCCGGTTCGAAACCCTGGGCTTGCCTGGTCAAGGCACATATGGGAGTTGATGCTTCCAGCTCCTCCCTCCTTCTCTCTCTCTGTCTCTCCTCTCTCTCTGTCTCTCTCTCTCCTCTCTAAAATGAAAAAAAAAATAATGAAAAAAATGAAATATCAAATAAATCAGGAGATTTTATCTGTTATTGCTGTTAAAATGGTGATCAGGTAAATTGTTTTTGTTATGAAATATAAAAAGAGAATATGTCATTGATCCATAACAGTTGAGTAATGCTAGAATCACAGCACATTAAATATTTAGATAGAAAGGAACTCTATCATAAACATTTTTGAAAGAGATGAAAGGATATGCTATAGATGTATCGATAAGATGGTAAGAATACACTGTTTTATAAAGTCAATGAGTACTTTAAAATTTTTCAACTTTGTCTTACACTAGTAGGTGTAAAAGAAACAAGCTGCAAATACCCATTTAGCTTAATTAAAATTGTTTTTGACATGTAATAGAGCAGAAATATCAAATGATATTGCTTGTAGCTTGTAAAAGCTTATTCAGTACCCTTGTTATTTTCTTAAGCAAACTCTAGAGAGTGAATCAGCTAAACAAAATCTTGGCTAGTGGAAGTGACAAGGCTAGGTAGGAGGCATAAATTTAAAAATGTTGGGAGACACTGATCTAGATCAGTCTATAGTGACACAGTCAAAGTCATTTTCTCAACTTGTGAAACTTAAAGAATGGATTTTTTCATCTAAAGTATAATTTTGAGCCTGACCAGGCGGTGGCGCAGTGGATAGAGCATCGGACTGGGATGCGGAGGACCCAGGTTCGAGACCCGAGGTTGCCAACTTATGCGGAAGCTCATCTGGTTAGAGCAAAAACTCACCACCTTGGACCCAAGGTCGCTGGCTTGAGCAAGGGGTTACTCAGTCTGCTGTAGCCCCACGGTCAAGGCACATATGAGAAAGCATTCAATAACAACTAAAGTGTCGCAATGCGCAATGAAAAACTAATGATTGATGCTTCTCATCTCTCCATTCCTGTCTGTCTGTCCTGTCTATCCCTCTCACTGACTCTCTCTTTGTCTCTGTAAAATAAATAAATAAATAAATAAATAAATAAATAAATAAATAAATAAAGTATAATTTTGAAAAACATCCTCCTACAAAAGCTTTGGTGGCATAATGAGTTGGCTAATCAACTGTAACTCCTTTTGCAGTTACTGTATTTCTTTGGGCAGTTAAGAATTAGAACCTGTTCTCTGATTATAGTGTCTTGGTATATAATTCAATTTTATTCAAAGAAGGTAATGTTAGAAAGGGTTAATACAATAACAAATTCCTTTGAAATGCTTCCTGTATAATTGCTTAGATCATATAATTTATATTGTCATTTAGTTGATTCTTCTTTCTAAATCATAGTTTGTGTTCATAAAGCTATTTGAATTTTTTAAATACAATTCAAAAATGAATATCTAGGTGTAACATTTTCTAAGTAGAGAAGTTTCAAATCTGTTTATCTAGATTTAATCTCCTTAGCCATTAGACTTTATTTATTCTTTACAAGATCTTAAATAATATTAAATTATAATTGTCCTAAATATAAATGAGTTTGCCTTTTAATACCGCTATATCAACCAACAAGGTTTTTAGCTTTTAAAAAATACAGAAGGACTTCTTGAAAACTATGTACCTTAAAGTAGTTGTAGTATTTTCCTCAGAAACATTTGTGGTTTACTAGAAAGAGCCCAGGCTTGGTGACCCGACCATATGGCTTAAAATCATGGCTCTATTGATTATAAACTATGTTATCTTGAACATATTTTTAACCTTTTTAACCTTATTTTCCCAAGTTTGTTGAAACAGATAAAAACACTACATACTAACCCTAGCACATAGGAAGTATTTGGACTATATGTGCTAAAAAAATGTTTACTGAATCTGAATCTATATATCTTTAGTTGTTCAAATTTTACCATAATATTTATTCCTATCTTTTTATTGGATTTGATTTTTTACTGCTTACACAGCTGTGAAGATGGCTATTAAGTTCAGTCAGTTATAATGGTCACCAAACTGGTGGCAACTCAAGTTATGGCTCAAATACTGCAAGTCAGAGTAGTTCCGTCTGGTTTATTAATTGCTCTGGTTGCCTATCTCCAACTCTTCTGGAAATGACTGATTTGGAGTTGTTATTAGTTCATTTCAACTTCACTGAGTGCAAAATAAGTGGTAGGCACTGCAGTTATGTCTGTGTTTTACCATAGCGATGCATGTAACATAGACCCTGCCCTTAAAAGCTAACAGTCAGGGGAGAAGTACCCCTTGTGGCCTATCATTCATTCTTTCTCCTCACTAATTTTCTCTATAAGATTATGAGTAGCACTAAGATACTTGTCTATTCCATACCTAGTCTTTAAACCTGGGTGGGGAGCAAAGAGGGTCTAGCAGGGAGGATGTGTTGGAGATCTATTACTGGCAGAGCTTGCTGCCTTTGCAGTTCTTCTGGGACCACTGTTGTTAAAATGTTTTATAAGCAAAGATCTTTTTGAGTATCACCCTTAAATTCAACTACTGTAACCATCTTCTAGGTGCCTTCTCAGACATTTGCCCTTTAAATGGTGGTGTTCTGCACCACTGAGGTTATTTTTATTTAATTTTATTTATTCATTATTTTTTTTTAGAGAAGAGAGACAGACAGAGAGAGAGAGAGAGAGAGAGAGAGAGAGAGAGAGAGAGAAGGGGGAGGAGCAAAATGCATCAACTCCCATATGTACCTTGACTGGGCAAGCCCGGGATTTCGAACCGGGGACCTCAGCGTTCCAGGTCGACACTTTACCCACTGTGCCACCACAGGTCAGGCCCACTGAGGTTATTTTTCAGTATTACCACATTGATTGTGGGTAGCATTCTATCTCTAAGAGGGTCACATATTAATAGATTACCCTTTTCTTAACTCTGAATCACATATGCAGCTTTTGCCTTCAAGTTAAAAAATTTAATTAAAATTCCTTATTTTATTCATCTGACAATTGTAAAATCATGAATATTTTGAAGTTACACTAGAAGATGATTTTATAAATATCTTTAAAAATTTTGTTTGTAACCCACAATTATTGTTTAAACTATTCCTGTTTTAAAACCTTGAATTATGATTCGCTGTGCATTTGTAAGAGAATGTTCCAGTATGACAATAGGACATCTTATTTGTGAATAAACTAATTTTTGTTTATAGTCTGAGCAAACATACATTGACTTTTAATTTTATTTTTAAAGAATAGCTAGAAATGCTTTTAAAATATTTGTTTATATTCTACTTTAGCAAGTTCAAAATCATCCTGTGATAGGAGACCCTTGATCATTTCTGAACCCAGGCTTTGTCTTTTTTTTTTTTCTACTTTGGCATCTTTTAATATTTGTACCATGAATATTGTGAATTCTATGTAAGAAATATTAAATAACCTTCAAAAAAGCTTTCTGAACATTATATGTTTCCATTATATGATGATGAAACCACCTATTATACCCAGAAATCATGTTAAAGTGAAAATTAAGAATGGAAAGAATAAGTTATTTATGCTGCTATACTCAACTATGAAAGAACAATAAAAGTAAATGCAATTTTAGAATAAATATGAAATTCCCATTTTTCCTCTGTAGACTCATAATCTGAGTTTGTGATGGGTAAAACTGGTACTATCAGCCTGTTATCTGGTCATATACTCAGTACTGCAATTTGGGGATCTATGAACTATTTATGATTATGTAAAAACACAGATAAACAATCTTCCTTAGTTGCTTTTCAGTTTTGTTTTAGCTTAAAATTTGTAGCCCACCTTCCCATCAAAGTCTTTGCATTGGCAATAGCCAGGACCATGGAGATGTCTTGATATATACAAACAGTACAGAAAAAGGTGGCCTGGCCTGGGCTATCTAGATTGGTGATCAAGTAATCGGACTGGGATGCATTTCATTAGACCAGAGATCTGGAATGGGGGATTCGTAGAGAAGCCAAAAAGAGCACTAAAACCCAGAAGACCAGCCAAATCAGTCAATCAGGGAAAGCCAAAATTCCAGTATTTGAGAGTCTAGATCCACATACCAGGTCCGATAGTAGAAAACATAGGAATCCAGGTAGGGGGTTCATGGCACTAGGAGTTTAGAATTTTGATGATATGAAATCAGAGGAAGAGAAGGAAGGTGAGCCATTAGAATGAGAGTTGAAATTAATAATGAAAAATGATTATAAACAATGGTAGATATTTGTGACTTATACTACAAGGGCAATAGGACTTTGAGCTAGTGGAATGATCTCTGTTAAAGAGTGAAAGGTATCATTGATACTTCCTTACTTAAATTCCTTCATTTTAGTAAGGATTTTGGGAAGCATTGTATTTATTTATTTATTTGTTTGTTTATTTTATTAAGTCAGAGGTGGGGAGGCAGAGAGACAGACTCCCACATGCACCCTTAATGGGATCCAAACAGCATGCCCAATAGGGGGTGATGCTCTATCTGGTGCCATTGCTCTGTTGCTTGGCAACTGAGCTATTTTAATGCCTGAGGCAGAGGCCATGGAGCCATCCTCAGCACCTAGGGCCTGGGGCCAACTTGTTTGAATGAGCCATGGTTGTGGGAAGGAAAGAGAGAGATACAGAGAGAGAGAGAGAGAGAGAGAAGGTGGGGGATGGGTGGAGAAAATGATGGTCACTTCTGTGTGCACTGACCAGGAATTGAACCCGGGATTTCCATACACTGGGCCACTACTCTACCTCTGAGCCAACTGATCAGGGCTGAAACACTGTATTAAAAAAGAACCTCAAAAAATAAGTATATAAATAAATAAATAAGGAAAAAAAGAAATAAAAAGAAAGAAAGAAAAAAGGAAGGAAGGGAGGGGGGAGGGAGGGAGGGAGGAAAGGAAGGAAGGAAGGAAGGAAGGAAGGAAGGAAGGAAGGAAGGAAGGAAGGAAGGAAGGGAGGAAGGAAGGAAGGAAGAAAGGAAGGAAAAAGAAAGAGAAGAAAGAAAAGAAAAGGAAAGGAAAGGAAAAAGAAAAAGAAACCTGGGAGAATTTCAGTTACACAGTCTGCTGGGTGAAGGTGGATCATTTAGGAGAACCACTCTCAGTTTGTCAAGAGTGGTTAAGAACACAGAATCTGTGGCTAAGCTGCCTGTTTTGAATCTTACATATATAATTTAATAGTTTAGGACTTGGGCAAATTCCTTGACCTTTTTATGTCTCAGTTTCTTTGTCTTCAAAATCGGCATAATAATATGACCTACTGCACAGGATTGATGTGAGTAATAAATGAGCACATATGTATACATATATATACACACAGTGTGGAGAAAAAGTAGGTTTATAGTGGTGAGTACATGAAACAGAGTTTATTATTGTATTATTACTTATTGTATTGTTTTTCATACAAAAAACCCTAAGCCTACCCTGTAGGTTTATATAAAGCTGCTATCCCTGTATTTATATAATATAAAGCTCTTCCTAGGACAAAACAATCACTATGTAAGTAAGCAATTATAATTATTGTACAATGAGACACATTGGGCTGGGACAGGGATTCCCATATTTATACTAGGTAACTGTAAGTACACCATGGAAATGGATAAGGTATATGGTATGTTTGCACAGGCCCCTGTCTTAAGCCTTAGTTGTATCTGGGAAGTCCCTCAAACCTTGAGAGGCAAACTTCTTGGACTTCTCCTTGGAGTTTCCTTTTGTGTGGCACTTGACCATCTCGGTTTGTAGGGATACTGCACCCCAAGACAGCAACACACTTAATGTGTGCAAATATTTGAGTTTATTTCTTAGCCTTTGTTGGGTGTGGTAAATATTGGATCTGGAATATTTGGTAATGCCATGGTCTGCATGATCTTTCTATTTGGGCTTAGAACCAAGAGGCTACATACTCTTTGGGAAGAAAGGGCTTAGGGGATCAACATAATAGTGGATCTTGACTGCCAGGCTGGGTACTAATTTCCTGAGTAATGCCAGGCATATCATTTGATGTCAAGATTGGTTTTTACATCCATAAGATGTCAGAGTACAGTTTACTCACCTCTTTAGTTGCTTGATTGATTGCTTAGCCAAGCTTTTAAACTTATTCTTTTGTTAACAAAACCTTATGAGAAATTATAAATTTCTAAACCTTATGTGGCATTAAAATTCTAGGTTTTGGCCCTGGCCGGTTGGCTCAGTGGTAGAGCGTCGACCTGGCGTGCGGGAGTCCCGGGTTCGATTCCCAGCCAGTGCACACAGGAGAGGTGCCCATCTGCTTCTCCACCCCTCCCCCTCTCCTTCCTCTCTGTCTCTCTCTTCCCCTCCCGCAGCCGAGGCTCCACTGGAGCAAAGTTTGCCCGGGAGCTGAGGATGGCTCTGTGGCCACTGCCTCAGGTGCTAGAATGGCTCTGATAGTGGCAGAGTGACGCCCCAGATGGGCAGAGCATCGCCCCCTGGTGGGCATGCTGGGTGGATCCCAGTCGGGCACATGCGGGAGTCTGTCTGACTGCCTCCTTGTTTCCAACTTAAGAAAAAAAAAATTCTAGGTTTCTTAGAGCAGTGGTCCCCAACCCCAGGGCCGCGGACCGGTACCGGTCCGTGGGCCATTTGGTACCGGTCCGCAGAGAAAGAATAAATAACTTACATTATTTCCGTTTTATTTATATTTAAGTCTGAACGATGTTTTATTTTTAAAAAATGACCAGATTCCCTTTATTAACATATGTCTAAGACTCACTCTTGACGCTTGTCTCGTAAGTTGGACAATTATATTTAAAAATACTTGCCCTGGCTGGTTGGCTCAGTGGTAGAGCGTCAGCCTGGCGTGCGGAAGTCCCAGGTTCGATTCCCCGCCAGGGCACACAGGAGAGGCGCCTATCTGCTTCTCTACCCCTCCCCTTCTTCTTCCTCTCTGTCTCTCTCTTCCCCTCCCGCAGCCGAGGCTCCAGTGGAGCAAAAGATGGCCCGGGCGCTGGGGATGGCTCTGTGGCCTCTGCCCCAGGTGCTAGAGTGGCTCTGGTCGCGACAGAGCGACGCCCCGGATGGGCAGAGCATCGCCTCCTGGTGGGCGTGCCGGGTGGATCCCGGTCGGGCGCATGTGGGTCTGTCTGACTGCCTCCCGGTTTCCAGCTTCAGAAATAAATAAATAAATAAATAAATAAATAAATAAAATAAAATAAAATAAAATAAAAAATAAAATAAAATAAAAATACCACAGTTTTTACACTGGTCACATAATTTTATTTTGTTCATTTATCCGTCTCACCCTAAAGGCCGGTCGTGAAAATATTTTCTGACATTAAACTGGTCCATGGCCCAAAAAAGATTGGGGACCACTGTCTTAGAGCATTGCTCCAAACTTTTACAAATTCCCTATTGTGTATATTGTAAGTCTGTGGTGAGGGAAGATACCTCTTTCTTAGGCTCTGGATGTACTTGGATTAAGAATTAGAAGACCTGAATCCAGATTCAATCAAATACTCTGATTTGGTCAAGTGTCTTTATTTCTCTATAGTTTAGTGTTTTGTTTTGTTTTTCATCACTGAAATGGAAGTAGAAATGCTACTTTTAGGAGGAAGATTAAATAAGGTAACACATAAATCTTTTAAGAAAATGTCCTGTTAAAATAAGGCCTATTTTTCTTCATTCTTCCTTTTTTATTTCCTCATTCTCATGGAGCTTCTGGAGAACGAGCCAATTCTGTAATACTTGGTGGCAATATTGAAACAAGTGATTTTGTTTTTCTTCCCAAAGGACCAAAGAATTCTTTGTTTCTGAAAGGCCAGAAATTAGCATTTTTATGTGTGGATTATGGAGATATAGTCATTGACTAATTAACATCCATAGAGAACAGTAATGTAAAGGCAGACTGTCTTATACTAAAGAAGAGATGTTTCAGGATACCTTCATTTCCGGATCCTAAAATGAGCTAAAAGCACCAGCTGTGAGGTTAGGAGCCTAGATGGCAGAGTTCCGTGGATTGTTCTTGCTCTTTTGGGATCTGCAACATGAATAGACCTCAGTTGATCCAGGAATTGACTTCCTTTTTCAGCTAGAAAGAGAGGAAGCTGAAGGAGAGGTGAGTGTGCCTGGAATAGACAGGAGAATGTGACCTGAAGTTAAGGATTTCCTGGGTATCCTTGCCTTGTTTGTACACAGAAGATTTTAATGACATTTTAAATGAGAGTTGTTTACATTTTAAGAAGGAAATTCTCATACATTTAGTGAAAAAAAAAACAACACCAAAACAATCCATGAGCCACACTTCCTGTGTAGTGGTCCCTAAGTGAATCCTGAGAGCACAATTGCTGCATTTATTAAACTTTTTATTTACTAAGAAATGGACAGTAGCATATGGGAGCAATGACAATAGCTGACTGATGCGAAAACAAAGAAATTCCAGTATTTTGCTGTTTTGAAAAAAGTCATTCAGAATTTAGTCATATTGGTTCAGCTGTTGTAACCAAAGACTGATAAGATAATAGAGGTCTTTGTGGTGGTTTTGTACTGAAATCCTTTATCTTTATTATGCACTGGGGCCCTTTAGAGTAGAAAGCTTTTAAAACTGTTGTTGGATTCAGAACTCAAATTAGCTGCTGGTACACTGGGACAGGGGTTTTTTTCTCAGCCAGTCACCACAAAGTAACTTTTATCAGGGGACCTTCTGATAGATTGTTAGTTTCTTCAGCTTACCCTATTTATTTTTGCTGACTTTTTGCTGCCCTATTTTGTGACATTTAAAAGAAGGCTATATCAAAAAGGCCAGTGCTAAATGATGGACCAAGCTTGTGAAGTGGAGACATCACAGCCCATCTGATGTGTGAGGAGGCTGCAGGATGAGACACAGCAGTTGAACCAGGTTACCTGTGGGCAGAAAAGATCAAATGCAGCTTTCTTTTATGACTATCATTGTATTTTGGCTTTCTTCTCAAACAATGTCCATTAAAAAAAAATTAGAACTGACCAGGGGGCTGACTCTTAAGAGCTTTTCTTTTCAACTTAATTTCAAATCTTTCTGGATTGTTGGCTAAGTTCCTTGATTTAATGCTGCTATGGAATCATAGTTAAGTGCTTTAATCTTTCTAGGACCGATGTGGAAAAGCATATCTTCATCTGAACACCTCTCCAGTGCCATTGTTCCAAACACAGCCACTTGTAGTCACCCAGACTTCTTGTCCTGTTGCTGTTGAATCCTATTAAGTTTATTATAGTAGCGTGGGATCCAAAACAGCAGAATCATTGGGTAGAAGTCATAAATTCCCTACCACATCTTTCTAGATAACGCCATTGGTTGACATTAGCTTTATTTGGCTTGGTAAACATTGAGTTTTAAAACCATTGCCCTTCATTATATAAAAATGTACTAGATAACAAGTACTCAGAGAAATTTACAAAATTTAACTTAGCTGTCTCTGTGCACATCTTATCTCGCTTTTATGTATTTATGTATTTATTTATTTTACAGAGACAGAGAGAGAGAGTCAGAGAGAGGGATAGATAGGGACAGACAGACAGGAACAGAGAGAGATGAGAAGCATCAATTATTAGTTTTTTGTTGCAACACCTTAGTTGTTCATTGATTGCTTTCTCATATGTGCCTTGACCGTGGGCCTTCAGCAGACGGAGTAACGCCTTGCTGGAGCCAGCGACCTTGGGTCCAAGCTGGTGCGCTTTGCTCAAACCAGATGAGCCTGCGCTCAAGCTGGTGACCTCGGGGTCTTGAACCTGGGTCCTCCGCATCCCAGTCCAACACTCTATCCATTGCGCCCCTACCTGGTCAGGCACGTCTTCTCTTCTTTACCCCACCCTCTCCTCCTCTCCCAATGGCTCTCCCTTACTTTAGCTCTCTTTGTCTCTCTTTCCCCTGCTGTGCTTATTTCTGTGTTTTCTCATTAGAAAAAGTTAAGTATCACCACATAGCAGTGTTCATCTACTTTCAGGGGCCAGCTATAAAAAGTGTGACCTGTTTAAAATGTTTATATTGTGAATGTTATAAAAGAAGTGAGACAGATCTCTGTGCGATAAAGTGCTTTGCACGGTGACTGCCTTGTCCAGATGAGGAGTCTTGAGTGGCTTCCCAATGTCCAGCGTTTTTTCGTAGCCCCACTGATGGTAATTATATGTATTTCATAGAGGCAACATTAACTAGCAGATTGTAGGGATAACTTTTTTTAAGCTGATGTAATAAAATAAAAATTTAAATACATTTTAAGCTGATTTTTTATTTTAATATTTTGTTCTATATCAAGAAGAAATTTTCCCTAGTTATATTATTATTTTACTTAAATTCTCATCAATTTTGAATTGTCTCTGTTGGCTTTGGGCCTACAGAGACAGGTAGATATACTTTGTGAAGTTAAAAAATAGAGTCTATTTTAGTAATTTTTTTCAAGTTCTTCAGATTATGATCCAAAAGGGCTAGAGGGCTGATTTGGAAACCGTTATAGTGAAAGATGGTATTTGAAAACTTTTGATGAGGGAAATTGCTGGCATATTTACATTTTGAAAAGTGTTTCTTTACGCACTATTGACTTCCTATTGAAACTCAAAATTTTAAGTACAACTGGTAAAGTGTTCAATGGCTCAAACTCAGTAAATCTGAAGTCACTGGAAGAAAGGCCCCTAAGAAAAAAAATGTGTCAATTTTAAAGGTCTTTCCTAACTGAAGACCATTTTGTGATAGAGCCAAAGGTTAATAAAATCAGTAGTGAATGTAGCAATTTTACAGATAAGCTATTCACAACAAGTGTAGTTACTTGAATAAAAAGCTAATTCAGTTCTAAAATGCCACATGCAGTAGCAGTGAATAGCTGCTTTTAGGTGCTTTCTGGAGGAGGATAAAATACAGAATCACAGCACTCTTCTCCTCCAGCGTCCCTGGCTGCCTGTAAATTGCTGTGAATGGGGCTGTGGGCTGACAGGCTCTATTAAGACAAACTGCCTTTCTCATCGGAGAGATAAAATAAATCAGGTGTTTAGTCAAATTAAAATACTTCAGCTGGAGCAGGCCCTGGGGAGCACTGATCCACCTGACTAATCTGAGAGAAACTCAAGACAGATGTGGTTTGGGGATAAAGACGACCCCATGGAAAAAAAAAAAGGAAAGAAAACCTGCTGCACTGTCTTTGGAGTTGGAGAAGAGATACAGTTTATAGTGGAAAGTGTCAGGCGCACACTGTGTGTGATATTGGATAAAAGCAGGCACGCTGGCTTGTCGAGAAGCTGTGTACAGAAGCTTTTTTTTTTTTTTTTCTTGCTGGTTCCCCTTTTGCGGTTTATGAAACTGCCTCTATTTCTGCGTGGGAGAGACACATTTCTCTGGCAAAGCTTTTTAGAGAATTGTTTTAAGATAGTCCAGGATGTGAACCAGACGATGTTCGGCAGCTACTGATGACCTCTGCTGGCCTGGGTAGAGCCACGGGATCTGATACACGTTTTTTCCTGGTTGATTTTATCAAACCTCGAAACAATTTAAGATAAGATTTTCTACATATAGTTAAGCTACCTCAGAAGAGCATTCTATATGGTCCTTTGTCTCCTTCACCATGGCCTGACAGTGTTTAGGTTGCCCCACTATGTCCCATCAATTATCCACTTCTTCAAGTACTCCGGTAGTTATAGTTCCTTTGCCATAGCAAAGTTTCATGTGAAATTAAACTCATATTTTTTTTTTTTTTTTCTTTTCTGAAGCTGGAAACAGGGAGAGACAGTCAGACAGACTCCCGCATGCACCCGACCGGGATCCACCCGGCACGCCCACCAGGGGCGACACTCTGCCCACCAGGGGGCGATGCTCTGCCCATCCTGGGCGTCGCCATATTGCGACCAGAGCCACTCTAGCGCCTGAGGCAGAGGCCACAGAGCCATCCCCAGCGCCCGGGCCATCTTTGCTCCAATGGAGCCTCGGCTGTGGGAGGGGAAGAGAGAGACAGAGAGGAAAGCGCGGCGGAGGGGTGGAGAAGCAAATGGGCGCTTCTCCTATGTGCCCTGGCCGGGAATCGAACCCGGGTCCTCCACACGCTAGGCCGACGCTCTACCGCTGAGCCAACCGGTTAAACTCATATTTTTTGAGATAAAATAACTTGTGCTTGCAGGTTGGTTGGTCAGTGTGATTCAGATTTGAGGTTACTTTTATTACTGTGGCATAAACATTTACTGTTAATTAAAACAGAAAACCCTAAACTACAGTGTTTGAACCACTATATGTGAACAAATACAATGGGTACAAACAGAAAAATGACCATACACACACTCACATGCACACGCATACACACACAAATTAGCCTACACGTTTAAAGAATGAATGCTGTTTTATGGTATAAATTCATTTCTCTTTAATTTGAGCCCTAAAGGACTAATCGTTTTATATATATATATTGCCGTAATTATACACACATACATTTATTATTTTTCTATTAAGGGGTAATTTTAGATTTTTTACACTACTACATTTTATTCTAACAAAATTTGTTATGACTTTCTCTTTTAAATATACTTGTGCTCCTCAAATTTAAAAAAAGTGTAGTGACAGGTTAAGGTGAGTGCCTAAATCCTCAATTTAAAAATATTATATCTGACTGATCTTCTTAAACATGTATTTTTTAAGTTCAATGAAACACTTACTTAGATGTCACTGATTTTTTATAATGGAACAATTTGAATCTTTTTTTGTAAAAATGTCAGTAAAGTGGTGATATTCTATAATGTTAGATCTACATGCCTATTAGCACTGGAAGCACCAATTCATTTATAGACCTGTTGGCTTCACCTTGAACCAGAGGCTAAGAAGTCACTTATGTGTTCTCCTCAGCTTCTCTTTTTCCTATGCAGAGGTGAAAAAGGAATATATTGATGAATATATTGTTGAACCTGGAAGAAGAGAAAAGTTTCTAGTCTCTGTATTGGTCTTTGACCGAAATTTGCTATGAGTGCTCCTATTTTTTTTTTTTTTTTTAATAAGAAGAGGGGAAGGTAGACTGACTCCTTCAAGTGCACTGACTGGGATCTACCTGGCAACCCAAGTCTGGGGCTGATTTTCAAAATAACTGAGCTATTTTTTGGTGCCTGGTGCTGACGCACTCCGACCAACCGAGCTATCTTCAGTGCTGAGGGCCAACACTCGAACCAGTGGAGCCACTGGCATGAGAGGAGAAGAGGGGGAGAAGGGGGAGAGGGAGGAAGAGAGAAGCAGATGGGTGCTTCTCTTGTGTTCCCTGGCTGGGGATTGAACCTGGGATGTCCATACATTGGACGGATACTCTATCCATTGAGCCACTGGCCAAGGCTGAGTGCCCTTCTTTATTAACAGAGAATTATGGTTCTGTAACTTTCCCAGTACCCAATAAGTTTTCTCTTAACTTACTTCATATAGACAGTTATTATAAGAAAATTACATATAGATTAGAATGTTGCAAAAATACCTGCAATAAAATGTGCATCTATCCCATTTATCTATTTCCATAGGTTTCCAAACTATTCTCCACACAGTAGCCAGAATGACATTATCCTAGCTTAAAATACTTGAGTGATTATGGAATAATCTTAGAATAAATATGAAGTTGATTAGCATTGTCTACAAGGAGCAGAAAGGTGTGAGCTTTTTCTATCTCTCTGGTCTCACCAGTATTCTACTCCCCCTTAGTTTCCTTGTTCGAGTTTTATTACCTCCTTTCACCCTCTGGAACACATTGGAACTCCCCCTTCTCTGCCCCAGAGGGCCTTTGCCTATGTGGTCGCTCCTTCTGAAAAGCGACTTGACCTCCCTCGCACTCTTTGCCTGATTGACTCTATTCATCTTCCTGTTAATTTCTTACTTTTTCAGCCATACCTTCCCTACACTTGGCTAAGCCTCCCAATCTTGGTTAAACCTACCCCAAATATCTGCCTTGTTTGTAAATCTCACTTAGTTGTAGTTTATATTTATAAGTGTGCTTACTCGATTAAGGTGTCTCTCCACTTTGGACTACAGATTGCATGAAAGTAGGGACATCTGTGCTTCTTCTTACCATGGTTTGGGTATCCTTAGTTCTTGCCATAGTACTTGACATATACATAGATGCCATCCAGAAAAATTATTTAAAAAACACAAAAATAATGAAATAATTAACTAAATAAACCAATTTCATGCTTGTTTTATATCATCTCATTCTTATCTATATTAACATATACATTAGCTAACCTTGTGGTGCTTTTGAAGAAAATTTTGGATTCTCTGTGGGAACCTGCTTTTATATTTTAATGTTTCTGAGTCAAGAAGCTCTTTCTTTTACCAAGTTAAAGTTCCTATTGCTGAAAAAAAAAACTGATTTAAAAACACCAATTTGAGTAGCTAGAAAGACAAACATGTCACTATCCTTGGTACAGTATTTATTCCCTTTTTAGTGAAATACATTTTCTCACATCATCTCATTTATCTTATTTTTCTTCTAATTTTGATTTTAGGCCATCTTTCCAATCAGTGAACCTTAAGGGATAAAGATATTGACTGGGTTTGTGTAGGACTTGGGTTGGCAGTAAGAATCCTAAGGTAGTCTTACATGTCATAACTTCTCTGCTAACATCAGTCTTACCCTGTGGGAATCATATACTAGCAAGTGCTAGCCAGCAACTTCTGAAGGCCCCCTTTCTCCATGGGCCACTCAGAAAGAGTGGCCACTCATAATTAAAATATTTTTAATTTCTCAGATTACTCTGATATTTTTTTAGCAGGAATGAAGGGGGTTTCATAAGGAGATTGAAAATCTCTCTTCCACACACAAAAAATCAGCAATCTTTGTCCTCTTTGACAGCTGGTGGCATCTTTCTGAAAAGCTTCAAATCATAGATCATCTCTTCATAATGAAACCTGTATGGCTCAAATACAGTGGGTTGAAATTCTTATCTTATGCTGCGGTAAAATGCTCTCATTTAGATTCACAAAAGGATTCTGTACCCTTTACTTAGGAGAGCTGTGCAATTTGCCCATAAAAAGACTGTTCAGCACCATTAGTGCATACCATAAGTGTTCACTGACATCATATTCATTAAACAGCACATCCTTATGCATAACCTTTTCAACCTCGAATGTTGTTTTTTCCCCTTTGAAGAATGATGAATGATAAAGGAGCAAGGGAGTCCCCCAAGCAACATTGTTGCCTTTAAGGATGAACTTGGGAACTTTAGCTTGATCCCCTCAGGAAAAAAAAAAAATCAGGTTCAATCCTTTCTTACCTGAGGCAACACAGGTTTGTTTGTTTTTTTGGGTTTTTTTTCCATTGCATGGCTAAGAAAGTGACCCCTGACTTCTGAGCTTCAGAGACAGATCTTTGCACAATAGAAAAATTTTATAAGGGCACTGACCAGAAAATTCCTTAAATAACATTTATTAAGCACCTACTATGTCTTAGATCCTAGGTTAGTCACTAAGGGTAGAGGCGATTATATAACGTTAATGCAACCCATAGTTTCTAATCTTTGGTACTCAGCCTCTTCTGTTTCCTAACTTGCTCAGATATATTTGGGAGAGGAGGGGAGAAGAGTAGGCTGAAAGGGAGAGAATGGGATAGGTGGTTCTACTTTTTAGTTTTGTTTTGTTTTTTAGAGCTAGAGGGAAGAGAGAATTTTACTGGCAACAATACTATTTTCTTGGCTGGGGCAATGACTAACCCTAGCAGTTCATTCCGTTCCCACTCCGTAGTGTTCCTGCGCTCACCGTGGCCTCCCGTGAATCTCCCATGACTTTAAGTGTCCTAGGGTAGTTAGTTCCTTTCTGAATCTGCTCCCCTCCCACTCTTTCTGCTGCTCATTCATACTTTTCTCAAACTTGTGAGATATATTCTTGTTTCCATTTTAGGTACGCCTGAGAGCCTGGCAGAAAAAGAACGGCAGCTCTCTACCATGATTACCCAGCTGATCAGTTTACGGGAGCAGCTCCTGGCAGCGCACGATGAGCAGAAAAAACTGGCAGCCTCACAAATTGAGAAACAACGGCAGCAAATGGACCTTGCTCGCCAACAGCAAGAACAGGTGAGCCCTGCAAAAGGGGCTGATGGACTGGAGATGTGGAATGTGCCAACCTCAGCGAGTAATCACAGTGATTGGTTTACTTGTCATAAGCATCCCTTTAAAAAGAAGAATAGGAAGGAAGGAAAGAAAGAAAGAAAGAAAGAAGGCTTTTGGAAATCAGGATCTTTAAGAATACTGAGAACAAAAAGAGGCATCATAGCAACTGGCATAACTGAAATGATATCATTCAAGAATATTTGTATTTGATTAATTACTCGGGGATACTTACTCATATAGGCAGCACATGCATTCTCAGTGTAGCTTAACCATGAGTAACTCACTTCTCTCTGGGCCTTGTTCTTCTCATCCAGAAAAAGAGGGCTCTGGTTTAGAAAAACTTTGAGGATCTTCTAGCCCACAGATCCAATAATTTTCTTTGACTATAAAGCTAGTGTGTCCACACATGTTTTCCCAGAATAGCCCTAGTTAATTTTCCGGAATAAGTATTAATACTCTCCCCTCCACTTGCGAAAGTTGTCCTTGTTTGGATGCTAAATTTTATGGTCACTCTATTTATAGCATAGGTAAATCATTGAAAACAAATTAGCACATGGCTCCTATAAGAATTTGACTTCATTGATTTAGAAGTGAGAAAGAAGAAATAGCAAAGTTTAAGTGTATATGTTTTAAAATATAAATCACTTTCCCAAGTGTTTTTTCTGTCTCATAAGAGTACATTAATCTAACAACAGTGATCCTATAGAGTAGTCTCTGATGCTTTAGATCAGACAGACCCAAATTAATGTGCAGTTTTTAGGAATCTGACATTATTACTGGAATTATCTTTCAGTTAAATGTATTTTATAGGGGTATATAGAGCAATATATGCTCTGTTGATTTTAATGAGTTGTGACGTCTGTTATTTTATATGCTTGAATATTTGCCCACATGTAGGAATATGGACTCAGCCCCTAATGGAAAATAACATAAAGGAACACTGTAAAAAATCAGAAGTTAGAATGTCATTTAGCCATCCAGAGATGACACAGTAATTAACTATTGACACTTGTGAATAAGCTAGCACAAATTAATCTTGACACATTTGCAGACGAGTGATATCTTACAGTGAACACTTTGTAATTATATTTCAAAATGAAAATTAAATGACACTTAAAACTAGGTTGTCATGCTCAATGAAGCGAGCATGTAGCTCAACCGATTGGCAAATAAAATTCAGAATTTGAGCCACATGGTGCTTATGTACCATACTTCACTGTGTCAAACCCATGCGTCTAGAGTGGATGATAGTAATTGCACTGTGGTGTTCTGGATGCATTTCTATGCAGCACTTTATCATTTAGGAGGGACCATCAATATTAGATGCCTAGTGGTGTTTCACTGGTTTGCTAAGAGGAAATAAATATTCAGAGAATCCAGCATCTAAACCTAGAGTGCAGATTGAGTTGTCCATTTCATTTGTTTCTTTTTTTATTTAAATCATTTGTTGTTTTCCATTACAGCTGACATACAATATTATATTAGTTTCAGGTGTACACCCCAGTGATTAGACATTATATAACTTAATAAACGGTCACCCCGATAAATCTCATACCCGTCTGATACCACACATAGTTATTAAATATTATTGACTATATTCCCTGTGCTGTACTTTACATCCCATGACTGTTCTGTAACAACTAATTTGTACTTCCCAATCCCTTCACCTTTTTCACCCATCCCCCAAACCCCCTATGTTTATTTCTTAGTTGAATGGTGAAAAGCAAGTGGGCCTTTCCAATCTGATTAGATACTGTTTCCATTTTGCTGATAAAGCTTTGGGGAGGAATGGTCCCATCTCTGTTAGGGACAGCTTTTCATGACTTCCAGTATGAGCCAGTCATTACTAGAAACCTTAAAGCAACGTTTGGGATCAGACTTCTATTTTGTCATCTGCTGAATGAAAATGTGATTTGGGTGTTTCTGTCTGCTCTAGGCTAAAATATCAAAAAGACTCAAAGGGTACTGCTGGCAGTCAGGGTGGGGTGTGGGGGTGAGGCTGATCCACACTTGTTTTCTTTCCAACATTGCTCATTCTAGAGTATTGGCTTTTGGAAATAGAAAAAGGGGGAAAAAAAAAACATAACTCTTGCCTAAAGGCACAACTAGACCAAGTCCTCTCTGGCCACTCTTCTCTCTGGTTTTCTAGGTTGGAGAGTGTTCTCACTACCGGGCATTCCCCTGTAGCAGTTAAGCATTTGAGGCAGTAGCTGCCTGATGTGTAACCCACGTTTTATAGTAAACACCATTATCTTAAAGAAGTTGTTTACTCTCATAAGGGGCAGATTTAGTCTTCAGTGGGGCTTGCATGAAATAGTTAATATTTCTTTTTATAGACCAGATGCTGTGTTAAGGTGTTGGATTTGATTGTTGGATGAAACAAGGGACTATAACGCGTTTCCCTCCAAAGGATTCATGGATACATTTTAAATTTTGTTTAAAAAATACTTTCTACATCACATCATTGATATATATTTGTAAATCAACAAAAAGAGATAGCAATCTGTGTCATTTTGCTGTGTTTTCTTGGTACTCCCTTGACGATATTTGTCTGATCGGTTTGGACAATCTTTACATCGGAAAGGGTTCCACCAAAGTTGACCATATTATAATTTATAGAAAGTTTTTTTTCTGTCTTTGCTTTCAGATTTTTCTTCATGTCCATATTAAGGTCGTTAGAAAAAAAAAGTGTAGCCAGAGTTTTCCATCTTTATATTTGAAGGGTCAGATTTTCAAACTCCCCCCTTTCCAGATGAGCAGTGCAGACACAGATGAGCGGCTCACACATGCAACAGGGGGACAGTTTTCACCTGCAGATAAAGAGCTGGGGGTGAGAAGAGAAACGTGGTTTGAAATTTTTGCTTTTCTTCAAATTTCTGATTTTGCCTTTGTCGTTTTATAGGAACTCTTTCACATAGAAGTGCAGAAAAGCATTCTTGTAATGCCAGGAGAGCTACCTGAGGTAATGGCAAAGGTGTAAGCATTTCATTTTAACTTAATGTAACTTTATTTCTGATAGATTGCAAGACAACAGCAGCAACTTCTGCAACAGCAGCACAAAATTAATCTCCTGCAGCAACAGATCCAGGTCAGTGTATTTTATTACTCTCGTCTGATTATACTCAGATACTTTCCTCCTTGAAAATGGAATTTAAAATGCTGCAAATGCACCCTTCTCTTATAAACAGCACCAATATGGCTACTATTCAAGGATGTTGCATACAATTGTGTAAGTGGATGTAGGAAATATTGACTAAGTGATGGTCTAAGCATTCTTTTCTGATGTGATGCATAAGCAGAAAAATCCTTATCTTTTTTCTTTCTGCCATTTGCCTAACATAACCTAGTGGAAACCTAATTGTTTCCAAGGTAGCATACACATGTTCTTTTGATTGCCACAAATCAATTTCTGCTTTGTATTTCTCCATCTAACAGTGTGGTAGGGAGAAGCTTATATTTATTTACTTGTTAGGACTATCTGATTGGACCAGTTAGGTGAAGAATCTTATGACCTGGGAGAAGGTTGGTAGTAATTAATTTGTTCTTTAACAGATATTACCATATTTTTCTCTCCATATGACGCACCTGCCCATAAGACACACCTGGGGTTTTAAGGAAGAAAATAAGAAAAAAAATATTCTGAACCAAATGGTGTGTTAAAATATTTAATAAAGTACCTTATTTTTCTCTCCGTAAGACGCATGGGCAATTTCCCCTCCACTTTTGGGGGGAAAAGGTGCATCTTATGGAGCAAAAAATATGGTAATTGCATTTCTGTTAGATGCTGAGGGGAATATAAAGATGAGTGACATCTGTTAGATGTCTTCAAGGAGCTTATAGTCTAGCAAGGAAGAATAACTTGTTTCTGCATAATTATAACACAATTTAGGAATTCTCTTTTTTGTGGTGGCAGGGTATCTCTGATTATAGATCATAATGACAGTGGCCTGGGAAGAAATTTTGATTTCTGTCCTTCTTTTAGGCACTTGGTGGTTAATTCAACCAACAGCTATTGAGATAGGTAAGGAGGTGGTCTCTGTTTTTGAATAGGATCATAGGTGTGGCTGTCTGGTAATTAATCCTCAGGAATACTGATGTCAGTTATATGCACCCACCACAGCCTCTGTGGTTTCTCTTGGCTGCTGAGGATATTTTCTAACCACTGGGATCTGTAGCAGCCTAGTTGGGGCAGTATATTAGGAATTATATCATTCTTTTTCTTGAGATTAATATTATACCTTTCTGTATTCTTAAAGAATCATTCACATAATGTCTAATTTACCTTATTGCTGAAAGCCAGTGATTTTTAACTTGGATCCTTGCTTCCCTTTGTCAATTATCCTTAGTGTTCCAGATAGTACTCACTGCATTGAAAATAGCGATTTAGTGCTTGAAGAAGTACGGGCACCTAATATGACTATCTTCATAATGAGGTTTTAACCAGTGGTTTGTTGTTGCTTTAATATTAGTGCTGGTTCTATATATAAATATATTCCATACTCAAGTCTATATGTTCCAAAACAAAGAGTCCAAATGTAGAGGAAGTAGAATGTCTCTGGCATTTTTGACAGTCAGCCTTTAAATCTTATAATAATTTCTCATCTTGATATCTTTTTTATAACTCATGCTGAGATACTTAATTAAATAACTGTCCAGGTGTTCCCTTGTTCTGCCCTTATTAGAATTTTCAGTGTGTCTCCTACTGCTGAGGTCAAGATTTTTAGCCTGTGGCTTCCTACATTTTTTCTAGATCCCTCTCTAAGAATTCTGTAGGTGTTAAATAACCTGATCATTTAGTTCTTTCTGTTTCTCATATTGTAAAGCAGGAAATGGAAGAATTTCCCTGAGATGTTCCCTTGTTGGTTACTTATTATTAATGTTTTCACTACCTCTTTATTACTTAATTCTTTATTTGTTTTGAATGTATTTCACTTATTAGTTCAATGTTGTTCATAATAAGTGGCTGTCTTAATTGATGTTTGCCTGTGGTACTGAGACTCTCAGATGAAAAGCAACCAATTCAGAGTATTTTTATGAAATATTATTACTAGTTATTGATTACATATGATTTTATAGTTGCAGCTTGACTACATGAAATTGATGCCTTTTTCAGGAAACTAGAACTTGATCTTAAAATGTTATTCATCAGAATATTCAATTTGAAATAATAGGAAAATTGTTTCAAGTTTTCTAATAGAAGTTTAATTGCTTTTAACATTGTGGATATTTCTCAATGTTTAAATTTTAAAAAATTGAAGCTAATCAGCACTTGATCTCAGCAGTATAAATTATAAAATCATGGAGAGATTAAAGGTTCATTATATTTATTTTAGAAATATAGGATTCTTTGTAACCAGAATTTATGCTGTAAAAAATAAGGGGAAGCACTAACCTGCATGGACAATTCTTTCTGTCCTGAGCGACTCTTCACTGCATATCTTGTCAGTATTTATCTTATCAGTATGAGACCATTCAAAGAATTTTTCAAACTCTGAAAAATACGTACTCTTTACATAACACATATTCATCTCTGACACTTAAAAAGAGGGTATTTGATATTCAGACTTTTAGGGTTTATTTTTTGAAAAGGAAATGGGTTAACTGTATTTTCAAAAATGGCTTTTGACAAGCCATAGACATGATTAAATTTAGGAGTGATATTATTGTTGGGCTAATTTTTAATATATATTTTGAGCAAAACATGAGATTTAAGAGATGCTTCAAACATTTTTCTATCACGAAAGAAAAATTGTCCCGTTTGAAAAGAAAATGTAACAGAGTAAATAAGATGATAGATACAAAACCTAACTTTTCTTCTGAAAGCAAATGAACACGAAGACAATTTGAACAAGTTGGACTTTTTTTATTTTCTTAAAATCTTGAGTCCTACAACCTATTTAGCTAACATGGTCAGCAAAACTAAGCCTAGGCAATTGGCTATGAATCGTGAGTGTCAGGTGGTTACATTCAAGATTGTTCTTTACATCTAGTTTAGAATGCTGACTTCTGAATTAGTCCTGTTGTTTTGGAATTTGCAGGCTGTACTAGAAAGAAGAAAAAGAGTGTCTAACCTCTTGTGGCAACCACATGGAAGCACATCTGGGCCTGTTGTAATGGAAACAAATGAAAACCTTAATGGTTTGCGTGAATTTAAAAGCAGGATTTTTCATTAGAAATAGGATAAGGCATGATTAAGGTAGTATTGTGATGCTATTTTACAGGCTTATTTTATTTGAACTCATTCAAAATACGTATATACAAGTTAAAATCACTTCATTTATATATATTTTTCTTCCTTGAATACCATTTTCAAACATCATTTGACTTTGTAAAACCTAACTAAAATCTTAAAGACGAACTTTTAAGATCATGTAAGCTTTGTTGAAAAAATAAGATGAATGATTTTGTGAACTAATAATGTTTTATAGCTTTGATGAGTTCATTTTTACTATTAAATCAGGTTAATAACTTTAAACAATTATTAAAATGCTTCAATATAAACAGATCTTTAGGAGGCTGTTTGCTTAGTGACTTCAAATCCCTAGGTTTGTGCTTTGAGAAAAATGGTGTTTCCTCTACTTTATTACATATACGGTGGGGCAAAAATAGGTTAACAGTTATGAGTACACAAAGCACAGAATTTATTCATGGATTATTTATTAATTGTTGTATTAAATTCCATATTAATAACAGTAAATCTACTTTTGCCCCACTGTGTATTAGGTAATCCCCCCTAATACGGAGCCCAGAAAAAGTTAAACATTTTTTCTATTTCTAAGACAAAAATACATAGTTTTTATCAACTCTATGGAAAGTAAAACTAATAGACCATGGAATATGAACCCTTGAAGTTGGGAATGTTGAGGCTCATACTGTAATTCCAAAGGGCAGACAACCGCCTCACCTTCTTCCCCACACTGCACTGTACACATGTGGTATCTTAGCCAGTCTCTTGAAGAATTTTATTTATGAGTTACGTTGATTAGAAAACAAAATTTACATTTAATCCACTGGACATATCAAAGCATATTTACAGTTTATATCTATATATATATATTCTATTACATATATACAGAAGTAGGAAAACAGGTTTACAGTAAATAATACAAATAAATGGTAATATTCAATAATTAATAAATAATTCAAGGATAAACTATTTGTTTTGCATACTCCCAACTGTACACCTACTTTTACCAATCCTTGTAAGTCTAGTCTAAGCAAAACAGAAAATATTTTATAAATTTTGATCTTTTGACCCATCCATATATTTATTCATTTACCATCATTTGACCTTGTCATGGTTTTTGAATCTAGAGAAGGTATTCTTTATGGGCACAACACACCACATTCTTTGGTTTTGATAGCATGTCAACAGGGACACAATAAATGATGGCATGTTCCTGCTAGAACTTACTTTGCAAGAGAAATCAGCTTATTAAAATATCTTTGTGAGAAACTTACTTATCCAGGCATGAATGGTGTTAACCAATTATTCATGTCCATTCAGACCCCAATCTTAGTGTCATTCAACTGGCTTGTGTTGTGTGCTGTACAGGGAGTGTCTTCTCCTTATATCACTGACCAAACAACAATGGTCTCTTAAGAATGGACAAACTCGGAGGACCCGGGTTCGATTCCCAGCCAGGGCACATAGGAGAAGCGCCCATTTGCTTCTCCACCCCTCCGCCGCGCTTTCCTCTCTGTCTCTCTCTTCCCCTCCCGCAGCCAAGGCTCCATTGGAGCAAAGATGGCCCGGGCGCTGGGGATGGCTCTGTGGCCTCTGCCTCAGGCGCTAGAGTGGCTCTGGTCGCAACATGGCGACGCCCAGGATGGGCAGAGCATCGCCCCCTGGTGGGCAGAGCATCGCCCCATGGTGGGCGTGCCGGGTGGATCCCGGTCGGGCGCATGCGGGAGTCTGTCTGACTGTCTCTCCCTGTTTCCAGCTTCAGAAAAATGAAAAAAAAAAAAAAAAGATAAAAAAAAAAAAAAAAAAAAAAGAATGGACAAACTGGCCCTGGCCGGTTGGCTCAGCGGTAGAGCATTGGCCTGGCGTGCGGGGGACCCGGGTTCAATTCCCAGCCAGGGCACATAGGAGAAGCACCCATTTGCTTCTCCACCCCCCCTCCTTCCTCTCTGTCTCACTCTTCCCCTTCCGAAGCCAAGGCTCCATTAGAGCAAAGATGGCCCGAGCGCTGGGGATGGCTCCTTGGCCTCTGCCCCAGGCACTAGAGTGGCTCTGGTCATGGCAGAGCGACGCCCCGGAGGGGCAGAGCATCGCCCCTGGTGGGCGTGCCAGGTGGATCCCGGTCCGGCGCATGCGGGAGTCTGTCTGACTGTCTCTCCCCATTTCCAGCTTCAGAAAAATACAAAAAAAAAAAAAAAAAAAGAATGGACAAACTGATTGGAATTTTATTTGGGCATTTGGTTTCCTGTGCCAGGACCAATAATTTAGTCAACTCATACTCATACACTTTCTAGGGTGTAATTGTGAAATTTGAAATTCTTAGGTTTTTGTTAATCTTCATTAATATACAATATTAATTCCCCTCCCCTTATCTTTTAATATATTTATTAGTTGGTGAACTCAATCTGTGGAAAGCCTAAACTAAATGCTATTGCTGCTACTTTGCAGATACTCTCAGTCTTATCCAAAAGCTTTCTCTTTTAAACGCTATAGTACATGCTGCTTATTTACAAAATCAAGTGTTTGTCTATTCACTGACATTTCTGTCTTATTAAGGGTATATGTGTATTTTTCATACATAGTATTTTCTATTCTAGTTATATTTCTGTATGCTATTGATATATTTATCTCTGTGTGTTTGTCACATGGTAGAACACTATTAAATGTGTGTTTTTCTTCCTGTCTGTTAACCAGAAGAGATGTTAATATTATAAGCAAGGAAGCGATTGTTCTTAAACCATTAAATAGAATAATTTGAGTTGTACTCTCACCTTTTAAGGAGATAAACCTTGCCTCTTGTTTCTTTCAGTATGATTAACTACAGGCATTTCAGGTATCTGCTGAGCAGAATAAGAACTACCATTTATGTGAAGTAGTTGTCTAAAGATCAGAAATAATTACTTTATACATTAGCCTTCTTGGCCTGCATGACCTGGTTAATTAATTCTTTTGCTAGGATAATAATAATAATAGATATATATTTGAAGATATGCTTCATCATTAAGTATCTAATTGACCTCTAATTTTAAGAGCTGGACCTCACTTTTATTGTCTTTTGGAGATGGCTGAAGCAGCGAACAGAACTGAGGAAAGTCAGGAGCCTTGCAGTCTCACATAGGTCCCTCTGTCTTATGTTGTATCTCTTTGTTAATTGTATTTAGCATTGATAAACAAAAAGCAATTACCGTGCTCCTGTTTTGGCTCTCCTGAACAGTCCTTTTTGTGTGTGTGTTATTGATCAGGTAACAGATCTCCTTCCAACTGCCTCTGAAAGGACCATTGGAAGCAATTTGATACTTCTGTTGGCACTGTGCGTGTATCTGATACCCTCTTACAATGAAACGAGGGTTATAAACAAAGCTTAGAAGTTTAGGATTAGCCCCCAGCTTCAGCAAGCCCTTAAAATATTTTGTAATTCTATCTTCAATCATGAATTAGCCAGGAAAAACAGACCCTCTCTCCTGTATTTTCTGCTGTATGCTGTTTCTAATTGCCCACAGGCAGGCTGTTGTGATCTTTGGAAGTTTAAAACCAAGATAAAAATGCAAATCAAATTATTTCTTTTATGTAATCTAATTAACTTTTTAAGTAATGAGAGATGCTCCCTAGCTTGCTTTAAACATTTTAATAGTGAAAATTTTGAATTATAAAGAATAGGTAAAGCTGCCATACTCTTCTTGAATTGCAAGGGACTTCACAGCTAAAAATCTAAATTGTTATTGTAGAACAAAACTTTGCCTTAGTTAGTCATGCTAGACTGTTTGTTAAAGTTGGAATAGATCTAGAAATAAGAAGAGGTGATCCTTGACCAGATTCTATGAGCTACTACGTGGACTTATTAATCAGTTTACTACCTGCTTTCTAAATGAGGCCTATGGCAAAGATGTCATTCAGCAGACCAGAACCTGATGTGAATTTCAATGCTCTTCAGGCACTATCCTTCAGATTCCCCAGCTCCCTCTGGCTGACACTCCCTTCTCTATCTTATCTACTGGTACTTATCTCAGATTCCATTCCCCAGCTCTGTCTCAAACTAGTGATACTAAAAATTCAGGGAAACCAAAGTCTATGCTGCTTTCTGGGTTTAATGAAAGAGGGAGAGCTCTTTACCTCTCCAGAGCAGGGAAGTGAGGTGCAGAGTGGGCAGATAATCAGGGGGTGCCAGCATATGACATTAGGTAACACTGAATCACTTCCCCATGGAAAGGGTGGCTCTCTTCTATTTTTTTCTTGTTCTCTCTGATTATATTAATGGCTCAATTTAGTGTTAGCCTTTAATACCTTTCTAAGAGGCACTACTCTTTCTTTGTAGGAGCAGAGAGAGGCATCACTATAGTCTCAGAACCTTTGGAGGCAATTATGTTTAAGTAGAACTTAAATAAAATAAAATAAAACTTTTATTTTCATGGTTATCTGGTTATCTCCTGTTTATGACAAATGATTTTAGTTTTCTATTTCAGGTAGTAATATAAAGTTTCCTTTTGAAATAAATGTAATTAAGCAAAAAGAAAGTCAATTTAAATAACAATCTTAAGCAAATAGTAATTGGATACTTGAATAAGGCAAACATTATGAAAGATCACTACACTAAGAGGTACTAAATGAGCTTCCCCTCTACTGTGCTTCCACATTCACAGAATGTTAACCTTGGGAACATCATCTAGAGGTGCTCATGATTCTCACTCACTGATGGGGTTGGGTGGGTCTAGCTATTCCTGTTGGCTGACATTATAGTGAGTTTATCATTAAGTTAGACTTGAAAATAATCCTGAGATTGTTTTCTTCTGCCCTCTTTGGAATTAAAATGCCCTTTCCTTTTATAAAGTAAAGGGGGTAATGAATGGTATGTGCTTTATTTCTTTTGCTTTCCAGTAATTTTATTTGTAAAATAAAACATTTCCAATTATATGCAAGTCCCCATTTATCTGTTTCTTTGAAATTTCTTTGAAACTCTTTCTCTAGTTCAAATCCTTTACTTTACACAAGGAAACTGAGGCACAGACCACAGACTTGTATAAGTTTAAAAAGCTAAATAAATCTCAGAGCCACGAGTGGAACCTAACTTTCTTGACTCCTAATCTAGCGCTGTTTTCAACATTCCCGGTTGTGTGTCAGTTTGCCCTTTTTTGCGACCTGAATAAATCTTAGTGCACTTCAGTTTCTTAGTTTGCAAAATGTGGATAATAGTTTCTAACATCTAAAATCTCATTACATTCCATTTATCTTTAAATGAGGAAAAATAGATTTGTTATTAGAATCAATTTATATCCCAGAATTACTACAACTATGGGTACATACTGTTGGGCAGATAAAATGTATTATGCTCACTTCGTTAAAGATGACGTTGCCCACGTGAGGCCATTGCCCAGGTGATATTAATGTGTGTTGAGAATCCTTGTAGCCTGGGGCTTGGTTTTGGGATTAAGCCTTTCCCACCCTTTTTGATGTAGGGCGGTACAATCCTATCATGCCTCAGAAAGTGACTTTGTATTAGAGACTTCCCTATTTTGTATATTGGATTAAAGGTTGTGAAGCTACACTATAAAATAGGGGTAGGACAGGAGCTTGCCCTCTTGGTTCCTGAGATTATCATTAGAAGAGAGAGCAGAGGAGAGCAGAGAAAGGCCACGTGGAGGAGGCCAGGAGAAGCAGCCAAGATGGTGGAGTGCTGAGTGAGATGCCAGTTTGTGTAGAGTTTGTATTTGGGATAAGGAAGGAGATGGGGAACAGAGGTGAATAAGTCTGGTGAGCTAGAAACCTTTGATTCTAGGAAACTCGGATAAGTCAGTGGCTTTGTGAGCACTGAATGTGACTGGGTTTTGGAGCCCAGTGTGTATTTTTACTTGCCCGCCGGGTGCAAGCTAGAATTAAAGACTATGGCCCACCAGTGTGTGGCTCTGTTGGGCAGATAAAATGTATTATGCTCACTTTGTTAAAGAGGCCGTTGCCCAGATGGTATTAATGTGTGTTGGGGTGGGCTAAAGGCAGGCAGAATCCTTGTAGCCTGGGGCTTGGTTTTGGGATTAAGCCTTTCCTACCCCTTTTGGTGTAAGGTGGTACAATCCTATCATGCCTCAGAGAAGTGACTTTGTATTAGAGACTTCCCTATTATGTATATTGGATTAAGGGTTTGGATTTCTACACTATAAAATGGGAACGGAGCAGGAGTTTGCCTCTTGGTTCCTGAGGTTAGCATGAGAGAGCAGAGAGAATAGAGCCAGCAGCGGGAGGAGGCCACGTGGAGAAGGCCAGGAAAAGCAGCCAAGATGGCGGAGTGCTGAGTGAGATGCCAGTTTGTACAGAGTTTGTATCTGGGATAAGAAAGGAGATGGGGAACTGAGGAGAATAAGGCCGGTGAGCTAGAAACCTTTGATTCTAGGAAACTCGGATAAATCAGTAGCTTTGTGAGCACTGAATGTGACTGGGTTTTGGAGCCCAGTGTGTATTTTTACTTGCCCGCCGGGTGCAAGCTAGATTAAAGACTATGGCCCACCAGTTTTTGGCTCCATGGTTTCTTTACCGACTGTCCGAATCCAATGCGAACCTGCATGGGCCGGGCTGCTGTGATAGTGGCCCTGGCCCTGATTACTGGCTTTACAGGCTCCATTGTTTCTTTACCGACTGTCCGAATCCAATGCGAACCTGCATGGGCCAGGTGGCTGCTAAGATGGTGGCTCTGGCCGTGCCTCCTGGCTTTACACATACCCACAAGGAAAGAGATAAAAAGAACATAATTGGAAACTTTTTGTAGAGTAGGAGGATGAATTGTATTTATTGCTGAGTGACTCTTTTGGTATATAAACTCCTTCGTAAGGCTGGTGGCCATGGCCATGCAGGTTCACACTGGATTCGGGCAGATGGTAGAGAAACTGCGAAGCGGTAAAATGGTGGGCCATTCTGTTTATTCGAGTCTTGCAATGGTGGATGAGCAAGCAGGCAGGGAAAACCACTTTTCTCTCTTTGGGCTGATGAGCAAACAGGTGGGGTGGGGGGGACCTCTTCTCTGGCAAACAATAGCAAAAAATGGTCCCTCCCAATTTCAGCAGGCAATCTGCAACCTACAATTTGCTGCCCTGAGGGCAAGCACCTGCAGCCTTACATAGACTATACACAAGTGTTGCTGCCCTGTGCTCATGCACCAATCATGCAAAGTACAAGCAAGCCAGCCTAACACACTTGTTTGACCAACATCCTTAGGTAGTTAATTATATTACTTTCTGGAGGCTTTAAAGTGATATGTATCTCTGTTGAGGGTCAGTCACCTTTAATGCTAATACCTTTTTTTGCTGTTGTAATTTGTGTAATGTTCTAATTTCCTTGCACAGGGATGCCGGTGGTATAGATTGTGGGTAGTAAAGTGAGCATAGGGGTGGATTGTTGGGCAGATAAAATGTATTATGCTCACTTTGTTAAAGATAACACGAGGAGGCCATCGCCCAGGTGATATTAATGTGTGTTGGGGTGGGCTAAAGGCAGGCAGAATCCTTGTAGCCTGGGGCTTGGTTTTGGGATTAAGCCTTTCCTACCCTTTTTGATGTAGGGCGGTACAATCCAATCATGCCTCAGAGAAGTGACTGTATTAGAGACTACCCTATTTTGTATATTGGATTAAAGGTTGTGAAGCTACACTATACAATGGGGGCAGAACGGGACTTGGCGCTTGGTTCCTGAGGTTAGCATGAGAGAGCAGAGAGAGTAGAGCCAGCAGTGGGAGAAAGGCCACGTGGAGGAGGCCAGGAGAAGCAGCCAAGATGGCGGAGTGCTGAGTGAGATGCCAGTCTGTACAGAGTTTGTATCTGGGATAAGGAAGGAGATGGGGAACAGAGGTGAATGTCTGGTGAGCTAGAAACCTTTGATTCTAGGAAACTCAGATAAGTCAGTGGCTTTGTGAGCACTGAATGTGACTGGGTTTTGGAGCCCAGTGTGTATTTTTACTTGCCCGCCGGGTGCAAGCTAGAATTAAAGACTATGGCCCATCAGTTTTTGGCTCCGCTGTTTCTTTACCGACTGTCCGAATCCAATGGGAACCTGCATGTGAATGGCCACGATGGCGGCTCCTGGCTTTACACCTTACATAGACTATACACAAGTGGTGCTGCCCTGTGCTCATGCACCAATCATGCAAAGTACAAGCAAGCCAGCCTAACACACTTGTTTGACCAACATCCTTAGGTAGTTAATTATATTACTTTCTGGAGGCTTTAAAGTGATATGTATCTCTGTTGAGGGTCAGTCACCTTTAATGCTAATACCTTTTTTTGCAGCTACCTTCTTCAGATGACATAGTGACAGTATTTTATTCCAGGGGTTCTCAATCTTTGTTGTACCTTGTAATCACGTGGAAGCCATTTAAAAATATTGATGCCCATGTCTCATTCCAGAGATTCTGGTTTAATTAGTCTGGATACAGTCCTGGATGGTGATTATTAAAAACTCTTTAGATTATTCCAGAGGGCAATCAGGATTGAGGAGCACTGCTTTCTACTGTGTAATGCAGATTAAATGGTTAAATGCAAACACTGAGTTGTTTAGACTATCTATGGATTTATCTATCAACTTATCTACCTATCTACAGATAGATAGAGTGATGTTTGGGGCATAACTTAAGCAAATCATTATTTTTAAAAATATTTTTATTAATTTTTAAATTATTGTGTTTACATGGATTCAAGTGTCCCACTGAATATAACTCCCTCACCCCCCACCCCTGTATCCCTTTTTATACCCCCTTTACTCCCCTCTCCCTAATTTCTTTCCCCCTTCCCTCTAGGATTTGCTGTCCTGTTATCTATATCTCTGTGTTTTTTATATATATATAGTTCCACTAATCCCTTTACCTTCTCTGATCCTATCCCCTCATCTCCCTTCTCTCTGTCAGCTGTCCCTCTGATCCCTGTGACCCTGCCTCTGCCTCTATTCCGTTCCTCAGTTCACTTTGTTCATTAGATTCCACATATATGTAAGATCATATGATATTTTTATTTCTCTGACTGGCTTATTTCACTTAGCATAATAATCTCCAGGTCCATCCATGATGTCACAAAAGGTAAGATTTCCTTCTTTTTCACAGCCATGTAGTATTCCATAAGCAAATAATTCTTGAGCAGTTGAAATATACGTTTGACTTTGGTCACAGCTATTATAATAGCTAGAAAGTATATAATGGATTATGGTTCAAAACAGTTTTAATAATTTGGTTAGTTCTAATAACTTGATTTTTATTTATACGGGGTATACAGCCAAGATAGGAATGTGTTGATATCAGATTTGTGCCTTTGGGGGAGATATTTAAAATAAAAACATAACATAGTTTTTCATAATTAGGCAAATATTTATAAAGTAAATTCTCAGATGTCCTTTGATCTCTATTATATAAACAGAATGAATTTTGACCCAGGAAATCAACCTGTTGTTTTATTGTGATAACATTATACGGAGTGAAATAAGTAAATCAGAAAAAAACTAAGAACTATATGAATCCACACATAGAAGGGACATAAAAATGAGACTCAGAGACATGAACAAGAATGTGATGGCAACAGGGGTGGGGGCTGGGGGGAAGGGGAATGGGGTGAAGAAGGAGAGAGGGATTGGGGGAGGGGAGAGGCATAAGAAAACCAGATAGAAGGTGACAGAAGACAATTTAACTTTGGGGGAAGGGTACACAGCACAATCAAATGTCAAAATAATCTAGAGATGTTTTCTTTCAACATATGTACCCTGATTTATCAATGTCACTGCATTAAATTTAATAAATAAATTTAAAAAAAGTATTTTCTATGTCATTGACTGCAGCTTGACATACATGAGGAATGGATGACTGTGAATGCACTTTTAAAATACACTTGGACATATAAGTACAGGGGTCCTTGGGTTATGACAGTCTCAACATACGACGTTTTGAGTTTATGATGCTCATGCTCTTAAAAACTTTAAAAAATTGAGATGTGAGTGTTTCAGCTTATGCCACTGGTGTTATGCTTACATTCTACAAGGGTGAACTAGTTTGGTTGTGTCCAGCAGAAGAATACACAGAAATGCGACATGTTTGTGTTTTTATGTTCTAGATTATGATTTTGCAACTGTGTTAGGATAGGTAAGTGACTTAAGCTAGGGTGTGTTTCGACTTACACCAAAATTTGGGTATGTCACTGTCATAGGAATGGAACTGTGTTGTAACTCAAAGACCCCCTGTAGTAGGTTTAGAGGATAAGATGCATTGTCTTAGGGTGTGTGCAATTAAAAATTTATGTAGAACCAGCAGAGGTATTAGAGAGAAATAAATCAACATTTAAATTTCAACTCTACTACTTAGCTCTGTGATTGTTTACTACTTACTAGCTGTGAAACAAGTTACTTAATGTCTCTGAGCCTGAATGCCATAATTCCTAAAAGATGGATAATATTGGTACCTTACCAGTCAGTTAGAGATCATTGTATTAGGCCCCTACTAAGTGCTCAATGAACAATATCTATTACCATGATTGTTGTTGCTCTTGTATACTAGGTATAGGAATAATTTCAGAGGACCTAATAAAGAAACATACATGTACATATTTTGCATAATTAGAACTCACAAATTAGTAATGCAAATATAGGATACTCAATATGGATACACCTTAATCAATTATTATCATCATAAAAATTATAAAGGAAAAGAAAGAACAACAATTTTCTCTGGCTGCCAAATGAGAGATATTTTAGTTGTCAGAGGAAAGCAAGATTTATCAGGCACTCAGAAATGGTCAGCCAAGAATGAGACAGAGCTGCCTGGAGATTGTCTAAAAGAAAGCATGGCATTTTATTCTGGAAAATAGGGTCAAATTCTCACCTTTTGCACTAAGATGGGCTTTTCTATTAGATCAATAGTGCTTGTGAAGTTAGAGAGATAGTAAATGAACCTTTTCAGTTTATTTTATAGCCTTTAAAACACATACACACACACACAGATGAAGTTATGTGATGTAGCAGCACAAAATGCAAAAGTCTTTCTTGTTTAAAATAAAGTTGTTCATATAAATCTTATGTACGCCATCTCGTGTAAGTCAAGCATTTGCCCAGCTTTTGTGAATTATATCTATACTTAGAATTTAAGAAGTTAAACAGTATGCATACCAGACTTGAGAGATGGGAAATAAAAATTGATATACTGTGTGACACTTGATATAGCACAGGGAAATATTTTTTAAATTCTGAAAGGATGTACTGACATAACCATTTTTAATTCACATAAGGTAACTTCCAAAGTTATTAATGTTTAGAGTCAGATATTTTTACTTGTTCAAAATAAAAGAAAATAAATGATGCAAAAGGTGTAAATGTCTCACTGCAAGACACTGAATTCATTCTACCACCACCCGATCCATTAAGAAAATGTTAAAGTTGTAATGTTAAACAACAGTTAAGAAACCCGCAGGCCAGAATAAAGGGTAAAGTCCTCTCAATCAGGTGACAGTCATGACTTTTGTTAAACATACACTTCAGTGGAAGATTTTCCTCTTAGAACATGCACAGATGGATTTGCTACAGTGGTGGAGATTAGTGCAGATGGAAAAAGCTCCTGGCTAAGCTGACCTGGCTCTGCTGGAACATGTGGACAAGGTGGACAAACTATTCTAAAGAACTCTAACAGGCTGGGTGTATTTTGTACTGTAATAGCATCGTTCATTTCTCAGCCACACAAAAGCTGGCTCCTCCTTATACATTTTTTACTTGTATTATTCATAGGAAAATGGGAGAAGAAAAGACCAAGAACACTAGTTTTAGTTTCAAATGATTGTCTAATAACTTTTGTCCTCTTTCAAAAATTGTGATGATGTCAGGAACCATTACCTAAATGGAAAAACATTCCGTTTCTACTGTGATTCGATGAAAGACAAAGTTTCAAGTGCTAGTTTTGGTGTCTTTTAAGCTGGACGTGGCAGAAGTTATTTGGTGATGTAGAGAGAATTAGTTAAATACAGGGCACTTAGGCTTAGTATAATTGAGTGGTGTCCGAGGAGGCAGTCAGGGACCTGCAACTTCAAGGAGAGGAAGGATCTCCAGCTGTTGGTTGAGGTATTTGTTTGTCCTAAAGGGCCTTTTTCATTCTGCGTCTGTCAACTCCTCCTTCCTACTCACTTGCATTTTACTGAGAATCATGTCATGATAGCTCCCAGATAATCCGTTTAGTAGCTGGAGGCTGGGAATTGAAAGAATCAACACGGAATCAATTTGGGGTTTGAAAGAATCAACAAGATGGAGAGGAAGAAAGTGCACCTGGGTAGGAAGCTATCACCTTACTCCATGATGAGTAATGGAGGTTTGAGAAAAGGAAAAAGTAGTTCCAACTTTTCCTCTCTACCGCTCTGTATAATTCTTTGTGATGTTTGTGCAGACTCAGGTTTCTAGCTTTGTGTTTGAAGGCTGGATGGAGTGGAGACACCACTAGATGACTTGATAATTTGTATGTGGAAAATCCCAGAGGAACAGACAAATGTTAGATAGTAGTATTCATTGTTGGGTTTAGACAGAGCTTAGTTGTAGAAGATCAGGTCTACAGGTCAGATCCATAATGGTAGAGCAACCATATAGTCAACTACTGGAAAAATTGTAGCTTTTGGCTGGGCTATTTATAATGCAAGGTTGGAACCAGGGCAAAGAAAAATGAAGTTGAACTCTTGATGTTGGCCTTCACACAACAGCTGTTTTTCTATTAATATTGTTGGATTTTGTTCTATTGTGTATCATCAGATGCATTAGTCTCTAACAGGGCACTCTCATGGACTCCATTTTAGGGTGAAAGTATATTCTTGAAATTCCTAGAGATCCCTCATGGAAGAGAAGTTCAGAATATTGGTAGTCCAGTAGAAGAGGTAATCCGAACACCATGTTTAGGACCTTGGCCTCCATGTCAATACAGTATGTTTTCTTCTCAGTAAGGCTGGGCCCTGAATGTTGTCAGACTTGGGTTTATAATATATTGTCTACCTCAAATGGTTAAGAGTATGATGTTTAAGGCAAATGTCTTTGTGTAGTAGAATTATAGTTAAAATATTTTTTCTTGTTTTAGTTTTGTTTTAAAAAATTTCTAACACATATTGCTTTTTTTATGAAGAAAATACTATCAGAAATATAAAATTTATCATGATATATTTATGTAATGAGCTGTTACAGACTTAAAAATTATATTAATGATTTATGTTAATGTTTACAATATAATATTAGGTGGAAAAAAACCCTAGAATACAACAATGTAAATACAGTATAATCTCAATTACATAAACATAGGCACTTACAAAAAGACTGAAAGAAAATGCATTGCTTTTATAATTCATGTTATTATTATGATTATTACTACTTCATTTTAAAAATTCATGCAACAAAAAAGGAGCAGGTATCTATTCTTTATTTTGTGATAAACTTTAGGCTAGATTGTGATCACCAGTAGATCATCAAATCTTGTACTTTACTGTCATCTGATTTCTGGTTGCTTAAATAGAGCTTCCAGTTAATCAAAAACAACGTCTGCAGATAGCTGAAAAAAAATATGCAGCTATAGATCTTTCCAGTGCTTTCAGGCTGTTTTACTGATATCTATGCCTGCTTCATCTCTTATTCATTTTCCTAACCAACTTTGTCTAGGACACTGAATTAATTCCGTAGACTGGTATGTTCCCTTTGGCTCAGGGAGGCCATGATTTAAGCCAGGAAAAGAGATGACACGGAGGTGACTAACTGCTGATCTACTCTCAGCAGAACTTGTTCTCCCTTCTGTTGAAGGAATGTGGTCCCAACTGGAAGACCAAATAGTACTGCAGAAGTGTAGAGCGGCAGAGAGAGGCCTTGACTTGGATTCAGGATGTCTGTGCCTCATCTTTGTTCTGCTAGTGACTTACATGATCTCTGACAAATTATTCTCTGCACTAATTCTCATTTTTCATATACTTAGAACCAGGACCACTGTACAAAATTATTGCTAAAATTCCCTGTGACTCTGACCTCCTGTGATTCCAGATGACAGGAATTAACTCTGGTTCATAGAACATGGAGAGCAATAGGTAGTCATGCCTACAAAGCTTTCAGGCAAATGTCATGTTTGGCCACAGCATAAGCCATGTCCACTTAGCAATATTTGCATTTTAAACCAGCGAAAGGTTTTGAATTATGAGGTCAAATTCATGTTTTTCTTTGTGGGGTATTGTGATGGTTTGTAATGCCTGCCACATGAAATGCTAGCTATGGGGGATTTTTTAGAAAAACACATTTAGGAAGAGGGCTCTATAAATGCCTGCTTTCAGGCCACACCTAACACATTTCTGCCGCCAATGACAAAATCCTGGCATTAGGGCTGCATAATGGAAAGGGTGACACAAACTTAATTTTAGTGTTGCAAGTGAAATATTATAATTTTGGGGAAAAAATCCTTATAGCTTTGCAAAGTATTAATTGCAGGAAATTACAGCATATCCTAGTGAAGTATTATGTCAGTGGCATATATAGCATATAACACCTTTTCCTAGTCTCTCTTGTTTTCACCCCAAGTGTTGCGTTTTCATTTGAAAAGAGATGTGTTAAGTAGTTAGAACTTTGTCTAACTGTGGGGGTGGTGCTGAGTGTGGTTCAGACTGTCTGAAAACAATTAAGCTGTGAAGGGGCGACTTCTTGGTGTGCTTCCTAGAAGTGGGTTTACTGCTCAGAGCATAATGTTGATGTGGGTATTCTTTTGGCCATTTCCTCATTTCTAGCTTGTTAGGTTTCATCTTCTAGTCCTAATAAATTTTCCAACTACCATTTATTTATTGGGTTGCAAGATAAAAAACGAGAGAATTTCATTTCTGATGTGTGGTAGAGTTTAATATGGTTTTCCGATTTCCTCCCATTTTGTTTGAAGTAAATAGGGTAATTACTCACTAAAATTCTAATATCATTCAGGGCTTTAGGGATGAATCTAAAACAGAGCTATATAATGTTTTATTTAAGCAAATCCATGTTCTTATTAGGCAGTTCACCTTAATGTCATTTTTCATAAATAAACTTTGTTTTATTTTTTTAAGGGTTATTTAATTAATTTTGTTGTACTACCACAGTCTGACATCTGCATCTGTTAAGGCCTGCAGGATGTGATTTGTGGTTTAAAAATAAAAAATAAATTATTATTTGAAAAACGATAAATCACTCAGAAATGATACATAAAAATGAATGTAAAAGAGTCTGCTGAACTTCTATTTCCTTTTTTTTTCTTTTATACTAAGGCACATGTACAGTTATCTGTGTTTGCACAAAGCATTTGTGCCAGTTGTACGTCTGATTAATATCTAAGTGGATATGAGTGAAACCTATTCTGCAGATACTGCTGCCGCACTGGCTTCTTGAACTGTTTATGGTCTCCATTAATTGCAGGGCTTTACCATATAACCATTGTGTAGATCTGGTTTTACTTATCAAGTCCAGATCTGCTTTTTCTCCCCCTGCTGAGCAAGGTGAAGTGCCTCGTGCTACCAGCTTCTTATTATTTTGGGGTTCATGGAATCTTGAGGATTGAAGCTGTCAGCCCTGAAACTCCCAGTGTTTCTGTGCAAAGATTAACATTGCTGGAGTAAATCCTTGGTAAGTTTGCTCTACATACAACACAATCAGATTAAACAAGTATTTTGCTTTTGCATAAAGTATTTATTTTAATCATTATGGACAGATACTCATTTCCTCACAGCCCTTCCGACCCTCTCTACTTTGGATAACGGTATGTGTAAGACCAGAAAGGCTTTCAAAATCTGGTTCTTAGTGTTTCAGCATAGCCTTCCTATTTTCTTTCAGGGATGAGTAGATGAAGGCGTGAGGTAGGGGACAATACAGAGAAGATTTCTGTATAAAAGGCAACATTGTCCTTTTTCCTTAAGAAAGCTCAAAGAACATCATGTTTTCTTTGGAAATGAGAATTATGAAAGGGTATTTTGGTTGAGTCTATAAGAGGGCCATTTCACTTTCCCAGTGAAAAGAGCTGGCTGTTAAGTAATAGTTTTAATCTGCACCCTAAAAGAACATGTTGGCTGAGTATTCCAAAGGAGCAAAATGTATTAAATTTAAGTGGGACCCAAGTCTATTCCATTTTGGTCCTTAAGGTTGTTTTTTGTTGTTGTTCTTTGTTGTTGTTGTTTTTTTTGCCCCCACTGCTAGCTTCTGAATCTAGGTTTAAAAGCAGCTGGGAGAGATACTGACAATTATCACAAAAATAGGTGTTCTAATTATTAACCATAGAATGTAGGAGAAATCTAAGGAGATACTGCCTCTTCGTTTATGCTAACAGTATTTGAGGACATTCTCATTACCTTTTTGACTGAAAAAGTCTTATGGTATTCTGAAAAAAAATAAACAATAGGTTTGTTTTGTTTTTCTTGTTTTTTTTTTCCTTCAATTTAACTAACTAGCTGTGAAGTTGTATATGAAAGAAAACACTTTGAAAAATGGTCAGAGCTCTCGTGTATTAAGCACAGCAGATGAAATGATTTATTGGGTCTTATACACATTCTGTAAAGGGTAAGCATTGCTAACAGAATGAGTGGCAGCCTCTGGGAGCTGAACAGGCCCCAGGGACTAGTCTTTGTTCCTCTGGTCTTGACAGGCATGTGTCTCTGTTAAATGAGAGCTTAATTTCTCTCATATGTGAACAATTTCCAAGCGCAACAAAGGCAGCCAGGACTGGAGCTATTTAAAAGAACCAGCACAGGAGGAAGCGTTCTTGAAGAAAGGGGATGCTAAAAGGCTAATTACTCACCATGGCTTAGCAACTATTTTATTTTTCCCTAAACAAGGTTTATTAACATGGATCTACCACTTTAAAACACACATACACACACACACATAAACACAGATTAGAATTACAAGGTTATATTTTTATCCTTCGTGAAATAGCCATTTGCTGATCTCTGCTCATTGAAAAGAGGTGCCCCCTTCTGCAGTGGTGGTGTATATCATGGAATATTAATTCACTAGAGGGGGAGGGGAGAGGCTAATATACTTTGGATCCTTTCTCTCTCAAGTGGAAGGAATTTAAACTATTTACTAAGCAGCATCCTTGGCTTTCTTTAGACAATAATTGCTTAAAATGTGGAAGGGATTTTAATTTCAACATTTTTTGTGGGCGTTTCAAACTATGATTTGTTTAATTTGCCTCAGTTTCTGGAATCTGCTATCTGGGGAAAATTTCATATTGTTAAAGAGGCGTATGTAGGAGGTTATAGGTATATCTCCACTGACATTGTTCATATTTTCTTAAAAAGTTTTTGTAAACTGGATCATTTTCTCCTTTGGACTTGAATTATAATCCTCATTAGACCTTTATCTTACTTTTGATTACTGATCTTTAAATTTTTGTACTTGTCCTTTCAAGCTAAATATATTTTTTTTAGTAGGTAATGACTTATAAATAAACATTTAAATGTATTTATATGGTAACTATTATATTTTAATGGTAGGAGTACTTAAATATGAGCAATAATCACCTCATTTATCTATTTTGGATGTTTTTATAACAGGGCACAGCAATTACTTGTTTATAAGCAAGAATTTAGAAATGAAAGGTGAACTTATAATTTCTAAGGAAGGCATTGAGTTGAATATTGAGACCCTGTAGTCAAATTGGCTTGAACAAAAAAGTGACGTAGGTTCTCTTGATGATCACCAGTAATTTCCTGAATGATCTTTGGCAAATCACTCTATCTGTGGGATCTCAGTTGCCTTATTTATAAATAAAGGATTTTTTCCAAATTCTAAATTTTCATGTTTTAAGAACAAGGTAAAAAATGGATCTCTGGAATAAAATACATGACATGATTGCAGAGTACTCACAATATTTTTATTTAAAAATCTCCCTCCAAAAACATTATCACAAGTCTACATTTAAGCCTTTTAATATAGAATAATCAGGACATCCTCAAATATAGTACCTTAACTGCCAGATATGTAATATTATCATTTTATGGGAGCAACTGTCTACTGTATATGACAGGCTTTGTGTGGCTTAGTAGAAAAGGTGGGGAAAATATAGATTTTATTTATAATGATGGAAAGAGGACAGATAACTCTTTTGATTATATCTGATTATCAAAGTGGTCCTCATGAATGGAATCGGATCATCTCCACCTGCATGGCAATGTCTACTAGTGTATAGACAGCTCCTGAAAGTGTTTGGGCCTTGTGTATAGCCATGATGATCTAACTCTGGAGGAGAATGGTGTGTTATTTTTCTTAGAATATGAATTGTTGACTGTGACCCGGAGAAGAAAAATGTAGAAGTCATTTTCTCCCTGATGCTTTTTCGTAACATCTTTCTTTGCTACCCAGGAGTACTGTGGTTTTCATAAGAAGCCATATTTTAGTAGAAATAACACATGCCAAATCATTCAAATTAATGACTAAGCCATCTTTGTTCCAGATCTGGAGTGCATTTGAGTATGAAAAACAGTAGGATCTTCAGAAATGAGAGTCAAAGAAAATTCTAGGATCCTTATTTCTGACATGAATTAATTAGATTAAGTTTGCTTTCTCTTTTTTTATTTAGAATCCTATACAAAATGAATAATTAATATTATTTCTGATCCAAGATAGCAGTAGAGTAGGTAGAAGCTACATTCACCTCCTCAGGACCAAACTGGAATTGCAATTAAATTATAAAACAATCATTGAATAACAATCAGTTGAATAACAAACTGAAGACTAGCTAAAGAGAAATCTTATAACCAAAGATTTACAAAAGAAGCCACACTGAGATTGGTAGGAAAGGTGGAGATGAGAAGGGTTTGCCTCACTCCCATGGCTGACAGCTGAGGTTCTGGAGGGATATCTCAGTTGCAGGAGGTTTTCCTTGAGAAGTGTGGGGTCTAAACTGCAAGCCAGGCTCCTCAGCTGAAAGCACCAGCGCCAAAAAGAGGCACTCATGTAATGTCTGGCTATGAAAAGCAGCAGGATTTCTGTTCACAAGTAGAGACAGGAGTCTAGTAGAGACAGAACACACTTAAAGGAGCATCACACAAAATTTTGTGGAGAAAGGATGGAGAATACTAAAGTTGCATAAAAAGTGTTTGGGGTTTGTGACTCTGGGGATGGAGCTGAAGGTACAGCTGCCAGTATCCCTGTGCTGAGTCATTCTCCCATACCCCAGATGCCATCTTTCTTGGGTGGAGCACTCACTTCCAATGGGGTCCTACCTTCTGGACTCCCTCTTGCCCCATCCTTGTGGATCTTAAACCCTGCTGAGGAATACAACCAGAGGCTCTTTCAGTGACTGACCCTAACAGGAAACTGACAGGGAAAGGCAGGCAGAGGCAGACTCAGGGTTCCTTGGGACTTTTGATGACCTTCCTTCAGGCCTGGTGCTGGTAAAAGCTGGCCTTGATGCTAATCTTGGTCTTTCCCATATACACCCAGTCCCAACAGAGAAAGCCACAAACTGTGGATTGAATGTAGCCCAAACAGGTTGCCCAAGGCTAGTCACAGGCAGTGTCTTACATTGGCCTGCATGAGTTCTTCCCAAGAGGTCCAGAACCAATGCATCCAGTGGCCAGCTTCAGACAACATTAGAGCAGAATCCAATAAGCTTCACAAGCATTATAGCCAAAGGAAGATCTCACCAGGCACTAAACCCTGCTGAAGTGAATTCTGCCTTGTGTGGTCAGCACCTGCACAACAGCTCACACACCATTGTCAGCTTGAATCTAGCAGTCAGCCAACCATGAGTAAATGGGCCAATAACAATCAAGACTCAATTACAACAAGAGGGCCCAAAAAACCCACACAAGAAATATTCCTGGAGCATCCAGCTCAGGTGATCAAAGAGACTGTAACACTGGATCCCAAGAACACTTACTATATAGGGCTACCCCATGAAGACCAGGAGTCATAGCAGACATATCTAATACATTAAAACAAAGAGACCGCCAAAATGGGGAGAAAAAGAAACAGCAAATGAAAGAACAGGAGAAATCTCCAGAAAAATACTTAAGTGACATGGAGGCAAGCAATTTATCAGATATAGAGTACAAAATAATGGTTATAATGATGCTCAAAAGCATGAAAAAGGACATAGAAATCATAAAAAAGAAACAGACAGAAATGAAAAGTATAATATCTGAAATTAAGAATACACTTGAAGGAATAAACAATAAATTGGATGAAACAGAGCATCAAATCAGTGAGTTGGAAGATAAAGCAGGAAAAAAAGCACCCAACCAGAGCAGCAAAAAGAAAAAAATTTTTAAATGAGGATATTTAAAGGGACCTTTGGGACAACATGAAGCATAACATCTGCATCATAGGCATACTAGAAAGAGAAGAGAGAGAAGAAGAGATTGAGAACCTATTTGAAGAAACAGGGACCAAAAAGTTCTCTAATCTGATGAAGGAAAAAACAAACAAACACAGAAGTCCAGGAATCAGAGTCCTAAACAAGGTGTACTCAAAGAGGTCCACACCAAGACACATCATAATTTAATGTCAAATATTAAAGACAAAAAGAGAATCTTAAAAGCTGCAATATAAAGACACTTAGTTACCTACAAGGGATCTCCTATAAGACTGTCAGCTGATTTCTCAATAGAAACAGTTCAGGCCAGAAGGGATTGACATGAAATATTCAAAATGACGGAAATCAAGGACCTACAACTAAGACTACTTTGCTCAGTAAGGCTATCACTTAAAATTGAAGGAGAAATAAAGAGCTCTCTACACAAGAAAAAAAGAAAAGGATTTTGTTACCTCCAAACCAGCATTACAAGAAATGTTTAAAGGCCTGCTTTAAGAAGAAAAAGAGTGCCCAAGATGGGTGGCTCAGTTGGTTAGAACATTGTCCTGAAACACCAAGGTTGTGGGTTCAATCCCTGGTCAGGACACATACAAAAATCAACCAATGAATGCATGAATAAGTAGAACAACAAGTTGATGTTTGTTTCTTTCTCTTTCTCCTTTCCTCTCTCTCTAAAAATCAATGAAAAAAAGAAGAAGAATGAGAAGGAGGAGGAGAAAAACAGAGGAACACAGATAAAAGAATAAAATGGCAATAAATACATACCTATCAACAATCACTTTAAATGTAAATGGCTTCAATGCTCCAATCAAAAGACATAGGGTAAGTGAATGAAAAAGGAAACAAGACCCAGATATATACTGTTCACCAGAGACCCCCCCAGGACAAAAGATATATACATACTGAAAATAAAGGGATGGAAAATGATATTTTATGCAAATGGGAAGGAAAAAGAAGCTGGAGTAGCAATATTTATATCTGACACAATAGACCTAAAAACAAAGGCTATAATAAGAGACAAAGAAAGACGCTGCATAATGATAAAGGGAGCAGTACAACAAGAAGATATAAACCTCATAAACATTTATGCACCCAACATAGGAGCACCTAAATATGTAAAGCAAATCTTGACAGATAGAAAGGGAGAGACTGACAATAGTACAGTCATAGTGAGGAATTTTAATATCTCCATGATATCAGTGGATGGATCTTCCAGACAGAAAATGAACAAGGAAATGGCAGCCTTAAATGACATACTAGATCATATAGACTTAATTGATATCTTCAGAGCATTTCATCTCAAAGAAGCAGAATATACATTTTTTTAAAGTGCCCATGGATCACATGTTAGGACACAAGCAAGTCTTATTAAATTTAAGAAGATTGAAATCATGTCAGGCATCTTCTCTGAGCATTATGGTATAAAATGAGTACTCAATCACAAAAAAAAACTGCAAAACGTCAAACACATGTAAGTTAAATAGCATGGTACTAAACAATAAATAGGTTAACAACCAGATCAAGATAGAAATCAAAAGATACATTGAAACAAATAGAAATGAAAACACAAAACCCAAGATCGTGGAGGCACAGTGAAAACAGCCCTGACACAGAAATTCATAGCCTTAAAGCCTACCTGAAGAAACAAGAAATATGTCAAATAAACAATCCAACTTTACACTAAAAGGAACTTAAAAATAACAACAAAGCCCAAAGTCAGTAAAAGGAAGGAAATAATAAGTAAACAAAATACAGTCTAAAAAAAATACAAAAGATAAGTGAAACTAAGAACTTTTTTTGAAAAGATAAACAAGATTGATGAACTTTAACTAGACTCATCAAGAAAAAAGTGAAAGGACTCAAATAAATAAAATCAGAGATAAAAGAGGAGAAGTACCAACTGACACCAAATAAATAAAAAAGATTGTAAGAAAATATATGAACAAGTATATATGCAAACAAATTGGACAATCTGGACAAAATGGAAAAATTCCTAGAAACTTACAATTTTCCAAAACTGAATCAGGAAGAATCAGAGAATCTGAATAGACTGATTACAACCAGTGAAATTGAAGTAGTAGTGAAAAAAAAAAAAAAAAGGAAATCCCAAGTAACAAAAGTCCTGGACCAGATGGTTCACAGGTGAATTTTACCAAACATTCAAAGCAGAACTAACAGCTATTCTTCTCAAACTATTCCAAAACTTTCAAGAGGAAGGAAGGCTCTCAAGCTCATTTTATGAGGCCAGCATTATCCTATTTCCAAAACCAAATAAAGACACTACAAAGAAAGAAAATTATAGGCCAGTATCCCTGATGACATAGATGCTAAAATCCTTAATAACATGTTAGCAAATCAGATCCATCAATATATTAAAAAGATCATACACTATGATCAAGTAGAATTCATTTTGGGGATGCAATATTAATACAATATCCACAAATCAATAAATGTGATAGACTACATAAAGAAAATGAGGAGAAAAACCAGTTGATCATATCAATAAATCATGTTGGGAATATTTGACAGATACATGCAAAAATTAAAAATAAACCACTTTCTTACACTCTAGGCAAGAATAAATTCAAAATGGAGTAAAGACTTACATGCTAGACTCAAAACCATAAAAATCCTAGAAGAAAACATAAGCAGTAAAACCTTGGTCATTTCTCATAGCAATAGTTTTCCTGATATGTCTCCTTGGGTAAGGGAAACAAAAGAAAAAATAAACAAATGAGACTACCTCAAACTAAAAAGTTTTTGAACAGCAAAGGAAACCATCAACAAAATGATAAGACAACCCACTGAATGAGAGAACATATTCACCAAGGATTCATTTGATAAGAGGTTAATATCTAAAATTTATAAAGAACTTAAACAACTCAACACCAAAAAAATAGCAATCCAAATAACAAATGAGCAAAGGACCTGAATAGACACTTCTCCAAAGAGAACATACATGTGGTGAATAGACATATGAAAAGATCCTCAACGTCACTAATCATCAGCTAATTGCAGATTATAACCACAATGAGATATCACGTCCCACCTGTCAGAATGGCTATGATCAATAAATAAATGTTGGTCAGGAGGCAGAGAAAAGGGAACCCTTATACACTGTTAGTGGGAATGGAGATTGGTGCAGCCAATGTGCAAAGCAGTATAGAGTTACCTCAAAAAACTAAAATGGAACTGCCTTAGTACCCAGCAGTTCCACTTCTGGGAGTGTATCCGAAGAAACATGAAACACTGGTTCAAAAGAACATATGCAGCCCTGGCCTGTTGGCTCAGTACATAGAGCATTGGCCTGGCATTTGGAAGTCCCGGGTTCTATCCCTGGTCAGGAGACACATGAGAAACAACCATCTGATTCTCTTCACCTCCCACTTCCCCTTTCCCCTCTTTTCTCTTCTGGCAGTTAGTGGCTCTATTGATTCGAGTGTTGACTCTATTGACTCGAGGATACCTCAGTTAGTCTGACCATAGGCCTTAGGCACTGAGGATAGCTCAGTTGATTCGAGCATTGGCCTCAGACACGGGTTGCTGGGTGGATCCCAATTTGGATACCAGTCGGTTGCTGGGTGGATCCCAGTTGGGGCACATGCATGAATGTGTTTCTCTATCTCCCCTCCTCTCACTTAAAAAAAAAAAGAACATATGCACCCCTATGTTCATTGCAGAATTATTTACAATAGCCAAAATTTGGAAACAGCCCAAGTACCCATCAGTAGATGAGTGGATTAAAAAGATATGGTACATTTATACAGTGGACTACTACTCAGCCATAAAAAGAAGGAAATTTTACCCTTTGCAATAGCATGGATGGACTTGGAGAGCATTATGCTAATTGAAATTAGCTTGTCAGAGAAAGACAAGTACCGTACCGGTACCATATAATTTTACTCATGTGGGCTCTAATGAACAAAATAGCAAGCAAGATAGAGACAAACTTTTATATAGAGACCAGACTGAGGGCTGGATGAGGGAATAGAGCAGGGGTCAGGAACCTATGGCTCACGAGCCAGATGTGGCTCTTTTGATGGTTGCATCTGGCTCACAGACAAATCTTTAATAAAAATAATAATAATAATGTTAAAAATATAAAACATTTTCATGTATTACAATCCATTCATTTTCTACTGCTCATGTTCATGGTTGCGGGTGGCTGGAGCCAATCACAGCTGTCTTCCGGAACAACACCAAATTTTTATTGGATAATGCATAAGGTACACGGGTCATTGTATGGCTCTCATAGGATTACACTTTAAAATATGTGGCGTTCATGGCTCTCTCAGCCAAAAAAATTCCTGACCCCTGGGATAGAGGGATTGAGAAGAGAGAGAGAGAGAGAGGAGAGAGAGAGAGAGAGAGAAATATATGGACATACACAACATTGTGGTGATTGCTGAAAGAGAGAGGTCTGGAAGGAGGTAAAAGAGGGTGTAGGGAGTATAAATAGTGATGGACAGAGATTTGATTTGGGGGGTGGTGAACACCATACAGCAGGGGTCCCCAAACTTTTTACAGAGGGGGCAAGTTTACTGTCCCTTAGACCTTTGGAGGGCCGGACTATAAAAAAAACTATGAACAAATCCCTATGCACACTGCACACATCTTTTCTTAAAGTAAAAAAACAAAATGGGAACAAATACAATATTTAAAATAAAGAATAAATAAATTTAAATCAACAAACTGACCAGTATTTCAATGGGAACTGTGGGCCTGCTTTTGGCTAATGAGATAGTCAATGTGCTCCTCTCACTGACCACCAATGAAAGAGGTGCCCCTTCTGGAAGTGCTGCGGGGGCTGGATAAATGGCCTCAGGGGGCCGCATGCAGCCCACAGGCCGTAGTTTGAGGACCCCTGCCATACAGTGTATAGATGATGTGTTGTAGAATTGTGCACCTGAAACCTGTATAATTTTGTTAACCCATGTCATTGCAATAAATTCAATAAAAAGGAAAAAAAGTGAAAAAATATTATTTTTTGCCAATTGCTTCTCTTTTTATATTTCCTGTACTTACAAATGACATCATCACTTCAGGTTATAGTCAATACCTGCTTTTCCTTCGTGCACCATAGAACTGCCAATTGTGGTTCAATTTATCTCCAAATGTCTCATATATATCTTCTGTTTCATTCCTACTGTTACTAACATGATGCAGGGGTCCCCAAACTTTTTACACAGAGGGCCAGTTCACTGTCCCTCAGACCGTTGGAGGGTCGCCACATACAGTGCTCCTCTCACTGACCACCAATGAAAGAGGTGACCCTTCCGGAAGTGCAGTGGGGGGCCAGATAAATGGCCTCAGGGGGCTGCATGTAGCCCGTGGGCCGTAGTTTGGGGACGCCTGAAGATCATCATCACTTCATGCCCAAACTGCTGAAATATATATATATAGTTTTAAACTATCTCTTGACTGTCAGTCTGTCTCTCTCCACTTCATACTACACATTCATTACAAAATATTCTTCCTAAAGCACACTTTTTATTGTGTTTCTTTTCTAATCAGAAGTCTCTAATGGTGTCTTCTTGCCTATTATTTTGATTTATTTAACAAATTTTCATTGAGCACTTACCGTATTTCCCCATGTATAAGCTGCACTTTTTTTTTTGAAAAATTTGGAGTCTAAAAACTGGGTGCATCTTATACAGTGGTTGTAGATTTTTACTTGCATTTCCCGCCTTTTCACACTTGTTTTGCACTTACTGTTGAAGACAGTAATTTGTCATCAGACACAGATGAGAACAAGCTAATGGATGGGAGTTTTGACAGTGATGAGGAGTTGTATGAATTTTATGATGAATAAAACTTGAATTCAATAACTTTACGTAATACATTTTTTTTTCAAATTTTGGGTCCCAAAATTAAGGTCCATCTTATACATGGGGAAATACATGGGTGTTTTTTTTTTATAATAATTTTATTTTTTTTATTGGGATGACATCAATAAATCAGAATACATATATTCAAAGATAACATGTCCAGGTTATCTTGTCGTTCAATTATGTTGCATACCCATCACCCAAAGTCAGATTGTCCTCTGTCACCTTCTATCTAGTTTTCTTTGTGCCCCTCCCCCTCCCCCTTTCCCTCTCCCTCTCCCCCCTCCCCCTGTAACCACCACACTCTTATCAATTTCTCTTAGTCTCACTTTTATGTCCTACCTACGTATGGAATAATGCAGTTCCTGTTTTTTTCTGATTTACTTAAGAAATACAGTATGTTTTTGACACTCTTCCAGACTTTGAGGATATTACAATCTACAGCAGCGGTTCTCAACCTGTGGGTCGCGACCCCGGCGGGGGTCGAATGACCAAAACACAGGGGTCGCCTAAAGCCATCGGAAAATATATATTTATTATACAATACATTTTTAAATAAAATATGTATTTTCCGATGGCTAGGTGACCCCTGTGTTTTGGTCGTTCGACCCCCACTGGGGTCACGACCCACAGGTTGAGAACCGCTGATCTACAGAAATGTGTCCTACTGAGCTTGCATTCCAGTGAGGAGAGGTGGACCTAAATGAGAAAAGTAAAATTATTGCATATTATAAGAATTGCAATGGAGAAAAAACAGAAAAGGGGAGAAGGGAGTGGGAATGAAGTATTGCAATTTTAATAGTATATTTGGTAAGTCTTTGTGAAGAAGGTAATATATGAGCAAAGACCTGAAGGAATTTAGAAAGGAAATCATATGGATATCTGGAATAAGAACCTTTCAGGAAGAGAGAAAAGCAAATGCAAAGACTCATCTGTTCGAGAAAACAATCTATAAGGAATATTAAGGAGCAAGTATGACTGGCTTAGTGGGAATAAGTTTGGGGTATGAACAAATGGGAGAAAAGTAGAACAAAAGAACAGAAAGGGCCTTTTACATTATTTAAGGACTTTGGTCTTTAAGTGGGATAGGAGGCCATTGAAAAGAATGTCATGATCTGATGGGTTTTAACAGGCTTGTTCTGCCTATTGTGCTGCAAATAGACTGAAGGGGGCTAGAGTGAATACTTGGGAGACCAGGACAAGGCTATTTAGGCAAGAAATGTTGGTAACCTGGACCAGGGCAGTAGAAGTAATGAGAAGTGGTTAGATTCTATGTAGATTTATTGTAAAAGTAGAGCCAAAGAGATTTGGAGTGAAAGGGAAATAGCAAAGTCAAGGGTGACTTCAAAGATTTTGATCTAAGGAACTTTAAAAATGGAGTTGCCATTAATTTAGCTTCTGCCATTCACTGGAAAAATTGTAAAAATAGGTATCAGCAGACAGTGAGGGAGAGGGACTATGGTAGGAGAAAGTGCAGGGAAAATAACAGTGAGAATTCAGGAGTTTAGTGTTGAATTGCTAAGTTTAAATATTCAGGTAGAGTGTTGAGTAGGCAGTAGGATGAGGAACTCTGGACTTCATAAGAGAGATAAGGGCAAGAAATGTACATTTGGGAGTGTCAGTGTGGATGGTTTTACAAAACTCAAATTCTTAGTTTGAGTTTTCTGGCCTTCCATAACATGGTTTCTATTCTAATTTCCAGCTTTACTTTTTTCTAGCTCGTTAATCAAACTTGTTTATGTGTTATCTCCTGAATATGATTTGTGTTTTCTCATCTCTAAATCGTCGTGTACTTTTTTTTCTACTTGGAACATATGGGGTGACATTGGTTAATTGGATCATACAGGTTTCAAGTGTACGTTCTTATGATACATGATCTGTGTATTGTATTTTGTTCCCACCACCCGAAGTCAAATCATTTGCCTTTTAAAAACCTAGGATCCATTAAAGTCTAACTGGTCACCATCACCCCTGCCCCCTGCCCCAGCTAACCATCCTTTTCTCTTTTGATCATACACAGCCCCTTGCACTTTTCTTATAACACTTAACTACATGCACTGTATTTTAGTTATTTGTGCATGCTTTATTCCTCCTACAAGACCATAGTATTCTTGAAGGAAGAGATCATAATTATTTTTATATTGCCAACTTGCCTAGCTTGGTGCCTTTACATGATGAAGGCTCACAGACTATTCTTGAACAGATTAAATCTTAAATAATTTTAATGGGCAAAGGAGACAATCAAAATAATTCTTTTTTTTCTTCTTTTGTATGCTCATCACTTAATGAAGCAAATATTGCAATTTTTTTGGAAACAAATTGTACGTAAGCCCAATAAATTTAATAAAGTAATAAAACACAAAAAAAATTTGTATTAAAATATTTAGCTCATGATTCCATGCATTAAATGGAATGATGGAAATTTAGGAGCTGGTTTGTTGAATTCTCTGGGCACTGATCTTCTGACTGAGGTTAAAACTATCCATTTTGGAAATATAATAAGTTGATGAATTGGCTGTTCAACTTCTACTTGATTAAATTTGGTAATCTTGATGAAATAACCAGTATAAAACAATTTTAGTGATTTGTCTAAAAAATTATTTTAGTGACCTATTAGGATTGACTCATGTTAAAATGCTTAGAAAGAGCAAATATGACTCTGAATGCATTTATATTATAAAATATTATTATTCTTTTGTATCTTTAAATTAGTGAATGACTTATTTATAAAAAAGTAATATTAAATACTTAATATATAATAAGGGCTTGTATAAGTTCTGTATGAATATTACCTCTTATGTATTTTGTCCCTTAGAATTCTTCATTCAGCAATATTGAACTTTACTACAGCTTTCGAAAGTAAATAATGCTATGGTTCTTTGGGGAAACTTCAAAAAAGAATAGTAAGAGCTATTATTTTTAAAGGCTAACTTTACTGTTCAGTCTTTTTTTAAAGCTTTATATCTTTTATAATTCTTGTTTATATTCTGTTAAAACCAGAAATCTTGAGTGTTGAGTGTGGTACATTTAATTCAATTCTTTGAACATTTATTAAGTGTCTTAGTACGAAGTCGGAGATACCGAGGTGGAAAAGACAATAGCTCTGCCTTTAAGAAGCTCACAGTTTAGGAGAGACATCTGAAAACTAATCATGTCAAATAAAATGGTTTTTTTAAATTAGATAACAATATTATTTAATTAGCTTTGTTAACTGACCATAGCCTAAGTATTTTAGCTTTATCAACATCAAAGGTATAGCCCTTAAAAGTGACTGTGGTGTTTGTGGGTTTCCAAGTTATCACGCCAAGGAGAACAGTTTCGCTTGCTGGAATGCCCCTGAAAATGCACAGAAAATTGTTTCTCCAAAAGTAGATTTTTTGTAGAGCTGTTTTACTATTTGTTTTTTTAGTGATCAGCTATAGGAAAAACCACAGTTAGCAATAAAGAAAATTAAAAAAAAAGTTCAACCTACAGCCTACAGTGAATATCTGCTCTGTGTAAGATGACTGGAACTTAGGTATATGAAGGCAGTATAGGAAATATGAGACATACTGTTTTCTCTCAAAAAGCTCTTAAAGGACCCAAGGAAACAAAATGTTCACATATTTTAAAATGCGAGAGCAATCACAGAGCATCTTGTTAGCAAGTACAAAAACACTGGTTTTAAACTAAATGGCTGAATGCTACAGGTCCACTGACTATAATGAATCAAAGTAAAAAGTTATAGACCAAGCAAGAGACTGCTTTGCAAACTTTTTGCTTGCCTGAAACTGAATGTAGTAGTATACTGGACTTTTCAACAAGGTATAGTTTATGTGTTATTTGAGAATTTCTAGAGGCTTAACTTCTCTTTGTCTTGCAAGCAATTATTTTCAGAAATGGAGGGCCTTAAACATATTAGCTGGTTCTGTGGTTGAGTCACAAGTATACCTGTCAGTGCCCAAACGTTGCACACAGTACACAATACATTCCATATGATCAACTACAGTTCACAGGAGCCACAGTGGAAGAGTCTGCAGGTTGTTATCTTGCTGGGATTAACATCGTCTTTGAGTTCACCTTAGAAGCCAAATCCATGTGGTGTCAAGGTTCTGGGAGAATGGTTAAATTTATAATTTATGAGAGCTTTACTCAAGATTTATTGGCAAGATTTGTTTTTCCCTTTAAGGGAGAGCCACTTCTTATCCTGAGATTTTATCTGTAAACTTTGTGTGGGAAGAGTTTTTTCTCTCCCCAGATTTTGTTTCTCGTGAGATGTTGGCTGAGAAATCCTGATACAGACCTTTCTTTGGCAGATGATACCTAACCTTCTGAAAGGTTAAGATAATATGTTCAATTAGTAATTGTAGTCTTTTTAATATGCATGTTTTCTATCATTTTATTCTTTTAAAACTTTCATTTATAAAAGATATAGTATAAAGAACTATAGGGAATTAATTAGACAATTTGTGCTGAAAGGGATCCTGTGTATAATCAGATCACTGACTTGCAAGTGTTATTCAAACCTAATAAAGTAAGGAATATATTTCATATCACTGCTTTATACATGTGTTCAATACAACATACAAGTGCATATATGACAGAAACAAATATCATTAAACGATACTTGCCTTACTACATTGGCTCTTTGTATTAGAGCTTTCATTTTTCTGCTCTCCCTCTTTTTATTCATCTTTTCTTTCTTCTCTTTTCATACTGTCTATCTTTTTATTCCATTTCACTTTCTACCGCCTTCTTCATTTCCTCTTATTACCTTTTCCCACTTTTCACTCACTCTTTTCTCTTTTGTATCTCTCACCTTCTCTCTTTCTCTACCTGTACATTCTTTGCCCTCTCTTTCTTTGTTCTCCTTTTTCTTTTTCCCTTCTGTTTTATTATATTTTAAAAATGCTAGCTCTGTTTCCATTAATTAGTCCAAACACAAAGTTTGAAAAACACTGACCCAGGTCAGACCATTCACTTTTCACTTTAGGAAACTGAGGCTGATAGAGATGGAGTTTTCTAAGATCACATGTTATGTCCTGGAAACACCTAGTTATTAACAGAGTTAAGCTTAGAATGTAAGACTTTAAAGGTCTCAAAAACACCCAAACATTCCAGATTATATAGAATCTTATATATTAAATGTCTGAACCTAGCTCTCTCTGTTTTAAAGAATAAAAGATATAGCTAGTTGAAATTATGAACAAGAATATCTAAGTAAAATTTTGGAATTTTATGCAGCTTTTAAGTTGATAAGGTTTCTATCATTATGAACTTAAAATTTGGAATTTTCCATGCACTGAACAGTTATTACAGATATGTGTAAAAATTGGAGGATTTTTAATAGTTCATTATATATAATTGACAGATTCTTTGCATTAAATTTAAGACAAGAAAGAAACAGAAGAATCTATTAACTTATTTTCATAGTTCCAGGAAGGGGTAAGAGGGTAAAGACTATGAGCAACCAGAGTCTGATAAAATAGCTGTAAGTTTAGCCACCTGCCAGGGGTTAGTATGTTTGAACAGTGAATGTCAGAGAAACATCCTAACGGCAAGGTCAAGTGAAAACTAACAAAAAGTCTGAAATTCATTTTTTAATAAATACTACCAAGTAGCAGATACCATAGTATATCAAAGAACATAAAGAAGGAAGACTGAGCAACAGTAACATGGGTGGTAGACACCTGACTTGACTCTCAGAATGAGCAACGTTTATTGATAATAGAACAGTTTCTGTTTGGGGCAGGGAGAGCTGTGGTGCCAATAAAGTTCAACAGTTCATTTTCTCTTTGTCTTTCTTTTGTTTCTACAGAATCTCCCTCGTTACCTTTTTCAGAATCTAGTGTTTTTTATTTTTTTCAGGATCCATTTTATTGTGTGGTTTTGTCTGTGTATGTATTTGTAATTTAGTTTCTGTTGTTTTTCTTTTTTTTTTTCTAGTAAAAGTACACCAGTTTATCAAACAGGGGATTAAAAGCAAATACTGTAAATAAATTTAATATAATATTTGGATTTAGCAGACCAGCTACTAGAGCATACTAGGTACTGAAATAATTGTTTTAATATTGACACTGTAATATATATATGTTAAAAATAACAGATTCATTGTCAAGTGACAAGTAGTGCAGACCTCACAAAATCTGATCACAAGAATAAAAGACAAGAATAGGTGTACCATTGGAAGGCTAGAGTTGGATTATACAAGAGCCAGTTCTGTATATTTCCCCCCAATTTCTTGTTCAGTGACATCATGCGGATATGTTGAAATCAACCTTGGTGTGATTACACACACTATGGAAATTGACAAATCCTAGAAATCATTTATTTCTCTTTTTTTCTTTTGAGAGATGGTTTGCCAGTATACAACTGGGAGTAATAAAGAGCAAAAGTACTGAACAGGAAAGTAATCAAATCTTCAAATGATTAATTCTTTAGTTAAAGATACTGGATGTCATTTAATTAATAGCATTTGGTTTTGAATCAAGAGTTAAAAACTTTTTTGTAGTTTTGTTGGGAATTTGAAGTTAACCAAAGATTTAAAAAGGGAACTCAGATCCAAAGATTCTTTACTAATTTAAAAAATATTTTAAAGTAATTCACAGCCAGAAATAATTAGTCCTCTGGGCTCAGTGTGCTTTTTCTGTAGACTTTAGGAAAGAAAGAAAAAAATTAGAAGTCTGAACAGAATTTAGCTTAAGAAAATAAAATACTCCGCAATTACTTTTTTTCCCATGGCCCATAATTTCATTACAACAGCTAGTATATCTTCTATGTTCCTGGATAAATTTGTGAATGATTCTACTTTAATATAAAGATTCTTCTTTTTATTTACCTTTATGCTGAAAGTAACCACATTAGCCTCCACCCCTTTTAAGTAAATTTACTACACTTAATATAATGCCACAAACTGCTTTGAAGAACAGTCATTATGGTAGACATGGAGATGCACTATCCAGATCCCTCTTCAGGGGAGCATTTGCTGCCCAGCCACAGGAGTACAGGAAACAGACAGCCTCCATCTGTCAGATCTTTCAGCTTTGCCTCAGCTGCAAAGAGCTCCTTAGCCCTCAGGTCACTGCCTTCCCAGGGTTTTCCTATTTGAGTGCGGAACATAGGATATGTAGGTTGAGCCTTTTAGGTCTCAAGCTAAAGACTCACTCTGAGATTCCTGCTGAGTTAGATGGAATTTTGTTCAGCCAATGTAGTTTAACTTCTTGTTGTGCCCAATCTAATTTCTTCCTCCTTCTCATTTACAGCTGTTGTTTCCTAGTAAATATCGTATGATGTCTGCTTTTAGAGAACCCAACCTGCAGCACCTCTATATATATACATTAGTATTATGTTAAGGCATTTTTTATTAGTTCTTGTTTCTACGATTGAGCCCAGCATTTCCGATATGTTAGTCCCCTTTAATTATCCACCCCATGACTTTGTCTATGGCCTGAACTGTTATGAAAATGCTTCATTTACGGTTTTGCTCCATGTTTTAATACCTGTTTCCGAAATTCTGCCATTTATGGACGTTTGGTAATGCAGTTTTACCTACACCATTATTCTGTTGCATTAAGTAGATTTTCATGGATGGAAAAGTCAAAAGTCTGATTGTTCTGTAATCCAATAAGATCAATACAAAGGAGGTTATTTTAACAGTAAATATAGATAGTACAAACTTTATGACATTTAGATGAAACCTAAAATTACACCTGGTCAAAAAAGTTAAAGTATTTCAAATCTGTATGAAGAGTAATCAGTTTGCTAAAAGATATATATGTATACGTTAGATCTTATATTTCTCAGAATAGTACATAAAGGTCTCATTGCCTTATTTTTTCTCACTTCACAAGTTCACCATTACCAAATATTTCTCTATAAAATTCCATTGTTATACTAAAATACTGAATAAAAAAAGTTAAAAGGAAGGAAGCAAAACATTTTTTTCAATAAACACCAATTTTTTTCACGTAACCATTTGGAGTAATTGCATGAAAATGTTGAGAAAGCAGATGATGGAAAAGACAAGAAGTCTGAGGAACAGTAATATTTACTTTAGTCTTTATTCTTTAATGAGCTAATCCTTAGCATTCCTGTACTAGGAATGATTTTTGTCTGAATTAGAGAAGTGGCTAGGAGAATAGAATTTAGTCACAGCCACAAACCATCAGTATTTTTGGATAAAAAATTAATATTGGATGATTTTGACTACTAGAAGTAGCACTGATAAAATGATTTGATGAACCCTTTCTCATAAAGGTGTAGACATCTACAGTGTCCGTAGTAGATTGATCCAGACATAAAGTAAGCTTCCAGGGACTGTGCACATTATCTGTCTCCTGTGAGTGATACACTTACTTCATGTTTTGTGTTGTCTTAAAAGTAAAAAAAAATGGCTGATACCAATCAATGCTAGGCATAACTTTCCTGTATTGAGGATCACCTCTTACTGTGAATTTCATCACACCAGTAACTTTACTGACTTATGAATCCATAGACTCTGACCCCAGAATATTTAGTTCTTTCTTTTCCTTCTTCACCTTTCTCACAGCCTTCCTCCTACCTTTCTTTCTGTTTCATCATTCACTTACAGTAAGAGTAGAAAAAGGACAATGGCAGAATAGTTCGGGTAGTAAAAAGTGAACTTGTAAGTAGAGGTTGCCATCAAAGGGATAGTTGCCAATGTGAAGGAAGAAAATGTTGCAAATTAGAATAAAGTGTTTATATAATCTTAATTAACTACTTGTTTAGGCTTTTCTTTGTTTTTTAAAGAAAACTATATTAACTTGAGGCTTAACTTAAGGGAAAAAGGCTTTGGAGAAAGCAGGTGGCAAATATTCAAAAGCATAATTTTAAAGTCTGGCTGTACAATCTATTTGGCATGTGATCTTTGACAAATCATTTAACCTTTGTGAGCCCTTTCTGTAAACAGATGAATGAATACACACACACACACACACACACACACACACACACACACAACACACGCATACACACCTTTGGATCTCCAGCCTCATAGAACTGTTGTGAGAATTGGCAGGGTTAATGTGCAGAGAAATATTTGGCAACTGTAACTTGCTAAAGGGAATAGTATTAATAATGATGATGAATATGTTTATATAGAACAAAATAATTTTATATCAACATTCACATCACATTTACTAAGACCTTTTTCTGAGATTTTCAAAGGAACACTCAGAAAAACAAAAAGCAGGCAAGAAACACATTTTTATCATTCCTGGAAGCCCTGCCCACTATTTTTCATTTTGCATATGTACCCCCTCTCCACACGTGCACATACATCATCTGTCCTGCCAAAAACATAAAGAAATAGCAAGTTTCTCATACTTTTGCTTATACATAAATTATAGTTGTGATAGAGATAAACTAGAACTCAGGATATGCTGAAAAAGAAATAACTTCCCATGAGGTTTATTTATTTGTTTGTTATTTCTTTGATGCATTTTGGTGCCAGGAAAAGACACAGTATATCTTACAAGTTTAATTCTGAGCAAAACAGCAAGTGAACACCTGGAAGTCATCCTCTATGAAAGTCACAAGAGTATGATATACATCCCAAGGGAGTCTTTTTTAGAGATGTTGGTATTAAGAACTAATGGGGGTCTTGGGTAGATCTGGTTATAGAATACCTAGATTCACTGACAGCATCTGAGTAAAATAGATATATTTAATTTCAAGAAGGAGATTGATAAATTCAATAAGTTTGAATTCAATGAATTCAATAAATTTTATTTATTAAATTTCTAGTATTTAGGCATTATCAAAGGATGAAGAATATAAAGAAGAAAGACAAATTGCATGCATTTGGGTGCTGACAATCTAGGAAATGACAGTAATATAGTGTGCTAAGTGCTATGTTAGATATATTCACTGATTATCACAGGAGTGTTGAGAAGAGGCATCTAATCTCAATTTACAGGTCAAGAAAGGTTTGTTCAAAGACGTGAGATTTGAGTTTATTCAGAGTATGTAAGTAGGAGTAGAAACGAACTAGGATGGGAGGTTTCCAGACAGAGAATCTGTACAGAGGTCTACAGGGATGAAGAACCATTGCATGTTGGGGAACTGTAAATAAATCAGTTTTCAGGAGGTCTGGAATGTAGTGCACATGTACAGGTGTGGCAGAATGAAGCTGGGTTGGAACTCTACACAAAGTCTTCAAGGACCTTGTATAAAAAATTAGTAACAATCATTTGAAGAATTTAAGGAAAGAAATGAAATATTTACATTTCAGAAAGATTACTCTGACCACAGTGTGGAAAACAGTTTTGGGAAGCTGAAAGTAGAGTCAAAGAGAACATTTAAGATCTTCCTGAAGTGATGCAGAGGAGAATACTTTCTGGCATGAAAACTTCTCCTCCAGCAAACATTAGCAAGACAATGGCCCTTCCCCAGCAGGGAGTTAATTTGCAATTTCACAGATCACAAACCTGGTGCTGTCCAGCACCATTTTTCAACACTAAAAGTGAGCAAACTAATGCTTGACTAGGTAGTGGTGCAGTGGATAGAGCATCCGACTGGGATGCTGAAGACACAGGTTTGAGACCCCGAGGTCACCAGCTTGAGTGCAGGCTCATCTGGTTTGACCAAGGCTCACCAGCTTGAGCCCAAGGTTGCTGCCCCGAGCAAGGAGTCACTCAGTCTGCTGTAGCCCCCCAGTCAAGGCACATATGAGAAAACAATCAATGAACAACTAAGATGCCGCAACAAAGAATTGATGCTTCTCATCTCTCTCTCTTCCTGGCTGCATGTCCCTCTATCTGACTCTGTCCGTCTCTATCTCTCTCTCTATTTCTCTCTTACACACACACACACACACACACACACACACACACACACACACTAAATAAATAAATAAATAAATAAATAAATAAATAAATAAAGTGAGCAAACTAAAAAAATACAAATTTTACAAACTCATTTGCCCAACAGCTTTAATAAAGACACAAATTCTATTCACGAGAGCTTCACTCTCATGATCTAATCACATCCTAAAGGCCCATCTTCAAATATGTATTATGAACTTGGGCATTAGGATTTTAACACATAAAATTTATTTTATTTTATTTTTTTATTATTTTTTATTTTTTTTGTATTTTTCTGAAGCTGGAAACGGGGAGAGACAGTCAGACAGACTCCCGCATGCGCCCGAACGGGATCCACCCGGCACGCCCACCAGGGGTGACGCTCTGCCCACCAGGGGGCGATGCTCTGCCCCTCCGGGCGTCACTCTGTTGCGACCAGAGCCACTCTAACGCCTGGGGCAGAGGCCAAGGAGCCATCCCCAGCGCCCGGGCCATCTTTGCTCCAATGGAGCCTTGGCTGCGGGAGGGGAAGAGAGAGACAGAGAGGAAGGGGGGGGGTGGAGAAGCAAATGGGTGCCTCTCCTATGTGCCCTGGCTGGGAATCGAACCCGGGACTTCTGCACGCCAGGCCGACGCTCTACCGCTGAGCCAACCGGCCAGGGCCCTAACACATAAAATTTGATGGGACAAATCATTTAATCCACAGCATGATCCAATACACTTGAATTTAGAGAAGCAAAGAGCATAGTAGATAGAAGGAATCTTAAAAAACTTTCTGGAACATTGGTCTTAAAAGCTGGGTAGGGGTTGGATATTTGTGGAGAAGGAAAGAGTGATATGAGTGAATATTAAAGTAAAGAAGTGAGAATGAGCTTGGTATATATAACATCTAAAAAAATTTCCTTCTGTTCTATGGTGGCGGAGTTTTTCTTAGGGACTAAGGGTGATAAATTTGGAAATTTTGATCACAATAAGAACTCTGTGGGAATAAGGATGGAGTGGAAAAGCAATAGGGAATTATTGCAAAAACTAGTTCATCTTTAATAAAAGCATACCGTGGAAGAGGAAGATAGATATTCTAAACTACCAGTAAGTGTATGTTAACATAATAGTTAATATAAATATTTATTAAATGGCTACTATAAACTATGTGCTATATATATTACATTACTTAACTAACAATAATTTAGTATTCGGCACTGATACAATGGAGATTTAAGAGAGGTCGAGCAACTTGCCCAAGGTATAAGTGGCTAGGTCAGTATTCTAACCTAATTAATGACAACAGCAAATACTTACGTAGTGTTCACTATATGTTGAATACTAAACTAAGGCTCTAGATAAATTAATTTATTAGACCCCCAAAATAACCCTATAAGGCAGGTAATATTATCCCAATTTATAAATGAGAAAATTGAGGCACAGAGAGGTTAGGTAATTTGCCCAAGGTCATACATTTAATATGAGCTGGGATTTATACTTACTCTGGCTCTAGAATTTGTGCTCTTATCCACTGCACCTACTGCTTCTCTGTGTGAATCTAGAACCGTAGCTCTTACCCACTATGTTACCTACATCTCTCAGAGCAGAATTTTTGATTGAGATACCTGTAGACTCATTTGTCAAATTGAGAATTGGACATAGAAACAGATTAGCCTAGGAAATAATTTCAAAGGAAGAAAAATGAGATTTTTTTTCCTGACAGTCTGACTCACACTTTACAGTTAAGAAAGAGGATAATTCAAGGACCATCTACAGAAAAGGAACAGTAGTCTCAAAATGAGAAATTTACCAGGTTTACAGCTTGTAAATGAGGAATGTATGAATAAGAACTAAAATATGTGCAGCCCAAATTACCCCACTACAAATATTTGAACATTCCCTGAAAGACTGGTTACCCAGGAAATGCCTGGTTATAAACTCAAGGAACAGATTTTTCAAGGTAGATAGATACCTTGTATACTAGTCTGTGGCAGATTATACAGTTATACGTGGGGAAATGGAGACAGAAAATTTTGAGGTATATATATCACTGGAATTCTTTTGTTTTGTCTTCATGTAAAGCTATTTTGCATACTTTTCATGGACAAATACTAAGTGGCTTTAAAAAATCAATTGAACTATGGTTGAATGATTCAGAAAACCATTGTACTTAATTCAGAGCTGGGTGATTAGCAAAGGTCTGATTAAGAGGCAGAATGGGGACTACGAGAGGGAACCATCAATAATAAAATTTCTGTGGTTCCATACAATTTAAAGTGAGGCTTTCTAGGCTGGTAAAAAGATACTGTGCAGTGAAATGTAGCAAAAAGGGGAATTACACCAAAGATTGGAGAACTTTTTGTAATTTATTGCAGCAATTTAACCTGTGGGAGGAAGCATGTTTTTATTCTGTCATGATGGTTGTCAGCAAATGTCCTCTCCTTGTGTTTTTCCACTCATATTCTTTAATTGTGCTTCTTGTTTTAATTTTTCATGTATTTGTAAACTCCACTCATCATCCTGATAATATTAAGATACAATGTGTGATGATGTTCAGTTGTTGCTCTCAAGCTCTCTTTGCTATGAATTGCATTTGTCCATTATAAAAATACAGTGTGTCCATAAAGTTATGGTGCACTTTTGACCGGTCACAGGAAAGCATCAAAAGATGATAGAAATGGCCCTGGCCGGTTGGCTCAGCAGTAGAGCGTCGGCCTGGCGTGTGGGGGACCCGGGTTCGATTCCCGGCCAGGACACATAGGAGAAGCACCCATTTGCTTCTCCACCCCCACCCCCTCCTTCCTCTCTGTCTCTCTCTTCCCCTCCCGCAGCCAAGGCTCCATTAGAGCAAAGATGGCCGGGCGCTGGGGATGGCTCCTTGGCCTCTGCCCCAGGCGCTAGAGTGGCTCTGGTCGTGGCAGAGCGATGCCCCGGAGGGGCAGAGCATCGCCCCCTGGTGGGCAGAGCGTCGCCCCTGGTGGGCATGCTGAGTGGATCCCGGTCGGGCGCATGGGGGAGTCTGTCTGACTGTCTCTCCCCGTTTCCAGCTTCAGAAAAATACAAAAAAAAAAAAAGATGATAGAAATGTGAAATCTGCACCAAACAAGAGGAAAACCCTCCTAGTTTCTGTAGGATGATGTGACAGCATGTGCGCATGCGCAGAGATGACACAACACCATGTATACAGCAGAGCAGCTCACGGCCATGCCAGTCAAGATGTGGATGGTACAGAGGAAAGTTCAGTGTGTTCTGTGGCTGGCTAAATTCGAATCTTTGACCAAAGTGCAACGTGAATATCGGCGCGTTTATAACGAAGCGCCATCACATACGAATAACATTAGTCGGTGGGATAAGCAGTTGAAGGAAACCGGCAGTTTGGTGGAGAAACCCTGTTCTGGTAGGCCATCAGTCAGTGACGAGTCTGTAGAGGCTATACAGGATAGCTACCTAAGGAGCCCTAAAAAATCTGTGCATGAGCCCACATTGAACTGCACTGAATAGGTATGAAACTGGGAGAGTTTTCCTTTTATTTGGTGCAGATTTCACATTTCGATCGTCTTTTGTTGCTTTCCTGTGACCAGTCAAAAGTGCACCATGACTTCACGGACACACTGTATAGAAATGTTACAAAGTTTTTGGTAGGGTTCAGCCACTATAAAGAAGATAGGAATATGATCTGAGCCAAGAAGAATAAATTATATACATTACTTTGATATTCCTTTTTATTATTGGGCATCATTATCCAAACCTTTGTGTATAGTACTATACTTTATCAGAAAAATAGAACTTAAAATGATTCTTGGTTTAGGATTAATTAGTGAGATTATTTTATACTTTGCAGAGAAAATAAGTATGAACTTTATTATATTTCTGTTTGGGATTTGGCACTTTGGCATTTAAAAATACTTAGGTTTTTCTCAGCATTTTGTCAGCAAGTGTGTAAGCCAGAAAACCTATTTACATCTTGCTAACACTGTTTGAATTTTGGGTCACAAATCTGCCTTACAAGCCTTTTCAATTCCTAGGGCATTTAGGCAGAAGAAGCAAGTAGAAGATTTAAGCCTGTTTTGGGAAGAAGACTAGAGATCTATAGTCATTACTGCTGATTATACTCTCTGAGATACAATGAGATAGAGTTCTGATGGGCCCAGTGAGCAGTCTCAGATGTGTTCAGTTGCTTACATTGTGCTTAGTAGAGAGTGGAGTGGGTTCTTATTCTATTTTGGGGGGTGAACTGATAAGATTTTTTTTGTCTAACTGGTCTATCAGAGGTAGTTGACCCTTCTCTACATAGGGTTAGAAAAACTTACTCTTTTTCATGTGCAAAATATTTTGTAAGGTAGTATTTTGCCAAACAAATATGAGACAACTCTCAGTTTACAAAATTTTTCTTTCTTGAGACTATGACTTTCTTTTCCTTAAAAAAAGTAACAACCCTGATAGCTTTGTTTCAAGGTGCATGTGTGTGTGTGTGCACGCGTGTGTGCGTGTTCAAATTGAAAATAAAGCTAGGGCCCTGGCTGGTTGGCTCAGTGGTAGAGCGTCGGCCTGGCGTGCAGGAGTCCTGGGTTCGATTCCCGGCCAGGGCACACAGGAGAGGCGCCCATTTGCTTCTCCACCCCTCCCCCTCTCCTTCCTCTCTGTCTCTCTGTTCCCCTCCCACAGCGAGGCTCCATTGGAGCAAAGATGGCCCGGGCGCTGGGGATGGCTCTGTGGCCTCTGGCTCAGGCGCTAGAATGGCTCTGGACATAACAGAGCGATGCTCCAGAGGGGCAAAGCATCGCCCCCTGGTGGGCATGCCGGGTGGATCCCGGTCGGGTGCATGCGGGAGTCTGTCTGACTGCCTCCCCGTTTCTAGCTTAGGAAAAATGGAAAAAAAAAAAAGAAAAAAAAAATAAAGCTAGGAAGGTGAGGGGATTATAATAGTGTTAGTTCATTCAATCACTGTGTATTACATAACAAAATCAAGTGTTTATCAGGAACATCTTAGTATGTCCATTTACATTAGTATTCTGTATTAATTGGAAACAATGTTCTTTAAATTCACATACATTCCAAAGAAATAATAATTAGTATTTTTTTTGTTTCATTTCTGTCACTTATTGAAGTTTCACTGTTAAATTCCATTAGTCTGTGTTGAGATACCTTTTTATTTGTTTGTGAAGTAAGCATCTGTAGTTTAGTGATCTCTAGCCAGCCTTGGGTTCTCCAGATACAGAACAGATCTGTCTGTGGGTGGGGTCAAACACGCCTGTGACTTTTGACCATTGAAAATGAAGGAAAACATTTGTGGTAAGAAACAACAGCACATGCTTGACCTCCAAAGCACACACATCTATAAATGGATAAAAGTGACTATTTAAGGTTGCTTCGAAAAAGAACCACTGTGTCTACAAAGAAAGAAACCCTAATTCAGTGTTTGAAAAAGCAAACTATGTGTGGATGAAAGAACATGTTTTTGTCAAAAACATCTGTGGTGTTCTCTATGATGTATTTGATCCTGGTGGTAAATCAACAAAGTTAAGTATTAGAGACAAAATTGACTTTTGACAACTTATTATGTGATAAATAAAGTTAATTCAATCCAAAAGATCTCAGGATTGCCTTTAAACTGGTATTTTTTTGGCTAATTGCCAGGTGTACAAGATGAAGTCCTCACCTCAAAAGTAAAGATATTGCCTGAATCTGTTATCCAGCAGTTGCATTGGTCATGTATATATTCTTTGTACTCTTATTTTATTTCTACCTTACCACTGTGTTTCCTAGAGGTAGTCTTCTCACTATCATAAGATAATTGCCATCAGGCCTAATTTTACAGGATTAAATTTTTCAACTTGCCAGACTTCTACAAAATTGTACTATAGGCATGATTTATAGACAGTATTGCTCATGCTTTTGAAGATGTAAGAGATTCCATACCCAATTTTATGAGTTTATTTTCTTCCCCAAATGCTGAAATGATAAATTATTAGGTGATGTCCCCCCGATAAAGTGTAAAATTCACAGATACAAATAATTAGACATGAATTTTTAACTCAGTAAATTGGGTTGATGAGCTTAACTGAAGGCAACAGTAAAACACTGTTCGTAGGGATTTTTGTCAAAAGAAGCTAAGTTATGTCAAAAACAGTGAGTGGTATGAATTATTAGGTGATGAATTTTAAAAGTAGTGTCCAAATGTAAATAGTGAAATCATTCAAAGGATTACTCAGCAGCTGCAAGAGCGATAGGAAAGGCTGACATTACACATTTAGTCATTTCTTAATCACTTTCGTTAGGCACTATTGTCAGCTCCAGGAGGCAAAATTTCATCTTGATTTAAACCCATAATGCTAATAGTTGAAATTCAGAAATTCTTAAAATCATTTTCTTGCAAAACAACTTTTAGGTCATCTTAGATGTTTCTGTGACCTGATGTCATAAAAAGATGCAAAAATATATTGCATATGTCATCAAAGGAAATTTTCCATTCCCTACTTATGTGTTATAAAGGAGGTATTATTTACTGTAAGATCAAAAAGTATTAATTAGCTGCCTTTGGTTTAAATAAAATTGATTGTTAAGGCAGAAAATAGAGGATAATATGAGTCCTATTCTGCTGTAGCCTCCCAATAAAAGAAGCAGTGACCCAACTCATTAGCCCTTTGATTTAATATATTGACACTTGGGTGGGAATAATTCCGTTTAGTGGCTTTTGCTTCCCAGGGATCAATTTAATTAGTTATAAAATGTGACTTCTTGTCAGGAGCTAGAAGAAATGCTGACGTTAAATAAAGTCATATGCAATTTAAACAATAAAGCTATCGATGCCTGGTTAAAAGTTAATGATGCAAAAAAAATGGCTTAATAGAGACAACCTCAGCAGTGAAAGTGATGCTAGGAAAATTAAGCTAAGTGGATGAATGAGGAATGGTGATGTTGTTGAATTGTTAAAACAAATTCATGGCTGGTCTGATAGCTGGCTAGGTTGTAAGTACATTCTCTTTCAGCCTGGGAGACAGAACTAGTGCCAGACCCTTTGCTCAGTACTTCTTCAGTGTGAGCTACATATGTTTATAGGTTTTAGGATCCAGTGAAAGAGGAAATCTGGCTTATGCTGTTTGGATGAGAAAACTTCCTGAAACCAACTTCATGTTCAAGAGAAGGATGAAGTATTATCATGACCATCCTCTAGTGCCTTCCATGAAGTAGTCTCACATGAGTTCTGCTGACTGGGCCCAAGCATCACTGGAAAACTGTACTGTATGAACATTGCTGATGCAAGGCCATTGTTATTTGTGTGAAAATATTTGAGATGAACTCTGGCCTGCACTTTGGCCTGGCAACTTTCAGATTTCCCTCCTTCTAAACAATGGTTACAATGAAAGTAGTTCATCCCAATTAGAGAAATGTAACCTTCTTCACCTACATAATTAATAATGCCAATTCTTTTAAGTCACTCCTATAATAAATTAATGTTATTTTATGCTTCCAACTGTATCCATACAATGGCTTCACCACACCCTTGACTGATCTTTGTCTCAGTTTCTCAAGCCTCAATATACTTATGCTAAAAAGTGATGAGTTGGCTTAGAATTGAGTAACTAAATGAATCTCTAAAAGGCTCTGTAAATTCCTAATTCAATCATAGATTTAACATCAGCCGGTTATTTCCATCAAATCAATTGCTTGGAAATGGCGTTGTCAAAACAACCAGTTGGTTGGCAAAATATACCCTGGTTTCTGCTGGTATGTATGCACGTACCACATTTGCCTCTCTTTTGGCATTGGCTGCTGCTGGGTCATTAACACCAGTTAGCTAAATAAAAGATAACTACATTTTATTGTCAGACAAAATTTATATCTCACTTCTCCAGCTGTTGCCTTTCCAAGTCATTTGCTCATTAGCTAAAGATGAAGCATATGCTTAAACTTGATGAGTTTTAAAATACTTTTTTTTTTCTAGTTAAAGGATTTGACATAAGTGTTCTATAGCTAAATTTTATAAAACAACCTAAGAAGTGCTTTTTTTCTTTTCCAGCTCTGAAGTCAGTGGTTGCTGGGTGGGAAAATAAGAGCAGTTTGTTGGGATGTGGAAAGGAAGGTGAAATGGGAATTTATGGTTTTTTTGTTTGTTTGTTTGTTTTGTATTTTTCTGAAGCTGGAAACGGGGAGAGACAGTCAGACAGATTCCCCCATGCGCCCAACGGGGATCCACCCGGCACGCCCACCAGGGGCGATGCTCTGCCCACTAGGGGACGATGCTCTGCCCCTCCAGGTGTCACTCTGCCACGACCAGAGCCACTCTAGCGCCTGGGGCAGAGGCCAAGGAGCCATCCCGAGCTCCCGGGCCATCTTTGCTCCAATGGAGCCTCGGCTGTGGGAGGGGAAGAGAGAGACAGAGAGGAAGGAGAGGGGGAGGGGTGGAGAAGCAGATGGGCGCTTCTCCTGTGTGCCCTGGCCGGGAATCGAACCCGGGACTTCTGCACACCAGGCCTACGCTCTACCACTGAGCCAACCGGCCAGGGCGGGAATTTATGGTTTTTAATGCTGTCAGCCTCCTGTGACCCCACTGTGTAGTAAAGCATAGAGTCTCCCAGTCTGTTCTTCCTGGAATGTACTAAAAAGTTCAAGATTGCAAATCTTGGGCAAAAGTTCACTGTTTTAGAAATATGTTTATTGGATATTTCTTTCTGCCAGTTCAGCTGCCAAGGAAATTACAGTAGAGCCTACTAGTAGGCTATCAAAGTGCAGCATATCTATCTAGGAATATCCGTGAATAACTTACCTTGTCAGTTAACATAGAATAACTGTAGTTGAAATTACAATAAAACATAGAAACTTTGAACTTCCAGTGCAATATGTATATTAAATGTTGGAGCTGAAATAATTTGGAGCTTCATTTGTCATTTCATTTGTGTAATATACATGCACACACTGACAGGAAGGACACATAGTAGTTGACTTTGAGATGGGGCAGTTTTGTGAAAGAGCTGACATACTTTATCCAACAAAGTGGCTTTCAGAAGCCTCTTAGGGAAGAAGAAACAAGTTGGAGTCAAATGAGCATGCTTACGTAGTATTTGGTAAAAAACGTTCACAGTAGCAAACATGTAAGAGAACAGAAGGGTATATTGCTGACAATAAAATCAGTGCCAGAGACAAGTTTTCCATCGGGGTAAAGGTTATCTTTTTTTCTTTCTTTCTTAATGCTGGGGGAAGGGCAGTAACTGAGGACAAGAGGGAAATTGTGGGGGACTGATGTTAGATAAACTATTTTGTCTTTGTGTTGACATTATATTGGCTACAGCCTACACAGAAGGGATGCCTGGAAAAAAGTAAGGAGAGAGAGGCATTAATATTTTTTAGTGTGCGTGGGTGCGCCAGCTCTAGAGGGGCCCATGTTTTCTTAGGGCTCAGATGGCAAAGCTAAGCATTCAGCCTACGGCAGGAAAAAAGTGCCTTTTTTGTTTTCTGACTGCGGAGTCCAGGCATTCCCAGGGGAACACAATGAATGGCCCGTTTTGTCCAACACGGTTTCATAGACATAGATTTCTTGTTTTTTCATAATTATTCTTGCCCGTCATTGGGTGTGCACATGACATTTGAGCGTGTTTTAAAGTCTTAACACACTCATGTGCCTGCAATAAAGTTACTCATAACAATCCCGGCTTTCTCCAGACAACAGAGCAGGGTCTGTTGTTTTCACAAGTCACAGCAGCTGGGAGGCAATTGTGAAGACAACAGCTTAATCTAGCTGGAAAATACAGGAAGAAGAGAGTATACACTAAATTTCCTCCCATATTATTCAAACAATGAAGAATTTTTTAAAAATGGCAATGGGTGGTCTTATTCAATAACTGATTGGCAGAACGTGCTTTAAATTTCTTTAGAAGGTTGTCTTTTAATGTTAAGGGTCTACAAGGTTACATTCATCATGTTTGTCAATCAGCTAAAAGGCAGGCTCAGGCAGTGATACACAGCCGCATTTCAATGGCTAAAGAAGGTTGTTACATATAATTTGTTTTTCTTATAACTTGTTTAGTAGCAGTTGGTGTTTGTTAAAAGGATGCTATAACCTAGTAGTTGTGAAGCAATGGTTAAATCTACTTTGGAAGGCATGTGAAAGAGTAAGAGATTCATGGTAACACACATCTTCATGCCAGGCTGAATTTCTGGTTTGTAGTCATTAGCAAGTTTTAAATTTCACACTGAATAACAGAATTTAGGGAAAAAGAGAAGTACTCAGAAAGATTTAAATCTGACCTGGGACATCAGAGTGGTAAACTGGCTGTACTTTTCTGGGTGCCCAAGTGAACCAAGTTGCTTTTATTTCACTCGGAGGGCAGGAGATAAGAAATGTGAGAACTACAATACAAAGAAAACTTTTCCATGTTCATCTATGCTTTCTTTTGGGAGAAAAGGGATTAAGCAGGATTTGGGGAAGGAAGTGGCTTAAAAAGCAAGATTGGCAGGGCTGTGCTTAACTGTTTCAAACTCCACTACCCTTTTCCCTTAAGGAAACATTTTGTAAAAGAACTTTATATGGACTCTTAAAAGATAGCTTGGTGGCATGAAAGTGTTTGTTCTCTAAGACATATGGTTTTATTCATATTTTATTAGGAAAGATAAAGCAATTAAGGCTGATAATTTTACTAGGTAACTCATCTCATAACCTTTTAGGCACTCATAACATCTGAATAAATTTAATCTTATTCCCCTCCCATTCTCGGTATGGAAATACTGTCTCCTCATGAAAGTGTGTTCAGATGGAAATCTAACTGAGAAATCCAAATGCCACTTGGGAACACAGGATGACCTTCACTGCCTTATCTCTTCTTATGGGCTGAGCAAGAAGAGACATTTACCCCTATTATTTATTGAGTACATACTCTAATTTTCCATAAATTTATTTTTGAAAAACATTTCTGTCATATTATTTCCTTGTTATTTTACACATCTCCCCCCCCCCCCCATTCTTGGCAGAATATAGCACCGAAAGCCCAATAGCCAGGGTCTTGGTGTATCAAGATCTAGTGTAAAAGTCAATCCTTTCAGTGTCTTTGCTGAAATCACCCTGCTAATCCTAATACCAAAGCATAGTTAATTATGTACATACCTTTATTTTAGTTCTTGCCATTTAAGCTTAAAATTTTAATAACAGTCCTCATTTATGGTCTTATGTACTAGTCACTGAATCACTGAATCATTTTTATGTGTATTTTCATTAATCTTTATGAATATTCAATAATGTGGATTTTATTATTACCATTTGACAGATAAGGAAATTAAGGTTACATATCTAGTTAGTTAAAACCATATATCAAATTTAGGTCTCTGCAGCTTCAAAACTTGTGATCTTTCTACTAGACCCTACTGCTTCCCAGTTAAATGAAAGAGGGGGTACAGCAGTGCCAAGTTAACAGGAAGAAGGAACATAAATCTAAAGATAATAGAATTTTTAAAAATTCTTTTCCTCCCTTACTTTGTAATCCAATCACAGGGTCAGTTGAGGAAGGCAGCTGAGTTGAGTGGCAGCCCGGTAGGGGTTAAGGAAAGTGGTTTATGATGGTGATGGCTGCATAAGAGTTGGGGCCAACTAGATGAAGGCTGCCAAATGGGCAAATGACTTGGCAGGGTCATGAGATTGGTAACATATAGGAGGTAGGGAAAAGAAATGTTTATATACACTCACATATATATTACATATAAGCATATACCCATACATATATATACATACATGTGCATATACACACATATACATATACACATAATGGGGGCTTGATTTTTTTAATTTAATTTTTTTATTGAGGTATAATTGACACATTATATAACACATTATATAACACATTAGTTTGAGATGTACAACATATTGATTTAATATATATTTGTATGTATTTTTATTTTGCAAATTGCAAAATGGTCACCATACTAAGTCACTATACATAATTATATTTTTCTTGTGAACTTTTAAGATTTGCTCTCTTGATAACTTTCAACTATGCCCAAAGTATTATTAATTATAATCACCAAATTGTATATTATATTCCCATGACTTATTTATTTAGTTGCTAAAGAGAGACAGAGAGAGGAACAGATAGGAACACACAAACAAGGGACAGAGATGAGAAGCATCAATCCTTTGTTGCAGCACCTTAGTTATTCATTGATTGCTTTCTTACTTGTACCTTTACCTGGGGGCTATAGCCAAGTCAGTGACCCCTTGCTCAAGTCAGTGACCTTGGGCTTCAAGCCAGTTACCTTTGGGCTTAAGCCAACAACCATGGGTCATGTCTATGATCCTATGCTCAAGCCAGTGACCCCACACTCAAGCTGATGAGCCCATGCTCAGGTCGGATGAGCCCAAGCTCAGGCAGAGACCTTGGGGTTTCAAACCTGGGTCCTCTACGTCCCATGCTGATGCTCTATCCACTACACTGCTCCCTGGTCAGGCTGACTTATTTATTTTATAACTGGAAGTTTGTATCTTTTGACCCCCTTTATCTTTATTGCTCACTCCCCACCCCCTTTCTCTAGCGACTAGTCTGTTGTCTGTATCTGTGAGACGCACCTGAGCTAGTTGTTTTTGTTTTCTGGGTTTTAGTTTTTTAGATTCCATATCTAAGTGAGGTCATATTGTATTTTTCTTTATTCTGTTTTATTGATCTTTGTATTTTTTATGTCACTACCATACTGTTTTGATTACTCTAGCTTTGCAATATAGTTTAAAATCAGAGCATGTGATGCACCATCTTTGTTTTTGTCATGATTACTTTGGCTATTCAAGGTCTTTTGTGGTTCCATACAAATTTTAGATTTTTAAAAAAGTTTTTTGTAAAAATGCCAATGGAATTTTGATAGGGTTATAATTTTGTGTTTTTTAGAAAAGAGAGTATAATTATGAACAGAGGAAGACAAGAATACAGTTTGTGGTAATAGGTTAGACTTCGAAGTATCAATGTGATTTCATGGTTAAATATACGTCAATATGTTGATATAGGTAAATTTAGATATGCAGAAATGGGTATAAGTATGTGTATGAGTATGTGTAATATATACATACATTTCTAAGCTCTGAGAGGGCCAGAGGAGCAAATTGCACCCAATAGTAATGAACATATTTTGCACCCAGATTTTGGCTTCCAAATATTATTCTTTTGAGTGCATGTCTGGAGTAGGGACAATACCAGATACCTCTGGGACACCTTAGTATTCTATAAAGTAAAGAATTATAAGGGCATAAAAAAGGTTGCAAAATTCAGCCTGAAGGGCCAATCTGTGTCCATATCTGGTATAAGGTAAGAATAAAAACAAAACAATGAATTTATTAAATTTAATACTATTAGAATCCACAAATCTATTTATATATATACATAATGAAAAATGAAAGAGGAAAAAGCTCTTCTTGATAGACTGCTAATTAAAAAAGTACAAGAAATTATGGAAAGAAAATCACCACTTGGCCACCATCATAGTAATAATGAATTCAGATAAGAAACATGAAGAGTTGGATGAGGACTAGGATATTTATATAGTTTAAAAGTATCTCCCCACACAATACCTAGAAAATTACAAAGGGAAAAAGTATAACAGTATAGTGGGGTAACCTGAAAGATACCTCATTACTTAGGTGAACTAATATCAATGGGACAAATAGTACCAAATTGATGTATGGTACCTATCGATAATAGGATGCAGTAAGAAGAGCATTTCATCATTTTTTGTGATATTTCTGCCTAAAATGGATACCCTGAATCCAATCATAAGAAAACATCAGGAAATAAAGTTAGGGACAGTCTACAAAATAACTGCCTTGAAAAATCAGTACTGTTAAGGTCATAAAGGTCAACAAAGAACTGAATAACTGTTCCAAACTGTAGGAGACTGAAGAAACATGCCAACACACGATCCTGGATCGGATTTTATTGCAATAAAGGATTTATTGGGACATTGGCAGAACTTCACTCTGGTCTTTGAAAGGTATATTGTAGTTCTTCATAATGTTCCTGAATCTCTTCTTTAAATTTGAAATTATTGTAAAATACAATGAGATACCACCTCACACCTGTTAGATTAGCTGCTATTAACAAAACAGGTAATAAGTGCTGGAGAGGCTGTGGAGAAAAAGGAACCCTCATTCACTGTTGGTGGGAATGTAAATTAGTGCAGCCATTATGGAAGACAACTTGGTGGTTCCTCAAAAAATTAAGAATAGAATTACCATATGACCCAGTAATCCCTCTACTGGGTACCCACAAAACTTGAAAACATGGGTATGTAAAGGCACATGCACTCCCATGTTCATCACAGCATTGTTCACAGTGGCCAAGACATGGAAACAGCCAAAATACCCTTCAGTAGAGGATTGGATAAAGAAGTTGTGGTATATATATACAATGGAATACTACTCAGCCATAAGAAATGATGACATAGTATCATTTACGACAACATGGATAAACCTTGATAACATTACACTGAGTGAAATAAGTAAATCAGAGAAAGCTAAGAACTGTATGATTCCATACCTAGGTGGGGCACAAAGTTGAGACTCATGGACATAGATAGGGGTGCAGTGGTTACCAAGGGGAAGAGAGGAGTGGGAGGGAGGGGGGAAGGGTAAGGGCTTAAAGAGAAACAAAATATAGGGTGACAGAAAATGATTTGACTTTGGGTAATGGCTATACAACATAATCAACTGTCCAAATGATGTGGAGATGTTTTCTCTAAATCTATGTACTCTGATTGACCAATGTCACCCTGTTAAATTTAATTGTCTAAATAAAAAGAAACAAAAATAGAAGACTTAAAATACAAAAAATTAATCTTAACTTATATTCAAAGAGCTTAAGAATGGAAAGTGATGGTTGATCATTGGCTCAATGTTGTGATTTTATTGATACTTAGAGGTTTCTAAGTATCAAGGATTTTTTTCTTACAAGGATTCATTTTTATGCCCTTTTCACTTATATTTGAATATATTATCCTTATGTTTGGAAGAACCCTATAAAAAAATGAGATCTTTGAGCCTAGGTCATGGTTACTGCTATTCTTTACAAACATTTTAATCAATATGTTATTCTTAGCTCTGAGATTCACAAACGTCACTGTTGATATGATTTCAATATTGATGAAATAAACCTAATAGTATCCTATGAAGAGTCATCATCAACAAACAACGATGTAGATTCATCCTCAAGAATTCCATAGAGTACTGAAGTTGGAAAAGATAGATGTTTTGTTACATTCATTTTCAACCAACAACAATCCAACAAGTGACCATATAATGTCCACCAATGATGGAACCAGATTTAAACTTTGATCAATGATTGTATCTTCTCAATTTTTAGAAAGGTAGAAAAACTAAATGACCACAGAAAAATCTTAGTGGTATTTGCTTGGCCGATTAAATCTCTATCTCCCTTTAGATTGAAAGGCATTATATCAATAATAAAAAGGCATCAGAATCCCTTGGTTTTGAATTTGGCTTTATCAATTTATTAACTCTGTAGGGTTTATTAACCTTTCCTAATTGATGAAATGACATAATGATATATTCCTAACTTGTGTTGTGTGGATTGAGAGTAAGTGTGAAAGTATCTAGGATGTATTTTCTGGAATGTCGTAAGTCTTCAAGAAGTCATAAGTTATATTTCTTAAAATGCTGTATTCCTAGAAACAATTCTACATATATAACTATGCTAGAGCCTCAAATAAAAAATTTCTTGGCTTAGAAGTATTATATGTAATGTAAATACACTCATTTATATTTATAGATTCAATGTATAGTAAATGTAGAGGTAATAATGTATAGTAATTTATAAAATAATTCATATCTTTCAAATGATTTCTATTTATTTTAAGTGGTGTTCATCCCTATCATCTAAGTGATAGACTTTTTATTATCTAGCATTTCTAAACATTTTAAAACCCATGTGCCCTCTAAATAGAAAAAAATAACCTTATACAATTTGTTAACAGAAAATTTAAATTATGTGAAATGCTGACACAAGAAAAATATTTTTATTTTCCAAGATGCACACTTCAAATATTTGTTTTTCCTAGGCCATGACAGCACAGAGCCAGTAATTTCTAATGTGAGCCATAATGCTCTGCTTTGTTTTCCTGACTATAGATATGGTAAAACCCGAGTTATAAATATATAACCGAGTTTTCATATGCTGATGAAATTTGGTTTACAGCTTTGAGAGCTCTGTACATTTATATATACTATTTCAAGCTACTCTCACTAAAAAATTTTCAAAGCTCTTCTCCCCCTTTCTTCCCTACTCTTCTTCCCACAAAGTTGACCTGAGGTACCGCCTTGAAAATTTCTTCCCATTAGTACTGCTCCCTCCACTTATTAGTTGCCTGACCTCGTGGCAAGCTACTAAGCTTATTTGTGCCTCCTCTATCAAATGGAGAAAATAACAGTACCTGCCTCATGAAGACTTTTTGTGAATTAAATGAGTTCATGCATGTAAAGGACTTAAAAAAGTGCCTGGCACATTGCAAGTGCTGTATCAGTGCTATGCTATTACTATTTTTACTATTATCATTATTATGATTACCCATACAATTACCATAATGCCTTAAAGCAATATAATAACATGGTGTTGTTATAAAGGCTTGAGAATCAAATTGGATTAGTATCTGTCATTAGGATTTCTTCAGTCTGAATCTCTTAATTTTATACCGGCCAAAATAATTCCTTTGTTATTTCACTGAAAATATTGTTCTCTGTTTTGCAAGATCTTTATTTACTTATTCTTCTTACAGAAAACCTTCATAGGATAAGATAAACCCAGCTGTGTTTCTCAGAGCCTTTTCTCCTACCTACCCTTCACAAATGTGCTTTGGTGATTCTTAAGTCATGTATACCCATCACCCCAAAGCTTAAGCTGGAAAAACACCAGTAACAATGGGGCAGGGTCACTGTTTTTCTCAGGGCATAATGAATCTCCAAGAGGAGGAGAAAATATGTGCAGTGAAGAACACACACACACACACACACACACACACACACACACACACACACACACATGATTCTGAAATGCTTTCCAAAAGATGTGCCTCTTTATGAGAGCACTGAACTAGTTTGAAATGATCAAATTTAAACTCAGTGGATAATGTCTACTATGTATTAAACACTGAAACACTTTACATTATTTTCTCCTCACAACAGCCTTGTGAGGTAGGTATTGCTCTTTTTTTAATGATGATAAACTAAAATTAAGCAATGTGTTACATTACTGACTCTGACCTAGATCTTTTAGTTTCATTTCAGTTACTCAAACCTTATTCTACTGTAACAGAGTTGCCTCCGACTGATGTAATACACTTTTCAATATTTTTTGTTGTTAAAATAAAACTTAAAGATATGTATCTACTCTTGCTTCTTCTCTCCAAATGCCAGTATTCTGCCATTTCGAGAGATTATTAGCTCCTAGGACTAAAAAGTGATGCTGCTTGAGTTTGTAATTCTTGGTGAATTTGAGTGTCCTTGTGGTATAAATTGCTTTTCTTTCTAAGCTAAGAGCAGGTGGAACAGGGCTGTCATTTTAACAAGTTCATTCATGTAAATGAAACAAAACAAAACAAAAAGCAAAATAAAACAAAACAATCCCCAGGCAACCTGACAGCTCAGGAGGACTACAGTTTGAGCTCAGGCTTCCCAACAGGACCCTTTTCTGTTCAGTGCTAAAGTAGACTTTTCCTTTTCCTAAGAATATTGTTAATAACCCTTTATTCACAAAGAAAAACCTCTATTGTTTTGGAAAGAGCATAAACTGCAAAAGATTTAGGTTTGAATTCTGACTGTGTCACTTACTAGCTATATTATTTAATCTTTTTTAAAATTTTTCTTCTATTAATTTTTAGAGAGCAGAGAGAGAGTGAGAAAGAGAGAGAGAGAAAGAGAGAGAGAGAGAGAGAGAGAGAGAGAGAGAGAAGGGGGAGGGAGGAGCAGGAAGCATCAACTCCCATATGTGCCTTGACCAGGCAAGCCCAGGGTTTTGAACCGGTGACCTCAGCATTTCAGGTCAACGCTTTATCCACTGCGCCACCACAGGTCAGACCTTAATCTTTATTTTAGTAATCTCATCTGTAAAATGGAAAATTAATGTCTTACTTCATAGGGCTTAATATTTTTTTTTACTTTTGAAAAAATTTTTCTGCTTTTTTGACATATAAATTACATTTAATAAAATTATTTTAAGTATTTGATGAGTTCTGCAAATTGTATACAGTCTTATATAACTCTTTAGCTGTGGAAAGTTTCCTTGTGTCCCTTTTGCAGTCAGATTCCCTCTGTGACACCTGGGTTTATTTCTTTCTTTCTTTTTTTTTTTTTTTTTTTTTTTGTATCTTTCTGAAGCTAGAAACGGGGAGAGACAGTGAGACTCCCGCATGTGCCCGACCGGGATCCACCTGGCACGCCCACCAGGGGTGATGCCCTGCCCACCAGGGGGCGATGCTCTGCCCCTCCGGGGCATCGCTCTATTGCGACCAGAGCCACTCCAGCACCTGGGGCAGAGGCCAAGGAGCCATCCCCAGCGCCCGGGCCATCCTTGCTCCAATGGAGCCTCGGCTGCGGGAGGGGAAGAGAGAGACAGAGAGGAAGGAGAGGGGAAGGGGTGGAGAAGCAGTTGGATGCCTCTCCTGTGTGCCCTGGCCGGGAATCGAACCCGGGACTTCTGCACGCCAGGCTGACGCTCCACCACTGAGCCAACCGGCCAGGGCCACCTGGGTCCATTTCATTGATCTGCTTTCTGTCACTATAATTATGCCTTTTCAGGAACTTCATACAAAAGTAATATATACTCTTTTATGTTCAATTTCTTTTTTTTTTTTTTTTTTTGTATTTTTCTGAAGTTGGAAATGGGGAGGCAGTCAGACAGACTCCCGCATGCGCCTGACTAGGATCCACCCAGCATGCCCGCCAGGGGGCGATGCTCTGCCCATCTGGGGCGTTGCTCTGTTGTGACCAGAGCCATTCTAGTGCCTGAGGCAGAGGCCATGGAGCCATCCTCAGCGCTCGGGCCAACTTTGCTCCAATGGAGCCTAGGCTGCGGGAGGGGAAGAGAGAGACAGAGAGGAAGGAGAGGGGGAGGGGTGGAGAAGCAGATGGGCGCTTCTCCTGTGTGCCCTGGCCGGGAATCAAACCTGGGACTCTTGCACGCCAGGCTGACGCTCTACCACTGAGCCAACCGGCCAGGGCCCAATTTCTTTTATTTAGCATGCTTTGTTTTTCAATTCTTTTATATTTACTGGATCTCTGAATATGTTGTTCCTTTATATTGCTAACTGGTATCCCACAGAATGGAAATACCATGACTTGTTTAGCAAACCTCTAGTCAACAGACCATTGGATTGAGTTTAGTTACTATCAACTATTATGAATAATGTTGCAAGTCCTATTGACACATATGCTTTCATTTTTATTGTTTATATATCTAAGAGTGTGTTGATTGCTGGACTGCATGGCAATTGTACACCTAACTTTATAAGAAAGTGGTTTTATCATTTTGAATTCCCACTAGCAATGTATGAGACTTCCAGTTGCTCTGCAACCTTCCCAATACTTGGTATTGTCAATCTTTAAAATTTTCACTGTTCTAGTAGATTTTAGGTGCATTGCATTGTGCTTTCTACATTCATTTATTTGATTGGTGAGTCCTCTCATATACTTATTGGCCAGTTACATATTTTTGTATGTAAATTATCTATTTAAATCTTTAGCCATTTTTAAATTTATTTATTTCATAACACTTTTTTTTTTGTATTTTTTCAAAGTGAGAAGTGGGGAAAAACAGATTCCTGCATGTACCCTACTGGGATCCACCTGGCATCCCCACCAGGGGGTGATGCTCTGCCCATCTGGGGCATTGTGCCACTGCAACTGGAGCCATTCTAGCAACTGAGGTGGAGGCCATGGAGCCATCCTCAGTGCCCTGGGCCAACTTTGCTCCAATGGAGCCTTGGCTGTGGGAGGGGAAGAGAGAAACAGAGAGAAAGGAGAGAGGGAAGAGTGGAGAAGCAGATGGGCACTTCTCCTGTATGCCCTGGCTGGGAATCGAACACAGAACTTCCACACACTGGGCCGATGCTCTATTACTGAGTCAACTGGCCAGGGTCAACAGTCTTTTTTTTTTTAATAATCTGAGTAGTAGGTGCTATATTTTAATTTGCACATATTTTCTCTCAGTTTGTGGCTTGCTTTTTTGCCTTTTTAATCATGTCTTTCAAAAGACCAAAGTTTATAATTTGGTGACTTTTATTACTTGTTTCTTTTCTAGTTCATGGCTTTGTGTTCTGTTTTAAAATATTAGTCGAACACAATGCTATAAAGACTTTCTGCTGTATATTTTTCTAGAACTTTTCTAGTTTTAGACCATATGTGTCAATGGTAATCCATTTTTAGTTAAATTTTTGTGTTTGATATTAGATTAAGGTTTAGATTTAGGTCAGATAACCATTTCTAGCAAAAATGTGCTTAAAAGACTATCCTTTCCTCATTGAATTACCTTGGCATCATTTTGAAAATCAAGTATGGTTTTATTTCTGAACTCTCTATTTTGTTCTAATGATTTATATGTCTATCCTTACAATAATATCACCCATAATTTATTACGGTAGCATTATAGTAAGACTTATTTAAAAATTCTTATTGACTTTATTGGGGTGATATTGGTTAATAAAATTATATTGGTTTCAGGTGTATAATTTTATAATACGTCATCTGTATATTGTATTGTATGTTTACCATACAAAGACAGTCTCCTTCCATTACCATTTTTTCTCCCCTTTACCCTCTTTTATGTCCCCCACCCTCCTTTCCCTCTGGTACTCACCACACTGCTGTATGTGTCTATGAGGTTTTTTGTTTGTTTTTGTGTTTTTGCTTAATCCCTTCTGCTTTCTCATCCAGCCTCCCACAACCCCTTTCCCTGTAACAACTGAGAGTCTGTTTTCTATATTTATAAGTCTATTTCTATTTCATTTGTTTATTTTGTTCATTAGAGTTCACATATGAATGAAATCATATGGTACTTGTCTTTCTCTGACAGGCTTATTTCACTTAGCATAATGTTCTCCAGGTCCATCAATGCTGTCCCAAGGGTAAGATTTCCTTCTTTTTTTAACAGATGAGTAGTATTCCATTGTGTAAATGTATCACAGCTTGCTTGCTTATTTATTTGTTTATTTTTTTACTTACTTATTTATCTTTTCTTTCAAGTGAGGGAAGGAGAGATAGACAGACAGACTTCCAAATGCACCCAGCTGGGATTGACCCGGCAACCCCTGTCTTGGGCTGATGCTTTGCCCATATGGGGTCATGATTGCAACCACACTATTTTTAGCACCTGAGGCAGAAGCTCCAGGGAGCCATCCTCAGTGCCTGGGGCTGATGTCCTCAAACCAATCGAGCCGTGGCTGTGGGAGGAGAAGAGAAAGAGAGGAGGGGTGGAGAAGCAGATGGTTGCTTCTCCTGTGTGCCCTGACCAGGAATCGAACAAGGGACATCTGCATGCCGAGATGACACTCTACCACTGAGCTAACCATCCAGGGCTCTACCACAGCTTTTTTATCCACTCATTTACTGATGGGCACTTGGGCTGTTTCCAAAGGTTGGCTATTGTAAATAATGTTGCAGTGAGGTTGGCTATTGTAAATAATGATGCAGTTGTAAATAATGAGCATAGGGGTGTATATATTCTTTCAGTCAGTATTTAGGTTTCTTTGGATAAATTCCCAGATATGGATCTCTGGGTCATAAGGTAGTTCCATTTTTACATTTTTTGAGGAAACTCCAAATTGCTTTCCACTGGCAGAACCAATCTACATTGCCATCAAAAGTTTTCTTTTCTCCCCATCCTCATCAACATTTGCTGTTTGTTGATTTATTGATGATAGCCATTCTGAGAAGTGTGAGGTGATATCTCATTGTGGTTTTAATTTGCATCTCTGTGATGATTAGTGATGTTGAACCATCTTTTCTTATATCTACCATCTGTATGTCCTCTTTGGAGAAGTATCTGTTTAGGTCCTATGCTCAATTTTTAATTGGATTGTTTTTGGGTTTTTTTGGTGTTGAGTTGTATAAATTCTTCATAAATTTTAGATACTAACCCTTTACCACATGAATCATTGGCATATGTGTTCTCCCATTCAATGGGTTGTCTTATCATTTTGTTGATAGTTTCCTTCACTGTGCAAAAATTTTTAGTTTGATGCAGTCCCATTTGTTTATTTTTTCTTTTGTTTCTATTGCCCAAGGAGACATATAAAAATATTGTTATGGGAAATGTTCAAAATTTTACTCTCTATATTTTCTTCCATGATTCTTACAATATTGACTCATATTTAAATCCTTAATCCATATTGAGTTTATTCTTGTGTATGGTATAAGAAGGCAGTTTAGTTTTTTTGGTGTTTTTTTACATGTATCGGCCCTATTTTTGCAACACCATTTATTGAACAGACTGTCTTTACCACTTTGTATGTTTTTGCCTCTTTTGATTAATAGAAATTGACCATAAAGGTATGGATTTATTTCTTGGCTCTCTGTTCTGTTCTGCTGATCTATATGTTGTTTTTATGCCAGTACTATGCTATTTTGATTATTATGGCCATGTAGTATAGTTTGATATCAGACAGTGTGATTCCTCCAACTTTGTTGTTCTTTTTCAAGATTACTGTTGGTATGTGTGTCTTTTGTGTTTGTAATATGTGTTCTAGTTCTGTGAAATACACCACTGGTATCTTGATAAGTATGATATGTGTTGAATCTATAGATTTATTTGGGTACTGTGGACATTTTAATGATGTCAATTCTTTCAATCCATATACATGGCATATGCTTCTACTTTCTTGTATTTTAAATTTTTGTTTAGTGTCTTATATTTTTTCGAGTACAGGTTTTTTACATTCTAGGTTAAATTTATTCCTAGGTATTTTATTCTTTTGGAAACAATTGTGAATGAGATTGTATTCTTTGTTTTTCTCTCTGATAGCTCATTATTAGTGTATAAAAATGCAACTGGTTTCTGGATATTTTTTATCCTGCTACTTTACTGAATTTGTATATTAGTCTTAGGAGGTGTTTGGTGAAGTTTTTAGGGTTCTCAATATACAGTTATGCCACCTGAAAATAATAACTGCTTTTCTTCTTCCTTTTGAGTTTGGATGCCTTTTATTATTATTTTTTAAATTGCTGTTTACCATATTGAAGAAGAGTGATGAAAATGGACATCCCTGTCTTGTTCTTGATATTAAGGGAAATGCTTTTAGTTTTTGCCCATTGACTATTTGGCTTTGTTACAATATATATGGCCTTTATTATGTTGAGGTATGTTCCCTCTATTCCCACTTTGCTGAGAGTTTCTGCATCTATTGATATGACTGTGTCATTTTTATCCTTCATTTTGTTTATGTGGTGTATCACATTTATTGATTTGTGAATATTGTACCAAATTAACATCCCTGGAGTAAACCCCACCTGATCATGGTGTAGGATCTTTTTAATGTATTGCTGTATACAATTTGCTAATATTTTGTTGAGGATTTTAGCATCTATGTTTATTGTGGATATTGGCCAATAATATTCTTTTGTAATGTCCTTATCTGTTTTGGAATATAATAATGCTGTCCTCATAAAATTAGCTTGGGAGTCTTCCCTCCTCTTGAATTATTAGGACTAGTTTGAGAAGAATATATAATATTCCTTCTTTATATATGGTACAATTCACCAGTGAAGCCATTCCGTCTAGTCTATTTTTGTTTCTTGGGAGATTTTTTAAATTATTATTAATGCTTCAGTTTCACTAGTTGTAATCTCTATTCAGAATCTCTGATTTATCCTGATCCAGTTTTGGAAGATTGTATGTTTCTAAGAATTAATCATTTCATCCAGATGGTCCAATTTACTGGTGTATATGGTGTATAGTTGTTCATCATATTTTCTTAGAATCCCTGTATTTCTCTGGAGTTGGTTGTTAGCTCTCCTTTTTCATTTCTGATTTTATTTATTTGGGTCCTCTCTCTTTTTCTTGATGAATCTGGCTAAAGGTTTGTCAATCTTATTTATCTTTTTAAAGAACCAGCTCTTGGTTTCATTGATCTTTTATATTTTTTTAGATTCTATTTTATTTTTTCTGCTCTGATCTTTGTTGTTTTCTTTCTTCTATTCACTTAGGGCAACAGTTCTCAACCTGTGGGTCGCGACCCCGGTGGGGGTCGAACGACCAAAACACAGGGGTTGCCTAAAGCCATATTTTATTTAAAAATGTATTGTATAATAAATATGTATTTTCCAATGGCTTTAGGCGACCCCTGTGTTTTGGTCGTTCGACCCCCACCGAGGTCGCGGCCCACGGGTTGAGAACCGCTGACTTAGGGCTTTGTTTGCTGTATTTTTCTAGTCCTTGAAGTGTAAATTTAGATTATTCATTTAAGATTCTTTTTTTGTTTGTTTTTGAGGTAGGCCTGTAATGCTATGAATTTCCCTCTTGAGACTGCTTACACTGTGTCCCATAGATTTTGGGTTGTTGTGTTCTGATTTTCATTTGTTTCATGGTATCTCTTAATTTTTTAAAATTTCATTATTAACCCATTCATTCATTGTATAGTAACATGTTATTTAGCCTCCATATCTTTGTGTGTTTTTCAGTTTTTTTTAAATCAATTTCTAGTTTCATACCATTATAGTAAAAAAAAGTGCTTGATAAGATTTCAATCTTTTTAAATTTATTGGGATTTGTTTTGTGTCTTGGTGTGGTCTGTTCTAGAAAATGTTTCATGTGCACTTGAGCAGAAGGTGTATTCTGCTGTTTTGGGGTGAAATGCTCTGAAGATACCAATTCTGATTTGGTATGTCATTTAAGGCCGCTGTTTCTTGGTTGATTTTCTGTCTGTAAGATCTATTCATTGATGTTAATGGGATATTAAAATACCCTTCTATGACTGTATGATTGTCAGTTTCTCCCTTTATGCCCATCAAGATTTGTTTACATATTTAGGTGGTCCTATGTGGGGTGCATGAATGATTATCAATCTATATCCTCTTATTGAATTTCTCTCTTTACATTATGTAGTCTCTTTGTCTTTTATCATAGCTTTTGTTTTGAAGTCTGTTGTGTCAAGTATAAATATTGCTACCCCAGATGTTTTTCCTTCCCACTTGCATAAAATATCACTTTCCATCCCTTTACTTTTAGTATGTGTGTGTATTATGTTTTCTGAAGGGGTCTCTTGTAGACAGCATGTATATGGGTCTCATTTTCTTATCCATTCTGCTACCCTATATCTTTTGATTGGAGCATTGAAACTATTTACATTTAAAGTAATTATTGATAGGTATGTATTTATTGCAATTTTATTCTTTTAGCTATGTTCCTCTGTGTGTTTTCTTTCTTCTTCCTCTTCTTAAAGCAGGTTTTTAAACTTCTTGTAATACTAGTTTGGTGGTAACAAGTTCCTTTCTTTTCTGGGAAGCTCTTTATTGCTCCTTTAATTAAAAGAATTATTGATTGATTTTTGAAAAAAGAGACAGAGTGAGAAAGAGAGAGATTCATTGTTCTACTTATTCATGCCATCATTGGTTGATTCTTGTACGTGCCTTGAATGGAGGTTGAACCCACAACCTTGGCATGTTGAGACTATGCTCTAACCAACTAAGCCTCCTTTAATATTCTAGCTGGATGATGTAGTCTTGGTTGTAGATCCTTGCTTTTTATCATTTTGAATATTTCATGCCAATTGATTTTGGCCTAAAATGTTTCTGTTAAGAAATCAACTGACAGTCTTATGGGAGCTCCCCTGTAGGTAACTAACTTTCTTTCTCTTTCAGCTTTTAAGAATATCTTTTTGTCTTTAGCCTTTGTCATTTTAATTATGATGTGTTTTGATGTGAGCCTCTTTGGGTTCATGTTGTTTGTGACTGTCTGTGCTTCCTGGACTGGTGTGTCTTTTTCTTTCACCAGGTTAGGATGGTGTTATCATTATTTCTTCATATAGGTTCTTGATTCCTTACTCATTCTTTCCTCCTTCTGATATCCCTATGATGTAGATGTTACATTTCAGGTTATCTAAAGTTTCCTTTATCCTCATTTTAAAAAATACTTTCTTTTTTAAAAATTTTGAAATTGATTTTAAAAGGGAGAGAGAGAAACATCAACTTATTGTTCCATTTCTCATGCATTCATTGGTTGATTCTTTTTTTTTTATTATTAAATTTAATGCAGTGACATTGATAAATCAGGGTACATATGTTGAGAGAAAATATCTCTAGATTATTTTGACATTTGATTGTGCTGTATACCCCTCCCCCAAAGTTAAATTGTCTTCTGTCACCTTCTATCTGGTTTTCTTTGTGCCCCTCCCCTCCCCTAACCCCTCTCTCCTTCTTCACCCCCTCCCCCCTCCCCCAACCTCCCACCCCTGTTGCCATCACATTCTTGTTCATGTCTCTGAGTCTCATTTTTATGTCCCTTCTATGTATGGATTCATCTTAGTTTTTTTTCTCTGATTTACTTATTTCACTCCGTATAATGTTGTCAAGGTCCATCCATGTTATTGTAAATGATCCGATGTCATCATTTCTTATGGCTGAGTAGTATTCCATAGTATATATGTACCAAAGCTTTTTAATCCACTCGTCGTCTGATGGACACTTGGGCTGTTTCCAGATCTTCGCTATTGTGAACAATGCTGCCACAAATATGCGGGTGCATTTCTCCTTTTCGAGCCGTTCTATGGTGTCCTTGGGGTATATTCCTAAAAGTGGGATAGCTGGGTCAAAAGGCAGTTCGATTTTCAGATTTTTGAGGAATCTCCATACTGTTTTCCACAGTGGCTGCACCAGTCTGCATTCCCACCAGCAGTGCAGGAGGGTTCCCTTTTCTCCACATCCTCGCCAGCACTTATTCTGTGTTGTTTTGTTGATAAGCGCCATTCTGACTGGTGTGAGGTGATATCTCATTGTGGTTTTAATTTGCATTTCTCTAATGATTAGTGATGTTGAGCATTTTTTCATATGCCTATTGGCCATCTGTATGTCCTCTTTGGAGAAGTGTCTATTCATCTCTTTTGCCCATTTTTGGATTGGGTTGTTTGTCTTCCTGGTGTTGAGTTTTACAAGTTCTTTATAAATTTTGGTTATTAACCCCTTATCAGACGTATTGTCAAATATGTTCTCCCATTGTGTAGTTTGTCTTTTTATTCTGTTCTTGTTGTCTTTAGCTGTGCAAAAGCTTTTTAGTTTGATATAGTCCCATTTGTTTATCCTGTCTTTTATTTCACTTCCCCGTGGAGATAAATCAGCAAATATATTGCTCCGAGAGATGTCCGAGAGCTTACTGCCTATGTTTTCTTCTAAGATGCTTATGGTTTCACGGCCTACATTTAAGTCTTTTATCCATTTTGAGTTTATTTTTGTGAGTGGTGTAAGCTGGTGATCTAGTTTCATTTTTTTGCAGGTAGCTGTCCAATTTTCCCATTGGTTGATTCTTATATGTGCCCTGACTGGAGATTGAATCTATAACCTTGGTGTATCAGGATGATGTTCTAACAAACTTAGCTACTTGACCAGGGAAATTTTTTTTCATTTTCCTGCTCTGATTGGTTGTTTTCTGCTACCTTGTCTTCCAAATCACTGATTCTATCCTCTGCTTCATCCAACCTACTCTTTATTTTTTCTAGTGTATTCTTCCTGTCAAGTATTATAGTCTTTATTTCTGACTGCTTTTTTTATGATTTTTATGTATTTTTTAATGCTTGCTCTCTTTTTGTTGAAATTCTTACTAGGTTCCTTGAGTATCCTTATAACCATTTATTTAAAACTTTTTATCTGGTATATTTTTTACCTTCATTTTGTTTAGCTTTATCCTGGAGATTTCTCTTGTACTTTCATTTGGGGCATATTTCTTTGTTTCCCAGTTTTGGCTGTATCTTTGTGTTTGTTTCTATGTATTAGGTAGATCTGCTATGACTCCCAGTCTTGACAGGGTGGCCTTATGTAGTAGGTGTCCAATGGCGCAGTTTCCTTGATCAGCTGATCTTGGTGCTTCAGGAATGTCCTTAGTGTGGTTTATGTGGGCCCTCTTGTTGTGATTGAGTCTTGATTGCTATTGGCCCTTTTGTGTGTGAGATCAACCCTCACTGGCTGGCTGTCTATGAGGTTCAATGCTGACTGCAGTGTATAAGCTGCTGTGCAGGTGCTGATCACACAAAGCAGCATTTCCCTTAGCATAGTCTGGTGCTCTCAGGATCTCCCTTTGGATATGTAACTTGTGTAACTAATTGGACCCTTCTCTGATGTCTGAAGCTGGACCCTGGGTGTGTTGGTTTTGGGGTTTCATGGGAGGGATTCTGGTATAGGCCAATGTCAGATACTGACTGTGACTGGCTCTGGTCAACCTGTTTGGAACTACAAAACATTTCAGTTTGTGGCTGCCTCTCTTATGCTTGGGTGTGTTCAAGAAGGACTAAGCTGTACACTAAGGCCAGGTTTTATCAGCACCAGGACTGTGGGTGGTCAGCAAAAGTCCCAAGGCACTCTGAGATCCACCTCTGCCTGCTTTGATCATCTGGCTCCCTGACAGGCTCAGTCACTAAAAGAGCCTCTGGCTGTACTCAGATTGTATGAGGTATATTCTTAGTGAGTTACCATTAGGAGCAAGTGGTGTTCACAGATTGATAGAGGTTCACTGTCAGTGCCAGTGCTGAGTCTGAGGCCACTCAGAAAATGTCCCAGGGTATACCTAATCTAGCTTCCACCTGCCAGGTGCCGACAGACCTTTATGATGGGGTGCAATCTCAGAGAGTCATCAATATGAGGCCAGCAGTGTTTATCAGACTGAAACAGGCCAAAATATGGCTGTGTGAAGGAGGGCTGTACAGTGGTTATGCATTTGATGACAAAATAGCTTCGTTCTAGAGATGTACAACTTAGTCTGTCCAAGACTCTGCCAGGTATTCAAGCTCAACAGAGCAGGACGGAAAGGAGTCGGGAGGGTGTGGCTAGTGGAAGTCCTGTGAGTGGGAGGTGCTGGTCAGGCTTGGGGAAAGGTAGGATGAGTAGCCACTGTTTCAGAGCCACACAACTCAGTCTATCCCGGATTCTTCCCAGACCTCAGCAGGCAGGACCACCAGGAGTCTGGAAGGTGGGACCACCTGGAGTCTGAAGGGTGGAGCTAGAGATCTTTGGTGAGAGGCAGGTGCCAGTCAGGTTCATGAGAGAGTGAGGGGAATGGCATCTACCCCAAAGCTATACCACTCAGTTACTGACACACCTTGAGTCTTCCTAGTCCTCTACACCCTGTCCGAGGCAGCTGACTCCTCAGCAGGACATGAGCTCTGCAGCATAGGGTGACAAGGAATCTAGAGAATGAGGCTATTTCATTATCCCAGGCTGATGCCATAAGGAAGGTAGTGCTCCACCCAAGAAAGTGGCATCTGCAGTATGGGAAAGTAACTCTGCACAGGGATCCTGATGGTTATCCCCTCACCTCTCTCCCCAGAGCCACAAATCCCAGTCTCTCCACATGCAACTGTAGCCACCCCTCTGCCAGAACCCAGGATGAGTGGCTGCAGATAAGATTTTGGACATTGGCCCTTTTCGAGGGCACCTGTGTCTCTAGCATACACTTGTCTTTCCCTGGCAGGCAGAATCACTGTTGATTTTCACATCCAAATGTTATATGGATGCTTCTTCTCAGTACTGGTACTCTTGACTGGAGAGCTCAGTTTGGGATTGAGACCTTATGTTCCTCATAGGTAACCTTTATAGCTGAGATCTCAATCTCAGTTATCACCCATGGGAGTGGGGCAAGCTCATTTTGTGTCTCTGCCTTTCCTGCCAGTCTTGATGTGGCTTCTGTAAATCTTTGGTTATGAGACTTTTATTCAGCTAGTCTTCAGTTGGTTATTCAGGATGATTGTTCTATATTTTAGTTGCTATTCCAGTTTGGTCCTGGGGGGAGGAAAGTATAGCTTCCACCTACTCCACTACCATCTTAGATCTCTTTATAGTAAGTCTTGAAATCTTATTATGGTTGTCTAATTTTGTTGTTACTTTCAAAATTTTTTTGCCTATTTTTGCCATATCAATTTTAGAATCAGTTTAACATTCCATTCAAAATGTTCTTCTGGGATAATGATTGGAATCATGTTGAATTTATAGATTAATTTGAGGAGAATTATTACCTCAACAATAATGAGTTTTTATTACATGAATGTGGTATAGTTTTGTATTTTTAAGGTATTTTAAAATTTCTCATTATATTGTTTTATAGCTTTCAGTGTAGATGCCTAGTATTCTTTAATTAAATTTTTCTAAGTATTTTATTTTTTATGCTAATGGTCAATGGAGTTTTTAAATTTTTCTTTTTTATAATTGTTTACTCTAGCATAGCTAGTATATAGAAGTACAATTGGTTTTTTCTTATTGATCTTGTATGTTGTGACTTTGCTTAGTTTACTTATTTCTGGTAGGTTTTTATTTTATTTTGTTTTATTAAGATTCTTTATGGCCTGACCAGGCGGTGGCGCAGTAGATAGTGCGTTGGACTGGGATGCCAAGGACCCAGGTTCGAGACCCCAAGGTCGCCAGCTTGAGCGCGGGCTCATCTAGCTTGAGCAAAATAAAAAATGCTCACCAGCTTAGACCCAAGGTCGCTGGCTCAAGCAAGGGGTTACTGGGTCTGCTGAAGGCCCGTGGTCAAGGCACATATGAGAAAGCAATCAATGAACAACTAAGGTGTCGCAACAAAAAACTGATAATTAATGCTTCTCATCTCTCTCCGTTCCTGTCTGTCTGTCCCTATCTATCCCTCTCTCTGACTCTCTCTCTCTCTGTCCCTGTAAATAAATAAAAAATAAAATAAAAATTAAAAAAAAAGATTCTTTATGATTTTCTGTGGTCATGATCATGTTTTCTGAAGCTAAAAATTTCACTGCTTTCTTTCCAAATGGTGTGAATTTTCCTTTCCTTTGCTTTTGCATTGTTTATGAAATCCAGTACAATATTGAATAGAAGTGGTGAGAGTAGACATTCTTGTCTGTTCCAGATCTTAGGTAGAAAGCATGAAGACTTTCATCATTGAGTATGAAGTTGGCTGTAGGTTTTTCAAATATATAATACCTTTAATAAGATTGAGGAAGTTCCCATCTATTCAGGTTTGCTGAAAGCTTTTTTTATGAGCGGGTGTTAAACTTTTTAAAATATTTTTTTCTGCATTCATTGAAATAATCATGTTTTTGCTACTTTATTATCTTATTATAATGAATTATATTCATTGATTTTCAAATGTTAAACCAACCTTGCATCCCAAATATAAAGTCTACTTAGGCATGATTTATTATCCTTAGTATATACTGTTTCATTCTATTTAGTCACTCTGCTTTTATGCTTTTGTAAAACAAGTACCCTGACCTTCAAGAAAATAACTCAATTTATATTTCGCTGAAAGCTGTCTTTGTGTTCTATATTTTGCAAGGAATATGAGAGAAGTTATAATTCTGTTTCAAAGGAATTCATGTTCTCATACATTAAAAAATAAAAGAATGACACCAAATTGATTTTAATGTATGTCACAGGCATACAAACTTGGGGCTGGGCAGTGGAGGAAAAAGAGAAAGAGAGACAATCATTAGAGTCACTGTTTATAGTATTGCCAGAATGTCTTTGTAGAAGAATTAAAATTTGCCTTCATCCTTGGTCATATAATATAGATTTATGTTTAAGAAAAAGTAAATATTTAGATTAACGGGGACAGAATGGGTATGTTTGTACTTAGCTTCTACCTTAAAGGAGACTGAAAGACACTGAAAAAAGAAAAGAAAAGAAAATCCCTGCCCTGGGAATCAGAAGATATAGTCCCCATCTTAGCATGATTTTCACCAGGGGCAAGTCACATTATCTCATCTGCCTCACTTTTCTCCTCTATAAAATGTGTGGTTAGGCTCGGTCAGTGGTTCTGGACAAGGAAGGAGAAAATATGTGTATACTGAAAAAGCTCACCAGAGTTCCTGGTCTAGGTAAGAATCCCTGAATTATATATCTCCAAATATTTTTCCAGCTCTGAAAAATCTGATTTTATGATTTTGTGAAATCAATAAACTTGGAGAATAATGACCTTTTTAAAACTTAGACTAAGCCATCTCAAGTTTTGTGACATTGACAAGTCACTTTTCTTCCCCGGGCCTTATTATATTTATGTTTAATATGAACATATTAGAAAAATGATTTTCTAAAGCCATTCTGGTTCTAAAAGTCTGTGGTTCTAAAATGAGATAAATCTATTTTTATTACACATGTGTTTATATATTAACATGACAAAGAACTTGTAATGAGATAGTATGGCTACATCCTTTATGTGAATGCATGTGGCATTCTTAAGAATAATGGAAAATAAAAAAACTAAGGCCCACACTGTTAATCTCTTTTCTAATTTTTAATGGGAAATATAAATTATTGAGGATACATTGAGATTCTAGCTTTCTGTAGTATCTGCCCCCAACTTGTAATGCAAAAACCTACGACTTGTATATGTTTTTCTAGGATGTAGTTTTCCTTTCTTATTTACAGTCTGTTGTAAGAAAGCTTCAGGGATATAGGGCATTAGAGCACCACATCTTTAACTAGCTGGGGCATAATACATGATTTGAGTCCCCAATATTTTTTAACAGTAAGGTTTGTTTATTAAAGAAACCTCATGCTGTGACTGAATCAGTCTAATATGAAGCCAAGTTTAAACTTGAACATTCAAATGTATGCCCATATATCTTGAGCATATATCATATATAATGATGTGGGGTCCAGACATCTTTCTGGGTTTGTTTATGTCTGTTATGGATTCCCCTCATTATCCATGCTGTTTCAGGGAGACCCCATGGATTCAGCTAGTTTATTGCATACTTTCTATATTTTAAGCCTAACTCAGAGTTTCAAGTGGCACATATGTTCCAAGTTGGAAGATTATTTTCTCACTTTCCTGTTTTATGATGATGATTGAGGAAAAATTTTAAAAAAAGATTGTAGGGAATGGTGACATATTTGAAATTGGCTAACCATAATTCTTTGGCCATAGTTAAAATATAGTTTTATAATATTTATGTTTATTATGCTATTCTTCCTAAAAAATTTTGATAAGTTTGAGTTATAGCATCTGGTTTTGTATTTATGAAAATCATATTGTCTATCATCTGTTGGATTATTAATGATTATAACTTTTAGGATTTTAGTAAAGGTTGATAAAGACTTTAATCTTTAGGTATTACTATAGTTTACAGTTTATATATATACAGTTTACTCAGAATGTTAGTTGGAGTTGAATAAGTATACTTAAAGAATAAATTTTTAGATATAAAACAAAAAATTTGTAGTTTCTGTTGTTAATTTGGATCAAGTAATTGGATCAAGCAGCTTTTATTGTTACGGATGTTAAAACCTCTCCCCTTGACATTTATTTTAAAGAAACTACTATTTATATTTCTTATAAGTTGAAAAGCTATTTTTTGATCAAGTGAAATAAAAGAGTCAAATAACATTATAAAAATTTGCAATAAATATTGAAAGAAGATGGATTGTCATTAAAATTGATCATTATGAGTATTTTTTTGATGGGTTGATATAGCACTTGCTATAAATATTCATCATGTTCTTAAATGTAGAAATATTCAGTGATTAGGTGATTTTATGCCTGCTTATGCTGGACAGAACAAAAGAAACTTTAAAAACTGAAAGCATAAACATAATTGAACCACCCACTTAAAAGATAAATTGGAATAGATGTTTTCCAGGGGAGAACATGGTTTCTGTGTAAAAAGGGCTAGTGTAACAAGAAGTCATCTATTCTTGATTTCTTTAGACAGCTAGAGCTTTGTGCCTTGTCTAGTTTCTACGTTTTAAGAGCTTGTTCTGTGTAGCAGAAATAATACAATAAATGGGTTTAACCACATTTGTCTCAGCTAGACAGTCTGCTTTGTCAGAGATTGCTGGTACAACATAAACAAATTATGTGTGTGTAGTGCTTTTCAATGAAAGCCTATCTAACAGAGCTGAGATTGTATTTCAGCAGCTGTAGATTTAATCTCCTACCTGTCAGTTAAAACAGGCATTTCCTGAACCAGATAAGGACTGATTGTAGAGGAGGGAAGTAGTCACAGCTGGACAAGGACCTATTGTTATTGGCTGATAATTTCTATGTAGATTCAGTTTCTTATACTATCATGGAAACTATAATCATAGTGCAGTTGTAAAGGAGCTAACCTGACCTTTTTAAGAGTTAAATTCAGAAAAGTTAAAGAGAATCAGTGTTGGGCTTTGTGTCATTCATATTTGGGAATTGTCATGTGGAACTAAAAACAACATTTACAGTACAGGATGAGAATCATGGTTCTAGATCACTATGGATGTGCTAATAGGGAAATGCAAAATATACCTATTCACAAATTTATAATTGAATTTTTAGGAATTCAAGTTGTAATGCAAACTAAAGTAAAAAACTAAGTCTAAGTCTTTGGATACTTTACCATGTGAATAACATGTCATGGGACATATCTTTTCCTTTTCTTTTTTATTGGGTAGACATAGGGGTTTCCATTTCCTTTCTTTCTCTTACCTATAGAAATTTACGTAGTTAAATTGAACTGTCTCAAAAATTTGTGGAGTTGGTTTGGAAGAACTATCTATTTCTACATTTGGTTAAATTACTATAATATTTTTTGGGTGCCATGTACCCCAAGTCATGAATGGCTAATGATAGGACACACTGATAGAGTAGTTTTTGCATTTATACTAACTTGGTCAGCAACTTAAATGCACAACTTTTCAATTTCCAGTTTAAATTTTAATTTAAAGTAATTCTTAAGTTCTCAAGTTTAAAAATGAATATATAGCCTGACCTGTGGTGGTGCAGTGGATAAAGAGTCGACCTGGAAATGCTGAGGTCGCTGGTTCGAAACCCTGGGCTTGCTTGGTCAAGGCACATATGGGAGTTGATGCTTCCAGCTCCTCCCCCCCTTCTCTCTCTCTGTTTCTCCTCTCTCTCTCTGTCTCTCCCTCTCCTCTCTAAAATGAATAAATAAAAAATTAAAAAAAATGAATATATGCATCTTAATTTAATTAAAAATTTATAATTATAATTTTAATTAAATTTTTATAGCAATTTTTATTTTGCAAAAACTTTTTACATATATTATTTGATATTTACAAAATATTTGTAAGGTAGGTGTAACACTGGAGTTTGAAGTTCACATTTGCCAGTGTAATGTACAGAGTGGACAATAATCTGGTCGAAATAGTGGATATGAAAGATAATAACTGTAAGGTATTTTTCCCCGCTGAGAAGGAAGGAAGGGGCTGGAGCCACGAAGTGTGGAATAGTAAAAGGCTTTATTGAGTACAGAGCACTCATACCGCCCGGCAAGGTTCCCTGGCCCCAAGGAAAGATGGAGGCCAGGGAAGTTGCAAGTGGTGACCCATGTGGGAGATATTTAAAGGGTCCCTAGGATGGTTGAGCTAATGACGTGGTGAAATCTCACTGGCTGGCAGACGGTCGCTTTTTTCCAAAGGGCTCCTGCGAAACCTGTTTTGGTGCACTTGGTTGTGGGCGGTCCTAGCCAAAGTTCACGGGTCTGACCTTTCCCATTATCCACCGACCTTATAATAACTACATTTTTTTTAAAGCTATGCTATCCTTGCTTGTTTGCTTCCTCCCTCCTTTTTATTTTTTTTATTTTTATTTTATTTTTTGTATTTTTTCTGAAGTTAGAAATGGGGAGGCAGTCAGACAGACTCCCACATGCGCATGACCGGGATCCACCTGGCATGCCCACTAGGGGGCGATGCTCTGACCATCTGGTGCGTTGCTCTGTTGCAACCAGGGCCATTCTAGCACCTGAGGCAGAGGCCATGGAGCCATACTCAGTGCCCGGGCCAACTTTGCTCCAATGGAGCCTTGGCTGCGGGAGGGGAAGAGAGAGACAGAGAGGAAGGAGGGGGAGGGGTGGAGAAGCAGATGGGCGCTTCTCCTGTGTGCCCTGGCCGGGAATCGAACCCGGGACTCCTGCACACCAGGCCAATGCTCTACCACTAAGCCAACCGGCCAGGGCCCCTCCCTCCTCTTTATTAATGTCTTTCTTTCCTTTCACATTTTTCTTTTCTTCCCTCTTAAGTCTCTATTGTTTTCATTTCCCTTGTCTTCACTTTTGTTTTAACCTATTGTAATTACTACTTAAAAAGGTTCTCTTTTTTTTTGGTGTTAGAGAAGATTGGCTAAGATTTTATATTATGCTCACCATTAAAAATTGTCATCAAGGGCTATGTAATACTATGTTTTAGATGGAGTATGGTAAAAATATTAGTATATTACAATAGAAGATAAAGGAATATTCAAATTTCTATGTAGGATTTCTTACATTAAGAATGCGTAGAAAATTAGTGTATTCATTTTCCATTCTGAATTCTAGTTATTTATTTTTCTATTGTTCTATGTGGGCCAGCTTTATTTTTGAGTTTGAGTTTCTATTTCTTTCCAGCTGTGATTGCATGAGCTATTCCTAATAATTTATTTTTTTAAAGTTAATTTATTTTCCAATTATAGATAACATTCATTATTATATTAGTTTCAGGTGTACAACATAGTGATTACCCATTTATATACCTTATGATAAGTCTAGTAATCTGCTTGTCTTAAATAATACTTTTGGCCCTGGCCAGTTGGCTCAGTGGTAGAGTGTCTTCCAGGCATGTGGATGTCCTGAGTTTGATTTCTTGTCAGGGCACACAAGAGAAGTGACCATCTGCTTCTCCACCCCTCATCCTCCCCCTTTTCTTTATTTCTCTCTCCCCCTCCCACAGCCATGGCTTAATTGGTTGAAGTGCATCTACCCTGGGCACTGAGAATGGCTCTGTGGAGCCTCCACATCAGGTGCTAAAAATATTTCGGGTGCCAGCGGCCCCCAATGGGCAAATGGACAAAGCATCAGCCCCAGATGGGTTGGTGGGTGGATCCTGGTTGGGGTGCATGCAGTAGTCTGTCTCTATATCTCCCCTCCTCTCACTTGGAAAAGAAAAGAAAAAGTAGTGCTATTGACCTATTCTTTGTAAAAGCAAAGGGTGTCATGAAAAGTGAATTTCTGCAGCACCTGACTCTATTGTAAATTCCAATTTCATTTGGCAAATATGATATTAGTCTCAACTGCCAAAAAAAAAAAAAAAAAAAAAAAGAGCAAGAGAAGTTTAATTTAACCAGTGTTTGAGCCGGGTTCTATATATTAAATTTTCTACTATTTTGATCTTTACTAACAGTTAATTTTTTTTTCCATAGGAAAGTTGGCAGGCAACTTGAATTATTTTAAATAGTCCTATTTTTCTTATAAAGAGACTGAATTAAGAATTTATAATTTTTACTTTCTGTCAATAAACTCCTCTGATGCCTAAAACTTTATTAAAAGATATGGTATTTAGCCTGACCAGGCGGTGGCACAGTGGATAGAGCATAGGATTGGGATGAGGAGGACCCAGGTTCAAGACCCCGAGGTCACCACCTTGAGCGCAGGCTCATCTGGTTTGAGCAAAAGCTCACCAGCTTGGACCCAAGGTCGCTGGCTCGAGCAAGGGGTTACTCGGTCTGCTGAAGGCCCGTGGTTAAGGCACATATGAGAAAGCAATCAATGAACAACTAAGGTGTTGAAACACGCAATGAAAAACTAATGATTGATACTTCTCATCTCTCCATTCCTGTCTGTCTATCCCTATCTATCCCTTTCTCTGACTCTCTCTCTGTCTTTGTAAAAAAAAAGAAAACAAGAAAAAATTAAAAAAGAAAAAGATATGGTATTTAGAGTAAAAAATTACAGTGATGAAGCAGTAGCCTCTTAGATTTTAATATCCTGCACTCTTCTCCGCACTAGGCATGAAAGAGCACCAATGTTTGAAAGTGCTGGGCTTCTGGTCTCATATGTTTCACTGGACAGGTTGAGTTTTTAATCAGTCAGTTAATCATTTAGTTAATCAATCAGTCAGGAGAAATGACCATCTGCTTCTCCATCCCTCATCCTCCCCCTTCTCTTTCTCTCTCTCCTTCTCCCACAGTCATGCATGGCTCAATTGGTTGAAGCACATCCACTCTGGACACTGAGGATGGCTCTGTGGAGCCTCCACATCAGGTGCTAAAAATAGCTCAGTTTTTGCCTTTCATATTTGCAGGCAGTATCCTCATAGCATATTAAAAATCTGTCTGCAAGATGTTTTCCTTCTAGTTGAGTAAAGATGAGATATAAGATAGAAAAAGGCAATTATTATCCTCACTTTTAGACTATTGAAGTGTTTTCTCAACTGGTCTCTCTTTCCTTCTTGCCCAAATAAAGTCAGTTTTTTTCACAATAACCAAAGTGATTTTTATGAACCTAACTCAGATGTTATAACACATCTCTCTCTCAAAACTCTCCAATGACTTTCCATCACACTCAGAATGACAGCCAGATCTTTTACTGTGCTCTACAAAGCTCTGAGCGATCTGCTTTATGTCCATTTCTCTAATCTTTCTCCTATTATTATCTCTGCTTATTCTGCTCTGCCCTTAGTTGCTCACTCACCCAAGTTGTTGCTGCATTGGGTTCTTTGCACTCACATGCCCTCCGCCTGAGTTGCTTTACTCTCAGATAGTCCTATGAAGCATTTTCTTAGGTCTTCAACCCTGTGCCATATTATCTCCTCAGAGAAGCCTTCCTTGACCATCCCTATCCAAAAAAAAAAAAAACCCCTCTAGTCCCTACATACTGCCTCCCACTTTCTACCACATACCCCTCACACTCATTATCTTACTTTATTTTTCTTCATAGCATTTCTTATCAACTGGCATTTATTATATTTATATATTTGCTCATTGTTTACACACACACACACACACACACACGTACATATCTATATTTATTGGTATGTTGTCTCTCTTTCCTAGAAGACAATAGTAGGAAATTTTATCTACTTCTGTGTCTCCAGTGCCTAGAATAGTGGCAAAGATTGAAATGAAAACCACTAAATAATCCAACACAGTATGTACAATGTAAATTTTGACAGAGGTAAACAACTTGATACTTGGGAAATTTCATGGAGCTGAATTTGTGCTGAACCTTGAAGGGCAGGTCAGGTTTGAGAAGACAACAAAGAGAGTCAAGATCTAAATGGAGAGTGAGAAAGGTGATGTGAACAAAGACCTAGAAGCTATTGAAAGTAAGAGGAGAAAAATGGTAAAGGGTAGTAGAAAAAGAGGCTTGAGGGGTACCTTAATTCATTGTATGGAGTAATTTCAATGCCAGCCTGGGCCAGGGAGTTTGGACCTTACTTTTTTTCTTTTTCTTTTTTCTTTTTTTTTTTTTGTGACAGAGACAGTGAGAGAGTCAAAGAGAGGGACAGATAGGGACAGACAGACAGGAAAGGAAAGAGATGAGAAGCATCAGTTCTTCATTGTGGCCCCTTAGTTGTTCATTGATTGCTTTCTCATATGTGCCTTGACCAAGGGGCCTACAGCAGAGTGAGTGACCCCTTGCTTAAGCCAGTGAGTGACCTTGGGCTCAAGCCAGTGACCTTGGGTTTCAAACCAGCGACCATGGGGTCATGTCTATAATCCCACACTCAAGCCAGTGACCCCGTGCTCAAACTGGTGATCCTGTGCTCAAGCCTGATGAGCCCACTCTCGAGCCAGTAACCTTGGGGTTTCGAATCTGGGTCCTCTGGGTCCCAGTCCAACACTCTATTCACTGTGCTGTTGCCTGGTCAGGCTGTAACTTACTTTCTTTAGTAAGGACATTTATTTATATATCTAAATTATTAATATGAACATAATATAAATAAAAATAAAAAAAATTACTCTTTTTAAATCAACATGTTAGCTTATCCTTCTGATCATCTTCAGTATCAATATACTTATACATGTAGTTAGTTGGAGGTAACAGGTGTGGAAGTGACTGTGTGTGAATGAGTATGTGTATATGTGTAAGTGTGCATGCCAAAGGTAGAGCAGGAGTTGTTGGTGACATTCCAAAATACATTAAAGTTGTATGTCATTGGCTTCTTGCTCTAAAAATACTAGAGCGTGATAAAGAGTAAAAACCCAAAGGCTATTTGATTTGTAGCTATAGTCACTATATAGGCCTTTACTCATTATCTGTTTTTTATCAAGATCACCTTATTTTACCTCTCTGCCCCTCATCCCCCCAAATCACTGCAGACCATCTCTCAATACTTTCAGGGAGGGTCAGTTTTTCATGACTGAGCCCCAGCTGTCAATAACTTAGACATCTTACATTCTGGTCATAGTCCCCACAGTAGGTTTCTTAGGCTTCCTAGCTTAAGATGAAATGCTTGTTCTCTCCATGAGAGCTGATGCTTAGATTTGTTTCTTCACTCATTCTATGTTGTGCTACCAGCCCACTGTGACATAACAAACATTTTGTTATGATTATTTTGAAAAACTGTATTCCTGCCTCTTCTGGTTAGAACAGCTTATCATTTCTGTCAGCAGGGATTATAATTGATGATGATGAAATGATTAAAGAGGCTATAGGCATCTTTAAATTATAATAGAGAAGAATTTCAACATAGGTACTAGAAGAATTCAGTCATGAAAAACTATCTTCAAATAAATAAAAAATATAGTTGATTTTTGTATTTTCATACTAACTAGTGAATTTCTTTTTTTTTTCTTTTAATTTAGACAATTTTAACAGGATGACATTGATCAATTAGAGCAGTGGTCCCCAACCCCTGGGCCGCGGACCGGTACCGGTCCGTGGGCCATTTGTTACCAGTCCACAGAGAAAGAATAAATAACTTAACATTATTTCCATTTTATTTATATTTAAGTCTGAACAATGTTTTATTTTTTAAAAATGACCAGATTCCCTCTGTTACATCCATCTAAGACTCACTTTTGACGCTTGTCTCGGTCATGTGATACATTTATCCATCCCACCCTAAAGGCCGGTCCGTGAAAATATTTTCTGACATTAAACCGGTCTGTGGCCCAAAAAAGGTTGGGGACCACTGAATTAGAGTACACAGATTCAGAGAAAACATCTCCAGATCATTTTGACATTTCATTATGTTGTATACCCATCACCCAAAGTCAAATTATCCTCTGTCACCTTTTATTTGGTTTTCTTTATGCCCCATCCCCTTCCCTCATTCCCTTCCTCTCCTCCCTTTGCCTCTCCCTGGTAACCAACAGACTCTTGTCCATGTCCATGAGTCTCAATTTTGTGTCCCACCTATGTATGGAATCATACAGTTCTTAGTTTTTTCTGATTTACTTATTTCACTCAGTATAATGTTATCAAGGTCCATTCATTTTGTTGTAAATGATCCGATGTCATCATTTCTTATGGCTGAGTAGTATTCCATAGTATATATGTACCACATCTTCTTATCTAATCTTCTACTGAAGGGCACTTTGGTTGTTTCCATGTCTTGGCCACTGTGAACAATGCTGCGATAAACATGGGGCTGCATGTGTCTTTACATACCTATGTTTTTGAGTTTTGGGGGTATATACCCAGTAGAGGAACTGCTGGGTCATATGGTAGTTCTATGCTTAATTTTTGAGGAACCATCATACTTTCCTCCATAATGGTTGTACTACTTTACAGTCCCACCAGCAGTGAATGAGGGTTCTTTTTTCCCACAGCCTCTCCAACACTTGTTATAACCTGTCTTGTTGATAACAGCTACTCTAACAGGTGTGAGGTGGAATCTCATTGTAGTTTTGATTTGCATTTCTCTAATAGCTAGTGAAAATGAGCATCTTTTCATATATATATTGGCCATTTGTATTTCTTCCTGGGAGAAGTGACTGTTCATGTCCTCTTCCCATTTTTTTATTGGATTACCAACTAGTAAATTTCAAAGTCAGTCCATGGTGACCAGTTTTTATTTTTTCAAATAAATTATACCTTTTTAAAATTGATGATAAGGCCTGACCTGTGGTGGCGCAGTGGATAAAGCATCAATCTGGAAATGTTGAGGTCACCAGTTCAAAACCCTGGGCTTGCCTGGTCAAGGCATATATGGGAGTTGATGCTTCCAGCTCCTCCCCACCTTCTCTCTCTGTCTCTCTCTCCTCTCTCTCTCCCTCCCTGTCTCTCTCTCTCCCTTTCTCTCTCTTCTCTAAAATGAATTAAAAAAATTAAAAAAAAAGAAATCTTAAAAAAAAATTGATGATAAGGACTTAGTCAAAGATGACTTTATTGCCATAAGAACAAAGGAACTGATGTGACATGTTTCTAATTAAAAATTTTCTAAATCACTGGTCTTTCTATATGCTATGTTAACAAAACAAATTAGAATAAATTATTTACATTAAAAAATAGATGTGATACATGTTTAGATGCTTTCAGATTTATGCCTGCAGTGAAACTGAGATTTTAATGTTCGAAAAATTCTTACCATGTTGAAAACGTTAGGGACTCTTTTGCCAATCTCATACACAGTGGCATTTTAGCTAAAATAATTAGCAGTTTTTCATTAGGATTTATCATGCAGAATGTTGGAACTTGAACAAAAAGATAGTCAGTCCTCCCTTTTTTATTTTTATTTTTTGCCAAAAACATGTGCTAATGCAGCGAAATCATTAATAAACTGCACCTCAAAAAAAAAAAAAAGTAACACCATCACACACCATCACATGCCGAAAGAAAAGATTGTTATGATGAGGTATTTTGGAAGAGATGTTTATTTCCATTGCCTTTGTTTGAAGACTGTAAATGACAAAATACTTTAAATTGATTCAGAAGATTTTTAAAAAATCATCAAAATTTTTGTGGCTTAATTTTTAAACAACATAGAACTAAAATTCTTTAATGTATTTATGAAACAAATATTTGTTGAGTCCCTACTCTGTGTAAGAGAGACTTTACTGAACCCTGGGGAGGTACAAAGTTCCTGCCTTTAAGTTACTTGTTCATAATTTTAACTAGACCTGTAGTCAGAGATGTAAACCTGCATTTCTGGAGGAGGAATTTAATAATTGAACTCTGGTCATTGCTAACAGAATAAGCTTGTGTAAAATATTTCAGGAGTAAAAGCCAGATTTCCTTCATTACAGGTCAAAAGTTTATGAAAGGTTTATATCTGAATTTTCCTGTTACAAAGAAAGGAATGCTACATTCTTCACAAATGTTACCATATTTATATGGCATTTATACAAAATTAAAAAAATTAATTTCCATCTTGGCAAAATACTTTGATCATTGTATATTTATTGGGGTTTCCATTTGAGAACAACAATCATTAGTCTCTAATATGTTTCATACTTCTGTAGAAATAAGACAGGGTAGAATAAGAACATTCATCTTCACTAGTCTTTGGAAATATCTAAAGTAATTGACTAGCTCAGTCTTCTGTGATGGCCTGGTGACCACTAACTGTGACTATTTGCATAATAGTCAACTCTTCACTTCTGTAGTGATAACTGTTTGTATCTGATTAAAATTAAGACTGTTTTAGTTCTCTTGACTTTTCCAGAAGTTGCAAAAATTGAGATTTGCTGTTCTGCTTTAACCAAACAAATGCACACATGGGGATAACAATATGCTGAGTTTATGCAGATTTTACAGCACGAATCTGAATAAAATACCCACTAATAGATCCTTAAGGAGTAATAAACACACATGAATTTTCCTTAGTTGCACTTTAAAGTGATTTTAACATACTACTAGACCTTAACAATAATATTTAATTGACAAGATTATGCATTTGTATGGATTGGAAAGGTGGTAGATATCTAATTCCAAATGAATCATAAATTTTACTTCTGCATAACATGTTTTATTAATTTCTTTATGGCCAGGATATTCTACCTCCCTCCTGGTGTGAGTTTCTTAAAACATAGTAAGATAATTTAAACATATTTAATTAACATTTATCATCCATTTTATAAAGTAATCTGACTTTTGTCCTCATGAATACTCTCAAAAAATTTCAGGGTTGTAGACCATAGGAAGACTGTGGAGACATCTAATGAAATTTTTGTTGTAATTTGCTTCTTTTTTTTTTTTTTTTTTTAATCAAATCTCTCCTTTCCAGAGTAAGTTGGCAAACTGGATAATTTATACTACTCTATAAGTAGAAACAAACCTAATAGCACTACCTGATAAAATAAGGCTATGGACTTTTCTAAAGTATCATTAAATTCCTAGTGCCTAGGATGGTACCAAGTAGATAGTGCTAGTAAATGGTTGTTGATATTTGAATGAAGACAAGCTCTATTGATTTTTCTGATGTTGTAACAGTTTCCTGGGAGCCTAAGAGGTCATTTTATATGTGTGGGGCTCTTTATATCAGAAAGTAAGGGGACAAATAAGTAAGAGATATTAGGAAGTATGATTATGTTAGTGCTCTTATGACATGCTAATCCATGTCCTTTTTTGTTGAGAATTCAATATTTAAACATGTACAAATGAATAAGAGGTAATATGATGACATTTGCTTATTATTGGTACTGGTAGATGAATGAGACATTTGCCCATTTTAGAAAATGCAAATAGAATGAATGTATACAGTATTCTGAGATTATAAAAAAAAAAAAAAGAGTTAACAGGCCCTAGCCGGTTGGCTCAGTGGTAGAGCATCGGCCTGGCGTGCAGGAATCCCGGGTTCGATTCCCGGCCAGGGCACACAGGAGAAGCGCCCTTCTGCTTCTCCACCCCTCCCCCTCTCCTTCCTCTCTGTCTCTCTCTTCCCCTCCTGCAGCCAAGGCTCCATTGGAGCAAAGATGGCCCGAGTGCTGAGGATGGCTCTGTGGCCTCTGCCTCAGGTGCTAGAGTGGCTCTGGATGCAACAGAGTGATGCCCCAGAGGGGCAGAGCATCGCCCCCTGGTGGGCATGCCGGGTGGATCCCGGTCGGGCGCATGCGGGAGTCTATCTGACTGCCTCCCAGTTTCCAGCATCGGAAAAATACAAAAAAAAAAAAAAAAAAAAAAGAGTTAATACAAAGGCCAGATTGGCTCTTTCAGGGCTAACATTTCTCCCTGAATATATACCTAAAGAAGATTTTTAAAATGTGCGCACTAACCTAATAGATTAAGTCGTTGTGCTCTTACTCTCCATGATTATTTCTTTCCTGTGTAACCAAGAAAAGAAGCTGGAAGGTGCTGGACTGTAAAGTAGATTTGAAGTAGCTATCTTAAAGACCAATCTAGTAAAAAGAATTGCTCCTGTTTGCATGTATTAGTCTTGGTAGTGAGGGTAGAGACATAGTGAAGCTAGAGACAAGATTGTCCTTTTCATTTACCTTGTAACTGTTTTAGGTTTTCTATTTCATATATGTAATGGTGTGAATTAGTAAAGATAAGTAAACTACTGGAACTATTTTGTCTTTTTTCTTAAAATTAAATTTTCGTTGAAGTATAATAGTCATACAAAAATATATATGTGTAAAGTTAACTCTTCATTAACATTCAAACTAAAACACATGACTTTGAAAGATTAAGGCCTGAGTTTTTAAAATGATGTCTTTAAAGTGTTATATTTTGAGTTTGTTCTACTTTTTTAGGGGTTTTCTTGGCCCTTTAGTGAGGATCTTGAAAGGTATGGTGGCAGTTGTATTCAAGTTCTAGGACAAAATTGCATATTAAAGATGAATGATAACAATGGTAATAAGGTGGTATACTACCTTTGTGTAGGGTGGGGGGAATGAGACCCAGGTTGGGGGGGGGGCAGAGAGAGAAGAAGAGAGAAAATCCTTCCATCAGCAAACAAACAAAACCAAACAAAGCAGGATCCTCTTCTGGATGCAGTTACATTATTTGTACAATGTATACGTACTGGATGGCGGTGGGAAATATCTGTGAAGATAAGACTGTTCTCAAATACTCTGAAAAATTGTGCTGCAGAATTGTTTCTGGTGAAATTTCAGTTTGATTATTCTCCTGCTCAAGCTAGCTAAATTCTCTAGAAGCAGGGATTTGCCAACCTGTATTAGTTGTAGCAGCTAGAGGTTTGCTAAATAAGACAAATGAAAAGCAAACAAGGTGATATCAAGTCATGCTTTCTTCTCTTCTGGAACGAGAATAATTACAACTCCACACCTTTTGCAGTTGCATTAACAAAACTACCCTATAGAAATTGGTGCTCAGAAAACCAGTTTTTAAGTCCTAGATGGTTTTCACATTGATCAGTTGACACAAAATGAGTGCTATATTCTTAGCCTTGTGATGAGAGCAATAGGGTATACAGAAATATAAATGACACAGGTTATTCAAGACATTCAATTTACCAGGGGAGAGATGATTAATGACTTGAAACAATTAGTGAATACTTAGGTAGGATGTTTATAATTTATAATTGTGTGCTCCAGACGGGTCAGCCAAGAGTTTAATGTGTTGACCAACTGCACTATGCTTTCTAAAGCAGGCCAAAGCAGAGTCTTAACATTTTAGACAGATTTTAACAATAACAACAAAAAAGGTTTAAAAGTGAAAAGGTTTATATTAATGCACTATTTAGCCTATCAAATTTTTCCCTTCTAACTCCACAGAAGTAACTAAGGTCCATATAGGGTTCAGCATGCACTTTTGACAATAAGAAGACACCTCCCTGACCTTGAAGGCTTTTAATTAAGGTTTCTGGGGCCTTTATTTATTTCACAGTAGACACTGCAGCATTTACAGTGGTAACACTTTATGCAAATAGAGCATCTATTTTTTGCAATAAAGGATATGGCCTTTAAAGAAATTTCTCTCCCCTCCCCACCCTTTCTGTCTGTGTGCCCTGCCTCTTTCTCTGTGATCGCTCTTTCTCACTCTCTATTTTCTATCTCTGTCTTCCCCTCCTTCTGTCATGATTTATAAACAGTGGATATATTCGTTCGACTAGATTAAAGGAGCTTTCTCCAATTAAGCCACATGAGAATTGGTTTTCTAGAAATAAAGCATTAAAAAGATCTTTGTTTGCTCAGTCTTTAACTCAGTAATAGACATTAATATTCTTATAATTTTCAACACAAATTGTTGTTTCCTATCACCAAAAAAGTTAAATAATCTTCATGAAAATGAAAATGAGTCCCCGTGAGTGTCCCTCTGTTTGCATATTAGCACATAGCCAGGTCTCTGCCAAGTTGCTCTCTGACTGACTGCTGCAGATGCTCTTTCTCAAGTATTCTGAGTCATATCTTTAGTGCAAGTCTTCAGGGACAAACAATAGCACCTGTTCCTCACAAGATATCGGGCCAGTTAGTCCATTCATGTATCTTTAATGAAGCTCTGGGGCAGATGGCAAAAAATGGCATCATCAACAACTTAGCACAGAAAAAACAAAGGGAATGAGTGTTAATGCAACAGTGCTGTTTTAGAAATAGGAAGAGACAGAACCTAAGTGTTTCACATGCATCTGCTGCTGTCTTGATTGTCTGAATGACGTGAGGAACACCCGAGCAATTCAAAGTCCTGGGCATGTACCCTATTTGATCAAGCACGAGTTCCCCTCCCTTTCCTAAAGGGAGCTGCTTTGGTGAGGGACTGGGGACATTTAGAATTAATGGACAGTTGTGTTTTGGGGCATGCAGTGTGTTTCCTTCATGATGTACTGACTGAGCCTCACCTACAACGGGTTCCTGGTTTCTCATTAGTAATTCTAGTTACATATCCAGCCAGTTAGTGCTGACTTCTAAAGCAATAAAAATAATGCAGTCTCATAGTCAGAGATATATTTTTGGTCACATTGAGTTTTACTCTTTGTCTTAACAACATCAATTTTACCTCTTTTTCTGCGGGACAATTAAAGTATCTGAATTTGTGCTAAGGGAAAAAGCTACACTTGCAAGCAGAAAAGATGCAATTTGAAATTGTAATAACTTCTTGGAAATTACATGTGGAGACTGGCCATTCTTTCATACAGTGAGGGGAATTCTGTTATTTTTTATCTTGTAGTAAACTATTTTTTGGAGGTTGCTGTTTCCAATGTGATTGCCTTTCCTGCCATGTCACCAGATAGGAAAATAGGATGATAGGAAGGAGGAGGAAAGGCAGTTTACATCCTTCAGAGTAGGATGGGGCTTTTCTATATCTTCAGAATTCTTTATCCGCCCTCAGCACTGATACTCAGTGAAGTGATCTTAATTCACAGCTTCCATAAGAGGAAAGTACTTTGGATGCTTATTGTGTTCTTGTGTGGCCACCTCGCCCTCTTAGCTCTCCCACCTAACTTGCCTTTGTTTTCTAATTCTGTCCCACATTCAACCAATAATCTTCTAGTAAGTACAATAAATGAAAAGCTATGAAAGGGGGAAGATGTTGCTTTAATTTATACTTTCCACTTATATTACTGTCACGAGCCGCTTAACGACAGGGATATGTTCTGAGAAATGCATTGTTGGGTGATTTTGTTGTTACACAAAATACAAGGAACTGTTATAGAATGTAGTTACACAAACCTAGATGGTATAGCCTACTACTGTAATTGTAAGTGCTATACTTTTATGCGACTGGCAGCATAGTAGGGTTGTTTACACTAGCATCACCACAAACATGTGAGTAATTTGTTGCTCTAGACATTACAATGGCTATGTTGTCAGTAGGCTATTAGGTATGTCTCAGCTCTATTATAATCTTATCATATTACTATTGTATATATGGTTTGGCATTGACCAAAATGTTATTATGCAGCACGTGACTTACTGCGCTGGTGAGCTGCACTGGTGAGTTTTCTATAAAAGATGGTAGTTGGAAGTATTCATAGACCTCCTTTACCCTTCATAAATTTTGAGACACATAATCCCTTTAAAATAGTGTCACCCTGGGGAAATTTGAATAAGATTGTTGGATTGTATCAATGTCAATATCCTAGTTGTGATACTGTGCTATAGTTTTTCAAGATGCTACTAGTGGAAGAAACTGGGGGAAGGATATATTGGATTTCTTCTGTGTTATTTATTATAGCTTTATGCAAATTTATACTTGTATTTGTAACAGTCAAATAATTGTTATCACAAAGAATTGTATTTCTTATCTCATTTAGGTCAGTTTAGCAAAAGATGACTTTATGCTTAATATAATATGGTCCTTAAAAGTATAGACTTTGAGCCTGATTTACCTAGATTTGTATACTGGTTCTACCACTTTTTAATTGACCAAATTCCTTGACTTTTCATGGTTTTGTGTTTCTCATTAAATGAATGAGAATAATAACAGTAAGTACACCATCAAGTTTTGAGGATTAAGTGAGATAGAGAATGTAAATCACTTCTCCAGTGCTTAACTTATAGGAAACACTGGAAAAGTCTAGCTGCTGTGACTATCATCATCATCATTATCATCATATTATTACTTCTGTAATTAGAGTTAAAAAAGAGTTTTTCATCATCTGTCGGCCTACATTCTAATTGGCTACTGGATATTTGGCTTGTCTTTAGTAAAGGGCACTTTGAATTTCATATCATTGTTTTACTTGAAATAAGTTAAGGACAATTTTACCATGTGGAGCTAAATGATCATTGCTAATGAATGTATTGTAATAAATTATTGGCGTCAGTGACAATAGATTTAATATCAAATTGCTCTGGGTACAAAATGAGAGAAAAGACAAAAGAAACTGGAACTAAACAACATAATATCCAGACTCCAGAGTCACCTCTAACAATATACCTCTGAAACATAATATTTTTATGTGCAAACCACCAGATTTTCTCTGCCTAAAGCATGTGCACATGTGATTTCCCTTTCTTTCTGTCACTGAAGTGCATGTGATATAATGGAAAAGCCCCGGACACAGTAATTAGCAGTTCTGGACTCTAGATCTTGCTCTGTCACAGGCACTGTGACCTCAGGCTTTTCTCTTTTACCTTCTCCAGCCACCTGTTTCCATGTGTAAACAGTGAGCTTTGATTTAGGTTAGTGATTCTCAAAGAGTGGTCCTTGAACCAGGAATACCAGCATCACATGGAAACTTGTTAGAAAAATATACTCTCAAGGCCACTACCTCAAATCTACTGATTCAGAGACTCTGAGGGTGGGGTTGAGCAATCTTTACTTAAACAAGCCCTACTGATTCTGATGCACACTAAAGTTTGAGCATTACTGCTCTGCATTGTTTTAGTCTAAATTTTAGATAGTTGGATCTAACCCCAGAGTTTCTGATTCATAGGTCTAGAGTGGTGCCCCATAATTTGCTCTTTTAAAGTTCTCAGGTATTGCTGATGCTGCCGGTTAGGTTAGACCAGCTCTAAACTCTGTTCCACCCCTGAGTGTATCATTGCTATTCATTTCATATGTCATATGTCTTCTCTTCCCTTCCTTATTTACTTTGACCCTTAATTTATTGAAACTGCCTCTGAGCTAACAGCATTGAAAATTTCTAACATACCCTACCTTGCAGAGAGTGATGGACAGAAAGGAACTTCCCAAAATTATTACCTCTTTTGTTAATATGAAACACCCACTTTATTCTGAACAGCTCTTCAGCATAAAGATGACCCCTGGTCCCTACCGCCCACTAGTGGGCATTCCAACTTTCATGGTGGGCAATAGCAGAGCAACCAAAGTATATATAAATGGAAAGATAGATTTAACTATAGTAAGTTGTTTTATAAAGATTTATTCTGCCAAACTTAGTGAAAATCCGACATAAAGTACTTGGTAAGTAATTATTATTATATGCTTTAACTTGCTGTAACTCTGCTTTATAAATTTTATAAAGTAAAGTTACTTCCCTACTTTATAAATCACCATTACTGTGGAACCGGTGGGCGGTTAGAAAATTTTACTACTAACAAAAAGTGGGTGGTCGGTATAAAAAGGTTGACTACCCCTGCCCTAAATCTTTTACTCAGTTATCTCATGTACATACCTAGGTACAAAGGAAATATCTTCAGTCACTGAGTTTTAAGAATTAGGTCTGATGCCCAATTGTCCTTGATCCTCTTATGATCCGAAGAGCTTGGGCACCAGGGTAAAAATAAAGTGTATTTTCATTTTAAGATGCTGCTTAATGAACAGCACTAAGATCCCAAATTATATTTTCAAATGGTCTCTGCAATCCCATTTTTTCTTTTTCATGGTTTTCAAGATATTTGGGATAGGGTAGTGCTCTCTGAGGCATAGTGTCTGCTAAGAACATGACAAGCCTCTGCCTGCCAAACTGAATTATTTAGTTAGCTCATGTTTTCTTTTTTGAATTAGAGCTATGGGTAGAATCCACTGTTTATTCTTTTACCATTAAATTGATCATTTTCTAGTACTGAATATTCAAACTATATAAAAAAAGAGAGCAAGGATCTAATATTTTACTGAGTGTTAGTCACCGTGCAACAAACAATGCTTTGTCTATTTAATCCTCATAGTAAACATGTAAGGTAGTGTCATTAGCTTTTTACACAACGGAATAGACTCAGAAAGGTTAAAAAACTGTTCAAGATCACACAGCCAACAGAAAAGCAGTGTATAGATTTAAGCTCAGGTTGTTTGACAGCAAAGCCTTTGTAGTAGGCATAGTAGATTCTGAATAAATATGTGTTGAATGGGTAGAAGAATGACTATATCACATTATCTTCCTAATGTTGACTTACAAACTATCATAGAATTATAAAGTTGAAAAGGCTCCATAGGTCATTATCTAATCAGGGTTGTAGTTACACACATGTCCTTTGGAGATTTTCTAACATATAGATCTACAACCTTTACTTGACTACCTCTAGGGAAATGCACACATACCCTCTTTAATCAGTGACTATTGAATAACTCATTATTAGAAAATGCTTCTTTGCATTAACTTTTCCTAAAATTTCTCTCTTTCTCTCTCTCTCTCTTTGAGCCTAGTTCTGCTCTTTTTAACTTCTCAGACTTAAACCTGGTTCATTTTCCACGTATCATTCCTTCAAATATTTGAAGGCAGCGTATCTTCTTATCCCATGCTAAATAGCCCTTTTTTTGTTGTTTTTTGCTACTTCTCAAGACCTATAACACATAACAATAACTCAATAAGTGTTTGTTAAATGAAAGAAGAAAAGAGTAAATAAATATGGGGCCTAAACTTGTCATTTTCTTGTTTCCTTTGCTAGGATCATATTTCTAGAAGTAAATGAAATTATTTTCTTCGATGCACACTTGCACTGAACAATAGCCACCCACAGAAAAAAATACTGTGTTTTATTTTCTGACTTAGAACAGTGCCCTCACCTTTGACATGTCACATTTGCATCAGGTCACTGCAGTTGAAGTTGAATAGCAAACCCGGTGCTTTTCTTCAGGGTTAAAGGCAAGACCTGGGCACTAGGGGATCAGCTCCAATTTAAGCAGCCTAGGTTTGTACTCCAACGTACAAAACTTGGGCTTACCTCAGCTAAAATGGGAGAAATAGCTGCCCAAAGCTAGTTTCTTTCACGCCCCACTGGCAAGGTAGTAATTGCACAAAGACCTTTTTATTATAAGTTGATTTTCCTGAGAAATGAATTCAGAAAAATACTGTAAAGTGTTTATTTTTTGCTTGCCCTTTATTAACCCACATCTTAGGGCTTTCCCTAGAGGAAAGCTGTTGGTAAAGGAACCCTCTCAGACCCACACAGAAGCGTTTGGCACTACGTCCCTGGCTGTTGAGGGAACAAGGACAGAGCAAGCAAGTCAGTGCTATTTAAACAGGGTCATCAGCCAGTCTATGGAATTTTGCCTAAAGAGAGAAGATTTAGGAATTTAAACAGGAGAAGGGTTTGGGTTGGTAGAATTACTGGTAAAGATTTGTACCTTAAAAAGAATATAATGTAGCCTTTTTTATACTAGTAAAGAAGCCAAAACCCTAGTTTGAACTAAAAGATCATTTCTGTTAATACACCCTAGTTTTGATCTTTAAATAACAAAATCCTGTAGTTCAACCTATAAAATCAGGCCCTAAAAGTCAGGACTAACCTTCCCCAATGCTCTCCTGGAATCAGAGCAGCACGCGTGAAGGAGGGAGCCGGCAAATTAAAATGTGATTCCTACAGGCGTGATTCTGTCATAGCTCTTATTTTCTTTATATGGAACACAAATACTGATAGAGAGAGTGAAGATTTTCTATTTTGCATTTTTGTGCTCTTTGATACATTTATTGAGGTCAAATGAAATTTGATATAGTAGGATTTATTATGAAATACTCTCTGAATACAACTCCATAATTACTGAGCTACATAGTAGTGCATAAAGCTGTAAAACTGCTTAGCCAGACAAGCAATTTATATGTTACATCGAGGTGTGTATGGCAAAGGATATTAGTTTAATTGGGAGCCAAGATGTAGTAGCCTTAAATCTGAAGAGCTATATGTTTAACATAATGCAGTGAGGCTTTGAAATAAGATACCTAAACTGGGAGATAGAGCTCTTGGAATACATAACAATCAGACATTATTTTCTGACCAAGAATACTAAATACTATTTTCAAAATAAAGCACAGAATGCAAAGCCGCTGAAAGGGTAAAACCTTTTAATGCTGTACAGTAAGAAGCAACTTACTTCCTTCTTTTACACAAGGAGAGAAAATAAAAGGAAAAGAATCAAGATAAAAGAAAACCATTAACTACAATTTTGTGGAAGCAGAAGCAAACTCACAATGAGGTTATAATCTTGGTGTGCTAATGGAATGGAAGAGAAGGGATTTGGTGAATTTTGCCTGATTTTTTCTCAGGGAGCATGTTTGGAATGAGGTTAGAAGTGGGTGGCAGTGTGGGTACCAGCTCACCACCAGGAGTGAAAAACAAACACTTCTTGGCGTACATTTGCTCTCTGTCTGATCATAGGCTCTCTTCTGTTTAGCAGGTTCAGGGTCACATGCCTCCGCTCATGATCCCAATTTTTCCACATGACCAGCGGACCCTGGCAGCAGCTGCTGCTGCCCAACAGGGATTCCTCTTCCCCCCTGGAATAACATACAAACCAGGTAAGTAGAGAGGGATTGAACATTCTTTTGGAAATGCTAAAATCCACATGTTTTTGCTTAGTAGTCACAACAAACACGGGATCACATGAAAGAACTATGAATAAAAAGATCATAAAAGCTCATTTAAAAGTAAAATTAGAACTGGGAAGTTAATTGGGAAGGTGACATGTTAATAAACTAGTTCTTTGCTGAAAACTTTACTTTTTCTTCTTCCACTTGAGTTTATTTTGAGTTCACAAATAAAATGCTACTTTCCCTGGGGGTTACAAATTTTGTTACCTTTGTCTCATACCTTTACTGTTAATAATTGTCTGTGGTTAAAGATGCTTTCCTCCCCCTGAGAGCTTTTATCTTTTGGCAGAGTGGTCACATATAGTGTAAAATGTTATTATTTACTGTCTGATTTCTCTTGGAAGAAAAGTTAAAACTGGACTGATTTAATTAGCTTACCATTAATAGGTAAAATTCTTTTTGATTTTAGTCTAAATAATGAAGCATTCAGTAGTAGTTTCTCATTCATCTCTGAACCTCAAAAAGCAGGTCACATAACCTTGCAGTGAAATATGTTTTGAGATGATTTAGCAAATGTTATGATTTTTCTTTATTCCTCTGAGTTTACTGAACTCCTGGGGAATTCAATTAGGGACACATAATGGTTTGAAGCTTCTTTCAGAGCCTCCTTGTAAACAGGGCTTTAAATGTTTAAAGATATGTTGCCAAAGGAATCCAATGTAAGGAGATAGTCAAGTAAATAAAAGTCAACCTTAATTTCATTTGTGCATTCTTTGTAAGTGACCTCAGCTCAGAAGTAGTGACCTTGTTCTACTCATTAATAATTTCTGTGTCAAGTTCTTTTTAACATATTAACCTGCTTCTATTAACCACCAAATCTGAGCGTAACAAATCAGAGTGCAGCAGTTTCTTTGTGTGTGTGGGTCTGTAAAGTGAACAAAGGCATTTTAATATACCTAAAATAATAATAAAATATAAATCACTTCACTAAAAATTTTGGTAAGGAAGCTTACTAAGTAGCATAAAAACAAACCCAGCGAGTTTTGACATCTATTTTAACTGCATATTACCATCAATTCCTCTTACATTTCGTAGAGAACACACCTCCTTGTGAAGAAAGGTAAGATGTCTGTGTCAAAACTCAAATGATTCAAAGAATTGAGATGTTAAGGGGTTGACCAACATAAGGATTGACTTTAAAAATTCCCCAGATACAAAAAAAAAAAAGTCAATCCTAGTATTAACAAACGTTTTGGTACATCTGAGTGAAAGAAAATTGTGGTATTCAAATTGCTAAAAATGGATTTTTCTGGAGCAGAATGTTTAGAGTTAAGTGATATTTCCTATGAAATTAGGATTTATTTTAAGGACAGGAGTATATTTGTCAGAGAATATGTTTCTGTCAGTACAGTGGTTCTGTCCTTCTCTGATCTCTGTAAGTATTTCTGAACTATTTGTTCATCTTGACTACCTATTTTTTTTTTTTTATTAAGTGAGAGGCAAGTAGGCAGAGGGACAGAGTCTCACATGCACCCCGACTGGGATCCCTGGCAAGCCGACTAGGGGGTGATGCTCTGCTCATCTGGGGCCACTGCTCTGTTCCTTGGCAAATGAGCTGTTTTAGCTCTTGAGGCAAGGCCATGGTTCCGTTCTCAGCATCCGGAGCCAACTTGCTCAAATGAGCCATGGCTGTGGGAGGGGAGAGAGAGCGAGAGAGAGAAAGAGAGAGAGAGAGAGAGAGAGAGAGAGAAGTGCAGAAAGAAGAGGGATGGGTGGAGAAGCAGATGGTCACTTCTTCTGTGTGCCCTGACCAGGAATTGAACCCAGGACTTCCACACTCCATGCTGACGCTCTACTTCTGAGCCAACTGGCCAGGGCTTAACTCCCTTTGGAATGCTGATATAAACTAAATGTACTGGTTTATCCTGAATCTGAATTTGTTATCTTTGTACCAGTCTTAGAACCCCTTTCAATGAACTATATGTGAAAACTCTCTATTTAATTTGAGTGTTTTAAAATTTTAAATTCTTCATATTTCAAAATCAGGTATGGGCCTTATCTTCTACTAGGCATAGATATCAACATAGTTAACATGTTACTTACCTAATTTCATTAAAACAATAATGACATTTTTCATGGGGAAAGATATTGTTATATAGTCAATGAAATTGGACCATTTTTTAAAAAGCCTTCTCATATAGTATCAATGAGATTATAGTGTAAAACTAAGAAGAACATAGAGATTGGGACAATATTGTGCAGGAGTGGGTTACCGCCGTTGAAGAGCATAGGTACATCACAGAGTAATGCTCTGGGGAAGCGAGGTTGTACTTGATTATTTCGGTTAGAACCTTTGGGTTAAGGAGAGACAATGGATTTGGATTTTAGGACAATTTTTTAAAAAAATTTTCATTTAAAAAATTAAGTTTAACTAGGTGACATTGATCAGGTGAACATTTCTATAGCATGAACTGTTGATTATGTTGTATACCTGTCACCCAAAGTCAAATTATTTTCTGTCACTGTATATTTGTTTAGGAAAATTTTTAATCACAAACAAAGCTAGTGAAAAAAGTATTTTCTGGTCACCTGTAAGTTATATCAGAGAATTAAATTAACCAGAACTCTATATTCTTTAATACTTTGGCTAGTTTAGTCTTTATTGTATATAAAAATTATAGTAAAAAAGGATTAAAATGATATGTTCTTACACTGTTAGTAGAGAAATTACATACTCTGAAGACTTAATCTATGCAGTGTTTTTATTACTCACAAGTTGGAGGAGGAGAATACTATTGGATTAGAGTCTGGACTAAGAAAACTTTTTTTCTCCAAACTAAGCGATGATAATTTCACTTAAAATACATGAGGCAATGACTAAATTTTTACAAAGGAGTAGCATTGTCACATATAAAAGCCTTGAAATGGTCATATAATTTATATTTTGGTTCTCTAAGCAAGAGCCTGAGTAAGTCCTACCTTGGTCTTTGTAAATTACTAAATAAATGGCTCTCTTTTCCTCTTTTCTACCTTCCCATAACCTAAAACAATTCCATAGAGTTTATGCCTCCAGCTGGTTGAATGATCATCTTGATTGCTAAAAAACCAGGCCCTCCTTAGGGTGATGTCCATGGTCAAAGTTGACTGTTTCTGAATCCATATTAGGACAGTCTAAAAAAAGTATTTAGAGCTATGGGCCTTCCCCTTCCGATACTTTGACCCATTGCTCTGGGAATTTCAGAGTCCCATTGTACACTGAACACCAAGTAAGCCCTCCTACCTCACTGACTTACTAAGGAGAAATGTGGTCACAGGGATTATGCAGTTTTAGGGGAATATCTATCAGATCGATCTCTGTAGAAATAGCTTTCTTTAGTTTTAATCCCTAAGCTAAAAAAAATTTTTTTTTCAATGGCTCAATAATTGGGGACGTCTTTCTGGAGAGGAACTCATCAGGGCCTAAAACAGACCACATAAACTTTTGGTTGCTTTGTTCTTTTACGTCATTTTACTGAAGGATGCAGCAATTCAGGATAAAGTAAATACATTTGAGCACCTATATTTGAGAAAATTTAAAAAGTGAGCCTCTTATATAGCTGTCAATGTACATATTAGATCAAGACTGAATTGCTGGTAAAATAAGAACATTTTATACACCAAGGATGATGTACTTATTAGTTATAAAATGATAATAGCTAAAGCTTACTGAATACTTAGTGCCAAATACTGTGCTAAATATTTTGCATGGATTATTTTAATTCTTACTTGAACATATTTAACCTTGCTGAACCTCATATTTTTTTTGTCATTTGCAAAAATATGCTGTCATTTTTGTCCACTGCTAATGTGGGTGTAAAGATTAAGTTTGTTGAATGTATGAAAGATCTTTCAAGATTCTAAAGTACAGCCTGACCAGGCAGTGGGCAGTAGATAGAGCATCGGACTGGGACGTGGAGGACCCAGGTTCAAAACCCCAAGATTGCCTGCTTGAGCACAGGCTCATCCGGCTTGAGCACGGGCTCACCAGCTTGAGTGAGGGGTCACTGGCTTGAACATGGGATCATAGACATGACCTCATGGTTGCTGGCATGAGCCCAGAGGTCTCTGGCTTGAGCAAGGGTCACTCAGTCTGCTGTAGCCCCCCTAGTTAAGGCATATATGTGAAAGCAATCAATGAACCAGCAATCAATGAACAACTAAGATGCTGTAATAAAGAATTGATGCTTCTCATCTCTCTACCTTCCTGTCTGTCCCTCTCTCTGACTCTATCTCTGTCAAAAAAAAAAATTAAAATAATAAAAAAAAAAGATTCTAAAGTACTGAGTTTGGGGATAAAGTTGACCACTTTTTTGGGGATAAAGTTTTGGACCACTAGAAATGTGGTCCAAAAACTATGTATTTGACTGATATATTCTGTCCCTCATCCTGATGACCAAAAGCAATTTTACAAGTATACCTAATTTTTCTTTTTTAAAAAAGTAGTAAAATATAAATAGCATAGTTATTTATCATTTTAACCATTTGTAAATGTACAAATCAGTGGTATTAATACATTTACAATATGTGTAACCATTACTACTATCTATATCCAAAATTTTAATCATCACCAAAAAATCTCTGTGGCCATTAAACAATAATTCTCCCTATCTTCCCACTCCTAACCCCTATTCTTCTAGCTTACTCTATGAATTTTGTCTACTCTAGGTACTTCATATAAATAGAATTATCCAATATTTGTCCTTCTTTGTCTGCCTTATTTCATTTTCAAGGTTCATTTATATTATAGTATAAATATATATGAAATATTCATTTTTTATTGCTGAAATTATAGTGTATATATAGCTATGTGTATATATATGTATGTATATATGTATGTATGTGTGTGTGTGTTTGTGTGTGTGTGTTTATTTATTTATTCATTCATCTGCTGATGGACACTTGGGTTGTTTCTATCTTTTGGCTATTGTGGATAACGCTGCTGTGAACATGGATATACAAATGTCTGTTCCAGTCCCTACTCTCAGTTCTTATGAATATATATGTAGGGTTGGAATTGTTGGGTCATGTGATTGGTCCATGTTTAACTTTTTGAGAAACTGCCAGACTGTTTTCTACAGAGGCTGAACTATTTCACATTCTCACTAGCAATGCAAGAGAGTTTCAGTATGTCCACACCCTTGCCAATACTTGTTATTTTCCAGTTTTTTAAAAAAAATTATAGCTATTCTAGATGTGAAGTGATATCTTATTTTGGTTCTGATTTTATTTTCCTAATGATTAATAATTTTGAGCATCTGTTCCTATGCTTATTGAGAATTTATGTATCTTCTATGGAGAAATATCTTTTGAAGTACTTTACCCATTTTTGATGAGGTGTTTATTTTTGTTGTTATTGAGATTCAGAAATTTTCTATATATTCTAGATTTTGTCCCTTACGAGATACATGATATGCAAATATTTTTCTCATTCTGTAGTTTGCCTTTTCATTTACTTGATAGTATTCCTTAATGCACAAAAATTTTTAATTTTGATGTTCGATTTATTTTTACTTTTCTTGCCTGTGCTTTTGCTGTCATATCCTTGAAATCATTGCCAAATCAAAAGCTTTATTCCTATAGATTCTTCTAAGAGTTTCATAGTTTTAGCACTTTAGTTCCTTCATTCATCTGAGTTAATCTTTATATATGGTGTAAAGTAAGGGTACCAATTTGAATGCCATTCCCCCCTTTTCTTCCTCCCTCCCTCCCTCCCTCCCTCCCTCCCTCCCTCCCTCCCTCCCTCCCTCCCTCCCTCCCTCCCTCCCTCCCTCCCTTCCTTCCTTCCTTCCTTCCTTCCTTCCTTCCTTCCACCCTTCCCTCCCTTCTCCTCCCTTCTCCTCCCTTCCTCTCTTCCTCCCTTCCTCCCTTCCTTCATCTTTTTGTCTAATAGTGCTGGCTAGAACTTCCAGTAAAATATTGTGTAATTGCAGTGAAAGTGGGCATCATTGTCTTGCTCTTGATCTTAGTGGGAAAGCTTTTAGTCTTTTACCATTGACTATGGTATTAGCTGTGGGTTTTTCATAAAGGTTCTTTAACATGTTGATTTACTTTTTCTCTATTCCTAGGTTTCTGAGATTTTTCTTTTTAATCATGAAAGAGTGTTAGGTGTTGTCAACTGCCTTTTCTGCATCAATTGAAATGATCATGTGGGGTTTTTCCCCTTTGGTCTATAAATGTGTGATGTATTATAAATATTTTTTATATTTATTTTTTAAATGTAGCACCACCCTTTAATTCCTGGGATAAATCTTACCTAGTCATGGTGAATAATCCTTTTAATATGCTGTTAGATTCAATATGCTAATATTTTGTTGAGAATCTTTGTATTTATATTCATAAAAGATATTGATCTGTTTTCCTTTCCTGTGATGTCTTTATTTGGCTTTGGTATCAAGGTAATGTTGGTCTCATTACTGATAGTTAGGAAATGTTTTCTCTCTCTCTCTCTCTTTTCCCTGAAGATTTTGAGAAGGATTAATGTTAATTATTTTTAAATGTTCAATAAATTGTACTAGTGAAGCCATCTGGTCCAGGACTTTTCTTTGTTAGGAGGTTTTTGATGACTGATTCAATCTTTTTTCTTGTAAGTCTGTTGTTATTTTCTATTTTTTCTTGATTCAGTTTAGGTAATTTGTGTCTTTTAAGAAATTTGTCCATTTCTTCTAGATTTTTTGATTTGTTGTTGTATAATTGTTACCTAATGCTTCTTTTTATTCCTTTCTTTCATTTAGCATGATTGAGCAACACTTATTAGTCTATATACATGTAAATAATAAATTTTATATAATCAAATAAATAAATAAATATATATTCTATTTAATTTTTATAACAACTCTAAAATATGTGGCATAGTTTCTATTTTGTTAAGAAAAAACTAAAAGTGAAACACATTTATTATCTTTTCTAAGCTTTCCATCTAGAAATTAGTAAAGATAGAATTCAGACTGAAATTCTTTGCTTTGATATTTCATATTCTTGTGGACATGGTCTAAGTGTGTATGACATTAAGAAAAGTCTAGGGGATTTTTGTTTTTGTTTTTGCTGTGGAAAATGTGATTTATATGAATGGATGAGGTTATCCATATGGCCTCTTGTAAAGCTAAAATTTCTACTTCTTCCAGAATTGATGCAAGGTGTGTAACCACAGTTGCTGGAATACTTGATTAAATCTGTCTACATGAAATGATAGCATCTGAGGTTCTTTAGAGTAATACTCATTTTTAAATAGAAATGTTGAAGTCCAAGTAGAAAATATGTTCACTTATGTAAACTAATGTGGTTTTATAAAGATTGAGATTATTTTAACTGTCCCTTCTTTGTTCATATATTGAGGTTGCTATATCATTGATGAGCTATCATTAAGGCATAAACTTTGAGTTGTTATTATAATTTGATTTCTTTTAATGGGGGTGGATTTATATCAGTTCATCTTCCCTCACTTATTTAATTGCTATTTTCACAAATTCCATGGATTTTTATATATTAGCCATAAGTCTCAATGCATCTATGAAATATGAAGAAATTAAGATTGATTCTTGATTCTTAGCTCCTTTAAAAGTATCAAAAACAGTGTAGATACTCATAGAAAAAGTCCTAAGATCAAGACCCTTCTCATTATTGATCTATTCTTTGATGAATAGAGGATAGATTTAGCAGGAGAAATAAGAGCATGGTGATGTCAGCAGTATCTATTACAATCCTTGCCATTTTTTCTTTTGTTTAATTGTCCTCAGAACAAATGGAAGGCTTTGTTCTATTTTTTAGGATTTTAAAATCATCACCCTTTACCTGCTAACTTTTGCTGCAATGTGATGACTCACAGAGATAAATTCAGATCGATTATGGCAATTTCTGAGACTATAATGGAGTTACAATATTTTTGCCACTCTGAATACATATATCTAGGCAAGATGCAAAGTGGTATGTTCAAGTCTGTATGAAATATTTCCATATTGTAGCAAGAATGATGATAGCTTATAAAGGTGTGGTCTATACATAAGTTATTTGGCAGCTCAAGTAATTTACCATCATCCTGTGATGTCACCACACAATAATCTGTGCGATAGTTAGGGATGTGTAGTGTATTTTAATTCTGTTTTGGAGGGTGTAAAATAAGGTATGAGACATTGTTACTGAAGAATCTTTGAATTCTGTCTCCTAGTCTAATGCATTCTTCTCTCCTCCTCCCAACATCTCTAAGTAATCTCCTCAATAGGTTGATATCTGACTTGAATATTTCAGAAAACCACAGCCATTCCTTGTTTTTTCTGAAGAATCAAAGTAAATGGATAGAATTTTACTTATGAGATTTTTTCTTTTAAAAAATATATTTAATTGAATTTATTGGGCTGATATTGGTTAATAAAATTACATAGGTTTCAGGTGTACAATTCTATAATACATCATTGGTATATTATATTGTGTATTCACCACCCCAAGTCAAGTCTCTATTTTTACAGAGACAGAGCAAGAGTCAGATAGATAGGGACAGACAGACAGGAATTTAGAGAGATGAGAAGCATCAATCATCAGTTTTTTGTTCTGGCACTTAGTTGTTCATTGATTGTTTTCTCATATTATATCTCTTGACCGCGGGCCTTCAGCAGACTGAATAATCCTTTGCTTAAGCCAGCGACCTTGGGTCCAAGCTGGTGGGCTTTGCTCAAACCAGATGAGCCCACGCTCAAGCTGGCGACCTTGGGGTCTTGAACCTGGGTCCTCTGTATCCCAGTCCAACGCTCTATCCACTGCGCCACCGCCTGGTCAGGCCAGGTCTCTTTCTATCACCATTTATCCCCCCCCCCCCCCTTTACTCTCTTTTACCTCCTCTACCCCTTTTTACATACCATACTGTTGTCCTTCTGAAGAATCAAAGTAAATGGATAGAATTTTACCTACGGGATTTTTGACTCTAATAAAAGTGGAATTTATATCTAAATTACACAAGCTAAGAGTATTCTTGTAAGAGGCAGATTGAATCTAATAGGTCCTACCTTCTTAGTACAAGCTTCCCCTTCTGTATTTAAGTCTTAATAAGTTTGGCTTCATTTAAATTTTTCTGCAAATTAAAAAATGTACTTTCTTTCATTCAGAGACTTTCGCTGTGAAGCTGCTTTGATTTCTACGGAATGTTACCTACTGTGACAAGTGAAACTAATGCTAGGCAAATTTTCCATAGGTTCTAAATGCTATTTCGTATTTGTTCTGTAATCCTCAGGTAAAATAGTTAGTTGGAAAATCTAGAAGGCTGGAAAGATGGGATTTACAGAATGGGCATTCTTTCCCAAACTGGCTCTAGGAGGTTGTCTTCTTACACTAGAAGCAGCAAGAGCCTGATTACAACAGTGCCTAAACCAACCTGTTTCAACAGGCTTCATCTCCCTTTGTACAAATTTAAAAAGAATGGGTCCTCACGCAAGCATTTCAAATCCAGAGACAAATTTGAAAAAAATTGCTACAACATGTTGACTGATTCCTTGCCAAGTCAGCCACTGAGAACTTTTTCTTGATCTACTCTTACACAAAGAAAATTAAAGGGGGTGTGGGAGAGCACGTAACTTCGTTGTAAAAAAATTAAACTTCACAATACACTAAATCCCTCTCCCTCTTATGTTTCTCTCTTCTGCTTTTAATCTCCCTCTGTTTTGCCTTTATCTCTCCCCCCCCCCCCCCCCGTCTTGCCTTCTACTTATTCTCTGTGATATACTCTGTTGGTCTAATGTATTCATTTTTACTTTTGATACAATGATATGTTCTGGAGAAACGGCATTGCAAAGATTATATTTAGATATACTGATTCAAACTAGCAGAAAGGTTAGTTAGGAACGTTTTAAAAATGTGCTTGTCAGCAGTGGAAAGAAAGCTGTTTGTAGCCAGCAGGTGAGCTGGAGAGTACTACAGGGTGTGGTAAAGATAGTAATAAATTAACTAGGAAGCCAAAAACTATAAAAAAAAAATCAGTTATTTCATAGCATAGAAGCATGACAGCTATGAAAAAAGGAGTGCCCCAGGGAATTCTTTTAGAGTTTGATTTTTAAAAATATGTTTGACATGAAAAATGTTTTAGTACAAATAAAGCAACTGGTATTAAACTTACAGGGAGAGGGGGGGTTTGTGGTTTAGAGTTAGTATGAATAATGCATGATATTTAAAGAAAGAATAGCTCTAAAAGGTTCTGGGAGACAGTCCATGTTGATGGTTGGAATAGTGATTTCCCCCCCCTGTTTTTGAAGCATCATTAATTCAGCATCGTTTTGTTATTTCTTTAAACCTGATAAAGATATTGACCAAAGAAATGCTATTCTTTCATCAGATAATTTAGTTTAAATATGAAGAAGATCAGTAGAATTATTTAAGCATAAAGCAACAGTCATTTACTATAAAAAATAATTTGGACTAGTTATCTTTTTAAAAAAGCTCATGTAGCACTGCAAACCAAAATCAACCTCATGGAAGGGGAAAAACAAGATCAGATATTTTGAACATTACTCCATAGGAGATCAGCACAATATAGTGTTAGTGAATGCATTGTAGCAGCGCTCCATATGCAATCAGAAGCCAATTGTTACTGGACTGTGTACAAGCACACACTGTGCTCAATGGTCTGATGAGGTATTATGGATATGATGCAAAAAGACTGTGTAGATTAGAAGCTAACAATTTGTTAAAAGTGAAAGCAACTTAACATTTACATTGGGCCAGCTGAGGAGCTCTTTATGTGGCAGGCAGGACGAGTTCCAAGGAACCAGGGGCATCAGGAAGGCTCCAGGTATTAGTGTCCGTGCAGAAGAGAAGAGGTTTTGCTGCTTTCTAGTTGACTACCTTTATTACTGTGATTCTTCCTACACCGTTTCTTCATTATTACATTCAGCTTTCAGTGTGGAAAAGTTCATGCAAAACAGCATGATTGTTATAAATGTCAAAATTGTGTGGAGGAACATCCTATTAAATTACAGCCTAAAGATAGTACATAACACTGCCTTTAAATAAGTAGCCGAAGCCAAAGTGATACTCCATTAAATCACTGATATTTATCCACAAGTATTAATTTTGATTTGAGTTGCCACTATCACAGTGTATCCCCCATCACTTTCTCTTGGTTCTTCAGGCCGCGACACACGGCCTGTGTTCTTAGATCACAGCCGGTGCTTCAGTCCCACTATTTAGGAGTGGTCTGGAGTCAGAAACACGTTAAGATGTAGCGTTGAACTCTGCTGAACCGTCCTCAGTCTTTTCCAGACTTTTAACGAGGGCATTCCGTATAACATGTGTGGTTATTTAATCAAATCCTCATCAAAGAGTAAGTGATAAGTGCCCAGTGTGCGTGATTCTGTACTAGGATCCACCAGAAGTTAATCCAGAAAAATAATGTTTCTACTCCCCTTGGGATACCAGGCATTTCACAGAATGCCAGCAGATAAGATTAGCTTCCCTCTCACTCCTATCAAATTGAGGAAGTTGCATTTTTAAAATTTTTTCTGCATTTTTTTTTTTTTTATAAAATAAAGTTTAGGGTTATGGACAGTCAGTAGCTCATACTCTTTTTTGGACTCGAATGCTCTGCCTTGCCAGACCAAGCCAAACTTTTGTTGTTCTAATACAAAAGCCTTAATGCTTTCTCAGTGAACTGAGTGTCAGCCAGGCTCTAAGATATTTTTTTACTCTTAAAAAAATGATGTATTACAAGATTTGTAACGGAGTGAACATGCTTGAATTGCACATTTAATTTTTTTAACATCACATTCATGTTTTGCCAGTTTGCCTACCAGCTATCTGTTAACAAAAAGTTCCAAGGCAGCAGCACTGCAAGTCTGTGCCCAACTAAGCCTTTTGTTTCTGCAGATGTTTGGGCTTAGAGCAATGTTGTAAAGCTCAGGCAATCCAAGGACCGTGTTTGTACTTGTCTGCCGCGATTCCCTGTGCATTGTCTAAACCTGTATGCATTGTTCTTTCCGACAGGTGATAACTACCCCGTACAGTTCATTCCATCAACAATGGCAGCTGCTGCTGCTTCTGGACTCAGCCCTTTACAGCTCCAGGTAAGCGCCAGAAGAAAAAAATGTGGGAAAAGAGCCAGGACTTTAGTGGAAAACTGCTAACCAGCTGTATGCTAAATAATGGCCTGGATGTTAAATAATTTTTAAAGCATAGCCTAGGAGGATTAACACCTTATGTACTTACCATACTGCAAACAGAAAAGTGCCAGTTTCAATATTTTTAAAGGAAAAATGACATGATGACTTAGTACTTTATAGTCTCTATCAGGTGAGTTAATGGTTTTACAATTTCTTTATGGCTAGTTGTTATTGGCTATATTAGCTTTTTCTTTGTCAATTTTCCATCCATGTCTTAATTTATGCCAAATTAGCTTTTACATGTCAGCATCAAAACAGAAAACGATGTTGAATATTTTACTTCTAGCAGCTCCTGGAATAGGGGGTTGTTATTACCACATTACTCTAGCTGTTTAGTAAAATGTAAACACAGTGCACCTGAGTATCTGTATCCTCATCTCATCCGCTTTCGCATTTCAGGTTGGAAGTCTCGGCATGGTGTCTGAGTTCTGGATTCATATTCTTTACTTAAAAGCTAAACTTGGTGGAAAAATGTTTAGGAAGCTGACCAAAAAAGCATTTGTCCCTTACCTTCTTCACAGTAAAATACAGTAGAGCTAGCTAATCCTTACACCCTTTCAGCACCTGCCATTTTAATGGGAAATTGACTTTAAATATGAGTATCTGTTTTAACAAAAAGATAATATGAAAGTAATATATGATAATATATAAAAATATATGATAATCAACTTTAATTTCATTGCAGTGGAAAGTTTAAAGATAGTATTTTTTTCTTATAATTCACTGTGATTATTTCAGAGGTTTTTAAATGATCTAGGGAATAGCATCTGGCTAGGTATTTTCTCTCTTCTATGCTATTCCCTGACATCACTTCAACATAAAAAAATGTACAAATATTTTACCATGAAAAGAAACCCCATTGTTTGAGCATTTTCAGTTGGGTCTGCAAATAAGAATTTTTACAGTACTTTGAAAAGTGTTTATCATAAACCTCATCCAGACTGCCTTTAAGATGTTACCTGGGATGGACTGCCTAGTTGAACGAGAAATTTTGCCTTAGAGGAGCAGCAATTCTACCTCTCTTCCAAAGTTTCACCTTCCCCACTATTAACACTGGATCTTACTGAAGTTGGTAAAATCTAAAAAGAACCCTCACTAATAGGGAACCTAATCTTTTTCTCCTTTTTTGATAGCCATGCTATAGATAGAGTGTACCACTGAGTCAGAGGCAGAAATAAGAACCAACACCATTGTTTGATCTTATACCCAAGTTTCTGTGAAGGAGCATCTGGGTCCTAAACTTTCTACTTTCTATTCTTTGGTGTGGTCAATACCCTGGATTTAGAAATATGTGTTCTATTTCATGAGTTCTGACAGTATGTTTTGTCTTTTTTTTTTCTGAATATGCTACTAAACAGAAGGGTCATGGCTCCCACCCACAAATTAACCCAAGGCTAAAAGGCCTAAGTGACCGTTTTGGCAGGAGTTTGGACACTTTTGAACATGGTGGTGGCCACTCTTACAACCACAAACAGATTGAGGTATGAATACTTCCATTGGTGCTTCATTGGGTGGGGGACTGGATTGTTCAGTCATATTCTAGGCTTTTATTTTTTTTTAAGTGGCAAGCCCTCAACCTAAACACTAAAACATAATCATTTCCTTTTCCTCATTCCTATGAAGACTCATTTTTGCTCCTTTCTTTCATTAAAAAAAAGGCAAATGTCAAGCCAACGCCCCTGAATTAGGTGGTTAATTTCTATATATGTAGTTAGGCAAATTCTTTACATTATGAGTGTCTTCAAACAATCTTTACTTCCCTTACTTTTTTACTTTTTATGTATAGTGCTGTATAATGTTTAAAAATACACTTAAACATTAAAAGGTCTCATTTGACCATATAATAACCCTGTAAAGTTGATAGAATATAATTCTACTTGTACAGAGTAACAACAGAGGTTCAGAGAGGTCACCTTATTTAACCAAGGCTGCAGAATATTCACAGAGTCAGAGTTTGTACCTAGGGTTTCTAACTCTACCTGACTCAGGTTTCCTAATTTAGTGTTCTCAGGCTGAAGTAGGCGTAGGTGCCTGCAAAGGACTAATTGCTTATTGCCCCATGACCTTTGATAGTATTCTTTTCATATTTAACTTTCAGCAGAGCTCTCTTGTTTTGTGGGATATTCTTACTAGAGAGAAGATGCTCCTATGGCTCTTGAAAACCAAGTCCTTTTCTTTTCCAGGGACCTAGTCATTCTCTAACTTCATGCTTAATTCTTCTGCTGTATCATCGGCGTTCCTCTCTGGGACTGTCAGGTGCTGGAGAGTTGCCAGCTATCTGTTGAATCACAGAAAAGTGGAGACAGATTACCTCACCCTGAAACACACGTTAACTTTCTGGGTTTGATGTAATACTACATTTTATATCCTAATCTGGGATGGGAAACTCGATTCAAAAGAAAAAAAAAAGTAAAGAATTACAGCTAGCAAAAGTTGTATATTCATCTTCTTTTGGCTCTGCCAGTCTATACATATCAAAGAGTATATATTCAATAAAGTGTCCCTTTGACATCTTCTCTGCTGCTTTTGAATCTGCGTTTTTGGAAAATGATAAAGTTTACTCCTGAGAAAAAAGAGGAGGACAAGATCAAAGGCCACCTTGGAAATTGCCTAAGGAGGAGTTCCAGAGCTTGTTGCCCACCTTCCTTGTTCCCTTTCCCTTTGATAGAAGAGGTGCACAGGGGGTTTCCACCCAGGCATGACCAGGCATCTGCTCGCGGAGTAGCTGCTGTCTTCTATACTGCCAGAAGGGATTTCTTTTCTAAGGCTTCGGGTGTGGAAAAGGGGCCATATTTCTGGACATTCTGAAAATCTACTATGCTTAGGATGGATTGCCGCACAGAGAGATAACTGGACATTAAGAACAAGCCTTCCCGTGTGATGACAGTTTGCAAGCCTGCCCTCTCAGGACACATAGTTTGTTAAACTTTTAAGTGCATGAAAGAATGTGAAAGCAGGTGGCCTTGGCACGAGCGCAAGACTGCTTCTCTGCTCTGACTCTTATTTTCTCTTGAGGTGTTGAGTTTTCTCCCATCAATCTTCTCTTAGCCAGTTTTCTACCCAGTCTTTCACTAATTTTTCAGAAGTCACTAAGGCTGACTCCTTTCCTCCGCAAAGTCACTGACCCCGAGCCTGTCCAGCCTGGCTGCGACTGGGTTTCTCGGTGCTGTACTGTCCTACACGTGAGTGCCAGGTCTGGGTCGTGTGGTGGCAGTGCTGACCTCGCAGCACAGCACATGCCAGGTGTCTATCACTCTATTAGGCTAAAAAGAGAACCTATGAAAGCAAGAGCCCTCGTAGCTTTGCAGTTTAAGTTTGAGCTGGTTTGAGAGTTTCCTGGGTTTTTGTTTATTTTTGCTGTTTTCTTGCTCCCATTTTTTGCAACTGTTTCCTGCATCTCAGGAAACCTTTGTTCTGTTGGTTTGTATGGTACACTGGATAGAAAAGTTTGACCTTGCTTGAAAGGCAAATTTCCTGAACTTAGCTGGTTATTAGTATAATATGCTTATTGGGGCGTTTCCGAACAGCACAGTAGGCACTCATATCTAAGCTGCTACAGACATTCACATTTTAAATCTTGAGCAACAATAGAGAGAAAATTTAAGAATATCTTGCTTTATTGATTTTAAAGTCTGCTTTCTTTTCTAGCTAAGGTTTTCTCGCCTTCTTTGATAAACTTAACTATCATACCTTGGTCAACAATCATGATCATGGTAAACTGTTGATACTAAGGAAGGATTACAATTATGTTAACTGGTTTTATTTCTAAACAGATTCTTGATAAGAAATCTCTTATCATTCTTGATAAGAAATCTCTTGATAAGAAAAGTTCACAACACATAGATACCACTACCACCCCACCATCTCCACACATAGCCTGCTGCATTGCTCAGAACTGGTCCTATCTGATGTTACAATTAATTTGTACTTCAGAGGTTGTCACTTCTGCCCTTAATAAGCCTGGATAAATCTTGACAGCGTTTATAGTTACACCCTGGAAGCCTGCAATTTTGTTACCAAATAGAGAAAAGGTATTTTAAGTGGAAAGACCCTTCTTACATTAGTGTATTTCTATTCTTTCTCCTTTTTTTTTTATAATAGGGAAGATAAAAGAAAGATTTTTTTGGTTGTTGATATTTTTTTCTGTGCTAATCTAAGGCATAGTTCTCTCTGCCTCAGGGACACAATATTAGAAGAGAGCAGGCCAAAGAAGGCTATTTTTAGTTGAACAGTTCAGCAGATGGAGTCATGAATACTCATATATCTGAAGGTTGAGAGGCTTGAACCATTAATTTTGATAATGTATTTAATCCTGGGAACAATCAGAAACTGTAACTCTAAGGTTACAGTGCTTTTGACCTTTAGAGAACAGAGGGCATTTGCTACAGTAAACAATATATTATATTGCTACTTATTCCAATTCTCTCCCTTTATAAATTTCAGGACCAGTTGCCATTTGCTTTCCTCAGCTATGTTAGCATTGGTCCTTCAAGTAAGTCAAAAAGAATGTTAAAAGATGGGGACCAGTATAATGAGGCAGTCATGTAAATATGGCCTTTAAATAGCTAAGATATTAGATTGTTTCTGAAGAAATATTGTCTTAGAAACTAAGCTCTGAATGACTCTTTTTTTAAAGAAAATGTGGTTTCAGTATATTAATTCACTGTATGTGATGACCCTCAATACAATGGATCCTTAAAGTGATCCTTATTTTGTTTTGCTTTTAATTGGGAGAAATGTTGCCTTATAGTTATAGCATATATTCACAGGCTGGTACTGTGTCATGCAAAGTGATACACCTGTCTTATGCCTTCTTATTAAATGATACATGCTCTCTTTAGCAAATACAGCAGTTAAATATCACATAGCTTAAGAATTTCTAATTAAAATATCTCCACATGTCAGCATATTGGTAATGTAGTATTTTAATCCATTTATTTTGTTTATGAAACAGTGACATATGTTTAGATTGTGAAATATATGAGCCTTAAAAATCACTTTATTGAAGAAAATTAATTCCTACAATACTGTCTCAGTAACGTGTTCACTCACCCAGTCAGTCACTGGCAGTGCTGCCAGTCTTAATGTCGGGGGTAGACACACTCACCAGTTTTATCTGCATAACAGTCTTGGAAAGATGCAACAACACTTCTTTTTCTTAGCTCCAATGATAAGGCTTTTTTTTTTCTTTCTTTTTTTTCTTACTCGTTAATTCAAACCTATTCCCCCGAACACTTTTTTTTTTTTTAACACAATGAAGGATCGGACTGCGCGTGTCTGTATAAGGGATTCTGAAAGACCAATCAAAATTAAAAACAGGCTAGTTACCTTTTCAAAGTTAGACATAGTAATTTGTTTGTCAGCAGGGAGATGTTTGGGTCAGCCCTGAGATAAAGTGACTGTCAGCAGTTATTCCTACAAGACAAGTAATTTCACTCAATGTATTACTGACAGATTGCTCACTTCTCTGAATCACTGGAGAAAACAAACTTAATATTGTTACAGGCAGAGTTTCTGTCTTCATTAGCCTCAGAGAATGATTTTTATCGGGCATTCAAAGCCTACCAGGCTTTAGTTGGAACATATTTTAACAGACATGTTCTTATAATGATAGTATGGGGTAGTAGTCTAAATGAAAGGAATTAAACGTGAATATATATATATATATATATATATATATATATATATATGCATTTGCACTTTTATTTGATGGGCATCATGTATAGTTTAGGGGAGATTTGAGGGAAAAAATATAATTGGAGCCTCAAAACACTAGGAAAACCTGTCAAGCATAAGTTATTCTTAAATTAAACTATTAAAGTCTTGCCAAGTTTGCAAAGATGGAGAACAATTGAAGTTTTTGCAAAAGTGAATACAAACACATATTTTATTTAAATTATATTGTCAATTTTCATGCTACAAATGGAAAGTGATGAAGTGCCCATCAACATTGAGAAGGCTCTGTCTCTATTTCAGTTCTAGCCTGAATCGTTATGGTATTGTATTTAGATGTTCTTCCTGGCTCTACCCTGTCTTCTTGTTTGTAATTGTAAACATGCCTCAGTGCTGTGGAGGAATAAGAGGGTGAGTTAGTTTTGCCGGGTCGGATCGGCTGGAGAGGTTGTGATTTCTAATAGAGAGCTGAATAAAGAGTTGATTAAAGTGACTGATTACTGGTTACACAATGAAGAAAAAGGAACGCACTGATTCAAAGCTTGTTTTGAGAATGCCAACCATGGAGTTCTGCTTTGAGGAGAAATGCTTGCTTTTTCTTAATCAGCCTTCCCTCACTGCCTTTGACTTTGAGAGTGTGATGGAACTTGGGAGGATCATAATAGTTTAGGATTAGATGAGCTGGGTACTAATTGAGTGAGTGCCACTCTGGAATCAGTATCTCGGATTTAAGTTTTCTCTATTACTTACATGCTACGTTGTCCTGTACTGGTCTCAAATTACCATCTTTTTTAGAGTTTGTTCACTGTAAAAAAATGGATATTTATTTTCAGGGTTTTTGTGAATAGTAAATGGGATTATGAGGTATGTGTTAGATTTCCACATACACACAAAATCTTCGTCAAAATAGAGAAACACTTTCCAACTTTCCAGTAAGTAGTCAACTGTAGTCTAGCTTTGCAGCCTAAAGTGCATCTGATGGGTAGCTCTAATCTACTAGAATGAAAGTTACTAAATTAAGAGATTTTTGTCTCTTGTTTACTGTTGAATCCCTAGTATTATCTGGTACCATAATGGGTAAAATGAAGAAGTGAATCAATTTCATCTTTGTGAGCCACCTGAGACTCAAGCTTCTTTGAAAAAAAAAATTTTTTTTTGATATGTTCTGTCAAGTGTTCTCTCTTTAGGAAGCATTATTTTATGCAAATAATGTTTCGTTTTTAGGTAGCCTTCTTAAACAAAATACAACTACCAGGTGAATCCTGATGGAGGTGAAAGAAATAGAGGCAGATCAGAGAAGGATACAAAATTCAAAGATAACTTCCTAGTGTATGAAAATCTGTCTCATTGTATTCAGTGAAACAGAATAAGTTTATACCTACCTGCACAATAAAACATTAGCAAAATTAGGTTTTCTTTTAAAAATTAAATTTTCATTTGGTTTTAAGGTAATGTCTAAAAGTTGAGAGAGTATGGTTCTTTTTACATAAGCCCTGTTAATCACTGTATTTAGTAATTTGATAGATGGGATGCTCAGTGTACTCACAGAAATGGTTTAGTAGATGCCCAGGACTTTGGAATTACAAAATCAGTGCTGTCCTCTATCTTCCCTGAAGTGAAGTTTCTACCAACATTCATTTAGCTCCAGACTCACTCATTAATCCATTCAACAGGACACTCCCAGTGTGAATATTTGCATTTAAATAGACGGTATGTAAAATGCAAGGTTTTCTAATAGTGACAGGTATTTTTAATTCTTTTTTTTTTAATCAAACGAGTTTTGAACTATTGCTTGGTTGGCACCATGTATCATAGATCTATATGTGTATGTCTTATAATGAACCACCTTGAAAATCAGAGAGATGATATGATTAAGGATATATTAGGTTAGAAAGCAAAACATTCTAGTGTTTTAGAAAATGCTTCACTCCATTTTCCAACCATAGAATGCACCCCGACTGGGATCCACCCAGCAAGCCCATTAGGAGATGATGTTCTGCCCATCTGGGTTCCTTGCTCTGTTGCAACCAGAGCCATTTTTTAGTGCCTGAGGTGGAGGCTATGGAACTATCCTCAGTGCTCAGGGCCAACTCGCTCTAATTGAGCCATGGCTGCAGGAGGGGAGGAAAAGAGACAGAGACAGAGATAGAGGCTGAGACAGAGGAGAAGCGAAAGGGGGATGTCTGGAGAAGCAGATGGGCACCTCTCCTGTGTGCCCTGACCGGGAATTGAACCTGGGACTTCCACATGCCAGGCAGTGCTCTACCACTGACCTACCTAGTCAGGGCCAACATTTAGGACATTTAAATAAGAAAAAGATAAGAAGAAATATAAATATTTTGAATGACAAATAACAGCACAGACTGAGCAGGATGAAACCATTTTTTAACCACTTCATTGAGGTATGATTGACATACAGATAGCTGCAAATACTTAATACATACAACTGGATGAGTTTGGAGATAAGGATACATCCATGAAACCGTACCACAGTCTGTGTCATAAACATAGTCATCACCTCCAAAAGTTTCTTCTCACTATTATTGTTGTTATTTTGTGTGATAAGAACATTTAACATCAATTTTACTCTCTTAGTGAGTTTTTAAGTATACAGTACAGTATATTATATAGGCTTTATGCTATCCAGTTGATCTTTAGGACTTATTCATTTTGCATAACTGAAACTTGATGCCCTTTGACTAATACCTCTATTTCCCCTCCTCCAAACCCTAGCAACCACCATTCTCTGCTTCTATGAGTTTGACTATTTTAAATCCCTCATAAAAGTGTTATCACATATTATTTGTCCTTCTGTGTCTGGCTTATTTTACTGAGCATAATATCCTCCAAGTTCATCCATGTTGTTGCAAATGGCAGGTTTTCTTCTTTTTTCTGAGATTGAATAAGATTTCATTTTTATACCATATTATTTTTATCCAGTCATCTATCAGTGGACATTTAGTTTGCTGATGTGCTTTAGCTATTATAAATAAAGCTTCAATGAACATGGGAATAAAGATACCTCTCTGAGATCTTGATTTCAATTCCTTTGAATATATAGCCAAAAGTTTCAGCTCTTATATATATATAAGTCTTTAATTATTTTTTTTAACAGGGACAGAGAGAGAGTCAAAGAGAGGGATAGACAGGGACAGACAGACAGGAACGAAGAGAGATGAGAAGCATCAGTCATCAGTTTTTCATTGCGAGACCTTAGTTCATTGATTGCTTTCTCATGTGTGCCTTGACTGTGGGACTTCAGCAGACCAAGTGACCCCTTGCTCGAGCCAGTGACCTTGGGTCCAAGCTGGTGAGTTTTTGCTCAAACCAGATGAGCCTGCACTCAAGCTGGCAACCTAGGGGTCTGGAACCTGGATCCTCTGCACCCCAATCCGACACTCTATCCAATGCACCACCACCTGGTCAAGCAATCAATTTCAACTTAATTTTTATTTATGGTTTAAGATAAAGGTCCAACCTCATTATTTGCATGTAAAATACTCAGTTTTCCCAACATCATTTTTTTAAAAAAAGATATTATTATTGATTTTAGAGAGAGAGAAAAAGGGGGGAGAGGAGCAGGAAGCATCAACTCATACTAATTGCTTCTCATATGTGTCTTGAGCTGGAAGCCTTGAGTTTTGAACCAGTGACCTCAGTACTCCAGGTCGGTGCTTTATCCATTGCGCTCCCACAGATCAGGCTCAACACCATTTATTGAAGAGACTGTCTTTTCCCTACTGGGTAGTCTTGTTACCTTTGTCAAAGGTCACTTGACTGTGTATGTGTGGGTTTATTTCTTTACTCTTTATTCTGTTTTATTGATCAATATATCTGTTTTATGTCAGTACCATACTTGTGTGTGTGTGTGTGTGTGTGTGTGTGTGTGTGACAGAGAAAGAGAGAGAGACAGAGCAAGGAACAGATAGGGACAGACAGATAGGAAGGGAGAGAGATGAGAAGCATCAATTCTTTGTTGCAGCATCTTAATTGTTCATTGATTATGTTCTCATATGTGTCTTGATGGGGGTGGGGGTGTACAGCAGAGCAAATGACCCCTTGCTCAAGCCAGTGACCTTGGGCTAAAGCAAGCAACCTTTGGACTCAAGCCAGCAACCATGGGGTCGTATCTATGATCCCATACTCAAGCCAGTGACCCTGCACTCAAGCTAGTGAGTCCATGCTCAAGCCAGTGACCTTGGGGCTTCAAACCTGGGTCCTCTGTGTCCCAGTCTGACACTCTATCCACTACTCCACCACTGCCTGGTCAGCCATACTATTTTTATTACTGTAGTTTTGCAATATATTTTGAAATCAGAATGTGGGATGCCTCTGACTTTGCTCTGATTTTTTTAAAGATTGCTTCGGTTTTCCAGGGTCTTTGCCTTTGCATATGAATTTTAGAGGTTTTTTTGTCTCTATTTCTGTAAAGACTGCTATTGGAATTTTGATAAGGATTGCATTGAATCTATAGACCACTTTAAGTAGTATGGCTATTTTAATGATATTCATTTTTCCAATCCAAAAATATTTTAATAATATTATAATTAAAAGAGATTGAGAAATTCTCGTTGGATGGATTCCCTTTATAGACATGCCCCAGTGGAGGGATAAAACTTCTGACCAGTAGAGCTAGGAAATAGTTATTACCATTGTGCCATTTTTTATTTGTGTCTTATTTGTTCATACGCTGCAGGTATGCATGTTTGTGCAAATTCATCTAAATCACCAATTCAGGGTAAAATTTTAAACTTTGTACTAATGTCAAACCTTATTGCTTTATTTGGACTGTTCTAGGCCATTAAGGTTAGGATAATAACTAGGTTTTCTTACATATCTTTGAAAATTAAATGCACTAATAATTGGTTATTTTCTCAATTAGATGTAAATAAACAGCACTAAACAAATAATATTACTATGTACTGGTTGCTGTGTGAATAAAAATAATCATTGTAAGTTCTCTTTTTTTTCTCTTACAATTGATGACATCAGTAGAGTCATCTTGAGTTAAATTGAGAGGAACCAATTTACATTATTTTCCCCCAGTTTTACAAATACCTATTCATTGATATTTATAATTATTTAATGTGGGTTTAGCTAAATATTTGCATCTTTTGTTAATAGACTTAAAAATGGAGGCAATATAGAGCCAAGTAAATAACCCAAGGCTTCCACCCTCTGGGTCATTTGGTGAAGCAAAGATTAGCTAAGAATTCTTAATTTTTAGTAAACTGCATTGAGGTTATTTATTGCTATATGCTTCTCTTATAGCACCAGCTATAATACCTGTAAACAACCTTTGACATCTATATCTATATATTATTTATATCTATAATAGATATCTATATCTATCTATATTTATCTTTATTAACCTAGATCATGATTTCATGATTTTTGGTACTTCATCAGTGATTTCCCTAATGCTATTGACCTTGAGCAGTATAAACTAAAATAAAAATAAGTTAATAATAAATATGTCTAAAATTCTTCTTATTAAAATGTAAATGGCGGCCCTGGCCGGTTGGCTCAGTGGTAGAGCATCGGCCTGGCGTGCAGAAGTCCCGGGTTCAATTCCCGGCCAGGGCACACAGGAGAAGCGCCCATCTGCTTCTCCACCCCTCCCCCTCTCCTTCCTCTCTGTCTCTCTCTTCCCCTCCCGCAGCTGAGGCTCCATTGGAGCAAAGATGGCCCGGGCGCTGGGGATGGCTCCTTGGCCTCTGCCCCAGGCGCTAGAGTGGCTCTGGTCGCGACAGAGCAACGCCCCGGAGGGGCAGAGCATCGCCCCCTGGTGGGCAGAGCATCGCCCCCTGGTGGGCGTGCCGGGTGGATCCCAGTCGGGCGCATGCGGGAGTCTGACTGTCTCTCCCCGTTTCCAGCTATAGAAAAATACAAAAAAAAAAAAAAATGTAAATGGCTGTTGACTATTTCAAACCCTACAAAGTACAAACATACAGTGCTCATTGCAGCCACTTTGGAGTATAATTGCTTTTAACCTATAAAATCCAGTCTTGGGATATTTATCAAGTTTTCACTCTAACTTTCTTATTTCTTTAAATTAAAAGAATAAAATCTTGTTATTTACACTTGCTGGCTATGAATATGATTGTTACAGTGACATAACACTTTTTGTATATTAGAGTGACAGCAAAATCTTCTTTAGAGGGAGCTTATAAATGATCACACTCAGGAAGTTTGAAAAAGTTTATATGAAAATCCAAACAAATTTAATCATTCAATTATTCACAAATATTTATTTAGTGCCTATTATGTGCAAGGTACTACATTCTAGGCTGGTGGATCTCAACTGGAGGCAATGGTGCCCCCTAGAGTTGAGTTTACAATGTCTGAAGATCTTTTTAATAGTTATGACTTGAGGTGAGGATGGAGATATCACTGGTATCTAATGGGGAGAGGCCAGGGATGCTACCGAATACCGAATACCCTACAATTCACAGGACAAACCCTCATAACAAGAATTAGCCAGTTCAAATATCAGTAGTGCTGAGGTTCAGAAAACCTGTTTTAGATATTGGGAAAATATCAGTAAATGAAACAAAGTTCTTGCTCTCATGGAGTTTACATCCTAGCATGGGAAAGAGAAAATAGGGAAAGAAAATACAGTAAAGACTTGGGATTACAAATCTAACTCTTCTTAACAAAATATCCCACCCACCTTCCTGTCTACCTGAACGTGGGTGGACAGATTTTCAAAAATTGAGACCTATTTGATTGTTTAACCTCAGTTTTTAGTTTCATTTTTTTTTTTTTTTTCATTTTTCTGAAGCTGGAAACAGGGAGAGACAGTCAGACAGACTCCCGCATGCGCCCGACCGGGATCCACCCGGCACACCCACCAGGGGCGGTGCTCTGCCCCCCAGGGGGCGATGCTCTGCCCATCCTGGGCGTCGCCATATTGGAACCAGAGCCACTCTAGCACCTGAGGCAGAGGCCACAGAGCCATGCCCAGCGCCCGGGCCATCTTTGCTCCAATGGAGCCTTGGCTGCGGGAGGGGAAGAGAGAGACAGAGAGGAAAGCGCGGCGGAGGGGTGGAGAAGCAAATGGGCGCTTCTCCTATGTGCCCTGGCCGGGAATCGAACCCGGGTCCTCCGCACGCTAGGCCGACGCTCTACCGCTGAGCCAACCGGCCAGGGCTTTAGTTTCATTTTGATCTTTAAAACTAAGACTTTTATTCTAGCCACCATTCTTGTCAGGCTCGTCTTTCCAATTGTATTAAGCTACCATATACTCTGGCTTTTAGTAAAGGAATATTATTTCTGACTATTGTAGTGTATAAGTCTATCTTTCAGAGTGAAGTAAATATGAAACTTGGTGGGATCCTGGGAGCTGTTCATCTGTCTTTATAGGATGCTATTGAGATACCATAGGATGAGTGGAATCATTCCTAGCAGAGAACTTGTATTTGCCATGTGAATTAACAGAGAACCTTTACAAAGGAAGCCTGAATTTCTTTTGAAAAACAAAACAAAACAGATATAAGAACCATATAAATATAGTATTATGTATGTATGCATTTATACACATATATACATAGATATACATATATAATACATATTATATAATCTTTTGTAGTTTAATAAGCAATTTGTCTATAGGCTTTATAATAAACATGCTTTAATATTATCACCATGTTTTAGAAAATGATGCTCAGACGTGTAAGTGACTTGGATCAGATTACTAATCCATTAAACAAAATAGGACAATAATAGATGACTTGAGTGTATTTTAAAATTTAGTTCTTGACTAGGATTCTTTGCTTTAATGGTGCTAACTAATATGTAAGGACAGTCATTTAGAAGCTCTCTTGCATAGTTTATTTCCCTTATTATATATTCAAGTAAATTAGAAGTAATTTAATTAAATTATAAAAGGGAAGAGTTTCAAAGTCAATATGACGTTCTCAGGATCCCAAAGAGTTCATACATTTTCCAACTTTCTAATTAACTGTCCAGGAGAAACTTCAAATCCAGAAGAACTATCATGAAATCTGTTTTATTCTGTGGCTTTCTTCTGAGGAAACATGCTGAAAATGTTTCTAGTGCATGCCAGAGCTCTGTTCTTTTGAGAGCTTCCGGGGCTGTCTTATAATTTCAAAGTTTTGATGAGTCTCCTGGAGTAGCTGAGGAGCATGTCCTTGCCCATCCCCAGCCGTGCTGCCCTCTGAGCGTGTTCAGCAGGTTGCATGCCAGCAGATGAAGCAGATGTTTGACCATACTGGAATGGAGCGCCTGCTGCATCAGGAGCTGAGGATCCCTCTTGACATCTGGACGTGGCTGGGTCGGGATGCCTGCCTCAGGCCAGGAGGCTGCGGGAGCCGTGGGGCAGAGAGCATAGAGAGTCTTTGCTGCTCTTTAAGCGATTAGTGCACTGAAGCAGCAATAATGTTGAATTATCGCTTGGCTGCTTTCTTCTCAGGAATCTTGGGACAATAGGAAAGTCAGGAAGGAGCATTTATAGTAAAGTCATGTTCAGAGAGACAAGACTAATTATAGAGTATTAAAGAGCTTTATTTTAAATGATTTAATTTACAAATAGCTCTGGACAGCGTAGGAAACTTTTTAGAACCATGAACCCAGTGACATAAAGAGACTTCTCATTTAAAATGGCTAGTATAGAACCATTGTTTCAGCAATTTTCCAACTTTAGAGTTTGGTCAAGCTGTGCTACTGAAGATATAGCATTTTTTATCTTAAAAGAGAAATGACACTAACACTTGTAGCTGCTGGAGCAAAATTCTCTCTCATACTCCATTTAGGCAAGCGATGGGGGGAACTGTGCATTGACTGTTACAGTTTCGCTTTTTCATGCTGAAAACGGGTCTGCATTTGCTACCCAGAGCTGAAACCATCTGTTACACCAATTTCCTTTATGATATATGTTATTTAAGCACAATGGGTGTGGAAATGGGTAGTTTAAAATGCATTTTGTGATAAACAGTTGTCACATTGTTACTTTTTCTCTAAAAAATTTTCATTAGTGAGAGCTCTGTGCTCAAAAAAGCCTTACAAACAGATTCTAGCCATTTGTGTTCACAGTGCTATATTGAAGAAGAGTGCCGTGTTGCTCTCACTTCACCTCTTGTATTCTAAGGAGGTTATATGTAACTAACACTGGGGAGAGGTTGAGCTGAGGCTGAGCTGAGATGCTACGGAAAGTGATTGAGCTGCATTTTCCAAGCTGTGCTCTGGTCAACTGGGAAAGAAATTAAAAAAAAAATTAGAAAGTACTATTTTCTGAAATTCCCTCTAACTAAGCTGTATTTCAACGGACCATTTAATGCTCAGATGGACAAAGGTATTACTTCAGTCATTGAATTGTAGCAAACTCTTTCTCAGAGGGCCAGTTTAAAAACTCTGTAGGAGAAGTGGTTTAGTATCACATTCTCAATGGATTATCACTTGGGCCGCTTAAAAAGAAAAAAAGGCAAGTAAATTTTTAAAGAAGAAAGAAAGAAAAAGGAAGGAAAGACCTACTGTCTCCCCATGGAGTGGAGCGTGCGCCCTAACCAACCCTCCCCATACTGGGACTGCCCTCCAGCATCTAGGCTTCTAGGGCTGCAGAGAAGAGAGTACTCCTCCCTGCAGTGCTCCTGTTCACCTGCCCAGAACATCTTCCTCACATCCCAGCAGGTGTTTGCTGCAGCGCCCAAGGGCAACCCCAAATAATGCGCTGTGAAATCCTTAGCTTAGACAGAGCAGTAAGAGAGTCAGAGCAGAGCGAGAAGCCTTGTTGCGATAGTAGAGGCCCGGATGTCACTTCACCCATTTAGCAATAGTTTTAACAAAAGGCATTTCTCGTTACAGAACAAAATAGTCATACATAATTTTTTATATCCAATCATGACGTTTCTGAGCTTAGATCCACCTCTGCCACATCTCCTGATTAGGAATCCCTATAACTGAATACAGACATACCTCACTGTGAAACAAGAAAATGACTGTATACTACCAGGCAATGATTGACCTGACTGGAACAAATGTTCTTACTTTTTATCTAGCATCTAGCTTGCTCTCTGACATACTTTTCATGTATACAAAAGTGAATGGCTTGGAAGTTTCAAGAAATCAGTGCTTGGTTTCACAGTTAAAAGAGCTATGTGAACTTGAACTAATTTCCTCTGAACCTCACTCAGTCTCTTCATCTGTGAAGTGGAGAGATAATGACACCTGCCGCATTTTGAATACTAAATGAAGTAATAATAAGCAATTGCCTAGCACAATGTTTGCTACATGGTCAATACTCAATGAACATCACTTCTCTACACACCCTTACCTCTCTTATTCATTCATTAATTAAAGTAATTTTTAAAACATATGCTATGTACTGTGGGTATTCTTAAGCAAGCAAGCTGAGCAAGTTCCTGTCTTTTTATAGTGATAATCTAGGAAAGAAATCAATTAAATGAGCAATACTTCAAAGTGATAAGAACAGATACCATAGGGCTGATCGCTTATTATATATGTAGATAAATATACTCATTTATTGATTGACAAAGTTGGATGTATATAGGCTCTTTGAAATTTTTTTTAAAGATTTTACTTATTGATTTGAAAGAACGAGAGAGAAGCAGGTGGGAGGGAAGAGCGGGAAGCATCAACTTGCAGTTGCTTCTCATATGTGTCTTGACCGGGCAAGCCTGAGGTCTTGAGCTGGCAACCTCAGCATTCTAGGTCTATGTCTTATCTACTGCACCACCACAGGTCAGGCAGCTCTTTGAAATCTTTTTGTCCTAATACTTATGCCTGACAACTGCTCCTGAGTTCAAAAAGCATGAGGCCAGTGCAGTACTCCTTAGCAAGAAGTGATAACTAGACAGCAATTAAGGTACTGTAAGCCGTACTATCTACTAACCAAAGAAAGATACCACCGAAATGAAAGAAAAGCCTTCACAAATAGACAATTGTAAAATTGCATAGACTTCCAGAGCTAAAAAGGCCCTCAGCATCCTTGAGGGTCAAATCCTAACCCTTGTCGTGGTTCCGTGAGCTTTGGCAGATTCATCTTCCTGTACCCAGATTCTGCCTAATGGGATTCGGAACAACACCCCCATAGGACAGCTGTAAGGAATAAATATAAAAGTGCTCGTGAGAAGTGCTTTGCACACTGTCAAGTATTACGTGAATCACTTTACAGTTAAAGAGACTGAGGCCCAGAGAGACTAGATTAACTTGACCTAAGCCACAGAGCTGGTAAGTGGCCTGGGTTAGGATAGACAGAATCGTGAGCACGAGTGTGAAGAACTAAATTTGTTTGTGTCTTATAAGTAAATTTTGAATGCATTGAACTGAATTAAAACAGATGGCCAAGAGGACAGTTTACCTCGTGCTTCTACCTGTGAGTTTTTGTAGATATATATATTTTGAAATTTAATGTAACAACCTAATGAAGATTATCCTTTAAAAAAATAAAATTAGACATATTAAAATATAAGACCATGTAACAGTGCTGGTAGTAGTGACACGGCCAGAACATAAACTTCCATCAATGTATATGATTAATTATTACATGAAAAAGTTCATTAGTTCAGTCACACATTAATTCCCTGAATGTTTATTAAGTGCCTGCTGTGTGGTAAGCCCTCTCTTCTATTTCAGAGATACTAAGATTAGTAAAACTTGATCCTTGCCCTCAGAAGGCCCACAGTCTAGTAAGCAATGTGATAATTGTTAAAGTAGTTGTGTTTCCAGAGTAAAAACCACATGTGAGGAAGAAGAGTTAAGCTCTGCCTGGAGAAGTATTTCTGATCTGCACGGATGAAGTGATGTTAAAAATGGAATCTTGAGCGTGGAAGTTTATAAGGTTTATGGGGGAAGAATGCAGAGTGGAAAGGATACAGAGAAGAGAACATGCATCCCAGGCAAAGGACACAGCTGGCCTATCGGGATGAAGCAGGAGACAGTATGGCACACTCAGAAAATGACAGTCTGGCACAGGCTGAGTGTGCAAGGGCAATATTAGGTGAGATTGGAAAGGTAAGCAAGGGGTCAGTTCACAAAGTTTCTTGTACTACACACTTGGGAATTCACAATGCATGTGGTAGACATGATTTTATTCACACCATAAATGGCAAAGTGGTATAAGGTATAGTGAACAACTTTATGATGTGATATTCCTCTATTAATTTGATCTCTAGTTTACATTTCCCATTACACTAGATTTAATAGTTAGGGAACTATGTTTGGTAAGATTCATAGTCCCTTCAGTACAATGGTACCCTGTGGCAAGTGAAACTGTACAAATAATGTCATGATACACACAGAATAAACAAAACTGTTTAAGATTGAAGGAAAGCCAGAGTTCAACCATTTCTCTGGGATTTGGGGAAATCTTATAATCGGAAGTTTGTACTAAACCCAATCATATCTAGCACACTGTTTTTCAGTGAATAGGCCTTATCACTGTATTTGAAACAAAATGATGAAGCAAGGAGTAAAAATCTATAAAGAAAAGCTATGGTTCTTCTAATTGTTAATGCCTTGCAATTATGCCCCTTTCTGGAATAATAAAATGTTCCTTGGCAGAGGTCAGGATCTCTGCCACTGACTTATTTAACAGATCCTCTTAACATCTGTCCTGCAGACTGTGCACTTTATTAGCAGACAAGAGACCCAACAGACTTAGCCTGCTGTGTCCCTTTTTCACATTCACACAGCTGTGGATTAACTCAGACTTTCCAGAAGAGGACCAACCAGAAGGGATAGTATGTTATTGGCTGATTCTAAAAAGATGGGAGAAAAGAGCAGAAACAAATGTTGCCCTAGTACAATTCACTGTTTTTAGGGTGACAATTACCAGTCTGTTTTAAAAAAGGAATAAAAGCAGCTATTTCACTAAAAAAGGAAAGTCTATTCATATCTGTGTGGGAACCTAATCAGGCTCTTGTTTCCAATGACGATGACTCCACAGTCACACCAGATCTGCGACAAGAATGCTTCTTTTGTATGCCGATAATGTGGAAACGATAAAATTTCCTTTAAGAGACATATGTGTTTACATCATGAGATGTGTTATTTGACAAAATGCTTTGTTCTCCTCATATTTTCCATGCAGAGTTTCATGCTGGGTTGTTTGGCTGGAAATCTTTGATTAACTAGAATTAGTTGCTGAAATAAAATAGACACTTTTGTTTTATGAGTCCTCTTGCTGAGCTGTAAATTATAGTAAAACATATAAGGAGTGACAGAAAGAAGTGCTGATTTGAACCTCTGACCCACGACAGGCACAAAAACATAAGATTATTCCTTCAAAGAGCTGCATAGAGACATAAATATTCCATGGTCCACTCGGAATTATGCCTTCTTAACAAACTAAAGCTGTGATTTTACATCATGTAACATGAGTTTTCTAAGGATGTTACAGTCTGCTTAGAGGAGATATTGAAATTCCGAAAAATCCCCCCTAAATTAGGACTTTGAGTGCTTAAAGGTTTTTCTCTGTTTAACAATGGACAATGAAAACAAGAACAAAACAAAGCTTCTGTTCCCTAAATGAATAGCCAAGGGTGGTTTTCCTTTTTCTGGAGAAGTGGGACATTTTATAAATCTTAAGGCATTCTCAAAGCCACTTTGGGGCTTAGTGTGAACGTCTTAGTTCTATGGGCACAGCCTTTGGGCACTATCCCAATGGGCTGGGAGGGGGAGACATTACTAAAAGCAGAACAGAAACTCTATTAGCTAAACCATGAAGCATTTCAAGGGATTGGTGTCCATTCTGTTCAGGATTTTTGTTGTTGTTAAATAATTTTATAAGATTATTTAAAGATGTTTAGTTAACATAGGATTTCTTTCCAAGACTTATAAGTAAAGCCTACCTAACTTTCCTCAGTCAAAACTAATTATGATGCATGAAATAACTAACCTTATTTTGGTAATTATTTTCACAATATATACATATATCAAATCATCACATTGTACACCTTAAAGTTACACAGTATTGTCAATTAAATCTCAATAAAGCAGGAGAAAAAACACACCTAACTGTGCCCAGAGATGGTGTTTCAGCAGTAATTTGTAAATGCATTATACCACTTGCCATATTGCATCTTCTCCCTTTTTCCTTCCTGTTCCTGCTGTGAGCTCCTGGGAGACAGTATATCTTCTTTGTCTTTGTATCCCTAGTTTTTGCTAAAGTAAATAAAAATGCCAAATGTTTCTCTGAATAAGATCTTCAGAGTAACTTCTCCTAAAAAGAATATACTGATAGAATGAGAGCCTTTAAGTATTGAGTCTCTAGAGTGTTATAATTATTAGTTATTCCATTCAACAATATTTTAGAGTAAGGTACTATTATTTTTTCCCATTTTAAAGATGTGGAAATTTAAGGCCCACAGAGATTAAGTAACTTGCCTGAGATCACTTAGTAAACAGTGATTCTGACTAAAGAGTATGTACAGTCTTAATCACTATGCTACACTGCCTCTCAGAACAACATGTAAACCTTATTTTTCCAACTTTCTCCTCCAGTCCTTTATATTAACCATTACCTGCTTCATCTGCTATAAGGATTTTTCAAGGTGGATTATTGAGATATGTGTCAGAATCAGATAGTGACAATAAAGTAACTTAGATGCTTATTACATACTATTTGAATGACTTTTACTATGGCTGCTATGTATAAGATATCATTCTTTTCTGTTAATTAGGGAGGAAGCAATGGGTATTGCTATAGGATACAGATGGTGTATTTACATCCTGTAAAATATGCTAAAGTTCTCCAATTGGCCATACTGATCATTTGCAGTTTAAAAAATGACAGTTAGTGAAGTTGGCTCTGAAATAGAGTAAACCATTATTTTGTATTAAAAACAAAAAGGACACGGAAACAAATCTAAGAGGAAAGTAAGAAAGAATGTTTTGCATTATTTCTTGCTTATTTTACTTGATCACTTAAAGTGAATTCAAAATACATCTGTATCTCTCTCAATATTTATTAGAAATGCACACTTCACATTAATATGATTAATATGGAATTTCTATTTAGTAAATTTGCACATTTCATTATAGATATGAATTTTGTTCATTAGCATGATTCTTGTGTTTGTGAATCCACAGTCTCCAGAGAAATTAAAAATGAAGTTCAGTTTAAAACCAATAAAAACATTTTTGTATAATAAAAATGTTGATTTCCAACCAGCAACATTTGTTCTGTTTATTAAACCAAAAAAAAATATTATTTAGGAAATATTATACTTCCATGCAATTTTGTTTTCCCAAATATATATTTTTAGTAGTTTAAGTAAAAACTTTCATTTTCATTACACACTTACCCATATTTATCTTTATTCTGTGTTGTTTGGGAGGCTTTATTATGGATGAAAATTGAAGGGCATTGAAGTTAGGCAGTTGTAGAATATTTTTCAAGCAATAGCATCTGGTTTCTTGGCAGTCATCAGGAGCCAAGGCAAAGCAGCACTGGCATATCGCCAGGGTCTCCTGTGGGTGTTGCTGAGGGATTTCCAGGTCTGCCATGTTGTTGTAATTGTGTTTCCTAGAAACCCAAAAACTCAGAATGGAATTGAAAGTCCAGTAGATAGTACATAAGGTCTGCACAATCTGGCCCTTGCTATCTTTTTGACACTTGACCTGTTTGTTACCCTTTGCCCAGCTCTGTGCTCCACAGTGGCTTCCTTGCTATTCCTCAGACATTCTAAGCACAAATGCACCTTTGCCTCAGGACTTGCACCTAGCCTTTGCCTCTGCTGGGGATGCTATCCCCAGATGATGATGTGGTTTACTTCCTCATGTCTTTCGGCTCTCTACTCAATTGTCCCCCTTTTTTAGTTTTCCAGGTCTATATTTAAAAACCTCCTCTCCCCCATATTCATATGCCTAGTCACTGTATATTTCATAGCCGACATCACCACCAGCATTCCATATCTATATTCTATATGGTTTTTAATTTGTCCTCTGTTCCCTATGCCCTTCCCCAAAGTCACTGCCCACTTCTCTTCTCCCAAATAGTTCCTGGCCACTCAAGAAATAATTTTCAATGAACTTGAACCAAAATTCATCTTTTGGTTACAAGGTAACAATGCTTTTAACTTATGTATTTAAAATAATTGACTGAACTCAGCACATGCACTCAAATGCATATAACCATTGAAAACTTCCCTGTGGCTTAGTTTATGAGAAATCATGCTTAGATTTCAAACCTAACTTCTGGACTCATTGATGAGTTTGTATATCTTACTGATAGATTCAAGATGCACTTGTTTAAGGTTTCCCTGACAATCTGTGGCTTCGTGACTAGAGAAGTAAATGAGCGTTACAAATGCGCGCTGCACCACTCGAAGCACATTCAGAGAACTGGATCTCTGCAGCTCTGCTTGCCCAGCTCTTGGAAACAGAAGGAAATCAGTCAGATACATTCCCCTGATGCCGATTTCCAACCGCCCTCACTGTCACTTCTCTGAATATCTTGCATTAAGAACCAAATCACTAATTGTTTCAGTGACTAAACTTTTTCCTGTAAATAAAGCATTATGTATTTATATTTTATTTAGCACCTTAAAAAAAGTCACTTGGAAGAGGCAGAGAGAGATTGAGTTTTCTTGTTAAAACCATTGGGGGTTGCATTGTTTATTCTTAGCAACTTACACTATGCAACTATGTTCCATAAGGAAAAACTCTTCTGAGTGCATTCCAATATGATTGGTGCAATCCAAGAATGAATTCTGACTTTTTTTTTTATTGCCAATGACTGAGTACTCTGTTACTGGTGGATTTTATTTTTTTAAAAATCATTCTTTCTTTTCATGGAAGAGTAGGACCTTTGACCTGAGCCTTTCTCCTATTCTCTCTTCCTTGTTTTTTATGACTTCTCCTCCATAGCCCACATGTTTCCTCCATTCCCCCATGCCGTTAGCACGAGCTATGTCAGAGGAGCAAGCTACGCTGTGCTCGGGAAAAGAGGCAAGAGGATCTCTAGCCAGGAAAACTCTTTTCAATTCATTTTTCTTTGCTTGACATTCTTGAGCCTGCTGCAGGGGATAATGAAATGAATTAACCAGGTCCTGGCTCCCCAGCGGCTGATAGTCAATGCTTGTCCCGCGTTTCCTTTGGTGGTTGTGGAAAGGCGAAGGGCGGAAATCTCCAAGGAGGTGAAATAGTTCTGCTTTCACCTGAGACAAATTTCTGGCCCTTTATATGTATTTGCAGAAACTTTAATTTAAAAAATTTGAAAAACCTTCACATGATTATACATAATTACCTTAACCAAATTACTATGGTTGCATTTTAAAATGTATACACTTTGAAAAAATAACAAAATAAAATTCTACAACTAAATCATTCTCGGGTGTCCAGTGATGACTTTTCAAGTACATATTGGATAAAATTCTCTCTTAAATCCTTGAGAAATGGTAGAAAAACAGTCTCATGTTTTGCAGTTCAACCCAACAGCTCTGACAAAATGTACAAATTCTACTTGCAGCCACTTTCCTAAGAGAACTGAAGACAGGGATAAATGAGTCTATGTGAACACTGGGCAGGAAAAACAGGGGGCCTGGGTTCTAGATGTTATTCTACCTATTGCTCACCAGTCAGAATTCTTATGCACATCACTGTTCCCTCTCTGGACTTGAGTTTTTCTTCACCTGTAAAGCAAAGGGATTGGATTAGATAATATTTACAATTCTTTCCTCTGCTGACATTGTGTTTGTTACCTGGTGCTTCTTACAAGAAAATTAGTGCGTTACATACCCACATGCTTATAGGCTTAAAAAGGCAGAAACAAAGAAAGATGACCTTTATCTCTGGGGTTTCTTTTGGAGAAGTTGTGAGGAAAGGTATACTAAGAAAGGATGTGGGCAGAAATGAGAGCAATTCCAAGCAGATAGAGGCAAGAATGAAAACGGAGGGGATTTAATGGTCAGTGTTAACAGAACATCTATTAAATGTCAGGCGTTATATTAGGAGCTAGGAATATAAAAACAAATAAGACTTAGTCCTCCCCTTAAGGAAATCGGAATTTGGTTGTAGAAAAAAGACATAAAAAAAAAGAAATTCCATACAGTACAGAGAGAGGACGTGATATGGTGGGAACACAAAGAAGGCAATGGTCAGATAAGGCGAAAGTGATTTATATAAGGATAAAGTGACTTTGGAGTTGAGACTCAAAAGATGAGTGGAATTATGACGAGTAAGAGAAATTAATAAGAAGGAGAAATAATATGGCGGTAGAAAAATATACAAGAGCGGCAAGGAGATTGACTTGAAAATTAACCCAATATATGAGATGTGGGCTGGTAGTTCTTCCCCTCTTCCTCTCCCACCTCCTATCTACAGCCAATTTTCTTTGGTGTCAAATATTAAGGGTACAGCTAAACAAGTACCTTCTATGCTGAAAACAAGGACTTCAGTTCTTTCCTTCCATAAAACCGCAGCTATATTTCCTGGATCATTTTGTTGACATTGGAGGTTTATGAGAAGTAAAAGTATTTGTGATCTCTTTCAAATTATTTTTAAGCTCTCACTCCCACCCCTCCTTCAGTCTGTAATGACTTGTTACTGACACACTTTCTTCCCTGTGCTGAACAAGCACTAAATCAGGCTGCTTAATTACCTCTGTCTCCGTTCCACCTTCTCACTGCCGAACTTGTCCAGCTTTGTAGCTGCCTTGCCTGGTAAGCAGAGGAATGGTTGTCTGCATTGTTTTGAGAAAGTAACAACCCGGGATATCTCTGGAGAACTGAGCCAGTCTTGGGGTGTCGTGTAAGGTAGCATCAATCAAGTTTAAATAATGATATTTCTTTAAGGGTGCCCCTCCCATACCCTGTTTGTTTCTTTCAAGTTGTAGAGTCCCCCTGAGTAGAGCCAGGTACACAGAACAGAATCCGAGTTAACCTGGGCTAGGTCTGGGGTTCTCAAATGTTGTATGGAACCCCAGAAAATGGGGTGAATCCAAATCTAAGAGTTGAAATCTTTCAGTAGCATCTGTGAACCTCTTTTTATAGAATGGTGTTTTCCCTTCTCCTTTTTTCCTCATTATGCACCAACAGGCAAGTTGCATTTGAGGGAGAATTTTTTTTTCTTTCTCTCTGGGCCAGATTCTGACAGGCCACTTAAAAATGCCCTTTCTAATTGAAATGACAAAACACAGGAGAATTTACTCCAAAGAGAATCCAGTGTGTGAAGTAGTGCCTGCTTCTTTACAGTTGGTTTCTATATGCTGGAGCATACTGGAGCCAATTTAAAGCCCCTGTTAGTATCCATTTTTTCAAGTTCTGTTACTTCTACTCTGCATAGTTCTTTTTAGTTTATCAGTCTATTAAACATGGGTCACTAGGATTTTTCAAGTGTCGTCTGTTATGGCTTAGAGATTAGTTGGAGAAGGGAGTTGTTGTGCCTCCTGCTCCTTCAAGGTGGCTGGTGGTCTCTGTTTGAGGATTGTAAAATGCCATTTAGAAAAGGTAGCTATAAGACATCTGGAAATACAGTTTGCTATTTAAGAGCTCAGTACAGCAGCAAAGTCAGAATCTCTCTTCTTAGACAATGATCCTTGTCTTGTGGCTAGGGACAGGAAAAGGGTTTCATTGTGATTCACTGTATAGCTTACTTAAAATAATTTAATTTTAATTTACAAAACCAAAAAGTGCATGGGCTTAAAAGTAACACTGACTCTAAAATGGATAATAATTCCTATCTTACAAAATTATTTTGAAAAGTAAATCATAAATGTAAACTACCTAGCATAGTACCTGAGTTAGTGTTCAATATGTTTGTTGAATTATCACATGAATGAATGGGGTGATGTTTGGATGGCTGCCTGACAGGTTATGTGGTTTTGTGAAAATTGTGTTTATGAGAAGAAAAGGCCTTGTACCTTTTTTTCTATGGCACTCTCCATTGGAGATTTACGTGACTTTATCATAGAAAGCAAGTATGAAAAAAATATATATATATATATACACACACACACACACATATATGCTTGTGTGTGTGTGTGTGTGTGTGTGTATTTCTTGATATGGTAAATACTAGATACATTGTGACACCACCCACTATAATTTGACATGAATTTGGCTGTTTTGGGGGCAAAGCATGCCTCTCTTCCTAAATACAATAGTTTATAAAATGACTCTGATACAATACATTTCTTAGGTCCTGGCCGTAGACCAGTGTGCGTTCTCGAAGACAGACATTCAAGAATTTTACCGTAAGGCTGAGTTTGGTTGGTAAGACCTACTGTTTTGTGTTGAATCTAAGCAGGCTTAGTTTTAGAGTGTCGCTAGGATCCAAATGCAAGACAGTTTTCCTTTAAGGCTAGTCTCAGGACACAAAACTCTACAAACAGTATTAGAGGTATATATTTGTGGATTTGTGAGATTTTCATAGGGCTCTCTTAATCAAATTTATGTACAAGACTGGTCAATGAATTAGTGGTAAATCATAGAGAAGCTTCTTGGTGTTTTGGTTTCAAGTCATTCCTCTTTGAAGATACTTGTGTTTGAGGGATGAGGTCTGAAATGATCACTGTGGCCTGTCGGGCCCTGCTCCTCTCCAGCCTCTCGTCAGACCACGCTGCACCTACTCTCCAGTCTTGCCACACTGGCCCTCTTAAAGTTCCTCGAAAACATGACCTTCTTTTCTGTCTTAGAGCCATGGTAATTGGTGTTTCTTCTTTCTAAACCTTCTTTATCAACCTTTCCACCTGGATAATTCTTACTTAAAATGTTACTTCCTCAAAGAAGCTATTCTGATCCTCCAGACTGTGTTAAATACCCTCATTAGATGGTCTCTTGACATTCTGTATTTTTCTTTCTCAGCACTTATCTTAACCATACTTTATACTTACCATGTAAGCATTTACTTAATACATTTCTCTTTCTAGCTCCATTAAGGAAGAGATTATTTCTGAGTTGCTTATTGTTGGACCTCTAGTTTTTAGCACAGCATATTGTTAATATAGTAGAAAGCATTTAAAAAAGATTTGTCATTGAACAAATTCATCAATGCTGGAAATGTGCTTGAAAGGTGCAAAGGTTGGTTCATCATATTTCCATTTGTACTTTTAATGACAGTGTTGGAGGGCGAGCTAGTACTAGGTAAGTGATCGCAGGCATGCTACTTCTGTTCTCCAGGTCTCAGCTCATCAGTAGAATGAGGAGGTCAGACTAGACTAAATGAGCTGTTAAGGCCCTTTCAGTTGTAAGTGCCAAGTATGTCATTGTTCAGCTTACCAAAATTTTAACGCTGACTACTTTATTAAAACTGGACTCATAAAATAGGTGGAATATTTTTAGCCATAAAATAGTAAAAGCATTTCTGAAAGTGTTCCTATAAAATGTGAGTGATTTTATAATTTTGAAAAATATTTAGCTAGGCTCATTTTAACATGTAGGCACTGCATTTATTTTATATATCTTGGATAAAGAAACAATTCAACATTGCAAACAATCACTGGGCAGTTTTCAAAATTGAAATGGAACAATATATATTTACAAAAGCAGTCTTCACCAAAGTTTAAATTTTTATGGGACTTTGGCTAACTAGGCCTGTTAGAAGCTCTGCTACATTGTTGATTTTTAAAAACTTGAACTGTGTTTGGAAATGAATATTCATTATTATCATCATATGACTATGAACTATGATCTTAGGATTCTACATGGAATGACATTTTTATAAACTCTTAAGTGATAGTTAATCAGAGTTTAACCTTCTTCCTTTTTAAACCATTGGCCCATTAGGGACTTTTCTAACTATAACTATTTATTTAAATAACTTAATATTTTATCTTATTTCAAAAAAGATACGGTAGCATTTAGAGAAACTTTAAACTTATAAGTAACTGGACTGAGAAGAAAATTTGGTGGTACTATGTAGTTACTGTGGAAGCACTATAATTTGTGTTAGAAAAGTTTGACAGGTCGGTGAGACTAGAAGTCACTGAGCGGCTATCTGGACAGCATTTTAACAAATGTCTTCAAATGAATCATTTCTTGTGAAACAATATAATTTAATTTGTACTGAATTTATTTTCCTTTTTTGAAACTCAACATCATAAAATTATTTATTACATACATAGTACATGTGATCATATACCACTTCTGTTGCCTCATTTATATAAAGGAAATATCTATCATCCTAACATCCAGGACTTTACATACTATATGTTAATTCAGAAAATATGAATTGGTTATCTTTTATTTGCAAGGCATTATTCTTGATGCTAGGCATTAAAAAATAATTAGGTTGATCAGGACTTCAATTAGCTTACAGTATATCAACGATGATAAGATATATGTGTATAACTAAACAAGGTTTAAAGAATGTGATCAGTATCATACGGAAGGTGCAAGTCAGGTGTTAAGGATCTATTTCTTACATCTCCTGCAGAGGTATGTGCTTATTCTAAGACTGAATCCTCCTGAGTGCCTAACATAGGGCCTTGCATATAAAGCATATTCAATTAATGTTAGCTTAGAAGGTGAGCTGTAAAATTATTTTCTAAACCTGTACCTATTTAATGAATGGGGTTCTTTTTATACAGTCAGATCTGAAGTCTTCAGTCTGAAAGCGTGTTACTTATGTCTAAAATCATATAGTTTATTAGACAGAATGTGAAAATTTTATTTTCATGATTGTATCTATTTTTGTGTTTTCTGATTTTTATTTCAAGACTTATTCTACTAAATCTTTTCTGGTAGCCTACTGTCCAGTTTACCCAGACCTGTAAGTTATATGAATTATGACCACACTTCTTTGAGTAATTACAACTCCCAAGGAACTCCAAGGCATCACAGTTCTAAAAACTGTCAGAATTTATGGGCTTTTGCCTTTCTTAGGTACAACCCCCTACAAAGAAATATAAAATAAGTGATTATCGAAGCTTTAGAGCATGCAATGAACACTACTCTATTTCTAAAAAGAAACTGTATTGTATAATTAACGTGAAGAATTTCTGAATTTAGACAGTCTTTTAAAAACATGGATTTGTTTCCAAAGACTTGTTTTTCTGCTTTTCTTTCCTACTAGCTAAAGTTCCCTGAAGGATTTGAGATTGAGTAAAATTTACTTTCTTCTGATCTTGTGAATTATTGAGGTAAAATGAAGGCATAAATGATGTCTGAGGACAGACACTTGCCTCCCTGAGATCTCATGACTCTTGAATCCTCAGTAGTAGGGCACACTGGGCATGATACTGCTGTAGAGCCAGCACTTTCTCGGGCTCCACCATCTGCGCTAGTTAGTGCAGAACTTTTCTTCATTGGCTTAATCCAAAAAGAACATTTCCAGAAGCTTCACTTGCCCCCTTTTGAAGGTATGTGGCTGAATGTCATAGGAAAAGGATACAACAGAGTAAAAAGGAAACAAAAAAATCCCCTGTCCTCCCCCAAGTTTTAGCAGTTTGACTTACTTGTGAATTTTTTTTGCCACTGAGTCATTGCACACACAGAATTATGAAACTTTAATTTCTTTAGAGGCTTGTTATATTAGAAAAAATTGTTCCAAAGAAAGCAACAATCATGACATAAGCACATCTGGCTCTTGCAAATTATTCTTTATTAAGCTTTCATTTAATTACATGTGCTGAAAGGTCTGTTTTTAATTACTGTAATTTTTTTTATTTGTCCATCTGAATGATAGTAATGCTGGAAATTACATACAAACCACCTGTTTTTTCTTCCATACTAAAGTAGCAAAGTTTGAGCTATTTTCTCTGTGGTTGATGAAACTAGGAAGCTATCTATTTATTATGATTGTTAACATATTGCCTGACCAGACAGTGGCGCAGTGGATAGAGCATCAGACTGGGACACAGAAGACCCGGGTTAAAACCCTGAGGTGGCCAGCTTGATCCCAAGGTTGATGGCTTGAGCAAGGGGTCACTAGGTCTGCTGTAGACCCCTGGTCAAGGCACCACAATGAAGAATTGATGCTTCTCATCCCTCTCTTCCTGTCTGTCTGTCCCTGTCTATCACTCTCTCTGTCTCCTACTGTCTCTGTCACACACATACACAAAAGAATATATTATCAAGGTAACAGCTTAATATTGATGATAAGAAGAAAAGGAAATATTTGAATGTAGTTTTTATGTATTAACTCATGTTAAGTTTGAGGTATCTGAATTCTGGTCAGCTAGCAGATCACGTATTACCAATTTCACCCAAAACCTAACAAATTGACAGTGCAGTATTTAACATCCTCTACTATGAGAAGGAAGCTTGGTTTTTATTTTATTATTACTTTTGTCACAAAACTGGCTATATTCTCCTGAGAATTATGTTACACACTGCCTAGAAATAAGACCCTGAAAAAAGAGTGACTTCCATTGGGCCTCAGAGATCTTGACAACAGCACTGTGATCATCAGAAGGATCAGCATTCCCAGAGGCTCTATCACTACTGAGTAAGAACTATGTTCCTGTAGGAATCCCTAGGAAAGGGTACATTAGTTTCACTATTCATGAATATTAAAATTACACATTCGACATACCAACTTTTAAAGAACTCTAGATCTAGATTTTAGGCACTAGAAGGAATCTTCGAGACCATTTAGTCAAATTCCTCTTTGTACACGTGAAGAAACTGAGTTCCAGAGCACCAAGTTCTTTGTTTAGGGTCATAAAGTTATTACTAGAAGGACCAGGGAGAGAACAATGACTTCTATACCAGTATACATTTTTCTGTTACATTATTTGGTCTCCCTTAATTTCCTCTTTAAAAAATAATGGAAGAGAAATTACATGGCTGTCAGAGAAATAGTTATCTAACAATACGGTAAGTTTTATTTTATTTTTTTTGAAACTTCATTTCAGCTGCATTTTAAGAGATGTTTGTCTTTTCTGTTTTGCAGCAGCTCTATGCCGCTCAGCTGGCCAGCATGCAGGTGTCACCTGGAGCAAAGATGCCATCAACTCCACAGCCACCAAACACAGCAGGGGCAGTCTCACCTACTGGGATAAAAAATGAAAAGAGAGGGACCAGCCCTGTAACTCAAGTTAAGGTACTTGCTTTGCAGGATTGTGGAAACAGTTTGGAAAATAGCTTCACAAGAAAGGTAGTGAACCAGGCTGTGTTGAGAATAAACAGCAGGAAGCCTAGCAACATAAAGGGTTCCCAGAATGCTCCTCTTTGTGGCAAATTTCATGATTGAGCACCAAGAAACAGGTGTTTCCCTTTTGATAACAATAGTGCCATATTGTGAGATCTTTACCTAAATCTGCAAACTTACTTCTCGAGAGTTTTTCCCCTTTGGACCCTAGCTTTTATTTTTTAATGTTCATTGGCATGAATGGCCATGGTTTTATTGCTAGTGTTTGTCATAGGCTTGTGACATTTCTTTCTAAGTTTCTTAAACAGGTGGGGAGCCAACTTATTGTACCAGAGAAGGAGGATCTCCAAGCTTTAGATTTAAAAAAGGGGAACAAAAAAGAGCCTAATCCTGACTTTGTTTTGTTTGATGATAATATTACAACTTCAAAATTAGTTGTAAAGGTAGGCTCTGAGGAAGGAGTAGTATCATTGCATAATCATACTTTGATGCCATATGGGCTGTGATAAGATAAACAGGCTTTCCCAAGTTATGGCTAGGACATTCACAGAGATACCTTTCCTCACTGATTTTCAATGTCTTAGAATGGGGCAGCCAGGAGGTGTTTGGTAATTAAGGGAAATTAATGATCCAGTCTAACTTGTGCCACGGCTGGTATCTATAGGTGGTACTGGTTGGTTTTTATTATTGCCTTTCCTTCCTATATTGAAATAACAAAATCAAACAGTTGAGAAAAAAGAAACTGTTTTGTATAATTGACTTATCTGCTTAGAGGGGTATGCTAAGCACAGGTGTATTATTGTAATGTGCCCAAAGTACTACATTGAGAGAAAATTTACAATTATTAAATCTTCACATGGAAAATATCTAAAACCCAAGAAAACAGCACTGAATGCTATAAACTCACTAAAATTGTTTTATTTTCTAGTATTTGCAGATAAAAATTTTGAGATCTCAGAAAGTCCTTTTAAAAATATGAATCTCAAATGCCAAAGATAACAAAAGTAAACATCATTAATAGATAGTTCTGCCTGTGCCCCACCCAAAGGAATTAATTTAGTGCCACCCATGCTTTTATATTCTTCAGAGAAACAGACACTTACGCTTTCTTGTTAGAAATACCGAGATGTGACAATACACAGCTTACATTCACTAAGATAGCATAACTATGGTAACAGACATTTTAGTGTTTCAAGAGTTTCTATTTGTGAGTAAGAGTCAGAACACTACAACTCAAACCAAGGCACTTTGTTTAATTATATAGTTGTTAGAGTATGAACATATCAAACATCAGTGACTTGAGGTATTGAGTATTAGCTATTTTAACATGAAAAAGTCATTTTTGTAAGTGAGTTGGCCAAGTGGAACTGCACCAAACCAAGCCTTTACTGGATGAGTAAAATGTTCCCTGGTTAAATTTAAGTTTATATCTGCTTTTACCATTCCGCTTTGTGGGCCAACTGAATTTTATTACTCACTTGACCACATGCAGATTCTTAGGGAGTTCTCCATATAATTTGACCTGACTATATTTTCTGTTAATAACAAAGGACACATTCCTTATATGTATTTGATTGTTTATTGTGTGTGGGGGTAAAAATATATAAACAAAGACTTAAAACAAATGTTTTAAATTTAAAAAATAGCTCCAATCTACTATTGAAGAAGTTCTGAGAACAATCTTATAATTTTCTAATTGAAAGAATTATGGTCACTAAAATAGCTCATGCTTCTGTCTGTAGTCATTGCTTTCCCTGTGAATGTAATATGTCCACATCATGAAGGGCATAGTTTGCTGAAGGTAATGAAAATAAACACAAATGGTTTTATATACCTTCTTTCCCGTAGAATTTTTATTCTCTATAAAAATTCTGACTTCAACATCAGAAGTGAGGATGTTTCTATTCAAATATCAGCTCTGCCATTTTTATAGCTATGTCATCTTGGGCAAGTTACTTAACTCTTTTTAGCCTTAACTTTCTCCTCTGTAAAATGAAAGTTAATATTATTATGGGTCATAAAATGAGATAATACATCCTCTAGGATATAGTGAGTATTCCATAAATGGTAGCACAGTGATGATGATGATCTGATGGTGATACAGATAGTGGTGGTAGTAGGGCTTATAACTGAAATACCTATTTGTATAGTGAGAGAGATCCTAACAAACTATGAAGATTACTATTTTCTACCTCTGTGGATAAACAGGGACCACATTGACTCTCCCAACTGAAACTCAAGGAAAAATATATAAAACAATGGTTTTCAGACATTTATACTAGGAGTACAGGACAGTAATCCCTAACTAAAGAGAAACCAGTGAGGCAAGCATTACAGTTGTTTTGGTTTACTGTCTAGAAGAAATATCCAGGCAATAGAGCAGGGTGTGAGGTAAACATGGAGTTTGGCAGCCTGAGTAAAGAGATAGAGTTCAGAGTGTAGGGATGCTAAGGGTAGAAGGAGATTGTGAGGTAGAGTACCAGAGAAGACAGAGCTGCACACAGAGAGGGGCATGGAAGGTCTAGAGAAGCACCCCCAACTTTTGCTGAGTATTGATTAGCATATACATGTGAGAAACTAGCTAAGGTTAGGAAAAAAGACTAGATTAGTAGACAAAACAGTTGCAAGATTCACAAAAGACTGAAAATGGTTTGTATTCTCATTAGCCAGCGTGGAAAGTTCTCCTGGCCTATAGCACATCAAGTAGAAACCCCAGAAGGGTATTACCTCAGTAGTGGAGTCAAATTATCCCTAAATTATCCCTAGATTGAGACTTGCCTAACACAGCTTCAAAGTATGTCTAGAAAGGATCAAATTGTTCTGTGTTTCAGAACAAATTTCACAAATATTTAAAGGAATACACAAACTCTGACACCCAACAGTGTAAAATTCACAATGTGTAGTATCTATTCAATAATTATTAAGCTTTTATAGAAGCTAGAAAATATGAACAATAATGTGATAACTCAATCAATAGAAACAGTCCCCCTAATAACACCAGTGATAGAATTTGTAGATAAGACAGTAAAAACAGCTAGTATAAGAGACAAGTATAGCCAACTGAGGAGATAAGCAGATCTGATCCCCAAAAACACCCACAGAGTTTCTGTCAGGCCAGGGCAGGCTGTGAGGACCAATAGCTCTGCCGTAAGATAAAGAGATTTCTGTACTTGGGAGTTGATAGGTGCTTCCCATGCCCAGTGGCATTATTTGTGACAGTGGTAATTATTAAATTGTAAAAATAAATAAATTGGAGTATAGTCAAAGCTGAATAAAACCAGATGTTATAAACTAGATATGTTCAAGAAGGTAGAAGAAAACATAAGAATTATAAGGCAAGACATGGAAGACCTAAACCGATTGTCTGGAAATGAAAAACACAGTGTTTGAAATGGATTAGTACTGATGAGATAAGCAACAAAAAGTTATTACAGAAGAAAAGATTAGGGAATTTGATTACATAACAATGAAACTATCCAAAATGAAATACACAGGAAAAAGACAGTGCTGTAGGATATCAAATGACCTATATGTGCAACTGAAACCCCATCAGGAGGATGAGGAAACAGAAAATTGTATTTGAAGAAGTAATAGCTGACAAGTTTCCAAATTTGAAAACTCTAAAGTCAGATATCTAAGAAGCTCAGTGACCCCCCCCCCAAAAAAAAAAAAATCGAGAAAACTAACTAGCTACCTAGCATGTTAATCACTATTATTTAGATATGACTAATATCTCAGCTAAATATTCTTTGAGTTTAGAGCTAAAGGAAGTAAATTGTAATTAAGCATATTGGATAATTTTGACATTCATAATGGATATAACTCTGTTACCTAAGAAGCTATCTTATGTCTAGATGTAAATAAAAGACCACTGCAACATGGGCCAAATTACCTATTTCCTAACAGGACAAAAGCAAAACAAAACAAAACAAAAAATAACTCTATTGCATCACTACATTATCAGATGTCTTATTGTCTCCGTTAGTGTAGTAGTAAAGGCTCTGGGATTTGGAGTCCAAAACACTAGAATTCAAACTTTGTCCCTCCATGTGTAATTTTGGACGGTGACCTTATCACTCTTATGCATCTGCCTTTGAAAATGTAGAATTATACTTCCCAAACTCATAGATTTATCGATAGTGAAATGAGCTAATAGGTGTGAAAATGTTTAGCATAGTGCTTGGTACATAATGGCTCCTCTGTTCAGTTATTTGTATTTATTTTTTCTTGTTCTCCTTCCTGAGTAGTATTTTCTGGCATCCCTTTTTGTTTCCTCTTAAACAATGACCATTTAATATTGGAAAAGACCTTAGAGATCAACCAGAATCAGGGCCTCTTTTCCTCCAGATGAAGAGATTAAGCCTCGAAGAGGTCACAGGTTTGCCAAGGGGCAGAATGTTCTGTTTCCAAGCCCTACTGTGTGTTTTAAACAATAACATTAAGAGCAAGTTCTCTATGTCTTCCCAGAAGCAAAGCAGGAATTAACATTTGCTGACAATTTTATTTTAGAACACAATAATGCAGATCTTAAAACTGAGCATTTAAATGAATATGCTCATATTACAAGTAAATTTCTACCATGATGGAAGTGTTGTTACGGGTGTTTTATAGCAGGATAAATGAGACAAAATAAAGGCAAAGAGCTTAGCTTTCAAGCTTCTGGTTAAACCAAAGTTACAAGCAAGATATTTGAATACTGTGCTCAGTTTAGGAAAGGGATCTTAAAATAGACATTCTGTAAATATATGGAGCAAAGACATAAGGAGACATCACTTTAAACATGAAAAATAAATTGCATATAGCATGGTATGTAAAACATAATTATAATGTGTGCTAGCTCTTTGCAAAAATTAATTTTAAACATGAATAGAGACCAGAATATAGACCATGAAGAGTGCCCACACCCAGAAAGCCACATAGAAGCCGTGCTGTGGCATGCGGCTCCCTGGGCAGAGGCCCAGGAGATCAGAAGAAGGCTTTCTGTGTTTCCATTTTTAAAGTACTTCCAATTGTTTGATTTAAAATATATATTAAAAAATTAGCTGCAGAGCCTATTTATAGTTCCAGGAACTTTCTAGAGAGAATAACACAAAAGCACCACAGAGCTGCTGAAATTTTAAATAATTCTTTGTAAATGCCCTAGGTTAATTGAGATCCCTGAAAACACATTAGGAAATTAAGCTGTAATGTGAGCTAATTCAGATTTTAATTTGGCACAAAGAATGATCCAACCACACAGTTAATGTAAATAGAAGCATAACACAGGGAAATTAATGAGGTTCCCTTCTGATGAATCTTCAAGGAAGTAGATAATTAGCTTCTTTTGTTATGATTGTAGGAGAATGTAGCATTGTCTCTGAGGTGTAAAATAACTGTGGCTTAGTAAGTGATAATGTGCTTCATTTGTCTTTTATTTTTTTTAAATAATTACTTATGTTAAACTTGTAGGATGAAGCGGCAGCACAACCGCTGAATCTCTCTTCGAGACCCAAGACAGCCGAGCCTGTGAAGTCCCCCACCTCTCCCACCCAGAGCCTTTTCCCAGCCAGCAAAACCAGCCCCGTCAACCTGCCCACAAAAAGCAGCCTCCCCAGCCCCATCGGAGGAAGCCTGGGGAGGGGATCCTCTTTAGGTAAATGGAAAGGTCAACACCAGGAAGAGACTTATGAATTAGGTAAAAGAAAGCAAACCTGTTAAATGATGACTGATCCTTGTTTCCCAAAGTGTTCCTTAGTCTGAGATTTAAAAAAGAAAGTGAAATCTGTTCTCCTGAGACATACCCCAGTTTGGGGTCTTTTGTGTGATTAGACCTTTTGGAAAAGGCCATAATGTAAATTCTGCAGGGATGAATTCTGTAGTTGATGGTGAGTTAGACCTAGCAAATCAGAGATTTAGGAATTTCTGTGTTTGGTCACTGCTTTGCCACTAAAATAACTCTGGGAAGCAGTGACCATGAACCCTCTCAGGGTTTAACCGGACCCTGGCTTCACAGCTGCCTGCCAAAAGTCCAAAATTTCTTTGCAATTTTATATATTTTTTAAAAGTGTATATGAATTTTACATCTCATCTATCAGTTTGCTCTAAAGCAAATATGTGTGACACATGTCAATGACACAATAGGAAATAACACTGGCATCTAAGATGATAGGTCCCAAAGATCCTCGGCTTCTTTGCCTCGAGGACATCGTGCCCGCTATCTCTAGGAGTAGTCACACACCCCCGTGCCAGAAGGATGGAGGGAAAACACAATTTTGGGCGTCAGACAGGCTCGTACCAGGAACCTTTACGTACTAGCTATATGATCCTGGGAAAGTTAGTTAATCTTTTAAAATTCAGTTTCCTAATCTTTGAAAGGGGAATATTATTACCTACTTCGTAGGTTGTTATGAGAATTACAAGAGAAAAATGCATGTAAAGTGCCTAACGTGGTGTCTTGTACCTGAAACGTCCAAGTGTGGAAAGGCTGGACTGAGTGAGCACCAGCACTTACACACACATGTGGGTGAAGCAGTGAGTGTGAAAGCAGTTGTCAGTGGCTGTTATTTTCTTGTCACTATGCTCTATAAATCTCTTAATATCCAAATAAAGACACAGAAATTGAAAGGGGTTAGGGACAAGAGCTAGCATTTCTTCACCCTATTACCTTCTTGTATTATTGAGTCCTGGAGCCTGAAATCCTTCTTATAATAAATTAAATAACAGGCAAATTGTAGCCATTTAGAGTTTAACATTTTTGTTTATCTCATCAATTTTGATTTTTTTCACAATAATCTTATAAGTTAGTTGGTAGAGTGTTATTACCCTCGTTGTATGTAAATTGTGGATCTTACAGGTAAAATGACTTGCCCACAGCTATGTAGCTTATAATCAGCTGAGCTGAGGCTAGGACCCAGGTCCTCTACCATACAACTCAGTGCTGTTTTTGCAAACTCACAGTTGGAACATTTGCTGAACTCTCCTGAGGCTAAGTGTTTCTTCTGATGATGAGAGGGAGATCTTCCTCACTGAAATTTGCTCGTTAGGAACCAGCCTATTCTCATTCTGAGTCAGGATGCTTCTTTCAGGGGCTCAGAGATTTTCCGCCCAAGTCAGTGGTTTTGCTGTGGGAGAGAGAAGTGAATCAGTTCCAACATGTGAATGTGATCACTGAATTGTTGAAAATTGTGAGATGAGAAGAAAGCCAACATAAGTAAATGATACACTTGATCTTGACATGGCTCTCATGTAGTCCATATCCGAGTTTTGTTGGGAAAGCATTTGTTTGCTGTCCTGAGCACTGGGAGGAACAAAGATGACTATGTCTCCGGCCGTGCTCTTACGAAGTTTATACTTCAGCCGGACATATGTCTTATTTCATGAGCTAGAAGTGGGCTGAAGTAACAGCCCTCTGCTCCAGACAATATAGGACAGATTTTTTTTTTTTTTGGTATCAGAAAAGCTCTAGAGCAAAAGATACAGGTTTCTATATCCTAAAAAGTGAATGACTTTTAATTTTTTTCTATAGATAGCCTTGGGAATATTTTCTAAACTCAAAGGTACATGCACATGCATGTGTACACGCGCATGCGCACACACACACACACACACACACACACACACACACACAGACACATGCTCATGCCCGGATCCCAACAAGTGGGTCATGTGAAACTTGATCACAGCAGCCGAAATCTGTCAGTCAGCAAGTAATTGCTTTTTTTTTCTCTTTAGAAAAGCTTCTCTAAAGTATTAATTTTAATCTATAGTAAAATGCAAGATATAAAGGAAAATTAGTCAGTTTACCTTTGAATTTCCCCCCACTGTGTTGCATGGAACATAATGAAAATAAATATTTATTATCACTTTCTCTGAAGCTTTGTGCTTATGTGAAAACCATCCCCACTTTGCAGCCTCACCATGAAAGACAGGAAGCTGAGAGCAGTGGGTGTTCGGCCCGGGAGTAGGGAATGGGTTGTCATTCTCCTGGTAAATAACTGAGGCAGCAGGAGCAGTGGAATGCTTCATTAACCAGCCAGTGATTGGGGAGCGGGGTGAGTGGTGTGTTCCTTCCCACCCCCTCTCTCCTGCAGTGGACATGTGAACACACAGATACAGATGTCACTGAAGTACACACGGAGCCTCGCAGGTTTTTTTCTGCTAGGCCAGAAACAGCTTTCCTGAATTAGCACACCAAATATAATGAGCAGCCTCAACAGATATCTCTGTCCCCACCCCCTTCTTCCCCACTCTTCTCCCGCTAATTGTTGGATAGAACCAGACAGGAAAATACAGACACACACACACAATTGGAATCGAGCACACTTCATCTGTGAGGTGGGTTGACAGCACAGATAAACTGGAGTGCTAGGGGGTCCTCCAAGAGCTAAAAAACAAAACAAAACAAAATAAAACAAAACAACAACAACAACAGAAACAGCACAGCTTCTCTGCCCAGGCTTTCTGTGCTCTACGCACAGTATAATGATTTTCTTAATAGCAAACGTGCCCCTTGTCTGGAGAATGCAGCATTCTACAGGGGAGTGGGGAGCAGCAGTATTTTTGAAGGATTTTCCCCTCACAAACCTCTGATAATGCATCCTGTGTGTGCAGATATCCTGTCCAGCCTCAACTCCCCTGCCCTGTTCGGGGATCAGGACACAGTGATGAAAGCCATTCAGGAGGCTCGGAAGATGCGAGAGCAGATCCAGCGGGAGCAACAGCAACAACAGCCACATGGCGTTGACGGGAAGCTGTCCTCCATGAACAATATGGGGCTGAACAATTGCAGGAGTGAAAAGGTAAAACTTGCTTCCCGCCTTCGCTGGCTCTGCAAAACCCTTGGCTCATTCTCATCTGGCCCTTTCCAGGCTCTCAAGCATCAACCTGCAGCCAGAGATCTGTGCTTTCAGCTTGAGGGCTTCCTTCTATCACATTCAAGCATCACTGCTGATAAACAAACCGCCCTTTCCCACTGAACCAGGCACCCAGCCCACCTGCCCGTTGGTGTCTTCCTGGCCCATTCCAAAAGATTTAGAGAGATCTTACAATAAAGGGGATATGTGAGGTTATTAGAGTAAGAATAGAATACCTGAATATTTTAAAAGAAAGAGGAAGACTATATAGTCATGATGGGAAGTTAATAAATTACTATGATTCATCACTGAGTTTATTGCTAAGCATCCTATCAGCCAGAGAGAAAATAAAACAAAGCAGATTATAAAATGTGTTCCTTGATTTTTTTGTTGTTGTTGTTCAACAACTATTAATCATGTGCTTATTTTATAATAGAGACTGCTTTAGGCACTGGCGACACAATAGCAAACAAATCAGATAAAAATTCCTGCTGTCAGGGAGCTGACGTTCTAATAGGGGGGACACAGATGACCCCTCAAAATGTTAAATATATAAAATAATGTCATTAATGTTAGGAGGAGAATAAACACCATAAGAAAAATAGAAGCAAGTTCAGAGTATTCACGGAGTTATGGGGATGCTCTTTCAGAAAGGGTGGTAAGGACTCGCTGAGAAAGTGCCACTGAGTGGAGATAGATAAAGTCATGATGCAGGCAGGCCCTGCGAAGAGCAGGAGGGAGAACATGCAGCAGTGGGAACAAGAGCGTAGAGGCCCTTAGAGTGTAGGACAGAAAACTGGAAGGCCAGTGTGGCAAGCATGGCACGGGAGAAGGGGAAGATGTGAGACAGAGCATGTTAGACCTGTCAGCCCAGGGAAGGCTCTGCTTTTCACTCAGTGGCGGGAACTCTGAGCTGGGTTTTGTCTAGACTCTAGAGCATTGACGTGATTTGATTTACCTATTTATAAAAAGATCATTCTGTCTAATGTGTGAGAATGGACTGTAGGACGTTAAGAATGAAAACAGGGAGACCAGTTGAGAGGCTTTTGTAGTACAATGGGTGAAAAACTCTGATCATCTGGTGAATGAATGACCCTTGCTATTGCTTGGCTTGTTGCTGCATCACTCCAATTTCTGCCTCTCTCTTCACATGGCTGTCCTCTGTTTCTCTAAATCTTCCTCTTCTAAGAAGGGCATCAGTCATTGGATTTAGGGTCCCCCCTAATCCAGGGAGACCTTATTTTAACTTCATTATCTCTTTTTGGGAGGAATACAAGTTAACCAAATGGTAGGATACAGAACTATTGCTCATGTTGAATAAACCTCTCATTCTTGATTGATCTATACTTTTTGGCCACACCAGGAGACAGCTAGGGGATAGGCAGCTGGGAAGGGGTTGGAGGGATGGGAGGAGGATGGAACTCTCAAAGCATGGCTGTGACCGAAGTCCTCACTGCATTGAGTTACTGCTGTTAACATTAAATGTGTGTGTGTGTGTGTGTGTGTGTGTGTGTGTGTGTGTGTATTATTTAAAGTGAATCATTATTGGACACCATGCCTTGATTGAGTCTCTTGGCAGGAGGTTCAGATAAGGTAGAGGAGAGATTATCTGGGGGAATGGTGGTATTTTGGTGCCTGTTAAGCCATAAACATTTTATCCTTGGGACTGGTCGGGCACATGCCATCACTGGATCTGTTCAGTTAGGTGCCTCATTCCCTATTAAGTGCTCCATCTTGGCAGTGGGCTCACGAGGCAGAGCCCTTCTTTAAGAACTGCCTAAATAGATGGTCAGGATCACAAGAAAAACCTTCCCCCTCAAACCTTTTTTACCATTCTGATGTTAGAGATGAACACAGAGTCATCTTTTGACCTGAGAGACTCTTCTGCTTAGTGAGAACACCGTGAAATAATAATATATTTAATCTTAATAATAACTTTTTAAGATCATTTTTTGGGGGACACGGTTAGGTAAAAATGTTTTGTCACAAGGCTACTGAGTGGGAAATTGGGTTAAAAACAAGAGAATGGGTATATGCACCATGGACTGTCTCCTACTTTACAATTTTTCCAAGGGTTAATCCTAAAATTGGATTTGAGATACATGTCAGTGATTTGTTTAATTGTCTTTTTTATTTATTAGTTTTCAAATGAAAGTAATATATGCTTACTGAAAATTCTGGTAATACAGAAAGATTTATGGTGAAAAGCTAATTACCCTCCTCACCTCATTAACCACCATTAATGATTCAAAAATTTTCTTTGAGTAGTAACAACCATTAGTGATTCAGAAATTTTCTTTACATATATGAGAAAGTATTAATGAGTTAAAAAAATATATATTCTTAGTTGGAATAGTAGTCACTGGGGTCTCATTCACCAACTGTGTGATATTTAGAAGTTGATTAACCTCTCTTAATCTCAATTCCTTCATCTGTAACATGAGGTTACAGTAATCTGGGTTACAATGACATGTGCTCATGTGAATACACTTAGTATAGCTCCCAGTGTAGAATAGAGGCTTTCTGATCTCATGTTTTTACTTTTTAAACTAAATCATAAGTGATCTTTAAACAGGTAGAACAAATAGACTGTTTTGTCACAGGCATAAGATCCTCACACAATAATGGGAGGGTCAGCAGAAGGAAGCAATAGATTTTTCAGATATTGGCATTCTGGCCAACTCACATACGTAAACTTTCCAACTGAGTTGATACACAAAGCTATGGAAATGTCAGACCTATTAAAATAGATCAGGTTTTGCCCACCTCAGCATTATCGACATCGTTGGATTGGTAGTTCTTTGTCATGGGGATGCTAATTTGTCTTCTATTCATTAGATGTCAGCAGCACTCCCCCCTTTTGTGACAACCAAAATGTCCTCAGACATTTCCAAGTGTCCTCTATTGGGGGAAAAAGGACAAAATTACCCCTAGTTAAAAACTATTGGTTTAAATAAAATATACTTAGAGTCAATACATTTTAGAAACTTTAGTCCACAAAAAAATATTTCAGTTAAATAGCCACACGTATTGTTAAATTATGAAAAATAATTTGCCTTTGATTAATATCATGAAAAAAGTATTTCTTTGAAATATGCATGTAGAAATTTTTTTTGGAATATTAACATAGAAAATATTTAATATAGCCTGTATCTATGTGCCATTTAGTTTTGGGGAATATGAGAAATATACTTCTAACATTGTTGCTGCAACTCGACCTTTTCGTGAAGCCCCTTTATTGTATTAAGCTGGCTGAGAGTATCAGCCTCGCAGTCCACGTGCACTAACCCCAGCAGTAAGTAAATTAGCACTGGACTTGCCTGCTTCCAGGAGTGAGTCTCTCCATTTGTCTGACACAGTGACCCAAGATCATTGAATTTGTATCAGCCATTGGTGTTGAAGTTCAAAGTTAAACACTATTAACTTCAAATACAGATTTATTTTGAGTATTTGTCACTGACTTTTCTTAATTCATTTTGGAGGAAGAAGTCTGAGGTTCTGAAATAACAACACCTCACTTTACATGGGAAGAGAGAGAAGAGACATGAGAGATTAGATTAAAAGTGAAAATAATAGTAATAAATTTAAACTTGACCTAAAACATATGACATTGACTATAACTGAGCTCCTGAAGGTAAGCAATGAAGTGGTTTCTCCAGGACCAGAAAACCCTGGTCTCCCAGTTAAAAGGAGTTATTGTTTCAGTAGATGACGTTACTGGTTGAATTTGAAGCACTGGAGAAATCCATTATATTCAGGGATGTGTTCACAAGCTCTCTTTAACATACACGATCTCCCTCACCAATAGTGGCACTCTTTTGAACATAACATTTAGTGGTTTTATAGTTTTTGTTTAGTTTCTAGAATCAAAATCTATTCTTGTTTAGTAGGTTAGTGGCAGCCAGAGGAGTAAATTTAGAACATTGAAGGAGTCCTGTGAGGGTAGCTTTGGCTGTCTTATAATCAAAATACTCATCTTAATTTTATGAGGTTCTGTAGGACACTACTTTTTCTTCTGAGGATCAGATCTTCTGAGATCAAAGAGGGTAAATATATAATGTACAATAAGATCAATAAAATAGATTGTGGCAAATTAGGTTTAACTGTCTTCAGAATTGTCCACTTTGGAATTATCTCGGTTTTCTTAAATACGAAGATCTATAAATTAGATTTATGAATTTGTTCTTATAACCTATAATACAGTTTCAGAGAATTTTTCACAGTGTTGCTGTCATAAAACCTTATAATTCATTAAACATACTGGGTTACTCTCTTATTAGATGTTCTTTACAAAGGGTTATGCCACAGATCTGAGAAGCAGATGACGACATGGAAATCAGTGAGCGGGCTTAGTGGGGAGTTCTCTTTCTGACTGCCACCAATGGAAGGGAAAGAATGAGAGTAGGATTGGGTGCAATGCAGTCTCAACCAAAACCTCAGCCAATCCCATAGGAAGCGTCAAGGCTGCTGTGGCCGTTCATAATTGCCCCAAGTTGGGTGGAGGGGATAAGCTTTTCTACACTTATGTCAGCCAGTTTTTAGATGAGGGCTACTTTGGGAAGGGAAATGACCTTGGGTGAGGTGACTTTCTTCAGCTGGGTCAATGCCAAACAGCTGAGGGTTAGCTACCAACAACATTCTTTGCAGCTAAGGGAATACATCTTTTAGTCCGAAAGGGGGAATCTGGACAGTGCATCACAGTGTCCACTGTAGAATGTTTTTGTGACAGTTAATAACATTAGATGTATATAAAACATGCTTTGTTTGTACATAAATATGAGCAGCATTTACTACACAGGCAGAGAGGTGCTTGTGTCTATAACACACATGGAATCACATATATGTTCATATGAATAATACATGTCTACTCATGGTGCATTTCACTTTATTGAGTAAATCCCTATTTTGGTACTTTGAAATGAAACTTTGTGAACTTGATCAGCCAGAACGGCACCAATGGAGTTGTTCTGGTCGGCTGTGTCACAAGATATTTAGGGTCTGTTAAATACATAGATTGGAAGGACAATAGACTGTAACAGCGCCTTAGGAGCTGTTATGCTCCATCATTTCGCCATAGCTTCTGTGCATGGATTGTGAGGGTCTGGCCAGCAGAAGTCTAAGTTACTGCTGTGGGTTTTAGCTTTCCACACCAAGACCATCAGCCATCTCCATCCCTCAGTACCTGCAATTACAATAGATTATATTATAGGCTGATTGCTTGCCAAATGTTGTTGTTTTGAGATCTCTACGATAGATTATTTTAATCATAACAATACACAGCAGAATTTTAAATAGGATGCTTTTAAATGTTTTTAGAGGTAAGTTAGAAGAGAGGCAAGGCAGAATGGGCCTTCTTAGTGTTAAAGTGTTTTCTGTAACTTTTCTAACCTTCTTAATGTTTGAATGCTAACTCGGTGATTGGTTAGAGCATTTTCCTTCATAGGTATTATGCAACTCGAGAATTGGTTCATTTTAATAATCATGAGGAGCAAGTAGATTGATTGCCTACTGCCCAGAGCTGCTCCTAAATAGGCAGATTATACATCCATATCCATATGACCTGAACTGCTGTCCCCCTCATCTTCGGGAAATCTCTTAAGAAAAATCTTGACCTCACAGGGTGTCAGAGTGAGCTAATATGGACACTGTTATCACACTCTGCCTCCTCTAAAGTATATTTGTGAGATTAAAACTGCCAGTCAAAGAATTGTACAGAACATTACATCTGATCTGGTCCAGTTGCTTCACTTCACAGATGGGAAAACTGAGACCTAAAGAAATAAAATGACTTACCTATGGTCACATCATAGATTCATGGCCAAGCAGCAATTAAATCTCAGCTTTTCTAATTCTTAGTAAACAATATTTCTATTTCTACAATAGTACCTGCTTAATTTCTTAATTTTCTATGAGATCTTTAAGCCTGTTATGTCCAAAGTACTTACATTGAAAATCTCAACCCACTGATGCAGTAAGACAGGGTAAAGATAAACAAAAACCATGAAGCAGAAAAACATTGTGCTCCTCGCTTCCTGTGCGCATGTCATCTTCTGTCTGCGTGAGATACTGTTCCCTGCAGCGCTGTCCACTGGTTCTGGCTGTGGAAAGATACTAGTCAGGAAGCAGAAAAGTGAATGATATAGACAAAGCAACAGAAGTGGTGGCTAGACCTGGATCAGTATTAGAATTAGAGGCATGGGTTTTGGAGTTGATTAATCCTGGACTTCAGTTTCTAGGGTTAATCTTTGAAGTAGCCTAGGGTGTCTTCTGTTATATAAGTAAATTAATCTCTGTGAATCTCAATGAGCCTATCTATAAAACAGAGATCGCTATCCTTTCCTTGAAGAATTGTTTTGAGGAACAACATGTGTAAGTACATATCTGACATAGGGGATAACTCTATTAATAGTAGGTCCTTTTTCTCTTTAAGACCTTAGACAGGTTGTCAAATCTGTTGTTAATTTTGTTAAATTTTCACTCTTTGACACTCTTCAATAATGATTGGGTTAACCTACTGCTTCTTGGGGCCAAAATGTCTTAAGATAAAAGTATAAGGTTAGTTAGAGGCTAATAGGCACCTCCTCACAAAATCAAGCTATACATTTTTCTTTTTCATTCTTTGATTAACTTGTATACACAGGCTGCCTGCTAGGATCTGGCCACAGCAACATGATAATATTCAAATTTGAATACATCATTATGCTAGGGAGCTGTTGTCCCTATTAGTTTAATATATACTTTAATATATTTCCAGAAAATCAGAATTGTAATCTATGATTTTTGAAAATACTTAACCTGATTTTTCATAACCATATCCATTCCTCATGCCAAAATGTTTTTTTTTCCAATCACGGAAATAGGAAAGTGATAATCCAATCACTGAGGCAGCATGTAAATTTGTTCCTGTTTAGTCAAAAAAGCAGTTGTTCATTTTTCACAAGTGTAAATTCTTGCTCCTCCCCCATAGTTTGCAGCAGCAACAAAAAGTCAGACTATTGTGTCAATATTACACTGATATAATAATACTGCCCCCTTTTATTGGAAATGAAAAACATACTGGATGTCTTCTGCTTCACACATCAATTGCCACAGCACCTTGTTATTTATACAATTGATTCAGGTATTCATTGTTGTATGGCAGGAGAAGTTCAGACAGAAGATCAATATAGCCACACAACAATAAGTGAAAGGGAATTGTGAGCAAATTATTTAGCAAAGTGTGTTTGGAATGGCTGAGGTCCTTATATATAGCACACAGGGTAGTGAGGTTTTGTCGTTTCCGAAGGAGTCCATAGTACTGACTAGTCAAGAAGGCTGTCTGGGGAGCCTTAGACTAACATGCTCAGTTGCAGTGCTTCTTTCTACGTCAGCCTGTTCCCAAGATAATGGCAACTTGTCCTATGAGGGGTGTGACTGTCTTAGATATTTTACAGTGAAGGGAAAATTCTAATTTTAACACCCTCATTTGCAAAGCGGAGCAGTCGGTTTTTTAAAAATACCTTTATCTAATACTTTTCACATCATGACAAGAAATATGTTTGTATTGCTTCTATATTTCAAAAACATTTACCACCTATATTATCTCTCCTGAACTTTTCCAGATTTGGGGATGTAGTAACACTGTGCTTGTTCTGCAGATGAGGAAACCAAGCCCAGCTCCAGATCCCTGTATTCCAGCGTTCCCTCTCTGTATCATCTCATTCGTTCCCTGCATCTCTGTGAGATTGACAGGGCAATTTCACTTAAAATCTAAAAGAAGACATACATCTGAGTGTCAAACATCAGTTTTAATGAAGCAAATGCTAAAATCATGAGAAGAGGTCTACCTAGATATATGTAAATCAGGCATATTTCTTTGAAAGGGAGAGTTATTTTATACTTGTAATAGTGATTTTCTAAAACAGTATACACAGAACAAAATGCTACAAAATTAGAGAAAAAATATGTTTTATTATTAATTTTAGAGTATACATTTGAACCAGTAACATTGGGCAACTATGCCGTGCTATGTATAGGCTCCTGGCTGAAGATAATCATTAAGTTCCTTTTATTTCTGTTGCCAGGGCTACTTGATTGGTTGCCTAGCTACTAGTTTAAGATCTAATTCATAAAAACAACAACAAACTTGTTTGGTTCCTTTCCTCTCTGCATGTTAAATGGAAAAAGAGGTGAGAATTTATACAGGTTTACAGTTTTCAAGATACCTCCTAGGGATAGGGGTGGGGCAAAGAGCAGCTATAAGATTTTTAGTTTTGTTTACAAGTATCTTGAGTTAAAATGCCATGCCCAGTAAAAGGATCTCCCAGTGCAAGGGTTAAAACTAAATACATTACAGTTTATATCTTTGCACACAGAGTTGCTGGTTTGAGCATGTATAGAAATTTACTAAAATGAGGATTTTATAGACCTTACCTCCCAATATGTCAGGTTCTTTCCAATCCTTACTCTTCCTGGATCTAATCACTTCACACTTCTAAATCAGCCTCTTCTCAACATTTTTTATCTCAGGGCCCCTTTATACTCTTAAAAATTATTAAGAATCTCAAATGAGTTTTTTATTTGTGTGGGCTATATCTATCAATATTTATCATATGAGATAATAAAACTAAAGAATTAAAATGTGTATTTAGTTATTTGAAAATAACAATAAACCCATTAGATGTTAATATAAATAACATTTTTTGAGTATTAAGTATATTCTTCAAAGTAAAAAAAAATGGTAAAAAAAAGAACAGCTTTGTTTTACATTTTTCCAAATCTCTTTAATGTCTGGCTAAGTGGAAAGACAGCTTGATTTTCATATCTGCTTCCACATTCAAGCTGTCGCTGGATCACAAGGCCGTGCGGCTTCTGGGAAACTCCATTGCACGCTCATAAAAGGAGAGGAATGAAAAGGGCAAATAATGTGTTAGGAGTATGATGAAAATATTTTTGGTCTGGTGGACCCTCTGAAAGGGCCTTTGAGGTGGCCAGGGGGACACTCTGAGCCCATTCTTCCTGGGGTGAAGTGGCGGATGTATGTGCGGTGGGCGTTCTAATTACATTCAGGTAACTTTAAGAACAGCCTTCACTGATCAAACCTTGTAAACATTTAGAAATGATTATTGGTTTTATTCGATTTGCATTAAGGAGAAAAAAGTTAATTAAATTATATGATTTACATTTATACCTTACTTTCATGCATAAATAATTTTGGGTAGGTTGCAGTGATACATACACGAAAACAAGATAAAAACTAAAGAGAGGAGATAGTGGGAAAGAAAAGCTAAAGGTAGGAAAAGAAGGAAATGAAGTGTAGCCGGGATAAACTAGGTGCACAGAAGTTTCTGTTGTACATATTTACCTAATTGGTGTGGAGGTGATCGGGAGCTACCTTAGTAACTGGGCAAAAGGAAATGTGTTATGGGATCCACAGTATTTCCACTAAGTGAGTGAAACAGTTTTCAGGAGAAACATGGGTTTTCTCTCGTGGGTCCTTATAAATGCCTGAGACATACTCCTGAATGTTTCTACAATAGTCAGTTTGAGAACTATAATGATTTCTCAGGGCTGTTTCTTAACAGAACTCATCACTTATCTTTTAGATCTATCCATTTTTACCTAGCTTTCTTTGTTGTAAAGTATTATGACTGACAGTACATTTTTCTTTATCCCATAAGCATTTTGTAATCTCATTTCATTTTAATTAAGTACTTCAAGCACACATTGGACATGTGTAGTGGAATGGTGGCCAGGTCAGCAGTCAACCTCCTACTAAATATCTTGTATACATATCAGTCCTTTAATAAATATACATATTTCCCCACTTCATCTCTCTCTCTCTCTCTCTCTCTCTCTCTCTCTCTCTCTCCTTCCCTTCCTTCATTCTTAGCTTCTGCATCTGCTTGATTAAGGTATGGATAGAAGCAAGTTAGACTGCCCAAGTTTCTCTAAGAAATGGGGATATTCGTAGTTTCTAAGCATAAGTGATGGTTGTGAAGATTTAATAAAATAATCCACATACTAGACTTTGTCCAATGCCTGACATATAACTGGTATAAAGGCAGGCTGAAATAGATCATTGCCATAGCTAGTTTAGGTATATCTTTATAAGAATTGTAAACCACTAAAGGTGATAGTGGTGAGGCACATTTAATCTGAACTGCATTTTAAGATGAATGTGTAAGAGTGAAGGGAGGATGTATTTTGGAGTCAGACTGACCTGAAACGCAGATTCTGGTTCTATTGCTCATTAGCTCTGTGACCTCGCTGAGCCACAGCGTTCTCATCTGTGAATAACAATACTTGGTTTCCTTGGTTGTTGGGAAATTAATCAGGAAACTATAAGCCAGTTCCTAGGAACATGCCTTAAAAAAGACCCATTCCTTTCTCTTTTGTAGGATTTCCGAGAGCATTTCTGTAGGTGAAGCTCCATTTGAAATTTATTTAAATCTGCCTTAGATTCTTTTGCATTCTTACCATTCTTGAGCTTAGTGCCTGTCCTGTTGTCATGGAGGCGGACTTTTCCAGAGAAAAGATGCCAATACACAGAGGATATGCCACAGACTTAGTGTCAAGTGACTTAATGCTGTATCACTCCACATAAGAAATTAATGAAATATTCCCAAAGAATTCTCAACCTCTGAATTAGATCAATTCCACCTAAATGGCCTTTAGGATCCACTCAATGTATTAAACAACTTAAAAATATCTGAGTGGTAGAAAATTCAAAACACATGTTAGGATTTTTTCACTTATTAAAAAATGCATATTAAAGAAAAATATATATAGTTATGATTCTTAATTGAAACAAAATAATGGGCTTGAAGTTATTTGATTGCAGAGAAGTTTTTAAAGGTAAGATTTAGACCATTTAAATGACAAATCATATTTTTTAAAAACCTAGTAAAACTTGAACACAGTTGGGTTCAGTTTAAAATGCAGCTTTAAGAAGGCTGAGTAGATTCTAAACTATTTTCCCAAGTTTTCACATAGCCCCTTGAGACAAACAGCCTCCTAAATCTAATAATCTGTCTAGATTCTCATTTTTAGATTTCTCAGAGAAACATAAGCCATCAGTTGAAAACACACTGTATTGTTTTACTCTCTGCTTGCCTTTGGGGAACTGGATCCACCTGGATTTCTCTGTGCTGGGAGGAGGGTGCTTTGCTTGAAAGCTAGGCGGACTTTCTCAAGACTTTGGCATCCCATTTCACAGATGTTGGCTTCAGCACATCCTGAACATTTCCTTCAGGGACCCTTGCCCAAGGAATAATGTCTGCTCTGTCTTTGGATTTCTGGGGACCCTACGAGAATCTCTTGGTTGATTTCCATTCTTACAGAATCCTAAGTCGCTCCTGCTGTTTACGGTGGTGACTCTGAAGCATCATACAGTCTCAGAGTGCTCATCCTGTCTCACTGTTGTATATTGTTGCAGTGTAACCTTTGCTAATAGTGATGCCAAGTGTGATATTATATTATATGTGACAACTGTCAATTCAGAATATTTGGTTAAATGGAACATTACATTTTTGGGGCATACCTTGCACACAGTGGGCACTCAACATAATAATAGTTGGTTTAAGTTGATGCCAGTAACAAAATTTTCTTTACTTATATTTGTAAATGTGAAAGTTTAGTTTCTTACAGCTGCAATATTTTAAATATTTGATTAAGTCTTGTAGCAGTGGATAAGGTGGGGGTACTTTCACTTTTCCTACTTTTACTTCCTTTGCCAGTTGCAGTTTAAGAAAATAATAACAATCACTAAAATCTCAGTTTTTCTAATTGTTTGAAAAGCACTTTTTTTTTAAATTGAGAGGAGGGGAGATAGTAAGACAGACTCCCACATGTGACCTGGTCAGGATCCACCCTGCAACCCCCATCTTGGGCTGATGCTTGAATCAACCGAGCTATCTTCAGTGCCCGGGGCCGATGCTCAGACCAACTGAGCGATTGGCTGTGGGAGGAGAAGGGAGAAATAGAAGAGGGAGAGGAAGAGAAGCAGACGGTCACTTTTCATGTATGCCCTGACTGGGGATCAAACTTAGGACTTCTGCATGCTGGGCCCAGGCTCTATCCACTGAGATAAATGGCCAGGGCCATTGAAAAGCACTTTTTAAGATTTATTATCACACTGAATCCCAACAGCCATCCTTAGAGGCAAAATTTTTAGCATTCCTCTCCTAAAGATGAGTTTGAAAAGCTCAAATCATTTGCTTACGTTCTTCACACAGGAGTGTCAATGTTGAGGCTCTTCCAAGTCCCTGTTTTCCAATCTCACATTCTTTTAACAACAGCAGACAGACTTCACCCTCCTCCTCAATACTAACCTTTGCCCACGTATTCTGGTGTGTCCTGAATATAAGCACAAATCTTACGTTAGCTATGACTCTGCATGAGTGTGTGTGTGTGTGTGTGTGTGTGTGTGTGTGCACGTGCACGCGCACTATATGTGCATGCATTTCTCTGAGTGCTTATGATTTGGGTGTAAATCTGTGTGTGAATCTGTCTGTCTGTGAGTCTTTACCCCTGTACATACATTTCTGTTAGTCTATCCTTGTTTGTGCCTGTTACCTGTGTACATCTGTGTGTGTGTGTGTGTATCTGTCTGCCTGTCTTTTTATCTATCTGTATCTGTTGGTGTGGATGTCTGCTCTTTGTGTGTCTGTCTGAATGTGTACATCTGACTGAATATGTGCATTTGTGAGTGTTCCTGTGTGTTTGTCAATATCTCTTTGTGTCTACTGAATGTGTATCTGAGTATCTGGGTTTGTGTGTCTGTAAGTATGTTGTGGATCTATGTCTGTGTCTGTCTCTGGATCTCTGTGTTAGTATGTGTCTGTTCCTCTAAATGTGTATGTATCTGTATAATAGTGTACATGTCTCAGAAAAGTCTCTTTGTGTATTTTGTACTCTCTTCTCTTTGTAGAGTTAGGTATCAATATACCTGATTATTTTCATTTTCACTTTGTAGGCTGAGCGTGGAGAGTACCTATGAAAACTTTGCACATAGATGTACTTTATACATTATTTCCATCGCTGTTTCCCTTTCAGCATTGTCTTAAATCTGGTTGTCAAAACTGTGCCAATGGCAACGGGAGCCCTCTGGCAGATGTTAACTTTTAGCTAAGATCCAGTTTGTAATTTTTGACATTTGCAACTAAGATTAGAATGTCCCAAAGTGCTGTCTTCCCACTATGGATGGAAATGCTTGCTTTTATTTTTGGCTCAACCCTGGTTTGCCCTTTATATATTTTTATAAATGATGTCAACAGTATTGGTTCTGAAATAACACAAAGGGTGTCTTGTAAAATGCATTGCCCAGTAGCTTCAGTTCCCTAACCCTTCTTGACTGCAAGTCCCCTATAGTTTACAAAGAAGATCCCTCCAAAGTTGTTTTCTTCCCATATTGAGGGTCAATGGGAATTTTATGAAAAGAGAAACCATGAGTATGGAATCCTCCTGCCTCTATTGATTTAAAATATTAATATTAAAATTAATTTTAATTTTTTCATCTTTAAAATGAGGACAAGAAAGCAAGCATCTTCTCTAAAGAAACATTTTAGTGAACTCAAACTAAAAATCACATCATTTAATCAAAACCTTTCTATTCCTTTAAGATGAGTTTTCGAATTTAATAACATTCCTACAAAAGAGGTGGTAACAAGTTTGGTCTCATTCTAGCCCATTAATTTGATTGTTGTAAAATGATTTCCCCAGGTCTTGGCAAAGCACTGATCACGGAAGAAGGAGTAGACCCTTTGAAGTCAATCTAGGTCCAAAAATTGGTGACCTCCTCACTCCCACACATGCATTACTAGCTGTGTTACCTGGGGCCTGTTACTTCTCTGTGCCTTTGTTAACTCACTGGGAAGGTGGATATGGTGCATATACCATGTGCAATTGTCAGAAAGTGCAATGAGAGCATGTACCTAAGGCAAGGGAAAAGCAAACAAATATTCTTCTGTATCCTTTGTTGTGTGCAACCATATGATACAAGGGACATTAGGCAAAGATGCTCACCATTTTATTTATGGGGCTTGTGCTAGATTCTTGGGATTCTGAGCAATATTGAGCAGTCCCTTTCTGCCCTAAAGGAAAATATTGTCTGATTTGGGGGATAGGACAGATGCATACAGAAGGGAACCTGACAAGGTGGGGTCCAGTTGCCAAATGAGGGAAGGGAGCTGCCAGGGCAGCTAAGCTCATGAAAATCAATGACAGGTGGAAAGAGAGGTTCTGAGAAGCAGGACACCCTTAAAATGCCTCAAAGGAAGAGAAGGAGAGGGAGCAGGCAGGATGCTAGCAAGAGCCTGGATGGGGCATGAGTCCTCTCTTAGGGAGAACAATGGCTGGAGCACAGTTCATTCAGGGGAGGGGCAGGCTCTGGTTTAGAGAGGGGTGATTCACATGATGGAAGCCTTGAAGGGCTGGCTAAGAAAGTTAGACCAGAGGCTGTGTATGAGTGTGAGTGTGTGTGTGTGTGTGTGTGTGTGTGTGTGTGTGTGTGTGTGTGTGAGAGAGAGAGAGAGAGAGAGAGAGAGAGAAGAGAGCAAGAAAAAATAACGATGTTGGTGGCTGAGAGAAATGGAGTGTTTCTCCATGTAAAGAAGCCTACAGAAAGTCCACCTGTTTGTTACATTGAAACTATAGAAGCAACTGCCAAGTGCCATTCTCCTCAATGGGAGAAATCTCAGGGCGGTATCAGATTGTAAATGCAAAGTAAAATTTGAAATGGATCACATTAATTTAAAGGCATTTGTGGATAATAAATACTTTCATATAAAATCTCATTTGATTTTCATAAAAATCCTATGGATGAGATTATTGTTTTCTATTGTTATTTTCCATTACAGACTAAAAGACCCCAAGAATCATGGAGATACCTCTAGGGTCAAATACCAGCTTTCCTCTATGTGAATTTTATATTTCCAGTGCTCTGTACTAATAGGTTACTATTATTATTATAAAAGGAAGAGCTCATGTCTTTCTCTTTGCTCTTTCCCTAACACTGAGTCTAAAATGCTCAGTCATTATTCATTGCTTGCTTGCTTGTAGGAATAAAAATTTATTTTCATCTGAGTCTGTCTATGCTTTAGTATGTACCTAGCCTTTCTCTGACATAGGAAATTCACACTATAGGAGAGTTGCTTCTTATTAGACCATAGTTAAAAGAATTTTTATTTATTTATTTTCATTTATTTTTTTTAATTTATTGGGGTGACATTGGTTAATAAATTATATAGGTTTCAAGCATATAATTCTATGGTACATTATTTGTATATTGCATTGTGTTTACTACCCAAAGTCAAATCTTTTGCCACCATATAGTTGACCCCTCTTACCTTTGATCACTTCGTTGCTAGCAACAAAGCTGGAGGGATTTTGAAGCCTCCTTCAGCCGTCCTGTTACTCTGCCTCACTGCCACTCCCTCCTGTCTTCTGTGCGGGAGGTGGTTGATCACTTTCCCACAGTCAGTACTTCTCTGCCTCCTTAGGTATGAGAGTGTATTTCTCTCCTCTCTTTTCTCCCTAAATTTCTTCTTACCTTAACCCTCTCTACTTCCCCACCCTTTCTCCTCTTCCTCACTTCTTCCTTTCTTTCCCCCTTTCCCTCCCTTCTTCTCTCCCTCTTTGACATGCAGTCTCCCAGTCTCTCCACAGCTCTGCAGCCTATGCAGTTAGGTGCGATCTCCCGCCAGTGATGGGGCTTTTCCTCCAAGCTCTTAGAGGTGCAGGGGCCGCAGCAGCCCCTACATTCTCCCAGGGCAGCGCTCTAGTGTGTACTGCCTGCATCTTACTCCCGAGCCAGCGCTGGGCTAACAGAATCCTGAGTGTGCATCTCTAGTGATAGGGCTCAAAGACTTTGCAGAAGAATTAACCGTACACAAAGGAGTTTGAATAGTTTAGGGGGGGACTAAGAGACAACCAGTGCAGATTTATTCAGAATCTGATACTGATTTTATTTATTTAAATGACAATGTAGTAAAGTCTTAGACCGGAAGAGATCGCTTCAGAACTTAAATTTATAGACTAACTGCTGACTGACAAGACTTTGGAAGCCAGTGGATCCTGATTTTCCTGATTTGATGACCTGTCCCTAAAACTGAGTTAAACCTTGTGGGCTAAGCTGGACAGAATAGGGAGGAATTCAGCGTGGCTTTTAAATCTGGACACCTGTCTTCTAGGTTTCTCTCTCTGTGCCTGACTCGTATGATCAGTATGATGTTGGGGATATATCTAATCTTACTAAGCCTCAGTATATTCTATAAAATGAGGATGATTATGCCTTACAAATAACATATGTATGTAAGAGGGCTTTACACTTTTTAAGACACTGGTGGTCACAAAGGCTGAGTATGGGCTGTATTTATTGCATGAGGAGCAGGGTACCTGAGTCAGTGATTTCTTCTGGGAAGTGAAGTTTTACACTGTGTGCTTCCTGTTTTGTTGGAATGGGATGGGTTCAAAGCTGTCTTAGACGGATAGCATAAGTAAGTAGCATATCATGATGAGGTTTTTTTTTGGTAAATAAAACAATTTTTTGTTTATCAACTTTGTGAGTGGTGGTGGGAAGAGAGGATGTAGAAAGGAAGTGAAGTCTGTTTGAAGTAAATCAGGTCTGGTCTGTTGTACTAAACATCTCTGGACGTTATAGGCAACATTTCTCTTTTTCTCAGTGAAGTAGCTGAGGACTAAACGTTAGCCCAATGTAGATGGTTTTACTGATTGGCACAATACAGCGAGATCACAACGCTATGTGAGTTAATGAATTTCGCTCGGCTTTGTACAAACCGGTTTTCCAGAGTCATTTCTGTAAACATATAATTTTAAAAGAAAACTTAATGAGATTAAAAATTATCTGTAAGTGATGTTTGAGGAAATATTTAATACTGACTTATCCACAAGTGAAATTATACTAAAGAATAAAGCTTGCAGTGAAATCAGTTTATTGAGAAGGAAAAGTATGTGATTGTTTAGAACAATGAACAGTGAATTTTAAAACAACTTAAACTACAAAGGGTGAGTGGTATAAATATATTAGCTGGTTCTCAAGGGAAAAACTAACATTTTAATCCAAACAGTACCTAAATAGATCATATTTATATTAACACTTGTATATTTCTTTGGTCTGAATCGTTTAATACTCTAACCCTTTGTGTCACATTGACAGGAAGAACACACTCTACTACGTGAAGCCTTATATAAATTATAAATTTTAATGTGCCAGTCCTGATGCTTTTTTCTTCTTCTTTTTTTCTATTCTTTTGGTCACTTCAGTTATGGAAAACTAAAATTTTAATCATAAATTCAAATATCAGTTTTATTTAATTAATGAAAAGAAGATTTTAGTCTTTCTTTATGTTGTGCTGTCCTTTCAAATACAGGAAGTAGACTGAAATAAGGATTATAATCTTAAAACTTTTTAACTTGTATGTCTTTATACTCATGATCTGCTTTTCTTGTTATTAATTAGTCTGAAAGTGCCATTAAAAATTCTACAGACTTAAAAACTAATAAATACAATGTTCACATGGCAAATAACTTTCTCTCTCTCTCTCTCTCTCTCTCTCTCTCTCTCTTCTACAAATAACTTCTTTTCTTCCAGACTGTGTAAGTCCACTGTAGTTAACACTCATTTGACCACCTTTGGGATTGAGTGACCACCCTCTCTGCCTGTGTCCTTGTCCCACTCGGGCTCAGTTCCCAGGTGTGTCCTTGCCTAGGCAGGTGATGAGAGGGTGAGGGGAGCAGCTGCCCAGCATTAGGAGCAAACGTGGGCTTGTCTGGTGGTGGTCCAGTAAGAGAGCCCTTGGAGCTGTCCCTTCTATTTCATTTAGAACTTCTTAACAGGAGTCTGAGCTCATTCCTCATTCTGCAGAAAAGACCATTTAGTTCCAGTGAAATCCTAACTTTTCAACTGGGAAATCAGATTCCATATTCTAGAATATCGTACTATTTAAGTCTCAAACTTGAATTATAAGGCTTAATTCTAATTTATTAACTAAATCATAAATTCAGCTTCAATAATTATTATCTTGATGTTTAAATTGTACCCACAATAAAAAGCTGAAGATCAATTTCTGTTTCTGAGAAATCAAGTTGATTCTGTCTTCACCCTCACCACTATGACTTCGGATACACTGCAATTCAGTGTCTAATTCTGAAGGTGGAGATGGCAAACCTTTTATTTTTCTAATAACAACAAATAAAAAGCACTTTCCCAAATATAGTTTAAATGGGAATATTTCCCATTAAGGTCTGCTGTCCAGAGCAGGTGGTCCCCCCCTTTTCCGGTTGTGGACACAGTGAAGGGGCTAAAAGCACTTGCACCCATCGCCCTGTGTGCGGGCTCTCCGATGACAAATGGCTGGTATGCAACAAGCACATACCTCATTTACATCACATGCATAATGTACTCTCTGGGATATTAGCTTCTTGGGGTTGGCAGTGTCGCCTAACACACACAGTGATCAGCACATTTTTTTGAGGCTGCAATAATCAAAGGAATGCAGCGGCAATGTGGGAACAGAGGAAATAGCACGGCATCATGATGCACCCATCATTGTTCTGTTGTCATCCCTCCTAACCAGTTTGGCTTCCTTTGGAGCTTAACAAAAGGGTCACGAATTTAATAGAGCAGAACATGAACCTGGGTGCAAAAATAATACACCTGTTCCCGAGCTCCACATTGAGAGGAAAAGGGAAAATACTGACTGCATAGGGAACAGACTGCCCTGAAAGCTTTGTGGGTCTATGCATATGCTTATGTAATCTTCAAAGAAGACGAGCAGCCTTTTACAAATGTGCCTAGCCTCGTTTAATCTCAAGTAAGCATTTAGATTCCCCCCAAAAAAGTCAGAATAGGAAATTAACTAAATCTTCAAAAATATGCAAAGCATAAGTTTCTAATAAAATATTGTCTGCTATATTAATAGTATGCTGTTTACAAAATGTATTCTTAGCATATTAACCTCTTCATGGTTTTCACACATGTACTGAAAGATAATAATCTAATAGCAGCTTTCACCCATTTGTTCCAGATTTTAGCAAGGGTCCAATCCTGCAAGTATTTTACAAAGCAGTGTGCATGCTCCTCTTCTATAACAGTTTGCAGCATTCCCAAATAACTCTTACACACGAGTTCAATAAATAATTGGAAGCCCAGATGTTTGAAACGGATATAGCAGATACACTGGAGCTGTATTTTAAATACAGCTACTTTCCCTTTGTCCTCTCATCAACTTCACAGCATTGCACCCTGCCATTTTCAGTTCTCTTCTAATTAAACCTAGATGAGCATTGGACATGTTCCCACACGTGCCCCTCTTGGGTGCAGCCTGTAGGGCTCCTGTGTTGTTGTTGCTGACTTGAGACATTCCAGGGAGGAATTCTACTTCTTCAAACTGAGCTATAGCATTCTTTGTCCCCTCAGTTCACCTCCCGATCAGGAAATTGCTCATATTGAGACACAATTTTACCACTTCACATAGCAAATGACTAGAAATACTGCATAAGCTGTCTTCTTGGACTGAACCTCAGCCATTTCTCTGTCCCTCTGTAGGGCCACTAAAGCAGGCTCCTGTTCACAGTTTGATCAATACATTTAAAAACATATTAGGTGTCAGTAGAAAACAAGAATATTCTTGAACTTGGTTTTAATATATAGCTGCCTACTATTCAGGAACCTAAGAAACCTAGACAATTCTAATTTTATTTAAAACAACTTTAGGTCATTAACTGTAAAGTTTTGTTGATAATGGATCTCTCTCCCTGGACAGTTTTTCATTGTACACTAAAAATGTTTCTTTCTAACCTATATGTCGTGGTTCTCCCTTTGTAAAGTAATTGCACTGATTCCTGAAAAACGCTGTGACATTATCAGAGAAAAATTCCTGTTTTATTCTTTTTAATAGATAGAAGAATATTATGGCTACATTTGGGAATTTTTAATTTGTATCTTATTTAGTCTGGTGTGCAATGTGACACCAGTTAATTGTATGTTATTTTGTGGTAACTACATGTTAACTCTGTTGGAAGTAATGGTAATTATACTGTAATTGATATCAGTTCTCCCACATCTTTTGAAAACCATACAATTAACACATATCACCACAGTTGGACACTATCTTTTGTCCTTTGTAATGTTGCCGTGTTGAAGTACTCTTTTGAACAGGGCCTTAAATATTTTCTTCTTTCATAAAACTCATTTTCAAAATTTCAATTTTAAAACGGTTTTGAAATTTTTCATGAAACAGTTTTCAAATTTTAATTTTACTTAATCTTAAAAAATCTTTTCTCATAAACCATCAGACATAGTTTTGGGGTGTTCTTATTTATCTTTTATTTTTTTATTTGAAAAGTTACTTGTGGTTTTCCTTGACCTTATTAGTACTTTGTTTCCTGTTACCGGAGGACAGCGGTAGGACATGCACTATCTTGATATCAAGGAGTTCATTTTTTTTTTTTCCCCCTGAAGAGAAGCCCTCTTCTTCCCAGCAATGTTTGCACTCATTTTACTTTGCTTTCACACAGAGAGGGATGTATTCTGTGCTAGTGCCACCATCATGAATACAAAATTGGAGACGCAGAAGCATACTGATGTCACATCAGAGTTATGTTTCCCTCTGATTCTGCCTGCCTCTTTTGTCTGCCTGCCCTGTCACTTTGGCCTGTGATGGAGATGGAATTTCAGAAGTAGCAAACAAATGGTTTTTGGCTAAGTCTGACCGTGGTTCGGTAGGCTTGTCTGACAAATAGATTATCTTTGAGCAGTTTCCTTGAAAAATCTGAATAACTGCTCAAAAACGTTTTATGACCTGGCACAGCAGTTTTACTAGTGTGCTGCAGCGCGGGTCTCAGGAGCAAAAATGTCGGGTGTCATAGAATCATCAGATTGGAAGGCTGGAAGAAACCGTAGAAGGTAGTTCAGCTCCCACGGTTTACAGATGAAGTAAGCAGGGACTCGCACAGTTTGTAAAGGGCACGTGCGATGCAGAGCCCTGCAGTGGAAGGAGCAGGAGGCTAAGAGGCGTGGTCTGGATGTTACTGATTGGCTGCGGAACTTTGGGTGCGTCCTAACCTCCCTGCTCTCTGAATGCGGAGGCCTTTATCCTTCCTTCTAGCGCCAAAACTTTCTCATGCCCCCTACCTTTTCTTTTAAAGATATGTTATTTTTGTAGTGTGCACATTTCTTAACGGTATAGCAAAATCTTATATCTCAAATTTAAAATAAATGCTTGGTGGCAACACCTTATATTTTTTTCTATTTTTTAAATGTGTGTTTATGTTTCTGAGAAAAAAACAATCTTCAAATTTATCAGTTTTTAAGCTAAAATTATAAAAGAGAAGGTATAGTTTTGAAGAAAATATTCATTCTTGGTTTATAGAGCTTTGATGCCTTTAACTTGAATAAACTGCACCTGTGTTTCCACAAACAATATTTAAAACGTACATATTGTAGATTAAATAGGTATTTGAAATCAAGTTCCTAAGTTTTGAGCAAATTAAATTCCCAAGATAATTTTTTAGACAAAGACATTTTCTTAGTTGGTCATTGATTTTTATTGTGACATTTTTTGTTCATATCATAAATGTTAGAATAATAAAGTCTTGCTGGTGGTTTAAGTGGAGATAAAATTTTTCCAGTTTTTAAATTACATGTTCATTTTTAATAGGAGTTTGTATAATTTTACAGTGGAATTTTTGTGAACTTGTTATTGAAACAAATAGCTAATCAGAGAATATTCAGGAACAAATATGCATCATGACTCTGCACACAAATAAAATGTTGAAAACCACATATAAGTAGAAGTTGGGCTGCCACACAACTGGATTTGCTTAAATCTGAACACTTTATAACTCTACTTGGGAGTTGCAAACTTATAAATAACCTTGCAATTGGTTAAAACCATATTAAAACCATATGAATGAGACAGAAAGCATTTGGTAAAAGGGGTTCAGTAACCACTATAATCCTGATGAAACTAATTTAACTCAGTGGCTCCCAAGACTAAAAGGGTCTCTTATCTTCAGAGTTAATACTACTTTAACATTTATCATCTGATGATCAGTGAGAAGAGTTTAAGTGTATGTTACAGGGGACATACAAAATGCTGTCCTTGCCAGGGGTGTGGAAAGAGAACTGCTTAGTTTGGTATATTCTTCAAATCCTGAGGGAAACTTGCTATATATCATTTAAGAATGTTTTTGGGGCCCTGGCCAGTTGGCTCAGTGGTAGAGTGTCAGCCTGGCGTGCAGGAGTCCCGGGTTCGATTCCTGGCCAGGGCACACAGGAGAAGCGCTCATCTGCTTCTCCACCCCTCCCCCTCTCCTTCCTCTCTGTCTCTTTCTTCCCCTCCTGCAGCCAGGGCTCCATTGGAGCAAAGTTGGCCCGGGCGCTGGGGATGGCTCTATAGCCTCTGCCTCAGGCGCTAGAATGGCTCTGGTTGCAACAGAGCAACACCCCAGATGGGCAGAGCATCACCCCCTGGTGGGCATGCCGGGTGGATCCCAGTCAGGCGCATGCAGGAGTCTGACTGCCTCCCCATTTCCAACTTCAGAAAAATACAAAAAAAAAAAAAAAAAAAAAGAATGTTTTTGTAAACTCCATAAAACATCCTCAGAAGCACTACAGGTACTAGTTCCTTTCAGCAGGCTTGTGCTACATGCTTGTCTGTGCTCATAGGGCACAGTCCTTGCTGGAGGTGGAGAGCGTAAGGACACTGTCCTTCTCCCAAGGAGCTTGTTGTTCAGTGGCATATATCAGCATCCTGAGAGGTGATCTGAACAGCTATGCCACTCTTTACTCATTCTGTGTCTTGCTTCAACTATGAATCTTCTGAGTTTTAAAAAACATTTTTTTTTTTTGCCAAGTCCTTACTAGTCTTCCTTCCATTAAAGGAGAATTTTTTCTTTTGAAGATTCTAGATAGGTAGGTCAGTAGATAGGTAGGTAGGTAGGTACGTAGATAGATAGATAGATAGATAGATAGATAGATAGATAGATAGATAGATAGATAGATAGATAGATTAGACAGAGTTGTCAATAGATGGAACCACTATTAATGCAAAAGCTTCAAGCGGATTGTTTCTAAGGCTAGTAGGACCACATATCTAACATTTGTTACCTTATTAAATGATGTTTTTTGTCCAGTGACAGGAGCCTTTTAAGAAATAGAAGGCAGAAGTCATTATTGTATTAGCTGCATAACAAACACAATATTTTACTAGGGCTGCATAGCAAAGTACCACAGACTGGGGGACTTACACAACAGAAATCCTTTTTTCACAAGTCTGAAGGCTAGAAATCCAAGGTCAAGTTGCCAGCAGGATTCGTTTCACTTGAAGCCTCTCTATTGCAAGTGGCTTCCCTCTTGCTGTGTCCTCACATAGTCTTTCCTCTGGGAACACACATCTCTCTTGTCTCTCCATATGTCTTAAACTCCACCTCTTATATGGACACCCTCAGATATGATTAGGACCCACCTAAAGGCTTCATTTTAATTAAATCTCCTCTTTAAAGGCCCTCTCTTCAAACACAGTCACTTTTCAAAGTACTAGGCTATGGTTTAGGGCTTCAACATAATAATTTTAAGAGAGTACAGCTCAACCCAAAGCTTCCATCTTTATTTAGTTTCGGTATTCCCAAACTCTGGTTTCTTTGGGATGACTATACCTTGACCAAATGTTTTATGTCTCTGTTTATGTGGCTTCATCTATATTATCTTTCCAGAGATGTTCTTTTTTTAGAGGAATTAAACTAAGATTAATATGATTTTGTTTAACAGTATATGCTATTGTTTTTTCATAAAATACTAGCATTGTTAATTCAAAGAATGAATTGCTAATAATGGATTGCTAAGCAATGCAGGAGTGTGTAAGAAGAAAACTGGAGATGGTGTGGTGGTTGAGATTTTACAAAAGATTCTGACCAGAGCCCTTTCAAATAATAGTGACAAAGCAGACTCCCTGTATCTCAGTACTAGGACATCCCTGACCATGAGATCACTGTATTGTTCTACTGACTCACACACCTTCCTTTGTATTTACCTACCTTTTAATCATCTATATGTCACTGTTTTCAATAAAGAGCTGAAATTAATTTGAAAGTCAAATGAAAAGAAGAGAAGAAAATTACTTGACCAGAATTATTAAGATTCAGCAACCAAAATACCCAGTATTTGCAAGCACCATGAAAGGCACTGATGGTAGGAACTGATGATATAAAGATAGTAAGACACAGACACTTCACCTTAAACATAAACCAACATATAAACCAATAATTGTAGAATATTTTTCTATAAACGTGACGTAGTGATGGAATATCATAATTTCTGCCTGCAGCTGGCGGAGGACAGTCAACAAAGGATTTTGTCCAGAAGACAGGCTTAACTAGTTCTAGAAAGGACTAAGGAAAGGCATTCTAAGAGGGAATAATGCATGCAAATACACAGGGGCGTAAAATATCACAGTTTATTCAGGAAACTCCAAGAGGTTCCATCTCACTGGAACAGAGACTATAAACTGAAATGAATAGGACATGAAGCTGAGGAGGAGGGCAGGAACCAGACCATATAGAGTTATGCAAACTATCGAGAGAAGTTTGATTTTCCTCATGCAGATGACGGGGAGCTTTTGAGGGCTTATAAGCAGAAAATAACAAGATCCAAATACAACATGGTTACTAACATGGAGATTTAAATTTAGTTCTGAGATACTTAGCAGCCAAGAGAAAAGGAAAGCATCTTTGGATATATGGTCGCATTGATGATACAGGAGAATGGATACTAACTTTTAGATCAGGAAACTATCTTCATTGGTATTTAGGTTTGAAACATTTAGCCAACACTATATAATATTTTTAACAGAAGTGGGTATTTTATTAGTTGCTTTAATTTTTCAAAGCACTCATATATCTAATCTCTTAATCATCACCATCTTGCAGAATGAGCATTTTCTTTTTCATTTTATAAATAAGGAAATAGGCTCAGAGAAATCATATGCTCTAGAGTTATGATTCTGATTTCACCTTGGCACAAATACCTATCTAATTTTTGGTTAAATGACTTAAATGAGATATTAAAAAATCTTTTTGAACCTTGGGTGGTCACTGTATGGACATCCCGGGTTCGATTCCTGGTCAGGGCACACATGCAAAATGACCATCTGCTTCTCTTTCCCTCCCTCTCCCTCTTCTCTCCCTCTTCCTCATGCATAGCCAGTGGCTTGATTGGCTCAAAAATGGCTCTGAATGCTGAGGATAGCTCATTTGGCCCAACCAAGTCAGCCTCAGGTGCTAAAAATAGCTTGGTATTCAAGCATTGGCCCCAGATGGAATTGCTGGGTAAATCCCATTTGGAGCACATGTGGGAGTCTGCCTCACTATCTTCCCTCTTCTCATCTAAAAAAAAATCTTTTTGAGCCTCATCTTCTTCTTCTTTTATAAAATTGATAGCAGTAGCAATATTTTCTCATAATATTGGTGTGAGCGTTAAAGGAAATACTTATTGGACAGAGCCCTGCACATAGTAATGATCAGTAAGTGATACTCTTTTCTACTTCCCCTACATGTATCTGTACTATGGAGGCAGATTTAGAAAACTTAAGCATTAACTAATTCATGAGTCCTAACACAATTTTGATGTAAAGAGTATATTAAAGGTTACACAAATAATAGTTTTAGCTGACAAATTATTATATATGATAATGTTATATGTTATTTATAATATATAATTTATGATATGTATAACATATTATACATGATACTATATAATTTATAAATGATAATAAAGACCCCAAGCCAGAGTCTTTATTATCATGATTACTGACTCTAAGATGATCAAAACATCACTATGAAAGTAAAACGCAGTGCCTCCAAATAAACTCCTTCCAAAAAAAGAATCACCTTTTAAAAAGCACATGTGATTACTTTCCAATGGAAAGCCTCCATTTTTGATCCTTCATTACATTGCTAAGTGTATAATAAAGGATATAAAATAAAGGCTAATGAAGTGATAGGGCTCGGTAAGTCAATAAAAAGGAAACCATATGTGTGCTTAAGTAGTACTTCTTGAGAATCACATCATGGCAAGATATGTCCAGAGCATGAAATTAGAGAAAGTTTTTCAGAATAAGGTACAGGCTCTCTCAACATTATACTTAACATTGTCCCACTTTATAACAAGACAAAGCAAAAAACAACGTTTAAAATTTTTTTAAATGTGTACTGCTTTTTAAGTCAAGCAATCATTATGGGTAGTGTCCTCCTTTGCCAGTGTTTTCCAAAGACTTTGCAAAGATGCAAGTGTTAAGCTGCAGAAATCTCGTCAGACTCAAAAACCTTTTTTTTTCATATTAAGTTCTATAATAAAGCTGTGTTCTTCTACTGTGTTCTTCTAAAGTTGCTTATTTCCTTTTACAAAATATTTAAGATAATCTTTCCAGATTACCTTGTTTTGATTATATTTGCCCAAAGAGACATCACTAAGAGTGTGAAGAATTGAGTCTAAACATCTCTTCTACAAAACTCAATATCTAGAAAGTTGCTAGTTCTTGCTCCTTTTGGACACTCACTTGAACAGGGTGGTTTTAATTCATGTAGGTAAATCAATCACGTGGCCACATGGTTTATGTGGGTAAATCCTGCAAGTATGTGTGGACACAAATGCTAAATGCATTGTAAGATTTATAGAAAAAGTGTAAGACACAATTCTTGGCTTGAAAAATATATATTTTGATGTTGTTGAAGGAGAGCTAGAGGAGCTCAATGAACCAGAGCTCAATTCTTTAACGAAATATAAAACTTGGGGCTAATTATATAGGGAAGACTAAACATTTTTGTATATCAGAGAGCAGGTAGATCGGAGAAGTTGTAGAGTTCATGGACAATTTGGGTTTTTCAATATAAATAAAACTAGGTAAAAAAGAAGAGAGAAGCAGCCAGGAAGAGAAGGGAGCAGGCACGATCATGGTATTGCAGGAAGGCGAGTTACTGTCCTCCAAGGGCAGAGGATGCATGACGGGAGAATTGTAGGAAATTGAGATTAAAAAGGCATGTGGGGAGCAGGTAGAGGAGCTTGGGTGAAATGCAAGAGAAAATAGCCATGAGACATTAAGTGGAATCCTGTGAGGAGTATGAGTAGACGGACTGGGGGAGAGGAGCAGTACGTATCAAGAATCAGGCAGACCAGAAAGGAGGCTGCAGCAGTGATCCAGATGTGCAGGTGTGAGGGCATGTGCTGGGTAGTTTACGATGCTGGGAGGCCATGGAGGAGAGGGGCCAGTGCAAGAGGCTCTGTGAATGAAGAATCAGCCAACATGGATGATTAACTGGGTGTAGAGGGGCAAGGAAAGCAGTGGGACAGGCAGTACTACAGGAAAGCTGCTTTTGCAGGGAAGTCTTTACTTTTAGTGGAGGAAGGAGTTTTCCTGGGTTGGAGAGAGAGACACAAAAGCTTAGAACTGGGATGAAATGACAAGACTTCTTTTGGGTAGTACTTAATGGAGACAAAGCTGAACGTTGGAGGATAGATAAGGTCTCAGAATATTGTGGTGGCCCTCGAGAATTTTTATTCATAATGCATGTGTTTGTTATTTCTCATAGAAAACTTTGCATCAGGAAAACACAAAAGCATAACTACATGACTGGTGGCACTGTAGTATGAACCTTCCTGGAAAAATTCCTTATTATCACAAATATGAAAGATTAAAAAAAAAGTTTTTAATATTTAAAGACTTAATACTTTAGGATATAACAACAAAATGCTTATTTACTTAGAAAAGATTTATGCCATAACCCCCATATAGGAGATAGGTGGTTTTAAATTTGTGATTATATGAGCATAAAATTTTCTATTTACTATCTTCTATATACTGTACAGAATGCAATATGAAATACACATATATTTTATAAAGTATTATACAATATTGGTATAACATATGCATGCACATTCTATAAACAGAATATTTGAGAGCCACTGTTAGAGTATATTAATTATAATGTATTTTGCATGTGAAAGTAACAAGTAATTTTTTTTCACATATTTTAACTGCAATTTAGGTAATGACCCCATAGGCATATTTTCTGTGGCTTTTATGAATGACCCCATATTCAGATATTCTTTAGAAATGAGCTTTGGATAGAGGTTGGAAAAGTACCTCTCCTTTAGAGCATTGAAATAAAATATCTCACATCATTGTCCAGACATACATACCTGTCAAATGAAATATATTTGTTTGAAAAGCAACAAACAGAAAGCCTCTCTCAGCATGTGCCATTTGTCACTTCAGTTTGTAGAAAAGGGGACTGTGTTGAAATCATTTAAGGTATGGCATAGGCTGGTCAGTCCTGGCAGTCCGGAAGGGAGGATGCCCACAACATCGTTACATTTCACGTGTTTGTTCGTCTGGAGATGGCTGCAATCAGTCATCTCACATATGGTTTGAAAAAGGCTTGTCTCCCAGGCAAGCAAACTGTTATTTAAGTACACAATCCACTCTACTACTGCAACAGTTTTGCCAAACTTATCCAAGTATTCTAACATGCTTAAAGATGATATAAATATCATTTATGGCTAGCAGTTTTCTTCAGACTATATGGAATGTCTTCCTGCTGCCTGATCTAAGTGTCCCAGTTTACATTATGGCCTTTACTGCCTCTGTTTGATGGAGTGATCAGTAAAAATTTAATGACACTATAAAATAATAAAAATGTCATTAATTTACCACGGATCTAGGATGCAGTGGTTGTAAAGTTACATTAATAAACAGAATATTTTTTACAACAAAAAGCATTGTTACGTGGGAACGTATAAATAACACACATAAATTTAAGAGCAATTTTACTGTTAGCACACACATTATTATGGAATAGCCAATAAGTGTATAAAACATAGTATATAAAATTTTATTAAAATATACTGTGCACATCAAAAATTCAGCTTTTATCTAAGTGCAAAGAAAAGCCATTATTGTGTGCTTACTGTTTCATTGCTGTTCTTTCCCCATATCACAATTTTACATTTGTTGCCAGTAAGAGGAAGTTGACTTTTTTTTCTCCAGATGGAAACAAACCTCTGTTCTTTCAGTTACCCCAAATCCATTCTTTCTCTCCACCGATGCAAAGACAAAATTGATCAATCTTACCGTGGCAGGGAGGGAGAAGTTGCTAATTTAATGCAAAGTTAAAAATAATGCCCAAGGAGTTGAATGGTTTGTTCAGTGACTCTGGAAATAGGGATAATAATGCAGCAGTCTATCTGTCATCAGTGAGGCTGCCCCGCCATTGACTCCGATAATCTGTGAAGATGATGGATTCCCCGGTCCTGTGGCTTGTAATATTTAACATTCATCAGCTTTCACTAAAGGGGGCTTTATCATTTAAATATCTTTATTTAATATGCAACATCTACCTCATACATCATAATTTCAAAGCACTTAGAGAGCCAACAGTCCTAAAACACAGAAGAGCTGACTTTAATTTTTTTTCAATAACTTCTATGTTGCATGCATGTTTGTGACTAAGAATGCATAGGTGTCTGGTCACATCGTTGCATGTAAAATACCCATTTTACTGTCAACTTGAAGATTGGGGAATTTCCCTGGGCGTGGGTAAATTGAGATTAAGTTAGCATTGAGGTGTTCTGCTTATATCTCTAAAATACCTTACGTGAGATATTTATGTACGTTGTGAGAGCAAGTTCAGGAGAGTGAAAAAATTTGGAGTTAAGAACTTGCCACCCACCGCCCATGTTTATTCCTTATGGGGCATACCCATTCGCTCTTAGTGAGTAGAGGCTGAAGCCTCTTGTAACTAAAGTGTCCTTGAACTCCTCTCTGTGTTCACATGCACATCCTGTGTCTACTAGGCTCATGTTCAACATCACCAGTAAAATCTTTGCTTAGCTCAGCTTCCCAGAGCTAACTTATAGACATCGGGCCCTCTTATCTTAGTTATGTGGCTGGCAAAAAATATTCTGATCTATTCTTTGAAGAAAAGAAGAAAATCTTCTGGGAGGCCAGGTAGAAATTGATATGAAAGGGCTTGGCTTTTCAGGGTCCTACTTTAATCTCAAACACAAATGCTTAATATTACCTAATATAAAATGCAGCCCACTGCTCCAAACAATTTTTATCATTGATTTATTTTCTGTCTATTTAACGAGTGTTTCATGGGATATTCTTCCTTGACTTCTACTCTGTCAAAATATTGATATTTTGTAAGGAAAGTATCTCTGCGGAAAAAAAAAATTTCAATGAAGTTAGAAAAACGTATGATTTTAGAGACACTGGGAATGTTCTGAATGTTTTTTGTTATGATTAAAAACAAGCTGATACTATTGAATTGTGAGCGCACTCACTTTTTTTTTAAATAAAAGATATTATCATCATGTAAGCTGTGTTGCCTTAAGGTTTTACAAACCATAGCCTGTAATTTTCCCTCTTCTCCTTCCTTGTCAAAATATTGCTATTCTTTCAGAAACTTTATTTATTTATTTATTTACGGAGAATATTTTTTGGTAAAATCAAAGAGAATGAATGACTGGAAAGATATTTGAAATATGCATGTTGACAGGTAGCACGGTCTGTTGATTTTCAGAGAAAGTTGTTTCTCCCCCCATGAAAACACAAGTGAAACGTTGTTCTTCCAAGAAGACTGCAGGTGTCACATCAGAACTCCTTTTGCATGTGACACAGGAAAAGCATATTCACATGCAAATATTTGGAATGCGAAACAATCTGATAAAACAAAGGTTGAATATTTCACTTTCCCTGGTACTACTCATCTGCACTTTAATTCTTTCTCTTTACATCATGACAACCAAAAGTGCTACTCAAAAATAGAAATTGGATGATTAAAAGCAGCTGTCCTCCCTCCGACAATATGTGAAACTCCCACATGGCTCGTGGTCGCTTTTTGCTGTGGCCTGCGTCTGGGTTAATTTTGTTCTGTGCAGCACTGTTTTCACATAAGAAGATATCAGGGAACCAGACACCCAATTTGCTTTTTTATTTTCATTCTGTTTTTTATAGGTGTCGTATTTCAGAGGTTTCTTCACAGCGTAACTAGTTAGTTAGTATTACCCAGTTGGGGAAATTCGTGATTATAATATTGTGGCAAATTTTTCACAGAAATGGTGCTAGATTAAAGCAAGGTTTATGCTGTGTTTTCTTCCAACACAGATTTCAACATATTCCATGATGAAGGGGAACTGGAAGACTTCCTGCACAATTTGACTGATGGGAATTAATTATAGAAATATAATGATATTCAAAAATAATCATATTAGAAAGCACAAACGTAGTGAGACTGTACAAATGAGACACAGACTCTATCAAGTAATTGTATGTTTGCTTTTTAAGATTATTTCCAAGTTGCTAAACATCTTACAGAAGAGAACGCTCGGAGTGTTTTCGTCTAATGCCGAACATGCTCAGTACAGAACTAGGTCATTGAACAATAGACAGAACAGCAATCAGCACTCTCCTGCTGCATAATGCATTCAGTATAACATGCAGAAACCACTCCCGAAGCTGCAAGCTGCTATTTCATGTCTGTAAATTCAAGCTGACATGACATTTAATATTGTTTCATAGTAATGAACAACAAGGTTTCATTCATTCATAAGCATAACACAAAGCCAAGTTTGAGTCTGGAGAGTAGCAAGGAGGCGAGGAGGGGACACGCACTGTGTTTCCGTAGACAAGAACACCATATTAATGATGGTCAGTGAGCCCTGCTACTGATCCCTCCAGATGGCTGTGGAGGGAGAGTTCGTTGTGATGTTTCAGGCTCCTGCTTCTAGAAGAACTGGTGAACAAGTAAAACACCTTTGGGTTTCCCTCCTCTAGTGGCAGGAGTATTTAACTTCCTTGACTCAGTGGCAGGCTAGAAGTAATGTCTTCCTTTTCACATCCCAGGGAGTTACAGTTGAAACTCCTAAGCAAAATAATAGTGTCAATGCCATCATCTGGTCTGCCTGCTTTGAATATTTGTTTTTGAAATTCTCTTGCATAAAATCCTGGTTTGTCTTTTCCTAGGAATATACTAGGTTAAACTGTGGTCTCTATATGGGAAAAGGCCTCTCCCATTACAGAGCAGAATGCATATTTTAATGGCAACTGCTCTTTCAAGTTTTGCACCTTTGGCTCAAACTTCTCAATCGCATTCCTTTTAGATTACCGGAGCGAGTCCAACAGAGAGAAGATGTGCGGTGCAGTGTGGGCAGGTTCCCTTGCCTACAGGTGCTGTGGAACCTGTCGGCACTGTCAGGGCTACCATCAGCCTTCCGCGGAATCCTCCTGAAAGATTTCTGAGCCCAAGATGAGCAGAAATGATGTTTGTCAATCCAAGTTTTGCCCATTATGCAAGATAGAAACTGAAAGAGAAAAGCGGCTGCTTTGGAAGCTAGAATAAGCCTCTAATTATTCTTTCCTCTAGGAAAGAACGCGCTTTGAGAATCTGGGGCCCCAGTTAACAGGAAAGTCAAGTGAAGATGGAAAGCTGGGCCCAGGTGTCATCGATCTTACTCGGCCGGAAGATGCAGAGGGTGAGTGGCTTCTCCGTAGCTCTTTTGTGCTGGTGTGTTTGTGAAAGTGTGTCTGACTTAGAGACAGGATCTCATTGTCAGTCTTGAGAGTATCAGCTCAATTTTCTTGGCAAAGCAGAGGAAATGTTAGTCATTACTTATTATAGTTGAGGACTTCGAGATGCAGCTAGATCCTATATTAACTGGACACCCAACACTCCAAGTACTTCAAGGTGCCATTTCAGTTTTAAACTAAAATGACCCTCCGCATTCCAATGAACAACAGGATTCTGTTTCATTCACTTTGCTGAATTATTTAAAAAAAAAAAGGACAAACATAAAAAGAAGAATTTTTTTTAACCTCAAATCAAGTGATCCTCAGGTACAAACAATTTTGGGAACTAAACGATGGTTTGAGCATATATAGCATAAAATTAATAATGGCTTGAATAAGGCCCAAGCTGGGTCTGGGCACTAACCATTACTAAAGTCTTTTGAAACTCTGGGTTGAAGGGCTATTTTCACTCTCAGTGTGATTACCCACAGCACGACCAGTGCCTGTCCGCTCCTCTTCCCCTTTTGTTTGTTTGTTTTAAATGCACAAGCAGCAAATCAGCAGAAATTGCTCCCCAGAGACGGGGTACAATTTATGAGTTAGGTCAGCACTTCAGTAGTAATGCTGCCCGGTTATTTACTGTGTCATCACAGAGTAGGGACTGGTTTTCCCGTTAGTTGTTCCTTTGGCAGAATCCCTCCCAACAGTCAGGGAAGATTAATTTGTTCTCTTTAGAGTAACACAATACTTCACCTATCTTGGGTCCCAGCTCAAGTCCTTCTTTTAGCTTCAGGGGAAGAATTCTTCTATTATCCATTTTACTGGCAGTATTTCTTCCAGGACCCTAATCCCCTGAAAACATATGAAGACATTTCATAGCAGCGTCTGAACTGGGCATAGCTGCCAGTGACGGCTCCGGGCCATCCCAGGCAGTCGGAAATCCCTGGCATGAGCACCGACGTGGGTGTTGTCAGACATCAGGAAGCACTACAGAGAGTTTGCAGAAGGCAGATTTTTCATACCAGTTGGAGAGACTAATGTTTAATGATAATCCTGGGGACAAGGTATTAAAGTAAACTTTGATTAGTGTATGTGTATGTGTGCAGGGGGGTGGGGGTGGAGAAGGAAAGAAGAGGAGGAGGAGGAGAAAGAGGAGGAAGAGGGAGAGATAAAGCCTCAAAACCAGAAATATACTTACTGTCTTCTATGAGAATATGTACCGACAGCCCATTGACTTTTGCATTTTTATAGGCACTTAGAAGCACAAGTTTTCCTCTGGTGAGGATTGGGGTTCCTTGGCCAAGGGAACCAATAACAGGTCTGGCCCATCTCAATTTGCTTGGAAGATTTTACTATAAAGTAACTAAATCCTTGACCATACACAGTGAAATAGTATTTTCCATCACTTTGAAGAATTCAGTCTGTTCATTTATTCAATAGACTAGGAGTTGCAGAATTATATCCTTATCTTTGTTCTAACAGAGGTTTCTTAATCTGTCATTTATCCTTCTGCATTTGGTTTTTTAACTGTATAATGGGTGTACATACAGTAAGTTATTTCTTAGTAGTGCTAATAATATAGCTGATGATATTATGTTCTTGGTAAGTTAAAATTTATGGTCATTTATAACTATTATAAAAAGAAAAAGTGAAAAACTTAATTGTTGAAAAACATATTGTATAGAAATATCTTTGGAAATTCTATTCAAAACCAGATAGTTGGAATTCAAACCAACTTCCTGGTTACTTTTTTTTTGGGGGGGGGGGCATTTATCAATCACTTATATGCCAGAGAATGTGCTAAGTTTTTTACACACTTTATTTTTAAACTTAAAGCTCATACAACTCTGTGAAGAAGGTATTATTATTTCCATTCGATTGATGAGAAAATAAGGCTGAAAGTGATTAGGTAACTCGCCCCTGGCCATCAGCTAATAAGTGCAGAGTTGGGAGTTGAGCCCAGGCCGCCTGGCTGCAGCGCCCAAGCGCCTCAGTTGTGTGCTCCATTGCACGCCCTGTATATACAGATACATATGTGCTGCCTTCATTTTTCTGAACAAACTTCATGTGACCTTCCTCAGAATGGCCCATTTCCTCTCCCCTAAATATAGCAAGTCATGCCATCCACCAGCTCTCGTGTTACTCTGTCACACAGAGCAGCAGTGCCTGGTGAGTGTAATAGCAGAAGGGCTACAGTGGCCCAGGAGCTTAGGGAACGTGTGCAAACCTCCCTTCAGCAGCTTGCCCAGAGTTGCCATTGAGACCTCATGTGCTTTGGGGGACTGTGAGTTCATGAATGGAGTCAGATTACATGTTCTAACAGCGACAGAAGTGCGATGCCTTTGTGAGGACTGTTGGGATGGGTGGCAGCCTTCTGCTGACTTCAGGAGATTTCCTGGCATTTGTTCAACTGTGAGCTGATTGCAAAGCCTGCTGGAGTTACAGTTCCTATTAAAGTCAGAATAGATAACAGGTACACATAATACTTGCTCCACTTTGCTCCTTTCCCTATGCAGGAAGAGTAATCAGGGACTGAAGTGAAAGAATAACTAAAAAATTTATAAACTTTTCTCTCAGTTTGTGGTCTTAAAAAGCAAGCAAGCAAGCAAACAAGTATTTCTGGAGCTGATACTGTATGCCAGTCCCCAAACTGGACACTGGATAAACTAAAGGCAGCAAAGCAGATATGTCCCTGCCATCTTGGAGTTTCTAGTCTAGCGCAGGAAGACAGAAGATGAAGAAGAAAACGTACATGCAGGCAGACAGATAGATGTACTTATCATTGAGAAAAGTGCTGAACAGATCAGACTCCTCCGCGTCCCCCAGAGATTCGGAGTGGAAGCCACTTAGGTCATACGTTCATGTGACAAGTGCCTTTTGTGGCTCCAGATCAGGATGTCATCCCTTCACAGTCCATACACGATCACAGTCATGTTTCCTCTGTCTTTGCAACAGAAAAAAAATACCTTTTTTTTCAGTTTTTATTGTGATATAATTGATATATATATAACCTGTGTAAATTTAAAGTGTATGATGTGGTGATTTTATACATATGTATAATGAAAAATGATTACCACAATAAGGTTAGACAACACATCTATCACCGAACATAACAACTGCTATTATTATTTTGATGAGAAAATTTAGGATCTACTCCCTTAACAACTTTCCTATGTGTAATGCAATATTGTTAACTATAGTGGCCACACTGTACATTAGACCCCAGAGCTTATTCATCTTACAACTAAAAGTTTGTACCCTTTGACCAACAGCTGTTCTCTCTCCCTACCCGCCATCCTTGGCAACCACCATTCTACTTTCTGATTCTGCGAGTTTGGCCTTTTTCAATTCCATATATATATAAGTGAGATCATACAGTATGTATCTTTTTCTGTCTGCCTTATTTGATGTTACATGGTACTTTCAAGGTTTATCATGTTGTTGCAAATGGCAAGATTTCCTTTTTTATGAATGAGTAACATTCCCCTGTACCTTTATCACATTTTCTTCATCTATTCATCTGTCCATGTGCACTTAAGTTCATTCCGCGTCATGGTTATCGTGAGTAACGCAGGACAGCAGTCTTGAGGGGCCACGCCCTCCCTCCACTTCTGCCCCATCCTCCTATGGGGCTTCTGAGGTGACTAATGGGAGTCAGCCTAGGAGACCAGACCTTGTCCCAGCCGGGCTTCCCTGGAGAACGTCTGCCAGTCATGAAAATATCAATATCACTTAGTAAGCAACTTGGAGACCTGCTCCGTAGCTCTGAGCGTAGAAGCAGCAAGGGGGAGAGAGGTCACCAAACAGGCAGCTGTGCATGTGTATTAACCACTCATCAAAATCAAATGACAAAACGATAAGCCAGGGAAACAGAAATTAAAAATATAAAAGGCAAATGTCTTCAAAATTTTATTTTTAAAGTCCAGCTGTTATTTGGCGTGAATATGACAAGACAGCATTTCTTGTTCAACGTGATATTTATAAACCTACAGATTCGTTGGTACTGGGGGCTTAGGAAACACGTTGAAGGTCTCGTTATTCTTCAGAGAAGTTGAAGGCTTCATGTGCACTGAGCGCACAGAATTTGTTAGCTCTGATATCGGACACATAAGGAACGGAGAACTCCATTCGCCAAGTCCGTCACCATGTATTAAGAATGACGAACAGCTGTTTAACGTTCTTATGGACTGGCATTTCCCCTCTCCTTGTTCTCCTGAGGCGTTCTCCCAACTCTCTTCATTTCAAGGTTGCAAAGCACAGTAGAGAGTGTTCTGTTCTGGTTATCGGAAAATCTGGATTGAGCTCTTCTGCTGAATGATGGCAAACAAGGAACTAATTCCTCTGGGTTTAAGCTTTTTGTCTTTTCAAAGAGGTGTGTTGAATTGCGTTTCTCTAAGGTCCCTTCCAAATCCAAGATTGTTAGTAGGGTCTTCAGAAAACACACAGTGTGTTTCTTATAAGAAAGGTGGTCTTTCCACAATAACCTCTGTGTCGTTTATTTCAGAGAAATCGAAGAGGAGGTCAGTGCCTTCGAGGGTGTGTATACGCCACTTGCTGAGACAGGCTCCCCAGTCCCTTGATCTTTCCTTTTTGTTGATGAGAAGATTGAGTCAGTAGCTCTTCCCAGCTGCCTTTCACAGATGGCCCCTCCCCACTCCCTCTTCTCTTTCACCAACAATGTCAACTGTGGCTTATCTTCTTCTATATATTCTTTCTATCCTGTTTTTTTCTCTCTCTCATAACTGGAGTCTCTAGAGGGATGCTTTTCTCCCTTTTTGTTCTGTTTTGTTTTGCAGAATAGTTTGGATAAGAAAACATTCTGTTACTCCTACTATAATTCTCAGATTCAGTAATTGTGCCTCACCTCAGAAGGAAGGCTGCGCCTCATTTTGATGGAAGCAGTGCAGTATGAGCTCTGAAAGGGCCGGACTCCGAATGAGACTATCACTGACCAGATTCCGGCCCCTGGGTTGGAACTGTAATGGTGTTGTCCTCCATGTATTAAAATCTTGCATTGATTTGAATGGAAAAGGACATGTATACCAAGAATAGCTACTTTTAGAGCTGTTGCTCTCAGATTCTCAGATTTGCTTAGAAGGGTTTTATAGATTAGTACTGAATTTGTGAATTGGATCCCAGCCAAGATAGCTATAACCCTTCTGAAAGCTTCATTTTTTTTGTGAACTTCTGATTGCTTCTAAGTTTTATATTTCAGAATAACTTTGTTATTGTCAACCTAAGCTCTCTGTTTATAGACAAATAACAGAGACTGCAAGTTCTCCTCTTTTTCCTTAAAAATACACCATTTAATATGAAAGTCTTCTTGTGCAAATCCTGCTTACCCTTTGATCCATCCTCTGGGAACTCTTTGAAGCTTTTTTTATTTCCTTTCCCTTCCCTGGATCCTTACTCATGGTAGAAAAGAGAGATTGACTGGATGATACAGGCTCATCCAAGGCAGCAGAGGCAAGTGGAGGATAATCTAGGGCAGGATTTTAAGGGATGCAGTTTACACTTTGGAATGTAAAGGCCATTATTAGCTCTAGCCCACCAGAATACAGTGCTTCACATTGCAACACTTAAAGCCTCAGACTCACAATAACAGAGAGACATCATCTAATTTTTAATTCCAGCCAAGAAATCCTTTTCTTATATTCCAGACAAGTGTTCATCTTACTTCTGTTCAAATGCTTCTAATAGTCTAATGATGGAAAACAGACTACTTCCTGAGAAGCTCATTCCAGTTTTGATGATTAATTCTGTGTTATTTGTAGCTCAGATTTGCCTCTGCTTCCTTGTTACTCTACCCATTGCTTCTAGTCTGATCTCTGGATTCCAACAAAATAGACATTATCATTTCCCATATGACACCCCTCAGATATTTGCTTAAGGCCTAGAAGACTTAAATTCTAGTTGTTTCACCCTAAGCAAGTTACTTTTTTTCCATGAATTTTCTCATCTGTAGGTGAGGGAGTTGATCTAGGTGATTTCTAGTTGACAGTCTTTTTTTTAACTCTCTTATTTTATTTCCAGGTAATTAAAAACATTTACCTCTAGGTCAATTAAATAAATGAAATTAATATGGAAATATACCAGGGGTGAGATGTCTTTGCCCAAGAAGGTATCCAAGTACTCGAGTATATACCAGGAATAAAAGATGGGGAATTATTCATGATAAAAGAGTGTAGCCAGGTGAATTGGAAGGGAGGTCTAACCAGAGCTGTGCTGTGGGCTTAAGGGTCTGGCCCCTTCCGGCAACTGCCGAAAGCAGTGTTTCCAGGCATGTCAGAGAAAGGAGTAGGCAAAGCAGTCTCTATGGAACCAGGAGGCTACGGTCTGAAGCCAGGATGGGTAGCCAGGGGGACCCAGGACATGATGGCCCCTTCTGGCAACTGCCAAAAGCAGTGTTTCCAGGCATGTCAGAGAAAGAAGTAGGCAAAGCAGTCTCTATGGAGCCAGGAGGCTATGGTCTGAAGCCAGGATGGGTAGCCAGGGGGACCCAGGACATGATGAAAACCGAGTGACAGCCACACGGGCTGGGAGATAAGCAGAGTTCACAAAGCCCTTGGCTCTGGACTAACTCTGTTGTATGAGCATCACAAAAATGTATTTTACTGTGGATATAAACAGTTTTAGAGGATCCTGTGCACCAGTTTATATCAGCACTACATATAAAGTGCAGCTCTCTTAAACAAGCAAATAAACTTCTCTTAAAGATATATATTTGCTGTGTCTTAAAAGCTCCCAAATAACTTTTAATGTTGGTAGAAAACAATTTCCATTGAACTCTCCAAGTGATGGATAGTCCTGATGGGGCAAGAGCGTGAAATGTCAAGATTCTTGTATGACTCCATCCCCTAATACTCCATAAAGGGAACTCAATCTGCTTCTCGGAGTTGCTTAAGCTTGAAAACCTAATCAAAGACCCAGAGTCTCTTTAGGGAGGAATCTAGCCCTGTGCAATAGCTGGTTTTTTGTTGGACTGCCTTCTCTATAAAGATGTGGCAGTGACCATGTATATAATCACACCACACACACACACACACACACACACACACACACACCCTATTTTCTAACTGAATATTCTCTACACTGGAGAAGAAATGCTTTCCCGTGCCATTGCTGAATCACACAGAAGTACTTTCCCATATTGCTGCAGCAACTGGGCAACAAAAGATTCACATCATCTACCATGAAAATTAGACCCAAGACAAGAGCAGCCAACATTTGTTCCCAGTGGAACTGTAAACTCAGTCCATGCTGCCTCAGCAATATGGATGCCTGCTTCACATACCAACACATTAGAATAAACCCTCGCAGACAGAGGTCTGTATGGCCAGTAGTCGTGGCTGCCATCGTGGCCATGCACATAGGTTCTCACTGGATTCGGAGAGATGGTAAAGAAACAGTGCAGCCAAAAACTAGTGGGTCATTCCTTTATTAAAGTCTCGCACCGGCTGATGAGCAAACAGGCAAGGAAAACACTTCCCTTTCACTCAAGGCTCCCAAAGCCGCTGACACATTCTCTGGTTCTACAACCAGGAGAATCTTCTCCAGTTTCTCCTAGAATCAAAGGCCCCCCTAATCTTAGGGGAGCTCACAAAGCCCCTCACTCTGGTTCCCCATCTGTACACCTTCTCTTTCCGTGCCAACATGGCTTCTTTCTTCAGTACTCTGCATTGTCTCTGCACTCACTCTGTAAACATGGCTTCTTTCTGCCTCTTCCTTCTCTCTCTTTTCAAAACTTTCTGGCTGAAAAACCTCTCCTCCAGCAAACATTAGCAAAAAAATGGCCCTTCCCATGGAGGAAGGTAATTTGCAATTTCACAGACTACATATACCTGGAGTTACCCAGCCCCCAATGCAAACTATAATCGAGCCAACATAAAAATCATATTTTACAAACTTCTTTGACCAAGAAGGTCTATGTCCATGTTTGACTGACTGCATAGCCTTCGAGGTGTGGACCTCATCTAGTTCCTATCCTGGCACCCTCCTCTCTTGGCAGCAAGAGCCACTTTATTTCCCACTGCAGGCTGCGGTACTCAGTCATCCTGAGGTTGCTGGGATGTAAAGAACATCATGACAATTTGGAGAGCTCTTTAAATTCTCTCTGCTTAAGGTCAGGATTAGATTTGAGGCCAAGCTCTTTTCCCCTTCTTTCCAAGTTCTAATAACTGTGCTTCTAACTTATTCCAAAAAGTCAAGAAGCCATTGGCATTTGCATTGTATTGTAGACTGCTGCATATAGGCCTGAGCTGTAAAAGTAACTCTGAACTAAAATTTAATAAGGAATTTCAATATATTCAATCATTTAAAATTTATACTAAAAATATAAATTTCAGCTTACTGCTTTATATATATATGTGTATATATGTATATATGTGTGTATATATACACATAGGTATGTATACTTTCAGGGCAGAGAAATACTTCATGCTGCTTTCAGTATAATAAGCTCACTTTTCACCGGGGAGGCCGATCCTGCATAGGACAAAATGGGAAAGGATGATAGCTGTTCCGTGCTGCCAAGTTGCAGAACTGTTAGTAGGGGAGGGAAAAACAGCTGTTAACCTGCCTGAAACTTCCTTGCCTTCATTTGTTACTGTCTCATAGTCAATAATCCTAATCCTTTGCTATTCTAACAAATCCTTCATACAAAGCTAATCCATAAATTTACAAGATAATGGCTGTTTGTTGTTGTTGTTGCTGTTGGCTCAGACTGACCAAGGAAGTCTGGTTCTAGTTCCCACATGTAGGAAGTGTGGAGATTTGAGATGGTATTTTTCAGTTTAGTCTTATTCATGTATGGTGAATGCATTTTAGTTCTATAGCATAGAGACCCTTTTAATATATATTTTTAGATTTTAGACAGAAAAGAGGCTCCAGTAAGTAGTGAATTACACTCCCCCAAAACTTGTGAGTTCATTTTATAATTACCCTTGTGAGCAGGACTGTGCATGCAGTACAGGAAACATCACCCAGGTACGCAGAAAGACTAGAAAGGGAGCAAATATGTATAAACTAACTAGCTGCTATGTTCTGGGTGCTAGAATAGACATTCTACTACTTCTCTTGCCATTACTGTTGCTGCTATTTCTAAGGGCAATTACTTAGTGAATAGCTACTGGATTCTAATCACTGTGCTAGGAAATTTACATTCCCATTTAAGTCTCACAAGGATCATGCCAGGTAGAAATTATTATAAGGAGATAAAACTACAGTTTAGAGAAGAAAAATAATTTACCCAAAGTTACTTGGGCAATGTCTAATCGACAATTCAAATCCAGATCTAACTACTTAGCATCTGAGCCATACTGACTCCCGTTTTTCTCCAAAATGCGCTGATGAAGTTGGTTGCCTTTGTTGGAGTAGCTTTTCCCTGTTGATTTTTTTTTAAATAAAAAAAAATAATGAAAAGTAAAAATTTGTAAGATTTAAAAAAATATCTTTCAAACCATACACATATTAGTACCTTCTAAATACTGACTTTCACCAGATTCTCAGGGCAAAATGTTTTGGTGGAGCATAAAATTGTGTTGATTACCCCAAATCCTTAAGCCATCTCTATTTGATATTGTATATTTCCATATCACTGACCTAATAAAAAAATTAGTTCCTATCTACTGCACCATTGATCTACATCTCATTCTAATTAAAGGCAGAATCCCTAGAACAGGGGTCCCCAAACTTTTTACACAGGGGGCCAGTTCACTGTCCCTCAGACCATTGGAGGGCCAGACTATAAAAAAAAACAAACTATGAACAAATTCCTATGCACACTGCACATATCTTATTTTAAAGTAAAAAAACAAAATGGGAAAAAATACAATATTTAAAATAAAGAACAAGTAAATTTAAATCAACAAACTGACCAGTATTTCAATAGGAACTATGGGCCTGCTTTTGGCTAATGAGATGATCAATGTCCGGTTCCGTATTTGTCACTGCTAGCCATAACAAGTGATATGACGTGCTTTGGAGCCATGATGCATGCGTCCTGTGTCACCGGAAGTAGTACTGTACATGAGCAACACCATGCTTTGCGGCGCCGCCAAATACAGTACTCCCGGAGCACAGGATGCGGATGTATCCTGCATTTCTCTCACTGACCACCAATGAAAGAGGTGCCCCTTCCAGAAGTGCAGTGGGGGCCCGATAAATGGCCTCAGGGGCCACATGAGGCCTGTGGGCCATAGTTTGGGGACCCCTGCCCTAGAACAAATGACATGAAATGAAGAAAAGAGACCAATTAATTTTGATAAACTTTTTAAAGCTAAGTCTCAATGTCATTGAAATAATTCAGCTGATCATTTAAAAAATTTATTTTGAAAAAAATTATTTTTGATGGCTAATGTAAGACTTTGAGGATAGTTACATTTGAGTTCATTGTGATTTTTCCATCTATTACCTGCGAGACTTGGACAATTTAAGTTCTCCAAACCTCAGTTTAGATCATCTTTAGTGTTCCTTTCACATTAAACGTGTCTAATTCTATGAACATGTTTTATCTAAAAATGTCTCTGCTATCTAGAGAAGGTCCCAGCACATTCCTGTTTGATTACATGCTTCAGTTGTATATATTTATATACATTCTACAGCATTGCGATAACTTTCAGATTTAATATTTTCAAAAAAGCTTACACTTGCCTTACCATCTGTACTACCAGTAGTCGCCGCTGTTGTGGCCATTCATATGCAGGTTCCCATTAGATTCGGACAGACAGTAAAGAAACAGTGGAGCCAAAAAATGGTGGGCCATTCCTTTATTCAAGATTTGTACAGGCCGACAAACAACACACACCAGGAAAAACTCTTCCCTCTTCATTCAGAGCTCACAAAGCCACTGATACATTATTTGGTTCCACAACGAAGAGAATCTTCTCCAGTTTCTCCTAGAATCAAAGACCTCACCAGTCCCAAAGCCCCTCACCTCTGGTTCCCCATCTGCCAACATGGATTCTTACTCTGCAAAAGTGGCTTCTATCTCTTTCCCTGCCATCTTGGCTCTTCTCTCCTTCTTCTTTCTTCTTTCTTCTTCTTCTTCTTCTTCTTCTTCTTCTTCTTCTTCTTCTTCTTCTTCTTCTTCTCCTTCTTCTTCTTCTTCTTCTTCTTCTTCTTCTTCTTCTTCTCCTCCTCCTCCTCCTCCTCCTCCTCCTCCTCCTCCTCCTCCTCCTCCTCCTCCTTCTTCTTCTTCTTCTTCTTCCTCTCCTTTTAAAACTTTTCTGGTGCCAAAATCTCTCCTCCAGCACACATTAGCATTACAATGGCCCTTCCCAAGCAGGAAGGTAATTTGCAATATCACAGATCACTTACCTGAAATTACTCAGCACCATTTTAAATAATAAAAGTGAACAAACTCAAATAACACAAATTTTACAAACTCATTTGCCCAACACCATCCTTTCAAGATTTCCCCAGAATTAGGGACGCCGGGATCTCAAAATTGTGTAGTGTAGCAACTCAATAAAAGAAGTAAGATTAGAAGCAAGATCTCTGAACCCCAAACAACTATGAGTACAATTTCCCATCTAAGCCAATTTTCTTTTTTACAGAAGGCGTAAGTAATAAGCAGAGTGTTTAATAGAATATTAGAAATAAAACAAGATTTATACAAAATTTGATTTAAAAAATACCCGGGTTCTAATGTAACACAGACATCTGAATCTGCCTCTAAAATTCTTGCTGTCAAAGCTGTCCCTTGCTGTCTACTGTGACATTTGAATACTTACCTTCTGCCAGTTTGTGTACCAGACCCAGAGGAGGCAGTTACAGGTAAAACCCAATGCGGTCCCTGCCTTCTTGGGATGCACAGTCTAATGAGGAAAGTAAGCACATTCCTTAGGAAATCTGAATAAAATATAGAGCATATTAAAGTACAGGTAGGCACGGTATACTGTGAGAGCCTAAAATACTTAGCCCAACCTGACCAGCTAGGGCAGACTTCCTGGAGAGGATGAATGGGTGATTGCTAGGAGGAGAGGAAATTCCAGGAAAAGGGAAAGCACAAATTCTTAGTATGAAACAACATACTGCATAAAGAATTAGAAGTTGTTTAGTATTATAAAACAACAACAACAAAATATAAGTAGAGTAGCCAAAGATGGAACTGAAGACGTGGGTAGAAAGCATGTCATGGAGACCTTTGTGTACCATACATACTAAGGTGTTTGGACTTTATTTTTTAGGCATCAGGGAGCCATCGAAGACTTTTAAATATAGGAGTGTTTGGTCAGAATTACATTTGTGACAGATCACTTCATCTGAAATTAGAAAGAGATATTCAAGTGGGGACAGGGGCCTCAACACTGGAAGTGGAATATCGGCTAGAAGGCAAGTCAGTCCAGCAGAGACAGTGAGGCCAAGGCAGTCGGTGAGTTACGAGGATGGAAACAAGAGGATGGATTTAGCAGTATCTTTTTCACTAACTTTGTTAATGCTGAGCCCTGCTTCATCTTAGTTTGTGCGTCTTAATTTTACAGAGAGCCTATGGTAGTGTGTTGAGGTGGATGAAGCCAGAAGCTGCTGCACAACATGAATTATTTAGTCTGCCAGCTTTTCACCAGCCTCTGTTTTCTCCCAGGGAATCGGCTCGAATCAGAGCCGGGTTCTCCTTAAAACTTAGGAAGCCAGACCTATTGTCTTATTTCATCCATAGTAGTCTCTTGTTCAAACATGAATGCCTGGTTCAACAGCTTGTAAGCCTTCCTCCTGTGGATACAAATACCAAATAGATAATAAATGGAATATTTGATATTCTCTCTTACTTTCAGGTCATTAAAAGAAAGAATCACATAAGTTGTCCCAGTTGCCCTTGGATCCTATAGTTGAAACAAGATAAAGGGCTCTGTTTAGCTATCTGTGTAAAGCAAATATAACTTGAGAATTGAAAAAAAAAAAAAAGTAAACACAGGCACTGAAACTGAAAGCAGGAGACTCTTGAAAATACAGACCGGTATATCACTGGTTAGAATTTCCTTCGTTTTGCAAAGCCACGAGCCACATGCATCAGCTCACCACAAAGTCATTAAGCCTTTTTAAGCTCAGATGAAAAACATTAACAAATACCACAAAAGGCTTTAGTATAGCCCCTTTGTTCATTCACATATGGCACTTTATAACTCCTGCGCCACTCCGGTCGTGTGTTTGTTTAAGCTGCCTCCATCAGGCTGGTCCTGAAAGAACAAAAGACATCTTGAGCAATCCTAAGCAGGAAATGGGCTAATCTAAACATGGTTTGTGACACTTTAAGTAGAATAGAAAGGGGAGGGATTGATTAGTCATTAATGTCCAATTGGCTCCATATGGATGTTGCAATAATAAAGCCCTTTTTTCAGAGCAGTAGCAGAGTTATTGAATTAGAGGTTTATGTTTCCTTAGAGCTGACCTTAGGGAATTCCCTTTTGGTTCTTCTTGTTGATTTTTTAAGAGAATGGAGTTTCCAATGGGGAAAAATAAAATAGAAGCTTTATCCACAATAACACTTGCTCATAATACTGCAAACAAGGAATGCATTAATTTAGCATCATTTTAATCCCTGCTATAATTTTAATCCTTAGTGCTTTCTTTGCATGCTCTTGCATCTTTGGTGGGGCAGTATTTCAGTGACCAATTAGATAGTGGCATGAACTTCATAACTGTTAATGGGCTCCTCTGATGTGCTTAGCTGTGCAGGGAAATGACATCCTCACAGGGGAAAGTGTTGTTCCAGGCAAGTAACAGTGGACTTTGAAATTCAGACTTATTTCAGATCACTGAATAGTGAGTGACTGGGGTAGCTTTGATGCAGGAGAAATGCACCAGGCTGAAAGTTAGACCCAGGCTCTAGATCTGGCTCTGCTTCTTGGTAGCAGTATAGTATTGGCAACTATTTATGTAAAAGAAAAATAGTATAAATATCTGAGCTTTGGTTTCTTCATTTATAAAATGGGACAAATATATCTACCTGCCTTCCCATTTTAAAGGACTATAAGAAGGATTAAGAAGATAATGTATTTACTGAAAGCACTTTGCAAATATTACTATATGTAAAAAATGACAAAACCAAAGCTGTCATACTTTGGGCACATCATGAGAAGGCACGGTTATTTGGAAAAGATGACAATGCTGGGAAAAATCAGTGGCAGTAGGAAAAGAGGAAGACCAAATATGAGTGGGATTAACTCCATAAAGGAAGTCGTAGACATGAGCCTGCAGGAGCCGAGCAGGGTTGTTGAGAACAGGACACTGTAGGCATCTCTCATTCATAGAGTCAGCAGGAGTCAGAGCTGACGCCATGGCATGTGACACAAAATTATTGAGCGTACTTAGTGTTCCTATCTTGTAAACTGATCTCTGGTTTAGTGTAGTCAAAAATGTAAATTGCTCTTTAAAGAATTACTTTGGTATTCTGATTAGTGACATATCTACAAAATTCAAAGTGCCCAATGGCTTTTTTCTTTATGTGTAGTCTATCTATCTATCTATCTATCTATCTATCTATCTATCTATCTATCATCTATCTATCTGATTTATTCCTTGAATGTCTTGGTCTGGATAAGTTCAATAATTGAAATAAATAGGATATTTGTTTTTAGTGGGATTAAAGACCCTTAAGATAAAAGCAGGGAAGTGGGCCCTGGCCGGTTGGCTCAGTGGTAGAGTGTTGGCTGGTGTGTGGATGTCCCGGGTTCCATTCCTGGTCAAGGCATACAGGAGAAGTACTCATCCCTCCCCCTCTCACTTCTCTCTCCCTCTCTCTTCTCCTTCCCTTCTACAGCCATGGCTTGATTAGAGTGAGTTGGCCCTGGGTGTTGTGGATGGCTCCATGGCCTCTGTCTCAGGCGCTAAAAAAATGGCTTCGGTTGCAATGGAGCAAGGGGCTCAGATGGACAGAGCACTGCCCCCTGGCGGGCTTGCTGGGTGGATCCCAGTTGGGGCACATGTGAGAGTCTGTCTTGGTCTTCCCTCCTCTCACTAAGTTAAACATAAATAAATAAATAAAGAAAGAAAGAAAGAAAGAAAGAAAGAAAGAAAGAAAGAAAGAAAGAAATGCAGGGACGTAAAAATTGCTGATGGCTTTCCTCTACATTGGACAAATGAAGGGATAACCCCTTAATCAAAGTACCATAGGTACTTTATGTTTTGTTTCTGCACCCTGGTTTCTAGTCTTTTACCAACCTCTAGCTCTGAAGAATTGTGCTGTCCATATTTTGCATTTGCCTTCTTTTAATGATGACACTATCAGTAGGCCATTCTTTGCTAACCTATCTAGGTAATCTTTTATAAAAGGTATCGAGAGCAAATCATACCCTCACCCCTGGCATCCCTCTTCTCAGAAGATGAACACATCACTTCCCTAATGATTAAGGCTCTTGCTCAGACATGAAATGTATTTTCCTGTCAAGTAAATCAGTAGGATAGCTAGATTGGTTGTTTTGTTTTGCTTTGTTTTTTACAAGAAGAAATCAAATTTGAATTTCAAGCAGACTTCTTATAAAGGAAGTTCACATTCTGGCAGTAAGCGGGAATGTGAAGTTTGCAGAACTTCCACAATCGTAGACAGCTAGCAGTCAGCCATGCCTGCAACATAGTGAATTAGGCCTCTACAATATTAAGATAGATTTGGTAGGATAAACATGGTTAAAAAAAATCTCACCTGTGTAATATTAACACCCTTATTTCCTAATTGTTCATGTCCCCTTCTAAAACTCCTTTATCTTCTACAATTTTGTGTCTGATGCACTCTATTATTGTTTATTATCTATCTACTCAAATAAGGGCCTGTCAGATGTATCCAACCCTTTCCAAAATCCCACAGGAGAACATCAACTATTCTGCTGATAGCCTGAAGTAGACTAAAATACCGTGATTGTCAAGTAACCCAGTGGTATAGATTCATGTCTCTTTTTATTAATAAGCCTTTTTGCCCTTTTTAATACCTCTCTTTGGGAAAGAAGACTGTCTTTTTGAGTCCACAGTGGCCTGATATGGCATACACTCATGTGTACAGAGAAAAGAATCTTTTTGAAAAGATTATTCTTGTTTCTTGGTTTGGTTTCTGTTTTATTTTCATTATTTTATTTTACTTTTTAAAAAAACTTAAGTTAAAAAGTTTTATTTGGAATGGTATCCCATCATACAGATATACCACACTTTGCTTACTGTCCAGTTATTTTCTGTCTTTGATTATTATGACTAAAACTACTATGGTGTTCTTATATAAATCTATGTCTGAAAAAAATTTTCATTTGTTTTGGGTGAGTACCTAGGATTAGAATTTCTGGATTTTTTTTTTAAATAATAAATTGCCAAACTGTTTTCCAAAATGGTTATGCCAATTCACACTTCTGCCACCAATACTTTAGAGTGCCAGTTGCTCCATACACCTACCAATATTTAAGGCAGGAAGCCATTTTAGTGGGTGGGATATGGTATATCATTGTTGTTCTAAGTTGTATTTTTTGGATTACTGATGATAAGAATTTACAGTTTATGTGTTCATTGGTCATACCTATATCTATACTTATATCTTCTTTTGTAAAATGTTTGTTCAAGTCTTTTTCCCATTTTTAAATTAGATTGTTTACTTTTCTTTGTGAAGCTCTTTATATATTTTTGATATAAAGTGTTAGATATGTGCCTAATGATTATTGTTTCTCAGTCTGTTTTTTGACATTCTGTTTCCTTAATAATGACTTTTGATGAGTAGAGTCTTAATTTAGATAAAATTCATTTTTATTTTTATTTCAGTTTTTCATTTTTCTTGTATATTTAGTGCCTCATAATGCCATATCTAAGAATCCTTGCTTATTCCAGGGTCACTAAAATATTCTCCTGTGTATTTCCTGAGGACTATTATAGTTGTTGCTTTTGGTTTTGTTATGATTCATCTCAAGTTAATTGTTGAGTGTAGTATGTGACAAGAGATAAAGGTATACTTTTTCCACATATTTATCCACTGTTTCTAGCACTATTTGTTGATAAAACTATCATTTCCCACTTTAATTACCGTAGGTCTAAAAAATAGTATTAAAAGTTGACTATATATGTGAGGATTTAATGCTGGACTCTCTGTACTGTTTCTCTGTTTGTTTATGCTTTACTGATACCACACTGTCCTTATTACTCTTGTCTTTAAAGTGTCACGAAGTACTGTTTCGAAAGTGTCACTTTGAGATAGGATAGTTTGAATCTTTGAACTTTCTTTAAGTTTGTTAGGCTGTCCTTAATGCTTTATTTTTTATATAAATTTTAAAATCAATCTGTTAATTTCTAAATAAGTGTCTTGAGAATTCTTATTGGGATTAGGTTGAATCAATAAATAAAAGTGGAAGGAATTGACATCTTAAAAATATTGAATCTTCTGATCTCATCGGTGTAATTCCTCTATTTATGTAGGTCTTCTTTCATTTAACTCACAAATGTTAAATTGTTTTCTGCACATGGTCTTAAAGTGTTTGCCTTTTAAAGATTTTATTTATTCATTATAGAGAGGGGGGACAGAGAGAGAGAGAGAGAGAAGGGGGGAGGAGCAGAAAGCAGCATCAACTCCCATATGTGCCTTGACCAGGCAAGCCCAGGGTTTTGAACCGGCAACCTCAGCACTTCCAGGTCGAAGCTCTATCCACTGCACCACCACAGGTCAGGCTCTGCACATGGTCTTGATCTATGTTTTGGTTAAATTCATTCCTAAATATTTTATTTTCTGATGCTATTATAATAAACTTAAAACTATTTTCTAATTTTTTGATGCTAGTATATAGAAATATAATTGATTTCTATACTTTCTATTTTATACAGTGACATCTCTAAATTCACTTACTAATTTTAGTAATGATTTCATAGATTTCTTAGAATTTTCTGTGTAAACAATGATATTATCTATGGATATATATAATATTCTTTATTCTTTTCAATTTGTATGCTTTTTATCTCTTTACTTGCAGAAGATTAGCAATGGCGAGACTGAACATCCCATAACTTGTTCTTCACCGTGGGGGAAAGGATTTTGTAGTTCACTATTAAGTCTGATGCCCTGCAGATTTTTCTTAAATGCCCTTTATCAGGCTGAGAAAGTTCCCTTTTATTACTAGTTCCCTGAGAGTTTTTAACATGAATGAATATTCAATTGTGTCCAAGCCATTTTCTGAATCTATTATAATGGTCATGATTTTTCCTTTTGCTTGGTTAATATACAGAATTATATTGTCTAATTTCAAATGTTAAATTAATTCTCTATTCTTGAGATATAGTCTCTTGGCTTTGATTTATTTTCCATTTTTCATATTGCTGGATTTAATTTACTAATATTTTATTAACAATTTTTGCATTTTTGTTCAAATCTCTGTCTGGGTCCAATATCTTGTGAAATAAATTTAGAAATGCACTTTCTTCCTCTACTTTCTTAGTTCAAGATTTATTTTTTCCTTAACTATTTGAAAGAATTTACCACTGAAACCGTTTGGGACTGGAATTTTCTTTGTGGGAACGTCATTGGTTATAAATCTAATTTCTTTATTGGCTCTAAGAGTGTCCAAGTTTTCTATTTATTCTTGAGTGAATATATATTTTTATCTTTCAAGAATGTGCTCATTTCATCTAAGTTGTCAAGTTAATTGAAATTAAGTTATTCAAAACACTCCCTCATTAACCTTTTAAAATTTTATTTATTTATTTTTAATTTTTAAATTTTGGATTGAATTTATTGGGGTGACACTGTTAATAATATTCCACACAGGTTTCACGCACAATTCCACAGTACATCATCTGTAGACTGTACCGTGTGTTCACCACCCAAAGTCAAGTCTCCTTCCATCACCATTTATCTGCTCTATACCCTCCCTCACCGTCCCCCTCACCCTCCATTACCCTTGTAATGTGAGTACTCTTTATAGTGAAATCCTTTTTCAATCCAACTATTGATATTTTTGTTTTCACTCTATCTGTTGATCAGTCTTACTAGGGACTTATTGATTTTATTGCTCTTTTCAAATTACCCTTTAATTTACAAATTGTCTTTATTGTGTTTGTATTCTATTTCATTTATTTCAACTCTGTATTCATTCTGAAAATCTGATTTGAATAGTGTTATTTAATTCATTTATATTTAATGTAACTATTGAATTGGATGGGCTTAAGTCTTACCATCTGCTATTTGTTTTCTATTTGTTCCCCTCAGTTTTTGGCCTGATATTTTTCCTTTCCTTTCTTGGTTTTAATTGAATTCTTTGATTATTATTATCATCATTAAAGACTCTATTTTTTTTAGAGAAGTTTTAGGTTCACATATATTCCATGACCCCACAAGTGTCTAGCCTCTCCCATTATCAGCATCCTCTACCAGAGTGATACATGTGGTACAAATGATGGACCTCCCTTGATATATCATTAGCACCCAAAGTTCTTAGTATACGTTAGGGTTCACTTGTAGTGTTGTACATTCCATAGGTTTGTAACAACATGTATCCATTAGTATGATATTATACGAATATTTTCACTGCCCTAAAGTTCCTCTGTGCTCTGCTTATTAATTCGTCCCTCCCTTTTCCAGCTGTGGCAACCACTTATCTTTTTTACTGTCTCCTTCCAAATCCTCTTTTCTGTCTTCCTTTTGAATTACTCTGTTGGCATTTTAACTCTACCTCTTTGTATTTTCTTAGTTGTATTTTCTGGTGATGCACAATGCATCCTTAACTGAGTATCCTTACAGTTAAAATGTTACCATTTCTCATAAAATAAAGCAACTCTTAACAACTTAAATCCATTTACTCCCCTCCATTTGCTAATGGGCTATGGTTCTCACATATTTTACCTCTTTGTTTGTTATAAATCTCACAATACAGTGTTGTGTTTTGTATTAAATAGTCCCTTGTCTTTTAAAAACATTAAATAATCAGTTATTAATGAAGTCCAGAGAAGAAATAATTTAAAAATTTTAGTCACATATTTATCATTTTTGATGCTCTTCTTTTATTTTTGTATATCCAAGTTTTTTCATCAGATGTCATTTCTGTTCATCTTGAATAATTTTCTTGAATATCTCTTTTGGTATGGGTCTGCAGGAAAAGAATCCTCTTAACATTTACTTATTTGAAAACGTATTTTACATTCATTTTAAAACATATTCCCTGAGTAAACTTCTGAGTTGATGTATTTCATTTCTCCTTTCAGCATTCTAAAGATATTCTATAGTCTTCTGTTTTTTGTTGTTTCTATTCATCTATCATTGGGATTATTGCTCCCTTGTATGTAAATGTGCCCCTTTTCTCTGGAATTTTCCCTTTATCTTTGGTGTTCAGCAGTTTGGCTGCATACTACCTGCATTTATCTGAATGTCTTGAATCTGTAAACTGATGTTTCTCACCCAATTCAGGTAATTTTCAGCCAATCTTCAAATATTTTCCATTATGATTCTTTCTCTTCTCTTTTAGTGGAACTTTCACATATTTTAGGACACTTAATGTTGTTCTACATCTTGTTGAGTCTCTGTTTACTTTTTCATCTTTTTTTCTTAATGTCTTGGAGACTATAATTTCTTTTGATGTGTTTTCAAGTTCACTGACCCTTTATCTGCACTCCAAACCTCTGTGAAGCCTATTCAATGAGTTTTTATCTCAAGTATACTTTTCAGTTCTAAAATTTCTATTTTTTTCTTTTATTTCTATGCTAAGCTTTACCCTATCTATACATTCATTATGACAATCTTTTTCTTCAAGTCCTTGAACATATTTATATTGCTTACTTTAAAGCCCTTGTCTACATATTACACTGCCTGAGTCATCTCAGTTTCTCTTTTTGTTGACCTATTTTGCTTGTATGTTTTCTGGGACACATTTTCCTGGTTGCTTGAACAACTAGTTGTTTTTTATTACGTATGTACCTTGTGGATTATAAAGTGTACTAACTCTGGTTTCTATTATCTTCCTCTATTTAGAACACTAATTTTCATGCTAGGAGGCAGGTAAAATACTTGCTGATCCCATTGAACTTGTAGAAGAGTTAGAACACATACCAAAAGTCAGTCTTAACTGGATTAATGGGTCAGAACCCATTATCAAGATGCTGGGCAGACTGGGGAGTATCATCATGGAAAAGTTGTCAAACCCTGGATCTCACTCAGTGAAATTCCTTTCTTTCTAGGGCTGAATCCTCTCCAGTTTCTACTTAATTTTGGTAGATCTCAAGTGACTTCAAATGATTGCTTTTTCATATTTTTTAAGAGTTTGTAATTATTATCTGCTTGAAGGTTAGTCTGGTATAAGCTATTCTGCCATTACCAGAACTAATCCCAGGAGAGAATTTTTTGTGCCAACATTTTACATGGATCACAGTCTGTCTGACAGAATGTAAGTTTTAGTAGGCTTTTGAGGAGGTATTTATTCACCTTATTTTTCTCTATTCTTTATTATCAATTCACTAGTAATTATTGAGACTATTCAGTGGTAGTTTCTCATTAAATTTCCATTTTGACCTCTTCTAGGACATATTTGTTCATGTCACTACCCTGCTTAATGACCTTAAAGAATTCTTGGCTTGGCATTCAAAGGTATTTAGCAATCTGGCCCCTACTTACTTTTCTAATTTCATCTCTTAATGTTCTTCTATTTTTTCTATAAGCCCAAGCTATAACCAGCTGCTTTTTATCCCCTAAATCCTACTATGCTTTTGCTATAACTTTGTGCCTTTATTCATACTGATTCTCCAGCCTGGAATGCTTTCACATTCATACCTGCTGGTAAATTCTTTTTTTTTTTTTTAATTAAATGAGAGGTGGAGAGGCAGGAAGACAGACTCCCACAGGCACCCCAACCAGGATCCACTGGCATTCCCCCTACTGGGGTGATGCTCTGCCCATCTTCTCCGTTGCTTGGCAACTGAGCTATTTTAGCACCTGAGATGAGGCCATGGAGCCATCCTCAGTGCCTGGGGCCAACTTTACTTGAACCATTCGAGACATGGCTGGTGGGCTGGGGGGGGGGGGGGTGAGGAGAGAGAGAGAAGGGAGAAGGGTGGAGAAACAGATGGTCACTTCTCTGTGCCCTGACTGGGAATCGAACCTGGGACTTCCACATGCTGGGCCAATGTTCTACGGCTGAGCCAACTGACCAGGGCTTGGTAAATTCTTGCTCTTCCTTTAAGATGCATTCAAGCATGACTTCCTCTCTGAAACCTTCTTGATATATATCTCTGTTCATTCTAATAACATTAATAGCTTCACTTCTGCTGTCATAGTATTTTTAAATTACTTTTGTTAGTATTTATACTGTTTTGTAATTTTCTTTTTATGTATCTGTTTCCCTCATTGGACCAAATTCTTAAAAACAAGACACATCTGTTATTATTCTTTGTATACCCAATCACAAGGCTGGATATACCTAAAAGCGTCAGAAGTGTTTGATGAATTAATGCATTGATAAATGATTACTAGGCACATTATAGAATTAGCCAGAATTCCTCCTTAGTGAGAGCTTTATGTATACGAAAACACATACCAAACACTTACTCATTCACTCACATAACTCTTGGAATTTACCCAGGAAGGGGGCCTCTGTAGGATTAGTTTAGGACCATTGCCATAGGCTGTGATAGTTAAACTGGCCCTCTTTCCAACCCACCTGGAAAACTCAACTTTCTGTCTTCTCTTTAAATCATTTAAATCGCAGATACCTAAAGAGGTTTTTGCCTTTACAATTTCTATTTTCTCCGCATAGACTATCTCTCTCTATCTAACTGAATGTTTGCCTTTACACAAATTATGATATGGGAGATGAAGGATGAATTAATCCATCCACGCTTCTTCGGCAGAGTTAGAGAGAGAAGGAATTCTTGGAGTACAGGGGACCAGCGTGCCTGGTGTCGTGTTGTTGACCTCTTGACCTTTCAGTAACTGTCACTTAGGAATGCTTTTGCTGGTAACTAGAGACTCTTAGGTCAGCTGAAAAGCAGTAGTTTTCAGGTACATAGCTGTGGTTCTAGGCTTCTTCCAAATGCTTTCCATGAGAAGACATAGCATGAACAGTGAACTCACCAATGATTCCTCTGCTATTAAAAGTAGAAGAAACTGCCGCATAGAATTGTGAGACAGTTCTGGATTTGTCCGTAGGACAATTCTGGATTCCAACACAGAACATTGGCTACTTTAGGATAAAGTTGCCTTTTTTTTTTAAACTTGATGTTGTTTTCAAAAATGAATGAAGCAGTATGAAGTCACACTTGACATGTAGATTTTAAAGTTAATTAGAACAGACAGTGGATTTTAGGCTTTAGATATTCAGACTAATAACATACCTTTTGTAAACAATTTTATCGTATTCTATAGAATTTTCCTTATCTGTTTCAAAGGGCTTTTATAATATATAATCTCTATTTTAAAATTTCTGCATTTAAAAGACACATATCCGGTTATATGTATTTCTACTGTTGCAATAATAATTTACTACCCATTTTGTTTTATAAAGCAAAGTTTGGGGAAACTAAAGGACACTTTCTAAATATTCTTTTGATTTTGTGGCCTCTTAATACTTTCTTAAAATTATGGTTCTGGTCAGATTTCAAATCCAGTTTAAAAATGGTTTCAAACCTCGATCTTCCTGGATGAGTCTCTTCTTCTTTCCGAATCCTGGTTCATAGACACAACAGTCTTAGTTTTGCTTAAAACATCCCCATTCTTTTTTCAGTTGATTCCCTTTAGAAGAAAGAAAAGGAGGTGAGAAAGAAAGAAATGTGTGTCTGACCCAGAGCATTTTCTATTTTCCCTTTCTTAAATTGTATTGTTATGCTATGTACTGTGCTTTGATTAATTTCTGAGAGCATCCCTTTTGAGTCCTGGAGCTCTGTCATGTGATTAATTTGGAGCCAATTTCATGCAGACAGTATGTACTATGGGAGAAAAGGGCAAGGGCAGTGGAGGGCGGTTGCTGGGGTAAACCTGAACCTTGTTCCTTGGCAGAAGGTAAAGTTGAGCGAGATGGAGGAGTGTGGGGAAGCTATGCTGTGGCTGTGGAGTTGACTGAAGGGAGAGAGAAGGGCACTGTGTGCTACACCTGGGGGAATCTGTTGGCATAGAATTGAAGATCTACTAAAACCAGAATCTAAAAATCCACCATGTAGGACAGGGGTCCCCAAACTACGGCCCACAGGCCACACACAGCCCCCTGAGGCCATTTATCCGGCCCCCGCTGCACTTCTGGAAGGGGCACCTCTTTCATTGGTGGTCAGTGAGAGGAGCATAGTTCCCATTGAAATACTGGTCAGTTTGTTGATTAGAATTTACTTGTTCTTTATTTTAAATATTGTATTTGTTCCCGTTTTGCTTTTTTACTTTAAAATAAGGTATGTGCAGTGTGCATAGGGATTTGTTCATAGTTTTGTTTTTTTTTATAGTCCGGCCCTCCAACGGTCTGAGGGACAGTAAACTGGCCCCCTGTGTAAAAAGTTTGGGGACCCCTGATGTAGGAGATCAAACACATCCTATTTACAATGAAAATACATCTTTTCAATGAATAAATAAGTGGAAACTGACCCTTTAATTTTGCTAGAGGTTAAGAGAGAGCTATGACCATAAGAGCAGATCTCAAATGTTAATCACCTGTGGCATAGTAGTTAACTTAGAATACTATTGGAATGTTTTTGCATATGACATTCTCTGCAAGCCTGTCTTTTTTTATGTGTATGTATGCAAGTATATAAATTGCTGAATCCATGTCAGTTGTAAAGTAATGGCACTGAGGGCATCATAAATTACCACGGTGATCCTCAGGAGAAGACACTGTCGTATCTGAATGAGTGTTTCACTCCAGAGTAATGTATGCCTTCATCTGGCCCAGCAGTCAGCATATTGCCCTGTGTTGATGGATATTGTCAGCTGGAAGCTACACTACATTTCACTGCACAATAAACATGGCTGTCAAACCCATATAAAGTGAAATCAATTTATCCTGTATGGTCAGTGCATTTTAAATGAAATTAATGTACTGTGGGTATGGTGGCAAAAAGGTAGCATATTAGTTATGCATCTTGGGATCTGAGTTTTTTCATGTCAGGAATCATTCTGTCTAGCAGTCCTAAAAGAAGGCCTGTTTGTGGAATGTTATCTTCTCATGGCCTTAAGAAAGTTGCCCCTCTGCCCTCCTTCCTGTTTAGAAAAGAATGAACAATATCATCCAATTCAGCCCTTTTATCTTGTTTTTTGTTTGCAACAAATGATGGCCATATTTGCCAAATAATAGTGCACTTTAATGTTTTAATTTATTTCTAGCTCTGACACAAACAAATTGCTACATAATCAGGGTATCTGGAAATAGCACAGAAGAGCCAGAGATTGATTGGGTCATGTTGTTCCTATATAATCACTCCACTGAGCTGAAAGGATTTACTTTTTCCAAAAAGTAGAAATGTTGGGTTTTAATGTATACTTTGTTTCTAAGCTTTTGGGAGCAGGCTTTCGGTTAATGCAGTAGGAGCCCTGGCTTGCCATCAGTCCAACGTTACATTTAACTAGAGAAGTTCTCAATCTACAGGGAGATATTTAGTAGTTGCCACATTGTAAAGCATACATGTATGTCATGCTGGTGCATGGAAACAAGCGAGAGCTATGTTCACTCGTTTAATTGATTTATTCAATCATTCATTAATTTGACATATTTTACTAATTGAAACTCTGCGTGCCAAGTGCTTTACTGGAACTGAGGGACACAGCCGTGAACGGGAGCCAGTTCCTGCCGTATCCTCACAGAGCTTTCAATCTAGTGTGCCACCAGAGGCACCTTTTCAGAAACTAGAAAATCATATCAGGAATTTGGACGTAGTTTTGTGTGTGTGTGTGTGTGTGTGTGTGTGTGTGTGTGTGTGTGTGTGTGTTAAAGAACTACCCTTCAACAGCAGAAAAGTATATCAGGACCCTTGAAATGCATGCCTTTTAGTCTACTACTTTTGCATATGAGTTGAAAAACAAAATAATCTTTTACGTATTAAACATTTATTGAGCATCTATTATGTGGGAAATCCTGGGGATACATGAATGAGTACAACATAAACAAGAACTTTAGGGGTCTCATATTCCTGGGGATGGAGTAGAAAAATGAGAGGGAGGTCATTTCTTGGAGCCTGTAGCACAGAAGGAAGAAATGACTGCAGCCTGGGACGCGTCACTGCAAACGCTGTTCCTGTGGCCGTCCCCACGTGTCTTCACCACCCTCCCCTAGTCACATGCTCACTTCTGTTCATCCTCCAAGACTCAGCTTAGACAGAACCTCTCCTAGGACGCCTTGGCTAACTGTCCCTCTGGTGCCCTCTTGGCGCCCCATTTACTTCAATATTACAAGCACTTAACACAATAGCTGTGATAATTGTCTTTTGGGGTCCATCTCCCTTTTGAACTGTGAGCTACTTAAAAATGGTTTTATTCGCCTTGTATCCTTAGCACCTGACATAAAGCCCAACTCATAGTAATTGCTCAATTAATAGTTTTATTGAGTTAATTAATTAATTTATGAAAGATCTGAATGGGTCTGGAAGGTGAGTGGGACTTAGAGTGAAGAGGTAGGAGGAGGGGCCTCCTCCCTGCGCTGAGAAGGGTGCTGGCCAAGTGCAATACTGTGAGAGGGAATCCTATCGGAGGGAAAGAGACCGTTTGAAGTGGCTGCTGTGTTTGGCAAATGAGGCTAAAATGACAGGTAAGGGTCTGCCTTTAAGGAGAGGAATCACAGCAGGGAACTTTAGTGTAAAATAACACTAGTCATTGCCCTATCTTTATCCGCAGTGGATTGCTTTCAGAAATGTACTAGGTGTATAAAAGCATGCAACATTAATTCTGCCCAGTGTGTCTTTGAGGCCTGCGTCAGAAGGGCCTGTAGAATTGTCATTTGAAACTGTCCTCTGCTTCCAAGAGGTCACGTAAAAAGAAGAGAAGAGCCTCAGGAAAACAGCTGAGCCAGGCAGCAGGCTGTGTTACACAATCCAGATAATAATACTTTGCACTCATCTTGTTCTTCCTGCCCTGACATTACAGGAAGTAAAGCAATGAATGGCTCTGCAGCTAAACTACAGCAGTATTATTGTTGGCCAACAGGAGGTGCCACTGTGGCTGAAGCACGAGTCTACAGGGACGCCCGCGGCCGGGCCAGCAGCGAGCCACACATCAAGCGACCAATGAATGCATTCATGGTTTGGGCAAAGGACGAGAGGAGGAAAATCCTTCAGGCCTTCCCCGACATGCATAACTCCAACATTAGCAAAATTTTAGGTGAGTGCTGCCACTGAGGCTGGTCTTCTACCCTGTGAGCATCCCACGAGTGGAAATCTGGGGCACAGTTTGGTACTTATGGGATACTGTGATTTGCCGAAGTTAGAGATAAGCCAGCAAGCTGCCCCCGGAGCCTGTCCTCACCTCTGCGTCCCCTCCCCCAGAGTGTGGCATTTAGGTTTGGGAGTCATTGCATCCACAAGGTGCCAGGGCAGGACTGACTAAAAACTTCTTTTAGAGACAAAACTATTTATAGTATGTGTTAATACTGTGAATTTGGCAACTCTGAGAGGTCATTGCTACACAGCAATCCTGGAGACAAGCTTTGTCTTCTTTTCTTACTCCGTCTTCTTAAATGCAGAAGTTGCTGTGAAACCTGGTAAACACACCCACAGAGCCTACAGTTTCCTGCTTTAGTGTTCTCCGATTTTGCATCTTCCTCTGAAAGAACTTACCAAGAGCCCCCAAATAGTGTGAAGTCCATGGAGTGTAGAGCAGTGCCTCTAATGATAATGTGAAAACTTGTAAAATAAAACTCCATTTACTGTAATAAGATGTGACTAGCTCAAATTTCATAGCCGTGAGTGGAACACACAAGACCACAGGGCAGAGCGGCCCATTTTGTGGTGAGTCGCCGGAGTGATCCTCCCGTTTCTCGGGATTAAATTCAAGCCCAGTTCTATTAGTGTAAAGCTTGCCTCGTGCGGATTATACAGTTTGGAACGATTGTGCTCAACATATTGAACATATTTTATTCAACATGCAGCATTACAGTCAACATGTTTCCTCTTTAAAAAGAGAAAACACAGACGGCGCTGTGCTCTTGAAGCTGTCACGACGTGACAGGATCTTAAGGCGAGCCGTTGAAGAAGCCGAAAAACATGAGAGGCTTAAATGGTGGTTTTCATTTTTTAAATGTTTTGTTCAAAAGCAATAAATATTTAACCTGAGTAAATATCAGTGATCTGGACATACACAAATACACATGTTTTGTTACTGTATAAATAATTTAACTTGATTCAGAGACATTTTGAGGCAGTGACCTCTAAGAAAATTTAAAACATACCTAAGATCAAATAGGGGTGAAATGTTAAAATACAAATTTTCCCTTTTTTTTTTTGTTTTGACTTCTGAATTTCACGATGGATAGTAAATGTCATTGCAATTAAGTTTATTTTTAGAGTTTCAGAGATATGCAGAGGGGTATTATTCCTTCTAATTTAAATACCTTACAAACCAAAATGCTCCCAATGCGAATATTAAAATTTTTTTCTAATTAACAGACATTCAGAAGAAAACCAATGTTTCTCTGTTCTTGAAGTTTGATATCTAACTTTGAAAAAAGAATTATTATTTTTTTTGCCATTTGTGTAGCAGTGAGACTAAGCTCCCAGATGGGCACAGAATGTCTCTGTTTCCATTTTGGCAGCTGTGGGGAATCTGTATTATTGGTGTGCATTCTGTGAAAAAAAAAAGTCTTAAGAACATAGTAAGTGTATTCATTGAAATATAAACTTTTTAGCCCAAGAGTACCAAGAATCCTCTATTAACTGGGGCTGGAAGCTGCTTGGAAGCTGGTGGGACACGGAGAAGCCTATCTGCATCAACTTTCTCTCTGACTTTCGCACAATCGGGAAAGAACAGGGATGGATGTGCTATTAGAGCAGACCAGGATATTGCTGGCTACAGAGACTATTTGTACAACTTTTCCATTTGTTTATGTATGAAAAATCTCCGCCGAAGAATAGCTAACATCCAGTCAGCACAGCTGTTACTGCTTTATTCACCAGCGAGACACAAAAATGCAATTTGATACATGTAAAAAAACACATCCCTTCTTCGTCAAGTGTTTAGATAATTCTCTATAAACAATATTAGAGGAGTGAATACTTTTCCTTCTTCCTGTATAAACCATATTAAAAAATTTTGTACTTTCATTGGTACAGCTTTGAATGAACGTTTATAGTACTTGAACATGTTATATATAATTCCAACTGTACCTTCCGGTTCTGAAGCTGTAACTTCTTAAGGAAAGTTTAGGCTTTTTACTTACCCTAGGCCAGGGAAGACAGTGTGCACAGTAGGTTTTTATATATGGAAGGTTATCACATCTGCTGACATCTTATTAAAGCATAGCGTGGCTCAAGATGCTTGCAGTGAGATGTTGGAATTTCTGGAACCAAGAAAGCTTTTCCTGAGAATCCTGTCATATTGAAAGTATGCCGAGGAAGACCAGGTTTTTAACCTTCTTGAGAGACAGGCAGATGTATGGGGATAAGACTTGGGTGTAAGAGGTGATCTATGAGCAGAAAAGACATGTTTTAAAACAATACACCTATTGTAACACCAGCTTTACATTATTGAGAGAAATCATGTCATAAATGTATCATATACAAAATTATTCTTTGCTCTATAGGCTAAAAGAGGAGTTACGAGGCTCAGGGATGTATGGTCATAGGAGTCCCTCAGAACACAGGGGAGTGGAGCAGTGGGAAGGTGTACCTAGCTGTATTTGCCAGGAGTGTTTGCCTTCACTCCTTGGGTACTTAAGGCTATTTTTATATCCAGGGTCTCGCTGGAAATCCATGTCCAACCAAGAGAAGCAACCTTATTATGAAGAGCAGGCCCGGCTAAGCAAAATCCACTTAGAGAAGTACCCGAACTATAAATACAAACCTCGACCGAAACGCACCTGCATTGTTGATGGCAAAAAGCTCCGGATCGGGGAGTATAAACAACTGATGAGGTCTCGGAGACAGGAGATGAGGCAGTTCTTTACCGTGGGGTAAGTGCTCCGGAATTTACTGTGGCCACCTGGGCTCTCCCTTCCCAGTGGAAAACCGCAGGGTGGCTACTGGCGGCTTGTGTGGGAAAAAGATTAGGGAAGGGAGGAGGTTGTGACAGACTGAAGGTGCTCGGCTAGGGTGATCTTTGCAGGGTCACCGGCACACACAGCTTTGCAGCACGGCTCCTGTTCACATCCAAACCTGTGGCAGATCCCTCCCAACTGATCACCCCTTTTGTTGTCTCCCCAAAGGATCTAAGATGTTCAGTGCCCACACACAAAGTCCCTGGTAGTTTATTTAAGCAGACACACAGGGAGAAAAAAACCCAAAAAAACAAAAAACTAACCTTAAGAAATCCCCAGAAGCTTTCCAGCTTCTCTGGGTGGTGCTTCTGACTCTAATCACAATAGTCTGCTTTTGTTGTGGGCTCTACCACAAGATAATTGGCCTTGACATTGGTTAGAGGACCTCATTTTTGGCATAGGATCCAGAACTCCTGTTGCAGTAAATTGTTCTGTGGTGGAAACAGTAACAATGTGGATTTTCTTGCTTAAATCAAAAACTAGACATGTTTTTGATATCTTCAAGTCTGATTTCATGTCATTTTGTTTAAAAATTAGGTAATAGATTTCTGGTATAAATTTCGACTTGGCTGACTGGCTGTCTGCATTCAAAAGAGGCCCCTTGTAACCACAGTAGTCAGGATAAGTGGGGATGCAGATGCCTGTAGGTTCCAGCACTCCCGGACCTGGGGGGGGGGGCATTCTGGAGGTGCCGGCCTGAGGCAGCTGGGAGCAGACTGGGAAGACACTTGGGGAAGAGCTCGAGACAGCAAAGCAGAGTTAGCAGAAAGGAAGCTGCATTCGCTGCTAACTGGATGGAGAACTGAGGAGCCGTGCCGGGCAGGGGAAATACAAAAAGAGACGCCTTCTAGGAGAAGGAAAGAGCTCATTCGTTTTAAGGACACTCAAAAAATAACCTCATGAAACTAAAAGTTGGGTCCAGAATCATGTGTTTAAAAGCATAAAGACAATTTGGAATAGTAAGTAGTCAGAATAAAAACAAAATGCAAGAAGTCTGGGGCATGAATCTATATAATACACTGAGTGTCCTGGGAGGAGCATGGGCTTTGGAGTCTATGAGGTTCAAACACTAACCATGCCACTTCCTTGGGCAATGATGAAACTTCTCTAAGCTTCTGTTTCCCACCTGTGAGATGAAACAAATAATAGTATCTATGTCAGATGAATGATGAGATGATTCAATGAGGCAATGCTTTTAAAAGTACTTTACAAAGTGCTTACTTAGAATAATATCAATAAAGGTGAATTCCTGTCATCATTACTATTAAATACAGATTTACTATCATAGTGAAACTATATGTTCACTATGATAATCACTAGATAATCACTGAATTTCTTTCCAATGATGTGGCAGGAACTTTTGGAGGTAAAGAGAGGCTTAAGTCACTGTTGTTTGAGGATCCCAATCTATTAACAGGTGAAGACATGCCAATATAGGATTAGCTGATTCACCTGTATTATAAAAGTTTGCATTTAAAAAAATAATGCTTGTAAAACCAAAAGTACAACTTGGTGTAATTGATCTATTCATATGCTAATTAGAGGATTTATGAAAAATACCAATTTATAGTGTAGTTTAGGAAGTGTAGTCATCTGAACAAAATATTTTTTTTTTTTTGTATTTTTCCAAAGTTAGAAGTGGGGAGGCAGTCAGACAGACTCCCGCATGCGCCCAACCGGGATCCACCGGGCATGCCCACCAGGGGGCGATGCTCTGCCCATCTGGGGCGTTGCTCTGTTGTAGCCAGAGCCATTCTAGCGCCTGAGGCGGAGGCCATGGAGCTGTCCTCAGAGTCTGGGCCAACTTTGCTCCAGTGGAGCCTTGACTGTGGGAGGGGAAGAGAGAGACAGAGAGGAAGGAGAGGGGGAAGGGTGGAGAAGCAGATGGGCACCTCTCCTCTGTGTCCTGACCGGGAATCGAACCCAGGACTTCCACACACCAGGCCGATGTGCTACCACTGAGCCAACCGGCCAGGACCACAAAATGCAAATTTAAGACTGCGTGGTCCATGTCTTCTTTTGCTCCCATCAGTGTATCTCTCAGACTATATATAATCTCTTTTGAACAGAGAATCAAAAGTTTAAATTTGAGAGCCTTTGTGATTCCCACCCTCCTCTCAACCATGTGCCCTGTGTATCTAGTGATACATACTGGGTCTCTTTCACCATCGTCTGCGAGCCTATCAAAGGTACTGTTTTAGTTTTAGTTTCCTGGTACTTACTTACTTGAAAATCTGAGATGCAATAATTCTACTTAATTTAGTTCCCTGTACCAAGCACATTGAAACAACTCTGGATCAAAATACCTCAACACATAACAATTGCTTGTAAAAAAAAATAATAATAAAACTAAAACAACTCAGTAGCCTGTATATTTTATGGGCGTTTTAGATATACAAATCACATAATCCTCTAAACAGGATAAAGAAGTGGAGGCTTCTAGAGTCTGATGGCAGCTGAAAGCTGAGAAAGAACAAAGGTTTAAAGCCAGGTCTCTGCCTCCGTTGTGCCAGATGACTGAGGAATTGTTCTGACCACATTGCCTCAAAATAAATCTTGTAGCTCTGTTTTGGCACAGTCATGAGCATGGCTGTGCTATTTGAGGAAGAGCTCCTAGAAGCTAGAGAAGCTAAGATCTTTGGTTGGAGTGCACAGCGGCATAAAAAGAGTTTTGAAATTTAGAGAGTAAGGATCCTGATTTTGGTACTGGGGGGAGTTCATCACAGAAGGATCATTTTAGTCTGGGGAAAAGGGTTATATAGATGTGCAGGCAATGACCAATGGATGTCTTATTCTTTAATCATCAGTGCTGAGTATTTTCTTCTGCCCATCTTGGTAATACTTGCTACATAAAGCCAGGTATTATTTCCTCTTAAAGAATTGTATTTTCTTTCAAGTAGTTGTATTTTATGGATTATTAACTCCCTGGGGTTCATCTTTGGAAATTGACCTTCCTTAGATGTGAAGTTGTTACAAGAGGGAAAAAAAAATTCAAACATTGCTATTGACTTCAGAGTGAATGGGGATAAGATCAATATTTATAGCTGATTTTGAAAAGACATGCATAACTTTCAGGCCAATATAATTTTGCTCAACATTGTCATGTATTTTTACTGACAATACGACTAAGAGTTCAGTGAGTTAGATGTTTTTTTCTTAGCTGTTATGAAATGAATTTATCAATAATATGAAATGGAGTAAAGTTATCTCTTACCTTGAATTTAACCTCCTTAATTGACAGGTTAATTTTGTACTAATTCCAATAAGAATACTGTTAATATTGAAATGATATTCATTAGGGTATATATTGTTAGAAAGTTGTCTTTTTCCAAAGAACTATGGCCAAATACACTTCTATCTATATGAAACTCATGCAATAATTTCCAGTGAACTAAGAGAGGATTATGCAGATATTATAAGATATTAAATTTGGGGCTATTTTTTATTAATAATAATGGTAAATTATTGGCTATGACCATTTGCTACATACAGTGCTCAGTGAATTATACAAACTATGGCAAATACAACAGATTTACAAAATCTTCGCAATGGGATTGAAAAACACAATGTTCAGAGATGTTAAATAATTTGTCCAAGGCCACACAGCTAGTAAATTGCAGAGTTGAGATTTAAACCAGGCTTATATGAATGTGAAACATATGTCCTTTTCACCATTACACATACCTCTCAATTAGAGCCTACAAATTGTTTAGAGGTTGCATAGTGTAGTGGTTAAGAACATGAGTTCTGGAGCCAGACTATTTCAGCTCAAATACTAGATCTGCTTCTTCCTGGCTCCAGGAACTGATGCATGGTGTTCTTTATACCTGTGAACTCTCCACTTGCCCTTGGGAAACTTACTTAAACTCACTGTCTCTCAGTTGCCTCATATATAGAATGAAGATGACAATTTTACCTACAATTTTGGACCCTTCTAAAGACTGTTAACTTAATGTACTTAAAGTGCTTAGAACAGTCTCTGGCAAATAGCAAGCCCCAAATCAGAGTAAACATTATTGTTCTAGAAAAATAATGCTATGTTTGGCACATATATATTTTATGTGGTAAAGAATTATAGTCTACTTCCTTATGCTATAAGAGATTTGAACATTTGCCTTTTGATCTTAATTCTAAATAAGTCTAATCAAACCTGTAAGATACTTATAAATACAGTTGATCAGTGTAGACTAGCCCTACTCATTTCCAGTACTGGCCTTCTGTAAAGAGAGCTGGATTAGAATCTCTAATAGGTGAGGTAAAAGGATTGCTCCTATTCCATGCCTTGCTGCAGTATCAACTGCAGAGATGTGTAACCTATGGGCTTACCTCCTAATGAAGCAGTCTTCATTACCTTCATTTATGGATGCTGTAAAGGTCTGAAGGATCAGCAAACAAGAGAGCTTTGCCAAAATAAATATATAGTTCCTTTGCAATTGGCAAAGCTAGACTATACTCTAGAAATATTATTGTAATTTGGAAACCATGCCACTATGGTGGACTCTAACTGGGTCAACTTGGACTCTACCAGAGTCAGCTTGTACTCTTTACTTAGGCTGGGATGGGAGGGGTTTTGGCCATCTCTGCTCATATAAGCTGCATGTATATACTTTTACAAACATCTGCAACTTGAGTTTTGATGTGCACATTTATTATTTGTAAAGCCCGATGCTTACCAGCTATTCCTGTTTGTGAAATGTGCAGTGTTTGAATTTTGACTTTGCAATTGATCTGTAAAGGAAGGAAAAATGCTTTTTAGGAAAGTAATTTTCAATAGACAAAGCTTAAGCATTCTGGCTGGATTTTCCATTTTTCTAATTGATTAGTCAGTCAATTGGGAAGGGCCTGTTTGAATCCAGCTCTATGCCCAGTGCTGTACTAAATTGATATAGTACATGAGGCATTAATTCTGTACACAGTGAACTTTTAGAGAATGCTCTAGTCAGAGAGGCCAGACACATACATGAGTAGATTAGAAAATAATAGTTTGTTATACACATACAGAATGCACTGTATGGGCTGTACATTATGTATAATGAAGTACAAATTTGACTTCATAGAAAAAGGAAGTAAAGCTGAGAGAAAGAGAGATTACTACACATTAAGGCCAACCATAGATCACCCTTGAGGAAGGGGACTTGAGGTTTGAGTAGGGTCAGCCTGGTAGAAAGTAAAGATAAAGATTTCTATTTTAGGCCCTGGCCAGTTGGCTCAGTGGTAGAGGGTCGACCTGGTGTGTGAAAGTCCCAGATTCAATTCTTGGTCAGGGCACACAGGAGAAGTGACCATCTGCTTCTCCTCCCCTCCCTCTTTCCTTTTCTCTCTCTTTCTCTGTCTCTCATTCTTCTCCTCTTGCAGCCAGGACTCGATTGATTTGAGCATGTTGGCTCTGGGTGCTGAGGATGGCCCGTGGAGCCTCTGACTCAGGAGTTAAAAATAGCTTGGTTGAAAGCTTGGGCCCCAGATGGGCAGAGCATCATCCCCAGGTGGGGGTTTCCAGGTGGATCCCGGTTGGGGAGCATGCAGGAATCTGTCTAGCTCCCCTCCTCTCACTTAAATTAAAAAAAAAATTCTATTTTAGTGTGAAGGTGAACATGAACATGTGGGAAGGAGAATGTGGAAATGCTTAATAACAAAGAAGGAAGCTAGGAACTTCTCTGGCAGTAAAGAAAAGTAAGAGAGAAAGGGTGCAGCAATATTTTGGAAACCCTTGAAAGCTAGGCGTCTTCAACTATAATTAGCTACATGTAATTTTTTTAGTCTCTTTTTATGCTGATAATGACCATGGTGACAGTTTATGATTTTATATCATAGAATCAGAATCAATGGTAACTTAGAAGGGGTCTTAGAAGTCATATGGTTCAATCAGCCCACCATTGTAGGAGTCCTAAATTGTGTTTCAGCTCTTTTGGGCTAGAGAGCTCACCACTTCCCAAGGACGCTAGTTTCTTTGCAGAATATCTCCTAATGCTAGAAAGTTCTTTTTGCTTAACTGAGCCTTAATCTGCTCTTTTCCTACTTTTTAAGTTGGTTCTAATCTTTCCCTTTGGTTTCTTCTAGAACAGATCTCTTCTTTATCTATAAGTATAATCATTCAAGCATCTAAAGGTGGTTGTACTCACAGCTCTTCTTCACCATCTTCTCTCCCATATATCTAGTCTCATTACGTTTCCTAAAAGAGAGTAGCAAGTTCTTCATTTGTTTCCCTTCTCATTCACTAGTTTGTTCATTCATTCATTCCAGATATTTAGCAGATTTCTATTGAGCACCTTCTATGTTCTAGGCATTGTCTAACCTCTGGGGCTCTATCAGTGAAAAGTCCATCTTCATGAGATTTTCATTCTAGTGGGAGAAGTCAGACAATCAATCAACAAGTGCATAAATAAATATCAAATAGTAGCGAGTACCTTAGAACAAGGTAAAATAGGAGAAGGGTAGGGAGTTTCAGAGGACAGAGTGCACTTTTAGACAGAGAGGCTATATAAAACCTCACTGAGAAGGTAAAGTGTGGACAACAACCCAAGGAAGTGAGGGAACAAGCTGTGCGCCTGTCTGAGCAAAGAACTGGGCAGAGAGAATGGCAACTGCGAAGGTCTTGAGGAAAGATTGTAATTGGCTTATTCAGGAAATAATGAGGCTAGTGTGACAAGGGCAGACTGATTGGTTGAGAAGAGTAGTAGATGTCAGAGATATAATAGGGAGCCAAGTTGTGAAAGGAGTTTTTAGCTGTTGTGAAGATATTTAATTTGACTCTGAGTGAGATGAAAAGGCATTGAAGGGTTAAAAGCAGAGGAGTACTATGGTCTGACTCAGGTTTGAAAAAATCAATCTATCTACTGTGTTTGGTGTTAACTAAAGGAACCATGGCCTGAAATGATTGCAATAAACCAGACTAAAGTTGATGGTGGCTTGGACCAGGTTTGTAGGGGTGGAGGTGGCAAGAAGTAGAGAAATTCTAGACCTATTACTGAGAGTGAGCCAATAGGATTTGCTGATAAGTTGGATATAGGGTTTGAGAGAAATATAATTGCCAAGCATTGACCTGAGCAACCGGGAAGCTGAAGTGATTATTAACAAGGGTCAGAAGGGCCATAAGAGGAAGAGGTATATGAAGAATAATCAGGAATTCACTTTTGCACCTATAAGGTTGAGATGATCCAAATGAAATGACAAGTTATATATACATATATATATAAGTTTGGAATTTAGGAATGGAATGCTTTCTGTAGATATAAATTTGAGAGTTGTCAGCACACTGATAATACTTAAAGCTACAGAATTGGACAAAGTTACCAAAGAAGTGAATTGAGATGAAGAAGAGAAGACGTTCAAGGACCAAGACTTTGGGTACTTCAGAGTTTGAAGGAGAGGAGGAGGGTGCATCAGACGACTTAGAAGCAGCAGCTGATGTGGTAGGAAGAAGACTAGGAGAGTGTGGTGTCTTGGAAGACAAGTGGATAAAGTATTTCAGCAAGGAGAAAAGTGATCGACTGTATCAAATGCTGCTCATGGTGTAGGTCAAATAAGGTGAGGACCAAGAATGGACTTTTGAATTTAGCAATGTGATCGTTGTTGGTGTGACCTTCTCCAGCTCTGTCTCGGTGCAGTGTTGGGAGTGATTAAACTGGATTTAAGAAAGAATTGAGTAGAAGAAATGGAGAGAGTGAATATATACAGCCTTTCAAAGAGTTTTGCTTTAAAGGAGATTAGAGAAATTGAGTGTAAACTGGAAGGGGATGTGAGTGAAGAGAGAGTGTCTTTTTTTTCTTTCTTTTAAAGCAGGAGAGATTATGGCATGTTTATGTGCTAATAGGCGTGATCCAGAAAAGAAGGGAAATTGATAATGCAGATGGGAGAGACAGTTGCTGGAAAGAGGTCCTTAGTAAGCAAGAGCACATAGATTGAGTACACAAGCAGAAGGGTCAGTCTTAGGTGAATTGATTCAAAATACAGGAGGGCAGGCAGAGAATGAGGAGCACAGACAGAGGTAGCGACTAAGTGTGATGGTGGGAGCTTGAGAGAAGTCTCTTCTGATTACTTCTAATTTCTCTATGAAATGGAGAGCTAAGTCATCATCAACTGAGGGTGAGGATGAGGGAGGAGAAGTTGAGAAGGTATGAAATAACTATCTGGCAGAGGAGAGGAAGGAGTGGACATGGAAAGAGTGCAATATGATGGCTGAATAGCACCAGAGGTCAGTTTAAAGTTCATGCTCATAAACTGAGAGACTAGTAAGCACTGAAGTGTGCTTTCTCCAGCCAAGTTCCGCTGTGTGGGAGTAGTCACAGAGTAGGCCGAGAGAGAGAGTGATTAACTACAGAGTTTATACTGGGTAGAGAGGTGAGTGGGGACGCAGGGGGAGGGAGACGGAGGGACAGTGAATGTTGATTAAAGGATGAAGGAATTGTAGGATCCTTGTGGGGTAGGAGAATTGTTGAACTGGGGATTAGAGGAAGAACACTAGAAAGATGAGGTGGTCAGAGAGTGGGATGTTTAATATAAAAATTTAGGAGAGGCTTCAGTTGGAAATGACAAGGTCTGCTGTATGTCAAGAGAGTGACCAACTGATGTAGGGAGGGGGCCAGACCATCACAGTGGAGAGAAGGTCAAGAAACTGAGGTAGCAAGGTGTCAGAATGATCATCTATGTGGACAGTGAGTCATCAAGAATTAGGCAGGACTAATGTTGGAGAGAGAGGAACGGTGAGCCCAGGGCTAACATCTCTAAGAATGAGGGGGAATGGCCAGGCAGGAAGTGATAGGTCAGTGGGTGACATAGTCTGGCGTCATTTAACTACCCAGACTTTTGAATATCATAGGTGTCTCACTCCAGAAAATAAGATGTGCAGGTGTTTTATTTATCCTTTGGTTTGTTTTTAGTGTTCAACTACCTATGTAATGTCCAAATTCTGTTAAATATGATATAAAACACCCAGTTTAAACGAGTTTGATTTTGATCAAATTGCTCAGTGTTCTTCTGGTGGTGTGAGCTTGCCGTCCCTGCCCCACACTTGACGCCCAGGAGCTAATCTATGGCACAGGAAGCCCTCAACTCCTGGTGGCGGTACACTTGTGGCCTTAGCCACACAACTGAAACTCCTTGAAACTTAACTGGTTGCTTCGTCTGTAAAAGAGGGAAAAGAACATTTATCTCTCATGGTTATTGTGAAGATTAAAGGTGATGATGTAAAAGCAACTCAGCATTGTCCTCAGCACATCATAAGAGCTCAATTCAGATCTTATTTAATGGCACTAACATGTAGATATTTTGGGTTAAAAATACTGCAAAACGACATCTATTCTCCGTGGAGAGAAGATGTCCTCTGTGAGGATGTCCTTGTGGAACTCGGTCGCTGTGCGTGGCGTGTAGGGCTCGTGTGCTCGACCCGCTCGCAGGTGGGGAACCTGTGAACTGGGTGTGACTGCAGCACAGAGTCTCCGCTACTCTCATGATATGATTAAGGCAAAAATATTTTTATTGCAATTATCCGAGTTCAGTAAAATGTTTAATGAGGCACGCGCTGCCTTGGGCAAGTTAGCATGAAATTTAATTTATGTTCATTTGCCTGAAACTCAGGAAGCAGAAGTATACATTTTTTTTTTTTTTTTTTTTTTGGTATTTTTCTGAAGCTGGAAACGGGGAGGCAGTCAGACAGAGTCCCGCATGCGCCCGACCGGGATCCACCTGGCATGCCCACCAGGGGGCGATGCTCTGCCCACCAGGGGGCGATGCTCTGCCCATCCAGGGCGTGGCTCTGTCGTGACCAGAGCCACTGTAGCACCTGGGGCAGAGGCCAAGGAGCCATCCCCAGCGCCCGGGCCATCTTTTGCTCCAATGGAGCCTCGGCTGCGGGAGGGGAAGAGAGAGACAGAGAGGGAGGAGAGGGGGAGGGGTGGAGAAGCAGATGGCGCCTCTCCTGTGTGCCCTGGCCGGGAATCGAACCCGGACTTCCGCACACCAGGCCGACGCTCTACCACTGAGCCAACTGGCCAGGGCCAGAAGTATACTTTTAAAGAATTTTGTTCTGTGAGAAGGAAGCCAGTGTAAGATGTTCCTACATATAGCTGTAGATTCTCCTATCATCGTCTCCCTTCAGGTAGTCAAAAAATCGCCAAGAGCATCCCAGAAAATGGATCGATAACAGGTGCTTGGTGTCAGTGGGGTTGCAACAGGAGTGGCAGGAATCAGGAATTTTTCTCTGAGCTGTAGGAGCCTGGTATATGTGTATATTGAGTATCTACCAAGAAAAGAGTGATGGATTTCAGACCAGGCGACCCAGCTTCACGTTCTGACTGCTGGTCATTGAATACAGGGCCACAAGGCCTTATTTCTTCATCTGAAAAGTGGTCATAATAATACCTCATGGGGTCGCCATGTTAACTGAATGAGGTAATATATATGAAAATATTTTATATCTATGTTAAGTCAAAGGTAGAGGATCTTGATTATGCCTTCTAGAGACTGAAAGAGTTAGTTAAGGAAAACATGATCAGATATCGCAGAGTGATTCCAAGCCGTTTCCATCCTTCTCTTCCCACCACAGTGAAAGGCAGGCAGGGCTTTTGGAGAAAATTACGCTCCTTCTGGACATGTTGAAGAATAGCTGGTAACCAAGCGAATTCTTCATCGATTCAGGGTATTTTCCTTTGAGACTGGGGTGGATAGGAAGCTTCATGATGTAGAGGGTCAATAAGGATCACTGAAATGCTGGGCTGACCTAAGGCCGTCAGTATTCGAAGGTGAAAGGACCTCCTGGACTGCCCCAATCCCATCTTGTGGAAACACATGGACACAGAGGCTCAGAAAGGATGGCTCCAATGGCATTTAAAAATAAATTTAAATGATAATTACTGTCTATAAAAAATGAGAAAACTTGAGTGACTCTTGCATCCATGAAAATATTGTTTTAGTCTTATCTCTGAGCTAGGTAGTAGGTCTTCAATTCTTTCGATCAGTTACAGTGACCAGAGGGAAATTGAGTGAGTGAGAAAGATAGCCATGTCTTCCTGCAGAGGGAGAGACCCGTCTTCATAAAGGATCTGGCAAGCTTATTTGAACTAGAATAACAGTGTGATGGAATGGCCGGGAATGACCAGGCCCAGGCACCTGCTAGGGTCTAGGATGAGGCAATTAGCACGTGTCATTCTGTTAAGCTGCAGAGCTCTCACTGTGCTCCCTTCTGACTCCTCCAATGCCAGCTCCAGCCCAGGGCCGCAGGAATGACATCCCAGATGACCCTTCCTTAACTAGAAACGTAGAAGCTCCTTGAAGGAGCGTCCCTGCGAGCTCTGCTGCGGAAGTAAACGGACATTTGCATGGACGCTAAATGCATGCTCTCTTAACTCGGACTGTTTGGGATCTCATCTTGATCTTCCTTCTGTACAGTTCTCAGGCCAAAGTGAAGACACAACCCTGCTTAACAGTGTCATTATAATATGTAATATGTCTCATGTTACCAGTCTGGTTTTTCTTTTTTTAATGTTCTGCGGGAACCTTAAAAAATGATCTCATGTGTAACTTGATGGAATTAACTACATTTGTTCCCAATGCCAAGTGTTATCCAAGCTTTGCCAAATCTGCAATGTTATAAGAACCCTGGTTTTATGTTGCAAAACCATCAGTAAATTGCTTCATTGTATTGCTTAACCACTGACCATAGCATCAAGGAGATTTGCAGAGGACTCCTCTAGGGAAAAGCTTTGTCACATTTTGTCATTTGCTTAGAATGTCACACAGGACTCCCTTTTGGAATGTGTAGGGTATGAATTTCAATGGCTCACAGAATAGATAGATAGATAGATAGATAGATAGATAGATAGATAGATAGACAGATAGCTATTTCCTCCTGTTTTATTTTATTTTTTGAATCTATACAGGCAACAGCCTCAGATTCCAATCACCACAGGAACAGGTGTTGTGTATCCTGGTGCTATTACTATGGCAACTACCACACCATCACCTCAGATGACATCTGACTGCTCTAGCACCTCTGCCAGCCCAGAGCCCAGCCTGCCGGTCATCCAGAGCACTTATGGAATGAAGACAGATGGCGGAAGCCTAGCTGGAAATGAAATGATTAATGGAGAGGATGAAATGGAAATGTATGACGACTATGAAGATGATCCCAAATCAGACTATAGCAGCGAAAATGAAGCCCCAGAAGCTGTCAGTGCCAACTGAGGAGTGTTTGTTTGCTGAATTAAAATACTCTGACATTTCACCCCTTCCCCAACAAAAAGTTCTTAAAGAGCCCGCATGCATTTGTGGCTCCACAATTACATCAGCAGAATGGTCTTAATTGTTTTGTAAAGTGTGAGACAGATTAAGTTTTCCCTGATTTTTCATGAACTTGAGTTTTTTTTTGTCGTTATTGTTATTGTTGTTGTTGTTTTTTAAATTTAGGTGAAGACATATTAAATATGAGACACCAGGACTTGAAAACTTATCTCAACCCATAGCTGTCTTACAAGTCTTATATTTTTGTCTTACTTTTTTTTTTCTTTTGGATGTTGATAAAGGTTTAAGTTACTGTTTTAGATGGGGTTAAACATTCTCACTCAGGTATGCTGTGCCGGCCTACAGGTTGTGAATGTGTTTTTATTCTGAATTAGTTTAGAAAACAGCTGAGGGTTTCCTGTCGTGAAGCAGAGCAAGTCCACGGCGTGTGCAGCTGCGCGGAGAGCATATTCACGGCCTCGGAACTCCATGTTTCCATGTGTAGAGTTAAACTTTGAATGTGCCAAACTTTTTCATCACTTTTGAATCTTAATATTTTGAAAGTCTTAAAGGAGACACTGCAAAGTCTTAGACAATCTTTGGCATCTTAAAATAAAATAGCAAACCATGCATTTTTTTTCCAGAAAATGGTGAAGTACTCAGGAATCTGGAGACCAGATATTGTAAGGAATGAACAAGGTTGCCACAGTGCATGTACCCAATCGTGTTTGCCTCTTGACGTGCCATCAGTGTGTGACGTTTGCACACCAGAGCGATCAGCACACCAGATACCGACCTGGTGGTCTCCTCTGCCTGAGACCACCTCTCACTACATCCATTACCCCTTTGCCTTTAACCCTGACATTCAGTCTTAACACATTTTCTCTTAAATAATTTATTCATTCCAGAATGTCAAGGGTCCACTTACTATTTATTTAAAAACAAATTGTTGGTGGCATTAATTTAATAATTCTTGTTTTTCACCGTCCTTCCCTGAAGAAATTTTCAGCCCTTTCACCTCCTTCTCCTGCTAGATACAAAAGATGTGCATAGTGATTTTATGTCCCCAGAGCATCTGGAAGCATTTCCGAAACAAGGTACTATTACATACCTATGTTGTTGTTTTTACCCATGAGTGTGTATCTGGCTGCAGGGCTGTGTATTTGGATACAGGTGCACAGTCTTACACTTTAACAGCTCTGCCTTGGAGGTTTGCTGTGACCGCAAACCTTTGGCCAGAATTTCCCCCTAAGTCAGCTCAGCAGCATGTGGTAGGATCTGCCTCAGTGGCATTGCCCCTGAATGCCATTCAGCAGCAAGGCTCTATGGCGGGGGTGACTTCCAGGCAGGAGAGTCTCGCAGCCAAACTAAAGCCCAAGGCTGTGGGCTGCATAGGACGCTCCCCCAACGCTGTCATAGGCTGGCACCTTTACGTTGAGCTGCCTCATCCCATCTGGCACATCCAGGGGGTTCTTTGCAAAATCCCCAGGATGTAAGAAGCTACATGATGCCTCAAAGAAAAGATAGAGGCAGATAGTCATGATGCATCCAGAGAATGAAAGAGAACCATGGGGAAGGGGAAGGAGGGGAAACACATTCCCTATAGGGGATGTTCCTACTGTTGACTCCGGGGGACCATCACTGCTGGGGCAGCAGACCAGCTCCTTTGGCTCACGCTCTCTGCCTGTGGCCGCTGGGAGGGCAGGCCTCCGTGTGAACAAGATTAACTGCACTTGTCACACAGGGAATTTCTGGAGACATGCTGATGGGCTGGGAGGCAGTGAGGTTTTATTTTCCATCTCCTCATTACAGGGAGCTTGGCCATGCCATTATGACCTTCCTGAAGCTGGGACTGATTGCCTGGGGGGCGGGGGTCCTCACCCAGAGTGGTTCAGTTGGAGAATGTCTGCGAATGGGACAGTTCACCTCATAGGACAACCCAGAATCTGATCACCAAGACATAGGAACGGCCCCATCAGATTTCTTGAGCCATTTTGTCACTTGGAAGAAAATAGTGTACCTTCATATTTATTTAAAGAGTGCTCAAGGCCATACCTAATAGCAATAAATAGGTCTAGCCAAGATATGACTGGCTGTGTCGTTAGCCGGGAGTGCTCTCTATAAGCTGATTAAGGTACTGATAGGAATGTTTTGTTCTTAATATTGGTTGGGGATTGAAACTTTGTTTTTGTACATTTATTTCAAATGAGGAGGAGGTCATTTTTTTCTCAAAAAAATGAGTATTTATTATTGTCTTACTGATTTCTTTTGAATATATACCTCTCCTCCTCAGTTCCTCCTCGTGTTTTCTCTCACCCTCTTGGACTTTGGCTTTCGTCCTCTCCCACGCCTTCTCTCGTCTTGTTGCGTAGGTAGAGTGCTGTATGGCTAGCATTGTATTGTATGTAATTAATTTTGCACAAAGGCAAACATTTAGAATAGTAGGTTAATTTTGTTTGTTTTATGACCATGCCAAAATAATATTCTGGGCTGGCGGAGAACAAAGGACTGTTCTTTAGGACTGAAACTTGATTTCGCTTATAGTAGAAACAAAACAAAACAAAACAAAAAAACCCAACAAAAAACACACACACTCACAGATGTTGTTTCGTAAGTGTTATAAGCACTGGATATAAATGGTATTTTTTATCACTTCTGACTAATGTGAAACTGTTGTACAAAAACTACATGAACAAAAGTCATCTGTTTCGACTCGTGTGGGCTTGCCTCACAGTTGCCGGATTTGAGTCATTTTTATGTCTTGTTATTTCATTTATTTATGCAAAATACATGTGTGTATGAACACTTTGTTTTAGCTCCAGCTCTGCCTCAGTACTGGGGCTCAGTTACTTCTAGCCATGTTCTCAAAAACGAAAGGCTATTCAGGAATGATCAGATTGTAAACGTCCCTTTCATTGGGTCAAACAGTGATGCTGTATTTGAATCTAAATTCTGCGCAGAAGCAGTTTATTCTATTTATTAGCCAAGTTTGGCTCTAAATAATCTTTGGAAATTAAGAATGACAATCATAGGGATCACTTCATTTTCTTTGCAGTGGGGCTTAAACAAAGTTCTTACGACTTTACCATCTCATTTTAGATTTTTCTAATTGTGTAAATATAACATAGAAATAGAATTTATTTTTGGTTCATGAATACTTAGTGAGATATAAGTTATGTATTTCCTCTTTGTTCTTTATCCATATCTGTTGGTCCAGACTAGAAGTTGACGAGTCACTGTACTGTGTGGGGATAGTGAGTCACCAGCCGCCATGAAACAGCAGTGTTCTGCCGGCGCTGGAGCGGAGACTCGGGCTCTCGTGCAGTCAGAACCCACTGTCCATAGACTCTGACTTTGACTTTTCCTTAGAGAAACGTGATGAATTGAACATACCAAATTTCCGGTACAGCTGGGAGAGAGTCAATTTGCTTTGTGAGTCCACATAAATTGTGTAAGGTGTTTCTGTGACCATTTTAATAGCGAGAAGCAGGAATGTTATTATAAAAGCAAACAATCTGCCTCTGATATTGGCCATTAACAAAAAGCTCCACCATGCCAATGAGATTAAAAAATATTAATAAACTTTTTTTTTCCAGTGCTTTTTGCTCCATAGTATCTTCTAATCAAAGATAAAAATGATCTCCATTTTGGTAAAGAACTTAACAGGATCAGGATTTTCCATGTCACTTAGAATAGGGTAGCTGGCAGACAATCCTATCCTAAAAATAGACCATAATGAATAGGAAGGATGGAAAGAAAGAAAGAAAAAAAGAAAGAAGGAAAGAAAGGAAAGAAAAGAAAGGAAGAGAGAAAGAAAAAGTCACTCTGTGGACAGGAGCAGCGAGGCCGGCCATGTCTCTATTTCACCGGCAGGTGCAATGCAGTATCTTCCCCAGAAGGTACGAGAGCGTTGTTGTTTTCACATGTATCCAGCCCAGTCCTTTAGAAGCACATCAGTTTGCTTCATTTGGTATTTGATACTCCCCAGCCTTGTCCTCAGGCCTGATTTGATTTGCCAGGGTCCTGACACAGACTCCCAGGCCAAGTTCTAAATTCAGGTGTGGGCTCACTGTGCTATTGAGCTTGTCAAATTCTGGCCTCCCCTGAACATTAGCCCCATTGGAGCCTGGGTGTTTGAAAAGGGTGTGATCACTCTGGGGCTGGAATTAAAGGCTTCTTTCTTTTCCTTGCGAAGCCAGGCTGAGTCTTCGGAGCACACCCTCCCCAGCCAGGAGCACAGGCCCTAGCTCAAAGCAGGGATTGTTTCGAGGAAGCCCGTCTACCCTCAGTAGGGAGGCAGCCTGGCCACTCGAACACCACAGTTGAGACCGCTTATCTCAATTTACTAATTTTGCAAAGAGATGACCTCTACCTACTCATTAGGGTAAGGATAAAAGAATCACTTCGAAGTTTTAAATCTCGTACGAGAAGTCCTGTACAAAGTGCCAACAACTGCAAACAATGCAGCTAGAGGAATGTATTGGAATGATTACTGGGTCTTCCTTTTCAATGAGAAAATGACAAAATGGTTGCTGTAGCCTTGCCGGATTTTGTACATGTTTGTCTAAGGACTGAGTTGGCACTTAAGCTCCCTTCTCAAAGGATAATAATATTGTATGACCTCATTTGTCCTTTTACAAAAGCACTTGCATCGTTTCCTTAAGCCATCTGCCCCCTGACATGTTTTCTTCCTTAATAAACAACTTCTATCTGTTATTCCTGCCGATTATGTTCTGTGTCTGATGCCCTGCACTGTTGAGCGTAACCCTCCGCTGATATCATTGAAAATATTGATATGCAAACACATTTCCTTTTCACCCCCATCTCTTCTCTTCCTTTGGGGACAGATTGCTTTCCCAAAGCTCATGAACAAGTATTTGAAATGCTGGTCCCTCTGGGGCAGGGCTAGAGGTGGGCGGGGGAGGGGCAGACAGGTAACAGTGCAGATGGTGTCCCTGGCAATACGAAAGCTTGAAGGCAACTCAGTGACATATCTTGCTCAGTAGTTTCTTATTCCTGAAGAACCGCAAGCATAGAGTGAGGCCTCAGTGCTGGTGCTCTTGGAGTATGGGGAATGTGCAAATATTTAACTGTTTTGTATGCTGCACATTGCAGGTCTGCTCGTGTGCATTCTCCGTTTGTCTTCCTTTGTCATATGTGTTTTTGCTTTTTTTTTTTTTTGAAAGTGCAGTCTTTATTGTACCCTTCTCCAGCTTGTAGCAGGTTAGAATGCTTAGCATTTATGTTCATGCATCATTGTATTTGCCATGTAAAATTTTTATTACTTTAGACAAGCTTATAAGCTGTTACTACATAACTTATCTTACTGTAACTCTTTTATTTCCCGACATTGTAAGTTGTTTGTGATGTATATTGTGAGATTGTATTCTATGTTAATTTAATCAGCACAATTCACTGACATGCTGGACTGACATGCTGGCTGCTGTTTCAAAGTGTAAAGTTTGTGTAGGGCTGTTGGGACAACTGCAACTCTGTTGTCAAGGTGCTGTGCTTTGGTTCCCCTAGCAACACCGCGGGTGTGGCCCTGGTGACGCCAAGGGCATTTAATACACCCTTGAGCAAATCTTAACTGCGGATTTTCTTTGTAGAAATTCTATGTCTAATGCAGGTACCTACTTGGCCCATGGCTGGTAACTATTTGGGCAATTAGAAAAAAAAACAAAAACCATAAAAACTAGTGTCTATTGCTGCTTTGAATATGTTTGAAAGTCTGAAAATGTAAATAGTTTATCAAAAAAAAAAAATCTTGTACAGTCCAGTGTAAAGTTTTTAAATGACCTTAAGGGTTGCCATCACATCTTTCTCACACTCTCCTCTCGATAATGGGGGAAAAAGTTTGCTAAGGATTAAAGGAACGGGGAAAGAATTTCTTCCAGTTTAAAGGAATGCATCATTGTTCTTAGCTTTGTTGCATACACCAACTTGGATTTTGTTGTGCAGTATTGACGTGAGACAAACTCAATATCGAGTGATCTTTCAGTGGTCCTTTTCAAAGTCTCCCCCCGCCCCCTGCCTCATCGTTACGGGAAAAGACAGGATCGAAAGACACACTGTCTCTCTATCCTGGGTTATGTTGGCACCTTAGCTACTTTTTTTTTTTTCCTTTTTGCACAAGGTGCTTTCCTGATATGTTAAACATGCCATCTTTGGGTGATAATGTCTATGCCATGATGGGGCTGAGGCCCCTCAGGGGAGTGTCTATAAGAACTGCCTATTTATGCTCATTTACCTCAAGACTGTCCTCTCTACCCTTAATCTAGTCGTCATCACTCCATCTTTTGTACTGCTGTTGACACTTACAAATTAAAGATAAATTTTGTTTTATGACCTCTGTGTATGGCCTTGTCTGTGCGCTGCAGACGGTTCCCACCCTGGAGCCTGGTAGCCTTCGGCTTGGCCCCGCTTGCCGCTGGGGCCGGAGCTCCCCTGCTCCCCGCTCGCTGCTGCCTGGCTGGGGGGGTGGGCCTCGCCCGGGCAGCCTCCAAACCCCTCGGCCTGGAGAGACTCGCCTGCTTTTTTCATTGTGGAGCATACGCTGCTGCAGCAGGAAATGCTTGTGGATTTAGATGGTAGGAACGGGAGCCAAGGTGGATTTTTGTCAAGAGAAGATGAGAAAGAATGTCACTTTCTATTTGCCTGACTTCTTCAGGAGAGCAAAAACAGTTTATCAAAGCCCCGAGCATCCCAGGGTATGAATGAATCTCCAGGGCCAGCCTCTCGTCTGACACCAACATCGACAAGCCTAGCAGCCAAGACGGAAAATGCCACACTTCTGGGAGCTCTGCCTCCGCTGTGGCTGGGAGTGGCAGGCCGATTGCTCAGTTAAGTCTGCCTCAGGGGAGGAGAGCTCCCATCTCACTGTCCTGCCAGGAGTTGGACCAGGAGTGGAATGATACCAGTTTTTAAGAGTCTGAGGGGCGGAGGTGGGGCAGCGGGCTGAAGGGGAGCTGGCCCATAACCGGGAGTGGCTGGCCCAACCCAGCTGGTGCTGTGGGTCCCGGAGGCTCGAGAGTTGCTGGCCCAACCCAGCTGGTGCTGTGGGTCCCGGAGGCTCGTGGCCGACACCTGGAAGGTGAAACAAAGGGTTCGAGGTGGGGGCGGGGACCAGCAACATCTCTCTTGGTGTTTCCCATGAATGCCTCACTAGAGAACAGCCAAGGATTTGTGGAGCTTTCGCGCAGTCAGATTGCAAGGTTGAGACAAGCTATCAAAAGTCCTGGGACCTCGCATTCTGTGGTCCTCCCTGTGTCCTGTAGGCTTTTAAAAGCCCAGGTAAGTGTAGGGCATGGCTTTGGAGTCACCACAACCTGGCTCTGCCACTTGCCAGCTGTGTGACCTTCCCCGGGTAACTCCTCTGAGTTTTCTCCTCTGTAAATGGGGTCACGATCCCTCCCTCTCAGGGTTATGGGGGGGGGCATGGGCTGGCATGTGTGAAACACGAAGCAGGGGTCTGCTCATGGACTGCAGGGGTGGAGCTGGCCTCCTCTGATCATACAGTGCCTGAGCTGGGGGCGGGGGGGGCTTGTGTCACAGCGAAACAGAACGAGGTGTCACAGCGAAACAGAACGAGGGACTGGCCTGAGGCCTTAGTTCAGAACCCGCTCACGCAGGTGAGCCCCCAGCTGCCCCCCAGGCTGGGCTCCTGCCGTAGGTTCTCTCACTTCCCGCTTCTTCTCATCGCTGCCTTAGGTCTTCGTCCTCAGCACAGATCCCACCGGTCCCCCTTCTTTTCCTCTCCTAAAATGTCCTGGCCTTCCTTGGCTGACTCGATGCAATCCTGACTTCCGGCCCTGCCAGTTGAGTGTCAGCAGACCTGCTGGCCTCGTGCCGCCCGCGCCCTGTGTGCCCTGCACCCCCACACTGCCCCGCGCCCACCCCCCATGTCCTCGGCTCCCACTGCTGCCCTCACTGCCTTCAGCCTGCTAACGACCCTGAGCCTCCTCCTCTTCCTTCTTCTCTGAGTAAATCTGTCCCTTTCTCTGTTTGAGAAACTCCCACTCATTCAAACCCCATCCCAGTCGTCACCACCACATCAGTGATGGCTTCCCCGGATTCTTGGCCAGCTCCAGGCTCTCCCTTGGGGTCCCAGGGCATGGAGAAAGGCCCGCTGTGATCATGGCTGCTACGCTATAATAATGTATTGCTGTGTCTGTCTTTTCTGCTAGATGAGCTACTGAAACCAAGGACTGTGCCTGGGCCCTCCCGCTCCCAGCACAGTGCTGGGCACCCAGTAAGTATTCCACCCTTGTTTCTGGGATGAATGTGACAACATGACCTCCATGTGTGATAGAGTCTGTGAGTATCAAGGCCTCAGAGGGACGGTGAGGGCGTCCTGCCAGGGCACCCTGACACTGGTTAGTCCATTTGGAGAACATTATTAGTTGAAACATCTCTGTTCATTCGGGGAGAGGCATTTCAAGTCAGTGGATGGATTTTCTTGATCAAGCATGAGGGCATTACATGTCACCAAGCTTTAAGAAGAGCTCCTCCTGTAGGATGCCCAAGTTTCTGAGCCACTGCTCTGACCCACCTCCTAGGCGTCTTGGCTGGAGTAGGGACAGGGCGGCCCAGGAATCACAAGTTTTTATGAGTTTGCCCTAGTATCTCTTTGGCATCCCAGCGTCCAGATTACCCTTCACTCTGCCCAGGGACAAGGGTCAGTGGGAGGGAGGCCCAACCTCTGGATTTTCATCATGAGAGGGCAAGAAACTACATTGCTCCATCTGCTGGGGACAGTGGGCCATGATCTTGCAAGCTCTTCACTTAGTATTCTTTCCTTTTCTGACAAAAGAAACCATCCACCTACCAGTGGTTGGCAAACTCATTAGTCAACAGAGCCAAATATCAACAGTACAACGATTGAAATTTTTTTTAAGAGCCAAGTTTTTGTTTTTTTTGTTTTTTTTGTTTTTGTTTTTTTTCCTGAAGCTGGAAACGGGGAGAGACAGTCAGACAGATTCCCGCATGCGCCCGACCGGGATCCACCCGGCATGCCCACCAGGGGGTGACGCTCTGCCCACCAGAGGGCGATGCTCTGCCCCTCCGGGGCATCGCTCTGTCGTGACCAGAACCACTCTAGTGCCTGGGGCAGAGGTCAAGGAGCCATCCCCAGTGCCCAAGCCATCTTTGCTCCAATGGAGCCTCGGCTGCGGGAGGGGAAGAGAGAGACAGAGAGGAAGGAGAGGGGGAGGGGTGGAAAAGCAGATGGGCGCTTCCCCTGTGTGCCCTGGCTGGGAATCGAACCCGGGACCTCTGCATGCCAGGCCAACGCTCTACCACTGAGCCAACCGGCCAGGGCCTAAGAGCCAAGTTTTTTAAACTTAAACTATATAGGTAGGTACATTCCTTATCGAGGTAGCACCCACACGTGGTATTTTGTGGAAGAGCCACACTACACTCAAGGGGCCAAAGAACCGTATGTGGCTCGCAAGCCGCAGTTTGCCGACCAGGGGTCCAGGTAATGACGATTCTTTCCTTTAATAGTGCTCTAGAGCTTTACTTACCCAAAGCACGGTCCACAGGTCAGCAGCAGCCACACCGAGTCACAGGTCCTGGTGTTCAGGAGACTCCCATAACCATTATCCACCTCCTGATGGACAACACGACATGGGATAAGGAGATTATGGATTATTGTCCATATTTGACTTATGAGGCCCAGAGCCAGGAAACAAACCTGCCCAAAGTCACAGAGATTAGCTGCAGTGCCGAACGCCCCCCTGTGCTGCTCATTCTCACCACCACTGACCGTACTGCGTGCGGCCCCACGACGGTCTGTGGAGGCGGCTCATCAACGGTGCAGCCCCGGATCGAGGCCCAGTCGTCACCAGGCGTCCTGGGCTGTCTCTCAGTGGAGCACTGGGGCACGCAGGGCACTGTCGCCCCAGCTCCGGCCAGGCCCAGTGCCCTCCGTCTACAACCACCTAGAGATGTTTGTATTTTGGCACCAGCCTCGGTGGTCACTGAGTACATAATGAGGAAATGTATAGATTTTGGGGCCCCTTTCCTGACTCTGGTAGTGGGAGACAGTGGGTCACCCAGTAAAGGGACTTAATCGAGGAAGATATCTGACCTACATGTCACCCAGGCACTCGGGCTCTTCTGACTCCATGTGGATCGTTCACCCAGCGGGCCCCTGAGGGGCAGCCCTGACCCTGCTCCCTCTCGCGGCCATCACTAAGGCCCGTGAGCTCCGTCACTGCCACCTATGCTGATGGCGTAGGCAGGGTCTGCGCCCCTTCTGTAAGGCCAGTAGTAGTCACCGCCGTTGTGGCCATTCACACGCAGGTTCTCACTGGATTCAGGCAAATGGTAAAGAAACGGTGGAGCCAGAAAATGACAGGCCATTCCTTTATTAAAGTCTCGCATCGGCCGACAAGCAAACTCACAGGGAAAACTCTTCCCTCTTCATTCACTCAGAGCTCCCAAAGCCCTGACACATTCTCCGGTTCCACAACCAGGAGAATCTTCTCTGGTTTTTCCTAGAATCAAAGGCCCCACCAGTCTCAGCGGAGCTCGCAAAAGCCCCTCACCTCTGTTCCCCATCTCCTTCTTCAAACACTCTGCACAAACTGGCTTCTTCTTCAGCACCTTGCTTTCTCTCTGCTCTCACTCCTCACAAACTCTGCAAAAACATGGCTTCCTTCTCCCTTGCCAAACTTTCTGGCACGAAAACCTCTCCTCCAGCACACATTAGCAAGATAATGGCCCTTCCCAAGCAGAAAGGCAATTTGCAGTTTCACTGATCACATACCTGGCCCTGCCCAGCGCCATTTTTTAACACTAAAAGTGAGCAAGCTAAAAAAATACAAATTTTACAAACTCATTTGCCCAACAGCTTCCATCTCCCCACTGTCCCTCTCACTGCTCCCAGAGGGTTTTCCTCCCACAGACTTAGTTACGGGCTAAAATACACGAGACAAAGCCTGACCTGTCTGCAGGGTCCTTCCCGCTGCCCGCGGGCCAGCCTGCCCTTCCAGGCCCATCCCACCGTGCTCCTGACATGGCGCGCAGTCTGCTACTGGCTATTTTATTTTTCAGGCTGATCTCCTTACCCTACGGCTTCTGGAGCTTAAAACCCACCAGACTATTAATCTGTAACATGTTCTCGCTTCTCTTTGGGCGTTTGGTCAGTTTGCGTCCCGGGTCTCCATTGCCCTCCCCCCCCCCCCCGTACCCCCGAATCCCCAGCTTTCCTGTGAGGTCCGACTCAGAGCCCGTCTCCTCTGAGCGCCACTGCATCATCCTACGTGTCTGCCCTGCAGCAGAGATTCTACCAATGTTTCACTCAACAACAGCTCTGAATATTAAGCATTTCCCCCTCCTCTTTTATCAGGGAAACTGAAAGGAAGAGAACCCAGTGACTTGGGGAGCGTCTCCCTGTTAGAGGCCTTCCTCTGCAGCACAGGGCGCCTCCCGGGTTCCTCCGACTCAGCATGGCTCTGTCTCTCCAGTTCAGAGCTTCTCAGCCACTCCCCCCTTATCAATCACCACTCCAACTTTTTAGATACTTTCCCCCCTAATAGTCCCTCCCTATGAAATGTAAATACCATAAATATGCTATCTGCTTAAGTACTCTGTTGATCTTAATAATTTTTTTAAAAACATTATTTAAAAAATATGTTTACCCCCTAAGTACCAATTTTTGCCCCCTGGGGGGGGCACAAGATTGTCCCTGTTGAGAACCATGCTCTTTAGCAAGTTCCCTTTGAGGTCGACCCTTCGCACGAGGGAGTTTGTACTGGTTTCCTGCTACTTTCTGAGTTCTGGATTTTTTTGTTTTGTTTTGTTTTTACAGAGACAGAGAGAGAGAGTCAGAGAGAGGGGTAGATAGGGACAGACAGACAGGAACGGAGAGAGATGAGAAGCATCAATCATCAGTTTTTCGTTGTGGCACTTAGTTGTTCATTGATTGCTTTCTCAATGTGCCTTGACCACGGGCCTTCAGCAGACCAAGTAACTCCTTGCTGGAGCCAGTGACCTTGGGTCCAAGCTGATGAGCTTTGCTCAAACCAGATGAGCCCGCGCTCAAGCTGGTGACCTTGGGGTCTCGAACCTTTTTCCTTCGCATCCCAGTTCGATGCTTTATCTACTGCGCCACCGCCTGGTTAGGCTGAGTTCTGGATTTTGATTACTGTGGCTTAGTGACAATTTCTCCCTAAACTTAGAAATACAAAACACCATTGATTGTCCTCCCAGAATCTGCATATTCACAAATGTGACTGGAACACAGAGAGAGGCTTTTCTCTGCTTTACAATGTCTAGGAGCTCTCAGCTAGGAAACAAAGACTTGGGCTCATTTCCTCTGTGTCTGGTCGTTGATGTCAGCATCTGGTTGGAGCTGCTGGCCAGAACACCTACAAGTGGACTTTTGCTGTAGCTTGGGCTGCCTCACAATATGGTGGCTGGGGGGGGGGGTCAAGTGTGATCAGCCCAAGAGAGAAAGAGTGAGGGCCGGGTTGTAGCCTTTCTTATGACCTAGCCCCAGAAGTCATGAAACATCTCTTCCACTGCGTTCTGTTTACGGGTGCAGTCACAAAGTCATACCCAGAGGGGGAGGGAAAACTAGTTCCACCTTTCAATGGGAAAATTATGAAGTTCTGAATAGTATATGGGACTGGATATGTTGCTGTAGCAACCCTTGTTCCCCACCTGCAATACTACCCCACTGTCATAGGGCCTTGCACATGGTACAATGTAGGTATATATGCATGAGTTTTATTTGGATGCTTTAAGCTGAGAGGATGAAGCCCCAAGAACAAATGGTAAGTGAGCAGCAAGCATTACAAGCAAGATTCTGATGAAAATATTTCTTTCCTCTTAGAAGCATTCTGGTTATTTCTGGAAATGTTCAAAACCAGTCAAATTTGAGTATGTATAGATATGAATAGAGGAGAACAAGAGAGAGAGAGAGAGAGAGAGAGAGAGAGAGAGAGAGAATTCATGAGTCACCTATAGTATTTGCAGTAGAATTTGACTGATATTCATGTCTGTAAGAGCCTGTCAAAGAAGCTAATGTTGTCACTAATCAGCAAAATACCAGTCTATTCCCCTTTGGTAATATTCTACCTGTATTGATATTTCTGTCAACACTACGATCATCAATAAAACAAAGGATGCTTTAAAATGGCAATAATCAGTGCTAGGAGCCGTAAAGTGTATGCAAAAATAATTTAACACTTTTCAAACCCAGGAAATAATAGTTTGATGTTCTAACATTCCCTAATAGGATCTATATCATCGATTATACTCAAAAAGTTAGACTCAGAAAAACAAAAGCAACCTTAAAACAACCTATTAAGTTTCTGATTTTGGATTAACGTTAGTCAGCTCATGGATGTTATCACGTATCCAAATCAGGCCTAAATAAGCAAGGATATTTACCATATCTTTTTATTTGAATCTCATTTATAGTTATATTTTAAAGTATGATTACATGCTAATTTTAATTTAAAAAACTAGTTATTTTCATTACAAGTATTATTAAAATAAATAAATGAGGCTGGGTTCTTACCATGAAACGTAAAGTGTAGAATTTAGGTATGTTTCTGAAATTGAAAGAAGCCCAATAATATATATTAACGAAAGACACATGCAAGTAGAAAAGTTAGGAGAAAACAATTATAACATGAACACAGATGAGTAATCAGTATCCTGATCCATAGACAAGCCAACCATTCTTCCATGATGTGACATTGTACTTGTCCCGATTCACTTAGAGTTAGGATATATTTAATTGCAAAAAATTACTCTTATAGTCTATGCTTGGATAAAAACATTCATGAAATAAGTTAAATGCATTTCTCACACATTAAAAAATTAGTTCACTTAGAAAAGGCACTTGTTTATTTAACACTGGGAATCACAACACCCTGGCGAAAAGAGGAGTCAGTTCTCAAGCAACCCCTCTCCTTAGGCCCGGCCTGGGGGCGCCTTTAGTTCTTCACCTGCAGAGCTAACCCGGGCCCTCCGCGAACGCCAGAAAGGCAGGTAGTTGACGCACCCAGGGATGTCGGCCAAGCACGCCTGCCCTGGACGGAGCTATGGAAAAGACAAATGGTCTGGACCTTAAACTGTGTCAGATAAGACATACCAAGGGATAAATGCTGCAGCTATAAATACAGCTCATGACACGGGATCATTTTTCAGGCTGTTGAATTTCAAATGCCTGCCAAACAGACTGTCATCTCTGGGATTCTGTTTTTGCAGCTCTACTACAAGGAATGGCCAAAGCTCAATTAATTTAATAATAATAATAATAATAATAATAATAATAATAAAAAGGCTCTTGGAAGTGAGGACCAGAGGAGTTAAATTGTCCAATCAAATCTTAGAATTTCACAAATTTTAATATTTGGACTTAACCCTAAATTTCAGTCAACTCCACAATGATACAGTAAAGAAATCCAGAACATCCTAAAGATGGTTGAATATTGATTAATCTCTTTACTGCAATCCTGTGGGTCAGATTTTCTGTTTAGTCTTCTGCGGGACAATTCAGAAAGTCAAGGACACCTGGGAAGTCTCCTCTTCCACATGAAACATAATAAAAGAAAAACCCTCAAAAGCTCTGGAGAGATCAAATACTGCATTATTTATATATTTTTTATTATAAATGACAGAACCCGATTTAAATGGTTGCTGTAGCCAGAAGGGATTTAGTGGCTTACATAACTGAAAATGTGCACTGATAAGAGGGCTTCAGGCATGGCTGCATACAGGTGTTCTAATAGGCATCCAGACTTGATGTCTATCTCGTCACTCTGCTCATGTTGGCCTTGCTCCCATGTAGTTTCTTCCCCTGAGATATTCTTCGGCAGCTCCGGACTTACATTCTCTCAGTTCTAAGTTCAACAAAAAGAGAGTTCACTGAGCTGCTTCCTGGTTTTTCAGTTTTAAGCATGAACACCAGATTTCTAACTCTGGGTCCTCACTCTGTATACGCATATTGCAGTCAGAGTTCACAGATGAGACATTATGACCATTTTCTCTTTCCTGCACAAGTTACTCTCCCTACGGTGTAGAATTGTATACAGTTTCTTTTATTTATAAAGTTGTCCATATATCAATCATGAACTAACTCTTCTGTTTGTTTAAATATCCTCGTATATGTTCAAAGACAGTAGTCATTTATCAATTTTATTTTCTTGAAGAACTGTTCTCCATTCCAACAGAGATAGATCAGTTGCTTGATAAGCCTATTATTGTACAACCTCAGTCTTGTGCTCTACCTTCTCCATCACCTGGCCCTTCTCTCCTGCGTTAGATACATTGTTTCCTGGATGACGTCTTTCTGTTTCTTTATTTACTCCATTGTTTGGATGGAGCACATCCTACAGGTGCTGAGAAGGACATTTTTTTTGAGACTTTGTCTAAAATGTAATTCGATCAGATAGAATTTTAACTTGGAAATTATTTCTCATTAAACCTTTGAAGCTATTGAGTCATCTAACTTCTGGCATAGTTGTTGAAAAGTCTGATGATGCCACTGCGATTCTTTTTTCCTCCCTTCTTCTGTCTTTTTCTCTCTTTCTCATAATTTGTAGGATCTTGTTCTTCATGTTATGAAATTTCATGCTGGTGAGCCTTAGTGTGTGCATATATTTATTTATTAGATACTCAGTGGGCCATTTCACAGTGGAAATCCATATTCTCAGTTCTGTAAGTTAGCCTAAATTATTTCTTTGATGATTTTCTCTCCACAATTTCCTCCATGTCTTTCTCAGGAGTTCACAGACTCAGACGTTGAACCTGCTGGTCTGGTCTTTTAATTTTTCTTTTTTTTTCTTTCTTTTCTTTCTTTCTTTCTTTCTTTCTTTCTTTCTTTCTTTCTTTCTTTCTTTCTTTCTCTCTCTCTCTCTCTTTTATTTTTGTTCTGTGTTTTGGAGAAATGTTTTCAACTTTATCTTTCACATGTCAATTGAGGTTTTTATTTCTCTATCCTCATATTAAATTCCCAAGTGCTCCTCTTTGTTCTCCGGAAGTTTTTTCTTTTATAGCCCCCTGGGTTTGCTTTATGGAGGCTAACCTTATCCCTCTAAAAGATGAATAACAGTTAAGATTTTTTTTTCTTCTCTTTATATAATCACTATTTCTTCCAAATTGTTTCATTCATCCGTGTAACTCATATTTATTGAACACTTACTATTTACCAGGCAAATAGGAACTTAGCGTAATTCCGGAAACAAAACAACAATCCCTGTCCTTGGGCAGCTTACACTGTGGCTGCTTATTTTGTTGCCTTTCTTTAGTATTAGAGACTTTGCGAATGTGTCTGGTGAACCTCAGCACTCTATTCATGTTTTAGAGGAGGCTACAAAAAACCCAATGGGAAGTCCTATGAGGGCGGGCTCGCCACGTATTATCTTTACTGTAAATAACATGGCCGGGCTCTCTCCTTGGAGAACCGCTGAATTCTGTTGTCTCCTGCCTGGTAGGTCTAAGCCTGACCGCCAGCCCTCTGGGGATAGGACAGGAAATACTCAGTGTGTTCACTTCCATTTGATCCCTCACTTTCAGCGGCTGGTGTCTAAGGAGTGGCTGCTTTTCCCTTGTAGACACTGTCTCCGGACTTCTGCTCGAGGGGAGGGGAAGCCACGCATCCGTGAAGAGCTGGAAAGAGGATGCACCTACTTCTTACACAGACTTTCAACCAGCTCTTCTCTGTTGGCCTCCAGGGGTACGAGTGGCAAGTCCCGAGCCTTTAGATGCTCAAGTTTAGAGGGTTCTGCAATGTAAGTCATTTTGCTTCTGCGGTTTCCAACCGCTGGCTCAGCCTTCGGCTGCCCTGGGCCTGCTAAATCCGTTCCACTCGGCCTCCTTCCCGCCACCTAAAACTTCAGTGCTGAGGTCTTCCCTGCTGCTGCTCCCTTTGTCCTCTGGTTTTATGCCTCTAAAAACATCCCTCTACAAATATTTTAGTGATGATTCAGGAGGAAGCAGAGCTAAAATGTACATGTTCAACCTGACATTTTTAGCTGTCCTCCGAATCCTTAGTGGATTTTTTTTTTTTTTTTTTTTTTACGGGGTGAAGAATTTAAGGTTCTTTTGTAGCTACTGTGAGCCAGACACTGAACTAGATACTTTTACCTACACTATTGACCTCAATCTTTACAACAATGAACTAGTGGGAAAGGGAAAGAAAGGCTGAGAGAAATGAATTAAGTTGATGATGAACTTAACGATGTAGGAATTGTTGGTTAAACAATTTTTACGGGACTCAGAGAGCTCGATGCAGAGGCTGAGTGAGTTCCTGTCGACCTGGGAACCTGAGCCGTGGGAGCACCCTAGACTGTACGCTTGTCCTGCTCGTGTCCTGCAGCTTTGATCACCTCAGCATTCCTCGGCCAGGCCCGCGCCTGCTGCCCGGTTCGCACTGCCTTGGTTCGGGGCCTCACAATCTCTTTCCTGGACCGTACGGTAATGCACTTCCCAGACCGCAGGCCTCCCAGCCCACCACCTCATCTGTAGCCACGGTGGTCTTTCTAAACTGCGAATCTGCTCGCGTCACTCTTGTACTCTACACCTACACGTGGCAGACACGACTGCCGCATGCCAATGTCTGGGACAGAAGCTGGCAGTCACCTGCACCCAGGTAAGTGCCTAATTTGTCTCTAAACTTTTGGCACTTAGCACAGGGCCTAGAATCCTGGTTAGCGTCCATAAATGTTTTTTGAGCTGAACTGAACATAATAGTTAAAGCCATTATGAGCTTACATTGTGCCTCTTACGTGGACTGGAATCCACCAGTTTCAACCCAGATCTGAGCCAGGCTCACCCCGCCGAGCTCGGTGGTGGCACCCCCGATTTGTTTCCAGCCATGGCCCCCTTCCACTCCATCCCGACAGGGGAAAACAAAGCACCTCACCTGGTATTTTACCCAATGATACCAGGAGGGCTGGAAGGGAAGAGGCCACAGCCCCTTCCCCTGGGCCGAGGTAGGAAATCCCCTCCCTTAACTATCCTGGGGTGGCCTTGGAGGCCCAGCTCCATTTTATGTTCTGAATCTTCTAGAATTGTCCAGGCATCTAACCTTCAGCATAGAAGCAGTTGATTAGCTTGTTGAGGGAGAGGGTGGGAAAGGGAAGGGTAGAAAAAGTTTATTTGGTTTTACCCATATAATATTAGGTGGGAATTTCCAAGAAATTATGTGGCAATGACGTTATAACTTTCACACGATGGCTGGAAGCAACATTATAAAAATATTACCTAACACGACTCCATATGGACATATGAAATTTCATTCCATTTTACAAATGTAATTAAGTGGCCCGCATAATGAAGCACTGTGTGTGCATGGAGGGAGATGTCCTCCGCGGGGAGAGATGCTGGGCAGAAACAAGGCTGGCGTGTGAAAGGGAGAAGAAGCCAGCAAGGGTGGTTGAGGAGGACTGCACTTCATTCGATAAACAACTCGAACTTGATGGATTTTTTTTTCCCCCTTAAAGCTAGTCTTCTAGTTGTAAGCAAGACAGACACATTAATATCCTGCTGCTAAAATGCTCTCCCACCCTGTTTACTAAAGGTGGTGAGTTGAAAAAATCCTAAGCTTGGGATCAGACAGGGCTAGGTTCAAATCCCAGATTGCCACCTACTAGGCCCTATGCTAAGTGCCAAAGCCGTTTGGCTCTTAGTAAGTGGCTAAGGCAGTGCTGCTCAGACTGTGGTCTGAACCAGCGTCGTTGTCTGAGGGCTTGCTACACACTCAGATTCCAAGGCATCATCTCAGACCGATGCGATCGGAGTTTCTGAGGGAGGGGCCCAGAACCTGTGTGTGCTGTTCTGATATACACAGAGGACCAGAATCACTCAAATTCCCCAAGTCCCGGTTTCCTTTCCCGCAAATGTATTCCTTACGGCAGAAAACCCAGCTCCAAGCAGCTGATATGGGATACAAATGTAATCACTCAAATCCAAGCCCCCCAGAGAAGCTTGCTCCAGCACCTCAAATACTATCACCCAGGACCCCTTTGTTCTGATTTCCTGATATCCTGACCTAAAGAGGGCTCAAAAGAGAAATTCAGTTGAGGTCTAAAGTTCTAGTTTCGCCTGCCCGAGTTTTAGAACTAACATACACACAATTTACATGTTTATTGAGCAGTTAACCCACGCCAAGTTTTGCGTGGGTGCTGAGACACGATGTCAGGCCAGTCTGTGCTCACTGCTGGCAGCTGGCGTGTAGTTCTCCAGCACATGGTGCTATGTCTCCCTTCTTTGCTTTTGAACATGATGTTTATTTGTTCTGAATTATCCTTGTTTGTAAAGACCACTGGGGGAACTCCCACTTGGTATTCACAAATTACTTAGACATGGGCTATGTTCTAAAGCTTTCTGAGCTTCCCTGCCAGCAACAGTCTCTGCTCTTTTGGGCTCCCCAAACCCCATACCATGTGCTCTGTCCTCTGCCTGGTGGTGTCCATGAAGTCATCAGCTGGCTTCCAACCTAGACAGTGAGCTCCTCGAGGGCACAGCCCTTGTTTCATCATTTAAAAACCTCTAGCACCTGGCATAGGGCCCCAGTACAACGAAGATGCTCAACAAATTATACTGAACCGAGCTTACCCTTCTCAGATTTATGAGTAGCCGTCGAAGACTAATGCCAAGCTCAACGCCACACAGGACACACTAGGAGTTACAGGCTGTCAGTCCCCACACTGTTCTAGAGCTTCTGTGGAACTCACAAAAGATCAGTTAGTTCCCTATCAGTGTGAAGAGGCTCGGTGATTATCTAGACCAGGGGTCCCCAAACTACGGCCCCCTGAGGCCATTTATCCGGCCCCCGCCGCACTTCCAGAAGGGACACCTCTTTCATTGGTGGTCAGTGAGAGGAGCACAGGGTGCATCCTGGAGTACTGTTTGTGGCGGCGCCGCAAAGCTCGGAGTTGCTCACTACAGTACTACTTCTAGTGACGAGAGATGCACATGTCACGGCTCCGGAAGCACGTCATATCACTTGTTACGGCTAGCAGTGACAAATATGGATCTGGACATTGACCATCTCATTAGCCAAAAGCAGGCCCATAGTTCCCATTGAAATACTGGTCAGTTTTTGTTGATTTAAATTTACTTGTTCTTTATTTTAAATATTGTATTTGTTCTCGTTTTGTTTTTTTTACTTTAAAATAAGATATGTGCAGTGTGCATGGGGATTTGTTCCTAGTTTTTTTTATAGTCCGGCCCTCCAACGGTCTGAGGGACAGTGAACTGGCCCCCTGTGTAAGAAGTTGGGGACCCCTGATCTAGACTAAAACAATGCTGCCAAACAGAACTTTCTCCTGGAATGGAGACACTGTATATCTGTGTTGACTCACATTGTAGCCACGCATCACATGTGGCTATTGAACACTTGAAATGTGATCAGTGAGACTAAGAGACTGAGTTTTGAGTTTTTTTAAAATTGACTTAATTTAAATTGAAATAGCCACACAGAGCTGAGAGCTACCATATACTCATTGCCAGCCCCAAGGATGACTTGGAGTGATCTGGTGGAAAGGGAAGTAGCAAGGTCACTCCGGAAGTGGCAGGTACCAAAGCATGCTTGGGAAACTCCACTCAGCTCTTGTCCTGTTCATCGGGGTTTTCAAATGTATATTACTGATCAAAAGTCAAAGAGACTTTACATAATACTTCCTTTCTGCTTTCATTCTTTTTTTTTATTTTTAAAAATTTATTTTTATTTTATTCATTCATTTTTTAGAAAGGAGAGAGAGAGGGAGAGAGAGAAGAGAGAGAGAGACAGAGAGACAGAGAGAGAAAAGGGGGAGGAGCAAGAAGCATCAACTCCCATATGTGCCTTGACCAGGCAAGCCCAGGGTTTCGAACCGGCAACCTCAGCGTTTCCAGGTCGACGCCTTATCCACTGCGCCACCACAGGTCAGGCTCTGCTTTCATTCTTGATATTTGTAGCTTTTCTTTTTTTCTTATTTGATCTTGCCCAAAGTTTATCCATTTTATTGATCTTTTCATGGAACCAGCCTTTGGTTTTATTGTCTTTTCTCCATTGCTTGTCTGTTTTCTACTCTAATGATTTCTACAGGACTCCTTGTTGTTCCCTTCCTTCTACTTATTTTGGGCTAACAGAACCTTACAAGTTTGCATATGCTGTTCTGTCTGAATGAAACCCCTTTCTCAAAATCTTCTCCAGTTCATTTTTACCTGTCCTTCAGATAGACTTAGCCAACAATTTCTAAGGAATGCCTTTGCTGACCTTTTCAACACCTGTTTATACTCTCGTAGCACCATGAATCTCTTCCTCACAGCACTCATCACTATTGTAATTTAACATTTGTTTTTGTGACTCTTTGATTAATATCTACCTTCTTTACTCACTATAAATTCTCTGGGGCCAGAGAGCTTGTCTTTCCTTTCTCCTTTTTGCATGATCGTGATCTTCCTCACACTTGGCTCAGGGAAAGACAAATGGACAAATTTATAGTCCCAGTATTGGCAACTTCATCTGGCTTAGGTCGGATGTATTCTTTGTGCAGAATCAAATGGGTCTGACCACTCCCACATTGCTCAACACAAGCATGCGATAGAGTTACTCGCAGACAAAGGAGAAGGGCCACAGTTAGCCAATGGCTTGATTTCAGCAGAAGAGAAAGGTTGGGCTTGGCTGAATCTACGGCAACCTTGGCTGTTGTTCTACTAGCATGAAGGAGAATAAGTTAAGTTCTGTAGAAGCCCAAGGGGCAAAATATTTTAGGGCAATATTTTAGCCAACTCCAGGGTCCCCAGGAATCACATGAGAAGCATTTTGAAAGACACCCACGTGTGTGTGTGTGTGTGTGTGTGTGTGTGTGTGTGTGTATGTGTGTTTTCAGACTCCTTCCGAATATCTCTGTCTCTTTGAACTGAGAACCATTTCTCTGGCCACAAAGGGAAAATGCCAGGTGTATCAGAAAAACAAAAGCCAGCCCATGGGTGCACAATGTGAATGTACTGCATGTTTCAGATAGGTGCTGTTTCTGATTTTTACAATGACTATATTCAAACATTATTTATTTTGATGACTGAGGTTTTTGCTGACCTTCTTCAATTTTGTACCAGAAGTGACTATGTTATCTGCCTCACCCATTCCTGGCCCTTAGAGAACGCACAGATACAGCAGGTACCCAGCACCCAGCACAGAGGGGACTCTCATCAGGCGTCAGAGAAACGCAGCTTCTAAGCTCATCGCCCTCATTTCAGTGGGGCCACGTGAGCGGCGCAGTGGAAGCTCCGAGACAGCAGGGCCAGTTCGGCCATGCTGAGCAAGAGCTGGTGACATCGGAGCGGGTCTTGAAAACAGAGTAGGGGTTTGTCAGGCAGAGAAAGGGAAAGAGTCTTCCAGAATAATATTGTGCAGAAAGTAAGACATTCTGCACGACTGGAACCGGAATGGGTGGAGGGGCTCTCAGTGGGCAAGTCTGACGCAGGAGGGGCTGGAAAGCCCAGCTAAGGGCCTGCAGTTCAGTCCAGTGGGTGTGGGTCAGGCCAAAGGTATTTAAGCAAATGTCCACTGACTTCTGCAGAGCACACTGCCTTAGCCTTCGTTTCCAAGACTGTACAGTGGAAACCATCACCTCCTCTGGGAGAATTCAGTGAGAGGTGAGTGTGAAATTTGGAATCTGTAAGGGCCATGCCAGTGCCTAATGGTGTAAGATTCCCTTACACTCTGTGATTATTCAGTCTTCCAGTCTGACTCTGAGAAGACCCCTGCGAACGAGTTCATATAATATGGGGAGTCATTCTAATGACCCTGAAAAAAAATTTTCAGCCAACGGGGAGAGGGAGGAGAAGACAGCCACAGCCCGTACACGCTCTGTCCTGATCCTCCTCCTCAGCTCTGTACGTGTGTGGTGGCTGTCTCCAGCATCACACCTGCCACCCCACTGCCAGTGCCTGCAGAAACAGCCAGACAGGGTGTGTGTGTGTGTGTGTGTGTGTGTGTGTGTGTGTGTGTGTGTTAGTGAGGGGGTTCCTCTTCATTTCTCAGGAGGGAGACATCACAAGTTGCATCAGTGAGGGCTCAAGCAACTCATCACATCACAGACACAGTGAGCAATTAGAGCCGATGCGCTGACCCCACAAGCGAAGCGTGGTCAGTGTCGCTAGCACCTGCACTCAGGTGTCGCAGTCATTCAGCCGTTTCACACCTCCAGGTGGTGCACACTCAGGCATCGGACTGCTCATTCACACGGGCACCCAATAAGACGTCCAGGCTTCCTCAGTGCCACCTACTCTCAACTGCCGCCTGCATTCAACGGTGGCCCAATTCCATGACTGGGGGCAGTGTATAAGTAAGAGGAGGACCCTCGTTTTCTTATGGAGTCATTTTTCTTTCTCAGAAAAGTTTCTTCAAATGTTTTGGCTGGAGGCCACTGCTGGTTTTTTTTTTTTTTTTTCCTTCTTTTTGCTTCTTTCTGGGAATACCTGTGCTTCAGAGCATGGGTCTGTCAGGATTCCCACCTCACAGATGAGCAAACTGAGTCTCAGGACAGCAAACTGCCCCCTACCAGCTCCTGAAGTAGAGAGAACATCTGGTCAGGCCTGCCTGTAATGCCGTCTACTCGTCTTCCAGCTACGGCCCTACCTACCCCAGGGAGTTGGTCTGCCTCTGCTGAGCTCGCTGGGGATCAGTTTTCTCATCTGTAAAATGGGAGTTATTATAATAGTGTCCAGGGCCAGACAATGAAAAACCCAGAAAAGCGGATACTTCTGTGTTCAAAGGTGTGTGCTTTAAATATTCTATATTCACTTTGTGGGGGGTAGTTTAGGAAATGGAGGTGATTTAAGAGATGATGCTGAGGTTTCCACTAGACAAGGAGACACTGGGCCTGGGCTGGTGCTCTGAAGGGCTCTGGCTTCTGAGGGGTTTGGGAGGTGGGGGCACGTGGATGGCAGAAGAATCGCTTACATTGCTTTCTCTGTGCAGGGACCTGACTTAGCTTCACATTTCTGATTTATTCTAATGATGTTCTAGTGCCCCTTAAAGATTGGGGCCTTGGGCAGTGGCCTGGCTGTGAGAATTAGATAAGAAATGCATAAAAAATGTAGGGTGAGGCTTGGCTTATAGTACATGCTTCATAAAAAGCAAAACTGGTAGCTGAGCCCCAACTGTAATTCCCCAGCCCCATGCTGATGAGTTCAGCACTTGCTTCAGGTTCTGTACTCTCGGCCCCAAAGCCACAGTGGCCCTGCCCCCCACGGTGAGGAGTCCTTTCTGATTTCCCAAACGGTAGACGCTGAGCCCCCAGGGTTGACAGCGATCCTGCCTCCCGCCCAAAGGTGGATGGTTTGGCTGCCGAGTTCCCCGAAAATTGGTTCCGCATGTTGCCGACATCAGGCCTGAACGTTTGCTCAGCACACAGCCATGAGGGCCCTCCGGGGAGGCTGAAACCCCACACCAGCCCCGCCATCCGCCCCCAGCCACAGGCTGCCAAGCCGCTGCCCACAGCCAACTCCCAGGGCCAAGTGGTGGGAGAGCCGGGCACTGCCACGGGCAGGGGCGTCCTGGAGGTTCTCCCGGCCCCCCAGGCGGCGGCCCCGACGCCACCTGGTGGCTGCAATGGGAACTGCACCAGCATGGCAGCCCCTCTCTTGTCCAACCCCGGGGAACAGGGGTGTGTGTGTGTGTGTGGGGGGGTTGCTTGCAGGGCAAATTCACAAAAGATGGTCCTTCTCCCATTCCAGGAACTCCCTGGGGCTGGGGAATGCGGTTCCCAAAGCTGGGCTATTTTTAAACATCAGCATCCGCCATGCAGATGCTCTGTTTATGGCTGATGTTCCAAGCCTGTGAGAAGCCGTGCACTTAACCAAAGGCAGATGCAGGACGGGAGTAATTAGGGTGGGCTATTCCCAGGCCTGGGCAGCTGGGCAGGGAGAGGGCCGCGGGCCACCCTCAGCCTGAGGTTTCTACTCCTCAAGGAGAATCTGGGCCTGATGAGCCCCTCGGGATGACTGGAGAAGCTGAGGACGAGAGGGAAAGCCTCTTACTACCCGCTGCTTCCTTATCATCATTGTCAAGAATCTTTGCCTTAACAATAGCTCTTTACAAAGGGTAGGTGTGATTTTTCCCATTTGGCTGATGAGGAAGCTGAAACTCAGAGCCATTAAGATATTCATTCAAGGCCACCTAACTTTTTCAGAGTTTTTTGAGATTTTTCCAACAGGAGAATATGTCCAGATATCCCACCTGTCATGGCTTCCGGTCACTTTCAGGACTAAAGCCCTTCAGCATCTGTCCAGTTTGTCCCATGAGAGCCTGGGCCTTGCCGCTGGTCATCCTCTGCCCCTCTCTCTCCCCTTGCTCTTTACATATCCCAGAGTTGTCCTAGCCCCGTGCCACCACCTTTCAGAACCTTCCCATGGGTTCTTTCTCTTTGTTCTCTTCCTTCTTGCCACCACCTCCGTGGGCCCCGATCTCAAAACGCCTGTAACATGATTCCAGAACTGATGACCGCTTGGCTCAGGTCCTCTTTGTCCCTCTATCTCTGCTGCGAAGCGTGAGCCTGGCTCGGGAGAGCTTTGTGGTTGCTGACTGAGCCGTGAGTGAACGTGTGAGCGCTGGGGCTGCTGGGCCCCGTGCGGGTGGAGCAGACGGAAGGGAAGGAGAGGGTGCCGTGTGAGTGCGTGAGGGCCCGCGGGGCCCCTCTGAGAGGAGACTGTCTAAAACAAGGCAAGGCAGTATGAGCGAGCTGCCAACCAGGCCTGCAGGATTAGGGCAGGCTTGATGGGGACCATCCTGGAGGAGGAGGGACAGATGGTGATAATGAGGAAGAGCAGCGTGAATCTGGGGAGCTGGGGGCATCAGGAGCAGATAGTGCAGCTGGGGCAGGAAACCCAGCAGGGATCTCCAGCATGAAGGGCAGCCACCCCCACAGATGTGTTCCCACCAGCTCCTAAGTCAGTGCTGGGCAAGGCGGGCTGTACATCAGAGGCCGCCCCCCGCCCCAGCCCATCCTGGGATGCATGACTTTAGGTGGGCAGCCAGTCATGCTGGGCTGAGGATTAAGGGGAGGTTTCCTACCTCCTCTGTCTTCACAACTGACAGCTGCCTTCGTTTCCCTGACTATCACTTTGGCTTCATCAGGAGTTGAACCTGGCCCGAACCCCTTGTAACTGGCTTAGTCCCAGGATTGAGCCAAGCTCCTGTTAGCTTCTGCTGTCCCTTCAGCTGTGTCTGAGCCTGGCCTTGAGTGGCCAACACCCTGCCTATTACCCCGACGCTGAGAGCTTCCAATGCTGAATCCTCAAACCCTCTCGGCTGCAGCCCTAGTGCAGGTAGGTGCGCCTCCATCTCCTTGCCCGCCCTGTATCTAGCTTCTCTCCTCTTTCTCTGGTTCTCTGGATCTGAGGTTGCAGTGTGCTTTGTGCCTGAGAGTGGCGGCCGGACTTTGAGAGGCCTTGGACCCCAAGCCAAAGGTGTGTCTATTGTGCAGTCGGTTTCACAGCCCCTGTGGGCTCCTGTGGGTGTGCCTATTGCAGACAGGGAGGCGCTGGAGGCCAGTGCGGCAGCCCTGGGGTGACTGAGGGGGCCTGAGTGAAGGGTGAGTGTGCTCTGAAGGCCAGAGCTCACCCTGGTCAAGGGTAAGAGACAGGGAAGACCTAAGAAAACATCTGCACTGAGAAACCCTTCACTGCACAGAGGAGGACACGCCAGAACAGTGGGGACAGGACAGTCGCCGGTGTTACACGGCACATCCACGGCGCCTGCCCCTAGTCAGCAAGAGTGTCTGGCTTCTCAGGAGCTCTCTCAGGCTCCTCCATCACTCCCCAGCATGCAAAAATATGAACTTTGGATTGAGGCAGGTCTGGGTTTCTGTCCCAGCACTAGCTCCCTGGACAGGCCAGTTCACCTCTCTGAGCATAAGCATTTTTACCTGTTAGAAACAGACAGTGCCAGCTTCTCACAGGACCTTTAGAAGGACTTAATGAGGTACCAGTCATTAACGTGCCCTGGAGAGCCCCTGGCACCTTGCAGGGCCTCCTAATACTTCCCTGAGACCTTTTTAGCTGCTAGAGAATCCAGGGATCATTAGAAAGAGGCAGCAGCTAGTTGGATGAGCACACGGGGACGTGCCCAGAAAAGGGGACAGGAGACAGCCAGACTCTCCCATCAGCCCTGGAGCCACCTCTCCAGTCTGAGGCTGGAAGAAGCCATGCGGTGGGCAGTGGACTAGGCTCCGGGCCCAAGAAGTAGCGCTGCAGCATGTCCTGTGGTCTCCGGAATGCCCCCAGCTCTGCCAGGAAAAGCTACAAGACCTTTGAACTGGTCAGGCTCTGGGCTTCTTGCTGGGGCTCGGGAGGCAAATATTTGGGCAGCCAGTGGCTGTGTCTGGGGCCTTCTGTCCTCCCTGCTGGGTCAGCGTGCACCAGGGGTGCCCAGCTGTGAAGGCAGCGAGGCCGCAGCTCCCAGGCGCCTGCAGCGGAAGCCCCTGGCCAGGACGGAAAATGCCGCTGGGCCGCACAATCCATCCTGTTGTAATCCCCAGAGCTGGCGTCACCGGGGCCCGTCCAAAAAAATGTGTCGTGCAGGGGCTGAACTCATACTTGTGTGTCTGCCACGGGAGCAGGGGGAGCGGTGGGGACCGCCGAGGCCCATAAAAACAACCCCAAACGTTTCATTTGCTTTTTCACTTTTTGGTTACAGACCACTTGGCTGCCGTGCCAGCTGGGAGCCCGGCGAGCGCGGCGTCGGGGGGCGCGCTGAGTGCTCTGTTTGTAGGAAACTGCCAAAATGTTAGGACAAAGTGGTAGGTGTTTGTGCTGCAGATAATAACGGACGGGCTCCTGGGCGGGGGACGCCTTGTGATTATGGCCTGGGCTCCTCTCCTCCGGGAAACGCTGCCGCGCCTTGAGAGAGCAGCAGGGCTTTCCGGAGCGCACCCGCGGCCCAGCAGCCCGGCAGCCACGGGCGGGGGCCCAGGAAGCGTCCAGGCCCGGGAGGGGTGGGGCCGGCTGCTGCTGTTGATCCGATTCTTGGGATTTACCCTCCCTGGCCAAAAAAACCTATTCCTCAGAACATTCCAGAACCCACTGTACTGTTGAAGGAACAGAGGCCTGTTCAAAATGCCAAGTGCCTGGGTGTCCTGCTTTGGGGACCCTGAGGAGGCTGTCCTGCAAGGGCTCAGCCTGGTGGGGGGTGCGGTGGGGTCGGGAGGGGGAGGAGGCTGTCCTGCAAGGGCTCAGCCTGGTGGGGGGTGCGGTGGGGTTGGGAGGGGGAGGAGGCTGTCCTGCAAGGGCTCAGCCTGGTGGGGGGTGCGGTGGGGTCGGGAGGGTGAGGAGGCTGTCCTGCAAGGGCTCAGCCTGGTGGGGGGTGCGGTGGGGTTGGGAGGGGGAGGAGGCTGTCCTGCAAGGGCTCAGCCTGGTGGGGGGTGCGGTGGGGTCGGGAGGGGGAGGACTAGGGAGGATGGCGCAGATTCTGATGGAAGAGGGCGTCTTCCCGAGTGTGTGTGAGAAGTGAGAAGGTGGGCCTGACTCGTGTCTGGGGAGCAAGGGACTGCTCCTTCTGAAGCCGTGTCCCCCTGTGTCACTTCTCAGTTTCTCAAGGAGAGAATGAGTCAACCCACTATTTCTGAAGGTCCTGCCAAAGTGTTAGGACAAAGTGGTGGGTGTTCGTGCTGCGGAGCCCTGGGTGCAGAGGCACTGAGCACTCTCGCCCCTCACACCCTTTGAACGTGTGTTCGTGCACGTGTGCACGGCGACTTTGTGCAGCTCGTCCCCAGTGGTGAGGGGAAATTGAAGGTATCTGTACCATCTACTAGGCATTAATTGATTGATTCATCAAATTTACTGGGTGCTGACTCTTTGCCAAGGTTCTAATCTGGACATTGAGGATACAGTAGTGAATAAAACCAGAAAACAATCCCAGTCCTCACGGAGCCTACGTGGTCATGAGAGCGACAGACAAATAGAAATGAGTGTGTGGACAGAGAATGCACCGTGAGATGTGAAGAGAGCAGAGGGACGATGGCAGGTTTCAGAAGGCAGAGCAGCATGGAGGGGCAGAGTGGGGGGAGGGGGGAGGGGAGATGCCGGGGTGGGAGTGGGGGACTGCACACCCAAAGTCTCGGCAGCCTGTGGAGGTCACAGTCAAGGTAGGAGACAAGAAAAGGAAGGTACCATTTGTCCAGTGTGGTGCGAGAGAAGACGCGGGACATTGTACCTTGTATGTCAGTACCAAGGCAAGAAGCCACCTGGGGTGGCCATTCCTAGGCCCCTGAGACAGAGGAGGAAACTGAGGCTCAAGGAGGCTGCTGGTGGGAATTGGCACCAAGGCCCGCCCGACCCGAGGCCTGTGGCCTCCTGCACTCTGAGTTTGCCTCTGGAGTGTCGGTGGTGGAGCTCGCTAGTCTTGGAGTCAGACGGAACTGGCTTTGAACCCTGCCACCCACCCCGACTGGATGTGTGATTTGCAGAGTGAATTTATTTATTTTAGCTCCAGTTTCCTCATTCCCTGTAGGGTTTTTATGAACAATAGATAAGAAATATCTTGCTGTAAAATGTGCGTAAAACCCTCAACATAATGCCTGGCACAAGGGCCCCTCTAAATGGCTACACCGATGTTGGCATTCTGGTGGTCTCCCATGCGCGAGGGCCTGTGGCAGCGGAGTGCGACCGCCCAGCTCCTCTGGGTGCGGAGGCCGCAGGTGGCCCTCGTCACTGGGCGGTCAGAGGCCGCAGGTGGCCCTCGTCACTGGGCGGTCAGAGGTCGCAGGTGGCCCTCGTCCCTGGGCGGTCAGTCTTCAGCAGGGCTCTGCAGCTCTCCGGGAGGAGCTCCCGAGCCCTGGCTCTCTCCGCTGGGACACACATCCTGCCAGCTCTGGTGTCCTAGAAGCCCTGAATCTGTCAATGATGCTGATGAAACAGCCTCTAGGGAGGGCGCTGGACTTGAGCCCCACCTCTGAGCTTTGCGCCCTGTCCCCACCAGGTCTCAGCCACTGTGTCTGTGGACAGAGAAGTGTGCGACAGCAAAGGCTAGTGCAGTGTCCAGGGACCCATTTCTGCTCCCAACTGGTGATGAGTGGGGTGACTGAGGGCAGGTCCTTCAGGGGCGGGGAGCCTACTGGGCACACATGCTTCCCGCTGTGGGCATTGTGCTCTGCCCATGCTCTGTGTTGAGCCCGGCCTCTCTCTTTCAGGATTCTTATCTGAGAGCAGGGAAGATGGTGTTTCCAACTGTGCGATTACAGAGTTCATCTCTGTGAGACCCATTTGTTTGCTGAATTCCCTAACTTAGTGTCTCCAAATAGAGCCCCTAAAAGTCACTGCAAATTTAAAATGCATGCCAATCTACTAGAAATCCTATTGTTAGCCCCAAGAAAGTTTCTCATGACCTTGAAGTGTGGAAAGAGAAGGATGGTGTGGAAAGAGAAGGATAGTGTGGAAAGAGAAGGATAGTGTGGAAAGAGAAGGATGGTGTGGAAGAGACTGGAAATTCTCCTCCAGTGTCTGTCCCCCTTTCAGCATCGGTAGGAGTGTAAACTGGATATTTGACTGCTCAGCTCAAGCCTGTAGCTCTTAGCCTCCACTGTGACTGTGTGTGGTCATGTAGCTAAGCTGTGCAGCGGGACAAGGGAAAGGGGTAGGAACATTCTCTGGATGATGTCCTTCAGGGGAAAGGGGAGCCCCTGTCCCTCCAGCCTGTTTCCTGGAACCCGGAGCTGGTGGCAGCCATTTGGACCCTCAGGTGAGGATAACACCCAAGGGATGGCAGGACAGCAGATGGAGAGACCCCGGGCCACTGACGTTATGGAGCCAAAACGTTAAGCCTGGGTTGCTTGTTACATGACAGAAAATACACTTCTTTCTTATTTAAACTACTGTTAGTTTGAGGTTTCATCACAGCAGCTGAACCTCCATTTTCCTTAAGATAGACGGGACTTTGGGGTCTCTTGACCATCTCCAGTGTGCTAATGTTAAAAAGAGGCTGCTGAGCCAGAGGGCAGACCCGACTCCTGCAATGAAGAATCCTAGCACTGCCAGCAGCAGCTTCTTACATCCACGATGCCGGCATATCTCCATATGTAGCTCTTCATGAAGCCACAGGGGGTGCCTTGTAGATGAGGCTCAGAATGGCGGTTTGTCCAAGATCACATGTAAATACGTGAAAGAGCCAAAGTCAGAGCTCATGGTATCTGATTCCTAATCCAGTCTCCTTTTCCCAACAACAAAGCTTCCTGTCCATCTATAAATCTATAAATAATGTGTGAAGCATGTGTGTGTGCGTGTGTGGGGGCAGGGAGGGGAGGAAAGGAGAGTTATAATCCTGCTCCAGTCTTTAAATGGGGACATCAAAGTAGCAGGCAGGGGGCTGTGGCAGGGGGCTGTTCCTCCAGGGACAGCTGGAGGAATCGCTCTTGCTGAATGTAGCCTGCTGCTCTTTGTCCTCTGGCCTCAGCCTCTGCCCTCTAGGGCTGCTCAGAACAAGGCTGTCCCTTGGTCCCCAAGGCTCCTTCGGGGATTTAGTGGTGTGATTCTGCAGGGAGCGGGTCTGGGAGCCTGAGAGACCAGTAGATGGCCAAAGTAATCCAAGAGGCCAAGTCTGACTTCTTCACGTGCCGAGTGACACTAACCCTCCCTCCCTCCTTGGGTTTCTATGAGAATCGAAAGACTAGTGCATGTCAGGGTGCTCTATAAAGTAAGTGCCGTCCCAATGCTCATGAAGTCAGTTAATAAGACTAGAAAATCAAGGGCTTGTCTGGTTTGTACTGGATTCAGAACATTGGGAATAATTGATGTGTAACTACAAAGGGTGTGGTCCCCTTCAAGTGTCTTGGCTGCTTTGCGTGTCTGGGCAGTGTCTGGGGGGTGGGGGGTAGGACGGCGGTAGGAGCTTGGAGCCCTCAGCTTGGTAGGTGACCTTAAATGAGTCATTTAGCGTCTCTTTGCCTTTATTTTCTCATCTGCAATAATCAGTTGACAGTAGAACTACTCTGAGATGATTTTTTATTTATTTTTTACATTTAAAATCACCTTTATTGACAAATTTGGGATACAAATGGACTGTGCAGAATAAAAACAGTTCCAAGAGAATAAAATGTAACATTAAAACAGGTTAATATTCTTCACCATCATCATCTCCCTCGACACTATCTACTCCAACCTCCTCATAATCCTTCTCAAGGGCAGCCGTGTCCTCACGTGCCTCGGAGAACTCTCCCTCCTGCGTGCCCTCACCCGCATACCAGTGGACAAAGGCACGCTTGGCACACATCACATCCCACTTGTGGTCCAGGCGAGCCCAGGCCTCGCAATAGCTGTGGTGTTGCTCAGCATGCACACAGCTCGCTGCACTTTGACCAGGTCTCCCCCAGGGACCACAGTGGGAGGCTGTAATTAATGCCAACTTTGAAGCCAGTGGGGCACCAGTCCACAGGCTAGATGCTGCGCTTGGTCTTGATGGTGACAATGGCTGCATTGACATCTTTGGGAACCACATCACCTCGGTACAGCAGGCAGCAAGCCATGTATTTACCGTGGCGAGGGTCACATTTCACCATCTGGTTGGCTGGCTCAAAGCACGCATTGGTGATCTCTGCTACAGTAAGCTGTTCATGGTAGGCTTTCTCAGCAGAGATGACAGGGGCATATGTGGCCAGAGGGAAGTGGATGCGGGGATAGGGCACCAGGTTGGTCTGGAATTCAGGGCTCCATCAAACCTGAGGGAAGCAGTGATGGAGGACACAATCTGGCTAATAAAGGTGGTTAAGGTTAGTGTAGGAAGGGCGCTCAATATCGAGGTTTCTACGACAGATGACATAGATGGCCTCATTGTCAACCATGAAGGCACAGTCAGAGTGCCCCAGGGTGGTGTGAGAGGTGAGGATGGAGTTGTAGGGCTCAACTACAGCTGTGGAAACCTGGGGGGCTGGGTTAATAGACTTCTTGCTGTAATCAACAGAGAAACATTCCATCAGCAGGGTTGTGAACCCAGAACCAGTTTCCCCACCAAAACTTTGGAAAAACAAGAAGCCCTGAAGACCTGTGCACTGGTCAGCCAGTTTCCGAATTCAGTCCAAGACGAGGTCAATGATCTCCTTGCCAATGGTGTAGTGCCCACGAGCATAGTTATTGGCAGCATCTTCCTTGCCTGTGATGAGCTGCTCAGGGTGGAAGAGCTGGCAGTAGGCACCAGTGCAAACTTCATCAATGACTGTGGGTTCCAGGTCTACAAACACTGCCCTAGGCACATGCTTGCCAGCGCCTGTCTCACTGAAGAAGGTATTGAAGGAGTCATCGCCCCCTCTAATAGTCTTGTCACTTGGCATCTGGCCATCGGGCTGGATGCTGTGTTCCAGGCAGTAGAGCTCCCAGCAGGCATTGCCGATCTGGACACCAGCCTGGCCAATGTGGATGGAGATGCACTCATGCATTGCTGTGACTTATAAAGCTGCAAGGGGCTTGAGAAGGTAAAACGGAATGGAGAGCGACAAAAACCTCTTCCTAACAGACCACAAGGAATCCAACGGAAAAGACTACTCTGAGATGATTCTTAAAAAATCTCTTAGAAGCCTTAATTCTGTTTATATATTTTCTAAATTGTTGGAGTAAGATTTTTCTTATTCCTGTTTTGGGTTTTTATATTTCTTTTCATAAGGAGATTGGGCAGCACTTTTCTTTTTCGTTTTTCCTACTATTCTGTGGTGGTTTTGGTAATGATATTATACTTCAGAGAATAAGTCTGGGCGTGTGGCAAACTGCTGGATGATACTCCAGCTCTGAACTCCCATTTTCCTGGACACAATTATATAGCCAGACGCTACAGTTTCAGCCTCTGTTGGGCTGAGTGTGGCCCATCCATATGATTAAATTAGCACCAATGCAACATGGATTTAAAATAAAATTGCTTGTCCTAGACTCTTTCTCTTTCTGCCAGCTGGCAGAGAAATGTGTCCATGACCAAGCTTCAACCATGTAGATGAGGACGATATCCTAAAGAATGATCGGACATCAAAATGGAACAGACTGCAGTCTCTGAATTCCTCGGTAGAGCAGATCTGCCTGGCCAGCCTGGTGGTCGTGGTGGTGGTTTGGTTGTTTGGTTATCTTTGTTACTATGGACTTACACCTTAATTACACAATAGGAATATGTTTGAAATGGGTTTAGAACTACTATGTTATGGCTTAACATGAGGTCAGTTTTTAATTACGTGCTTCCTAAGAAGTGCACCAACTAATTACTGGGCCTAGAGTTTTAAATAGCTGATTAGTCTGTCCAAATGTCTATATCTTCCCTAAGGGTTTGTCTGCTTGATCTGTCAATAGTTAGCGAGATGTGTTGAATTCTTACACTATGAAGGTAATCCTTTACTTTTTTTCTATATTTCTAACAAGTTTAAAGTTATATTATTAAGTGAATGTAGTAAGTTAATAGACCTTATAACATCCTGAACCTTTTATCATGGATTGACTCCATTGCTTTTTTGTCTTAAAGTATAATTTTATATCAATATAGCTACCTCAAATTTACTTAGTTAAACTTGATCTGGTATATATTTATATTTTTCCACCCTTTTACTCTCCTCTACCCTTTTGTGTCCTTATATTTTAGATCTTTCACTTTTAAATAGTATATACTTATATTTTTTTATCCAACCTTCTAAGCATTATATTTTAATGGGTGAGTTTAGTCCATTTATATTTGTTGTGGTTATTGATAAATTTGTGTTTGTTTCTTACAGTTTACTTTTTCTCTTTGCTTTGACTTTTCTGTACTTCTTTTTCCTGCTTTATTTTTATTGCTTTTTATGGTTATTATTGGCCTACTTTTAAATTTTTTGTTCATTTCTACATTTTTCTAAGTCATACATTAAATTTCTGTAATTTTAGTATTGCATTTGCTTTTTACCTTGTGCACTTAACATCATAAAACAATATCTGAACATTTCTCCTCAATAGTATGAGAAACAGCACAAAAATGTGAAATGCTTTAACATACTCTCCTTTCTCCTGACCGACATGACATTGTCATTGAACATTTTAGGTCTGTCCTTTTTTAACCTCATATATTATATATTCTTATATTGTTGTTGTGATGATTATATTTTCCTTGGAGACAATGTCTAGTTTGTGTCTATTACATGCCAATTTCTTTGTTCTTTGTTACACTTTTGAGATGATCTTTCTTCTTTCTAAAGTACATTATTTAGAAGTTCTTGGCCCTGGCCAGTTGGCTCAGTGGCAGAGTGCTGACCTGGTGTGTGGATGTCCTGGGTTCGATTGCTAATCAGGGCACACAGGAGAAGTGCCAATCTACTTCTCTACTTCTCCCCCCTCCCTTGGCTCTCTCTCTCTTTCTCTTCCCCTCTGGCAGTCATGGATCCATTGATTTGAGCACACTGGCCTCAGGTGCTAAGGATGGCTCCATGAGGCCACCACCTCAGGCATTAAAAAGTAGCTTGGTTGCAAGCATCAGCCCCAGATGGGCAGAGCATTGGCCCCAGACAGGGGTTGTCAGCAGGATTCTGGTTGGGGCACATGTGGGAATCTTTCTATCTCTCTTCTTCTCAAAAAAACCCAAAAACTTTTGGAGAAGGTAAAATAATTATAAACTCAGTTCTTGTTTATCTGAAATGTATTTTACTCTTATCCTTGAAAATAGTTTTTGTTTGTTTGTTTTTGGCAAATTCCTTTCTCCCAGCACTTGATGACCTGATTCTGCTGTCTTCTGGCTTCCGTTACTGCTGAGCGTTTTGCTATCTATGTAACTGTCATTCCTTTGGAGATGACCTCCCTTTGCTCTCTTACTGCTGTTAGGATCTTCTCTGTCATTAATTTTTCTGCATGCTCACTGAAATATTATCAGTGTAAATTCATTTAGCTTTGTTTAATATTTTTGTGTTTCTGCATCTGTGGAATCATAACTTTTCATCAGTTCTGGAAAATTTCAGCAATTATTTCTCTGAACACTGGCTCTCTTATTCCTCTTGCTCTTGTCACTCTATACTTATCATTTATCCTCGTATTTGTTCCGTCTTCCTGTCTGACCTGTCTTCTCATAAATTTCTTGAGTGCTATCTTCCAGATCACCAATTTGCTATTCAATTGTGTTCAATCTGTTGTTTAATCTATCCACTAAATTTTAATTTCAGCAATTTAATTTTTATTTCTAAAAGTTCCGTGTTACTCATTTTCATATTTGCCTGCCTATTTTTGATAGTTTCTTGGTCTTTGCTTATTTTTAGCTCTATATTTCTATTCTTTCTTTCTTTAATATAGAGTTATTTTATAATCTGTATATTATAATTCCAATATATAAAGCTTTTGAAAGTCTAAGTTAATTTGCCATTCTGCTGACTTTCACCCATATGTCTGGTAATTTCTAGTGTATGCTCATTTTGAATTGAACTTAGAACCAAGTCAGACTTAGATTGAGAGGTTAGTTTTTCAGAGGCAATTGATATCTGTTTCTGCGGAGAGCCACAGGGCTCCAGAGATCTGGATTTGCTTTAGTTCCCTTCAAAGACCCCTAATTAAAGTCAGCATCTTGGTCTCAGATCTTTGACCTTGCCTTCTATACAGGGCTCAGTCTTCTTGTCACAGCATTGGCATTTGCCCACAAGGAAACTCTGCCTTTACCTGTGAGTTTTAATTTTCTGATCTTTCTCTCTTTTTTTGCCCATGTTTGGCCATGGACATTTCCCTGACTTTCTGGGGAGCCCTGCAATGCAGTAAGAATTCAGTTTGCTTAAATTAGTGCAGGATCCAGTGGGAGGGATTCTCTGAGTTTATTGGGGCCTCACTGCCAGGTAGAGAAGCAGCACACAGATACTGCACTCTCACTGAACCCCTTTGGTGGAAACAGGGAGCATAGGTTGGTCAGGGCACTTGGAGCTATGTGGGCTGGGGACAGGACAGGGTCTGGATGCTGGGTGGTTCAAACATGGGTTTACCCAAGTGGGCACAGGCACTACCTGGGTGAGGCCAGCACTACAGGAAGGACTAGGAAAGGGGGAGGAGGGACTGAAGGAAGGGTATACCACAGGGGTTGGTTTCCTTGGAATTGGGCTGGGATAGAAAGCCTTTGGGACAATGGGGCTTGTTCCTCATGGGGATCAGCTTGCTGCACAGGCCTGGGGTGCAACAATGGTTTAGAGAGTCAGGAAGCAGCCATGCAAATGTGCCTTTAGGGAAATCAAGGAGACCAGCATAGCACTGTTCCATTGGGCATTTGTTTATCTGCTGGGCATCCCTAGGCAGTTCAGTAGGATTTCAGGAGAGGCTGAGGTCAGTGTGGGTTGGAAAAGGTATACCAGGCTTTTGTCCCTGTTCTTTGCCCCATCTATTCCCTCTGTCTATGATGATCTCTTCACCATTTCCACCCTGATGAACTCCTATACACCCCTCAAAGCCCAGCTCATTGGCAGCCCCTCAGTGAAGCCCTCTCTGATTGTCTGGGTTGTTGGTGACTCCTCACAGCACTGACCACCATCCTTTTATTCTCTGCTTATCACCATGGTTACAGTGTATCTTCTGCTCAGCCAGCACATCACCGGGGCTTTGGGGAAGAAACCCGCCTTTCGTGTCCCAGCCTCACAGTGTGGCCTGGGCCTATGAGTGTGGACTCTGCAGCCAGAGGCCACCCCTTCTGCTTAATGCTGGGTCACTTTGCCACAGTTGCTTAATACCTTAGGTGTACCTCAGGTTCCTCACCTGAAATTGAACATAAAATAATACTTTCTCAAAGCATTGTTACAGAAGCTTAAAGATTGAACACTTGCCAGGTGCTTAGGGCCCCTAGCACTTAGAAGGTGCTCAGTCCGTGTGTCTGTCATCATCATGCATCTGCTCTGAGTGCCGAGGGCCAGGCACGACCATCATGAATAAACAGCCAAGCTGGTTCTTTTAGGCAGAGTCAGAGAAGCATATTCCTGGTAGGGATTTCTGATTTATATGAAGCTGAAACTCACTTGATGTAGTTTCAGTCCAAGGAGCGGCTCTCAGGGACAGCTGGGCCTGTGGGACAGAGAGTGCAGGGTCCGCCAGCTTGTCTGCAAGTGCTCTCTCTCATCTTCAGCTTCCTGCCTGTGCTCATCCTTCTCTCTCATGACCACTTGTGCCTGCTGTCCACACCTGGGGCTGCATGTGGCTCTGTTCTGATCAGCAGCACTAACAGATGCTGGAACCCTGGAGCCTGTCCCTGTGGCCAAGGGACCCCATGTCTCCAATCCACATCCTCAAGGGAAGTGTTCTGATTGTCCCAGCCTGCCTGAACAGCAGGTCTGCACCAGTGAGCTGCTGCTGGGAGCAGAGGGCGTGCTCACCTGATAACCACGCAGCCCAGGGAGGCAGGGAGAGAGTGTGGGCAGGGAGGCCACTGGGGGTGTCCCTGGTTGACAGGAGGACAGCTTGATAAGAGGCTCAAAGTCAGGACTCCACCCTAGGAGAGGACAACGAAGCACAAAACACCATGTAAGCTCTATCCCTGGACCTTGGGGACAGTCTCTGGGAGCCGGGAGCTAGGAGGCAGGCTTGGGCGGACCCATATCGGGGAGTAGTCCCCCCCAGTCCCGTGTGCAGAGGGAAGGTTCCGCCATAGCCTCCAGAGGGGACCCACCTAGCCTCACATCTGGCTCTGGGGCCGAGAAACTCTGCACTTCCTTGGAGGGACAACCACACAGCCCGTGTGTGCAGCTGTGGTGGCAGCTCCATGACTTGTCACGGAAGACTTGTCCCCGACGGCACCACGGCCGGAGTTGACCCTCATGCCAGTTGTGTCACTGGTGTCCCCCTGAGCCTCTGACGTCTGACTTGCTGAGATGCTAACATGGCCAGCCCGGCTCTGGACGCCCTCCCTCAGCACTCCAGCCCCTACAGGTTCCATTCCTGTTCATGGAGACCACCCCAGGCACCTGCTGCCTGAGGTCCAGACATGAACCTGCAGCGTTTAGGATGGTGATGATTATTTCCATCATTCAGAGAAGCAAACGGAGAACCAGAGAGTGAGGGGTTGCCTGAGGTCACAGAGCTCACAAGTGGTCGAACTGCGATTTGGACAAAGTTTCCTAAACACAAGTTCTGTGCTTTATTCCTGTGCTGCCTTTGATGGGTGAGGACTGGAGGCCACCTGCTCTTGGTAATCACCTTTTCCAGTTCATTCATTAAACAGAGCATGTTTACTGAGCACGTACTGTGTGTTCGACATCAAACATGGGCGTTGTGCTGGATACAAAGGTAAGTCAAATGGTCGTGCCCTCAGCTCACATCTACTCATTGCCGAGATTGAAAAAAAAAATGCATAATATCCATAAGTAAAGAGTCTTTGAATAACCAAGAGTTCATCTGCATACAACAAACTGGTTTCCTTTACAGCGGCTCTGTGTTGCCCAGGACCAAGTCCAGACTCCCTCCCCAGGCTCCCAAGCTCCCTCGAGGTCTGGCCCCACCTCCCTCTCCAGCCTCACCTTCTCTCACTCTCCCTCCACGCCCCCGCCACACCACACTGCTGCTAGTTCCCTGAAGGTGACTGTTTACTCTCTTTGCTTTGGCACCAGCTGCTGCCTGGAATGCCCTTCATCACCTTCCTTCCCTTATAAACTTCTGTTCTTTCCTCAGAGACTTCAACCATGCTCTAGTCTGTGAAGACACCACTGTCATTGTCATGTAATAACAGAAAAACACTCCCTTCTCCTATCCTATTCGTACTCTGAACAGTGAGGTATTGTGGGTGGAATGGTGGACTTCAAACGATACATCCACCCAGAATCTGGGACTGTGAACTTATTTTGAAAAAAGAGTCTTTGCAGATAAAATTACATTAAAGATCTCAAGATGATATCGTCCTGGATTAGGGTGGACCCTAACTCCAATGTTACTTGTCCTTACAAGGGAAAAGGTGAGGAAGATTTGACATAAACACAGAGGGTATGGCCAGAAGAAGATGGAGACAGAGGTGTGATGTGTCTACAAGCCAAAGAATGGCTGAGGATGGTCAGTAGCCCAGAGAAATAAGCCCCTAGAAGCTCGCAGAGAGACGTGGAGTGCATTCTTTCTCAGAGCTTCTAGAAAGAGTCAACCCTGCAAACACCTAGATTTTGAACTTTTAGCCTCTAGGACTGTGAGAAAAATGCAGTTCTGTTGTTTCAAGCCACCCAGTTTGTGGTAATTTACTGAGCCAGCCCTGGGAAATCAGTGAGTATTGTCTGCACAACACTGAAAACATTTGTTTGTTCACAGGCCTGTCCCAGCCACTGAGCTGTATGCAGGACTGGGTCACTTCCATTACTGCACCCCCAGCTCAGCTGCCATGACATGTAGCTGGTGCTTAATACGTGCTTGTTGACTTGAATTGGCAGAGGAAATTTGTCTGTTAGGAGTAATTGAAAGGGATCTGCTTCATGGAGTCAAACTTTGCGGAGTATTGAATAAAATAGCCTATTAGCATTGGCCAGGAGGGACAAATTTAGATTTGGTGGATCAATAAATAATCCGTCAAACATCTCCGGAACTGAGTCCACATCCAAATAGATGTGTAATGGCTGTTTGCTCCTCATTAAAGGACTTCAAGTATATAGAACAAAGTCCATTTGGAGAAGGAATAGGTGGGTCTCACAGAAGCCATTGTTCCAGGGTTGGCGCACTTGTCACTGGTAAGGTACTTTGTTTTGATTGTTCCTGCAGAGAAGCGGTTCCAACAGAGGCCCACGCCCAAGGCAGCGAAGGGGCATTGCAGGCACTGGGTGCTTGGGGGGTGTTGTGCTCCAATATCCTCATACCTTTCTTCTGTTAAATGATCCTTGGAATGTTTTTTGGGAAGTTGAATCTTTTCAACTTTCAGCTCTTTGAGGGTGGGGCTAACACCGCCCCCTTCCTGAGGTCACAGTGATTGGTTCAGGGATAGGCATGAGAATCATAGAGCCAATAAGATAAAAGACACTTTTGCTGAGAATTCTGGGACAAAGATATGTGCTTTTCCCCTTTGGACATAAACCCAGATGCCTGTAGGCCAAAGCCATCACACAGGTCACTATGATAAAAAGTCTAAGAAGACAAGGTCCAAACAATGGAAGAAAACAAGCCCTGCCAATATGGTGTGAGCTCCTCAGGTTGCAGCTGAAGCTCCCCTCAGACTTGACAGTTTTTTGAGTCCCTTAATTTCTTTGTATTATTCTGGTTTGAGTTGGAGTTTCTTTAATTTGTAATAGAGCCCTAACTATTATATGAGTGATGTAATGGGTCCAGTTACTCCAAAATCCAGGTAAATAAAATAGCTTCATCAGAAAAGAGTACAGATTTTGACAGGTTTGTAGTTGGGGAAACCAGCATTGAGGTTGTGTCACTATCGATCAGCTATGTGACCCTATGGGAAATACTTAATTTTTATGAGCTTCAGTTTTCTCATCTATGACATGGAGATAGTATCTGCCTTTGGGGTTTCTGAGAACTAGAGATAGCACGTGCAAGTCACTTAGCTTGGTGACAAAACAAACACACTTTCCATGCATGGTCCTGCAGTGGGTACTGTGCCTTTCTTTGCCCGCTCTGGAAATACCAACTGTTTTCTGGACTTTTGAGTGGCCCTCAAAGGCATGTCTACATTTTTTAATTCGAGACATACCAGATTATTTTTTATTAGGTTGTTTTTATGTTTTTTGTTTTTTTACAGAGATAGAGAGTCAGAGAGAGGGATAGATAGGGACAGACAGACAGGAATGGAGAGAGATGAGAAGCATCAATCATCAATGTTTCGTTGCAACACCTTAGTTGTTCATTGATTGCTTTCTCATATGTGCCTTGACTGTGGGGCTTCAGCAGACTGAGTAACCCCTTGCTCAAGCCAGCAACCTTGGGTCCAAGCTGGTGAGCTTTGCTCAAAGCAGATGAGCCCGCACTCAAGCTGACGACTTTAGGGTCTCAAACCTGGGTCCTCCGCATCCCAGTCTGATGCTCTATCCACTGTACCACCGCCTGGTCAGGCAGGTTTTTTGTTTTTTTATGATTAAGAGTAATAAATGCTCATTGAGGAAAACGAGAACATATATAAAAGAGAAGAAATAAAAATCACCTATAGTCCTATGATTATGAGTTAATCATAGTTACTATATTCAGTGCTTAGGTTGTTTATAACAGTATTTGGCTTGAAAAAGGTTATACCCCACACATTCTTTTGGTATGTGGTCTTCAAAGGTTCTTGAGTTGATTGGGGAGAAATCTGCATAAAGGTCACAGAGCTGATTGGGAGGGAAGAGAAGATAGACAACTTGCCCATGTTCCATTTGAGGGTTGCTGGAGATGAACCACCTGAGGATAATGGGCAGGAAAAGGGCCCTGCAGTGGGTTCTGCTGCAAGTAACAGAGACTCAAACAAGCAGTAGCTTAAAAAAATAGAAAGGAATTAAAAAAATAATACATCATGATCAAGTGGGATTCATCCCAGAATCTCAAGGATGGTTCAACATACGTAAAACGGTTAATGTAATACATCATATCAACAAAACAAAGAACAAAAACCACATGATCTTATCAATAGACGCAGAAAAGGCTTTCGATAAAATACAACACAATTTTATGTTTAAGACTCTCAACAAAATGGGTATAGAAGGAAAATATCTCAACATGATAAAGGCCATATATGATAAACCATCAGCTAACATCATATTAAATGGCACTAAACTGAAGGCTTTCCCCCTTAAATCAGGAACAAGACAGGGTTGTCCACTCTCTCCACTCTTATTTAATGTGGTACTAGAGGTTCTAGCCAGAGCAATCAGACAAGACAAAGAAATAAAAGGCATCCATATCGGACAAGAAGAAGTAAAGGTATCACTTTTTGCAGATGATATGATACTATACATCGAAAACCCCAAAGAATCCACAAAAAGACTACTAGAAACAATAAGCCAATACAGTAAGGTCGCAGGATACAAAATTAACATACAGAAGTCAATAGCCTTTCTATATGCCAACAATGAAACAACTGAGAAGGAACTCAAAAGAATAATCCCCTTCACGATTGCAACAAAAAAATAAAATACTTAGGAATAAACATAACAAAGAATGTAAAGGACTTATATAATGAAAACTATAAACCATTGTTAAGGGAAATCGAAAAAGATATAATGAGATGGAAGAATATACCTTGTTCTTGGCTAGGAAGAATAAATATAATCAAGATGGCTATATTACCCAAAGCAATATACAAATTTAATGCAATTCCCATCAAACTTCCAATGACATTTTTTAAAGAAATAGAGCAAAAAATCATCAGATTTATATGGAACTATAAAAAACCCCGAATAGCCAAAGCAATCCTAAAGAAAAAGAATGAAGCTGGGGGCATTTCAATACCTGACTTCAAACTCTATTATAGGGCCATGACAATCAAAACAGCATGGTATTGGCAGAAAAATAGACACTCAGACCAATGGAACAGAATAGAAAGTCCAGAAATAAAACCACATATATATAGTCAAATAATTTTTGATAAAGGGGCCAACAACACACAATGGAGAAAAGAAAGCCTCTTCAATAAATGGTGCTGGGAAAACTGGAAAGCCACATGCAAAAGAATGAAACTGGATTACAGTCTCTCCCCCTGTACAAAAATTAACTCAAAATGGATCAAAGATCTAAACATAAGACCTGAAACAATTAAGTACATAGAAGAAGACATAGGTACTCAACTCAGGGACCTGGGTTTTAAAGAGCATTTTATGAATTTGACTCCAATGGCAAGAGAAGTGAAGGCAAAAATTAATGAATGGGACTACATCAGACTAAGAAGTTTTTGCTCAGCAAGAGAAACTGATAACAAAATAAACAGAAAGCCAACTAAATGGGAAATGATTTTTTCAAACGACAGCTCAGATAAGGGCCTAATATCCAAAATATACAAAGAACTCATAAAACTCAACAACAAACAAACAAACAATCCAATAAAAAAATGGGAAGAGGATATGAATAGACACTTCTCCCAGGAAGAAATACAAATGGCCAACAGATATATGAGAAGATGCTCATCTTCTTTAGCTATTAGAGAAATGCAAATCAAAATGGCAATGAGATACCACCTCACACCTGTTCGATTAGCTGTTATTAGCAAGTCAGGTAACAGCAAATGTTGGAGAGGCTGTGGAGAAAAAGGAACCCTCATACACTGTTGGTGGGAATGTAAAGTAGTACAACCATTATGGAAGAAAGTATGGTGGTTCCTCAAAAAACTGAAAATAGAACTACCTTATGACCCAGCAATCCCTCTACTGGGTATATATCCCAAAAACTCAGAAACATTGATACGTAAAGACACATGCAGCCCCATGTTTATTGCAGCATTGTTCACAGTGGCCAGGACATGGAAACAACCAAAAAGCCCATCAATAGATGACTGGATAAAGAAGATGTGGCACATATACACTATGGAATACTACTCAGCCATAAGAAATGATGACATCGGAACATTTACAGCAAAATGGTGGGATCTTGATAACATGATACGAAGCGAAATAAGTAAATCAGAAAAAAACAGGAACTGTATTATTCCATACGTAGGTGGGACATAATAGTGAAACTAAGAGACATTTATAAGAGTGTGGTGGTTACGGGGGGGAGGGGGGAATGGGAGAGGGATAGGGGGTGGGGAGGGGCACAAAGAAAACAAGATAGAAGGTGACAGAGGACAATCTGACTTTGGGTGGTGGGTATGCAACATAATTGAACGACAAGATAACCTGGACTTGTTATCTTTGAATATATGTATCCTGATTTATTGATGTCACCCCATTAAAAAAATAAAATTATATAAAAAAAAAATAGAAAGGAAGAGGAGGAAGAGACAGTGTTATTTTCCTCTTGTGTACGGACCTGGAGGTGAGCAATGAATGACTGATAAAATACCTCTGCTTCTCTCACCCTCCTTCCAGCTCATGCTTTTCCATCCCCAGAATGTGGTTCCCATTTCAGTGATCCAAGGTGGCAGCTAGAGCTCTAGACAGCACATCTGTATTCTAGGTAGCAGAATGGAGGAACTGATGAAGCAAAGGGGGAATAGTACATCCAGCTTTAAAGGATGGGTTAAGAAAGTTGTTCCTCTTCTGTTTGTATTTTATTGGCCAGAGCTTAGTCGCAGGGCCTACCTACTTTCAACAGAGAATGAGGAATATAGTGTATATTCAGGATACTAAAATATGGAGGTTATTTTGCTGTGGATAGCCCTGGGGCATGCTTGGGTAAGGAGTGATGGCAAGTGAAGTTGCTCAGGCTAGGACTTCTCCTGAGTGCACTCTGAGTGAGTCTCTGGCTATGACAAACACTGACATACCAGCTCAAGGTGACTAATGGTAACAAGAGATGGCCAGGACTGAATGATATATGTGAATAGTCCTGGAGGGGGATTATTCCTAATCCAGGATGGGAGAATAAAGCATAGACTTGCAATGGGGGATGGGAGCTTGGACCATGTTAATGGGACTGTTGAAAGAAATGTGATGGTATAGAGAATATACTGGATATATATGAAAATATTTTCCCCAAATATACTTCATATTTTCCTCTTTTGAAATGTAATATGGCCCTGGCTGGTTGGCTCAGTGGTAGAGTGTTGGCCCGGTGTGTAGATGTCAGGTTTGATTCCAGGTCAGGGCACAAAGGAGAAGTGATTATCTGCTTCTCCACCCCTCCCCCTCCCCTTCTCTCTCTCTTCTCTTCCTGCAGCCATGGCTCTATTAGTTTTAGCAGTTGGCCTCGGGGGCTGAGGATGGTTCTAAAAACATGACTTCATTGCTGAGCAACACAGCAATGGCCCCAGATGGGCAAAGCATCACCCCCTAGTGGACTTGTTGGGTGGATCCCAGTCAGGGCATATGTGGGAATCTGTCTCTCTGCTCCCACCACACTAATAGATAAATAAATAAGTAAACAAGTAAACAAACAAATAGACATGTAATAGATGTAATCATTTTCTTTTTACTGTATCCTGAAAATAGTTTGTGAGCTTTTTTGGTATCTATATTGTACTTATCTTTCTATTCTTGGCTGAATGTCTATTTCAGGGCCTGGCACATGGCAACATATTTATGTAACTGATCCAACATTGTCATCTAACTGTCATTGTTATTGATCATATAATATCTTATAGATGTGTTGCCCTGTAATTTATTTAACCCTTTTTCTGTTTTTAGATTCCAGGTTATGTTAATATTCTGCTATTATATAGAACACTGTGATGAACATCTTTGTACAAAAGACTTTCCATCTTTAAGAGTATTTTATTTGTGTAGATTAACAAAAGGAGAATTCCTAGAATAAAGGTTATATTAAAGACATTTTCTCAGGGATACCTGTGTGTTAGGAGAAAGGACCAAGGGAGATAAGGAAAGAAGAAAGTTTTCTAGGGGGACTTAATGGGAGAGAGATTCGGGGTACCCTCACGACAGTCTTATACTCTGGGTTACCTAACTATGTTTTCATCTTTATTCTATAGGAAGTAAGATTACATAAAAACACACTTAGTGACTGGCAACGAATATTTATACAAAACCTGTCACCATATTCTTGGGCCACTACTATAGTTCTGAGGAGAAATAGAGCTCCCTTGCGATTCCCAGCCTTTCACAAGGCAGGAGGCGAATGTGTATGTGCAATCAAATTAGTCTCTCTTCCTGGAAGACAGACTCACTGAGGAAGCTCTTGTACTGAGTGTGGGTTACTTTGTCATTTGTTGCCCTTGGCCTTGGACCTGTAAACTGGCTGATGTGAGGAAGGTTATAGAATGCCTGCCTTGGAGAGATTGGTAGTGGGCTGATGCCCAAGGAACTGAGCTTTCATTCTGTGGTATAATAATCTCTCTTTCTAGCTCTGTGGTCAGCAGTTCTGATCTGATTAGCCTGTGGTCACAGTTCGTTGTCTCCTCAGCCTGGGGACAGGCACAAGCAGGGTAAGGTTTAACGGGACAAGATTACAGTCTTGTGAAGCTACATCGGACCTACTGCAGCTCACTGGTTGGTCAGAGGAAGGTCTTGAACTGTCTCTCTGCAGAGGGATCTCACTCATGTCCACCCTGCAAAGACGTGAGTCTACGCTGAAGAATCAGCCCCCCCCCCCCCCCCCGCCGGCATGTTAATTTACTAATCCACCGCCCTGTGCCGGTCAGTGTGCTAGGCTGAACTGGAAAGGTTTTGTTCTGAGAATCATTTGCTGAGTGATGGATCAGACGTTACTAAGTACCTCCTCTGAGCTGGAAGCTGGAAGCAAAAGAGGAAATCAGAGGCTCTACCTTCCAGTTCTGGCAACCCCTCAGAGGAGACAAACACAATAGAAAGGAACACTCAGGGATTGCTGGGTCTCTAGTAAGAGGCAGAGCCGGGAGGACCCAAAGGAGGGACGGCTATTCAGTCCTGGGGAGGGTGAAGGAGGGGAGCCATAGGGGCTCATTGGGAAACTGACACCTGCTTGAGATAGAAAGGAAGAATGAGCGTTTACCGGGCGGATGGGAGGAGGCAGTAGAAGGCACTGCAGCAGAGTGAGCAGCCCCGTGAGGGTGGGTAGCCCCGGTGTGGCTGGGCATGGGAATGTGCAGCAGGGGAGTCTGAGGGGCAGGACAGCACAGGGAGGGCAGCTGGGAAGATGGAGGGGACCGTGTGGGCTCAGCCAGGAAGCAGGGGAGCAGGGGCTGGTGGGAGCAAGACACTGCCACGGGCTTTTGTTCCAAGTAGGAGGGAACTGCAGCAGCTCGTGAGGTTCTGACGAAGAAGAGGTATTGGGTGGGTGGGCACCCCTAAAGCCAGTGATGTCAGACCAGGGTGACCAAGAGACCAGGGCCCTGGCTCTGGCCGTGGAGACTGCAGGGGGAGGGCAGGGCTGCGAGGCCAGCTACGACAGGGTGAGGGGCCATGCTGTGGTCTGAGGGGCTGATGGAGGATTCTGAAGCTGCGGGCAGGTGCAGGGATGGAACACTGTGGGGCTTTTACCTTGGGGAAGCACAGGAGTGGCTCCCCGATCGACCTCAGCCCACCCAGCCAGCCCTCTGGGACATAAAGTGTCCTTGCAGGTCCCTGACCAGGGTCCCTCACTGTCAGATTCCTGCAGCCTCTTAAAGTATTACATGTGGACTGAGGACCTGACTTTAAATTCTAGTTCTATGGCCTACCTGACTTCACTGAGCCTCAGTCTTCTTAACCATAAAATGGGACTAGTAATAATATCAACTTCAAAGTACTGTGATGACAAAGTGTTTAAATGGTAGGTGGTCATCACGTGACCCAGCCTGGCAGCCCGCGAGGCGCTGATAGGGTTCTGGTATCAAAGAGGCGGAAAGAAGCCGGGAGCAGGGCTGACATCCTGGGGTCAATCACAGCTCCATCCCCTGCTTGCCCTACCCACCTTGGAGACCCCGCTTGTGAGCAGCTGGCAGTGCCAGGGCCCATCTGGGAGCTGCAGGCTGTGCTGATTGAACTGCCTTATTCTCTAATCAGGCCACTGCTGTGAGTGGAGTAGCTGGGCCTGGGATGTACTTGGCTAATCAGCATGCATTCTTAGCTGCTGCAGTTGAATATTTTAACTAGGAGATTTCCTCCCCTGGGCTGATTGAGGCACATCCATGTACCAGCCTGGGACAGGGGTTGCCAAGGCAGAGGGCCAAGAAGCAGAAGAGGCATGGTTGTTTTTTAGGACTCCAGGCAGTGAAGGGAGTTCCAGATGAGCAGTAGTACGTCTATCCTTTACAACTCAGGCACCCAGCTGACCAGTCACTCTGTTTGGGCCTACGTCCCTGTAGGTAGAGGGAGTAACAAAGACCAGTTATTCACCCATCCACTCATTCATTCATCTCTTATCCTATCCACCTATCTACCCACCACTCATTGATCCACCCATCCATCCATCCATCCATCCATCCATCCATCCATCCATCCATCCGCCTACAATCTGAGTCCTACCATTCTCTGGACTCTTGTCTGACAAGAGGAAATTTCAGCTCCCTGGACCCTGCATTTTCCTAAGGCTTTCTCGGGGGGGTTTAACTGTGGTGGTTGTGGCTTAGCCTCTCCTCTGTGACCCTGTGACCTGCAGTTGGGGGCTTCTCCCCTCTCGTTCCCCAGCTGCCTTGCTTCTCTGGACCCCCTACTCACCATGGCAGTTTGCCCCAAGTATGGACAGAGCAGCTTTCCTTACTCCCCAAGGCCCCAGTGACACCGACACAAAGTTGTCATGGGTAATGGATTGTATTGAGGGTGTTCTAAGGAGATTGTGGCACGAAGAAGGAAAACTTAAAATTAAAGCTTCTATGTCAGAGTTCCCACAGCCACAATCCACAGCCCATCTAAGGCGTGCTTACTGCGCCTTTCCCCCTGGTCCTGGCGGCCCCTGTGGGCGGGGCCGAGGACGATGCTCCTCCACTCAGCTCAGGGTCTCTGCTCATCTCTCTTCCCGCTCTGGGCTCCAGGCCATGAAACCCCCTCCTCCCACTCATCAGGAGTAACAAAGCAGAAACAAAGGAAAAGCTATCACTCTTTTAACATTAAGAAGAAAAACAATCAAGTACAGATGTATGCCCTTGTCCATAGGGAGGAGCCTTAATAATTATTTTGTAACTCAGTTTGACAATTGAATTTCCTCAACCTACACTTTTAGGTGAATCCTGGGGCCTTTCCTTCATAAAAAACCAAGAGGCCATTAATGATCTCTTTCCCCAAGGAAAGAGCAGTCTTTCAAACCCAGCAGGAAAAGGTCAGCTCTCTCGAGGTTACCAAACTGACCGGATCCTTCCTGCTTTGACCCTGGGACCCACTCACACATCCACTTGTCCTCCGATCCATTATTCTGCCACATTCATTTATCCAGCAGGTTTTATTGTACCCTTTCTAAGTTCCAGGCTCTGAACTGGGTCCTGAGGACATAGCCGTGAATAGAATAGATGCAGCCTGTGTCTTCACGAAGCTTACAGGAGAGGAGATGGTATATAAATATATAAAACTTATTTCATCAGAAACAAGTGCTGGGAAGGGAAAATGCATCCAAGCACACGTCCATGTAGCTTACTCTTTATTTCTTCCCTTGTCTGTTTTTGCTCATTCATTCTTCCAGTCATCAACACATACGGGCTCAACACTTGACATTTGTTTGGCACTAGGCCAGGTGCTAGAGACTCAAATACAAAAAAAGACCTGGACCCGTCCCTCAAATCACACACAGACTGACACGTGGGAGGAAACAGACAGATATCTAACAGTGATGCAGAGGGGCCGGTGCAAGAACAGAGATGCTCACCGATGAGGGGGAAGCCAGAGGAGGAAATAACTACTGTGTGTGTGTGTGTGGGGGGGGTGAGGCTGAGGGTCAGACTTTCTGGCAGAGGTGTCATTTATCAAGACCTGAAGGATGGGACCCTGAGGATGGGAAGGAGTCTGCCAGGTGGAGAAGAGGCAAGCAGGCAGTGAGATCTTAGGGGCTTTTTTGAACAGGGCTGAGTTACCTGTGGCCAGGAAGTGTGTGCTGGGAGAAGGAGCCGATGAGGCCAGGGCAGCCTTCCGGACTCCCAGGAAACTTCTCTGGGGAAGAGACTGACAGCTGTTCCTGCAAAAGGGACACAGAGATGAAGCTGGGACTGTGGACCACACGGGACAAGAGAGGAAATGGCTGGCTCTATGCAGAGAAAAAAAGAAGATTTCTAGAGGCATCTGGAGGCCCCCAACCTCTGCACTCGATCCCCGCTGGGGTGTGTTTGGCTTCTACGTGAGAAGCCTGTTGCTGCCGGGTAAATTCTCCCCGGTTGCCTGCACTTATCTCCCAGCGTGCTAATGAGCGCAGAGCTTCAGGAGATGCCAGAGCCTGCTATTTAGTGTTTGTTGAGTGGAGCAAGGCCCTGCGGAGGCACTGCCACTTAGAGGCAAGGGTACCAGGGCCGGGGCCGGCTCTGGCATCTGGCTCTGCAAGGCCAGCCACAGGTCTGGGGAAGGAAGAACTGGGTGCAGAGCCAGGGCAGGAGCTTCACGTGGGGAGGGTGAACACACTGGACTGGAGAGCAGGGAGGGCGATGTTCTGAACATGGCACTTCAGTTCCCGGAATTCTTGGAAACACCCAGGAGAGCAGCTCATGTGGCAGGATGGCAATATGAAATACTAACTTTTGCATTTTGACTCCAGGACTTTTCCCCTTCTGGATGGCTGGTCATGAAAGAATGCTTGCTAAGGACTCCCCACCCCCCATCTGACATGAGATTAAAGCAAAAACAAAACAAAATAAAATTTTCCCTATGTTGGAAAAGGAAAAGTTAAGGTTGCGGAAACAAAGGGGGTTAAAAACGCAGTATCATAAGTAAGCTGGAGGCAATTTTATTGTCACTTAATCCTGTGAGGTGAGTGGGACAGGTCTATGGAAAGTCTGCTCCATAAGGACCCTCAGGCACCCAGGTATCCTCCAGCCTGTGGCTCCCCCATCCCTAGAATAATAACCTCAGCTGCATGGTCAGGTGAGGGTCACAGACACACTCATGTTCCAGCTGGTGGGAAGGAAAAGAGTACATTTGTCGATTGTATTGTTCAGCAAATTTTCATGTCTCTTTTGGTCCACCTCCACAATGGAGTAAACTTCAAGCCCCAGTTTCAAGTCTAGGCCTTAGTTTCTGTTTGATCTTCTGGGAGCTTCTGACCTCAGCCATGAGCAGAACCTGCCCAAGGTTCTGTATATGGAGCTTGAGTATCAGAATGAAGCGTGTGAAGCAAGCATGAACTTGACCCCCAACTGGGAGCAAAGCAGCTTCTTAGAGACCTGCAGACCTCTGAGCAAGAAACAAATACTCATGTTTGTTTGCCATTGAGTTCTGGGGTGGTTTTAAGCACTGTTGTTGCAGCAAAAGCAGGTTGATACAAAGTACAGATTATGAACAGTACACTTTCTTTTTTTCATCTCAAAATTAAATTTAATGGGGTGACATTTGCTCATAAGAACACATAGGTTTCAGGTAAACATCTCTATAGCATTTAAATTGTTGATTATGTTATGTGCCCATCACCCAAAGTCAAATCATTTTCCCTCATCTTATATGTGTCCCTCTTTACTCTCCTCCCTTTTGCTTCACTCCTCCTTGGTAAATACTTCACTTTTATCTCTGCCCATGAGTTTCAGTTTTATATCTCCCTATATATGAAATCATATAGTTCTTAGCTTTTTCTGATTTATTTATTTCACTTAGCTTGATATTCTCAAGATTTATTCATGTTTGTTGTAAGTGGCAATATATCATCATTTCTTATGGCTGAATGATATTCCGTGTGTGTGTGTGTATGCCACATCTTCCTTATCTAATCCTCTATAAAAGGACACTTTGGTTGTTTTCATGTCTTGGTCACCGTGAATAATGCTGTGATGAACACAGGTGTGTATGTGTCTTTGTGTACCAGTGTTTTGAAGTTTTCTGGGTAGATACCTGTAGGGAGATTGCTGGGTCATATGGCAGCTCTATTCTTAAGTTTTTAAGGGACTGCCAAACTTTCTTCCATAATGGCTTTATTAAGCTACATTCCCACCAGCAGTGAATGAGGGTTCCTTTTTCTCCACAGCCTCTCCAATACATGTTATTACTTGTCTTGTTGAAAACAGCCAATCTAACCGGTGTGAGGTGGAATCTCATTGTAGTTTTGATTTGCATAGATAGCAAAAATGAACATCTTTTTACATATATATTTATTGTTTGTATGTCTTCATGAGAGAGGTATCTATTCAGGTCCTCTCCCCATTCTTTAATTAGATTGTTTGCTTGTTTGTTGCTGAGCTTTGTGACTTCTTTATACATTTTGGATATTAACTCCTTGCCAGAGCTGTTTGTGAATATCAACTCCCATTTAGTTGGCTCCTTTTTTGTTTTGTTGTCAGTTTATTTTTTCCATTTAATTTCCTTGCCTTTTGGGTCAAATTTATAAAAAGTTCTATGGCCAAGATCCAGAAGTTTAGTATCTTTGTTTTCTTCTATGTAATTTATTGTTTCAGATCTTATATTTAGGTCTTTAATCCATTTTGAATTAATTTTTGTGCTTGGGGGCAAACTGTATTCGTTTTATACATATATATAAATATATATATATATATATTTCATGTAGCTTTCCAATTATCCCAGTACCATTTATTAAAGAGGCATTTTTCCTCCATTGTATGCTTTTGGCTCCTTTATCAACTATTATTTGCTCATATTTATATATGGTTTTATTTTTGGGTTCCTGATTCTGTTCCATTGGTCTGTATGTCTGTTTTTCTGCTAATACCATGCTGTTTTGATTATTGTGGCTCTGTAGTAGAATTTGAAGTCAGGTAGTATGATACCTCTGACTTTGTTCTATTTTCTCAGGACTGCTTTGAATATTTGAGGTCTTTATGATTCTGTATAAATCTTGTGGTTCTTTCTCTCTCTTTCTTTCTTTCTTTCTTTCTTTCTTTCTTTCTTTCTTTCTTTCTTTCTTCCTCTTTCTTTCTTTCTTTTCTTTTTTTTTGTATTTTTCTTAAGTGAGAAGTGGGGTGGCAGAGAGATAGACTCCCACATGTGCCCGGCCAGGATCCACCCTGCAATCCCACTAGGGGACGATGCTCTGCCCATCTGGAGATATTGCTCTTTTGCAACTAGAGTCATTTGAGCACCTGAGGTGAGTCCATGGAGCCATCCTCAGTGCCTGGGCCAACTTGCTCCAATGGAGCCTTGGCTGCGGGAGGGGAAGAGAGAGAGTTAAAGAAGAGGGGGAAGAGTGGAGGATCAGATGGTCTCCTCTCCTGTGTGCCCTGACCAGAAATCGAATCTGGGACATCTACATGCTGGGCTGACGTTCTACCACTGAGACAGCTGGCTAGGGCCAAATTTCATGATTTTTTGTTCTATGTCTTTAAAAAATAACATTAAGATTTTAATGGGGATTGCATTAAATTTGTATATTGCTTTGGGTAATATGGCCATTTTAACTATGTTGATTCTTTCAATCCATGAATGTGAAATATTTTTCATTTCATTATGTTTTGTTCAAAATTTAAAAAAAAATAATGCTTTGTAGTTTTCAGTAGATAGAAAATAAAACTAGTGAACCTGACCAGGCGGTGGTGCAGTGGATAGTGTTGGACTGGGATGTGGAGGACTCAGGTTTGAGACCCCAAGGTCACCAGCTTGAGCATGGGCTCATCTAGTTTGAGCAAAAAAGCTCACCAGCTTGGACCCAAGGTCGCTGGCTTGAGCAAGGGGTTACTCGGTCCGCTGAAGGCCCACGGTCAAGGCACATATGAGACAGCAATCAATGAACAACTAAGGTGTCGCAACAAAAAACTGATGGTTAATGCTTCTCATCTCTCTTTGTTCCTGACTGTCTGTCCCTATCTATCCCTCTCTCTGTCTCTGTAAAAAAAAAAAAAAAAAAAAAAAAAAAAAGAACCAGTGACACTGAAGACAGATAACTAAAGGTACAGAGGGAATATATTTTCTTTTAAGCAAGCATGAGTAAAGGTTAAAAAAATAATTTCTCTCCCATTTTACCAATCATATGACCACACCTAGCTGCAGAAAAGGCTGGATTATATAGTCTATAGTTGGAAAGTTTTATACCTAGTTTAAAAGATGATATATGGATGACAAATATGCACATAAAAGTATGCATATTATTCAGTAGAAAATGCAAATTAAAACTATAATGAGATTATAGTGAACTACCACTAGAATGAATAAAATAAAAAGGGCGGATCATACCATATGTTGAGAGGGGTATAGAACAACGCTTTTACAAGAAAGGAGTGAAAGTGTATATCTACATAAAGATTTGTGTATGACTATAGAGACTTTATTTGTCATTTTCGCAGACTGGAAGCAATTCAAATTATCTATCAAGAAGTGAATGAATAAACAGATTGTGGAATGCTATTCAACAATAAAAAGGATGAACTGTTAGTACAAGCAAAAAATAGATGAATCTCAAAGTAACTATTCTGAATGAAAGAAGCCAAACAAAAGAGCATATCTATATAATTCCACTTATGTAAAACTTTAGAAAATACTATCTCATTTCTAGAGACAGAAAAATCATTGGCTGCCTTGGGATGAGGGACATGGGAAGGAGGGAGCAAGGAAGGTGGTACAAAAGGGCATAAAACAACTTTTAGAGGCCCTGGCTGGTTGGCTCAGCAGTAGAGCATGGATCCAGTGTGTGGAAGTCCTGGGTTCAACTCCCAGTCAGGGCACATGGGGGAAGTGACCCTCTGCTTCTCTACTCCTTCCCCTTATCTCTCTCTCCCCCTCCTGCAGCCATGGCTGAAGCAATTTGAGCAAGCTGTCCTCGGGTGCTGGGCACTGAGGATGGCTCCATGGTCTCTGCCTTAGGTGCTAAAATAGCTCTGTTGCAAGCAATGGAACAACACCCCAGATGGGCAGATCATTGCCCCCTAGTGGGCTTGCTGGGTGGATCTGGGTTGGGGCGAATGCGGAAGTCTGTCTTTCTGCCTCCCCGCCTCTCATATAATAAAAACAACAAAAACCCACAATTTTTAGAGTGATGGATATGGTCATTTTCTTGACCGTGGTGATGGTTTCATAGGTATATACATGTATCAAAAATACACAGTTTGTTGTTTATCAATAATATCTCAAAAAAAGCTATAAAACTAAAATTTCTTAGTATGGGAGGAATAGAGAATGAATTTTGGCTGACAATTGGCAGTCTACCACAGAGTGTAGTGGAGATATTTAGAGTCCAGTGGGGTTCTCTGAAAAGTGCTTTTGTGTTCTCCCTGAAGTGAATTCTTGCCCTGTCAGATAGGCTTGGGATTGAGAGTAGGAGGGACCTATGTCCCACCCTGACACAGTCCTGGGAGGCAGGAGATTTGTAGGAGCTCCCTGGGCCACTGAAGAAAGATTTCTGAGATGTGGCTGCACTGGGAGGGGAGATGGTGGTCAGGGGCACAGGTGGCTTGAGAAAGCACTCTGTTTCCCCCTGCAGACTTTCTAGAAGAGCAGAAAGATTCTTAAGAGCTCTCAAAAAGGTATCTTAATCCAGACCCTCTAAGAAGTAAATGACAAAATGAGAGGAAGTAGCCAACCGCACACTCAGCCCTTATGGCCCTGGGCCCCAAGCTCACATTTGGACCCGGAGTTTAGGATGCATACTTAGGGTGGAGGGACAGAAGGAGGCTCACCTTTGTTTTGCACTTGTGTCAAGACACTCAAAATTTAATCGAGCACTTACTCCTCTGAGGTGGACAGAGGAGCCTTGCCTGGCCCAATTGTTAGCTCTTCCCATTGTGGGCGGGGCTCTTAGCCACGCTCTGTCTTGACTCTGGGCTCGCCAGGTGCCTTGCTTGGATCAATGGCATGGTGAGAGGTGTAGAGTGCAAAGAGAGACCTCACAAGCACTTGTGCACTGGGGCTTACTCTCCTGCCACTTTTGCTCCTTTGTCCTCCGGAGAATGTGCCCAGGTAAACTGCTGGAGAACTATGAAAGATAGGCAGAGAAGACCAGACTCATCTCAGCTGAGGCCCACCCAGACCACACAGCCCCCAGCTGGGCACTATCTGGCTGAAGACGCATGAGTGAACTCAGCCGGAATCAATGGAGCCTGGCACAGATCTTCACAACTGTCTAGCTAGCCAACCCGGAGACTCCTAAGAAATGATAAATGGGTGTTATTTCAGACTACTACATTTTCTGGTGGTTTGTTACACATAACAGCTAATTGATACAGTGTCGAAACCTCTAACCCACACCCCTGTTTTGACTGTTCGCTCAGCTGGAAATACTGATTCCCGCCCATGCTGTCCCCTGTTTTGTCTGATTCCTAAGCTGTGGGGACCTCCTGGACAGCAGAGGCCAGAGAGGGCCTGGCACCACATGTGCCACCCCTGCACCCCTTGGGGGAATGTGGGGGCCCAGCTGCCTCCACATGAACCAGTGCAGAGGAAGCTGGAGTCGGGAAGAAACAGGGAAGTGGGAGGCCCGAATCCCACTCAGGGAAACGCACCACTTGATTACTACTCAACATTTACAGTACCCAGATACTCTAATTAAGAGAAAAGGTCAATAGGTTAAATAAGTAACTTAATCAGAAAATTATGCAAAGTACCTCCAGTCAAACATGTTACGCAGCCCTTGAGATCGATATGGTATGCAAATCGATCACCCGCGATCAGGCTGCTTCAGCAGCTGGAGGGTAGCAGTCGGCCAAGGAGGCTCAGGAAGCCCACGCTCAGGAGTGGGGGGTCCCTGGCACCTTGAAGGGGAAGTGGGTGAACGTGATGGCCCACCCATCATGAGGTGCATGATCAGTGAGGGGTGTGCAGTCTCTCACTCGCAATGGTGAAGACAACATGGTGTAGAGCACGGGTCCCCAAACTTTATACACAGGGGGCCAGTTCACTGTCCCTCAGACTGTTGGAGGGCCGGACTATAAAAAAAAACAACTATGAACAAATCCCTATGCACACTGCACATATCTTATTTTAAAGTAAAAAAACAAAACAGGAACAAATACAATATTTAAAATAAAGAACAAGTAAATTTAAATCAACAAACTGACCAGTATTTCAATGGGAACTATGGACCTGCTTTTGGCTCATGAGATGGTCAATGTCTGGTTCCATATTTGTCACTGCTAGGCATAACAAGTGATATGACGCACTTCCAGAACTGTGACGCGTGCGTCCCTCGTCACGGGAAGTAGTACTGTACGTGAGCAACGCCTGTGCTTTGCGGCACCACCACATACAGTGCTCCAGGATGCACCCTGTGCTCCTCTCACTGACCACCAATGAAAGAGGTGCCCCTTCTGGAAGTGCGGTGGGGGCCAGATAAATGGCCTCAGGGGGCCGCATGCGGCCCTAGGGCCGTAGTTTGGGGACCCCTGGTGTAGAGTGTGGGGTTGGGGGCTACAGACCTGGGATGGACTCCTGCTCTGCCTCTGCCGAGCTGTGTGACCTTAGGTGGATGAGCCACTCAGACCCCCTGAGCGTCAGAACAAGACAGAAATACTAAGATACTAATACTGGCCTTTCACCATTTGGGGGAGGATTATCAGCCCTGGTGAGAGAGAGAATTAGGGGTTTGTGGTGTCATGGATCCAGCAATATTTCTTTTCTCTCCGTCACCTGCCTCCCTTCTCACCAGAGCCCTACAGGTAGGACACTTAATTCGAGACCAGCAAAGGTCCTTTAAGTTCTTTCAGGACAGTGGTTCTGAGTTTGGGAGGATGTTTGGCGTGTCTGGATCCAGATTGGATCCCATGGGGGTGGGGGATCGTGCTACCAACACCTAGTGGGTGGAAGCCAGGAATGCTTCCTCACCATCTCTAGTGCACATGACGGCCAGCTCCCCATGGCAAAGCAGTGACCAGCCCAAGAGGTCTGTAGTGCTGAGTCTGAGAACCCTGGCTTTAGAGGACTGAGTGGCTTGTGAGAGACAGAGTGGGCCAGCTGAGTCAGCCAGCGCATCCGAGGTGACAGAGCCCTCTGGAGTGATGAGAGGACCTATTGACAATAGCCTTCCATGGCTTCAGGAGCCCCGGGGATCCGGCCTTGTCCTCGCCCATCAGTGGGGGCCCCCAGGAGCCCCTGCCCCAGGCCTGGACTCGAGGAGGACAGTTTCCTCAGAGCTGTCCTGCCAGCTCTGCTGCAGAGACACCAGCTGTGGCAGCTTGTCCCGGACCAGAGTCACCAGCCGGGCCTGGCCCTGGCTGGGGGGGTGGTATGAAGGACTGCCCGGGTCTGGCATTTCCTTAAAGCCTGAAGGAATGCTGCACAAATGGACCCTTATTTGGGCTTGTTTTTATCCCCCAGGAGTGTTGGAACTGCCTGGCTTTTCCCAGGCTTGCCCGCTGCTCAAGGGAGGAAAGTGGAACCTTGGGGACTGTCCCAGGCCTGGTGTGGGGTGAGGAGCACCCATCCCCCCACTCATACCCCCCCCGAGATTTAGAGCAGAGGTCTGGAGGTCCTGCAGGAGGCCTGTGCTGCTTCTGGGGGCTCTGTGAAAAGAAAGGGGGGTGTTTGCCCCCTGCACCCAAACCCCCTGATGGGTACTCTTCCTGGGGGCAGCTGAGCGGGGAGTCCCAGCTGGGTCCTTAAGAGGAGAGGGACCAGAGGAGATCAGTGAAAGGATCCCTGGGACAGAAGGCAGGACACTTGTGGGTCAGAGAGAGCAGTGGAGGCGTCTCTCTTCCTTCCAAGGGATTTCTTAGTATCTGAGTCTCCTCCTGCCCTCTGAGGTCAGAGGGTGTCACTGAAGACGGATGCCACTGACTCATGTCTTGAGATTTAGGTCTAGAGAGAAGAGCAGAAGAGACAGTGAGGGCGGTCAGGCATCTTCCCTTTTTCCCCTTTCTCATGCTGTCGGCAGGCATCTCAGACCTGCAAACGTCCCTTTCCTGGTTCTCCGGTCACCTGCATTTGGAGCTGTCACAGAGCCCTCCCCAGGGGCAAGCTGGGAAAACCAAGGCCCGTACATGGTTAGGGTCTTGACGAAGGCCATAGAGTGGGTCAGTGGCAGGGCCATAAAGGGAGCCTATGTCCTCTGACTTGAGTCCAGAAGGTGACAGTCTCGCAGCTGCCTCTGCTCACCCTTGCTTTGCCCTTCTCAGGAAAAGCAGCCTTGCAGAAAGGGCACTGCATTAGCTATCTACGGCACTGTAACAAATTATTCCAAAACTCAGTGGCTTAAAATAACAAACACTTATTATCATGCAATTCCTGTGGGTCAGGAAACAAGATGCAGTGTAGTTAGGTCCTCAGAGGGTCTCAAGGTCTCTCACAAGGACGTGATGGGGGTGCCAGTTGCAGCCATCTCAGACTCAGGCTCTACTGGGAGAGGACCTGCTTCCAGGCTGACGCACATGCGGTTGTTGATGGACTGACAGTCTCCTCCGGCATCGGGGCAGAGTCGTGGTTTCTCAGAGACAGCCTCTGAGCAGGAAAACTCACAGCATGGCCCCTGGCTTTCTCAGAGGGAGGCAGGGAGAGAGAGTGAATGAGAGAGGGTGAGCAAGACAGAAGTAGAGTTTTTTCGGTAGCCTAATCTTAGTGTGACCATCACTTTTACCATATTCCGTTGGTTAGAAGTGAGTCACAAGTTCCAGCCCACTCTCCAAGGGGGAAATTACACAGCACATGAATGTAAGAGGTGGGCATCTCTGAAGTCACTTTCCAGCCTCCAGCTGAGGTGGGTCTTTGGCTTCTTCCCTCATTTGATAATTTGTTTTCAAACTCTTTGGGGAAATCTGGCGAGTAAGATTTAAATGGCGCTGGACCTGGGGTGGGGTCTTGCTCTTCCCTCTATGCCCCCAACTCCAAGTCAGAGAACTCAGCCTAGAAGAAGGCCAAGTTTCTTCCCGGTTGTTCAACCTACAGTTTAATAACATCAAATGGAGGCAAAGGCATTTGGTTGTGGGTTAGAAGTGGCAGGTCCTAGTCCCAGTCTTAGGGACTCCAGGTCAGCCCCTTATTTCTTAGGGTTTTATTTTATTTTTTACCTATAAAATGAGGAGCCTGGAGGAGGGATTTCTGATGCTTGTCCTCCTACGTTGAAACATTCCCTCACTCTGGGGACCAGGACCCGCCACATTGCTGCCTTCCCTCGCCCTTCCTGGGACCTCACACCTGGAGGCTGCCAGCACTTCAGGAAAGGGCGTTAGCCTATCCCACCCCTCCCCATGTCTGAGGGAAGAAGGGGGGAGGCCAGTGGAGAAGGTGCTGGAAGCAGGCCCAGAGTTCTAGCCACACAGCACCCGCCCAGGCGGCTGCCTTAGCCTAGCGATGGTGTCTGGGTTCCCTGGGGGTTGAGGAAGGACCAGGCAGAGAAGGGTGGTAAGGCCCATAGGCAGAGTAGGCTTTTGGTTCTGCCCAGAGGCCCCACAGAGGGCAGCTTATTTCCAACATGGCCTCCGCTCTCAGGATCCTCCTCCCAGACTGCTTCTTTGTCTCAGCGGGCCTCCCAGCCTCTGCCCAGCGTGGGCACTCCTGCACACCTCCTTACCCAGCTTTGCCCTCAGCCTGCCCTGAGTCGCGCCGCTCCCACACAGCCCCCTGCCTGGAGCCAGCGTGTCAGGGGTCCCTGGAGGACGCAGTGTGGACCTGGGCTCCCACAGCCAGGGCAGAGGTGCTGCTGGCCTGGGGGCGGGGAGGAGGCAGCGAAAGCCCTGCTTGGGTCTCAAATTTATTTCTAATTCACTTTCCTTCTGAAAAGTGGTTTTGAGGAAGTGCGATATCTGAAAAGGCAGCTAATGCAGCTTCTGTAAATAGTACATCCCCGGGCTGTAATGGAGGGAGAGGGAGAGAGAAAAAGATGGATTAAGTGCCCACCATGGGCTTGAGGAAAAAAAATCCTTTTGATCTCCCCACTGTACAATGCCCTATTACCTTGTTGGCTTGCATCAGCCAGAGAGAGGATGTTTCTTATTGTGATTGCTACAAATTGGCACCTGTTTCCTGGAGAGTAGCTTTCCCCTGAATTAAGTAGAGCACCTGGCTCCATTCTGGGTGATAAGGACCTCCTATTAGTGGGTAGTGCACAGCAGAGCCCCCTCCCGTCTCCCTCGCCTGTGTGGGGGACCCCTAGCTGACCACTCTCTCCGAGCTCAGCCTCGCAGGCCAGGGGCAGCAGGGGGCCTCCTCATTCCTCCCCGAGTGCTGCGTGCATCGCTCCTGACAGATTTTTCTGACGGCTGCGGGGGGCCACAGAACCACTTGGGAGATGGAGTTTTGACCTTTGAACTTATTTTCATTTTCCAAACTTGAACTTCCTAGATTCCCCTTTTAATTTAATTAATGAATTCATTTGACAAATATTTATTGAGCACCTGCTATGTTCCAGGCACTCTGTTGGGTGCTGGGGACGCAACAGTGAATGAGGCAGAGTCCTGCCCTCACAAGGCTTGCAGCGTGAGTTAACACCATTGCCCAGCGCTCGTCTCAAAGCAAAAGTCACTTGGTATTCCTTCCTTTCCCTCAAAGACAGTGTCCACGTGGTCCCCAAGCCTTCTTCCATGAGTCTCTATTGTGATTGTTGGTACCAAAAGTGACCTGCCCATGTCTCTCTCACCACCCTGGGCCACACCCCCACATCTCTCACCTGGTCTCCTGAATTAACCTCTGGTATTAGTTTCCTATTTGCTGCTGTAACAAATTACTGAAAACTTGGTGGCTTAAAACAATACACCTTTATCCTATGGTCCCCACACTTTAGAAATCTAATACAGGTCACCCTGGGCTAAAAATCAAGCTGTTGGCAGGGCTGCCTTCTTTCTGGGTGACTCAATTTCTTTGCCTGTTCCAGCAACTAGAGGCTGCCTGCGTTCCTCAGCCCATGGCCCCTTCCTCCACTTTCAGAGTCGCCAGGACAGCCCCAGTCCTCACTCTGACCTCCTCTTAGTCTCACCCGTATAGTCTATTGCTGTACAGTAGCATCCCACTGACTGTTTATTGAATGGTGAATAATTATATACACTATTTATTATTATAAAGAGAAAAAAAAGCAAGAAGCAGGGAATATGTGTAGCTCATAAGTAAGAAAAAAATGCTATACATGTATATGGCCATATATATATTTGTGCAAATAGAAAAGTTCAAAAAGGACCAAATATATTGCAGTATCGACCTCTGGGAAGGAAGTAGATGGGGACAGAGCGGGAGTGACTTCCCCTTTTTATTCATATATTTCTGGTTGTTGTTTTGTTTTGCTTGTTCTTTTTTGTTGTTGTTATAAGCATATCTAACTTTTTTAAAGGGGAAACACTAAAACTAAACAAAAAGTTATCTTCCAGTTGAATATTAATCAAATGCCATAGAAACTGGACAATAATATATATATATATATATATATTTTAAAATCATACCTCCTAAGTGGCTCCCAGACGTGTCCTTTGTGCCCACTCAGACTCTCAGCTTTGCTCACGTGGCCGTCTGCGTCTGGCTGTGATGGGCCCTGACCCGAGGGAGCAGTCTCCTGTCCAGTCTGAGCTTGCCGCCTTCCTCCTATATCCCAACTGCGGCTCTTTGTCACCTGGAGAGCACGGGCCTGTCCCCAGGCCACGTCGTGTGTGGAAGAAGCGAGCGAGGGGAGATTGAGGGTACGTACGTGTTGCTCTCATCCGGCCTAACTCTCCTGCCTCATCCTTCTTGTCCTCCTCACACCCCAGAGCTATGCCTTCTGTGATGTTGCCTTTGTAGGTCTTCGTGGTTGAAGTGCTTCCCACTGGGAATGTTCTTCCCTACCATACTTACCTGTATCTACCTGGTGAACATCATCTCTGCATCCTTTAATGCCTGATTCCCCTGGGGAGATATTTGTTCTGCCCATTGCGTCCTTTCCCTGTCCCCAGCAGAGTGGGCCCCTCCCTTCTCTGGCAAACAGCTGGAGAAGTAGTGTGAAAATGGTTCACGGAAGAACCTTTGGCCCCACGCCGCCTGGTTCCAAATCCCAGCTCCAGTACCTACTAATGACTTTGGACGACTTAACCTCTCTGAGCTTCAGTGTCCCCATCTGTGACATGAGTGATAAAACCTACCTGTAAAGTGGTGGTACGCTTTAAATAGGGTGACCTACTTAACGCTCCCTGCTCAGAGTCCAGTGCCTGTTAGGGGCTCAGGAAATTTAGTCTGAAGGACCATGTGACACAACTGATGGGTCAGGGCACACAGCAAGGTGTCTTGGAGGGCCAAGGAAGCTTTGAGGAAGAAGCAATGTCCGAGCTAAGTTCTAAAGGACAAGGGGATGGCTCCAGCTGGTGGGTGGTACTACACATATCACCCACACACAATGGGAGTCCAGAGACGTGGAGTCATGGAGGAGAGAGCGTGCCCAGTGGCCCAGAGGACCAGAGCCCCGGGCGTCAGGCCAGCTCCCTGCTGGAGGGATGTGGGGACTCACAGCCTTTGTGCTTCTCCCGTCCAAGCTGTTTGGGGTTTGGCGTGAGCACACAATGGTGCCTGGAGAGGTGGCTCTGATTTTCCCCTTGAGCTCTCAGATGTCTTGAAATTGGTCTGAATAATTTTTTCCCCTCAAATTGTTCTAAACGTTCTGTTTCTGGCCTGAGTGCTTGGGTTTCCTGTTGCCTCATGGAAAGGGTCCTGGGGCAAACTTGGAGGCCTTGGGGAGCTTATTGAGTCAGGGCACCCTATTCAGGTCCCCTGCTTCTCTGCTAAGCCAGCAACCCAGGGGTCAGAGGGGAGGGCGGCTGGGGGTACTAAGGAGCTGAGTTCTGGGGGCCCACTGCCCAGGCTGCAGCCAGCGCCTGTGGGCAGGCTGGGCACAGTCCCAGCGCGAGCCAGCAGGAGCTGCCTGGAGTCTGGCCAGCTGAAGCCTGATACCTGGCTCCTGGTTCCACGACTAGCTGCCCAGGAGGGTGGGATGGGGTGCGGGCCCTCTCCCGCAGCCCAGCCCAGGGCAGCTCTGTGCTCTGTTTGTGTTGGCTCCAGCAAGCAAGAGCGAGGAGCTGCTGATAGCATCTCAGGGCCCGCCCAGCCTCCGGAGAGATAAGGCTTGTTCTTCACTGGCATAGCTGCGATGGGTGGGCTTTGATGCACATGCTCACGCATGCACGCGCCATACACACATGTGCATGCACACACACACACACACACACACACACACACGCCATTTCTCCATTAGCCCCCTTCCAAAACTGGCCTTGAAACAGAAGCTCACAGGCAGGCATTCCAGAGGATGAGAAGGTATTTTAAAGGAAGGGGTGTGTGGGGAATAGGCATCCGGGGGATGCAGGGAAGCTCTGGGACTATGACATCTGGGGCAGTATGCTGGATGCTAGGCCAGAAGGACTGTGTGTGTGTGTGTGTGTGTGTGTGTGTGTGTGTGCGCGCGCGCGCACGTGTGTGGTGGGGTAGGGAGGACACGGAACGCTGTGGTCATAGAAAAGTCCTTTCATACTTCCAGCTAGCATGTACTCCACAGAGCTCTGTGGGTCTAGCCCAGTGGTCCCCAACCTTTTTTGGGCCATGGACTGGTTTAATGTCAGAAAATATTTTCACGGACCGGCCTCTAGGGCGGGATGGATAAATGCACAAAATAAAATTATGCGACTGGCATAAAAACTGTGGTATTTTTAAATATAATTGTCGAACTTACGAGACAAGCGTCAAGAGTGAGTCTTAGACAGATGTAACAGAGGGAATCTGGTCATTTTTTAAAAATAAAATATTGTTCAGACTTAAATATAAATAAAATGGAAATAATGTAAGTTATTTATTCTTTCTCTGTGGACCAGTACCAAATGGCCCAAGGACCGGTACCAGTCTAGCCCAAACCTCTTACCGCCCACGACAGCCAGTGCCACCCTCTTGTGCTGCACAACTCCAGGGGGTGCCAGTCACACTGAGTTCTTTGGGAATCATGTCGCCTGGAGTTCAGGTGTGACCCTCATAGACTGCACTATGATGTGCCTGTCCCCTGGGGCTGTACAGAGAGCACCTCCTGACTGCTGTGGGGAGGGGACATTCACTGACCCTGGAGGTCTGACATCTGCAAATGCAACCTCAGGAATTTGTTTCATTGTGTCTTGTGCAGGAACAACAGGTGGGGTGGGGAGAGGAGTCTTCTCTGTTGATGCGAACAGCTGATGGGCAGTATGTGATTCTTCACAGGGCTACAAGTTCATGGGTGGCTTGGGGCAGTTACTACCCCTGCTTACGCACCTCCTGCCTCCCTGTCCCTCCTCAAACCAAAGGCACACAGGCCTCTGATTCAGATCTGCTTTCTACCTTGCAAACACAGAAACGACTCTGGCTAGTTTGGGTAAAATAGAGATTTATTAAAAGGCTGTTGGGAAACTGGCAGAACTTCTGGGAGGGCCAGAGCTCCTGCCCTGGAACCCCCCGTTCGCAACCAAGAACAACCCAGAATCACTGGGCAGGACCGAATGGGCCTAGGGAGTGTGCCCAGGACATCACCACAGTTGGCACCGGCACTGTCACTGCTGGCACAGGGCACAGGACGTCCCAGAACCTTAGCCCCCCCCTTCTAGAACCTGGGTAATGGCTGTTGCACCCTCCAGGCAACATCTGCTTTGTTGCATCATTTCCTTTCTATTCAATGTTTGATGTGGTGAGTTAACAGAGTGGGGAGTGGGGTCATGACGTGACCTTTGGCTGCAAGATTCTGAAGCACAACCTTCATTGTTATGCAGACTGAAGGAGGTCACATGTATGAAAGCATCAGAGCTGGTGGAGAGAGGGGGTGTCAGCCATGGTCAACCCTCAGGGAAGGGAATGCAGAGGAAAGAGGATACACTGGCTCTGAGGGGCCTAAGTCTAGGTCCCCCCACCTGACTGACCTGGAGGAGGAGCTGTCCCTCCTTGAGGATCCCCAGGAAATGGCTGGGCTTGTTGGTCACCCAAAGCTATGGTCCCCTGGGGTATTTACAGTTCCGGAGGCCAGCCTGGGCTAGGACAGAAGAGGGGGGATCAGCAACTGCTTATCACTAGAGCCTAGCTGGCTTCTTCCCAGGAGACACTGAATGAATGACAGCGACATGTTGCCTTGCTGGTATAAGCTTCATTGACTGTATTTCTGAATTTCAGGGAGCCTCCCCACCTCGTCCCACTTCAGGGGGTGAATCTGTTCCTGGGAATTCACAGGGTTCTAGCCTCGTGAATCTCCAGCTTTCTGAGGAGAACAGCCTCACGGAGGTCGCCTGCCCTGTTCCCTCCTGCGCAGGCCTTTTATCTGTGAGTGCAGCTCTGTGAGGAGGGGCTCTTTCAGGCTCCGCTTCCCACAGGGACAGAGCAACGGCCCGCAGGGAGTGAGCCTGCTCCCCAGGGAGGTATGTGAGCAGGCCAGCCCTCCAGAGGTTGCAGAGTCAACTCTGCCCTGGCTGGGGATCCCCCCTCTTCATAGTTCAGGGGTGAGGTGAGGTGGGGTCCAGGAAGGGCATCTTTCAAAGTCTTGGGGTCTTTAGGTGACTCAGCAAGGTTTCCATTCGTAGGGGAGGGCCTGTGGATCCTTGCCCTAACCCTTAGACTCCCCTCCCTGCTTCTGCTCAGCAGGGGTCACACCCCTTTTCCCCTCCCCCCCTCCCAGGTCGCCCCCCCCACACACACACACACAGTTCCCAGAAGTAGGACCCAGGCCGCCAGCTGCAGCCTGTCCAGGTTCCCTATCGGATTATGAAGCTTAACATTTTTGTGAAGGAAGAAGAAAGTCTTCCCTCTGGGAAGCGATAAGAACATTCCATCCTCCTCTGGCTCCAGGGAGCCTGGGAAACAATCACCAAAGGGAGAGAAGCTCCCCAGGGACAGGGGACAGCACAAGGCAGAGCCTCCCTCTGCCGGCTCCTCTTTCCCTTCCTCTCCGGCCCCCTTCCCTCTAAAGAGGGCTTGTTCTTGCCTCTGGTTAGCCATGGGGACCCTCAGGCTCCAGGCCTGGGGAGGAGAGTAAGCCTCAGGCCCAGAGCCTAGGGCCCCTCCCCGCCTGGGGCTGCCACTGGGAACCGGGGGAATGGGCTCTCTGAGGGTCTGCTGTACAACCTAGGAGGTAGGGAGCATCCACCAAGGGGAGCAGCAGAAGAGACAGCATGATAGGGGTTAATTAGCAGTGGGAGGTTTGCCCCATGCCTGGGAATGACTCAGAGCCTATGATATAATCAGAGAAGAGAAGCTGATGCACTTGATGGGTTGGAGCTTGAGAGGGGCTCTTGTAGTTGGCATGGTGATAAGAACATTGCCAAGTCTATGCTCCCCCTGTCCTTCCTTCTCTCCTCCCTCTCTCCTTTTCAATGATAACAATATTCACAAGAGTCAATTGGGTTGCCAGCTGGGCCTCTTCTTCCTTCCTTGATCAGGAAGACATATATCTGCCTCTGGGCCTTTGCACTTCTCTCCCCCTCAGCTTCTGTTCCTTCAGAATCCAGGCTCCTCCACTTACTAGGTCATTTTCTAAAGTCACCCTCTCAGTGGGGCCTCCCTTCCTCCTTATCTAAAATGGCAACCCGCCCTTCATTCACAGTTCCCACCCCCTTCCTCTTAGCATTTACTACTATCTAATATACATTTACTTATTGACCACACTTCTTGTCAGTCTTCTCCACTAAAATTTTTTTTTTTTTTTTCATTTTTCTGAAGCTGGAAACAGGGAGAGACAGTCGGACAGACTCCCGCATGCGCCCGACCGGGATCCACCCGGCACGCCCACCAGGGGCGACGCTCTGCCCACCAGGGGGCGATGCTCTGCCCATCCTGGGGGTCGCCATGTTGCGACCAGAGCCACTCTAGCGCCTGAGGCAGAGGCCACAGAGCCATCCCCAGCGCCCGGGCCATCCTTGCTCCAATGGAGCCTTGGCTGCGGGAGGGGAAGAGAGAGACAGAGAGGAAAGCGCGGCGGAGGGGTGGAGAAGCAAATGGGGGCTTCTCCTGTGTGCCCTGGCCGGGAATCGAACCCAGGTCCTCCACACGCTAGGCCGACGCTCTACCGCTGAGCCAACCGGCCAGGGCTTCTCCACTAAAATTTAAGTGCCCTGAGGGCAGGAATTTCCCCCCTTGCTTCAGGGACTAGAAGAACCCTGGGACAGAGCAGGCTGTGTGACCCAGGGACCTGGCAGGAACCAAGTGACACACAGCACCAAATGCAAGGGGGTAGAATTTAAAGAGAATTTACAAAGAGACTATTTATAAACATGTACACAGTTAAGGGAAACCAACAAGGGTGTGAAGTACCCCAAAGCTAACAATAGTGGGGTGCTCGCTCACCTCAGGTGAATGGGAGTGGTGGTTACCAGAATGCTGTTGGGCAGAGCAGGGCCATTGCCAAACTGCTGCACAGCTGGGCAGGGTGTCCATCTGCTCTTGACCTCTGGACATCCAAAGCCAAAGGACAAGGGTGCCTGAGTCATGCAATCCATGAGGTCAGCCCCCTGGGACCCAGAATGGGTAGAGCTTGAATCTGCAAGAACATCTGAGAAGATCCTCACACAATAAATACCTGGCCAATGAATAAATGAATGCCCTTAAGAAACCCACATATTGGCAAAGAAGACTCAGTCATTCATTCATTTTATTTTGTTTATTTATTTAAGGCATAGCTGTTGAGCATTGGGTGGGTATTAGGATTCATCAGGGTCTAGGGTGGAGATAGCCCCAGCACTCTCTGAACCCACCCCAGAAGGGGCTTTGTGGCCAGGTGGACACTGAAGACAGTTTCATGACCAGAAGTGCTGGGGCCACACGCACCTGGTCCACCTGTTAGCAGTGTGCTAAGGGAGTGGCCACAGAGCACACCCGGGTGGGGGGCAATGGGCCCAGTGCAGGGTGGAGAAGGCAGTAATCTTTGGGTTCCTTGGGGGACCTGCTAAGTCAGGCCAAATTGGGTAGAGGCAGTGGGTATGAGGAGGCATCATTTGTCATTGGTTTTTCAAATTACCCTAGGGATTTAAAGCTTGAGGAGGAGGAGGAAGTCACAGAGCAAGGCAGCTTGCAGGCCCTTTAATCCTGTAGTCACTCATGCTGGGGAGCTGTCAGGGCTCTAGCACAGGGGTCCCCAAACTTTTTACACAGGGGGCCAGTTCACTGTCTCTCAGACCGTTGGAGGGCCGGACTATAAAAAAACCTATGAACAAATCCCTATGCACACTGCACATATCTTATTTTAAATAATAAAACAAAACGGGAACAAATACAATATTGAAAATAAAGAACAAGTAAATTTAAATCAACAAACTGACTAGTATTTCAATGGGAACTATGGGCCTGCTTTTGGCTAATGAGATGGTCAATGTCTGGTTCCATATTTGTCACTGCTAGCCATAACAAGTGATATGACGCGCTTCTGGAGCCATGATGCATGCGACCCTCGTCACTGGCAGTAGTACTGTACGTGAGCAACGCTGCGCTTTGTGGTGCCACCACATACAGTACTCTTCTCACTGACTACCAATGAGAGAAGTGCCCCTTTGGGAAGTGCGGTGGGGGCGGACAAATGGCCTCAGGGGGCCGCATGCAGCCCAGGCCATAGTTTGGGGACCCTTGCAGCACTTGAGTGCACTCAATCCATGTGATGACCCTATGAAGTCTTCATTCATGTGACCATTGGACTTTTGAGAGAACTGAAGTACAGAGAGGTTAAGGAACTTGTCCAAGATCCTACAGCTGTTAAGTGGTAGAGTTGGCATTTGAACTCTGACAATGTGAGGCCAAAGCTATAATACCATCCTTTATGCAGAGACCTTTGATGGAAGGTCTGTAATGGGGGAAGGAGGCAGTCCTCTGAAGAAGATCTAGGGAGACTCTGGGTGATTCCCCTGGGGAAGAGACCCTCTTCAGGAAGAGCCTTACAGGAAGGGGACTTGTTCAGAGACCAATGCATATTCCAGGTTGGGTGTTCCTCCTGGCCGGGGTAGGCAGGGCTGAGCTGAAGTCCCAGGACCTTGAAGCCAGCCCTCACCTTCATCTCCATGGCCACCATCTCTGTCACTCACACCTGTGCTGCAGCAGCTCTTCCCTGTATACCAGGCCTCCCATGTCACCCTTGTCCCATTCATTTTCCATGCAGTATATTTCCAGAACTCACATTGTTATGTCACGCCTCTGCTGCTGACCCTCCAGCGCTCCTATTGGTCTTCCCTGTCCACCTTGCTGACCTCGTTTCTGGCCTTTTCATCCCTGACTTCTCCACTCTAGCCCATGGCCTTCTTGCTAGCTCTTGAATATACCAAGTCATTCCGTCCTTAGTACCATTCCACTTACAATGACCCCTGCAGGGGATACTGTCCCTCCAGAACTTCAAACGCCTCTGTTCTTCATGTCATTCAGCTTTCAACTCAAGTGTCACCCCGAGAGGTCTTTTCTGACCGCATCAGCTACACAGATGGCCCTCTCCTCTTACTCAGCCCCTCTTCATCATCTTATCTAGAGGGTTATTTTCTTTCTGGCTTTTTATCACTATCTGAAATTATCTTTTTTTAAATCATATTTGTTTATTTAGCATCTTTCTTCCCATATCAGAATATAAGCTTCATGAAGTGAGAAAAGTTATGTTTTGATTAATGTTGTATCTTCAGTGCCTAGAATAGTGTCTGGCATACAGTGTGTGCTAAATAAATAATTCTTGGATAAGAATTGCTCTGCTGTTATCAGTGGGTCCTTGAACATACTGATCCTTACGCCATCTTCCTCACTCAGCTAATGCCACTAGCCCTTTGGTTCTGAGTTCTAAGGCTGCTCTCCCGGGAGCCTTGTCTGGCTCCCCTGCCTACTCTAGCCCATGTCTCCAACCCCTGTGTTTCTACCCAGCCCCACACCCTTCGAACCCTGGGTTCCTGTGGTGGCATCTCACTCTTCCCCTTACTTGGCCAATGTCTGCCTCTCCACTAGAGAGTAAACTTGATGAGGGCAGGGACTTGCTGTTGTGTTTCCTTCTGTATCCCTGGTACTTAGCACAGAGCCTGGCACACAATAGGTGCTTCAAAAGAATGAAACATTGAAAGGACAGCTGGGGCCCTTAGAAGGCCATCAGGGTGAGGGCTCAGGTCTCTCTCAGGTGCTTCTACCTTGAAAGGTCTGGAAAGCTCTGCCAGGCATTTTCACATATATGATCTCCATCTTTTTTTTTTTTTTTTTTTTTTTTTTGTATTTTTCTGAAGCTGGAAACAGGGAGAGACAGTGAGACAGACTCCCGCATGCGCCCGACCGGGATCCACCCGGCACGCCCACCAGGGGCGACGCTCTGCCATGACCAGAGCCACTCTAGCGCCTGGGGCAGAGGCCAAGGAGCCATCCCCAGCGCCCGGGCCATCTTTGCTCCAATGGAGCCTTGGCTGTGGGAGGGGAAGAGAGAGACAGAGAGGAAGGGGGGGGTGGAGAAGCAAATGGGTGCTTCTCCTATGTGCCCTGGCCGGGAATCGAACCCGGGTCCCCCGCACGCCAGGCCGACGTTCTACCACTGAGCCAACTGGCCAGGGCCGATCTCCATCTTTTTGACATACCCATGGGGTAGGTGCTGTGGTCTTCCTTTCAAGACAAAGAGGCAGAGCCTTGGAGAGATCAAGGAAGCCTCCCAAGATTGTACGCTCCAGAGGAGCAGAGCTGGAACTCAAACGCAGGTCTCCCGACCTGAGTGCTCTTTCCTCAGGGGTCCTTTGGAAAGGGAAAACTGCAGAGGAGATCTCAGACAAGATGGAGGCAGCCCCTCCTCCACCAGATTCTTCCCTTCCTTTATAGTCTGTATTAGTTATTTATCGCTATGTAACAAATTACCCCAAAATGTAGTGGCTTGGAACAACAGCATTAATGATCTCGCAGTTTCTATAGGTCAGGAATCTGGGAACAGTTTAAGTGGTCCTCAGCTTCAGGGTCTCTCACGGGCCATATCAAGGTGCCGGCTGGGGCTTCGGCATCTGAAAGCTGGACTGGGGAAGAATCCACTCCAAGCTCCCATGGCTGTTGGCAGAATTCATTCTTTGGCAGAGGCTGCCTCAGTTCTTTGCCACAGGGTCCTCTCCAACATGGCAGCTTGCATTATTCAAACAAGGACGCCAAGGAGGCAAGAGGGGGCCAGAGAGATGGAAGTCACAGTCTTTATAACTTAATCACAGAAGTGACATCCCATTACAGTTTGTTGTATTCTGTCAGGAAGAGCCTGTGTCTGGGTCTGGCCACACCCATGGGAGGAATTGCAGGGGTGTGAACACCAGGATGCAGGGGTCACTGGAAGCCAAGCCAGAAGCTGCCACCACACAGCCCAATTCTTTTTTGGCAGCTCTCAGATTATGAATTCCTGCAGGATAGCTTGCTGTGTCTTGTTCACTAGCATTGATGGGGGAACAGGGATGATTCATGCCTTCATCCATTTCTTTTTATAGAGACAGAGAGAGAGTCAGAGAGAGGGATAGATATGGACAGACAGACAGAAATGGAGAGAGATGAGAAGTATCAATCATTAGTTTTTCATTGCAACACTTTCGTTGTTCATTGATTGCTTTCTCATATGTGCCTTGACCGGGGGGCCACAGCAGACCGAGTAACCCCTTGCTCAAGCCAGTGACCTTGGGTCCAAGCTGGTGAGCTTTGCTCAAACCAGATGAGCCCATGCTCAAGCTGGTGACCTCGGGGTATCGAACCTGGGTCCTCCACATCCCAGTCTGAGGCTCCATCCACTGCACCACTGCCTGGTCAGGCACCTTCATCCATTTCTTGACTTGTGTATTTAACAGACATTTCCTCTGTACCTACTGTGTGTTACATCTTGATTACCGGGGTTACAAAACTAACCTGAAAGAGAGATTTATAAAAAAAAAGAAAAGAAAAAGGGTGACTTAGCGCCTGCTCGTGGAGACTTTGGGAAATAACGGTGCCAATGCTCACTTACTGGATACCAGGCATCAGTCTAAATGCTTTATATGTATTATCTCTTTTCATCCTCACAGCAACCTGTGAGGCAGGCACGATTGTGGTCACTACATTTTATAGAAGAAGAAACCGAGGCACAAAAAGATGAATTTTTTTTGCTTAAGGTCACATAGCGGGCAAGGCAGGGCGAGGCTTCCGGCCTGGGCTGCCTGGTTCCTGAGCCCACACACTTAGATGCCATCTTGTATCTTGAAAGGTAGGTTCCGTGGGGGTGGGCTTGCAGCAGAATGACAGGTGTCGAGAGCAATTGTCCCCCACTCCTCAGGAGCAGTATATAGACAGATACTTTCCGTGGGCCTGGGGGAAGCTGCCCGCGGGTAATCTGCAGTGAGAATAGTAGCTGGGACGCCCACTCGGCCAGCTAGGGAAGAGGGTTGTTTTGGTTTTAAAGATTGACATTTTAATAAACTGCTCTTAATTAGCCGCACTTTGAAATTCTGAGTGGCGCACTCTCCATCTTAAAACACGGGGGCGTGCGGCTTCTTAGAGAACACGATGCTTGTGGGTGAGCTCCCTTTTTGAAACAAACCCAGACCCTCCAGTCACAATTTATTTTTCATTCCGAAAATGATCTTTACTGCAAATGTTGCTTTGGTTCGAGCGAATTAGAAATCCTTATTACACAGGCAGACACTTCAAACAGTGCCCGGCTCGCCGCACCGGCTGTGGCATCAAAGGCTCGTCTGGAATCTCTGATTACCACCCAGGCTGGCGACCACTTGGGAGCAGGCGGCATCTGAAGTGGCGCCCTGGCTCCAGGACCAGTGGGCTCCGGGAGCCCAGAAGCCAGGAGTCCTCCGTGCCAGGCTCAATGCATCCCTGATTCACAGGCTTAACAGGAGTACTGTGGACAGAAGGGAAGGAGAATGGCATACCTGCCTTTGACTGAGCACCCACTATGTTCCAGACACATGCTAAGAAATTTATATGCATTATCCTATTTAAAATTTCCAACAGCTCCCACCATAGTTGTTGTGAGGGTTTTAGCAAGCTCAACAAACCAAACTCCCCTTCCCTCCCTCATTCCAGACCCACTGAGAAATAAGACAAACGTACAAGGCAAATAAGAGGCGAAAACATCACGCTTATTCTTGATACCAATGCTGAGACCAGAGAAGGTAGCTTGTATCTGCAGCCAAGCCAGGTTTCTAATTCTGAACCTCACAGTGACCTAGATGTCCCCCAGACACCTGCACACCTTTTATGGGTTAGGCAGCCTCAGGTGGGAGCACAGATGCTTAACTTTTTAGAAGAACAAAATACATGACCTCTGCGGGTAAGTCAGCTTCCAGATAAAGGGAGGAGCCGAAGGAAGCGTGGCCATGTTACTCCTGCCAAACTGATCAGTTGGATAATGCCTTCTCATTTTTGGAGGCTGAGTGAGTGAGGAGGGCAGAGAGCGGGGTCAGGTGGTCCCCTCCACAGTAAGGAAACATAGAATCTCCCCTTGCCGTCCCTGGCCGTTGGTATTATTCTCTTCTACAAATGGAAGGCTGACGTTCACAGCTGCCCTGTTGGTTGGAGGTGCTCGCACTGTTCTGTCTGATCCTATCTTCCTTTCTAGACCACGAGCTCCTCAAGTTCATGGCTGTATCACAACCATTTAGAGTCCTTAGGAGCTGGCACAGGATCAAGTTGAGGCATCAATGTCTTTAAAGTGAACAAAGCAGATCGATCCTTTCATTCCACAACATGTATTGCCTCTATGTTAGGTGCTGTTCTTGCTGTTGATGGCATGAAGCTGGTTTAGTGGGTGGACGGTGGCTCTCTCCCGAAAATGACATATTCACATCTTAATCTCTAGAATCTGTGAACATGACTGTATTTGGAAAAAGAGTCTTTGCAGATGTCACTAAGAACCTTGAGATGAGATAGATTATCCTGGATTACCGGGGTGGGCCAATCACAACAATCCTTATTGGAGATAGAAGAGAAGTTCACGTGAAGATGAAGAGAGAGACTAGTGATGCGGCCACAAGCTAAGGAACACCTGGAGCCTCCAGAAGCAGGAAGAGGAGAGGAAAGATTCCCCTCTAAGGCCCTTGGAGGGAGCATGACCTGCTGGCAACTTGATCATGGACTTTTAACCTCCAAAACCATGAGAGAATAAATTTTTGCTGTTTTAAGCTCCCCAGTTGAGGGTAACACAGTGTCATCAGTGGAGGGGTTCTTGCCTTCCTTCAAGATAGACATCAAGAGAGGAGGTGAAACAGATTCAAAAGAAGTTGTTGACCGAAAACAAGGTGAAGGGAAATGAGAGAGAGCTTGGTGCATTAAGAGAGCCCACACAATGAGGACCATGACTTCCTGAACTGCCTCTGGGGTCTGGCTCACACAGGGTTGTGTGCACACAGGTGTAGGCTAGATGTCTTTGGTTTCCAGGCTCCCACCTGTGCTTCCCAGGTTCTTGTCTTAGCTTTCCGGGTTTTCACCTTTGCTTTCCAGGTTCTTGTGTTTGCTTTCCAGGTTTTCACCTTTGCTTCCCAGGTTCTTGTGTTTGCTTTCCGGGTTTTCACCTTTGCTTCCCAGGTTCCCACCATGGCTGGTATTGACCGCACAGGGGCAGCGTGGAGCTCTTTGCTGCCCAGGTTCCTGCTGTGCGCTGGTGTCCACAGGTACAGGGGCAGAGCAGAGCTCCTTGGGGAGCGCCTGAAGAGAAACTTTAAAGTTATTTAGGAGAAGCTTACAAAGTAATTGAATACCATTCCCATCCCTTTTAGAAAGGCTCAGCCTGTCTCAAAGGTGCTGAGGCAGCTCTAGGAAACTATGATGCTGGTGGCATTGGAAAATCAAAAGGCACCTTTCTATCTTGGGCATCATTGTACACAGCATGTTATTGATCAAGTAAAAATAAGTGAAAGTGAATAGTTATATATGCACATGAACCCCTCAAACAACACAAGGCCAAGAAGTGTCTAGTTATAGGCTGGTGGGTTTTCCCTGTGGCTTTGGCTATTGAGATCACTTGGTGTCCAGAAAGGGAAGACAAAGAATTGTCAACTGTTTGGGTGAGGTGGGGGTTGGGGGCCACTGCAGGAACCACCAGTTCTTCACTCTAATCTGCTTCTTAAGGACACCCAGCTGCTGTCCCAATGCCTCTGAGAGTCCGCACGGCATTAGGCCACCCTTCCTGGGGTCCCCATAAAACACGCTTCCCTGTATGAAACCTACCTCATGGCATTAGGCCACCCTTCCTGGGGTCCCCATAAAACAAGCCGCCCTGTATGAAACCTACCTCACGGCATTAGGCCACCCTTCCTGGGGTCCCCATAAAACACGCTGCCCTGTATGAAACCTACCTCTGCCTCTCCATGACCTACCTTCCCTCTCCCTTCACAAATGGAGAAATTGAGTCTTGGTGACTTTCTAGAGTCACACATAGAGTAAGTGCTGAAGGAAGAGTTTTGAGAGATTAGTGAAACTCACTGTCTGCTCTAGCAGTGGAAAAATAAAGCATGATTCACAAGTCAGGACTGTGGTCGTCACCACTCTGCTGTGAGGCCTCACTGTTGATAATCTTAACCAGTGCTGTCACAAATGACCCAGAGCTTACCTGTGGTCCCAAGTAGGTCACCTAAACTGGTGGCTTTCTCTCGACACCTTCATAGGTGCATGTGTTCTGGGTGGGATATATTTTCTGAGTTTTGTCTCCTGGTCCACCTGCAAGCGTGGACTCTGCCTGCTGTGGATCGCCTGTCTGACACCTTTTGGCTCTTTCACAGTAACCTTGGACACATTTTATAGCAATATATTTTTAAATACAAATGTAATTAGTTAGGGCACTGGGGATATAAGAATTGTATTTGAAGTTGAATTCTGGCTGGAGAGTCACCCCTTCCTCCAACTGGCTGTTGGGGGTGGTTACACACAATGGAAAGGAATGAACCCCATTTTATTATGAACTGGGCCAAGTCTGGTGCCTCCTGGTGCAGAGGCGTGGTGAGGCGGGGCTGGCCCATTGGGACCTCCGTCCCTCCCTCTAAGCGCAAACCCGAACCACACCATTGTCTGTGCTACACAACAGGAGCTCCCACAAACTGTTTCTCTTCTGCAGTGAGATTAATGTCATGGGAAGAATGTAAATCAACATCTTGCTTCCTTCATCAAGAAAGTCTTGCTGGGAAAAATATCTGACTAAATAGTGTGTTTGAGGATGAAGCCAGTTTACATCTGACACAGCTCCCAGTCTCACTGCAGTCCAACAAACACCCGTTTGCAGATTGACAATGGTCCAGAGACTGCATTTGAGCAGCACTGTTGAGCACAGGTAAGGAATGTAGGAAGAGAAGATGCTGACTAGCAAGGCGGCCCGTCTCGCAGATCAGGATGTGTTTTCTAGGTGATGGAGAGAGAGGGAAAGGCTGGTCAGAAGGATGAAGAGGGGTGATGTGAACTCTCCTTTCCCCTACAGACAGTTCTTCTGATTGTGCTGTTGAGCCTTAGCTACAACAAATAAATGAACTCCTGGCCATTGTACTGTGCCTCTTACATGTTCTAGGAGTTTATAGTTATTGATAACTGCCACAGCAGAAATCCTGTAAGCATCTCCTGGGCTTTCTGGAAAATGTGAGCTTTCATTTCCAAGACAATGGGATGCAAGTTTTAGACTGGCAGGGTGCCAGGAAAGGCAGAGATGAGCACACCTAAACCAGTTTACCCACTGGTCAGAATCTTACTATTAACTGACCTGAGGCCAGAGGGCCCACAAAGCAGGAGAGAGACCTTGGTGGGCTCCCCCGGCCACCACCCAGAGTGGTCTCCATTGAAGGGGTTGAAATATCTGGGCTTGGGTCCTGAGAACATACCAAGGATGTTCCTGGGATTTAAGATCCTGCTGGTAGGAGGGTCTGCGGCAGAGCAGGCATCCTGGAGGGAGGTAGAGAGTGAGAAGAAACAGGAGGCCTGGCATTGCCTTGACCTTTCACCCGCCTGCCCTTGAACTAACCTTGAAAGGGTGCTGGAGAGGACCCAAGTTGCCAGCCTGCCGAGGAGTGTGGTGGGTTCTCAGGAAAACCTCAGGGGTTGCTGGCTGAGGCTGGGCTCTGATCGGCTGCCCAAGAAGGAATCAAATTAAAGTGATTCCGATACATTGCTTATCTCCCAGGCACCTCTTTCACGGTGGGCTCTGCGGGGGGACCCAGAGCTGAGCCAAGCACATCCTGCCTGAAACACTACTAATGAGAGCTAATACTAAGTGCTTACCGTACTCAGAGCTCGATGAACATTATCTCGTTCACATCTTCCAGGACTTCTAAGAGCAGGTTCTGTATTATTATCCCCTTTGACAGTTTCAAAAATTGAGACTTGGTGACTTAGCCTGCTTGAGGAGACCCAGCTAGTGATGGTGGAGCTAGGATTTGAACTCCACAGTCAGGCTCCGGATCAGTGGCTTTGACCTTGGCTGCCCATTTGCATTACCTGAAGAACTTTGATAAGATGCCCATATCTAGATTTCTTTCGAAACCAATAAAATCACCATCTTCGAGAGTGAGGCCGAGCAATGGTATTTAATAGCTTTACTCTAAGGCTGCCTATGTTCAGCCAAGGTTCAGAACTTTGTCTTTAGAGCCTGTGGGGCCTAACCACTGTACTTCACTGCTCCAACCCTGCTCTCATCTACTGGAACCCTAAACACCACACACTGTGATGACTCCTGAGCATTAGCTTTCTCCCTCTGGGTCATGCTGGCCCCAGACGTGGCCTCACAGAGGTCTCTGACGGAGGGAGGACTATCACAGTGTCATAACAGAGGTACCCTGCCATCAGGGAAGAGTCAGGACAGCGCCGTGGAGGAGACAGGAGAGTTTGGAGAAGGGTGAGTGGTCTGAGAGGCTGTTCCGTAGGTGCTGGGCAGCCGCAGGTTTTTGAGCATGGTAGTCATCTCATCATGATCCCATCAGAAAGTCATCCGCTTGCTGTTCCTGCAGTTCCTGCTCTACATTCGCCCCAGGGGGAGTCTGGGAAATTGAGTTTGCTGAGGAATTCATAGAAGCATTAGGTTGTAAACACATTATTAGGAACAAAACAAAACAAAAAATCTCTTCTATCTGCCCACCTCCCGATCCACAACAGCAATGCCAAGGTCCCCAGCCCTGTGCTGCTTCACCTTGCTTGGCCTTTGTCCCCACGGTTTCTCCTGCCTGGAAAGCCCTTGTGTCAGCCATGCAAACACATTTACATTTATGCTTCAAAACCTGCTCCTGGTGCCCTTATGAACCCTCCCAGGATAGACTTTAACCCCTTCCTCCTCAACCCTCCTATACCATGCATATAACGCCAGGGCTGCACCATCACCCTGTCATTGTAATTGTCTATGTGCCCGGTTCCAGGCTAGACTGTGAACTCCTTAAGCAGAATGCCTGACACATAGCAGGTGTTTACATCATTGTCAGATGGAGTTGCTCTCTAAATCAGTGGTCCCCAACCTTTTTTGGGCCATGGACCGGTTTAATGTCAAAAAATATTTTCACGGTCTGGCCTTTAGGGTGGGATGGATAAATGTATCACGTGACCGAGACAAGCATCAAGAGTGAGTCTTAGACGAATGTAACAGAGGGAATCTGGTCATTTTTTAAAAATAAAACACCATTCAGACTTAAATATAAATAAAATGGAAATAATGTAAGTTATTTATTCTTTCTCTGCAGACCAGTACCAAATGGCCCACGGACCGGTACCGGTCTGTGGCCCAGGGGTTGAGAACCACTGCTCTAAGGTTTTGGAATAGCACAATTTTAGGAAATCCCCCTAACCTCCTCGTGTAATCATTTTTCTGTATGCCAGCAATATTCTTCATTATCTTTACTGCCTTGGACCAAACAATTGTCTCAGAAGTCCCTTTTGAAAGACAAAAGGATAACCTGGCAGTACCAACATCTTCCTGGCAGCCATTACAACTGAGTCCAGCCCCACTTGTCAAATTAGCCGTACTAGGGCCTGAACAAAAACAGACACAGATCTGCAGGTTTTGATGTAGATAAGAGAGCAGAGAGAAGAGAGGGCTAGGCCCAAGAGTGCAGTATTGTGTGAGGGAAGCAGGTAAATGTGTCACTGCAGCCAGGGGCAGCATCACAGTGGGTTTGGGGGTCACTAAGTGGCATGAGGGAGGCCATTGGCTGTGTGTACATAGAGGAAGGAAAAGCTTTTAGGGGAAGACAAGAGCCCTCTGATGGGGACGGGAAAGGGAGCCACTTAGGACGTGTCTAGCTAGGCCCGGCATCCTTCAGATGGGTTGGGACTGGCTGTGCTTAGTGTGGAGTGTGTGTGCGTGTGCACGTGTGTGAGTGTGACCTACCAATTCTCCCCCATGACTGCGGACAGATTCTGGCTCCTGGGGCCAGCCAGAGAGGGGATTACTTTCTGCTTTAGTAGATTAAATGCTGAGGTTTCTGTGAATTAAAACCCAAAGCAGCTTTGGAATGTTTTCACTATCTGCACCGAGAAAATGAGATCTTTTTCATCTGGTAACATGGGGATAATAATGCCCAGATCCCTGGGCTATAGTGAGGATTAAATGAGATCCAGCACGTCAAAGCCGCAGCCTGTGCCTGGGACACAGCGAGGCCCCAGTAAACGGCAGTTCTCAAGTGAACCGAGCTCAAAGGAGCTGGTTAGGGACCAGCTTGAAATAAAAGAGCTTTATTCCTTCAAGATAGCAGCCAACGCCCTTTTTCTTAGTGTCTTTTCGTCTTTGAGCTTTTAGTCCTGGAACAGCTCAGGCTCAGGGTCAAATGTGGGTTCATTCCCAGCCTGCCACGTCCTGAATGTGGGATCTGCAGCAAATTCTTTAATCTCTTGGAGCCTCAGTTGCCTCATAATAATAATAGGACTTATCGAATAGGGTTGCTAAAGGATTTGATGAACTCCTTTGCCCCTTTCTCCTTCCCAGCTTCATCCTTGACTTTCTCAAGACTGTTCTCCACAGAGTGACCAGAGAAGCTCTAGAAACTGAAGGCAGAACTTGTTTTCTCAAGCGCACGACTCAGAGTGTTTAGAATAAAATCTGAAGTCCTCTCCATGGACTGGCTAGCCCTATGTGATCTGCCCTCTGCTACCTCTCTCTTCACTTCGATTCCTCTCATGCACTTTGCCAGCAGCAAACTTCCTTGCCATTCCTAAGCTTCTGCCTCAGGGCCTTTATACCTGCTCTTCCCATTGCTTGTATGCTTTCCTCTGACTCATGGCTTCTGCATAGCATTGCCTCTGCACTCAATTAATCTCTGCTCAAATCTCTGTCACCTCTTGCTGGAAATGGCCCCCGATTTTCCTGTCTACACACTCTCAGCCTATCTCTATTCCCTTACCCTGATGCATTTTTCTTTATGACACTGGGCATTGGCTGACATTGTCTTATATATTTGTCTATTATTGCTCCCTGGCTAGACTGTAAGCTTCAGGAGAGCAGAAATATAGTTTGGTTTCCTGGTATAGGCCCAGCCACTGAATAACTCTTTGCTCAATAGCTATTTGGTGAAGGAATCAGTGAATAAGTTAGTGCCTGCAAATCATTATTCCCACCACACAGGGAGCATTGGGAATTATCAGCGATGGAATGAAATGACCTTAAATTTGTAGCGCCAGGACCCAATTCTTGCCCTGTTGTCGGCTTACTGTGCTACCTGAAGCAATTACCTTACTCTCGCTGGACCCCTGGGAGACCACTGGGCAAAAGGGGGTGCCAGTTCCTGCCTTGGCCGACAGAGATGATCAGGGGTCACGGAAGGGTCGAGTTGATAAGGAGACAGTTTGCTAAGCAAAAGAAGCCCAGGAATAGAAAGCAGAGGCCCGTTTTCTCTGAGGAAAGCCAGTGTCTCTGATTTCTCACTATGCTGTCAGCTGGGCTGTGTCAGGTGGTCATGGGCAAGGGGAAAAATCCCTTGGACTGAAATGGTGATATTTTACTGAGGCCACTTGGTTTTGCTTTCAAATAATTTCTTCAGGGCTCTCAAGTGCCTCCTCTTTCTTACTCATTAGCAGTCTACGGAACTTAGAGGGAGACTCTAATTAAGGAGAACTTTCGTATCATTTACCAGGAAGGAATGAGGAGGGGCTACCTTGCGGGCCAGAGAGAACCTTCTGAATCTACATGAAGGTCCTTTGGCTCCAGGCTCTGAATCAAGCTCAGGAGCAAAAACTAAAACCATAGGTCAGGAAGATGAATCTGTCCTTTGGAGCAGGCAATCATTATTCTTTTTTAAATATAAATTCTAGAAAAGTACACATAGGTCTGGGGCATCTGGGGTGCCTGGGGATGGGTCTGACTCTTGCTTGTCAAGGAAGTGCAATTATTGACTTTGCTGCTAATGAGGAATATGGAGTTTACAGGCTCAAGGCAAAAGAAGAGCAGTGGGGATAGCCTGAACTGATAGAGAAGATTCCAGAAACTGCTTGTGCCATATGCTAACTCTGAGACCCCCATCAGGAAGGTGCCAGGCCCACTCACTCCCAACCACTCTGGAAATCTGTGAAGGTAAAAAAAGATTAGGTTCTTGTATTAATACTAGCTCAGTGTGTGTCAGCAGCAAAGGAAGGTTGCCTAGAATGCTGAAGCCTTGGGTCATATCAATATAGGTAGAGTGCACTGAATGAGGGAGGTGATAGTTGTACCAACCTCCATATTGATCAGCTCCAATAAAATCAAGGTGTTTGAGTGTGGTGCCCATAATTGAGTGAGAATATAGACAACATATAATTAAGGAGAAAAGTTGGTAGAGTGGTGTGATTATTTTTTAGACCACTACTTAATTAATGGTTAAGCAGCAGAACTAAGAAAGGTAGAGGGAATTTTCAGTGCAATGACATTGATTAGCCAAGTGGTTATGAGCCAGATCTTGGAATTACAGGGCTCTGAGTGGGAATCCTGGCTGCATATTGCTAGCTGTGTGGCCTTGAGCATATATTTTCTTCCTTCCCTCTGAGCCTCAACTTCCTAATCTCTAAAAAAAGTTAATAATGTGGTCCATTTAATAGGGTTTTTGTGAGGTGCAATTTGGGTAATCTATTACATGAAATGCTTAGCACAGAGCATGTGCTCAACAAATAGCAGCAATTATAAGTGTGACTATGCTTGCTGTGAGAGGGCAAGAGGCATCGTTGGAAGTATAAACGGAGTGGGATTCTGGAAGGGGCTCCTCCCTGGGAAGGCAATGTACTAAATGGCCTTGGAGCTTTGGGCAACGACACAGGCAGTGACAGGGAAGTGAGCCCTGGTCTTTGTGGGCAGCAACCTTCTCAGGCTGCTCTGCTTCCTTGCCCTTCTGTCTTGCAAGGTGATGCTTGTGACACTTGTATGTGATGGTTGTCCTGTGGGTGGGGAGGTGAGGGCTGTTCTTAGATGTGGTCCCTGAAACCTTCCTAAGATCCAGAATGTGGGAAGCAGTGGCTTGAAGAGTTATTTTTGGAATAACATGAATGATGCTGACCCAGAACAGACCTGAAACCTACTGACTCCAACCCCAGAAGCACAGGTCTCAGCCTCTCCTCTGTCTCCTTTGTCTGACCTACATCACCAGCCCAACCAAGGAAGCTCCACTGGGGCCAGTGGGACTCCAGAAGAGATGTGCTCCTGCCTCCCACCTGTAGTGGTTAGTGTGAGTCTGAGCCCAGAAGAGGACTGGACTGTGGTTCCTGCTAATGCAATGACAAGAATGTTATGGTCAGGTTTAAGGGTCTGAAGCCCTGAGTGATAACCCCCTGTCTGCTCTCTTCTTACCCTCACTGAATTCTCTATGGGATTGGAGTCAGCATCCCCCCGGGAATCTTGTTCTGGGTTGACATCATCCACTGTCATTCCCAAACACCTGGTTCCCAAGTCTGATGGCCAGTGACAGAGCTGTTTGGGAAGGGAACAATGTATTAGGCATTATACATGTATTATCTCATAAATTTATGAGATAGATATTCTCATTCTCCATTTGACTAATGAAAAACCTCAGAGAGATTAAGCAAACTGCCCAAGTCACACAGGTAGGCAGCAATGAAACTGATTTTTGTACCTGAGTCCTTGTGACTTCCAAGTGTGTGCTCTCTCCAGTAAGACTTGCTTTGCTCCCAAAGGAGATTTGCAGGGGAGAGGGCGAGTGGTCGAGTATCTATCCCAAGGTTAGGTTTGAAAAGAGGACAGGAAAGCCCCTTGAGAAAGGGAATTGAGGCTAGTGAGTGAGGTGTAGACTATTCCTGCCCAGCCCTTCCCTAAATAAAGGTGGGTATGGAAATCAGAGGCTGGCTTTCTTTTACGGGGATCCCACCGGGGAGTCAGCTGTGAGAAGGGCTTGGGGGACGACACAGAGGCTGATTCCTGTCATTGAGCTGATCCTGTAGCGGTGAGAAAAGCCACGGCTCCGGCTTGGCTGTGGCAGTACAGATGGCACACACCAGGAGTGGAGAGCCGGACGTGTCACTAGACTCTTCACGGACTTTCTCTGTGGCCTTGATCACACCACTCAATCTCCTTCAGAGGTGTGTCTAGCTCTTATTTTCTGTATCAGGGCCTCCCAAACTTGAGAGAGCCTGGGAGTCATCTGGGGCTGATTAAAAATTAGATTCTGTTTTAAGTAGACGTGAGAAAGGCCTGAGAATTTGCATTTCTAACCAGCTCTGAGACGAGGCAGATGCTGTGTCCAGGACCACACTGAGTAATCCCGTTCTTATCCTCTGGACTCTGAGCCACACTGTAGATCATCACGCCAGTCAAGGTATTTTTCTTTCCCTGTACAGAGCCTGAGTGTTAACAGATGTGGCTTGGGCTACAGGGCATGTCCACCTGGCCTCTCGAAACTTCCTTCAGGAAGTCTTTTCTGACTTGCTTCCCACACAACTCCTTCAGGTGCAAAGTGGTTAAGAACGTGGATCCTGGCTAGATCTCCTGGGTTTGAAACCTTTCTCTGCCTGTGTGACATTGGGCAAGTTACTTAACTTTTCTGTGCCTTGATTGTGTCTTTGTTTTGTTTTGTTAAGTGAAAGGCAGGGAGACAGAGAGACAGACTCCTGCATGCTCCCAACCAGGATTCACCAGGCAAGTCCCTTACAGGGTGATACTCTGCTCAGCTTAGTCTGCTGCTTGGCAACCGAGCTATTTTCGTGCCTGAGGCAAGGCCATGGAGCCATCGTCGGCACCCAGGACCAACTTGCTCAAACCATTCGAGCCATGGCTGTGGGAAGGGAAGAGAGAGAGAGAGAGAGAGAGAGAGAGAGAGAGAGAGAGAGAGAGAGGAGGGGGAGGAGTGAAGAAGCAGATGGTTACTTCTCCTGTGTGCCCTGACCAGGAATCGAACCTGGGACTTACACATGCCCAGCTGATTCTCTACTGCTGAGCCAACTGGCCAGGGCCTGGTTTCATCATCTGTAAACTGGGGATGACGATAATACGTATCTTACAGGGTTGAAGATGAAAGGAGTTATTATTTACTTACAAAGCTTTTCAAGTGAGCTCTATATAAATGTTGGTTCCATTTTTCTGTCATTGTCACCATCTCTTTCCTCTCAGCTCTCCTCCAGCACTGTCCTGTTCGTCTCTGACCCCAGTGCCCAGTGCAGAGTCATTCAGAAGGCAAGTGAGGAGCCCCGTGGGCCATGCAGAGCAAGGCTGCTTCTCATGAGATGCAGATTTACAGCCTGGAGGCCAATATGAGGGCTGACTGAGGGATTCTGCTGGGATTACCAGCTCCTCTCAGCAGTGCTGACCTTTTCTCATCTTATCTGGGAGCTGACAGAAAACAGAGGGTGTCCCAGTTCCAGCCCCACCCTGCTCTGGGGGCCATGGCCAAAGCCTTTGTGTTCTGGACCTGTGCCTTTCTCTTGGGTTTTGCTCAGAGACAGCTCTCTCCCATAAACTGAGCCTGAGGAGGGGGGATCTACAGGCCTGGGGGTGGCGGTGTGCTTCAAAGCTGCCAAGACAGGCACCGACTAGATCTGTTTCATCACGGACTCTTGTCTTCTCGCCAAACGCTGGGGATGCCATGCCCCACCAGGGGCTCAAGGGGTCAGTGCCACACTTTGACAGAATGCAGTCCCCTCTTCAGATCCCCAACTAAAAAAGAAAAATGCATGTACACCAAACCAAAGTCCTGCTGCCTAACATAAAATAGTGCTTCCTAATCCCAAGTGTGGCCAAGTATTCTGTTAAGATAGTTAGAGGCCCTTCAATTATTTCCACTTTAGAAATGTTTTTATGTCTCTCATTTTGTTCACTAGGTTGGCTAAGGTGTAATTGTGCTCCTGGTCGGGGCTTTGCTTCCTCACCAATTGAGTCCCCAGCTCTGTGTCTTGATATTAAGAACAGATACCCAGAGCTGAATGGGGCATTGTTTCCTGGCCAGATCGGTAGCTGCTGCTTGCTTTTAGCGAGTGAGCCGTCCAAGACTGGCAGCCCGACGGAGACCACGTCGTGGCTTGCTTTGATTACTCTCCTCCGTTCAGCCCAAATCAGGGGCTGCTCATACACGTCCAGACTTTCATCTGCTCTCCCTCCCCCTCTCCATTTTCCACAGTTGCAGGTTAACAGAGGGGGTTTGGGGGTCGGCAGCCTGTGCTGATTTTTAAAGTGGCTGGGTGTTGAGGGGGTTAGACTGGAGAGGCTGGGGACAGCCCCTGAGGGTCCCCCTGGTCAGCCTTCCAAGTGAAACAGAGGCCCCAAATCTAAGCATCTTGTGCTGATAACAGCCCTTACTTGTGATCAGTTTAGGCTCTAGAAACTTCCCTCCAACTGGGAACAAGAAACACCCATTTTTTATTCCACAGAACCCAGAAATCACTTGAAACTTTGCTCTTTTCACATTTTAACCAGATAGATCTAGAGATAAAACCACAGCATCTCATTTTAAAAGGATTTAGGAAAATGACCTACTGATTACTTAAAAACTTTGACTGCAAGTCTTTATTATCCCGCCCAGTCCCCCACCGCCCCTCCCTCCCAGCTCATGTTTGCTCATAAACGCCAAAAACCCAAATAGACCTCTTTGAGCAGTGGGACCCAGCTAAAGAACAATGACAGGATGTTGGCTTGCAAAGTGTCAGCATTTGCCAAATAAGTTTATCCTTTATTTATTATTTTCATTGTGGCTTAAAACATGCAGCCCTCAAAGCCAAGTCTCTAAACCGAAACGTATGGTGGGCCTGCCTCTGCTCAGAGTCCGCAATGAACGCGGAAACGTTTCCCCTCTGCTCTGGACCAGTGATTGGGACCGAAGATAGTATGTTTTGAATTTACGGAGAGATCTACAGCTTTGGGCTCAGTTTTAGTACTTTTAAAAAGCAATCAATAATGGCCAGTTTGTAATAAGAAAAATTTATGAACTGACAGGCAAAATGTAATTATGAAGGGGATTCCTTGAAAGAAAAAAGAGGTGATGTTAACAGACATCCCGACAATCTGTTTGCACTCATTTCCATTCATATAAATGATGACGTGCCTCTGGGTGGAAGCCGCATTCTGCAAAGGCTTCCCGGGAGTCTGGAAAGGTCGCTGCCAAAGTTTTCACTAACGAAGGGCAATGAGTCTTCGCATTAATTTCTCACTGTTACCCACAGAATGGACTTTTCACAGGGTTACTTTTGTGGCTACGCCTGTGACCCAGTAGCCACTTATCTTCCCGGTCCCCTAGGAGCTTGTAACCCTTCAGGAGACCTGGCGGAGTAGCAGGCACCCGAGGAATGTCGGTTCCTTGCACCCATCACTTTCTCCCGCTACTTCCTCTCATCAGCCACCGCTGCTGAGGAGAGCCCCGGAGCTTCCCGATTTAAAAAGACTGCTTGAAGCAGGGAAAGCAGGGATTCCCGGGAAGACAGAACAGGCTGCTTGGCCACTGCTTCACCCTGATTGTATGTGACATCAAGCCAACGGCCTTTATACACAATAGGTCTCCACAAATACTTGACAAATGAGAATAATGAGATCCGAGACCTGCCCATCATTTCCCACTCACAGTGCTTTTGATACCAAAGTCCCTTCTGACCTTCGTGACAATATGAAGGGACATATATTATTATACCCATTTTACCGATGAGGAAATTCCAAGCTCAATGAAAGGATCTGATTTACCATCACAGAGCTTATTAGGACCTAAACCAGGTTTGGGACCTCCATTTCTCTATTTCCCCAAGCCCATGCTCTTTTGAACATCCCAAGAATAAACAAACTAGTTCTTTCAAGAAAAATGAGAAACAGGACGGACATTCTTGTTTAAGAAATACAGTGCAATAAAATTGTATTTGCGTTTGCTGACTTTTGAAGGAAGACCCAGGTTGCCAGAGGTGAGAGCTGTTTTCACCGTTTTGTATCTGTATGGGGCAGGGATGATTTTCTAAGTGCTTCCCCATCGCAACTGATGCCGTTTGCAGCCCACCACAGCTCCGCGGGGAAGCGGAGCAACGTCACCATCCTCACACTGTGGACGAGAAGAGTGAAGCTACAAGGCTCAGGGACCTGCCTGGGGTCAGAATGGACCCGCTCAGAAACCGGAAGCCCCTGACCACTGCGCCATGACACATAAAGGGATTCTCTTTATTGCTTTGACAGAAATGCCTCCGTGCACTGGAAATAAAACAGTGGAGTCCTTAGTGTTTTGCTCCTCTTTCTCCATGCTTACCTCTTGGTTGGAAGTCAGTGAACACAAATCAAATTGAGATCCAGGAGTCAGGGGAAGCAGGCAGCACTCATAAGAAAGAGCAGTGAACTTGAGAGTCACCCAGGAGAGGTGCTGGAGCCAGCACAGTCCTGCTGCAGCCCGACTCCCACCCTGACCTTTAGTCCCAGCCCCAGCACAAACCCAGGGGCCTTGGCAACCCTGAGTCATGGAAGTGGACAATCACATTTCACAAAGGTTTTCAGTAACAGAGGTGGAAACATACGGAGTCTAAGCCTCCGGCTACCTGACTTCTCCAGACAGGACGGTGCGTCACAGGTTTGGGTGTGTGTGGCGCTGTGCCGCCTCTCAGGCCCAGCAGTGAGTGATGAGTGTGGCCGGAGGCAGTTCCGGCTGCGGAGGAGGATGTCAGGATTACCCCAGTCTACCTTATCAGTGCGGAATCTGGTTTTGGGATCTCCATCTGTATCTCTTATTTGTTGCTATAATAAAGCTGCAAACCCTCTAACTCTGTGGTTTAAAATAACATTTTCTCCTTGCTCCTTTTGGGGTTGGGATTGGCCTCCAGGCTTCGGTTTGGGTTAAGGTCTGCTCACTGTGTTTTTCCTTCCTCCAGGGCCAGTGGACCACCCAGAGTAAGAGCCATGGTGATGGCAGGAACACAGAAACCCAGCCAAGCAGCTCGGCACATGAAGGTCTCTTCTTGTGTCACATTTGCAAATATTCCAGCAGCCAAAACCAGCCAGCCATGTGGCCCAGCCCGACCTCAGTGGGCCATGGAAATCTGCTCTGCCCACTCCAGTGAGCCCAGAGGGCAGCGAATATTTACTGAATTACCCAAACTATTGCACCATCTGCCTTGAGGGGCTGACGCTGTGCAGCTGAGGACCAGCAGACACTGGGGACTGGTCTGAGGACCCATAAGACAGGAGGGCAGGACAGTAGTGAAAAACAGAAGCACTAGAGCCTGAATAAACGGGGTCCATATCCCTGCTTCTTTATTCACTAAACATGCCACTTACCTCTCTAGTTTCAGTTTCCTCATTTGTAAAAGGAGGAGGATGCCAGACGCCTCAAGGAGGGTGAGTGTGCAGGGACAGGAGGCAGAAAATGAGGACCACTTGGTGAGGGAGTCTGGCTGTGAAGGGAAGGAAGGAAATGCACTGATACATGAGAAGGCATGGGTGTCTTTATAGGAAGGAGGCAAAGGTAGAGGGCACTAGAATAAGTTTGTAAGTAAAGCAGGAGACAGAAGTTGAAAGAGACATGAGGATGGCTTCTATGTCAGCTAGTTAGAATTTTCCCCAATTCTTTCAAGAAAGGTTTACTGAGCTACTAGTGCAGGTACTAGTCTAGTTGCTGGGACTACATCAATGAATAAAATGTATTGTATATAAGAATCACTGCCCTCATGGTGGGATGGAGAGGGGGGTGATATTTACTAAGCATGTACTATATTTCAGGCACTGTGCTGGGCTCCAAACTCACCATTGCAAAATGCAAACTACTGCATCTGCTTTGAGCATGGGCAAACAGACTCAGAGTAAATAACTTCTCAGTGGCCATCTGCAGCCAGTAAAGGCATGGCTGATACTGCTCGCTCCCAGAGACTTTCTATTCTGTTGCATCCCCGGGCACCAAGATGTCAGTTTGCAGATGAGCCTCTGAGACTCTTGGAGGAACATAGAGACTAGGAGAGAGGAGATGGAAACAGCATGTTAAGGTGATTTGCAAAGACTACAGATGGGGCAAGGCCTGCATGCTGATGGGAGCAGAGGCACTGGGCTGGGGTGCTGAGGTGGGTGTTGGAGCGTGGGTGAGAGTCCTGCCTGCAGGGACAGTGTTTCCAGAACTGTCCAGAGGGGCAGAGAGGCTTAGTAGCCTTTTCTTAAGAGTTAGAAAGTAGGGGTTGTTCCAAAGGGATCACTGTGAGCTGCTTTATCCTTAAAGCCCAGCCAGCTCTCATCACTAGTGTCAAATGCCTAATGATAACAGGACTGAGGCTTGCCTGAAATAAAAAAGAAATCGGGAACAGATGTTAGAAAACCATTTTTTTTTTTTTTTACTTTGAATGTGAAGCTAAGCCTAGAGATTATTGGCAGAACCCTGGCACATATCAGAAACAATTAGCTGCCTGGCCTGAGACTGAATGGAATCCCCAGCTTCCTTTTCTGTCCTTCCCAGCTCAAGCTAGACATGCTCAGAGGACTGGACATGGCCTTTCCAATGGTTGGATGGGCCCCACGCTTCCTATTCTGTTTGGCCTTCAAGGCTCTTGTTTTGCATTTCCCAACCCACCATCTTTCTACCCTTTTCTCTCTAATCCCCCTTACCCCCCCCCCCCCCACTAATCATGCAAGCTTGGCAGGTACACACGTATGAACTCTCACACACAGGACACATGCAACTTTCCATCTTGGAAACTGCCTCAGGGATAATAGTGGGGGTCATTCCCAACCACACAGAGTCTGCCAGAGACTTATGATCCTCTTGTTCACCAAGGTACCTCAAAACAAATCTTTCTGTGCAATTTTTAATCCCTTCAACTGAATGGGCTTTTTGCTGGGGCCTGTTTTGGAAGTCTCATGAGTATGGGCTTCAAAGAGACTCTTAGTTGAACACTTACTGTGAAACAGACACCCTATAAGCATATTCTAACTTCGTTCAGGGTCTGCCCAGCTTGTGAACCTAGATAGAGTCTCTGTGTTTGTTGTAGCTCATGTTTCATTGGCTCCCATCTCCTCCTGAAGAACTCCCTGATCCTTGAAGAGGACCTTAAGATGGCCACCCAACAACTCCTGCACCAGCTGGTGGGCAGTGACAGCCACGCAGACTGTGTCAAGGTCTGTCTCCCCTGCCCTCCTGACCATGGCAGTTGTCAGAGCTCTGACATTGGTGACTCGGCACCCAGGTCCCTGAGTGCTCCTCAGTCTGCCACTCTTCAGAGATTACAACATGACTGCACTCTACCTTGGACTTCCTGCCATCTTCCCCCTTCCCCCATTTGTGTTGCTTGGTGCCTAGACAGTCTTGGTTGTGGACCATGTTTTATCAAGACCGTCTGGAAATTCATTCCTCTCCCTTCTGCTTGCAGCTCCTTTTTTCATGAGGTTTATATCTAAGTTTCTTTAGCTAGACTGGGTGATCACAATCCCCAACAGATGTCCTCTTGTCATTGCCTTCCATTGTTTTTGCGCCTACCCTCCTCCTGCTTACATCCCCTCTCTCCATGCAAAGAAGGGCCCGTGTTCCCTGCCCCATGCCTTTGGACATGCCAAGATGTCTCTGACTCTAAGTGTCAGTGGTATGCACCACTTAATCTCAGAGTACATTACATTGACTCCTCATAACAATCCTGTAAGGTCCACCATGTAATTTTGTGGTCCAAATCATGGGGCAGAAGCTGAAAGCAACTGGGGAATCATCACTGAACTGCTCTCCAAAAGCCCTGGGGCCTAGACCTGGTTTTGCCATGAATCCTGATATAACCTCGAGCAAATGGGTTCTCCTTTGTGGTTTTCAAACACCTGCCAATGAACTGGAGGCAACAAGAAGATGACTCTCCAAATTTCCTCTCTGTTTCAGCAAGAGTGATTTCTGGTTCAAGAACAGGCTAGGAGGATGTTCTTGGCAGTTTCTTTGCCCACATGGCACCTGGCCATGCACTCCTTCAACTCCTTCAACACGTATATTCATTGCTTGAGGGGTAGAGACAGCTCAGTACCTCTCTCTGCGCCAGTTTGAGAGCCTTGTTGCTCCCTGCATTACACGTTGGTCTTAATGGATACGGCAGAGCCTGCTGGATCTCTTCTCCTACTGCTGTCCCCTCACTATCTCCATGTCAACCACACTGGCCTCTGTGTTGATCCTGGACACACTAGACACAGTAACCCCAGAGCTGTTTCTTCTCCCTGAGGCATCTTTATCCCAGATACCTGCAGAGCTTCAGCCCTCGTCCTTTTCATCTTTTCTCAACTGTTATCTTTTCAGCAAAGCCTTCTCTTTAGCCTCTGTAAAAGCATTCCCCACAGCACAACTCCTATCTTCTTTTCTGACTTTACTCCCTCCCACTCTAGCCACTTATTACCATCTGACATTCTATCTATCTATCTATCTATCTATCTATCTATCTATCTATCTATCTATATATATATATTACTTATAATTTAGAAACATTGTCTGTCTCTGCACTTTGGTATGCAAGGGGTTCAGTCACTTTTGCTCATTTTTGTGTCTCAAGCATTTAGAGCCCAGGCTAAGACATCACAACTATAGGAGGCATGCTTCATATGTAATATAATGTAGAATACAATGTAGTAGCTTTACCTGAAACAGTGCCTGGCACATAGCTGGCACTTGTGTCATGAATAAACTGTCTATTCTTGGCGTAGTAAAACTCTTGGAAGTAGAGTGCAATACTCGTGCTTGAGTTTCCCATTCAAAGACAATAGAGGCATGAAATGGGATGATATAGTCTTAGGATATAAATAGAAACTTTTTTCCCAAAGATTTAAACATCTCTTTTCCACCCTCACCTCTGAACCAAGTGATTTAATAATCAGGGAGGATAGCCTACAGGTCTATGAAAATGATAGTTAACACAGAGATTCAAGTTTATTTATTGTCATCATTGGAAGACAATTCTCATGGGCCTCTTGCATTTCTGAATATTCTGTGAGCAGAAACACTAACTGCCTTTATTCTGGACCATCTTTTCAAAAATATCTGTAGAGCGAACAGCCTTGTTAGACAGAGTTAGTGTTTCCTTCTGGAACAAAAGTCAGAAGGGATGGCCATCCATTATAAAAGATGCGGGTTCCCTAGGCTGAGGGTTGCTCTCCTGTGGTGCATTCTAGTGCATGTGCAGGTATCATCTGGCCCACTTGGCATCATCTAGTGAGAATTGGGATTCTGGGAAACAATGCAAATGCTAATGCTCTGGCTATTAAGTTGGAATCTCTTCTCTTCTACCTTGCTCACCCAGTCTAGCATCCATGGAACATGCCTAACTCCTAACTTGTTAGTCACAGTAGATTAATGTCTAGACCCAATACAATTCTTGCCACTCATTGATTCTTTTTTCCATTAACATTTTAAATATATTTTATTGAGTTGATTACAAAACAAATACCTGGTTGCTGTGAAAATTTTAAATAATGCAGAAATGTAAAAAGTTTTAAAAATCTAAAAACTCCTTTTCCCATTTCTCCTCCCCATAGACAGCCTCTGTCAGTAGCTAATATGTCTCTTTCCAAACTCTTGTGCATGCATACATAATCTCGCTCTCTCATGTGCATGCTGTCTTTCCCTCTCTCTCAGACTCACATTCATTCTCACTGATTTAATTTGGGTTTTAAAATTAAGACAATTGACACTTGAAAGGCTATTATAGACACCTCTCTTATGTCAGTACAAACAGATGTACCCCCTTCCTTTGAACATGGCATATTTCTTCATCTTGTGGGTCTGCACAAACATGTGGCTTCTATAGACTGATTTCTTGTGCAAAACACTAACGATACGCAGGGTGAAGAATGCGCAGATCTGCCATTTTGATCCAGGCATTTTGAATATAAATATTCAAATTAGTATTATGCTAATGTTGATGGGTTTCTACTGTGAAAATATTTTTCAGCCTCAAAAGACCTTGGGCCAATTCAAATGCTTGATTTTTTGTTGTTGTTGTTAAACTATTAATTAAACCGTCTCTATTTTTCTTTTTTAGTTGTAATTGTAGATTACTAAAATAATGCTTATTTGTATTAGTTCTTTTTCCATGAAAACTTCTAAATAGAGTTTATGTATCAGTTTTTGATCCATGTTAAGTTATATGGATTATAAATTTGGCTTTAGTGAGTTTTCTTTTCTAGCCATTGCTTTTTGTCCAGTTCAGTTTTCCTGGGCCAAATTGTATATATCCACATGTTACTCTTACTATTTTTATCCATTGTCCATCTACTGCATGTTAATTATTTTTACAGATCATATTCATTAAAACTTTGATAAGTGGCTTCATAATAAGTATTCATAGCAAATCCTAGAGAAAGTTGTGAGCAGTCACTTTGGGGGATCCAGAATGGCTTTCTGTCCCCAGACTGGTCTATTGTATGGCTGTGCAAACTGCTTCTCTCATCCCCATCGCTTTGCCTATGGTATGTCCTCCCTGTGCCCTTGTCTAGGCCAGGAGCAAGTGAAGGACAGAACATGTGGAATCAAATATCCTTGTAGCCAAATGGTCAAGCTGAAGCATCCTGCATTTGGTACATGAATATAAGACATAGTTCGTCTTTCTAGGTGAACAGAAGTAAGAATAGGTACAAAAAAGAACAATGAATCACTTGAGCTAAGACTAATGGAATCACACTCAATGCTCTGGGAATATAGAGGAATAATCAACTTCGCCTTCTTGAAGAAATGAAGATGGAAATAACAGCCATGTTCACCAGCCTACCCTAATATGAAAATGTGAGATTTCACAAAATATTTCCAGAAAAGGATTAAAATATAGATTCGGGGGAAAGCTTTTTTTTTTTTTGCTTAACTTTCAGTAAACTAAAACTTTTCAGTTACTTATGATTCTCCCTCCCTGACCCTTTGCCCTTTCCTGAATACTCTGGTTAATCAAGGTTGAACTGCACCCCCAGGGGACCTAAGAGAAGTGCTCTTGGGCTTGAGGAACATCTGGCTTTAGGGACAGAAAGTCACTTATATGGTGCTGTGTCTTTTCGACACAACAGGCAAAGTCTTCTTTCTTTGTCTATTTTTCTAAACTGAGTATCTATTAATATAGAATCTTGCCTAGTGCTGGGGCACAGAGGCTGGGCAGGAGAGGCTCCATGTGCATCTCAGAAAGCTTTCAAAGCCATTATCTCCTGGGACACAGCAGGAGCCAAAGTGGGTGTCATTAGAGGCCTCAAAAAGCTGGTCTGCATCCCACCAGAGATGCACAAAAACAGTTAATTACCAAGATGAGCTGGCTGAACAAAGGACCAAAGACAAGAAACTGTAAAAAGAAAAAGTAAAGACAAGATACCTTGGGACCAAATGGCAGTTCTGTAAATAATAAACGCAGCAGGAAGTTTGGGGGGCCTTTCTGTAATTGTGGGAGCCATGAGGGAAAAGGAGATTTTAGAGCAACATTAAGATAGAAATCTTCAAACCATAGCTGGTCCTAAATCCTGCAGAGTCAAGAAGGGAAAGAAAGGGGTCCCCCCACTACTTCCAGGGAGGATTCTTTGTATACCCGCCACAGGCTCCACCCCACAGGCTCCCTTGTCTTTTTATATATTTAAGGAAAATACTATAAGTTTCTCACCTTTTGAAATCAGCCAAGTTAATAAGAGCAATGCGCTACATTGCCTCTCCTGGCTTGCTTATATGTGACACTCATCATAGGAACCTCTCTTAGCGACCACTTTATGGATCTGCCCAGGGCAGACACACAAGAGGGCACAGCCTGAGCCTGGAGACTGAGTTAGGTACCACATACAATTATTAATGGACCGTGTGCTCTAAGCAAACCTAAGACAGAAAGAATATCGAAATTAAACGAACGCTTGGTTTTAGCTCTCAGTTTTGCTACTAACTGTGAGAAGGCGGGCAGTTAGCTCCCATCTCAGAGCCTCCATTTTCTTCTTTGTAAAGTGGGTACAATTACACCTGCCACAAAGGGTCAGTCTGATGATACAATTAAATGATTGTAAGTCTAAGCTCCCTTTGCTGTTTGCAGCGATGCCATGGCCCTAGTATTACAGGAGCTCATTAAGATAAGTGATGATGGTGTCCTCAGTAAGAATGATGAGGACAAGGCTTGGAGCATGTCCTTAGGTGTAGATTTAGCCCCTGAAAGTAGGATACAATACAAGGAGAATCTGGACAATCAGGATGGATAGAACACTCTTCAGACACTGTGGCCTTTTTAAACCAGAAGGTTTGAGAGTGAGCTCCCTCACCGAAGTATCTGGTGCATGTGACTGTTCATGTGCATATAGATTATTGATTGTATAGGTGGACACCTCTCTCTCTGGGCTTTCTCATGGATTGGCCGGATAATTAACTTCATGGCATATGGCATTTACCAACACTCCTGGGAAATCTGAAATATAAATAGATACTTTTACCAGAAGTTCTATTAGATTTAATAATTGATTAAGAAGTTAAGAGATATCTAACATTACATAGCTAGTTTAGAAATAAACCTTAGGATTTTCTGGGTGACTTCTGTCTGCAAAATCTGCTTGCAACCCATGCATTTTCTTTCTTTTCCTAAGGGCGTTCCAGCACACAGACACCTTTGCTCATTCCCCCATTCTGGACGCCTATTGTAGGCTCTGAGAGTCTGAAGAGGTCAGGGCCCTCAGGCTCGCTCTGCCTGACGCCAGCCTCTATCCTCTCAGCTGCAGCTCCCGCTACATGCTACACCCGTGGTGTCCTCTGTGATGCCCTTAAGTCAGGTCAGTGCCTTTTGTAGTGCACCGAATGGCGGCTCTGAAAAGATATGCCCACCCAGAACCTGTGAACAGGGACTTATTTGAAAAAAAAAAAAGAAAAAGTTTTTGATGATGCAATTTAGTGAAAATCTAAAAAAACAAAACAAAAACAAACAAAAACCCATCCTGGGTTACCTCAGTGGACTCTAACTCTAATGACAAGTGTCTTTGTAAGTCAAAAGAGAAGAAGATGCGGACAAGAAAGAGGGGTCAGCAAATAAGAACAGGGACAGATGGGAGTGATGGAGCCAGAAGGGAAGCGACAACCTCCAGAAGACAGAAGGCCAAGGAGGACCCTCTTCTCGAACCTCTGGAGGAAGCGTGACCCTGCTGACATCTTGATCTGCACTTCTAACCTCTGGAACAGCGAGAGTATATGTCTGTTTCTTAAGAGCCACATGGTTTGTGATCATTTGTTACGGCAGTCCTGGGAAACTCATACACCGGTCCAGCTTGCGCTGCCTCTCTCCAGCATTGCCTGGGAAGGGCAATTTAGGTCGCAATGGGTCTGTCATCCTGTCTTTTTTCCACTGACTCTCAATGTTCTTGTTTAATCCAGAAAGTTGTTGCTTTCTCAACGTTGCATCTGCTCACCCAGTTTTTCAAGTTCACTCTTTTCTTCGTTATATCCCTTCAGCTTACTTTATGTTTTAATATTTGGAGGGTGCAGTCACACGCATCTCAGTCTCATCTATCCAACCTGAAGATACTTGTGCTCAGGACACACTTTGCAAACATCTTCCCCTCCCTGTACTTTTATCATAGGTGATAGCCTTCTCTCTTCCTATTCTGATAACACCTCCACAGCATCTTGGCAAAAGGACTTAATACCGTCTGTTCACCTGCTCGCATTTATTCATGGGTGAGAAGTTCACCAACCCTAGGGACTAGGTTCTGTCTGACTAGGTTCTGCCTGTCTTTTAGGACCCAGGATTGACCGGATGTTAAACCAAACCTGCTTTCTCACCTGTAACTTCACCCACTGTAATTTTTTCCTGTCTGGAGTTAAACAGGACATGAAGGCTTCCGATATTTGCAGGGCTGGCCGTCGTCATCCCTAAGGTCCCTTGGTGTCAGGTGAGTAGCTCCATTTCCTCCAGGTAGTCTGTGCCGGATGTGCTTCTGGCCCCGTGCAGACTCAATGCACGCTCCTCTGTAGTGTTTTCTCTAGCCCGGGCACCTTCACTGTGGCTCCAGTGGTGACAAAGTCTCTCTGGCCCCTCACCCCTCACACCACGGCCCCGGGGAAGGGCCTGGCCAACTCTTCTCTCTTGCCCGTTTATCTCCCTTCCTTTTGGGAAGAGTCTGTGTCCCACTCCTCACGATTCTGAAGAGCTTGATCAAGGCTGTCAATAGTCTCACCCCAGAGAGAGCACATCATCCTTCTGGACACGGTATGTGAGTCAGGATGGACTTTTGCAGGAATTCATTCATGATCAGGAGTTGTTGTTAGCATGTGAGCCTCGAGGGGCATCTTTCCTAACTCTGGCAGAAGCCCTAGCGGAGAGAGCTGCAGCACAACAGAAAACAATTGGGAGCGAGAGAGAGAGTTTCTGGTGATTTACCTGGAGCACTTTGATCCACCAGTGTTTGATGCTAAAACCACGCCTGGACTTTTCAGTTATGTGATCCTAGAAATGCCATCTTTGCTTGAGCTAGTTTGACTTGTGTTGCTGCCTTTGCAAGCAAGAGTCTTGCCCAGCACGTCCAGTCCAGCCAGTGCTCCCCGGGGGCCACCTGGGAAGGACCGGCTGTGTTCAGTCTTGGGCACCTTGCCAAACCTCCTTGCACCTTTCCGATTCTGCCTTCAGCCAAAGTCGCGCATTCCTTCCTGACATCCCAACAACTGCTGTCCTCTTGTTTCACATTAGTCGTTTGCAACCCGGCTTTCAGTCTGGGCATCCCCCCCCCCCTCCTGCTCCTTAAGCCCATTTCTGGGCTCTACTCCATAAGACCTCTTGTGCAGAGGAGTGTCCTAATGTCATTGCCAAGGTCCCATTTTTCTTAAGCCTGAAAAGAACCCATTTGTCCTACCTAGTCAGTGTCTGCATTCCTCAACGGAACCCAAAATGCAGAGGCTATAAGAAATCTTGTGCATGCACTGTAAGAAGGATCACCTTTATTCCATCCAATTTAACCATAAGAATAACAGTGTTGAAAAACAATCTTTAACAATCAATGCAGTGATGAATTATGCAGTGAATCATCAGCTCATCACCCCCAAATATTATGTCTACAGAAAATGGCCTTATACAGCTAATTGTTAACTGGGAAACTCTTTCATTAATTCAAACGGGTCAACATTTTAAATGATACTGTCATATAAATGCGGTGTGTAGGTTTACGTGCAGCTCACTCTAAGAAAGGTATCCCTTTTTTGTGTGTGTGAAGCCGACTAATGCTGCATTATGTTTTATTGTGCAATAAAATTATGTGCTAAAATTATGCTCATAAATGTACGCAAATGTAAACCAAGCTATTAGTTATGTTTTCACAGATAAAAGTCATTAGCATAGCTATCAAACTCTTCTCCCATTTGAATAACAGAATTATGTCTGGAGTCTCTGGCTGGCATGCTGGGGCCCCATCTCAGAGAGGACTAGTGTAAATCTTGCTGCCTGTCGGTTCTGTAGGAACAAGTATCCTGACCTGACTTCCACCCACAGAGGCCAGACTGGTTCTGTGTAGAACCTGCTAGAGCCACCAGCTGAGGAAGGACCCTTTCAGCCTCTCTCAGCATTCTCACCTCTCTGGGAAGTCATTCTTAACACCTCCCCACCTACTTCCTGCTAATTAGACTTATTGAAAAACAATTGCAGATCCTTTGAGATTTCAGGAGGCTGACAGCATCTTTTAGCAACAGTCACAAGGAAACAAAGTTTCATGTATAATTCATGAGGTGCATGGTCATCCTGGTGGGAAATTATCTCCTGACAGGCTTGGCAGTGGTGGTGTCCTGTCAGCATGGCCTACAGTGTATAATTAAAGCCTGAACAGAACAAATTAATGCTGATTACTTTATAAACAGTTTGAAAGCCTGAATTCTGTTCCCTGTCTTGCAAGAAGAAAACAGATATTTTAGAAATGTGTAGATTTCCACCACCCCCACTAATAGTTCTGCTAATAAAGGACCCTTGAATAGATATTACAGTTAACATTCTTTGTCCTCCAATTTGCTTCCATGAAGCTCAACTGTACTAAGTCAGAGGCACCAAACGAAAAATTTGGCAGGTGCTAAATTTCCATGCTGAAAATGTGAGCCTCTGTCCTGTAAATCCATGCTTGTCTGTCTGTCCAGGCTGATAAAAGCTCCAACTGATAAAATGTGAGCACTGTCCAGGCCTGATCAGGTCAGTTAGTCATACCCTTATTTTAGAGATCAGGTAACTGAAGCCAGTGAAATGGAGAGAGTGGCCCTCGGTCAAGCTGAGCTATGATGAGATCAGCTGGTGGCTAATCCAGAGTTCCTTCCAGGACCTTGCATCTGGAACAGCAGCAGCAATGTTAAACCAGTGTTTTCAAAAACTTAACAGGTACCAGGCATAATGCTAAAGTCTCACTGAATTCTTACAACATACTATTAGTTTCCCCACTTAACAGATGGGAAACGGAGGCCCAGAAGCATTCAGGTGCTTGCCAAGGTGTCTCACTTGGCTGAATAAATGAACGAGCAGTGGCTAGGACATGCTACTTTCCCTCCATCCTTACAGAGGCCAACCTTACCCACCCCCCCTCCACTTTTGTCTGACTTGTTGAAACCCATTTGCTAAGAAGTCTGTCTCATTGCCTCCAACTTTGATCTATTCTAGTGGGTTCACCATGCCTCAGCTCAAGCTAGAAACAGTTTTAGAGAAGATATCTGTCATTCCACCTCCAGCATAAAATAGTCAGTTCAACAAACCTCTATTCAGCTCCTACCATTTGCCAGGCACAGTGCTAGGAACTGGGCATGTATTGGTGACAAAACAGATGTGGTGTCCAAACTCATGGAGTTTACAGGTAGGTGGAGGGGACAGGTGATGGCTCCTCATTGTCCTTGGGTCAAAATCCAAATTCCTGCAGCATTATTTACAATAGCCAAGATCTGGAAATAACCCAACTGTCCATCAGTGGACAAGTGGATTAAAAAGCTGTGGTACATATACACAATGGAATACTATGCAGCCATGAGGAAGAAGGAAATCCTAGCTTTCGCGACAACATGGATGGACCCGGAAACTATTATGCTAAATCAAATAAACCAGGCAGAGAAAGAAAAATACCATATGACCTCACTCATTTGAGGAATCCAATGAATAATGTGATCTGAGCAACGGAACAAAGGCAGAGGCAGGATCAAAGGGACCAGAGGGAAAGCAGTCAGAGGGAAAGTAGAAGAGAAGATGGGATCAGAGAAGGAAAAGAGATTAATGAAATTATATATACACAACACAGCAGTATAGAGAACAGGACAGCAAATCTTGGAGGGAAGGGGGGAAGGCATTGGGGGGAGGGAACATGGGGGGCCGAGGGAGAATAAGGGGGTGGGAGAGATATATTCAGTGGGACACTTGAATCTATGTAAATACAAATTAATATAATAAAAAAAAAAGATCCAAATTCTTAACCATAGATAAAGGCTCAACAAACCCTGAGCTCATTTTTAAAAAAGCTTTTTTTTTCAATTACAGTTGGCATACAATATTATATTGGTTTCAGATGTACAACATAGTGATTAGACATTTATATAACTTACAAAATGATCACCCTGATAAGTCCAGTACCCATCTGGCACCATACATGGTTATTACACTATTATTGATTATATTTCCTATGCCATACTTTACAGCCCCACGACTATTTTTATAACTGGCAATTTGTACTTTTTAATCCCTTTCATCCTTTTTGCCCAGCCCAACCCCCTCCCATCTGGCAACCATAAGCTTTTTCTCTGTATCTAAGAATTTGTTTCTGTTTTGTTTGTTTTTATTTTTTAGATTTCATATATAAATAATATCATATGGTATTTGCCTTTTTTATCTGACTGATTTCACTTAGGTTTCATCCATGTTGTTGCAAATGCTGAGATTTCTTTCTTTTTTGCGGTGAGGCTAAGAAATATTGCATTGTACATATGTACCACATTTTCCTTATCCATTTGTCTACCAATGGACATTTAGGTTGTCGCCATATCTTGGCTATTGTAAATAGCACTGCAATGAACATAGGGGTGTATATATCTTTTCAAATTAGTGTTTTGGATTTTTTTGGATAAATACCCAGAAGTGGAAACACTGGTCATAAGGCAGTTCCATTTTTAATTTTTTGAGGAACCTCCATAGCGGCTTCCCTGATTTACGATCCACCAACAGTGCACTAGGGCTCCACATCACTAATCAGCAGGGAAATGCAGATCAAAACCATGGTGAGCTATCACCTCACACTTGCCAGAACAGCTACCATCGATGAATCAACAAACAAACGCTGGTGAGGATGTGGAGAAAAGGAAGCCCTGGCTCTTTTTCTCCAGCTTCAGTTCCAGAGATACTTTTTGCATCAGACAAGTTTACAAAAACAAAGAAATAGGTCTCAACTGGATTTCTTCATTGCAAATTGAACTTTATGCCCTTTTGTCCCCACTGCCCCATAAGAACCCGGAGTCATACTCCTCTTTTTGTTAGTGGAAGTAACATAACACAGACTCACATCACATCCCCCCTGGCTCAGCCACATTTCCCTAGAAGAGGCAGATGTATGTAATTGGGTCAAAGACACATAGGAAGGACTAAGCCAGGTATGGGTTCAAATTCTAGTGCAGCCTCTCAGTTCACTGCACTTGGACATGATATTTTTTCCTTACAAACCTTAGTTTTTCTTCATATATAAAATGGGGCTAATAATCCCTACATCTTATGGCAAGGGTACTCGCACTTTAGTATGCATCAGGATCACTCTGGCTTGTTAAGACACAGAGTGGTAAACCCCTGTCACATCGGATTCAGGAGGCTGTGGTGGGGTCCGAGAACTGGCGTTTCTAACATGTTCCCTGGAAATGCCGCTGCTGCTGTGCAAGAAGCTGTATTTGCAGAACCACTGTCTTCGGGTGTTTGTGAGGTTTTCTTTTCATTCTCTTTCATTGAGGTGTGATAGCACTTGTATCCAAAGAGCACAGCTGGATGAATTTTTACATATATGTTCTAGCCTTGTATGTACCACCCATCCCAGCTGAGATACAGAGCACGTCCAGCAGCCCGAGGGTCCCTCGTGCCTTTTCCTGAAGGGAACCACTATTTGTAGTTACACTATCATCTATTCATTTTCCTCATCTTTGGATTTTTATAGGTGGAATCTAATCTGTCTGACTTCTTTGTGTCTGGCTTCTTTGGCTCAATATTATGTCTGTGAGAATTTGGCTTCTTTTTCTGGCTCATTATTATATCTGTGAAAATTTGTTCTTTTTCACTATGATGTGGTATCCTATTGTATAAATATACCACAATTATTTATCTATTCTACTGTTGAGAAATTCAACTTGTTTCTAGTTGGGGACGATCATAAATGGAGACATTATAAGCATTCTTGTACCCCTCTTTTGGAAGACTGAGAACTCATTTCTATTAGCCATAAACCCAGGTGTGTGATTGCTGGGCCACAGGAATTCATTTCTTAGTTTCAGTCCATATGACCACTTTTACAGTGGTTGTACCAATTCACGCTCCCATCAGCAACGCACAGCATTCCAGTTGCTCCACAGCTCCAGCTCTTCTGCTCCTGGGCAGCCTAGAGTGAGTGGTGGGGCCTGTGAGAAGGCCTACTGCTTCCTCTGTGGCCCTGATCTTCAGGACTTCCTCAGTCAGCATAAACTCTCAGCCCACTGCCAGCCTTCCAACCTGCTCACAAGCTCCGAGTGCGACCTTGGCCAAGTCCTCTGCTTCTATCTCCCTTTTCTCACATGGAAAATGAGAATGAAGATTCCTGTTTTCCTCAATACCTTGATAACTGAATATTCTGATAACTAAATAGCATGAAGCATCTTTTCATGGCAAAAACCACACAAGTGAAGAGCAATTATCTATGTGTGGATAAATGCATATATTCTGGGTATCTGACCGCTCCCCCCCAACCCCCAGCTTTTCCTACAAGGCTGTACTAAAATGCTAGCCAGTGCCTGTATTTCATTTCATTATTTTATTCTCTTGACCTGCAGCATGCACACTTTAGTAAGCGTAGAAAAAAATAACTTTGCGTGGAACCTCATTGCAGAGAGCTGCTTCCGTTTCTGCAGAGGCCAATGGCCATATGGCCTGGTTTGCCATGACCAAGAAAGCCCCCGGCCCACTCCAAGCTCCAAGGGAATGCCCATTTTCACTCAGTCTGTGGCAAGGGACTGGAGGCTGATGAACGTAAGACTTGTTTTTTTTGCAGTGTTTTCTGACTGGTGATCTCTGAACACTATAGAATCTAGGAGGAAAGTCTATTTGCCTCATAGGAGGTAACTAGCACACACCTGGACAGAGAAGAACTTGAAGGCCAAAGCCAACATGAAGGATGTTCTAGGTTATAATATCTTTGGCTCCACTGATGCCAGGAAGAGTACCTGCACAACTGGATTGAGGAAAATAAGGAAACTCATAGGTTGACTCACACTGTTGTTCTGGATGTGCATTGTACAACCCTGGGGTGTGCCATTCTTCTTCTATTCATTGTAGATTTCTATATATACTATTCTCTTCTGGCAGGTGGCAGGTAGTAAAGTACCTCAATAAAAGGATGCCCTTTTCTAACTTGTACAAAGTGTCTCAGAAGCTGGTAGTGGGGCTGATCAGATGTTGAATCACCTTACCCATTCCCCAGCTATAGAATCTATATCCCATTTCTCCTCCCAGCCTGAATGGCAATACTTATCCTTCTCCTTGGAGCTAGGATTCCTTGGACTTTCTCCACCACAATTGTGTGGAAAGAACTTTGACCAGGGAACTAAAATCTGAGTTGTAATCCCCTCTTCTACTCCCAACCATGGGCAATTCACCTTCCTTCTCTGAGACGTGGATCCTTTTAAAACTATATGCTCAATGATGGCAGGGTTAAGTGTATTATCTCAAACTACACCTTTCTGTGTTGAATTCTATCCCAGGTGCCTGGTGTATTTTATTCACCCCTCCAGGTGTCAACTTCGTTTCTTGGGCTATATGTTCAAGTCTATTGCTGGCTGGTCTGATTCATCCTACCTTAAATTCTTTCCCTGCCATTACTTCTATTAGCTTCTGACCTCGTGTTAATTTAGTCTGGAAAGCCCTGGCTGGTTTGCTCAGTGGTAGAGCATCAGTCTGGTATGTGGATGTCCCAGGTTGATTCCCAGTCAGGGCACACAGGAGAAGCACCCATCTGCTTCTCCACCCTTCCCCCTTCACTTCTCTCTCTCTCCCCCAATCCTTCCTGCAGCCATGGCTCAAATTGGAGTGAATTGGCCCTGAGCACTGAGGATGGCTCCATGGCCTCTGCCTCAGGCACTAAGAAGAGCCTGGTTGTTGAGCAACTGAGAAATCCCCAGATGGGCAGAGCATTGCCCCTTAGTGGGCTTGCTGGGTGGATCCTGGTAGGGCTGCATATGGGAGTCTGTCTCTCTGCTGCCTTTTCTCTCACTGAATTAAAAAAAAATTTTAGTCTGGGGTGCGGGTGTGGGTTGGGGCTGTGTTTGCTGCACTGACCGCTTCTCTTCAGGTTTTTTCTTCTGCAAATGAAATCTGTGCTGTCAATTTTTACATTTCTTGGCACTGAATCCTTACCAGAAGTTTAAGTGAAATCTTCAGATCATTTTATTCTTTTTTTCCCCTTTAGAGTGTGAGATCTTTGGCATACCAGCAATATTTAAGTGCCAAGATTTGTAGTTACAGAGGAATGTTTACATTAGTGCCCTTGAAGGGGGTGATGGGAGAGAGCTGCAAAGGAGCTGGCAGGGTAGCTGTTCTCTGTCTTAGCAAAGAGCAAGCAGAGATGTGCTTACACACCAGCCCAGGAATGAAGAGTAGACACCAGGGAGAATCTATTGAGAGGGAGGAATGTGGCCTTGCTGAGTTTGTATGCGTGAATGCACTGAGGCATTCCTGGATGTCAGCTTCTTGTGTGCTCAGGGCTGTGACTCCAGAGATGAGCAAGACTCAGAGCCCCTGCCCTCAGGGAACTTACAGTGGGTTCCACAGAAAGAAACAAACAATAATTTTATGTTTACAACTCTGGGGGAGCAAAGAGCTTTTAAAACAAAACTTGATATTTAAAAGCAATAGAAAAAGAAATTGACACACTTGAGGCCATCAAAAATTTTAAGTTCTGTATAATAAAAGACAAAGCATAAACAAAGTTAATGATAAGCAAAAGTTCACTAGAAGATATTTACGACATATACAACACACAAAGGATTTTGAACTGTTGTATAGTATGCTACAACTCAAAAACTATGGAATGGGTAAAGAATGTCTATGAGTTATCTATTGCTTCATAACAAGTTACTCAGACATAACTTAGCTGGGTCTTCTTTTTCTTTCTCCTTCTCCTCTTCTTCCACCTTCTTCTCCTCCTCCTCTGCCTTCTTCTCCTCCTCCTCCTCCTTCTTTTTTTTTTTACAAGCATAAGTTTATTTAGAAAGTTAGTCACAGAGGTAGAAGAAGTGAGCCATAGAGAAAGTGAGCCAACTGGGCTGCGTGGGCTCAGGAAACAAGTTACAGTGGCAAAAGAAGGACCCATGGAGCTTAGGAGAAAGAAAGCAAAAGAGACATGCCTAAAGGAAGAAGGCACTGGTGGGGAGAAGGAGAGAGAAAGAGAGAGAAAAAGTGTGCTAGTTGGGGTCTTCTTGTTTGAGGTCTCCCACAAAGCTTCTATGAAGGTGTTGGCTGGAGCTGCTCTCATCTCGAGTTTGACTGGGGAAGCTCCACTGCCAAGCTCACTAATAGGATTGTTGACGGGATTTTGTCCCTCAAAGGTTGTTGGATCGAGAGCCTCATTTCCTTGCTGGCTGTTGGCTGGATGCCATGCTCAGTTCCTCGCCATGTGGGCTTCTCAGCAGGACAGCTCCTTGCTTCATCAGACTGAAGAGCCAGAAAGAAAGAGTGCTAACAAGGTGACAGTCACAGCCTTTCCAAACCTAACGTTGAAAATGACAAACTATCACTTTCACCATTCTTTACTCATTAGGATGTCACTAGGTCCTCAAGGGAAGGGGATGATACAAGGGCATGAATACCAAGGGAGGACCATTGGGAACTTTTTAGAAGTCTGCACAGTGCAGGATATAAATGGGTAATCCTTGGATAGAGGAACAACCTATAAACTTATGAAGAGATGCTCAGCTTCACCAACAATGTAGAAAATAAAAATTAAAATGATAGAGAAATGATGCTTTATCCACATATAAAAGCATGATAAAAATGAAATCTACTTTTGGGAGAAGAAAAAATTAATATTGAATATAAAGATACACATAACTTTTACCCAGCAAGGGGACTTCTAAGGATCTACTGCAGAAAAACACAGGTGCCCAAAGACTCACGCTCAATAATGCTTATTAGAATAGTGCTTGTGACAGAGAAAAAGTGGAAACCACAGGCATGCCTGTCTCTAAGGTCGGTTAAGTATCTAAGCTATGGAATTCAAGCCAGAGATAAAAAGAATGAGGTGCAGCAGGTTGTCAATTAATGTTGTTTTGTTCAACATCATTTTGTTATAACATTGATGAGATGCTATAAAACTGAACTCTTGTTCATATCAATTAGCCTATGGTAAAATCGGTTTTGTTATATGTCATTTTGCTGCAGTTTCAAGAACCTATTGACAATGTTAAGTGAGGACTTACTTTGGATGTAAGTCTTCAAAGCATATTTTAAGTAAAGATAAAAAAATTGCAGTATACTTTGTGTGATGCCATGTAAAAACTAAACAAAAGCACACAACAAAACAGAACTGTTATTTTTCTATATGCACATATGTGAGTGTCAACAGCATACAGAGAGTGTAGAAGGACACTGACCGAAGTGATGACAGTAGCTAACTCTCAGTGAAGTTAGAGAGGAGAAAAGATGGCTCACAGGGGTTTTACCTTCATCTGTGTAGTCTTAACTTCTACACTAAGAATGTGTACATGCACTATTAATTTAATTAAAAAATAACAGGAAAGAGCCCTGGCCGGTTGGCTTAGTGGTAGAGCGTCGGCCTGGCATGCAGAAGTCCTGGGTTCGATTCCTGGCCAGGGCACACAGGAGAGGCGCCCATCTGCTTCTCCACCCCTCCCCCTCTCCTTCCTCTCTGTCTCTCTCTTCCTCTCCCACAGCAAAGCTCCATTGGAGCAAAGATGGCCCGGGCACTGGGGATGGCTCCTTGGCCTCTGCCTCTGCCCCAGGCGCTAGACTGGCTCTGGTCGCAGCATTGCGACACCCCGGAGGGGCAGAGCATCGCCCCCTGGTGGGCAGAGCGTCGCCCCCTGGTGGGCGTGCCGGGTGGATCCCAGTTGGGCGCATGCAGGAGTCTGTCTGTCTCTCCCCGTTTCCAGCTTCAGAAAAATACACACACAAAAAAATAATAACAGGAAAGAGTGGATATTTTAAAAACACACAGTTACATCCATAGAAATTGTACTATCAGAGAATTATCTTGAGAATCAGAAGTTTTTCCTCCCAGGAAAAGAGAGCAGACTATAGCCATATGTCTCAACCCAGGCCATGAATGTTGTTGAGTGATATAGACCAATGAGGTTATAGGGACCCGAAGCTAGACCAGCCTCAGATTAAAGAGAAGAGAGTCTGATAGGCAAACAAAAGGCTAACTTTTGGATCTGCTTCCTGCACTTCTCTGACATTATCTTCTCAAGGTAAATAGAAAAGAGATTGGACATGCCGTGGGTCCTTCGGGGCTGTGGGCACCTTCGCTTGGGATCAGTGAGAACCTCAACCAATAATAGTGAAAACAGTTGAGTACTGAGACCCCTTTCTGGTCTACAATATCTGCAAGGCTGTCATGTCTGGTAAATTGTGGTTATAAAACTGGAATATTTTGGTGCTGGCCGGTTGGCTCAGCGGTAGAGCATCGGCCTGGTGTGCGGGGGACCCGGGTTCGATTCCTGGCCAGGGCACATAGGAGAAGCGCCCATTTGCTTCTCCACCCCCCCCCCTCCTTCCTCTCTGTCTCTCTCTTCCCCTCCCGCAGCCAAAGCTCCATTGGAGCAAAGATGGCCCGGGCCCTGGGGATGGCTCCTTGGCCTTTGCCCCAGGCGCTAGAGTGGCTCTGGTCGCAGCAGAGTGATGCCCCGGAGGGGCAGAGCATCGCCTCCTGGTGGGCAAAGCATCACCCCTGGTGGGCGTGCCGGGTGGATCCAGGTCAGGCGCATGCGGGAATCTGTCTGACTGTCTCTCCCCGTTTCCAGCTTCAGAAAAATACAAAAAAAAAAAAAAAGAAAAAAAAAACTGGAATATTTCCATATAGGTTAGAAAATACTCTCATGTGTGCCGGACCCCTTCCCATCTATACCTGACAACTTCAAGTTCTCCTGGATCTGCACCTCTGCACAAATCAGCAAGAAAAGAGGCAATGTCTGGCACACCAGGGGCTCCAGGACCTTGCTTGATAGACCAGCATCAGCTCTGACGGGCCAGTGCCAAGCCATTGCAATCGTTAATTAGATGTGTAAGTTTTAGAACATTTAGCATGCATGGCATGAGGTGATAAGGATGCCAACCTATGTAGAATATTCAAGGAGAAACCAGGCAGGGTTAGTGGACAAGATAATGTCTCTCTTTTCCTTCTCTTTAGATGTGGATCATGATGGTGATGGAAGAAATAGAATTGGGAGAAGTTGGAGGAATTATTGTAATATTGGGGCCTGTGATATATATATATTTTAAATGTCCCCGATGGTTGACTTAATTCAGACATATCAGATGATAAACGGCATGCTGTTGATAATGCATCCTAAGATTCCTTTGCATGGGCCAATAGTGATAGAATGACAATGCAGTATTGAAGGGCTGTGATAAAACAAAATGCATAGGTATAAAGTGCTGTGGGTGCCCAAACCAAAGGACGGGTCAGGATAGGCTTCTAGGAGGGGGTGAGGCCAGGACCTATCTGACAGAGACAAATAAGAACTAACCAGCTAAAGAGGAGAAAGAGGGGTATTTCAGGTAATGAGAAAAATGACCAAAAAACAAAAAGTCTCCAAAGAGAGGTTTAACATGCAGGGAGGAAGTGCGGATCATAAACTAGCAGGAGGCTGGACACAGAGGCCAGAACAGGTACAGGCGGGAGGTCTGGGTGACATAACTAACGTGGGGAGAAAGGCACCTTGCTGGGCCTAAGAAAAGTGCCACGTTTCCTGCCGTTTCTGTGCTGCCTGAAAGCATCTCCTTATTCCTCATTACACTCGACTCCCCTTCTCTCAAGTCAAACTCTGTGCCTTGCCTCTCTCCCCCTCCCCCCAGGGAATGGGTTGAATTTTGCACAGAAGCACTGGCAGGGTGGGAATCTTAAGCGGCAACTGTTTTGAGTCTTCCCTGGCAAAGATATAATCCATGTCTTCAAAATGACTGACATGGGGTCATGGACCCTCAGCCCTTGACTCAAGGGGCGGGCAGAATTCACCTGACACCGAGGAATAATTGTTGACTGGGATTCTAGTTCTGAAAGGGATTGTCTTAGAGGAGCGAGGTGGACACTTGCTGCCATCACAGACTCGGGATCCTGGAGACCATTCCGTCAGGTAGTTTGCAGGCACTGTCTTCTCCTCCACCCCATCCCTCCACTGACCATGATGCTGGGAGGGGCTGGGACTCACCAGGCTCTCTTGAGACCTGGGAGTTATGATTTGTCTCCTCCAAGCAGAGTTCGGTGGTGTGAATTCTGACTGATTTCGTGTCTGTTTAACTACAAGAATGGTGACTGGAGAGGATACTGAGGACAACGTGTTGTTCACATCTGCAAAATAAGAACAATAACCCCGCAGACTCCTTCATCGATGCCCTGGGACCACGTGTACATAGCAGGAGCGAGCTAATTTTGTAAGACCTACCTGTGAGTTTTTCTGCTGCTCCTGAGGATAGTCATTTTTTTTTTTTTTTCAGGAAGCCTGTATTTGGGTCTTAGACAAACCTTGTGATGGACTCTCGGGTCACATAAAGGGGACATCCGGCTCCAGTCTCCAAATGGTGATCTCAAGAGGATGAGAAGATAAATCTGTTTTATTCTGGATGCCTCTCTGTGGATGCTTTGCTGGATGGACAAACATGGGATCTGGCTAGCTTGGGAGAAAGGTTTATTCATTCGTTTGTTTGCTTGTTTCTCCTTCTTGCTGGTCTGGGAGAAAGTGGAGGTGCCTAGAGGAAACAGCACCCCAGAAGGTGGTTTGAATAATGATAATAGAACCATTAAGGAGACTGGAATTGGGGCATTTTTCCCCTTCTTCACTGAGCCCAAAAAAGTTTTGAAGGATGTATTTCAGGTAGAAGCACATGGCCAAAGGTGCTCCATGCCAGGGGATCCCTGAGATACTGTGGTGGGTGGGGTGTCAGAGTTAATGAAGGGAGGGTTAGAGGGGCTTCCCCTGTAAGGCACGTGTGGTAGGCTTGAGGAGCCGCAATGCCCAGTATTCAGTTAAATGTTGTTTTCTTTTTCCTTTTTTAGTGTTTTCTAATTATTTCTAATTATGTTTAAATCCTAACCAACATTCTGCTAAATGTTTAATCCTTCCTGGTCTTACTAAGCATTGAAAAATTAAGTCAGAATCATAGTCTATACTTGGGGCAAAGAGTTCTGGGGAGAATGCAGCAGTGGCAGCATGAGGTAGAGTGAAGGAGCAGCTATGTGACCCCAGGGAGTGGACAGTGGCCCCAAGGCCATCCAGGAATACTTGGGAATAGGAACTTGCTAGAAGGACAGGTTTTCTAAAGGTGCCCAGGAACAGGGCTGGAAATCTGGAGTTGGGAGTTCTTGTGTTTTTCAGAGCGAATTTGTTGTCTCCTCCCAGCTCTGGATTCTGAGATGGACACACAGGGTAAGGGTGCAGGGTCGGCAGCGAGGCACCTGGCATCACAATGAAACTCCTAGCCCACGGGTTAGTCTAGATGTTAGCTGCCTGGGGGTGGGTGGCTGGAGGGACCGGGTCTGCCAGACAGACCTTCCCTGAGTGGTGTGGAGGATGTGGAGGACGGCCGTGCCTCGCCGGACCATGGGAGGGATTCGCCAGCCTTGGCCGGTGGAACCACAATCACCTCCTTCTATTACAAAGGGATGCCCCAATAGCAGTCACATTCCTGCCGGCTCACTCTTCAGACAAACCACCCCATCCCGAGGAAAGGGCCAGAATGAAGCAAAGGGCACAGGTTTCTCACACCGGGCGGGAGGAATGGCTCCCTCTATATCAGGGGTCCCCAAACTACGGCCCCGCGGGCTGCATGCGGCCCCCTGAGGCCATTTATCCGGCCCCCGCCGCACTTCCAGAAGGAGCACTTCTTTCATTGGTGGTTAGTGAGAGGAGCATAGTTCCCATTGAAATACTGGTCAGTTTGTTGATTTAAATTTACTTGTTCTTTATTTTAAATATTGTATTTGTTCCCGTTTTGTTTTTTTTACTTTAAAATAAGATATGTGCAGTGTGCATAGGGATTTGTTCATAGTTTTTTTTATAGTCCGGCCCTCCAACAGTCTGAGGGACAGTGAACTGGCCCCCTGTGTAAAAAGTTTGGGGACCCCTGCTCTATATATATTAAGATTAAGGATAATCCTGGAAGGTGGGGGGAACCTGGAAACCTAAGCTTCCAACGGTCAGTTGTGAGAGGCAGATATGAGGCGGTTAGAAACACACACTGGGGAATCGACCTGGCTCTGCTACTTACCGGCTGTGTGCCCCTGGGCTTGCTACTTCACAGCTCTGAGACTCAGCGTTCTCATCTGTAACATGGGAGGGTGTAAGGATAATATCAAGTTCATTTTTTGTTTGATAGAATCTGCATCGTTATAAGGATTAAATGAGTTAATAAATGCAAAGGTACCAGATTAGTGTTAATTTACTGCTCTCCCTCTTACGAGTACTGAAGTGTCAACATGACTCCTGGCACACAGCTGCCAGTCAGGAAGTAGTGGCTGAGTCCACCGTTTTATATTTGGGGTGAAAATCAACCCTAGATAGCCCAACACTGAATGGGAGTGGTCCCTGGGAGGAGCAGTGATTCTGGGCATAATTTACATTTCAAAGGAAATATAATAAATTGTTCCAATATTAGTATTTGGAGAGAAATTCCTTTCGCAAGTGAAGCCAGTAATTTATTCTCCAGTCGCGAGTGTACAATGTTGCTGATGTAGGGTGTGTGACTCTAACTCTTCTAAACTTGCAGTGTCTGTGGTTTCCAGCACTCCCTACCCTGTCCTCTGGGGTGGGAGCCAGTCTCTCCTGCCCCCTCCAGCCCTTCCCTGCAGCCCGCGGGGTGGAAGCTCCAAGCTCCGAGAGCCCTCACCAATGGGAGGCTGGGCTCGGGTTGTCCACTTTCTTACTGAGCACAAGGACAAGGCAAGAGGCCAAGGCGATTTCCTCCCTTTTACTGTGTCATAAAAAGGCATCTTATTCCGCATGTGACACCTCTCGAGTGCTCGTGTCCGGGCCATGATTAGCAGATAATCTCATAAAGGCCTGTGGTCCAGCTGCCAAGACCCACCTGTGGAAGAAAGAGAAGGCCTTCAGTGGAGACCCCCTTTCCACAGCCTGTGAGGCTTGTTCTCTAGAATCGCTCCTTTTCCATCTGGGATTATCCCAACCCTCTTGCTTCTCAATGGCTTGGCTCCCTGGCCACCATTTTACCTTCTCAAAGAGAAGCCTGCCCCTCAACCACCCAGACTCTACTGAAGAGAGTACCTTATCCTCTGACTAAATCACAAATACGCGGAGCTGAGAACTTTGGAAACTGTCCAAACCCTTTCATTCTTCTGAATGGGGAAAATGAGGCTCAGAGGCACCAGGTGACTTCCCAGCGTCACACCATCAAGGGATGGTAGAAGAGAGATTGAAATCCAAATCTCCTGACACTCATTTAACAGAGCCATTGTCTGTCCCATGATGACCGTCACTCAGGGTCTTTTTCTTGGCTGAGTGTTAATTGTGTCAGATCCACCAAGAAATACATACCTGCTGAGATGGGGCCTGAGCTCCCAGGTAGCCCTGGAGCCATCTCTGGAACCTGTCAGAGCTATTCCTTTGCCTGCTCACCTCATCAGGGACACCAGGAGGGCCGGGGGCCCACACCTGTGGCTGCAGTAGAGCCCTCTGTGCCGCCTGACTCTCCATTAGTAGACCTGCTGGCAGGTGAGACCTAGAAGGAGTTAGGGACAGGTGTGGTCCCTCTAGGTGACCGGCGCAGACCATTCTTATTCCAGCCCAGAAAGAGCACAGAGTAGAGGAAGTGGCATGAGCTTGGCTGTGGGACAGATCTGAGTTCTAGTCCTGGCCTTTCCACTTTCTAGCTGTCTGACAGTTGGCCACACAATTCATCTCTCTGAACCACTTTAAAAGCTAAGTATAAAAGTTATGGTATTGGAGGCTTTCATGAGGATTAAGACGATTCTTGACAGATATACCTAGCATAAACCTTGGCTCATGGTGAGCATTCAATACACAGTTATTATTATTATTATTACTATTATTATCTCTCTGTACAAAATAAGGCAAACCTCAAATCACAAGCCTCAAATTTATCATCAAAAATAGTACGATTATTCCTTCCCCACAGGCTTAACCAAACATTTATGGAAAACACCTAGTGGTTCTCCAGTGTGTGTCAGTTTCCTTCCTTCCTTCTGGCAAGTCCAAGAGGAAGCTCTGGTAGACAGAGAGAAGTACAGTGCGCCGAAGGTTCAGGCCCCAGGTCTCCTATTTCCTCTGTGGCTGCTGCATACCCATATCTATCTCTAGCTATCTATCCCTATCTATCTCTATCTCTATCTCTATATCTCTATCTCTATATCTCTATCTCTATATCTCTATCTCTATCTCTATCTCTATCTCTATATCTCTATCTCTCTATCTCATTTCTATCTATCTATCTATCATCTATCTATCTATCATTGATATGTTTATTATAATGCACATGCTTTTATTCTTTTTCTCTTTAAAAACAGGCAAACTATTCAATTTTGTTTGAAAAAAGATACATATTATTATATATAATTACTATAATAAAAAAGTTTAAAGATAAAAGTAGTAAAGTAACCCCAAATGCTACTACTCAGAAATAACCCTTGGCGTCATGAACACACAATGTAGTTTATAGATGATGTATTGTAGAATTGTGTACCTGAAATCTGTATAGTTTTGTTAACTAGTGTCATCCCAATAAATTTAATTAAAAAAGAGAGAGATAACCTCTATTGCTAATAAACACTGTCTATTTATCTTTGTATTCATACATACAGATAGGAAAATAGATATATTCAAAAGCACTTAATAAAGATGAGATCATAACTCTAAATTCTATTTTTTAAATATGAAGCATTACCTTTAACTTTCCTGGAAGTTAGAGGGAAAAATATAGCAGAATGAAACTACAGGTTATTGAATACATGATTCTTTCCTGTTGGATAGTAACGTGAACAGTCCTTGTCAGGTTAACCCAAGTGACCATCACAAACATCATGCAGCACATCCATCATTTCTTTTTAAACTTCATGCTTCAGTTTTTGAATCGTGCTTGGGTTGTGAAAACTAAGGACATTTGCACTCTCAAGTCTCTCCCAGCTCCCCTTCCCGCACAATCTGCATTTTGTTAATGAGGTGATTATTGTTACATTGTTTAGACTTATGACTCCACTGGCGGCTCTATAACTAGAATAGTTCCCATATTTCCTGCAACTCTTTAATGCCTTTCTAGGAGGTGAGGTAGTGTGCAGATAATAAACAAAAAGTAAAATACATGGCATATTACAAAATCATACATGCTATAGAATAAAAGCAAAAAAGTACAGCAGGGGAAAGGAGATGGGGCATGCTGAAGTGAGGTGGGCAGTACCTGCCACAGACGGTGAAGGGTAGGGCAGCTTCCTGGGGAAATACTGTTTCCCGTTAGTATAACTAGCAAATAAGATTATAGCCTACTGCTCGTGCTCTTTCATGGTGTTTTAATTCTTACATCCTCCCACCCTCCACCGCCCCCCCTTCTTAATTGGCAGAGTGTCATTGTCACACAGTTTTGTTCAAGAAGGGCTCCTGGGTGCTATATTCCTGGTTTTCTCAGGTTTAAGAAAGTCTTGCTTTTTACACTTAACAACATTCTTGTGTGGCTACAATATCCTGGGGGGCACTTTCTTTCTCTTAAACTGTTGTGAACACTGTCTTTGGCATTAAGTGTTGCTGTGGGGAGGGCTAAGACTCGTTTGATTTTTAACCCTTTTTAAGGGTTTTCTTTTCCTGACTGAATGGTTGAAGAGTTGTTCTTAAAAACTAGTATGGATCTATCTTGAATTGCCTGTATTAAATTTTCCTGGAACATGGTATGTCTTTCAATTTGTATAGTCAATATTTTTCTTTATTTAAATAATTTTTACACTCTTACCTTTGGGTTTGGATACTTTATTTATTTATTTATTTATTTATTTATTTATTTGGCTTTACAAAATCTGTTAGCTTTTCTATACTTGTTCCTAATATCTTTGTTTTAATCTACATTTACTATGATTATCTCAAATTCTCATCCATATAAATGATTTCTTTTCAGTGGAATATACCTGTTCTTTGTTCTAACTTTTATATTAGTTCTATAATGATGTGGTTTGAGTCCTTAATTTGTTGCCTTAGATCCTCGATCTCCCTTTTTGTTTTTAATCTCATTATCTTGTCTTTCAGCCCATCTTTTCTGGATTTATATTCTTATTAAGATGTTCTATAGAGTGAAAGAACTGAAACCTATCCTTTCGTTCCTTTGCTATGTTTTCTCCCAGGTTGATTGATGTTTTGTTTCTCTCTTTTTCCTTCCTTCCCTCCCTCCCTCCTTTCTTCCTTCTCTCCCTCCCTCCTTCCCTCTCTCCCTCCCTTCTCTTCTTTTCTTTCCTTCCCTCCTTCTTTTCCCCTCCTGCCTTCCTCCTTCTCTCCCCTACGTCTTGTTCTTTTTTTTTCTCCTTTCATAATATATTTGCACAGTTCTTTCATAAATAAAAAAGGAATTTTTATGATGCTATTTCAACTCACCAAAATAACATTTGTAGAAGCTCATTATAAAGTGTCTGATTCCATTTCCCTGCCTTAGAAAGTACCATCTGGGGAATACATTTGAATCTATGTTTTGTTGCCTAAGACTCTGAAGAGCCGTAGGGCCTCCATTTCTAACTGTTTCCCCTGCATCCGGTGTGGTGGACTGAGCCGTGGATTTAAACAGGGGGCTACATGGAGCATCCTGACTGGCTGGTAGGTTTGGACATAGACCAGTGGGGAAAAAGCCAGGAATAGAAGCTATAGAAACCCAAAGAAACTGACTTACAGAATCTAGATATCCACCTTTTAGTATTTAAACTGAAAACTTAGAATCCATATCTATAGTGGCTAAGAGAGCTTATATTCTGGAGACAGACAAATGGATAATTGGTGCAGCCTCTGCGGCTTCCTGGCTGTGTAACCTTGACCTTCAGTGTCCCAGTTTTAAATGGAAATGATAATGTTATCTTTCTCATAAGATTGTCATGAGGATTAGATGAGGCAATTATCTCAGTGGTGGCAGTTTTAATAAATGCTAGCATTTTTCATCTTTATAACTAATATTACAAAGTTCTGGTAGTCATTGATATCAGAGAGTGTCTGCTCAGAAGTTGGCACTAGGCAGTGAGCAGCAGAAATAGGTTTTAAAAGTGATACAAAGTTAATTTGGTGCCGGCCGCAGTGTTTAAGGGCTGTTGGTTAATCGTCACAGTCAGACCCCAGGCTGTGGCGGGGAGGCCGTGGAGCTCACCCCGCTGTGATGGCTGCGGGCAAGGGGCACCTTCGCATCCGGTGGTTTTCTAAGTGTAGTCCCCAGCCCAGCGGCATCAGTATCACCTGAGAATTTGTTAAAAATGCAACTTCTCAGGTTCCATTCCACGCCTACTGAATTAGAAATTCAGGAACTGAGGCCTGAATTTCTTCAAAAAGCACTCTGGGGGCTCCTAATGAAATTAGTCTCAGGTTTGAGAGCCATGCTGCCTTCCCCTGTTGGGCTGCTGTTTGGGGGATTGGGTGGTCAAGACGAGAGGGAAGTAACCCTAGAATACCTTGGTCAGCATCTCAGAAACATGAAGTAGACTGTGACTTTGTGGCCAGAATTAGACTGAGTTACGCTTATTCACAGAGGTGGAGTAAGGTCGGTTGAAGCCTCAGGCACAGAAGAAAATATTGGGCCCCTTTAAAAAAAGAGAGAGACAGGGAAAATAAAAATATGTGTTAACCATATTTTTAAATAAATTAAAAATATTATATACCATTAATGTTAAAATTGCACATGTGAAACCAAACTTGGTGTCATTAGAAAAAAGTGTCAAGTTGGGGTTTTGCGGGGCCTTCAGAAGTCGAGGCCCAGGGCGCATGCCCGGTGCGCCTGCTGGTAAATCCACCTCTGCTTGTTCATAGCCAATGAACATTTGAATGGGCACCCAAAGGACCTGTATATTCCTCTGAAGTCCTGTATCATCTTCAGGGGTCCCCAAACTACGGCCCGCGGGCCACATGCGGCCCCCTGAGGCCATTTATCCGGCCCCCGCCGCACTTCCGGAAGGGGCACCTCTTTCATTGGTGGTCAGTGAGAGATGCAAAGCATGGCATCGCTCACATACAGTACTACTTGCAGTGACGTGGGATGCACGCCTCATGGCTCCAGAAGCACGTCACATCACTTGTTATATCTGGCAGTGATAAATATGGAACCGGACATTGACCATCTCATTAGCCAAAAGCAGGCTCGTAGTTCCCATTAAAATACTGGTCAGTTTATTGATTTAAATTTACTTGTTCTTTACTTTAAATATTGTATTTGTTCCTGTTTTGTTTTTTTTACTTTAAAATAAGATATGTGCAGTGTGCATAGGGATTTGTTCATAGTTTTTTTTATAGTCTGGCCCTCCAATGGTCTGAGGGACAGTGAACTGGCCCCCTGTGTAAAAAGTTTGGGGACCCCTGATCTAGATAGATGTGGATACTCCTATGCTTAGCCACGGTTTTTAGTGAACTATAATTTTGCTCATAAAGTGATAAATATAGAAAAACACTTGACACCCATAGTTATGGTGAAAATCTGGGGCTCACCATGAAACCAGAGTATCATCTGCCATCTGGTGGCAGCATACCCCATTGGTTTCAAAAGCAATAATTTCAAGTCAGAGATCTCAGCAAGGAATGGGGGTGAGAGGGTGAGATTTTAGAACAGAAGAAATGAGGGGAAATTTTCCTATCATATCAGGTTCTTGTGGTTCCTTTTCAGAGAAGGGGGGTGGGGTGGGGAAGAACGTGACATTAGAGTCAGACAGAACTGGGTGAGAGAAACCTTTGCAAAGGTACTTAATATCTCTGAGCCTCAGTTTCTTCACCTTGAAATGGAGATGATAGTAAAATAATGCTTCTATCTCCAGATTGCTGTGGGGGTCAAATGGGGGAATTGGTTGAAAACAGCCGGATGTGTTTGTAAAACAGTTGTGAGCTTCCCAGATGTGAGTTGTTTATTGTTTATGTTTGGAACCTGGTCTTTAACTGTGGAATGTAATGTTCTCTGTTGGAGGAATTCTGAACATTAACAAGCAGGTGGAGAAGGTATTTGGTGTTTGGGTTTGTCTTGATATTTTTTTAAAGAAAGAGCTAGGGGAGGGAGCTTTTGCCCTGAGATTACCCCAACTATGATTTATGAAAAGAGGGATGACCAACTCTGCACACTGATGTGGTGGAGCAAGGGGAGCAAGAATCCCGGGCATCAGCCAGGTGTTGCATCTTGTCCTTGTGTTGTCTTGACTCGGAGGGAGGGAGGATAGAGAGAAGATGGAATGCAAGTTTGCAGAGACAAAGACGGGAATGAGGAAAAAAGGGAGAGAGAGGCACAAGAAAGAGGGCAAGACAGGTCAGGAAGAGAATTAGTAACAGAGAGAGAAGAAAGAGGGGTTGGAAGAAACCAGGCTAAAAGAAGCATTGAATAGAGGAAAGAAGGAAGTTGGTACAGCCGCCCTCGTCAGTTCTGGGCCTTTCCCACTGGCGGCTCTCTCTGTGAGCCGGCTTTGGCGGCTGGAACACTTTTTTTCTTTAGGGATCTTGCGCTTTTGTACATGTGAAGTGTTTGGATCCAATGTGCTCAGTGAAACAGTCATACATCGCTGGAAAAAGAGACCAGATGTCTTTGAAATCATCTAAATTGTCTCTATTTTTAAAGAAAGTTACTCTTTCCATTGCTGCCAGATCTGAAAGTCCAATTTGCCAGGATAATATATCCGGTGTGGATAAAGATTTCCAAACTTGGAGTGTTTGTCGCTTAGCAACCTGCGGGCGTGAAGCGCCCACTTGGGCTTGGCCATTGAGTCTTGCAGGGACCCAGCCTCACTCAGCAGTGGGAGACAGGCTGAGAAGGAATGCGAGCTCGCTCAGGCCTTGAACACACCATCACTGCCCTTCCAGATTTCTTCCCAGGTTTTTGAGGCTAAAAAAAATGCACAGGAAGAAAGTAAAGCAGAGAGAGAAGCAGAGAAAAAGGGAGCAGCTCAAAGAGAAAAGTTAAAAAGAAAAATAAAATTGTGCCTATGACTGGAACCTGGCCTTCAGCACACATCCAAATAACTTCTTCTCAAGTGGCTTGGATGAGAGATACTTTCATCCTTTCAAAAAAGCTATTTTTAATATAATTTTTTTCTATGTACATTATTATTATTGCCATTTTCTCTGCTATTGTTTAGAAAGAAGGCTTTTAGTCCTGACATGTGGGTTGAGCCACCTCTCCTTAGGGACCAGAACCCAGTCAGAAGTTTGAACTCATTTCAGAGACTTATTCCTCCACTCACATTTGTTTGGCTGGGGACTGGAAAACGAGGGGCGGTTTCCCCAATATCTATCCCCCTTTCTCTTGGTAATTACTCTGATTTTTGGCCTGTCTTCACCTTCCTACCCCTACACAGTTCTTGCATTGGCAAAAAAGTGACTCTACCACTTGAGCCTGCGGTCCTAATGCACACAATTCCACCTTCCAGCCACAGTCATTGGCTCAGGGGTCCTGTGACCACCTTCCGGCTACTGACCTATAAGAAGAGAGATTTGCTGCCATCTTCCAAGAACGCTCATCTGGAGAAATTGCTGGGTCTGGCCCTCTGTCGTCCTCTCTGAACATGTGCAGCCATTGTTGGGACCGTGAGAGGCAGACAGTCTGAGGGTGTAGCTGATTCTATGAAGGACAGGGTGAAGGGAGAGGAAACAAATGAACAAAGCAAAATCTTGATGACACGGTTAGGCCACTAACTCAAACTGCTCCCGAAGCCCAGTTTTCTCTTGCCTCTCCAGTGACATAAACCAATAACTTCCATTCATTATGTAAACCAGGGCAAATTGGCTTTCCTGTGACTTAGAATCAAGCATTCCTTATTGATGCAGTAACATTTATTGAGCACCTACTCTATGCCTGTCACTCTATAAAAAGCTTTTATGTGTATTATTCTCACCTAATCTCCATGGTAACCTGGCAGGGAAGGCAAAACATCCCCATTTTTCAGAGGCAGACAACCCCAGTTCTAAAGTAGGGATTGGCAAAAGTAGGTTTACCATATAAGTATAAGAAAGAGTTTATTCTTGGTTTAGTATTTATTCATTATTGTATTATTTATTTGTATTAAAACTGTAAACTTACTTTTGCCTACCCCTGTTATGAAGTGGTTGGTGGCAGAGCTGGAGTTTTAACCCAGGATTATCTGACTCCGGATCTCAGGTTCCCTGCTGTGCTCAGAGCAGAGGTGGGAGGGAGGGCTGGTTGAGAAGGTGCTTCTGAGCTCTGAGCTGACGGGACTGATGAAGGCCTAGGTGAGGACCCTAGGTGGCGTCTACAGTGAGTTCAGATTCCTGGCTTGTTCAGGGTCCTCATGTGGAAGATTGTCCTCTGACACCATGCAGCCACATGATGTGACCAGGCCACAGAGTGCTTTAAATGCCAGTTCCCTGGACACCGTGAGGAACAACTCAGTGACAAATACTCATCCCTATAAACATTTGTAAGGGTTTTTGAATGTTTTATTTAGCTAACTTGTGTTTCCTCCTTTAATGTCTTCCATTCAATCTTCTTCTTCTTTCAAGTCAAGACAAACCAGCAAATCTCTGGAATGACAAGACCTTTGGGATATGACGATACTAGTTCGTGTTTACTGTTTACTCTGCCAGCCACGCTTCTAGGTGCCTGCCATATATAGTTCATATATTATGAGGTAGTATAGTGTCACCTTTTTATTGCAACCGTGGACATAGAGGTTCAGAGAAGTTAAATAGCTTGTCCAAGGTCACACAGCTATATCTGTACCCTCCACCACTATGCTATCTTGCCTCTTCACATGGACAAAATGAGCAAGACCATCTGCCGAGAGTCTTGGCAAACAGTATATAAGAGGAGTAGCGATAGACTGGGTATGCCTGGCTCTAAGTACCAGAAAAACACCATTCAGTATAAAAATTAAGGATAGAAATAAAAAATACAGTGTGTTTATGAAGTCGTGAGACCAGTTTTTCAGGAACACAGTATTCCTTATCATGTATATTACCACCAAGCTGTCCACCCCATATCCTCACTTCTGAAAGAATAAGAACTAGAAAAGACTCCATAAAAATCTTTGAAAAATAAAAACTATGAGACTAGCACTGGCAGACATTAAATATACTACCAAACAGCAGTAATTAAAACAGCATGGTTCTGTGAAAAAAAAAAAAACAAACAGATCAATGGAAAATAAAAGAAACCTCTTCAATACTATTATTTAGTATTTAATGAAGTAATATTTTATATGTGGAGAGTTGGGCAAAAGTCAGTACCTAAAAACATATAAATTTGAATTCTTTCCTCCTATCACATGCCACATTAAATTCTAGATAACTTAAAAAGTAAAATATAAAAACTGAGGCCACAGAATATCTAAAAGAAAATTTAATATTATGAATATGGAAAACTTTTCTAAATATAGCATCAACAGCAGGAACCATAAAAATTTATAGATTTTAGTATATAAAAAATAAATATTCTGTATGGCAAATATGTCATAAAATATATGAAAGACAAAAGGTTCATAACCATATATATATATATATATATATATATATATATATATAAATATATAAGGAACTCATAAAATTAGTAAGATAAAATGGTGATCACAGCAATATGAAAAATGTCAGGCCACTTTCATAAATTGTTAGCTGAAGTATTAAGTTATACATGATGAAATACAATGTGGCAAAAGATATTAAACATTTGACCCAGCAATTCCTCTTCCAGAAACTTATCTTGAGAGAATGATTGGACAAACATGCCAGGGAGTTTGTGTAAAAGATAATCATCGCAACATAGTTCATCATAACTTAGAAAACTGAAATTGAGCTAATTGTAGACTAGATTTAAAAAATGATAATATATATCCATTCAAAGAACATTTAATAATTATTAATAAAAGTGATACAGCTGTATATTTGTTGACATCAAAATGTGTTCCTGATCTGTGGTTAAGTGGAAAAGGAAGTTACAAATATGCATAAAACATGATTGTATCCATGTGTAGATATAATTATGTTTCTCTATCTAAGCATAAAAATGCTTGGCAAGTTATTTACCTAAAAATAAACATATTTGAGATATATATATGCATATATATTTCTGTTTTCCAATATTTACTATAATGAATGTACATTTCTATGTAATAAACTTAAATATATTAGTAAATTATTTTGTTTGCATCAAATACTACGTAATGAAACACAAAAACTGAAGACATGCTGATAAATATCAAGACCATTTTCCCCTTTTTCTGGCCTGAGTGACAGATGACCTAGTAGGTTGCAAGGAAGAACACAGGCTTGGAAACCTCACTGACCTGGGTTGAAATCTCAGTTATTCTATACCAGTTGTAAGATTATAGACACATTTCTTAACATCCCGAGACTCAGTGTTCTCATCTGCAAAATGAGCACAATATTTACTTTGCGTGATTATTATGTGGAATAAATTAAAATGAAAAAGCCCCTAGCCCAGTGACTTGCACATAGAAGAGTCTTAATAAATAGCAACAAAGATTTTCCTCCATGCTTCAGTGCCTCACTGTATGTCTTCCCCAACAATCCCAAGAGTTCATTCCCTCCCGATGGAGTGCTCTCATAGCGCCTTGTGCCACCTGCTATTGCCTGCTCTGCTTTTACCCACTAGATATGAGCTGATGGAAGCCAAGGATCAGGTGTGGCCCCTTCTGGGTCTTAAGCATTTGGCTCAGTGCTTGGCACATAGTAGGGGAATGTGAAATATTTTTGAATGGATAAAGTGAATGAAAAGAAATTATAAACAATGACAATGTTAAAATAAGTAAACGTTTCTTTAAGGGACAATTTTGCAGGCTTACATTCACTGGATATGTATATTACGATGCATTTTATAAAACTACCTGAACATTATTTTGGAATCCCGTTTCATATAGAATATAGCTTATTATAAGATATAAGATATATGCTATAACAATAGCAATTAGAAATGTTTATTGAGCACTTGCCTGTGTGCCTATATATATATACACATATATGTAGTGTTTAGCATAATGCTATATATTATATATTATATAATATATATGTGAAATTATATACCTAATTTTATTTATTCCTTTCAAAAGATAAACAATGAAGAACTGAATATTAGAGAATATAAGTCACTTGCTTCCAGTGTGTAAATATGGTAGAATCAAGATTTGAACCCAAGTCTCTCTGGCTGATTCAGTGTCCTTTGCTCTTAACAACCCTCTCCAGAGTGATGTTTTAAAGACTTTATTGAAAAGAATGATGAAAGCTCTATAGCAGATGGACCAATGGGCCTTGACAGTGCTTTAGCCAAGCCTACAGCAATGGAAGGTAAGGGAGATGAAGAGTCAGATGCTAAGAGGACATAGGAGGCAAGAAGGATGGAAGGGAGAAGGCGAGCGATGATTGGGAGAAACAAGATTGGGTGCTAGACAGAGTGGGAAAATATTCCATTGACCACTGTGGCCTGACACTTTGGGAAGAAACATTTTCCCAATTAGGGTATAATTGTGAAGCAGGTATACCTATGGCATAACCAAGGCAGGGGTGAAAGCTTCGCCAATGGAATTGCACTTAGTTTTACAGTTTAAGAAGACCAACCTTTATTGAAATAAGTACATTGATTTGTTGTGTGGAATGAAAGCAAATGGACTCTCCAGGAAAATGCTGGCAGTAGGAAGCAATCTTTTACCTCCCTTCCCCACAGCCCTAACCTTCTCCCCACCCCCAAGCCTTTTCGGTGTTCTGTTTCTGCTAATCCCTGCTAAGAAGTAACTGGTGAGCAAGAGGTTAGCTGGTGGGGTCTCAAGGTGTGACCTTTCCCAGGAGCATTTGCATGTTAATAGAGGATACTGGGGACCCAGGAACAGCCTCCAGGTCTCCAATGAAAGAAGTCCCGAAGGTGGAGGAGAAGAGTGGGCACAGCCCCCAGGGGCCCTGCTGTGCAGGCCAGGCTGATTCGGCCTGTGTGGATGGCCACTGGTCTGGGCTTCCCTCCAGCTGCTTTTACAAAGAAGTGGTTTGAAGAACAAAGCGATTGTGTTTATCCCCAGGCAAGTGCGCCAAATGCCAGGGCTCTGTGCATGGTGCCCAGCTCAGAGTCTGGGCCCAGTAGGTTTGCTTAGTGGTTATTCACTGAATAAATGAAGGAAACCCTTCCCAGCTGCCCCTACACCTTTAGCCCTTAAGCTCAAATGCCCAGGCCCAAGATCTGGCAACTTCTTTTGACTGATAAGAATATTGCCAAAAAAGAAATTTCTACCTTTTGCATTTAATTATATTTTTTTCTCCTTATAACTAGAAAACCTCAAAACTTGTGCTGACTTGCACGACCTCACTGACCATCTTCTATGGTTCTCGTTGAACTGTGGCTAAAGCAATCTCCACCTCAACTATGGCCAGACTGCAGAAAGGAAAATCTCTACGTGGACGTGTTCTCACGCACGCATGCACGCACACACACACGCACGTTTCAGGGTCTTCAGAAAGAAAAGGGGCGGGGGTGGGGTGGGAGTAGGGAGGGAGCAAGGAGGACAAGACTACTTTTCTGTTTGGCCAACTTCATCAGAAATGTCCAAACCCCATACCGAACATTCATCACTAATTAAATCCTTGCACCATAATTCAGAGAAAACAATTACAGCATTTAGTATTTTTAAAGGAACTATTACTGCTGCCTTGGCCCTTTTAAAAATTATGCTCCCCAAAGGACAAAATGTGATCCATTAATATGTATGTATTATTACTTTTTTTTGTGAGGGGAAGATTGCTGATGCCTGTGAATATGGAAGCATTTATCGGTTGCCGACAGCCTCTTAGTTGACTTGCAGTTTTAAGTGCAGTATTTTCTAGAATCTAAAAGGCTATAACATTAATTACCTTTCTGCTTTTAGCTGGTGGCCTGCCAGTTTCTGTCCCGGGTTCTCTTCCTTTACCTGGCCACACTTGGTAACTGGTTACCCGGCGAAGGGGTGGGTTGCACCCAGGAGGAGTCCCAGCCATTACAGGGAAAGATCAGACAAGAATTCACTCTGTTGAGGGCAGTTTCTCCCCTTTACCTTGGATACCCAGGAATGAGTCCTTGTTTTTCATTTTTTAATTGATTCCCCCCCACCCCTTGCAGTCCCCCACATGTTAGGTCCCATGCTAGTCTCTGAGCGGAAGTCATTCTGAATTTCTAAGTCAAATCTGTAATTCTTCCATGTTAAGTGTCCCCAGCTACCCTGGGATCTAATTGTCCTTTTCTCTTTCATTTTATCCTTCTTTGTCTTTGTAATCTATCAGTTATTGAGAGGTAAGGTAGCTGGCTCTGGCACCCAGGATCGCAGCTGGCTTCTGTTCAGATGCACTGTGCGGTTGACGTGCATGCGTGCACATATGTATGCGTGTATATGTACATATATGAAAGCTTGACTCAGAAATTTCCATTCGGCTCCCTGATCAGTCTATTGTCACATGCATTTGGCATTCATTATCCATGAGCCTCCGGCGCCTCTGGTCCTGTGCCCTGGCTAACAGTGATTTGGTTTATAGAGATCATATGGCAGGGAAACAGACCTTGAAAGACAGAGCTCTGAGAAGCACATTTGATGAATATCCTATGATTTGAGTCTGGGTTTATTCTTCCCTGTGGCGAGGCAGACACCCCAGAGCACACACTGCCGGCCTGGGAGCCCAGCGAGGAGTGGAGGCTGTGACAATAAGCACACTGTTTTTTTTCTTCACACGTCTCGGGTTGCATTTCCTATCTGGGAAAAAAAGAAAAGGGAGCCTTGTAAAGGATCCAAAATCTGGGCAGGAAACCACACAGAGTGAAGGTTGCCATTGTCATTAGCAATTAATGTAACCACCAGGGCTGGAAGGAGAAAGCCCTGCCAAGGCAGTGGGTGAGGGGAGGGGGATAGCCGTAGGAGGGGGGGGAGGCTCACCCCCATTCACCAGCCAAGGTTGGTTGGAGGAGTGAGCGGGACATCTCCCCAGGCACTCCCGAGAGATACCACAGGACTAAAAATTTTTTAAATTTTAACACAAGGTGGCCAAGACTTGATAAGTTATACAATATCTCTGCTACCCATTTTCACTTTCTGTGGCTCCATGTCCAATTCTTTAGTCCCTTGGATAAAGTAAATTTTTTTCTGTTGAGATTCATTTCTGTAAAGTACTCACTGAATGCCTTCCATGTGTCAAGTACCGTGCTGAGTGCATGTGCTAGGCGCACTGTTAGGTATTTTTCACTCATTGTCCCATTCAGACAGCACTATGATGCTATAATCTTGGTTTTCTCCTTACACCATTTTACAGATGGCACAGCTGAGGCTCCAGGGAGGTTAATTAACTTGCTCTGGGTTATCAAAACAATACATGGGCTAGTTGGGATTTGAGCCCAAGCAAATTAGTCTTTTCATACCTATGCTCCTAAATCTTATTTTATTTCCTATAGGACCTGCAGACTAAGGAGGGTTCTGGCAAGTCAATCAGTGATTAAATGACAAGGGGACGTGGGTTAGGATAAGGGTAAGCTTAGGGTCTCTGAAAGTCAAGAAGAAAGACACCTAATCTATCCTGGGAGGCACTCAGGGAAGGCTGCCTGGAGGAGGTGAATCTGATACCTCCTGTCCTCTCTTGTGTACCAATGGTGTGTGAACTTAGGTCAGCCAGACTAGTAGGTATGGCAAGGAGCAGCCATGTATTAGTATGTATACATCACTCACTATATAAATGTTGGAATGCTCTGCAGATCTGCCCAGTCACCAAACAGGTCTGTTTCTTATGTCCCACTCAGTGATGTCTCAACTGCCTGTCTTTCTTCTATACTAAATTTAGATGGATTCAATCACACTTCTATTCCTCCTTCTCCCTCCCTGCTTTGTCTCTCTCTTTTCATCCCTCCCCTCTATCCCCCCACCCTCTTTCTCTTTCTTTCTAGTAGTTTAAAAAATGCCACTTTTCATTAATGTGACCAAAATGTCATCAAGTAGTTTAATGCTCTTTAATGTCCTTGTATCGTTTACGTTTTGTGAACAGTGTGGAAATGAATCCCATCTGTGGGTTCAAGAACATCAAAAAAGTTGGACAGGCTATTTAGACGCGCTACTTCACATTGCATTAGCGTGCACAATGTCAGGGGGCCGAGCCAAGCACTGCCTGTCCAGGCCTCGCCCACCCCTGCCCCGGCCTGGGAGGGCCAGATCACTTACCTCTGGAACCCAGTTTGTCCTGGGGATGGGTTCTGGAAGGCTGCCCAGAGGCCCCAGGAAAAGTGTGAAGCTTAAATAAAAAAAATGAGAAATAATTCAGGAAAATCTCTCTTTTCCCTTCTGGAGCCAAGATGTCCCAACAATAGCTTTTTCTTTTTTTTTTTTTTTTTTTTTTTTCATTTTTCCAAAGCTGGAAATAGGGAGAGACAGTCAGACAGACTCCCGCATGCGCCCGACCGGGATCCACCCGGCACGCCCACCAGGGGGCGACGCTCTGCCCACCAGGGGGGCGATGCTCTGCCCATCCTGGGCGTCGCCATGTTGCGACCAGAGCCACTCTAGCGCCTGAGGCAGAGGCCACAGAGCCATCCCCAGCGCCCGGGCCATCTTTGCTCCAATGGAGCCTTGGCTGCGGGAGGGGAAGAGAGAGACAGAGAGGAAAGCGCGGCGGAGGGGTGGAGAAGCAAATGGGCGCTTCTCCTGTGTGCCCTGGCCGGGAATCGAACCCGGGTCCTCCGCACGCTAGGCCGACGCTCTACCGCTGAGCCAACCGGCCAGAACAATAGCTTTTTCATCGGTTAGGTGAGAGGCTGGTCATAACGTTGTCTTCAAAAATAATTAGCTTGTCTCCTTTCTCTCTTTCTCTCTCTTTCTCCTACTCCTCATAGTTCTCCTCCTTCCCCCTCCCTCCTTCTCTCTTTCTCTCTACCAACCCCTCTCCCACTTCCCCAGGGAATAAAGCTCTGAGCCAAACTTAAGCCTACAGTTTGTAAAGAGGAAGCTGTAAACCAAAAATGACCGGAGAGCATCAAGTTCAGGGCCAGCAGAGCTCACACAAGCAGAGCTCTCTGGGGAGCGGGAGAGGGTCTCAAAAACCCAACCTCCCGGGCAGTGAGTTCAGGATGACCCTCTTACTACAGCAGCCTGGTGAAGGGGGCCAAGGTGAGGTCACCCTACCTGAATTCTGGCTTCTTTACTTTCTAGAAATATGGTCTTGAGCAGGTGAACCCCTGCATCTCAGTTTCCTTACTTGCAAAATGAGGCTCATAATTATATGTACCTAATTAAACGAGCTAATGGATGTGAAGCATGTTGACTAGTTTCCTGCCACGGTAAGTACTCAGGAGCAATTAACGGTCGTCCCTTACTAGTGTGACCTTGCTGCACTGAGCTTGTCGCCTCGCCCCACCCACACCGGGTCCCTTTGGGTTCATGCTCTCATGGAAGGTCAGGTCCTTCTCTTTCAGCTGAAGCTCAGCCTGAGTGCCTAGGTCCCCTCCCCTGCAAGTACAGAGGTGATGAGGTGGGCAGGGCACCTAGACACCAAGCCACCAAGCTTTTCCCTTCTTGGTGGAAACCCCTCAGTCTAATGTATTCCCTGGGAAAAAAGATAGGGCTTTTATTTCAGGGGGGGAAAAAAAAAAAGAAATTCTCCTGTTCTTTCCCAGACATGGGGAACAGCAAGAGTAGATTTTTAACTGTTAACCATTATAGCTGAATTAGTAATCCACCTCTCTGAAGGCCCAAAATCTCTCGCCAGTATTGTAAACCACCTCTCCCTGATTTTGCCTTTGCTAATATAAATATCATTCCATTCTACATACAAACATAAGCAAATAACTTCTGATTATTAATTCATAATTTTCAAGACAGGCTCATTCTGTTTTAACTTCTCATTTAAACAAATACATTCCCCGAATACAATTACCAGAAAGACAATGTGCTCCTAACTTCTTTATAGGATGTGCTTTAGAAGATGTACTGCATCATCCTGGTGGTTATTTATGCTAAGACAATTGGGAGAAGGCTGAGAGGCGTTGGTGTTACAGCTGGAAGTCCCTGGAGACTTGTGAGCACAGCGTGTGGCAGCCACCACTCCAGACTTTGAGCTGAGATTGAGGAAGGGAAGACATTGGATTCTAAAGACTGGTGGGCCTGGCTCTAGGAGCTGAGCCATCCCTTTCTTGCTGTGTGTCCTTGGACAGGTCAGGCAGACCTGAATTTTCTGTCGATGCAAAAGAAGGTCAGCCAGTGTCTGTCTTGTGGTACTCCTAGCGTCCTCTATCCTGATGTTAACTGGCTTCAGGCCTTTAGTGACCTCCTGACTGGGTTAAATGCTAATGCCTTCCTTGACCCCTGAACTTTCCATTTTAACTCTAATAACAGTGTTATTGGCTGGTGGTAGAGAACTGTATGGAGCTCAACTACGGGGGTTTGAATCCTAACTCTGTCACTTGTGGCTGGTGACTCTGGATAGGTCACCCAACTCCCACGGCTACAAACAGCATCTATTTTAAGGGACTATTGTAAAGATTGATTGAGTTGATATGTATTAAGCCCCTAGCCCACTGCTGACGCATAGCAAACACTCTGTATAAGGACATCGGCTGTTATCCTCCTTTCGATTATTTCATATCTCCTTTTAGTGCGACACTGAGAGCTCTGTGGGGACACAGACCCCCTTGGAGCACAGTGCCTGGCACCAAGACTCTCGTTATTTTTTGTTGAATTGTATTGAAGTGAAATAAAGGACATAAAAAGTACTTTGTAAAACACCATGCAACCTATTTTTTATTGTTATCTCTGGAAGGAGTTTATTAGATGAAATATCTCCAGGGCTTTCTCAGAATTGCTGCTGCTGTTGAACATAAAAAAATGTTTGATCGGTTGACTCGTCAGTTTCTGAATGATTCCTGTTGTCAGCCCTCTCTCTGTTTAGTTCTCTTCTCCCTGGGTTGTGCAGAGTGGGTCTGCCAGAAATAATCTGAGGGATGGCTAATATATTCAACTCAACCAATGTTTATCGGGTGTCCCTTACAGGGCAACCCCAAGCCGGGCGAGGCTCAGGCAGGAAGCAGAGCGAGACTCATTTCCAAGTTCACAGTCTGGTTGGGAAGGTAGATGTATGAATTCAAGCCTGGCCTCCCATAGCATTCATTCTATGTCCCTGACCACAGTAATAAATCAGCACCTGACCCAACCTGGCCCAACGTCCTTCCTTAGGACTTTATATACGGAGACGGAGAGATGCAAGTTTTCCTCTCTTTGTGGTCAAAGGCTGGTTAAATGTAAGCTTAGACATGACTGGAGGCCATACTTGCTCTCTCCATGTTGCCTGGAGCCCCTCTGGTATAGCAGAGGAGGAAGACAACCCACAGAGTGAAACAGGGTGAGGCATGAGGGAGAACTTTGGGGAGTTCCTTGTCATTGCAGCAAAGCCAGCCTCCTCAGCTAAAATATACTTCCTCTCCCGTAAATCTCCTTATGGTGCTCTACTCCATGGCCTGAAACTCTCACCCTCTGGAGAGCTTGGGAAACCAGTTTGGGGATTCCAAAGCCATGAAATTTGCAGGAATCTTAAGCAGGGCTCTGTTTGTATCTGTCTTGTTGTTGACATCTTGGTCCCTAATGAGGTCATTTGAACATCTGTAGCTTATCCGCGAAGAGCCAGTTAACTGGAAATGACATTAGTCACTGTTAGAAAAGTGTCTCTTCCTCTTTTTCCCTTGGATCTATGTTTTGGGGACACTGACACAGCTCATAGTTTCCTAGGGCCTAGATATCAGAGGCAGGGCTATAGCCACCAGTGGTCCCATGTCAAAACATTCAACATGTTAACTTGTTGGGTCCCAACCTTTTTGATACTAAAGACCTCTTTTAGTAACCCCTCCCCTTGAGTTTTGAAAGATCAAGTTTTCAAACATAAAGCACCGATTAAGTCATAATATACTTAGTTGCCTACTACTTCTTATGAATTCACCTTCATGTAGAGTACTGTTCAGATAACATTAACAACATGGAATTGACATAATTTTAGAACAAAAATATTTTTGTAAGGCTAGGTGGGCTTAATAATGGTAAGAAGAGGATTTCTAATAGGTCTTTTTTTAAAAAATGAATCATTAATGTTAGACCTTTTAAATGAATGAAATAGCCCAGGAATCCTTATTTTTAAGAACCTTAAAAGTCTAAGATCTAAAACTGCCTTTTTCTCTGTCATGATGGCTCACTTTAGTTGATTGGTACCTGTGGAGCATGGGGACCTAAAGTGTAAGACAGTTCATGCACTCACTGTGGCCAGGCCTGGGCCAGGCATTTAGTGTCTTAATACCTTCTGCTTATTGCCAAGCCCTGTGGTAGAACTGTAGGAGTGACTCAGCAGGATGCAGCTTTGGGATTCTTAGAGTGGCTCTTAATTCTTGGAGATGAGGTGCCAAGTGAAGCCCCAAAAGAAAAGAGCCCCAAAGAAAACCCTATTGACCTTAAGAAGTGCCTAGTGCCCATCCTGACCAGACCCAGTCCTCAGAAGGCACCAGGGTACAGCCGTCTGAAATGAAAGCTTGGTCTCTCTCCCAGGTTGTGTATATAAATGTTTGCACCAAGAAATTGGTTTCTTCATAAATAGTAGTTTCCTAGGGCTTTTCACTATTTTCATCAACACAAGTAACCAGGCAACTATGCTGTGATTTAATGGAAAGTAATGTTGGAAGGAACTATAAATTATCATTTCAGAGATGAGGAAACTGTAGCAGAGCAGAGCTCTGAAGTGCTAGAGGTCACACATCGAGTCAAGGAAAGTCAACATTTCTTTCCAAGCTTCTGGTTCTCAAGCCACTGTTCTTACAACTTATAGGGTAGCAGGGTTAGTTGGACCCAGAGGGACTCACTACCCTAATTTCCCCATCCTCATTGTGCAGATGGGGAAACTGAAGTTCACAGAAGCCTTTGCCCAGGGTTACAATTAGTAAAAGAACCAGGGATAAAATCCAGGTCTCTTATCCCCAATTCCAGGGCACTTAAGGAATTTCAGTGACTATTAGAAATTCATTCATTCATTCAACCAACCTACCAACCAACCAAGTTTCATTCTTCATTAGAAATGAGAACAACTTGCCCAAAGGCCACCTTCAACCATGTCTCATTGGCCTAGCTCATGCACTGGTCAGGGAACTAGAGCTGATCCCTCTCTCTCTCTCTCTTTCTCTCTCTCTTTCTCTCAATCTCTTCTCTCTTCCCTGCATCCAGCTGCTGCCTCACTAACCCCTTCACTTGAGTTTCTAGTAGGCATTGAGTACCTATCAATCCAGCTCTAGAACTTCTTGCTCAGAGGTTGTCCCCCTCTAGTGCTCCTGATCTCAGTGAGTGGCACTCTTATTCACTCAGCTATGTCCACCTCCACATTTGGAGTTGACCTTCACTCCTCTATTCTCTAACTCACCTCTCCAGATCCATCATTAAATCCTTAAAATAGTTCTTAAGTGCCACCAGTTATCAGCCTGTCCTTGGCTACCACCTGGTTTACTGTGCTCCTGGCCATCTTCTTCCCCCTTTTCCCTGCTTGAGTTGGCTTTCCACAAGTGGTGGTCAAAAATAAGATCAATTCTTTCCCTTAATGAAGAGCTCCTAATGATTTTCTGCCATATTAAAAAAAAATCCCAAGTTCTTTCCTTACTCACAACACTCCAGCCATGCTGGCCTCCTGGCCAGTCCTCAGCATGCAAGTTCATCCTTACCCTGGGGCCTTTGCACCTGCTATTCCCTCTGACTGGATCATTTTAGCCCCAGAGATTCATAATGCCCTCTATTTATGTTTCTGCTCAATTATCACCTCCCCCTGTCTCCTTATCTAAAACAGAAAGCCTATTTCTATTTTTTTAATCCCTTTTCATCTGGCTTGATTTTTCTTCATAACACTTTCAACTGCTTGGCCTGATATATATTTGCTTGGTTATATATATTTGTGTGTTTATTTCTTATTACCCCAATTAGAATTAAGGCTCAATGATGGCAAAGACTTTGATTTTTTTTATGACTTTATTCTTAGTGCCCAACACAAAACAGATGCTCAATAATATTTGTTGAATGAATAAATGAATGGCTTTGACCCTTGAGGATCTACCCCTTGAGGATGAAGATGGACTAACGTCTTCTAGAGAAGGGTGCATGTGTGAGCCAAATTGCATTCTACTAGCTCAGGGAGAAGGGTAAGTGGATGTTGAGTAGATGACCAATAGTGTCGGCTACATTAAGCTTGTTCAATTTCTGTGATTACAGAGTCACCAAGAATACTTTTGGGTGAGCTCAGCATGTCCCACTCAATTTTATTTAAGAAAAGCCGACAGCAGGAGGGTGTGTGCTGGCTATCTGGGACTTGGCCAGGGTGGGGGCATAGGGTTTTCACTCTCCAGGTCCACAGCTCAGCCAAGAAGTGAATTGTGACTTCCTGGGGCAGCAGGAACTCAAGGCTGGGCTCCATTTGTTATCTCCGCTGGTGACAGGTTGGTCCCCAGTGATGTCATCTGAGCATCTGCAGGCACCTCTGCCAGGAGTCCACTAACTGGAAATGACATCAGCTCCCAGCAAAGTGACTTGGGCGCCCAGCAGACACGTCCCACTGACCCTCTGTCTGGAGCTCATCTCCTGCCTACCTGGAAGTCTTCTGGCTGGCACTCTGGCAAACAAAGAGGCATTTGAGAGAGAATTAAGTTGACTTTAAAAGATAGCCTCAAAGTGTTTCCCAACACATCGATGCTTACATTGAATTATAGGTGCTAATAAAGCTGTCAGAGCCTTGGCGCGAGAACCAAACTCAAGCCGGAGGATCCCTGGGAAATGATGAGATTTCATCTGGGCCTGGCCCAGCTGGAGGCTCACACACACTACAAGGCTAAGAAAGGGCTGGAATTAGCCATTCTAACTGCTTGCCGATTGGCCCAAAAGGCTTGCTGTAGTCTTAAAGCAGAAGGCAGGTTTGTGGAAGTCCTTCATGTTTCACTGCATTCTGGGACTGCCTCAATCCTTTACTTTCTCAAATACTCAGTGTGGCCATCACACTAAGTAACTGTTAATTTGCAGTAAAGAAGAAAAGTGTTCGGAGTGTTAGGTAAAAAAGAGACACCTCAGAGCACTCCTCTAGGGATTTACCTAAGATCAAAACTTTAGTAATTGGGATTTTGTTCAAAAGACAGATAAGTTCCAGATCTCACAATGAGCTCTACTTAGAACTTACTATATGCCAGGCCATGTATCTAGTTTTCTACATTCATCGTCTTTCAAAAAACACCCAGTAGTCCTATAAGCAACTTCATGTATTCATTCATTCATTTCAACAAATACAGGTGGGGCTAAAGTAGGTTTACAGTGGTTTGTATGGAAAATAATACAATAATAATACAAGAATAAACTGTTTTTCCACATACTCACAACTGTAAACCTACTTTTGCCCAACCCTGTATTTTTTGAGAACCTACAATGCCAGGCCCTGAGCCAGGTTCTTGGGATACAATGGGGAACAAGACAGACATATACGGTATCCTGTCCCTTGGTCACATGAGCAACTATGACTAATAAGTACAGATGCAGTGAGTACTAAGGAGTCTGGGGTGTTATAGCAGGATATATTGGGGGAATCTGAGACTGAGGTGTCAAGGGAGGCTGCCTTGGGGAGAGGAAATTGAAGCTGAAAGCCAAAGAGTGAGTCGGTTTTAAGAAAGGCAAATGGGGTACCAGAAGGAAGAGGCTGTGTGAATGCCACTGTATTAGTTTCCTACTGCTGCTTGTAACAAATTATCACAAACTTGGTGACTTACAATAACTCAAATTTATTGTCTCCCATATTCTGGAGGCCATGAGTCCAAAATCAGTCTCACTGGGTTAACGTCAAGGTGTCGGCAGGGCTGGTTCCTTCTGGAGGATCAAGGGAAGAGCCTGTTCTTTGCTTCTTTTAGCGTTCAGTGGCTGACAGCATTCCTTGGCTTATGGCTTCATCGCTCTAATCTCTGCCCTTGTCCTCACACTGCTTCTCCCCTTCTGTTGTCAAATCCCCCTGGTTCCCTCTCCTGAAGATAGCTTCTCCTGTGATTACATTCAGGGCCCATCGAGATAACTTACTGGCTGCAAGGGCAGTCCCGTCAGGCATCGCTAACAGCTGCAGCTCGTCTGGACATGGGCCCTTAGTATACAGGTTTCTTTGAAGTGATAGTGATAGAAATACAAATCAAATTGGCTTAAGAAAAAAAGGAAACTTTTTCTTTTTACTTATAAATTTTAAAAATGCCAGGAGGTATTTATTGCTTTCAGGCATGGCTGAATCTAGGTGATTAAATAATGTTGAGAATTTGCCCTTTTTTATTTCTCTGTACTACTTTTATTTGTACTGACATCATTCTTAGGTGATGTGTTTCATGGCAAGACATCCACTAATACCAACAGCTCCCAGCTAACATGCCACCCAAGTCCAGTAGAAAGAACTGGTCTTTTAGAGTGGATCCAGCAAAAGTTTCAATGTGAGTCTTTTTGGGGTCTCCTTGAGTCACACGCCCATCCTTAAGCCAATACTCTGATTGACTAGATTAAGACCCTGTGTTTCCCCTGGAAATAGGTGGGGTGGGATCATTTTTATCATAATCAAGTAGATTTAGAGTGGCAGACTAAGAACTCCTCAGAGGTAAATTTAGGTACTGTTATCAAAAGGAGGAAAATTAATGGCAGGCCCATAAAAACCCCATAATGTCCATCCTCTTACAAACCCATGTGCGCTTCAGTCTTTGTACTTTGACCTACCTGATCCTTTCCACCTGAAACCTCCTCCCTTGACACTTGACCGGTAGAAATCATCTCAGGGCCAGATTGGATTTCTTCTTCTTCTAGGAAAACTTCCTTTATCTCAAGGACAGTCTCCTTCATGTACTCTGCTCAGTGCCACTCCCTCCACATCTTTCTTTAGGCTCAAGAAGTTTTACATTAGCCTTCTGTGGGCCAGTCCTTCCCACCTCTCTGAATAGCCATGGCTCTGGCAGGGACCAGGAGGACTGCGTGGAAGTTTTTCCCTTGGACCAGGTATAGGAGAGTAACTCTCATGATATTTGCAAAATCAATGATTGCCCTTCTACAGTCCTAAGAAAAATTATCTCAAAGTCACAATATTAACACTTGAGTAAAGAGTTGAAATAAGATAGCGCATATTTCTCACCCCTTCCTGCTGCCTTTCCAGCTCCTCCACCTCCTCTCAGGCATCCCCTGTCCCAGTCCTAGAATTAAAGGCTCTTTATGTTGGGAGAGGACTCAGGGAACATCCAATACAGATGTAGAGCTGTACCATACCAAAGTATCCTGACAACATGTTCAGTTTATCTTCTCATTTTGACCCATTTTCTTTTCTTTTTCCTAAGTATTTGTGTGTTCTCATGGCAATCTTATAAAGAAGGTACAGCAGGCCCCCGTATTTTGTCCTTTTATTCAATGTCAGTTTGTTAATTAGCCTATGGCAAAACTAATTTTGTTATACATCATTTCACTTAAAGTTGCAGAACCTATTGAGGACATTAAGTGAGGATTTATTGTATTCTTCTTCTATTTTGTGATGTGAAGACTGAGGCTCAGGGAGATTAAATGGCTTGCTTCTCTTCAAATTTCCTTCTTGTAATCCTGCCTTTTTTATTCCCCTCATTTGTTCTTCTGAATATGTGTGCATCTTTTGTTTTAATTTTACTTCTTCTATTATGTTAAGTGTTTAAGTAAGCCACCTGGAAACTTTCGTAATACGGTGGGATATATTTAAAATACTGATATAAAGAGTAAATTGTGCAAGGACACAAGGGTCTGGAGGTCTCAGCCACTCCATAGCCTGAGCTCCCTTCACTTCCTGCTGCTAGAATGTCCCCACACACTGGGGCCGAGTGGCGGTCCCCTGGAGGAGGGCAGGAGAGTAGAGTTACACTTGGATCCGAGAAACAATATGATTCACTTCCCATCAGGCCTCAGATGCCTGTTTCTTTCCCCACTAGACATGAGCTCATGGAATTCTGTTTCACGTTCCTTTCGATAGATTTTCCTTTTCCTGGAGTAAGGTTAAATGGAACCATCACCAGGACGCATTCATCAATAGCAGCCATTGGATAGTAATAGGATAATTGTGCCGGTCCTGGTACCACCGAGATGATAACTAGCGTTGTTTTAAGAATGTGCAGAGGCCACATTTACGTTTCAGGGCAGCCCTTTGAAAACTTTGGCACCGGTCCCCAGCGCTGTTTTCCTTCGCGCAGCGTGATGTGAGAGCACTGTTACAGTGTGTGCCTTGTTTAAGCACAAGCCAGGCACTGTGCGGCCTGGGAGGTGGATTATGTCCCAGAGGACGGCGGAAAGCCTCGGCAGGGATGGATTCAGTTCCTCCAGGCTCCGTGTATATATATTATGATAATGTGTGTTGCCCACAAACTCTGCGGTTATCATACCAATGTAAGGAGCAGCTGGATGTAGAGGAACAAGTGAATGTTTTGATTATTCATATTCTTGATCTTTACATTAAAGGCCCTCTGCATTTGGGTACAGTCTTCCTTTTCACTAATGGCTCATATATATACTTTAAACCAAGAGAGCAAAAACATTTTATTCTATGTACCAAGTATGATCACTTTGTGTGGCTGCCTGGAACACTGTGTTGAGAAGGATCCCGAGGCCACATCTTGATTAAGCAGGATAAAGCTCTGTGATTGATTAGTGAGGTCTGCCATAGGTGAGGGCAGGGAGTTAGCAGCACATACATCTCCCATCCCCCCCTACTCTCCCCACCACATTGCTTTATTGTGTAAACTATTATATTATGCCTTCTCCCATCTTCTTCCAATTTGTTAGGAATTTTTTTATGTGTGCATATCTGTTAATATTCTTCATGAATCATTGCAAACTGCAGCCTTTCTATAAGGCTATTATCAAGTCCTCCTGAGCAGGCATATTTTTCTTTCTTTACCATTCCTTTAGCCTTTGGTAACACTCTTAGTTACATACCATTTTCTTGCTTGAATTAGAGACGTATGCTTGTGTGCAACCTTATTTCTCCTGCAGGGCTATAAACTCTTTGATGGTAGAAATCAAATCTCTTTTAGCATTATTTTCCCTGGCCAGTTGCTAAAAGAAAACCTAGAATCCCAGAATGGGTCTTAGTTCTTCGTCCAAGTCTGCACATTTTACAGATGAGAAGACCGAGACTTAGGAGAGGTGAGGAGAGTTGCCAAAGGTCTCCCTGAAAATGAGAAATGTTGGTTCTAAATCCTGGACTCAGACTCCCGGAATGGTAGAGTTGGAAGGATTCACTGCAGCTGCTGGTGAGCTCTAAGGACCAGGAAGCTCTGAGTAAAAGGCTAGCTCACCTTTGTGTGCGCTTTCTTCTTCTAGGCTGTGATGTTCTAGTTTCGTTGTGATTGCTTTCTGGCCAATCTGATTTTATTGTGAAGCACGATACATTCGTTTTGGAAATAAGCTGAAAGTGAATAGTGAACAACTAAAAATAAATTGGTCCTCTCTATGCATTCATTCATTCATCCATGGAAAATTATTGGTATTATTCTAGGTCCCAGTAGAATACAAAACAAACAAAAGGCCATGTTCTGATGGAGGTTAAATTCCAAGAATGTGTGTGTTTCAGTGTGTGTGTGTGTGTGTGTGTGTGTGTGCATGTGTATTTTGTTCTACCGTGTTAACTCCTTAAACCCTCACAAACTATATATGAAATTAATATTATAATTATTTCCACTTTGCAGGTGACAAAATTAAGGCCCAAAGAAGTTAAATCATTTGCCCAGTGTTGCACAGTAAGAAAGTGGTGGAGGCAGAATTTTAATTCAAGTGTTTATATTATTTATAGACAAAAACATTGACACTCAGAGAAGGTAAGCCACTAAGCCAAGGCCACACAGCTGATTAAGGGGAAAGGTTGGGCTATCTGACTCCTATCAGGTTCTTTCTGCGTTACCAGTCTGCCTTTCTTTCCCCAGTGATGGGAAGGAATAGGACAGACAGAATCTACCAGTTCGGTGGCCAGGCAAGACCTGAGAAAACACATTTTCTCTTGCAGGATAGACGTGGGCCGTTTGTTTCTCACCCTGGAGAGATGATGGAAGGGTGGGGACCACACTTCCAACACACCAAATAGTACCCTAATTGGCTCAAAGGCCATGATTGTATCAAGTTCCAGAAATTATGAGTGAACCAGACAGTTAGGCCACCACAGCTGGTTGGCAAATTATTGGCTGAAGTGTTGCAATTATTAAATGCAGCAGAGAGAGAGAGAGAGAGAAGGCAAGAAACTCAGACACTTAGTCCAGGATAATTGATCCAAAAATTATGGGTTCCAAGAAGGCCAACACTTGCTTAAATTTAAATTTGGACTTGACTCCTGTCACACACACACACAAATGACTAGTGTTTCCTGGACACCCACTCTGCACACACAATCGGCCCCTCAGCTCTGCCAGCCCGCAGGAACAAAAGGGATTTTGATTCTGATTATTTTTAAACTTTAATGACAAATCCTTTCCTTCTCCACATTAAAAAATAAAGGCTGTGCATAGTACCATTAAGGGACTGCTTGCTGCTACTCCATTCTCGGAGGCACTTACGTTGTTTAAATTTTAATTTCCGGGTTGAAATTTTTATTGAAAACATTACTATCTTTCTAAACAACAGGAATAAAAAGTTTCTTCTCTTGTCACTCTACTAGTTTGTCCTTTTACCTGCTCTCTCTACTCCTCCACAGGAGGCTTTCCTGCCTCTCCAGGCTCTGGGGCTCCTGCAAATCTCACCCTTGATCTGAATTTGCAATTGCTGCCCCACACAAAAGGTCTTTGGTAATGTCTTTTACTTTTGTGAATAAAAGTTCGTCTGAGGAGCAGGCTAAGGACTGAAGTTTGGAAATTCTTGAGCACTCACGGGCATATCCCTCTATGGTAATTGCAATGATGAGGATGAGGATGATATAATAACAATGATATTAACGAAACCTGGCAAACTGCACTCCCACGTGTGTCAGGCTTGCTTCCTGCTACTGGCCCTGCATCATCTCCTACGTTCTTCAACGCACTACGGGGAAGCCAGTTTTACCTCCATTTTACAGAAGAGGAAACAGATTCTGAGAAATCGTTGTCTCAGGGGAGGGGAGATACAAACATTTATCATTCTGGAATAGTGTTGGCAGTGAAAGATACCACTAGAAAGTCAGATGTGAAGGCCTTGGCAGGATCCAAAGAGAGACGTCTTTTAGTGAGGCGCCGGGTAAACCAGGAAGTCCTCGTGGCGAAGAGGACATTTGAGCTAAACATGGGAAGCAGGGTAGGATTTTTACATGCAGAGAAAAGTCCAGAAAATATCCTTAGTAAAGATTAGAGAAGTGGAGGTACGTTTGGGCTTGTCCCATGGAGAATGATGGGGAGCAGAGTTCCAGGCAAGATTTAGGGACGTAGTAGTCAGTTCTTGGAGGGTCTCAGAAATCAGCCTAATGCTACTGGTCTTTTCCCCATGGGTAGAGAAGTTATTGAAGGGTTTTAATCAAAGGAGTGACCGCGTTGGAAATGGAGTTTTGAAAGATGACTTTAGTAAAGGGTAAAGGGGAAATTGGAAGAAGTAAGACAGAAGTCAGGGAAACCAGACTGTTGGAATAGTCTTCTCAGTTCTACTCCTTATCTTGCCATGTTCTTCATGACTGGCCTTGGGTCCCTGACCTCCACCTGGGACTCCCTGGTTGCCCACCCATCCCAGCCTGCCCTGAGATAGCTCTCTGCTGCCCCCACCTGGCCCAGACAGCTCCTGTCACAGTTCACTAGCAGGGCCTGGACCAGAGAATCTAACACACGTGTTAATATCACCACAAATCATGTAACTGCTACTACTCCTAGCCAGTATTCAGAGCACATACTATGTGCCAGGCATTGTTCATGTCTTTTACATGAATTAAGTGCTTAGCTCTCACAGGAATTTTATAAACTGACTACTTTAATATTTTCATGTCACAGGTAAGGAATGGGGCATAGATCCATTCTCTCCCCAGCATGGTAACATGTGAGAGTTTTGCCAGAAGCCTGCCTAAATTTTGGGATTTCTGCACTAGAGTAATTTCTGGGCAGATCCTGTGGAAGCCCCTGGTCGGAGCCCCAGTGGGGGTACCTGTCCGTGAGGTGAGATGAGGGTGTGGCTACTTTAGGGGTATGTCGTGGGCTGGAGAGGGCGTGGGGGTGAGAGCGGAAGGGGGAGAGGGAGCATGTCCAGGATTGCAGCGTTGAGAACTGGGGCAAAGGGAAGAGAGAGAGTTTCACGTGGGCACTGGAGGCAAGGAGACCTTGGAGCCAGAGACAAGAAAAGCAGGACACCAGATCAAGGCTGCAGGCCCCCAGCGTGACTAGCGTGGGGGCTTGAGGCTGGCTTTGTGTGTGTATCGGTTCTTACTGCTCAAAGTAATCATTCAGAATTGACATCATTTGGGGGTCAAGGTTCTGACTCTTAGGATAGTCCTGTTAAGAAAAACTCACTGGCATCTTTGAAGCTGAGAGCAGGTCCCCAGGGGGCCAGGAACAGACTGGGTAGTTTTAATGGGAAGATTCAGGGGAAGGCATGGCTGGTAGTCAGCGGGAGGGAGCAAGCCCAGAGAGGTGTGCAGGAGCCAAATGCTAACTTCTCCCACTTTGCAGTTTTGCCTGGGGCCAGCCCTGGGCACAATGATATTATTTCTTTAAAACAATTCTCAGGAAGGCTGGTGTGAGATGGGGAAGAGCACCATTCCACACTTAAGTACACTCTGCTGAGTTAAAGACCTCTCTGGGACCGGCCAAGGTGGTGAACATGTTTCAAGAACACATGAAGTATCAGACCGTGGGTGGAGTGAAAGCCAGGAATATGTGCATGTGTACAAAGTCTGTGTCACATCTTCTTTATGTCCAATATGCCATCTCACTTCCCCAAACGCATACTGTCTTCTGGCTGATGGAGAAATGTAGTCTCCGCTGAGTCTCTCCCCAGACAGACTAATGAAAGGATGTGAATAAGAGTGGCAAGGAAACCATCTGGGCATGTTACTCAGGTTATTGTTGGCAAGAAACAGAGACCATCTGAAGACAAGAGAGGTTTATTGTAAGGATGGGTGTAGACCAGAACTGGAACTTCCCTACACTCCAAACCAAGTCAGCCCACAGACCCCCTTCTCTCATGGTCACCTGGCACTAAGGACGGCATGTGGCCGCTTCCCTCTGCAGAGGTGCAGATGGGCTGTTTGTGGACAGGAGAGAGCATGGAAGGTGGGGCTCAAGCACCATAAAGACCTGTGGAAGGTAGGGAAGTGTCTGATTCTGGTCTCCATGCAAGTCATCCTGGGAGTAGAAGGAATGTGGGAATGTTGAAACCAGAAGGACATGCATAGAAACAAACAAACAAAAACACGTTTTCTGGAACCACAAAAGTCAGAGCCGACACGTACCTTAAAGAGACCCTGGTCAAACGTCCCTATGCGACGAATGGGGAAACTGAGCATGGAAGAAGAAAACTGACCTCGGGATTCTAAGTCAGTTCTTCCTCCATTTCTATACTGTCTTTATTCCTCCAAGCCACCGGTGTAGAAGAAGAGATTTCTCAAAGCAGACAATTTAATGGTCAACCAATCTTTTTATATACAAAGGACAGATGTGTAATGTTATTGGGATTCACTGAGATATGCTTAAGGAAAGACCTCGTTAAGGAAGGATCCTTGAAATATATAGGATTAAGAGTTAAATGTGCAAAGATCAAACCATGAAAATGAAAGAAAAGTTAAAATTAAATTTTGATTAAATATCTGAATTAGGAATGGCTGTATAATCTTAAAACCAATACAAGGACCAAAGGGAAAGATTGATATATTTGACTACATAGAAATATAATACTTTTGTATGTGAAAATTAACATAAACAAATTAAAGTGGAAAAACTGTGAAAATTGGCACAAATGTCAGAGGATTAACACCTTTACTGTAGTATGGAGATTTCATAAAAATTGTTAAGAAAAGACTAAGTTCTTAACAGATAATGGGGAGAGGAGGATATGAGCATGCATAAAAAAGAGGAAATATATGATTAATAAACATTTGAACAAAGTCTCTGCTATACTGTTCAGAGCAATGAAAATTAGAACAGCAACCAGGTGCTCCCCTCCCCACACCTTCCCACAACCAAATGAGTAAAAGTTACAAATTACCTGGGGCAAGTATGAAGACAGTCCAACAGCCACGTTTTCCTACACTGAGGAGTATCTGGGAATTAGTCATACAGAAATAACCTAGAATTTAAACATATTTGTTAAAGTATTATTGACTATAATGAATAATTAGGAAGACCTGTGTACCACCGCTGAGGATCTCTGAAGTAAACCATGGTTGCTTTATATACAAGAATATGCGGCTATTGGAATATTTCCAACAACCTGTGGAACTGCTAACATCACAGTGTTAAATCAAACCTGTTCCTATGCAGCGTGACTATAATAGTGTACAAAAAGGTGCAGCAGAAAAGCATGCATGCCAAAATGTGTTTCCTCTGTTCAGTTCTGGTCATTCTATTTTTATTTTATTCTTTTGTTTTTCTTTAATCAGAATCAACATGTATTATTTTTATAACAAACAAAATAAATCAGAAAAAAATGGGTGTGGGGATTCATCTGAGTGAAGCAAATAAAGCAGATTGAGAGCAGGAGGGAAGAAACGTGTGAAGCAATGTGCTCGGTCTCCCGCGGTGTGTCAGCCTTGCAATTTGGGAGGGACTGATCCCCACCCCAGCTCGGGGGTGGGTCCTGATTGGTGTAAAACAGTCAGTAACCCCTCCTCCCCACCTTGCTACAAGTTGGTTTTGGTAACCCAGACACAAGCCAAAGAGACTGTAGTAGTTATTCTGGGGCCCCAGGAGAGTGAAGTGAAGCAGTTTGAGTTGGTGTGTGTGGGATCCCTTCTCTCCAGGAGCATGTAGTCTGCCCACCACCGCTGCAGGTTGCCATCCTGCAAACCCTGGGAAGCCAATCTGCTTGCAAAGCCAACACCAATAGGAGGGAGGAGCTGGGGACCGCAGAGGGACTGTGCTGCCACTCCCCCACTGGAGCTTCTCTGTTTTTTATTGAATTCACTCGAATGACACTAGTTAACATCATTATAAGCATAATTATACAGATTTCAGGTGCCCAATTCTACAACACTTCTCTGTACACCATATTGTGTGTTTACCCCCTTCCCGAGTCAGGTCTCTGTCCAATACTACTGACCCCTCCCCATACCCTCCTCAAAATGCCCCCCAATCACCACATTGTTGTCAGTGACCATGAGTTCTTTTCTTTTCTTTTCTTTTCTTTTCTTTTCTTTTCTTTTCTTTCTTTTTCTTTTCCCTTCTCTTCTCTTCTCTTCTCTTCTCTTCTCTTCTCTTCTCTCTCTCTCTCTCTCTCTCTCTCTCTCTCTCTCTTTCTTTTTCTTTCTCTTCTCTCTTCTTTCTTTCTTTTCTTCTTTCTCTCTCTCTTTTTTTTCTTCTTGGTCCTTTTTTGCTCAATTAAGTGGACTTAATGTGCCTTAAGTTGGCTCGAGGATTTTGGCTAATTTTTCATAATGTTACTTACAAATGCAGGAATTCTTGATTCAGGGAAACATCAGAGATTGCTACCCACAGACTAACTATACCAGAAACAGAAAGGAATGTAGGAAAAGGTGAGAGCATATGTCTGACTTAACTATTGAGAGAAAAAAGCCTGAGAAAGAGCCCTAGGAACCAAGATGAGTCCTAGAAACAGGTACAAGAAAGAGGCAGCCGTGCCCCAAAGGGGAGAAAGCCCTTTGGAAGTGATGATCCCAGAATCCAAACTCAGCCATCAAACCTCATCTTATCTCACCACTCACCTTGCTGGTACTGCTGAATCTCACAGACTGGGGCAAGAAAAGAATGATGTTTCCCTAAAGTAATGATTTTCACCTGGTGTGCCAGTTGAGAGTTTTTAAAGCATGCAATACCTGACTATTTAGCCAGGGGCTCTGACCTCTTTTTCCTTAGATTGCAAAAAATAAAAAAAGTAAAAATGACAATAGGCCCCAGCCCATTGGCTCAGTGGTAGTGCATTGGCCTGGTGTGTGGATGTCCTGGGTTCAATTCCCAGTCAGGGCACACAGGAGAAGCGTCCATCTACTTCTCCACCCCTCCTCCTCTCCTTCTCTGTCTCTCTTTCCCTCCTGCAGCCATAACTCAATTGGAGCAAGTTGGCCCTGGGCACTGAGGATGGCTCCATGGCCTCCACCTTAAATGCTAGGAAGAGCTTGGTTGCTGAGCAACAGAGCAACACCCCAGATGGGTAGAGCATCACCCCTTAGTGGGCTTGCCTGGTGGGTCTCAATTGGAGCACATGTTGGAGTCTGTCTCTTTGCCTCCCCTCCTCTCACTGAATTAAAAAAAAATGACAAAAAAACAACACAATAGCTGTTCAGTATAAATGAATCAAAATAATACCTATTTTTTCTCAAATCAGCAAAAAATATATTTTATGGTATGCTGCAGAATTCTAATAATTAGTTTATGTGTGTCATGACATGAAAAAGGTTGAAAATTGCTGCTGTAAAGGGATATTTTAATTCTCTCTGGATGAAATTCTAGATTGTCCCTGAGAACTGGGGTGTGCTCTGCTGACCACCTGGATGAACCCTGATCCCACCAAACACACAATACCTTGCAACATGTGCCTCTGTTGATGCTCAACCGACGACTGGCTGTCAAAGAGCTCCCAGCTGGGGATGGAGATGGGAAGTTCTGCAAGATCTACGCAGTCCCTGACATTGGATTTGAAACAGACAATCCTTAGCTCAAGATTTGAGGCAGAAAATCCTCAGCTCATTGAAACAATTCTCACTTTGAAATTAAATGCAAGTTGCTGCCCAGGTTTTGCTGAAAAGTTGAAAAAGTTTGTGCACGCTTATAACACACACGTAGACACACACCTCCAAACACTAAAATAGTGATTTTTGTATTTGATACTAAGGTTCTCAGGAGATCTTAGTGCCTCCGGCAGGTCTTCTCACTCTACTCCAGGGGTAAGGAACCTATGGCTCGCGAGCAAGATGTGGCTCTTTTGATGGCTGCATCTGGCTTGCAGACAAATCTTTAATAAAAAAAATAATAACGTTAAAAATATAAAACATTCTCATGTATTACAATCCATTCATTTCCTACCGCTCATGTTCATGGTTGTGGGTGGCTGGAGCCAATCACAGCTGTCCTCTAGGACAACACCAAATTTTTATTGGATAATGTGTAACGTACACGGGTCATTGTATGGCTCTCACGGAATTACATTTTAAAATATGTGGCGTTCATAGCTCTCTCAGCCAAAAAGTTTCCTGACCCCTGCTCTACTCAGTCACCCAAATGATTTCAACTATTTATTTAGTCATTTATTTATTTAGTAAACATATACTGGGGACCTACTGGGGGGCATCCATTGTGCTAAGGTGAAGAATTATTTTTTTTGGATTTTATTTATTAATTTTTGGAGAGGAGGTAGAGAGAGAGAGAGAAATAAAGAGAAGGAGAGTGAGAAAGAGGGTGGAGAAGCAGGAAGGATCCAGGTGTAGTAGTTGCTTCCTGTATGTGCCTTGACTGGGCAAACCCAAGGATTTGAATCAGCAACCTCAGCATTCCAGGTCAACACTTTATCCACTCTGCCACCACAGGTCAGGCAAGTGAAGAATATGAGAATAAATAAAATAGCTCCTGGCTGGTTGCTCAGTGGATAGAGCATTAGCCAAGTGTTTGGATGTCCTGGGTTTGATTCCCAGAGTACACAGGAGAAGCAACCATCTGCTTCTCTTTCTTTCCCTCTCCCCCTTCTCTCCCTCTTCCTCTCCCACAGCAGTGGCATAATTAGTTTGAAGGTAGGCCCCAGGCACTGAGAATAGCTCAATTGGTCTAAGCATGTCAGCCTCAGGCACTAAAAATAGCTCAGTTGATTCAAGCATTGGCCTCATACAGAGTTGCTGGGTGGATCCTGGTTGTGGCTTGTGCAGGAGTTTGTTTCACTATCTCCTTTCCCCTCGCTAAATAAATAAATAAAACATTTATTTAACCCTTCCTATATGCCAGCACTATTGTATTATTTATTGCATTTCATCCATTGACACAAGCCTATAGCTCATCACTATTATTTAATTTAATTTTACAGATGGGCAAACTAACAATTTAGTAGCTAACTTTTCCAAGGTTATACCATCTCCAAGAGGTAGAACCAACATTTAAACCAACAGCTTATACACACTTAATTAACCTTATGCCAAAAGTAAGTCAGAAGCCAAAATAATGAGTTAAATTCCCATGGAATCATATGTATATGGCACTGGGGAAGCTGAGAAGGAGGCCACTAATTATAATGTGGGGAAGGATTAAAAGAAAAGTGGTCATTTTGCCTGAATCTTGAGAAATAGTAGGTACAGGTAAGGAAGGATATTCCTAGCAGAGAGCAGAGCTGAGCAAAGATATGGAGGTGAGTGAGCATGGTGTGTTTGTGCTTAGGGAACAGCCCAAGTTTATTGTGACTGGAGAAACTAGTTCAGTTGGGCAGCAGCAGGAAAAGGATAATGAGAAAGGCTTTCTTTGTCAAGCTAAGGAGTTTGAACTTGATCTTTCAAGAATGGGGAACCAATGGAAGTTTTAAAGCTGGGGCAACATAATCAGATTTGTGTTGTAGAATGATCTCGTAGGTACTTAGTGTGCTGAGGGATTGAAGAGGGAGAAACCAGATGTGTGCTTCCATAAAAACTTGTGGAAGACTCTCTGAAATCAGGCAATGAAATGAAAAGGACTTGAGCCATTCCAGCCCCTACCTCATAATCATTAGAAACTTGTCTCAATTTGGAGTTCTGTTTTTCTGGAGTTATAACTGAAAATGAAGCAATGTAATATAATAAAGAGGGCTTAGGTGTCAGACCTTCCTGTCTTCAAATCCTGGCTCTACCACTGATCTAGTAATGTGTGACCATCAAACCTCACTTTTCTCATGTATAAACTGGTAATAAGAACTGACTCATAGGATATTGAGGATTAAGTGCAGTAATTTATGGAAAGTGCCTAGCATATAGAAATTCAATAAATGATTGTTTCATTCCTTACCCTTTCATACTAAGAAATGACAGATTGGTAACCACAGATTAGTTAGAAGACCTGCCACATACTGACAATTTCCAAGATTGAATAAAACATTTAGTGTTCTGATCCCATTTTTTACTACTTTGATTTACTAAATTGATTATTTTTTTCAGCACTTTTTTTTCTACCCTCTAGCTATATTAGTCAGGACAGACTAGCATAAGCCACAGTAACAAATTAACTCTGGAATCTCAATGTCTTACTAACGTAAAAGTTTATTCTTCAGTCATTTTACATGATCAACACAAGTCATTGGGCAGCTTTACTCCACATAGTCAGTCAGGGACCCAAGTTGATAAAGACCCCACAGTCTCATACCTACACTTTCTAGAATGCAAGTTCTCCCTGGGTTTGGCAAAAGTGAAAGAGAGAGATGGAGGAAGTACACAGGTTTTGAAGTACCTTGAATCAAAAGTGACACATGCCTTTTCAACTCACAGCCTGTTGTTCTGAACTAGCTACATGGCCCAAGGCTAAGTGCAAGACATGCTGGGCAATGTAAGAAAGGACATGGATATTTTATGAGTACTAATTTTTCTGTTACACAAGTAGTAGTCATATAAAAAATGTTAAATATATTTTCTTCTGGTTAGTGCCAACTTACCATTGACAGATGAAGTCAGTCTGTCTTGTTTCGTTCTTATCACAGTCCTTTGCATCAGAGTAACTCATCATAGAAAGGTCTCCCACACTCTGCATTCTGACTCTTTAAATAACAGAGCTGGAAGAATCTCAGAAAGAACTCCCAGGTCAACCTTTGCATGGAAATTAGGTCACCTGAACTGGTAAGTGACCCACTAAAGCAGTGGTCCCCAACTGCCAGGCCATGAACCGGTACCAGTCCGTGGGCCATTTGGTACTGGTCTGCAGAGAAAGAATAAATAACTTACATTATTTCCATTTTATTTATATTTAAGTCTGAACGATGTTTTATTTTTTAAAAAATGACCAGATTCCCTCTGTTACATTCGTCTAAGACTCACTCTTGATGCTTGTCTCGGTCATGTGATACATTTATCTATCCCACCCTAAAGGCCGGTCTGTGAAAATATTTTCTGACATTAAACCGGTCCGTGGCCCAAAAAAGGTTGGGGACCACTGCCCTAGATCATGATAGCCTTGTGGAAGTGGAGTCACCCAGAATACATCCTTCCTTTAAGGATCAGACTGCTCTGTGCCAGAGATGAAATAAATCAGACATTGTTCCCCATGCACTGTTATTGCCAACGACAGGGAAGTGGACCAGTGCTCTATAGTGGCACCATGTGGTAGGGAGAAGCTTTGCCAGAAGAAAAGGCAACCAAAGACCAGACACTAGAGTTCTTGCTCTGAAGTGGATGTTCTGCACACACCTTTAGACAGGAGTCATCATGATTCCAGATAATTGAAACATGGAGTGCTCAAGAACATAATGCTGAATGTACTATCTATCCGGTGTCTAGAAGCTCTAGCTTATTTGAAGTTGAGTTTGGAGAAATGGATGAGATATTTAAATACGTGAGTTGTGGAGAAATTTATACTGAATATATCCAGATGGGAAAGCTAAGATCTAGACAGAAGGTTTACCTGAACTAAAAGAGTGAAGAGTGGCAGAGCTAGCTTCATCCCCTAAACTCCTTATTTCTGGTTCAATTCATTTGCCATGGAACTAAGTTGCTCACACCAAAATTTTGAAAGTCTAGAAAGACACAAGGTACTACTCTATCTTATTTTTTTCTCTAGTATCCCCTTTCTCTTGTTTCTTTTTCTACCTTTCCCATCTTTCTTTTGCTGTATCTGATTCACACACTACTCTGGACCTGAGCAGGGATAGACCTGGGAAGGACAAAGGTAAAGAATATGCCATGGGAATTTAGGAACATGGGAAAAGCAAAATTGGAGCAATGACATCAGAGATGCCGCATTAATACAGATGAACTCATTTGGTTTTTCTAATGTCATTGTTCAAATCCCCTCCAGGCCTTCCTAAATCACCACGGTCAAGTCTTGGTTCAAGCCACTTTGCTTATACAGGTCAAACTCCTTCTTAGCAGACATAGGAAACTATGTACATAGAATTAGGTACAGGGGGTCCACAGGTGAAAACAATCACAACATAAGATGTTTCGAGGTTACAATGTTCACTCCCATAAAAACTTAAAAACCTGACTTGAGTGTTTCGGCTTACGCCGTTAGCTTTGTGCTTAGGTTGTAGGTGAACTAGTTTGGTTGCTCGCGGCAGAAGAATATGCAGTAATGCAGCATATGAATGAGGGAGTCGGTGTCCCCCAGTATGCTTACTTACACCATTTTGGACTGTTAAAAGTGCAAGTGTTACATTTGTGTTATGCTAGGGTGTGCTTCAACTTACACCAATCAACTTACACCAGTCACTGTCATAGGAATGGAACTGTGTTGTAACCCGAAGACACCCTGTATATGAAAATGGTGTGTGAAAATCATTTAATCTCTCTGAGCCTCTCATAACCATTTCATGAGATTAAGCAAGATAATGTAATATTGTACCTCTTAGAAGGACCTGAGAAGTATGGTAGATACTTCAGCAATTCTTGGTTTCTTTCTCTTTTTTCAGGCTCTCTCTGTCAATGGGGAATGCTGACATGGCAAAAATCTAGGAAACAGAAACCACAGGACTCTTGTTGCATTCTTGCCAGCCCACCTGGGTACTTGGCAAATGTCTCAACACTTGACACAGCTAATTCTGAAAGTCAGATACCATGATAAAGAAATGTGGGAGGAAAACAATTGACCTATTTCCTGGAGAAGGAAAAAAAAATCTGCCAAAACAAAGATGTTTCCAGAGAGTGGGTTGATTTTGATAAATAATTAACTCAGGCTGGTTTCATTGTGTCTGGAGGAGGAGTAATTACAACAGCGTGTTCACGCCCCTGGAGTTCTGTTGTCACATTTTCCACGATAAAATCTCCTTTGAAAAAATGTATTCAAAAACTTGGCTACAAAATAGTGCTCTGGTCTGAAGAATGCCATGAAAACTTGCACAGTTTGTGTGCAACATTTTTAATTGGATCAGAAGATACTCTATTGTTTCCATGTAGCTTCAACTAAACTAGGTAAATGAAACTCTATTGCCTTGGGAGGCATTTCATAGCCACCAAAATAAACAAAGAAATAACAAACAAACAAGCAAAACAACCCCTTCGTTGTCTTATTGAGAATACTGCTCCACTCATCAGTGATTAATTATCTTATCAACTATGACATATTTTTTCTCTGTGCTAGGTGTCTGGGCTGTTTGATAGGTGGACATAGTAGAGCAGGAGGGTTCATCTGTTGAGCTTACAATCGAATTAAAGAGATGACAGCTTATGATATAATAGAAAGAACACTAAGCTTATGATATTGATTCAGATTTAAACTCCTCCACAGACAATATTTAACTCTCAAGTTTCCTTTCTGTGAAATGAGATAATTGGATTATATGGTGAATTTGATTTCTTAGGTCAACTTTGATGGTAGTGTCTTCTATACTTAGTAGCTTTCTGAGGTCATGTTTATGCTTTGTAGGCAAGAATGTTTCAAAAGAACAAAAGAATGCTTAAACTATATATTTTATATGAGATAATGAGGGGTCAGGACAGAAGGAGGAGGGAATGGGAATAGTATGAGGGAGGAACCAAAAAGATGGTATGGCAGAAATGATGCTGTGTTTTCACCAACTCTTCATTTCTCTTCTTGGACCACTTATTACTTAATTCTCCAGCTCCCTCTATAGTCGTGTGGGGCCATGTGACTAAGTTCTGGCCAATGGAATGTGGACAGTAATAATGTATGTCACTTCCTGGCTGAGCCCTGAGACATCCTGAGTGGTTCTCCATACTCAATTATCCACACTCATTTCCTGATCTCCCAACTGGGTACAGATAATCCAAAGGAGAATTCTGAGATGGAACCACTCAAAAAAAGATTTGATTCTTGGATCATGGCATAAGACTTCCCTCTAAGTATTCAACTGGACTATGATGTGGATAAGAAACACATTTTTTAAAAGCCACTGAAATAGGCCCTGGCCGGTTGGCTCAGCGGTAGAGCGTCGGTCTGGCGTGCGGGGGACCCGGGTTAGATTCCCGGCCAGGGTACATAGGAGAAGCGCCTATTTGCTTCTCCACACCCCTCTCCTTCCTCTCTGTCTCTCTCTTCCCCTCCCACAGCCAAGGCTCCATTGGAGCAAGGATGGCCCGGGCGCTGGGGATGGCTCCTTGGCCTCTGCCCCAGGCACTAGAGTGGCTCTGGTCGTGGCAGAGTGATGCCCCGAGGGGCAGAGCATCGCCCCCTGGTGGGCAGAGCATCGCCCCTGGTGGGCGTGCCGGGTGGATCCCGGTCGGGCGCATGCGGGAGCCTGTCTGACTGTCTCTCCCCGTTTCCAGCTTCAGAAGAATACAAAAAAGCCACTGAAATATTGGGATGTTTTCTATAGCATTTAGCCTATCCTGACTAATACAGACTACGGGAAGCAGAAAACCATGTGGAGGGTAGCCTGAGGATACCCTTAATGGTAAAGTGGTGGGGGTGATTTTTGGTATGAGCACACCTAGCACCTAATTTGGAGTCATTAACCCAGCTGTGTTGGAATCTCTCTTTCCTCTCAGTCTTGTCTCTAAATCACAAGTGAGAGCCAAATATTTTGAAGATCGTCCAGAAATACTGTTATTGGCTAACCCCTTATATAGATCCAACTGAGCTGTGTCTGGGCACAGGCACCATCTTCCTTCAACAACAAATGCTATCAGGGTGAAGGCTTGCCCCACAAAGGCCCTGGGAGCTGGCCTGGGAGCTTGAGGCCAGAAGAAGAGAACCAGGAAGACACTGAGAGAATTAAAAATAGGAGAGTAAGGAGTCATCCTTAGGTAGGGGAGGGGAAAGCTTCAGTTTTTTTGAAAAATAAAGTAGCACTAGTTCAAAACAACAACAACAAAAAAGAAAATCAGTCATTCAATCAAAAGTGATTTGTGAGATTCAGTTTTTAGTGAAATTTTATTTTTTAAAAAATGAATGTTATATCTGTGTTGATATAGAAAAGAGACCATACCCACAAAACAGTAACCTCAAAGCAAATATGACCAAAGTACTTAAGTCCCCTGAGACTTTTCAATAGACTCACCCAAAACATGAAATGAGATTTTGACTCATTTTTGTCTAGACTGTAAGGGGACAGGGAGACTCCAGCTGACCTCAGGGTTACCAGGGCTTAAGTCTGAAAACAAACCAGCAATCCAGCCAGCACTGAAGCATAGATCTCCTTCCAAGCTCCACCCAACTCCCAGCCTGGCTCCCATGTTGCCACCTTCTCTGCTTCTTCATGACCACTCAGACCACAAGAATGCCATGTTCTAGGAGATCTTGTTTGTCAACAAATTCAAAGGTCCTATATCCTTTAGTAACAGGATTAGAATCTGGCTCCAGATTTTGGATAAATGTAATAAGACAAGATCTTTGTAAAACATGATAGCCAAGTTCTCATCTTCAGGGACAGAGTTGCTTATGAATTAAGATTGGGTTTATGAAATTCCTGGGATAGATATTCATCTATTTTCTTAAACTATAGTTGGAAAAGGTTGGATTGGCTATGACTAATCCCTACTGGATTAATGCCAAAGGACAGTGAAATAATTTTTATTGGATTAAGTTTCTCCACAACTCTCAAATAATGCACATTTAGATGTGAATTTTAGATTTGGAGTCTTCCCTTTTGCTACTATTTAAGGAGTCTTGCCAGGTGATGTGTTAACTTTCTAAGCCAATGGCTGAGATACAAACCATTTTTTTTTTTTCATTTAATATTGTCAATCTCATGAAATCCCAGGGCTGGGGATTCATGATGTAGCTCCTGTGCTTTCACAGGTCATGTGCTTTCAGATCCAGGACAATTTTGTTACACATTAGAGCCCAACACCTTCCTGCCTCTCCAACCCCTCCCTGGGCAGCCCAGAAACCAAGGCTAATGGTAATTCTTAGAAATCCAGGATTATTATTTATCATTTCATGAACTTCTAGCAGTGAGAGAGCACTGACAGACAGTCTAATACAAACTGATTACTTAGCAGCTGGGCAAAATGATACCCAGAGAGGTAAAGTGCTATGAAGAAGGTAATACAGTGAGTCTAAGTCATAAACAGAAGCCTGAGTTGATAGTACCTTTTGAGTACATGTTAATTTTATTTAAGTACACTGCAAAGCAATACAGATTCAACTGAAGAAGAAAATGTATTAAAGATTTTAGAATTAAAGTATAAAAAAGAAATCAATGAAAGACATCCTAAAAGAAGATTTATAAAACTTTATTCTTTCTAAATAAACAAGAATAAACAAATTAAAGCAAATATAGAAAAACTGAACCACTAACCTGACATTCTGGAAATATCCCAATCTCATACTCTGAGTGTGGTGATAGGAGATTTTCAGATTCCAAACAATTTGGACAGAATTGAAAGACAATGCCTGGCATCAATGGATAGCCTCCCTTATAAACAACACTGTGGCAGAACAAGTGTTTTCAGCTTCAGAAAAAAAAAAAAAAAAAAAAAAAGAAGAATTGGGACCTGGCTGGTTGGCTCAGCGGTAGAGCGTCGGCCTGGCGTGCGGGGGAACCCGGGTTCGATTCCCGGCCAGGGTACATAGAAGAAGCGCCCATTTGCTTCTCCACCCCCCTCCTTCCTCTCTGTCTCTCTCTTCCCCTCCCGCAGCTGAGGCTCCATTGGAGCAAAGATGGCCCGGGCGCTGGGGATGGCTCCTTGGCCTCTGCCCCAGGCGCTAGAGTGGCTCTGGTCGCGGCAGAGCGACGCCCCGGAGGGGCAGAGCATCGCCCCCTGGTGGGCAGAGCGTCACCCCTGGTGGGCGTGCCGGGTGGATCCCGGTCAGGCACATGCGGGAGTCTGACTGACTGTCTCTCCCCGTTTCCAGCTTCAGAAAAAAAAAAAAGAAAAAAAAAAAAAAGAATTGGGGGGAGGGTAGCTAAATTTTGCTGATATTTCAGATTTGGAGAGATAAAGATTAAGATTATTACAGAAGTAAAAAAGCTGTTGAAAAAGCTTTTTTCTATAGTTGATTTTAGAAGGTCCTACAAAGCATGGGATGGAATTACTACCAGCTTTTCCTTTTACTTCTGACAGGGCAGATGGCATGAGAAGCATAGAGGAATCGTTTCTTAGGGTTCTCTCTTTAGGTTGATTCTGCAACAGCAAACACAGACTCAGGAAGGAAATCAATGCGTGGCGAACCCAAGAAGAAAGCCTGTGAGAAGCAAAGAAAGAAACAAGGATAGCACATCCTTGTAGCCAATTACCTGAGAGGGGAACAAGCCCACATCCAAAGCTTACACCTCTCATTCCTCCATGAGACTGGAACAGAAACCAATATGGTGTTACTATCTTCTTTTGTTTCCAAAAAGTATAAAAAAAGAGAGCAAAGACAAATTATCTAATTTTAGTTACACAAAGCCTCAGATCTTTGTCCACACCCTTTGGGCACTTGTATGACTGAAGAAAACAAAACAAAACAAAACCATCCAGTGCTGCAGCTAATATTCTAAGAAAAAAATGGACAGTTCAGGACAACGGAAATCCACACCAAATTGGTAAAAGAACAAGTTCAGACACATCGGCACGTTGGCACTGCTCAAAAAAGAGTGAAAAGAATCCCCTGCAATATGAAACCACAACAAGAATTAGCAAAAATAAATAAGTGGAACATAACATGAAAAATACAAATAGAATAAATATCAAAAGGTGACTTATGAAAGAAAATACAAGGGCATTTTAATTGCAATGTTTTTACACTCTAAAGGGTAAAGTAGACTTTACGAAATGAGAGATATATTGATAACTGTGTAACTAGTAAACAGAAAAAAACTGGTAAAGAGGAAGAAAAAATGATATTGAAAAGTAATATACTGTAAACTATGAAATAAAACATAAGCATTCAAAGACCAAAATTAATACCTGAAAATATTAAGCCAATGGTATAGACACAGCACTGAGAAATTAAGAGTGAAGAAAAAATAGGAAAAGATAAAAGTATTCACCAATACAATAACATAATAGTGAGAACAGACAGTGAAGAACCAAACATGATATTTGAAGGGAAAAAAAGCACTGTAAATGGAATAGAAATATGACTGCAAGACCTCTGAGAAGAAAACTTTTTAAGATTTGAAGGAATAACTGATTTTCTGTTTTGAAGGGCTCACCTTATTCCAGAAAACTCAACAGAGAACAAAAATTCCTCAAATATAGTTTAGTGAAGCTATTAGATTTTAAAGAAAAGAAAAAAATATATATTTTAATCTTCAAGGTTGAGTGTAGGATGCTACAATATAATTGTGCAATCAATAGAAATGCTCTAACTAGTTAAGTTGCTACCAATGTGTAAAACCAACAAAAAATTATCAAATTTAAAAAAGGTCTTGGAAAATATATTACCCATGTACCTTTTATGAAAAGGGCTTCTTAACAAAGATTTTAAAGAATATTGAAAGTAAAAGAGCTCAAGAATGAGGAAATCTGAATATCTTCACTGAACATTAAGTCTGATAAACATATAATTATACTTAAAGAAATGCAATTATAGTTATAATGGTTTATAATTAAAAAAATAAAGTAATTCTAAAATTAGAAACAAAACAGCAATAACAAGATCTCAAAAATTACATTGTAATAGATTGAAGGGGAAAAAAGTCCCAGAGTAGCCCATTTTTTTTATTTTTTATTTTGTCATAGAGGGAGGGGTGGAACTAATGACTGTAATAAACTTTTAAAAAAAATTATTGGGGTGACACTGGTTAACAAGATTATACAGGTTTCAGTCACACAATTCTACAACACCTCATTTGTACACTGTATTGTGTGTTCAGCTCCCAACCCCAAGTCAAGTCTCCTTCTATCACCATTTACCTGTCCTAACCCTTTCCCCTCCTCTACCTCCTCTCACCCCTCATTCCCCAGCAATCACTATATTGTTATCTATATCTATGAATTTTTTCTTTCTTTTTTTCCCTTTTCTCTCAATCACCCCACCAACCAGCCCCCCCAGATTTGGTTTTAAAAAATATAATTTGAACTCACTTATAAACAGTGATATAAAAAAATCCAAAGCAATTAAATATTTGCAATTCAATTAGATTAATTCAATAAATATTTATTGGGCTTCTACCTGTATTATGTTTATGTTCTAGAAATGTAACAGATAAAATTCCTGTCTCTCATGGAGTTAATATATCTTACCATGATTTATGTAAGGAAAACAAACATAGATTAATATTTATGGTATCTACTTATAGAATTCAGGATTATGAAGAGGTTTTCAGTTATGCCTATAAGGAACCTGGAAGTCACTACTCTGTCCTAAAAAAAAGGGTGGGGGAAAGCTGAGCAGACTGAAAAACCAACTCTTCTACAATCCCTAGGAGAGGTGAGGACACAGGGCAAAAAACTGACCCCAAGACTGAAGAGACAGACAGACAAATACCAGGAATAATGGCTTACTGGAGAGGAAACTTACAAGGGGAAGCCTCAGTGGGAACCAGTGCCTGGAACCAGTAGTGGGGTAGGGCAACCTGAACTATAATTGACAAACTGTCGGGAGCTAAGTGTGGCCAATTCTGACATTTAAAAGCTCCGGGGGGGTGGGGGGGGGCTAGCCAGTTGGCTCAGCGGTAGAGCATTGGCCTGGCGTGCGGGAGTCCCAGGTTCGATTCCCGGCTAGGGCACACAGGAGAAGCGCCTATCTGCTTCTCCACCCCTCCCCCTCTCCTTCCTCTCTTTCTCTCTCTTCCCCTCCCGCAGCCGAGGCTCCATTGGAGCAAAGATGGCCGGGGCGCTGAGGATGGCTCTGTGGCCTCTGCCTCAGGCGTTAGAATGGCAACAGAGCGATGCCCCAGAGGGGCAGAGCATTGCCCCCTGGTGGGCATGCTGGGTGGATCCCGGTCAGGCACATGCGGGAGTCTGTCTGACTGCCTCCCCGTTTCCAGCTTCGGAAAAATGAAAAAAAAAAAAAAGCTCCAGAGGGAACTAAGCATAGGGAGACCTTTCAATTTTATGAGATTCACCCCCAGGAACTCCATCAGTTTCCCACAAATATCACAGAAAAATCCCCTCATGCTTCTGGTCTGGGGATGATCTCAGGGCCTGCTCTCAGTAGAAACTTGTCAACTACGATCTAACCTGCTGGGGTGATATCGGAGCCTAACTGACCTGGGGAAGAGAAATACCCAATTCTATCTCACCCTAGCCATCCTAAGGGCGGAAAACTGAGGCATGGGCTCAAGAAAAACTAAGCCCTAATTCTAAGACTATAGAATGCTTCTCCTTTCTCACCTCATCATATTACTGTATCTTAATTACAGCAGGTCTTTGTATCTGGTACATTAAGTCTGGCTATCAAGAAAAAAATTTTAAGGCATACTAAATGGCAAAAAGAACCAAAAAACCAAACACACACACACACACACACACACACACACACACACAAGATTAGAAGAGACAGAGCAAACATCAGAACCAGACATGGCAGAGCTGCTGGAGTTATTAGACCAGAAATTTAAAACAAATATGATTAATGTGCTGAGTGAGGGCTTTCTTGGATAAAGTAGACATCATACCAGAACAAATGGACAATGTAAGGAGAGAAGAGAAAATCCTAAGAAAGAAACAAAAAGAAATGCTATAAGCACCAATATACACAACAAAGAAAGAAAAAAAATACTAGAGATCAAAACCACTGTAACAAAAAGAAAGAATGCCTTTGTCAGGCTTATTAGTAAACTGGACCCACAAGAACCTTTGAGCTTGAGCCAGCGGAAGAGGTGACTACAGTAGAAAGACATGAAGAGATACAGTGATGCTAACTTTGAAGGTGAAGGAAGAGGCCTTGCACCAAGCAATGTGGGTAGAAGGCAAGGAGATATATTTTCACCTAGAGCATCCAGAAGGACTACAGTCCTACCAACACCTTGATTTTTGCTCAGTGATACCTGTGTTGGACTTCTAACCTATAGATCTTTAAGGCAGTATGTTTGTATAATTTAAATTGCTAAGCTTTTTGTAGATGGTTATGGCAGCCCTACTAACAGAAAACTACTACACCAACCATTTCCATTATGATTATAGAATGCTGTGAATATGAATATTAGAAAGGAAACAGCAATCATTGCTTGCAGGTCATATAGTATTATAGCTGAAAAACTCAACAAACTATTAGAAAATAGCAAGTGTTCAGACAAGAGAATCATTTACAGGTTAATGTAAAAAAAAATAGCTTTCTTATAGTTAAACAATAAACAACAAATTTAGTGCAACAAAGACCCCAGTTACAGTAACAAAAGACCATAAAGTACATAGAATAATTTCAACAAAAAGTGCAAGGTGTCATTGAAGAAAACTAATACACAATACTGGACAATATAAAATAACATAAAAAAATAAAGTTACTTCCTTTTTTGACAGAAACAGTCTTAAAATGGTAAAGAACCTCTTAAAGTTAATAAAATGGGTGCTGGCTGCTTGGCTCAGTGGTAGAGCCCAGTGTGTGGATGCCCTGGGTTTGATTCTCAGTCAGGGCACACAGGAGAAGCAACCATCTGCTTCTCCACTCTTCTCCCCTCTCACTTTTCTCTCTCTCCCTCCTACAGCCATGGCTCAATTGGAGTGAGTTGGCCCCAGGCCCTGAGGATGGCTCCATGGCCTCTGCTTCAGGTGCTAAGAAGAGCTTGGTTGCTGAGCAACAAATCAACACCTTAGATGGGCAGAGCATTACTCCCTAGTGGGCTTGCCTGGTGGATACCAGTGGGGGTGTATGCAGGAATCTGTCTCTCTGCCTCCCCTCTTCTCACTGAATAAAAAAAAAAAAATTAACAAAATGCAAAACAATTTACCCACTTCGTTAGTAATGAAAACTTGTTAAAATTACTCTAAAATACCTTCTCGGAAGATGAAATATGTAAGATTAACAAGAATAATACCATACAAAATAATTTTTAAACTAAAAAACTATGTTAATAAAAACAATGTGATATTACTTTAAACTAGACAAGTACTTCTATTGACTATAATTTGTTAGTTTAGAAGTAGATTCAAATAAATATAAGAATATATTTATTACATGACAAAATGGTATTTTAGGTCAGTGATAGGAAATATAAACTTCAGCAAATAGTGTTAACAGTAAAAATTAAGATGCATTAATGCTTTGTTTTGTATACAAATTAATTTCAGATCAATCTTATATTTAAATGTAAAAATTAAAGTCATAAGTATTTTAAAATAGTCATATTGTGTTAGGGATAGGGAGGCCATAGCACAAAACTCACAAACCGTAAAGGAAGAGATTGACTATGTTAAACATTTTCATAAAAAGAAAAATATATAAAGTCAAATTTTAAAATCAAACTGTGAAACATTATAAAAAAAACAAAGCCATATAATCAATGTTACAGTGGGTAAAATACAGGCAGCCATTGAAAAATAATAAATCTGAATAACCCATAAACATCAGAAGAGATATTCCACTTTACCTATAATAATATAGATGCACATAAAACCTATGATATGCTTTCATCGAACCATTTCAAATCAGTAAAGTGGGAAAATGGAGATAACATCCAGGCTTAAGAAGAATGTAGGGAATGGGAACATTAAAGTAATAGTTGATAGTTGCAAAAGTTAGTACAATCTACCTAAATATTATGATGCCTAAGGATTTAAAATCTGTATGTCCTGTGATCCTTCTCATATGGGTTTATTCTATGAAGATAATTGAAAAAGAATTCAATTATACAGGTATGTTCATTGAAGAGTTGTGTATAACAGTGAAGTAATAGAAAAATATCCAAATATCCGCAGAAAGTGAAGTGTATAAGTACATTTGTTACATCAATACAATGGAGTACAGATTTATAAAAGACAATTACATGGATTTATATTTATCTAATGGTTTCTAAAATCTCATTAAAATCTATTTTATCCTTAGAAATGTGTAAATTTTTATGTAATATTGTTGAATGAAAAACAAGGATCTGATATTGAGGGGCTTAGAAAAATGTTTATCAAAAGCCTGATGGTGGATTCTCTGAAGAATGACAGTCATTGCTGTTGATTATTCATTTGTTTTTCAGATTTTTGTTGTCTTTAGTATACCTTTATGTAATTTGAGGTTTTCTACAATAAAAGTTCATTTGTTATTTTTGTAGACAAAATTAAACAAAACAAAAACATCAAGTTTAATAAAGTTGACGAACATTTTAAAAAGAAAAACTCTTCAGATGCCTCATTGCACAGCAACATTTCTGTTAAAATCATTTTGTGAACAAAACATTTCATTTACTTGGAACTATCTTAACAGGGAAAATGCTTAATTTCCTCCTAACAGATTTCCTGTTACGAAAAGAAATTTAAAGTGGAAACAATTTCTTCAAGTTATGAGATGAGTTGTACAAAAATTGTCCTTTGGGCTGGTAAGACTTTTTATATGAAAGACTCGTCTCCCCCATCCCCCAAATATTTCCATTGGTATCATGATGGAGAGGCCACTCTCTGGTGGCCTAAATGTAACTGCAAAGCAGACTAGTAGATTTAATGATGTAAAATAAAAAGCCAAGGTATCACTGAGATGAAACAAAACATTTTTTCATAAACTTTATTTTATAGTAAGGCAAATCATGCTCAGAAGGCAAGGGCCTGAACACAGTTAGAGAGTCAATGACAACTTTGAGACTTGTACTGCAGCTGTGATTTGCAAGTCGCTCTGTAATGTGTTTCTCCTTGAGTGTGGAGTTCTTACAGGGCCTCCTGAATAGGGAGTCCCAGGTAGATGGGACTCCACCAGACTAACTCTGCTTTAGTTGATGTTATATATTGAGATCCCAGCCAAGTTTGAAAATAAATCTATTAGGTTGCACTATTCTTCCTCCTTTTCTATAAATACAAACCAATCTGAGTAGTGATCCTGCCCAGGGAACTTCCAGACTGAGACTTATTTTACCATTTTTCCACAACCAAATTTTCTCAGAATCCAACTGAAAGTCTTGGTGGGCCTATTGGCCATGGCCAGTTGATTAAATATCCATTTTCCTGTAGTCTTTTTGAATTATTGGGGGAGATTCTGCCTACAGATTTGTTCCAGGTCATATACCTTTAGAGGGCATGGATTCTCTACAAGGTGAATGATTCTACCAAAGGAAAGCTGAGAGGAGAATGTGTGCAGCTCCCAGAACTTGTCCATGGTTATTGTTCAGCCTCACAAGAAAAAGGAGAGAGGACTGGAATTAATAAAATCAGAAGTGAAAGAAGAGACATTATAACTGATACCACACAAAGGCAAAGGATCATGAGAGACCATATGAACAATTATATGTCAAAAATTGGACAATCTAGAAAAAGGAAAATTCTTAGAAACATACAATCTACCAAGACTGAATCATGAAGAAGCAGGAAACATGAACAGATATTTGAATAAGTAATCAAAAACCATTTAACAAAGAAAAGTTCAGGGCCAGATAGTATCACTGGTGAATGCTACCAAGTATTTAATGAAGAATTAGAATAAATTATACTCAAAATCTTATAAAAAACAGAGGAGAGGACATTTACAAGCTCATTTAACAAGGCCAGCATTACCCTAATACCAAAACCAGACAAGTATACTACAAGAAAAGAAAATTACAAGCTAATATCCTTGATGAATATAGATACAAAAACCCAATTCAGCTTGCAATAAAATATTAGCAAGCTGAATCTGAATTCAACAATACAGTAAAAAGATTACACACCATGATTAAGTGGGATTTATTCTAGAGATGTAAGGATGGTTCAATATTTGCTGATCAATCAATCAATGTGATACACCTTATTATAATATTTGCTGATCAATCAATCAATGTGATACACCTTATTAACAAAATAAACAAAATCATATGATAACCTCAATAGATGCAAAAAATATTTGACAAAATTTAATATCCATTCACAATGAAAACTCTCAACAACCTGGATAGAGAGGGACTGTACTTCAACCTAATAAAGGCTGTATATGACAAGCCCAGATCCAACATCATACTCATTGAAGGAAAGCTAAAAGCTTTTCCTCTAAGACTCATAACAAGACAGGGAAAACTGGACAGCCACATGTAAAGCAATAAAATTGGACCCAATCTTACACCATATACAAATCAACTAACAATTGATTAGAGAATTGAATGTAAGATATGAAAGCATTAGAACTCCTAGAAGAAAACATGAGGTAAGATTCTTGACATAGGTCTTTGGAATTAACACAAAACACACACACACACACACACACACACACACACAAATACACAAGTAGAACCACATAAAACTAAAAAGGTTCTGCACAGAAAAAAAATCAATAAAATTAAAAGGCAACATACAGAATAGGAGAAAATATTTATAAACTGTATATGTGATAAGTGTTAATATCCAAAATACACAAAGAAATCTTATAACTCAATAGCAAAATACAAATAATCCAATTTAAAAATGGGCAGAGAAACTGAATAGACATTTTCCAAAGAAGATATTCAAATGGTTGATAAATACATGAAAAAGTGTTTAACATCAACAATCAGGGAAATGCAAATCAAAACCACTATGAAATATCACCTCATACCTGATAGGATGATTATTATCATCAAAGAGACAAGAAATAACATGTGTTGGAGATGATATGTAGAAAAGGAACTCTTGTGTGATGTTGGTGAAAATATAAGTTGTTGCAGCCACTATGGAAAACAGTATGGAGGTTCCTCAAAACATTAAAGATAAAACTACCACACAATCCAGCAATGCCACTCTGAATATATAGCCAAAGGAAATGAGAACAAGATCTCAAAGAGATATCTACACTTTCATGTTCATGGCTGCATTATTCACAATAGCCAAGATATGAAAAAACCCTAAGTATCTGTCAACAAATGAAAAGATTAACAAGATGTGGTATATATGTAATGTATAATGGAATATTATACAACCATGAAAAAACCCCAGCCATTTATTTGCAACTTCATGGGTGGTTCTTGGAGGCCCTTTACTAAGTGAAATAAGCCAGACAAAGAAAGACGAATGCTGCACGTATCACTTGTATGTGGAATTTAAAACCAAACAAAACAATAACATCAAATTCATAGAACAGAGAATAGAAAAGTTGTTGCCATAAGCTGGGGATACAGGGGAGATAGAAAGAGGTTGGTAAACGGTACCAATTCTTAGTTATAAAATAAATAAGGTCTGTGGTTTTAATATAAAGCATGGTAATTATAGTTGATAACACTATTTTATAATTTGAATGTTTTTATTAAAAAATAAAATAAAATACTAGGCCTGGATCAGATAAAGTGTCTTGCCCAAGATATCATCTGGGTAAGTTGCCAGAATAAAGAGAAATATCCTCTTTCCCTTTCATGCAATCAGCATTTTGAAAAGGACTGTGAGCGGTTAGTAGATAAAGCGCTTACTGTGTGTCATTGGTGTATTCCCTGAGATGCGTGTTTCACAATTCTCCATTCATCCGCAGTAAAGAAAACATCAAACCCAGCATTTTTTTGGAAGAAGCTAGAAAAAAACCAAAAGTGGGATGAACACTCTTTTATTGGAAGTGCTGGAAACTCCAAGTCTCAGACAGCAAACAGTCTATACTGCCCTGTAGCTCTCAAAATTGGTTTTTAGGGTCATTGTTAAAAGGTAGAACATGTCATTTCTGTTTCTATTTATAACAAGGGTTTGCAAACTATTGCCTGTGGGCCGAATGCAGTCCTTGGTCTAAGTTTGTAAATAAAATTTTATTGGAATGTAGTCACACCCATTTATTTGCATATTGTGTATGTCTGCATTGGCACTACAAAAAAAATATAAAAAATTGTGACAGACCTGTATGGCCTCCAAAGCCTCAATATTCACCAACCATACTATTTACTATCTGCATGTCTTTATAGAAAATGTTTTCTTTTTTTTTTTTTTTTTTTTTTAAATAAATTTTTATTAATGGTAATGGGATGACATTAATAAATCAGGGTACATATATTCAAAGAAAACATGTCCAGGTTATCTTGTCATTAAACTATGTTGCATACCCCTCGCCCAAAGTCAGATTGTCCTTCGCCACCCTCCATCTAGTTCTCTGTGCCCCTCCCCCTCCCCCCAACCCTCCCCCTGTCCCCCCTCCCCCCACCCCTGGTAACCACCACACTCTTGTCCATGTCTCTTAGTCTCATTTTTATGTTCCACCAATGTATGGAATCATGTAGTTCTTGTTTTTTTCTGATTTACTTATTTCACTCCTTATAATGTTATCAAGATCCCACCATTTTGCTGTAAATGATCTGATGTCATCGTTTCTTATGGCTGAGTAGTATTCCATAGTGTATATGTGCCACATCTTCTTTATCCAGTCTTCTATTGAAGGGCTTTTTGGTTGTTTCCATGTCTTGGCCACTGTGAACAGTGCTGCAATGAACATGGGGCTAATCCTTGGTTTATTGTTATTTTTTAAGCTTACTTCAGCACTTTTTTATAAAAATTTCTTACTTTCCCAAAGCTTGGGAATGAATATTAATTCTATTGCTGTGGGGTTTTTTGTTTGTTTGTTTGTGTTTTAATTTTGGCACGTTGATTATTTGTAGACGTAAATACTCTGGCACAGTTTCTAGCACACGTGAGCCCCTATGTATGTACATCATAGTGATGGAACAATTTCTTGGGTTTTACACCCTTTTATTAAGGGCTGCCTGTGGCTGTGGGGGAGGGGAGTGTCCTGCTCTCTCCCTACACATTCCAGTTCAGGGGAGAAAACAGGAAAGCTGTGTGGTCCAGGGGGTCTGGATTTCTTTTTCTTTTCCATTTTTTTTTCTGTTACTACTGGCGGACTCATTAAGGACCAGTTAGGGTTGGGAAGCAGGTGCCCAGACAAGAATGAGTCTTTGGATTTATTGTGTAGAAGCCCTGAGGTCTGAAAATATTAGGTGAAAGCAGAAGTCTAGGCCTATTTCCAGTGATGCAAAAAGTCCAGCTTGAATCTCCCCATTAATAGTGAAAACCAAAAGAACTGATTGTGTTTCCATTTTTGCCCCGTGTGCCAGGACAGTCCAAGTGGAGTAAACGCTTTTTCAGGATACTCCTGTTGATCCTAACGGGTGCGTATTTATAGTTTTCTTTTTCTTGGTCTTGATTTTCCATGTGTACTTACATTTCCCTACTTTTTCACTTCATTTTATTTTTATTTCAGTGTTTGCACGTGTGCTACAATGGTCACTTTAAACACTTAGTGGAAAGAAATGGGGCATGAATGCCTATAAACAAATATTCAGGTAAATAAATAAGCATAATGGAGAATGTACACTTGCCCAAAAGAAGACCAAGCAGCCTACAAATACAAATTTCTATGCTTGGGGGAGGAATTTTTTTGACTGTGTCTGGTAACCTTGGCTAGCTTATGTGGATCAGAAATTTTGGTTATCTGTTGCTGTGATTGTAGGACTTTCTGAGGTCCTTGGGAGTGGGGGAGTGGGGGTGGTGGATAAGAAAAATGGTCTCCGGCAGTGAAAAGTTTGAGCACCACTGTGTTAAAACACATCTTCCAGACCTTGACCATAGCCACATTGTAAATGTATTTTCCTTGGCACAGTCCATGAGCAGTTAGTTACTTTGCAAATGCATGAAGGTGGGTAATACAGCTTCTCGGAGGAATGAGCCAAAGCTCATGGAGAACATTGGAACGTTGAAAGGTGCTATTTAAGATTTTGGGCAGAAGAGTGTAGATCTAAAAATTATACACAGAACTGGCTTTGGGAAACAGGTGTGATGTTGACAAAGATTGTCCCCAGTGCTCTTTGGCCCTTATTTAGAACTTTGCCCCACCCTCATCTGCTGGGTTTCTTGCTGTCATACCTCTAAATCGACTCTTTGTACCTTTGACTTATCCTTTTTTTCTGCTCCCCTCACGAAAACTTATCTGTCCCTTAGAAGTTTGATCTTTGCTGGCCCTGGCTGGTTTGCTCAGCAGTAGAGCATCAGCATGCTGTGTGGAAGTCCTGGGTTTGATTGCTGGTCAGGGCACAAAGGAGAAGCGACCCTCTGCTTTTCCAACCCTCCCTCCTTTTCTCTCTTTCACTTTCTCTCTCTCTCCTCTCCTCCCAGAGCCATAGCTCAAATGGTTTGAGCAGTTTAGCCTCCGCTGCTGAGGATGGCTCCATGGCCTCAGCTCAGGCGCTAAAATAGCTTGATTGCCAAGCAATGGAACAGCGGCCCCAGATGGGCAGAGCATTGTCCTGTAGGGAGCTTGCTGGGTGGATCCTGGTCAGGGCACATGTGGGAGTCTATCTCTCTGCCTCCCTGCCTCCCTGCCTTGCACTTAATAAAAAAAAAGAGAATTTTGCTTTTTGCTTAGGCTAATCTGATAAGTGAGTCTGCGTTAAGTCATACAGTAATGGCCCCATTGTATTAAACCATTTTCTATTAAGGGACCTACACAGAGGTAACCCTTGGAACTTTCAATCATTCTGACAACCAAAATAAACTCGAGTAGAGTGAAAGTCAGAGAGAAATCCAGCCATCACAGAACCTGGGTTTTGTACCAGCTTAGTCATTGATTATGGTCTTTGAGTAAGTCATAGAAACTCTTTAAATACCACATTGCTAATCTGTAATATAGGGTTAGGAACCCTAAATGGACAGAGTCTCTATGAGTAACAGATGACTTGATCATGTGTGTAAAAAAATCATATAAACCCTAAGAAGCAGCACAAATAAATACCATTGTTGTTACAAATAATTACATTTGTAATTTCATACCACTGTGACAGTTCATAGAAGGCTACTGTGGAAAAGTGGAAGACAGCACAAAGCGATGTTTTGAGTGCATCTGTGAAGGTTATCTTATTATTTGGGATTTTAGGAGACCGAACAGGACTACTGTAGATCACTTTCTAGAAGGCTTTCAGCCAAGTGTGTGATAGATTATTGTATAGTTACAGTGGTTTTTCACTATTTGAACAATTTTACCAAAGTACAAAGTAAACTCATATTAAAGTGTATCTTTTATATGACAGACATTTTTCTAGACATTATCTTAAAATTGTTGAATCCTCACAATGACCCTGAAAAGAAAAAATGAAAAATCAGGACCTGAGGAACTGAGACGTGGACATGCTACTTAGCGTTTTCTCTCCAGGGCTCTTTCTAGCATGTTCAGAATTACCCATGTTAGCTTAGAGGCCAGTCCCTGTAAGTGGTGAGTCTCCTGGACCATCTTAGGTTTGTCAGTTCATGCGTATCACATTCACAGATGACACAGAGCTCAGAGTAATCCCCAAGGTTTAGATGGTAGGACCATAATTCAGAATTATATTGGAAGACCAAAATAATGGACCCAAATGTGACAAGATAAACGCAAAGTCTTTTGTTTAGCTTTGAAAAAATCAATTGTCCAATTAATTATAATACAAAAACATCTTGTTCATGTATGTGTGTGTGTGTGTGTGTGTGTGTGTGTGTGTGTGAGTATCCTAAGCAGCTTAGATAAATAAAAAGTTAATGGAAACCCAAATGAATTTCGATTGCTAAAAAAGCTGTATTTATAAAAGTAGATTGCTCAAATTTTATTTTCTATTTAAGTGGGAGGCAGGGAGGCAGATACAGACTCCTGGATGTACCCCAACCCAGGATCTACCTGGCAAGCTCCCTACAGGGTGATGTTCTGCCTGTCTGGGCTGCTGCTCTGTTGTTTGGCAACCAAGCTATTTTAGTGCCTGAGGTGAGGCCATGGAGCCATCCTTAGCACCAGGGATCAACTTTACTTGAACCATTCCAGCCATGTCTGTGGGAGGAGAAAAGTAAGGGGGAGGGGTTCAGAAGCAGATGGTCGCTTCTCTTGTGTGTCCTGATCTGGAATCAAATTTGGGGCTTCCACACACAGGGCCAACACTCTACCACTGAGCCAACTGGCCAGGTTCAGATTGCTCAGAGTAAAGGAGGTGATATGGCATTGTTATCTGTACTGAGCAAACACATACTAGCTGTATGGTATTCAAAACTAAACTGCTATTAAATACTACTAGTAAGCTAGAGATCATTTAGTGTTTGTCCAGGCTGGAGAAGACATCAGAAACTATATGAAATAAAGAGCAGATCAGGTTGTTATGTTTAGAAGGAGCAGAAGCAAGAATGTACTTGATACTTTAAGAGATATGGATGGTTGTCACAGGAAGAAGAATTAGGCTCATTGATGAGATGTCAGAAAATAAAAAATATGAGGGAAAATGTTAAGAATGCAGAATTTGACTCACATAGAAAAGAACTTTTTTTTCTATTTTTAAAACCATGAAGTTTACTTTTACAGATATTAAATATTTTCTTGTTACAGAATTTATACAACACACAAAAGCAAAACTCTAAAGAACAATTTAAAAATCAGCCATGACCATCTAGAGACCATTTCTGTTAGTACCAGGATTGATATCGTAAGAACTAGGCAAAGCTGAGGAGTTTTGCTGTGGGTTATGGTACTTTGGGCAGATAAAGAAACATCTGAGGGTCTATTCTAAATGCCAAGATTCCACTCTTTAAAATTTTGTATAAAACAAATTCAGCCTTTTTTATCCACTCATGTACTGATGGGCACTTTGAGGTGCTTCTAAATCTTGGCTGTTATAAATAACTGCAGTGAACATAAGAGAGCATGTATTCTTTTGAATCAGTGTTTCGGGTTTCTTCAGATATATTTCCAGAAGTGGAATCACTGAGTCATAGGCAGTTACACAATGGAATATTACTTGGCCATAAAAAAGAAGGAACTCTTACATTTTGCAACAGCATAGATGGACTTGGAGAATATTATACTAAGTAAAATAAGCCAGTCAGAGAAATATAAGTACCATATGATTTCATTTATATGTGGAATCTAATGAACAAAATAAATAAATAAACAAAATAGAAATAGACTCATAGATACAGAAAACAGACTGACAGCTCTTAGAGAGGAGGGGGTTGGGAGCTGGGTGAAAAAGTGAAAGAATTAAGCAAAAAACCCTCAAAACTCATAGACACAGACCATAGTACGGTGATTACGAGCGGGAATGGAGGTGGGGAGGTAGAAGAGGGCGAAGAAAGGACAAATGATGGCAGATGGAGACTTAAGTTGGGGTGGTGAACACGCAATACAATATACAGCCAATGTATTCCAGAATTGTCCACCTGAAACCTATGTAATTTTATTAACCGATGTCACCTCAAAAAAGTCAATACAAATTTTAAAAAAGAAAAACTTCTGGCTACTGCACAGTTCCTAGAAAGCTTATTTGCATCATTTCCACAAGGACCTTTCATAAGTTGACCCAGGATCAAGACAAGTGTTGAGCATTTCAGATCTTGGGATGTGACCACTACTAGGGTGAAAGCAAAAGAAAGTATTATTTTGTGTCTTTTAATCACACATGGTGATAACTTTCAACCTGATTGTATTACAGAGCACCTACGTTTAGAATCTTCTAGCAATTTTGGCGTTAGCAAAATTTACTCCTCTCTCAGCATTCAAAGACTGAGTTCCATGATTTTCTCCCAGACTAGGACCAAGTAAAGCTCAGCTGGAAGTGAGTCCTGAAGTCACAGCAAACAAACACTATTCAGGAAGAGCTTCAGAGACATCAGGAGAAGCTACATGTGACAAACAACTTCAGGGCCTGGAGCGGGAATGCCAGAGTTAGCGTGTGAGTGAAAGCCAAGATTAAAAACTCACAGAAGCTAAAGCAGTAGCAGAAACAGGACTGGAGGGCGAACCAGTTAGATTCTGCAAGAACATGGTTTGTCATCATTGCTTATCCCACCCCATCTGTCTCTGGATAATAGCACTATCAAGATCGCAGATTCTAGTACTACCGTATTTCCCCCTGTATAAGACCCTCCCACGTATAACACACACCTTAATTTTGGGGCCTGAAATTTGAAAAAGAAATGTATTACATAAAGTTATGAACTCAAGTTGTTTTATTCATCATAAAATTCATATAACTCCTCATCACTGTTAAAACTCCCATCTATTAGCTTGTCCTCATCTGTGTCAGATGACAAATCACTGTCTTCATATATTGCCTCATCCTCTGTTCCATCTATGGCATTTGAAATGCCACAACCACTGTATAAGATGCACCCAGTTTTTAGGCCCCAAATTTTTCGAAAAAGGTATGTCCTATACATGGGGAAATACAGTAATTTGTATATAGTAAATATAAAAAGGGAAACTGTGATTTAAAGTGAGGATTGAAGAAAAGAGGACTTGTAAATGGAATTGGTTTTATAGGACTTTGTAATGACAGAAGAAAATATATGCTTACCCACTGGCTTGTATACCAAGCAAGAGTCTGGCTTTGGACACTGATCCGGGTGCTGGGAGGTAGAAGGCACTGAACAGTCACCCGCCCTTCCCCAAGACCTACCAGCATCACTATCAGAATAGCAACTCACTCATGCTCTTTCTAATTCAGTTCTTAAGCAGTAGCTAAGGTGACTAATTCAAACACTAAAAGAAAAATCCAAAGGGAAGACATGGAGAGAACAGAAGGATTACCAAGGGTCTCTTTCACTTGCATTTGAATTTTTCCTTCCAAGGCTTAAGTGGAAGTACTGACTTTGAAATTCCTTAGAGTTGAAACCACTGCAAGGTATATTTATGGCTTTGTTGTTAATATTGTTGTTGTTTCCTTATCGGCAACTTGGGGGCAAAAGTCCTGGTAAACGCTTTTCATTTTACCTTCGGTGTCCCCAGTACTTGACAGGATCAGAATCCATAATTGGATGCCCACTTAAGAAAAGAAAGGTGGTATTCATACTGGTTATCATGACCCATGGCTCCTTTTGCAGGCTAGGAATGCACCCAGTGACCTGTGATGATGTCTGAGATACACGTAAGCGGAGAATTGGAGAAGCTTAGGATCGCTGATTCAGAGGAGTTTGTGGTTTTAGAATTATAAAGTCCTGGAATCTCTGATTGGGAAGGGGTGGTGAAGGTCATGCAGTATCCATCCCAGCCCCTTGCCTTAAAAAAAAAAAATTATAGTAGAAAAGACAGGGACGAGGAGTCTAGCCAAATTGCAGTAGCTCTACCAAAAGAGATTTAATCCGTTTCACTTAAATTTAATTTACGACTGCTTTGGATTGGTAATGTTGTTGGTAACAAAAGCCTAAAATATGACTTAGCTTTTGATTCCAAATAATACCAGATTTCTTCATCTGCAGAGTAGTGAGTTTGTTTTTGTTGTTGTTAAGCTTTGTTTTTAATGGCTAGATTAAAATATAGCCAATGTTTTGTGTTTTTTTTTTAACATCAACTGAAGCTTCAAAACACTTACAATAGATTTTAATAATGAAGAGAAACGTTCAGTAAGGTAGACTACTTAGCAAGGCGCTGGAAGCCACATGCCATTATAAAGAAGCATGTCTGGCTTGGCTGCAATCCTGCCTTTGTCTCCAGAGCTATTTTGCTGTAAATTTAGAACAGAAATACCCTTTCTGGAATAAAAATGTAGCTTTGTTGGCTACAAGTGCATGTTTGCTGCCTCACAATTTTAGAATTAGACGATGGACTTATTTAGTAGACATTGGAGGCTAAAAAGCAAAAGCCCATAATTTAAAACATTCCACTCCACCACAGTCCAAGAAAAACATGGACCGGTGAACAAAACCAGCAGTATTGTAATAAGAAAACAACTAGGTGCATTTTTTCCAAAACCTAAAAACCAGGAATCTAAATGTATGAGTTACTGGCTAAAAATTCCATTTTCATGTCTCAGTTTTGAGCTGGAAAAACAACCTAGACCCGATAAACATCGTTTTAAAAAATGCCCAAGTTCTGCTGCTGCCGGAGGTGTGGACAGCAGCCTCGCATCCATCTTTATATGCTCAAGGGCCCGCTCTGTTGCCGGGAGGGATCCTGAGCTAAAAGGATTTTACTTTGCAAAGATTCATAGGTTTCCAGTCAGGCCTGTGGTGACTTCTGAGGCTCCCTCCCCACAAGTTATTTGGCAATGCCGTTAAGGTATTTTATTTTCCCCCTAAACACTTCGAATATCTGTTCGAGGTCTGCGGAGTTTTCCAGGGCAAATGATGTGGTAACTTTTAGTCATGCAGGTGGGCTCACCCAGGCTGAAAGGCAGGCGAGACCGGCATTTCTTCAGGAAGAGAGCTGAGGCTGGTATGTCCGCCTCTGTTCGGAGACAATTATCAATGGGAGCCAACCAACCAATGTGCAGGTGGTAGGATTTGGGGTGTGTGTGTGTGTGTGTGTGTGTGTGTGTGTGTGTGTGTGTGTGACACAGATAGCTAGGCACTACTTCCTGAAGATGGCTGATAGTGCCTTGGAAACTACCAACAACAAACACAAAAGTCTACTGTTAACAGCAATCGACCTGAGTTAATCCTTTGATTACATAACTGGCCCAGGAGGTTCCGATGGGGCTGCCATCAGGGAAGACAGAGGAGTTCTGGTTCTACTATCATGGGAGACATGGTGACCAAGTGATGAGGACAATGACACATTTGTGAGGAAAGAGGAAAAAGAAAAGAACTTTCTGAGAAGGGCAACTTTCTAGAAGGAGCATAATGTTCCTTCATCGGTGGTTGGTCACCCACCTGTGAGTATCTCAGGTAGCACCATTGCAGGTAACAGGTATCACACCTGAGTAAGCCTATCTATCATTTGAGTATATGTGACTTCAGAGTAAGAGTATGTGGTACCTGAAAGGGGATGCATAGAGAGTTTGAGTCCATAAAGACAAAAAGCAGGCTGTCGTGGCAATTGTAATTTTTATCACGTCCCCCAAAGAAAATCTCTTGCTTAAGAGTTTTGACAGAAGGAATGTGTGGGGATGAGGAAAGTGAGGGGACCTATTTGGGGACCCACTGATGGGCTCTATTTAAACATAGGCTGTCTCTTTTAATTCTTGTCTTACTGCTCAGGGAACAAGTCAGGCTTGGTTTTCTTCCTTTTGAATCCTTTTCTTTTATACTCTTCTTGAAAGCAAAAATGAACAGTCCTAGTCACTTGCCATTTAAATAAGAGGGTGTTTATTACCTTTAACCAGTTGTTATGGCAAGAATGCCGTACATGTCAGTGGTGGCTAAGTTCCCAGGTGCCCAGTTGGTTTTTCTGGCCTCCAGAGAATTCCTTTTCTGTCTGCACTGCCTACATGTCTGGAATCTAGCCCTCTGGAGCGCGTCCAGCTGAGAACCACAGGCTGAGCCACTGGAGCTGAGATGTACACGGAGTCACGTGCTTCCTGCCTCTGGTGACCCCTACCATTTTCTTCATCACTCAGTTATGGCTTCTCCAGAATTGAGTGTTGTGTGCAGAAGCACTCCAGTTCCTCTGCTACTCGCTGGCTGGTTCAGGTGGGGGCTACCCTCACTCCCTAGACTGTCTGCAGCAAGATCGAAGGTGACAAAGACTACCACTGGCTGGAATTTAGAAAGCTGGTACAGTCTCAGGCTATTACCTGGTCAAGTCATAAGCACTGGGAGCTGTAAGGGTATTGATGTAACATCTTCCATCAAGACCTCCCCAAAATCTTTTTTTGTTTGAAGACCAACCATAGCCATTTCTCTGGTTAAGGACCAACTTACGGAGGGGGGGGGGGCATGCCATTCTGGCCATTCAGCAAGGTGGACAACAAACATTTGAGAGTGTGTTTATATGTGGTAAGACATTGAAACTGTCTCGATAGGCTACTATACACAGCACCTCCATACTCTTCTGCAGAGCTGTAGAAGGCTTGGCCATCTTCATACAGGTTCATTAAACCTGGAGATGAGGAAAGAGAAATGCATTTGAAGGATAAACTAGAAGATGATCATATATGGCTGACAAGCCATGTTTTGCTTAGAGACTCCACTCCTTGTGACAGAAGCCATTTCACACTCATCGTCTGGCTGCTAGGGTGAGGTATCTACTGGTTTTCAAATCCAGATCTCCTAAAAAAAGTGTGGAGTTCTCTCATACATACAAAAGGGTTCCTGTTTACTCTATGAAGACCTAGCTATTTGCAGGATAACTGATGACTGGGAGGCCACACCTATTGCCTGACTTTTCAAACTTAAATATATATAATAGATTCGATCAAATTTATACCAGAGATGTACACAGAGTAGTGAAGATAGTTCTTTACTCGAGGCAAGTCACTTATATCTGAGTGAATTGGGCTAAGGGAGCTTATAACCTATTTTGCAAAGATTATTTATCTAGATGCCTTAATAAACTGACATTATTTTTGCATGCCACTTGCATACCTTTACTATAAAGAATGCAATGATAGGGCTGTCTCAGTAAAAGCATTTGATATACATAATCCCTTTTATTCTTCTCTCCTGAAAAGAAGCTATAACTTTATGGCCACATAACAGATTAGGGAATTGGAGCTCAAAAGAATGAAGTGTTCCAATTTACACAGCTATTTAGTATGTAAATCTAGGTTTGATGTTAATAATCAGGCATGTTCTACTGTATCACAAAGAAATGTTCACTGTGACTATGACCATTTAGCCATGTTTAGCTATGTTACTACACTGCCTTTTAGACTGTAAGCTTCATGAGGCCAGGGATATCTTATCCCCTCAGTGCCCAGCATAGTAACTAGTACCAAAAAGGTGTATTAATCTTTATTAAACTGATGAGTAAACAAACATTTTGTCCAGCCTATCAATCAATAAATTATATACTTTATAGTATTGTCAATAATTATGGCCACTCATATTTCTACAGCACTTTACCTTTCAAAGACTTTTTTTCTTATCTTTATAAAGTTTGCCTTCATAGGAAAAAGGGAAACTAAAAACCCAGAGACTGGGAATACACACTGGCTACCTAACCCCAGAATAAGACAATCAACTGTGAAGGAGACAAGCCTCAAAAAATTGCTTCTGCAGCCTGCCTTTCTGGACCGTGTGTGTCAGCTTCTCTGGACCAGGCCTGGTTGCTCTGTCACGTCCTTTGTCCCCAAAAGGATATTATTACTTGTCAACCATGTGTTCTGATCTTTTGTTTAGAAAATATGGTCACCATATGCATGTTATAAAACTTGAGTCCCTAGACTAACGTCACCCTCTGTGCAGGTACTGGCGAATTTTCTGCATGTGCTTCAGGAAAGTGCTGAGTCTAGCTTTTTCGCATTGATCAAGAACAGATACCTTGAGTCTAGTTAAATTAATAGCTTGGTTTTCCATAAAATGATGATTTTTGTGACTATTAGGAAAATGCATTTTTAAAAGCACATTTGAATTATTTTTCTAATGTAATCAACCTTTTTTTTTTAATTTGGTGTAAGCATTTTTTGATTTTCCTATAAATAAAAGGTTTATGATGATTCTAATAGGGACCCATGAAATTAATAAAATATGCTTTGATATTATGTTGGATTTGTTATTTTACACATTGCTCAAGTCAGATGGACCAAATCAAATGGACATATTTGATCAGCATGATTACCTGATTCCATGGATAGCCTGGGTCAATTTTGGAGACAGAATGTAGAAATCTCTGTGTGGAAAGTCAGAGCAGACACTGTTTCTGGTTTAGTCTCTAATACCAACTTATTCTGTGACTCTGGGCAAACTCCTTCTATTCTTTGGGTTCAGTGTTCTCTTCGTAAGTTGAGTGACCTGGTCTAGATCAGTGGTTCTCAGACTTTGTCCTGTGAACCCCCGAGTCCCTCAAGGCCTAAAGATCTGCTTTGGAAAAAACCCTCCCCATTCCTACTTCATCTAGAGCAGCCCAGCACATATCTGTTATTTCTATATACCAGTCCACTGCATAAAATATTGTTCGGAAAAAAAGTTCTATAACTTAACTAGTTTTATGGTCTTTTGGTGTCTGTATTTCCAGCTCACTTCATTAAAATGTCTCTGTGAGGTACAAGGGGATTTTTACCTGAGTGGAGAAGAGGTATAGGCATGTATATAAGAGGTGAATAGGATAAAAAGAATTTCAGTATAAACTACTTGAGAAAAGGAGGCAGTGGTTAAGAGTGTTGTCAGGGTGGGATAGAGTAATGAGGTAATCATCCAGCAATTTACAGACCTTTGGAAGGAGGATCAACACTGTCAAGGTAAAGTCTCAACCAGGGAGGTGTCTTTGGTCCTAAGTAGCAGTAGAAGAGAGATGCTGAGTCATTAGTCACAGAGCTGAAATGGACTTTAAAGTGCCTCAGATACAGAAGTATGGATTGAGAGCTAGCTGGTCCCCTCGAACATGAGCCAAGCTTTGATATGGTTATATGTATGTAAATATTGAGTAGGTCTAATAAGTACAGTCCTAGAAAACTGTAGGAAACTGAGAGCACTCCATCACTGGGACAATAAATCCTTGACTTCTCAAGTTGTCAGGTCCGTCCCTCCAAGGAAATTCTGGCCAAGATTGGCAGAACATTTGCATGATCAGACTCTCTATGTAGCAAAGCCCAGGATTAGCCTTGTTACATGCAGCCCATTAGTCAGTGGGCCTGGGGGTCATTCATGGCCCCCATTGCCCGCTGAATTGCTAGTTTACCATTATTCCTGACACATGGATTTATTCAAATTGGATTTCTTGTTACAGCGGACCACTGAGTAGATTTTCTTTTGCAGAAGTTCTATCCCAATTTAAGCCTGGACTCATCACACTCATTTGAACATCTAAAAGGTCCTTTGACATTTCCCTCAGAAAAGGTCGGTCCTTTGTTCTTCTCTATCCCATCAGTCTGTCCAGCTAAAGTCCCAGTATGCCTTGAGAAAAGTCTATCCATCTTATAACCATGAACACCTCGTGCTGAGATGCTCAGAAAACAGCAAGGTTTGAGCTGGACTCAATGCTCTGCTCAGTCTTGAATACTGTAAGCTAGAGAAGGGCCCTTTCATGGGGTAGGAGCAGGCGTGTGGAGGAGTCACTGAGGAGGCAGCTCTGGTTCAGCCCTGGCAGCTAGTCTATAACACCTGGTTTAATGGTTCCTGTAGCCTACGCAGCTGCTCTGACCTCTGAAGGCCACTGTGGCCAGAAGTGAATTTAATTTTCCCACATTTATTTCCTTTTCAGTCCTTGGCCCCGCATATTGTGAATCCATCATGCTCTCTCTTCATTAGTGTATCTCTAGTCTTGCCCTTGGTCGGTCTCTTTTCCAGGAACTTTTGATATCTTTCCAAGGACTAGAAGGCATTCCAGGAGCTTCAAGCTAATTCAGAGGCTATTTGGCCTCAAAAAGGTCCCTGTGTTCCCTGAAGAAGGGTCAGCCAGAATCCTGGCATGTTGGGGATAAGGCCACATTACCTTGCTCTCTTTTCTCTAAGATTCTGCTCCCTGAAATAAAGTTTCACCAGCAGAGCCCATGACAAGTTAGTTTATTTCTCCAGAATGTGCTGTAACAAATCTGTCTCCCCTAGGAGAGGTAGTGTGACCACCTCATTATACATTCTGACCTTCAGAGGCACAGACCACTCCCAGACCCATCCCCCATCCTGACCTTCTTCACTTTCTTTCCATCTCTGTGGTTCTGACAAGAGCTGAGTGGGAGGATGTCTGAGCATACACTGTCATTGCTGCATATAAAGTGTGTTTTGTCCTCTAATGGGAGATCCTTCAAAGTAGGGTTAACATCCCCTTTCTTATTTTCTCCTCCAGTTTGGCTAAGCTCAGTACTCAATACACATAGTTGCTTGAATTATGATAACACAAACCTGTGTGCTGCTGCAGAGTTTAAATAGCACCTTCCCAACTGTTATTTCATTTTGCCTTTCTCAATAGCCATGGAAACTAGGAAAGGTTGACCAGAAGACTAAACTCAGGTGGCAAGCTGAGATGTCTGTCTTTTCCTCTCTGTCTCCATGCAGTCTAGGACCTCTCCTTCTCCATGTGGCCTCTCCATTTGGTTTTTCTAAGTACGCTTCCCAAAAGGCACTGACAGTTCTTACATGGCAGCTCAGAGCTCCTGAAAGCGAGGAAATGACCATCTGGTGTTCTTAAAGGTTAGGCCTAGAACGGGCCAGCATAAGGTTGCATTCTACCTTTTAAAACCAGTCATAGACCAAACCAGATTCAATGTGGAAGGAGACGACACCAGGGTATGAATACTGGGAGATGAGGTGCATTGGGAGTCATTTTTGAAGACTCTACTGTAAGCTGTAATTAATTTCTTCAGTACAAGGTTCCTAGTGCTGTGTTACTCTCATAATTTCCTGGCTAATGAGAAGAACGGCCAGGTAGATCAGCAACATGATGCTGTCCCTTCCAGGCAATTCTGGAGTTTAGAGAAAAGAACTAATATTCCTCAAGAGAATTCTCTTAAATCAGAGTCCTGTTCTCAAGCCCTTCAGCTGATGGTAGTGATGATCCTGGGCATGTGTCTTAGGTTAGTTTTAATGAATAAGTAGGCCATCGTGCCCCTTATGGATGGCATATTTGAATGTACAGCCAGTGATGAAATAATGGCAAACAAGAATCTGCCTAGGCCTGTTTTTAAGGTCCTCAGGTTATCCCCCAAAGCCATGACTGTTATGATCATTAGAGATATATGGTATAGAAAAAGGATGAGAACATTTCAGTGAAGAGTCAAGCCTTGTTATCACTTAACAGCTAAGAGAACTATAGTCCCTGCTTCAGAATAGGAATTCAGTAAACATTGATTTTCTTGTGATCAGATAGTTTTGTGCATTAATGTAAACAACAACAAATATTTAGATATTCTTCACAGTGTGTCAGGTAATGTTCTATATAGTTACCAGGGATATTTTTACTTCATGGCTGGAGGACATAGGCAGTGAAGGAAAGGAGGAGTACAGGATTACTCATCTGTCTATTTGTAGCTTTGAGAAGCCAGAGAGATGGTGAAGTCATTCCCTGTTTCAAGGAATACAGCTGGGGAAGGCGGTTTCTCCCCTCTTGTAGAATTTCCTGGTTATTATAACACCATCTCTAAAGCACTGGAGCTTGTCCTTTGAACATTCTGCACTAGGAGCTTGCATTCTTAGTGCAGAAGTGAGTAAGTCAATCTTCACTGGTTAAGGCTCACATTACACAGAAACAAAAAGAAATCTCTGTTTTGGGAAGTCACTGAGATTTGGGGCTGTTACTATGGTCTCACCCAGTGAAATCTGACTAATACAGAAATTGGTACCAGAAGTGGGGTGTTACCCTAACTAAACAAAATAAAAAAAACAACACAAATTATGGGGCACTGCCTTTAGAATCAAATTGTTGGCAGGGAGGAAACTATTCTTGAAGCTGGCAACAACATGACTCATGTTAGGCAGTGGCTAAACCTTTGGTAAAATGATTTCCTGAGATGATTTGGAAGACAGATGATTTTTCCAATGGATCTGTGGCTTTAGGTGAAGAGTTTGGCAAACATCATGAGACCCATTGTGGCTTGCTTGTTGTTAGCTGCATGAGACAAGATACAATAAGAAAGAGATGAGTTCAGAAGTAATTGTGCAGTTTTCAAGCAGTAATAAAAGGGAAAAGAGAGAATCCAGAACTTTCAGGACTTGTAAGATGTAACTAATTCTCATATTCGACCTATGAAGGTTAAACTGAGATATGTGTTGAGCAACAAAAACTCATCTCATGTATTGAAGGTAGTTTTCAACTCTCTTTTTATCTTCTTTAAACTAGAACAGTTAGTTCCTCAGTCATTTTATTTTCTTTCTTTCATGATCTTGACACTTACTTTTTTTTTTTTTCCGAAAGAGAGAGGGACAGTCAGAGACAGATAGACAAGAAGGAAAAGAGATGAGAAGCATCAACTTGTTATTGTGACACTTTAGTTGTTCATTGATTGCTTTCTCATATGTGTCTTGACCGGAGGGCTCCAGTTGAACCAGTGACTCTTTGCTCAAGCCAGCAACCTTGGGCTTCAAGCCAGCGACCTTTGGGCTCAATCCAGTGAGCATGGGGTCACGTCTATGATCCCACGCTCAAGCTGGCAACCTCAAGGTTTCAAACCTGGGTTTTCAACTTTCCAGATAAACGCCTTATCCACTGTGCAATGGCCTGGTCAGGCATGATCTTGACACTCCTAAAGAGTACTGGTCAGTTTTGTTCACCATTCTTCAATTTAGGTGTGAATTTTTCTTTTGTGATTGAATTCAAACTATGCATTTTGGCATGAACAATAGAAAAGTAAAACAATATCCTTATCATTATTACATCAGGATATAGATTTGTCCCATAGTTAAAGACGTTGATTTATCACTTGGCGAAGGTGGTAGCTCCAGGCTCCTTCCTGTAAAGTAACTCCTTTTCCCTTTGAAATGAATAACTATTTTGTTAAAAGATTCTCTAAGACAAGGTCAATATCTTGTTTCTCATCAAATTTCACCTGTTAATGAGCATATATTGATCATTAATTCTTGCTTGAATCACTTATTACTATGATTGTCAAGTAGTAAATTTCTAATTTTATGATTCTTCATTTATTAGTTAAAATTCTACTGTAAAGAAGAACTTGCCATTCTGTTCCATTTTTTTTACTTAATTATATCAATCAACATCTTTTCTCTACACATTATTTTTACAAACTAGAAATTGTGCCATGTGGTAATTAATTAAATTATTAATTAATTTAGTATGAATTCATGGATTCTTGTTTTATTTGATGGGTTGTAACCCATTAATATTATTTACTCAGGTTCTCAAACTATGCTAAATTTGGCCAGTGGGAGTTGCTTCAAGCTTATTTTTAAGTCTTTTTGACACCCTCTATCATTTTCTGAGCCCTTTCATACTATTTGGGACAAAATGATATTCTAAGTACTGTATATCTTATACATTCCAATTTTCAGATTCCTGATTCCTTTAAGTGGGGAATAGTATTTAGAAACCAAGATCTGCATGCTAGATGTTCTTATTGCTGCACAAGATGTCATTTTCACAGTTAATACTTAACATAACATTTTTGGTGTTTCTCTTTGCATTTTTTCCTATATGTTGTTTTTACAAACTTTGAAATTGAACCATGTGGAAATCTGTATTTTCAATTTTTCACTTAACAGTATAACATGAATATTTTCTGTTTTTCTTTTCTAAGCAAGTTTTTAGATGGTTAAATAATTTTCAAAAGTGGATAATACCAAAAATTACCATTACATTTGGCATTCTTGAGAGTTACTTTTTAAACTCTCAATAAGGAATAATGCAATTTGTTTTAAAGATGCTTTCACAAGGAGTCTCAATTTTAATTCTCACAATAATCCTCTGAGCGAGGTATTTGATGCCCTTCTACAGGGGAAATTCCTAGGGCTGTGTGGCTCAGGGATATTTCATGATCCTAGCTCAGTGGAGCCAGGATGGAGCTCAGGTCCTCTGGTTGACTAAAGTTGGTCACCTGCTTACGTGCATGCATTTGTCTTTCTGACTTTAAACTACGTGATAGCAAAGACAATGTTTTAATGTGCATTGTGTCCCCACAATTCCAGCACAACACAGATACTCAAAAGAAGTTTATAACTTGGTTCAGAAAAGCTTGAAAAGTCTATAACTCAGGCAAATTCTAGAGAATCCTTTCTATGGGGTGTTAGCTATGAAAGCACGTCTCCCTCTTTTCAGACCTTGGTGACCACATGTCTTAGTTGGTTGCAATTCTTTGCTGGGATGTCATTAGCAGGGGAGGGAGAAAAGAGCAGTCTGTATGGGGAAGGGTAAACTCCATAAATTTTCCAGCAGCATTTTCTATCTTAGCAACAAAACAAGCCATCCCACACTGCCTTTAACTGGGACACAGACTGAGGACATGGTGATAAACTACCCCATGGATGGGATCCTTATCTGCCACAGATTCCCGGTCCAGAGACCGCATGGGGACAGATGTGTAATTAATGATATTGTTCCAATTAGGACCTGGTTCAGCTGAAAATTAAAAGCACAAAATCAAAATCACTCCATCCTTAGCGACTTCCTTATAGACTTCCGGACCAAGAGGCTTTTTGATGTTGATTGTCTCCTTGCAGCTTTCAGTTGAAGACGAACCAAATTGCACCCGTGTTAATTATCCCTCTCCTGAGATTGCAAATTCCTAGTTAATAGGGGAATCAGTCTAAACTATTTACTGAGTTTCCAAGGTGGCAGCTCTGTGCTGGGAACCTGGGCCAGTACGGATCTCACCTGCCAAGTGGCCACCAGCATGACTATTTCCTCCTGAGTCCATTTACCAGGCAAATGAAGCACTTTAGGACTTTGAAGAAAGCGTGGGAGTGATAGGTGCTCCTGCAGGAAAAGAGAAACCATCTCCTCCTCTGGCTCCCTTAACTCAATTTATGGCCTCGCCATCTTCCTGGCTTCTTTCACCTAACTCTTCCATACATACCCCCAATACTGAAGCACTCAGCGAGACCTGTTACTTGTGCTGTTTAAGTGTTTCTCCTATTGTGTCTCACCTGTCCTCACTATCATTGCATTTAGTTTACTCAGTCCCCAGCATCATTCAGGTGACAAGAAGTAGGATGGGTACCTGAACTCAGAATCTAGGTGCCAAGACTCATACCTTTTGCAGTCGGGTCTTGTGTTTTAATTCACTAGTCTAGTTATAGCAAAACATTAGAAGGATTTAAAATTGTATGAAAAATACTGAGCCAAAATTTTATTTATTTACTTGTTTATTTATTTATTTATATTTGTAGTGAGAGGAGGTGAGGCAGAGAGACAGACTCCCACATGTGCCCTGATGGGGATCCACCCAGCAAGCCCACCAGGGGGCAGTGCTCTGCCAGTCTGGAGCCGTTGCTCTGTTGCAATCGGAACCATATTTTAGCACTTGAGGCAGTGGCCCATGGAGCCATCCTCAGCGCCCCAGGCCAACTGACTCAAGCCAATCAAGGCATGATAGCAGGAGGGAAAGAGAGAGAGAGAGAAGGGTTAGGGTACAGAAGTACAGAAGTAGATGGGCGCTTTTCCTGTGTGCCCTGACTGGGGATCGAACCTTGGACATCCACATGCTGGGCCAACGCTCTACCACTGAGATAACCAGCCAGGACCAAAAATTTCTTATAAACCATGTTCCAGTTGGGAAGGCTTAAGAAACAACTCCTTTCCTCCTAATAATGGTTAAGATCATATTGCTATTGTTGGTCAATTTTCTATAGCATGCTATACCAAAGTAAGAAAGGGATTGTGCTGGTTCTTCTCTCCTGGCCCCTCTGGACCTTTCACCTGTCACCATCCAGCTCTGTGCCCTAGGAGGCTGACTTCTCTGGATGGCTTTGCTCACCCTCCCTTGCCTTCTGGCTGTGGTTGGGTTTGGTCAATGGAGAGCACTAGCAGGAGAATGGAACGTGAACCCGGCTCCTTCTCTGCTCAGTACTGTGGATGGTAATATCCCTTTCTGAAGGCTACGGCTCCTGCCAGGGGACCCTCTTTCCCAGCTTTTACTCTCTCTTTTGTCTCCACCAACTACACTTCACATTTGCCCTTTTAGGCCAAAGGGTGACCATGGCTCCCACTGTTGCTAGTCCTGGGGTTCTGTACCATCCCCTGTTGGTTTTCTTTAATCCTTCCTACACCTTTGTAAATAGTCCCTCCACTAAATTTCCCTTTCTTGCCCATTGAGTGTGCCATCTTCTTCTTGCCTTGCCCATAATTGATTTAGAGGTTTGAGTAACTCAGATATAGTCATAAGCAGTAGAGACACATGGACAAGGACCATTTGTGGGATGCTTGATTCTGAGCCCTTAATATGAGGGTTGAGAGTTTCTGTTGATGGTAATACTAGACGCAAGCTTTTATTATACTCTTAGAATGTGCCAGGCATTGTTCTAACCTTTTAATATGAATGAACTCATTTTATCCTCACCACAATCTTAGAAAGTGGGTACTTTTTTTTTTAATCACAATTTTCTAGATGAGAACCCGAGAAACCAAAAAGTTAAGAATCCTGCTTAAGCCTGGCCAGGTGGTGGTGCAGTGGATGGAGCATTGGACTGGAACATGGAGGACACAAGTTCAAAACCCCAAGGTCGCTGGCTTGAGCGTGGGTTTATCCCACTTGAGCATGGGCTCACCAGCTTGTGCGCAGGGTTGTTGCTGGCTTGAGCGTGGGATCTTAGACATGACTCCATGGTCGCTGGCTTGAGTAAAGGTCACTTGCTCTGCTGTAGCCCCTCCCATCAAAACACATATGAGAAGGCAATCAGTGAACAACTAAGGAGACTAAGGAGCCGCAATGAAGAATTGATGCTTCTCCCTTCCTGCCTGTCTGTCCCTCTCTCTGTCTCTGTCACACACACACACACACACACACACACACACACACACACACTCCTGCTTAAGGTCCTGCACTTTAGTGTGTCAATCAAAACCAAGCAGTCTGGATCCAGGGTTCTTAATTTCTATATTAGACTTCTCCAAACGAATAGAATGTCAGTGTCAATGGACACATAAAGGGAATCATTGGAACCTAACTTTTGAAGAAAAAAAATCTATGTTTGAAAACTATTTTTAACTTTGGGATCTCTAACATAACACCCAGTAGTGCCATTTTTAGAAACCTGTAATTTATTTAGGCAGACAGAAAGGGATATTGTTCCTAGGTCTGAATGTCAAACACCACTTAGGCAGTACAATGCTGTGAAAAGGACTCAGAAAACATGAGTCTCACCATTCATTAGCTGGATGACCTTGAGCGAGTCTCCTATTTTCTTGGAAACTTGCTTCTCCGTCTCAACTTCTCTAGGTCTCTAGTCCAGACCCTCATCTTATAAACACGGTCCCTATGTCATCATCCTCAACATGGCCACCACTATCCCTACATCCACATCAACAAGTACTCTCTCTTTTTTTTTTTTTTAACTGGTTTTGGCATGTAATGCCCAGGCATGTGTGTTATTTATATTTCAAACAAGGAAACCTTCTGCTTTGGCTTAAATGCTCACAGGGATTAGGACCTTTTTATCTCCTCTGTACATAGCTAGAGCACCTGTAGAAAGTTCAGGTAGAGATTGTGTTATAGTCATTATAGTTGAAGAAGAGTTTTTAAATAGTGGTGAAGGTTGAGGAGGTGGGAAGTGACAGGTTGAAACCAGAAAGGATGCTTTAGGATGAAGTCTCCAGGAGGTCCCCCTGGAATGAGCTCACTCGGAACTTCTTCCTCCTTTACCCTTCTGTATCTTCTTTCACGCCAGGCAATCTGTCTATAAAGACCTCATCTCTCGAGAGTAACCTTCAAGGAAGATGAAACCTCTCAGGCCCTATGAAATCAACCAGAGGTAGTGTTTGTCCCTCTTTCCGGAATTCTGTGTTGCTCTGTTCAGACATTGTTCATGGCACCTATGTTGTGCTGTGCACTGTCATTTTTTGTGTACACACACTAAGTCTGCCCACAGAATTTTCTGTGTCTTATTTAGGTCTGGTGAGTATGAGTGCATAAAACTGGCCTTATCAGCTTTGCTGGAGAAATGGGGTAAGTTGTCTACAAAGCCCATTTCTGATGCTTACAGAGCATGCACGCACACAATCACACACCATCTGCCCATTCATACAAACAAACCTGGCATTTAAAATACAAGGGGTGGCATGAGAAATTAGTCTCAATTCTCAGCCCTGAGAGATTCTGGTAGATGTCTTGGAAAGAATAAAAACAGGGCTACACTTTTACTCATAACCTCATATGTGACACTTTAATCTTACCAGTATTAGCTCCCAGCCCACGAGTCATGCCATCCAGTGTCAAAGGTGGCAGCCACTTCCAAAAAGATTCTGTTGTCTCAAATTCTAATGACTGGTTTCACACACCCATTCTTGATTGCCAGCCATCATAAGGGTGCCCACTCACCTCCATGGTTTGACTGAACATTGGATAAGTGGCCAGACACTTTTTGAATGGCAATTCTTCCTACTCTAGAGAAATAGAAAGTGAATGTAAGCAGAGAGAACTTTGGAATTGTTAGGAGTCTGGGACTAGGAAGTCGTATTTTGCCTCATCCTCAGATACCAGCCTCGGAGTTATTTTATCTTTTTTGGCTGCATTCTGGGGAACAGCAGCCAGCACCTGACATCTTTGTAACTGTGAGAAAAAAAAAAAAAAAGGTGGAATGTTTGTGCAAATCTGGGTAGTACACCCAGCCACACCTGGAAACCTATCTGTACTTGATAAGGACAGAATTTTTGGTTAGAAGCGATTAATCTTCTCTTGTTTAAGTAATTTTTTTTTCTCTTGTGGAAGACCCATAAAGAGGATTAGTTAATTTGCACTTCTTAGAGGGAGAGACTAGTTCAGAGACAAGGGCTGGGACCCACCCTTGGTAGTGTTAGGAGGGGCAGCTCCGCTCTGGGCAAGAGGTGACCAGACACAGTGGACGGGGTCACGTGCCAGGTTGGTACAGACAGAGCTGGGTTTCGAGGACTGAATGCAGCCTCTCGGGAGACGGGGAGCATGGCATCCAGCTTCAGAGGCAAGCGCTGGGAAAGGGGGGGGGGGGCTTGAGCAAGTTTATCTGGCTGTCATTGTGCACTAGTTTGTGCAAGTATTGAATTAGGCTCAGTTTCCCCACCGGAATGTCAGCACCAGGACGGCAGGACCTATTTGATTTAGCTTCTCTTTGTGTCCCAGAACCTAGCACATGTCTGGGACACAGTAAACCCACATGTCTACTCACGTCCTGCCTCTTAGTAAAGTTCTTACCTCAAAATCTGTTCAGCCCTCAACATGTCTTAGTGGCCTCTCGTACTCTGCCAGAGCCTGGCTTCCTCTCCTTGCTTGGTCCATGGGGACTGAAACCCACAGGGATCTGACTTGACCTTGTCCAGTCTAATACTGGCAGTGGGGAAGGGCACAGCACGTGCACGTGCTGATTGCATCCTGGGAGTCAGTATCAGGTCTCTCTGGGAGGTGATGGATGGGAGCACCAGCCCCTCCTCTTGAAATCTCTTTATCTGCATCAGATTTCTTTCTGAAGGCTGCAAATGCTTGAACGGGGTGGGTGTGGTATAGGACTGCACTTGCCAAGCCGGCCTCTCCCTTCCCTCGGGCCCTCAGGTGCAGGATCAGAGGATCTGACAGTAGTCTATCAGGCGGCTTTGTGCCTTTAAAAGGGGAGTTGGGTGGCACATACACGGATCTCTGAAAGGCAGGAATCTGCAAGTTATGCACAGCTCTAGATGAATTGTCATCCTCCAGGACTGTCCTCCTGCATGCTGAGTGATGACTAGCGGCTCCCTTCCTGCCCGGTCAAGGCCACTGACATGAAACAGGAAGTCCCAACCCCGAGACTCAGCTGGTGAAAGGTGGCACTTTTGTAATTTTACAAACAGCCTCAGCCTTCCCACTTAAGTCTTTGTGATCAGAAAAGAGGATTCTGGCCACTTGTGACTTCAAATTGAAATAATAATAATAATAATAATAATAATAATAGGGATTATAGCTAACATTTATAGAGAGCTCATGCTCTGTGCCAAGCATTGAGTTAATGATTATTAACTCATTTCTTTCAACTTGGGGAGGAGCACTATTATTAAGCCTGTTTTCAGGGGAGGAAAGAGGCTCGGATCACAACTTGCCCACAGCCACACAGCTACTAATTAACAGAACCAGGGTTTGAACCCCGGGAGGCAGTGCCAGGCCCACACAGTGAAGCTGCCCTACTCTGTCCCTTCTATGCGTCTTTCTGGACTGGTACTTCGTCTCTCCTCATAGCTACAGAAGTCATATTTTGGAGTGTGTTGGCGTCTCATCGTGTGGCTGGTCCCTCTTAGCGGTCTGATCTCAGCATAAATGTGACTTCCTCAGATTTGTTTGCTGTAACAAATTTATTCTCTCACAGTTTTGGAGGCCACACACCCTGAAGAGGGAGAATGTGTCCCATGCCTCTCTCCCAGCTTCTAACGGCTGTGGCAATCCTTGGCATTACTTGCCTTGTAGACATATCACTCCAGTCTCTGCCTCCTTCCTCCCTGGCCTGCCTCCTCTGTGTGTCGACATTTCCTCTCCTGTCTGACTCAGGTCTCCTTCGGCCTTTCTCTTATAAGAACATATGTCATTGGATTTAAGGCTCACCTGAATCATCCAGGATAATCTCATGTCAACATTCTTAAATGATCACATCTGCAAAGACTCTTCTTCCGAATAAGGTCCGGGGTATTGGGATGTGGGTACATCTTTTGTCGGGGCCACGGTTCAACCTCCTATCATCCAATCATCCCGAGTGGATCCCACTGTCTCCACGTTCTCACTACCCCGTTTTCTTTCCTGCATAACATTTTCATGATCTAGAGTCTTCCTGTTTCTTTATATGTTTTCCACTAGGGAGGTCTCAACCTGGGCATTCTGGCGTTCTGAGCAGGGAAGATCTTCACTACGCAGAAAGGAGTCTCTCATTGCAGTGCAGTTAGCATTCACATTCCTGAAGGCCAGAAGTGAGAAGGAGAGTCCTTATGACCACTACACTTGCCCATGCCTCCCACTGATACCCAATGTCCCCACCTGGAAGGCAGTAGCAATCAGGGTCAGAACCACTAGCTTATGTGTTTATCATCTGTCCCTTTTTGCAGGAACAAAAGCTCCATGAGGTCAGGGACCTTATCTGTCTTGTTCACTGCTGTATTCCTGAGACTCCAACAACGTCCGGAGCCAAGCAGGCACTCAGTCCATATTCTCTGACTGCACACAGGAGATGGGGAAAAGTTTCCCTTCAGGCTGTCGTACCCCAAGAAGTCAAAGTCAGATGACAGGCCTCAATAACAATGAAAAATAACCAGGAAAGTTTCTAGTTTCACCCTGGCTTCTCCCAGTCCCCTGTCCCCTGCCCGTCCTTCCTCTCCTTGACAGAGTTATGTGGGTGGGGACTCAGAGCCATTCCTTCACACTTATCCTGGTCTCCGCCATGTGGTGTCTTTCCTGTTTACCTGAAGTACTCTCTTGTCACCCCATGGGCCTTCTTCCAGGTCACTGACCCAGAACTAGGAAGCGAGCGTCTGGCCCATGTCCCCTGATCCTGCCATCTGGCTGAGCTGCTGCTCTCCACCCCAGCTGTAAGTACTCTGCCTCCACGGTCCTCAGAAACCTCGTCTGTAAATCAGGAATGACACTTGGTGGACTCAGCAGCAATGCTAGCCCCTGGCAGGTAACAGTTACACCATAAATGCTTATCTTCTACGGCTTTTACAAGGAAAAGACAGAGTGCAAGGGTCTCCGGGAAGCTCTCACCTCTGTCTGGACCACAGAGTCACCCCCGGCTTGCGGTGGAGGAAGTGGTGGTGGGGAGGGTGGAGGGATGTAGGCAAGGCCTACAGGTACAGATACAGGTACAGATGAGGAAGGCAGGGTTTCCCAGTGGTTAGATAGAAGGGCTTTAGAGTTCGTAATCACAGATGTGACCTTGAGCAAGGTATCTGTAAGACAGAGAAAATAAATAACTCGCCCAAGGTCATACAGCGGGGCATGACAGAGCTGGGAATTGCACCCTGCAATGGCAGGCATTTTCTAGCACTCATTCTGCCTTCCTTACAGTCAGTCTCTCAGGGACGATTGCTGCTGCGGGCTCCGGGGCTGAAAAGCAGCCAAGAGTGGTCTTGCTCTGCCCCATGTGAGACTGCTTGAAGGAAAGTTCCGGGTTTCTTGATACATTAGGAAGCAGAGGCACAGATGATAATAATCAATATGCACTCCCTAGGCTGTATGGGAATTTGGCTATGATAATCAGTAACACACACACACACACACACACACACACACACACACACACCATACCGACCCCATCCCAGCTTGCACCAGCTTGGGAACGGAGCAAGGGCCTGGACAACCACTTACAAATCACCCAGGCTGAGGCAGACTGCAATGGGCAGGCAATCGAGAGGTGATTGTGCAGGGATCATCGCCTCCATTTAGGTGTCAATTGTGTAATTTCCAGCTGTTCCTCAGCTCAACAGCTGGAGTTCAATATGCTCAGGGCTTAGCAGTAGGACCCCAGCCAGGAAGCTCCATATTAAGCTGGCTTCCAGGATCTAGGAAAAGCAGCTCCTCTTGCAGAAAACCACAGAGGACAGGCCCCTTCTTTTTCCATCTGCTTAAGCAATGGTGGGTCTTTGAGAACAATATTGGTGCTGCCTGTATACACTGGCTTGAAGCAAACTGGAGCTAGGGAGAGAATGATATCCTATCACACACGAACAGTGTGCCTATACCTTTACAAAGACTGTTCCGTTCTGTCCAGTCCCATGGTGTGGTCCTAGTAGTAGCATTCCCGTTTCACACAGAAGCCAGAGCCATTTGACCCAGAACCTGAGCTAGGTATCTCCTACTCTTCGGAATCAGTCTCCAGACAGGGCTCTGCTATACTTGGGATGGTGCTGTCAGCTGCATCAGATTCTGACAATTAGAGGTTGGGTCTAAAGTGCACCTGCTCCAGGAAAGGAAGAAAGAGCCCCTGAAGCAGAGATCTCAGAGGGATGGTGGGAGCGCTGGGCTGCGCCTCGAGTGGAAGCCAGGTGTAGACAGAAGGAAAAGGCTACTTAGAACACCAGGCACTCATCTTTGCTTATGCTGTCGGCATCATAAGAGTAATCTGGAGGTGGAGATACTGTAGTTATATTTATTTTTCATCCAACCTTTGATTCTTATTTCCCATTTTCTGTTCCTTCTGCAAAACCAAAGTGTGACCTCTCCATCATTTCTCTCTCTCTCACACGCATCACCTAATTATCTTGTCTGGCAATAACAAATAACCATGCCACACCATGTGGCATGAGTCCATGCCAAGCCTTACTAATTAATCACAACATTTTTTCCCAGAAATCCCTGGAACTGCTCTAGATTTCTTCTTAAGCAGAACTCTAGAAATTTACCTGTAATTGTTGTTGGCTCATGAGCTGAAACAGAATTGAATGACTAGGTTATTCACTCACTTGTTTATTCATTAAATATTTGTGGAGTACTTACTCTGTGGCGGGTACTGTTTTAAGCATGGGGCACTCTGCCGTGAACAGAAATATAATCTTGAAATGTATATTCAAGTGATGTAGACCAATCACCTCCAGTTAAAGATGGTTTAAAAAGTGCCCAGAGAGCAAATGGGCTTGACCTTGGATTCCCAACGGGCTGATGTTGCAGAATTTGGGATTATGGACCATTTGTAAGTGTTGGAAGTGATGGATTGGCCCTTCAACTTGTCATACCTGCCCAAAAGAGCTTCTGGGTTATTGGCTCTGGAAAGGCGAATCTGTCTGGTGACCAGAACCAGTAATAAGAGCATCTAGGCTGGAGAGTCTTGATCCCGCAGAGGACTCTGACACTAATCTGGTGTGCCCTGCAGCTCTTTGGGCCTCATTTCACATTACCTCATTGTAATTGTCATTGAACTTCCACCATGCGACTAGCGCTGGGCTAGGCATTTGGGACAAAGCCAAAAGGATTCTCTCATAGTAAAAAGAGATGGTGGGTTGGTGAAACAGATACTTTCTAATCTCATGTTTCTTATTTGTAAAAGAGGATTAGACTAGTTGATCCCTAAGGCCATCTTTACCTCTAATATTCTATAGCACTTGGGAAGCCATTTCAGGAACATGATTCCTGACTCTGGTCAGGGAACCAGTTCGTTCTGTCTCCTGGCCTTTCATCGATGTTGTTGAATCAGAAGGCTCGGTGGTCAGGGATTGCTTACCCGAGGTAAATCCCATTGTCATGTCCTCTCTCTCACAACATTGCTCAGTGTTAAGCACTGCAGCATTTGCTCAATTTTGGCTCATTCCTTGAATCATTATCTCCTTCTGGCCCATCCAGAAGCCTATGCCTTCTGGTTTCTTATTAGATGAAGGAAAGCAGAGACAGGTACTCTCCTTGTCCTTTCCCCGAGTCCCAATCATCTGTAGGCTAGCTGCTGCAAATGCTATTCTTTCCAAAGTCATTCCAGAAAGAGTGGCTCAAACAGGGGACATTTTCAGTGGTGGGACAGGGTGGCAGATTGTGTACAGAGCCAGACTTTAAGCAATCTTATTCAAGAAAATAATAATAATTTTTAAAAAGCCACTTAATGTCTCTAGGACCAAGTTGGAAGGAAGAAAAATAAGAATAACACTGTGTACATGTGTATGTTTAGAAGGTGTGTTTAGTGTGTTTAAAGGACAATGCAGAGGGTAAGCACCATGAATGGATGAGCTTATAAATTATGATGCTCAGGCCAGAACAGAGAATAGAGTCTATATTGAGCTATCCTCAGATGGTAGGGAAAAGGCATTGAAGATTTTCCACTGAAAAATTTAATTGGTTGGATTTGCAAGGTTCTCTTAGAGCTAGACCATACCTCTAAGCATCGTGCCTAAAACTTAGAGCAGTGTGCATGTTAAGGTAGTAGGGGGACCCAAAAGATTAAAAGCCCTTCTAGAGTCATGGGTTAGTCCATTATATTGTGCCAAAACATATCTCTATATTAAAATAATAGCATATAAAAATATATGCGTATGCATGTGTGTGCATACATGTATATGATATGTGTGTGTATATATATACATGTATATGATGTATATAGGTGTAGGAAAAGGTAGGTTTATAGTTGTGAATATGCAAAACACAGAGTTTATTCTTGCATTATTATTTATTATTATTTTACATCTGAACAGCTGTAAACCTACTTTTTGCCACACCCTGTATATACTTTTTAACTTCATCCACAATCACATGAATACAGAGTCTATGTCTTCATCAGTCCTGTCTCACGTAATAGTTCAGCACAGTTTCTGCCGCTTAGTTAGGGCTCACTACTCACTAAATATTTATTTATTTTTTTTCCGAAGTTAGAAGCAGGGAGGCAGTCAGATAGACTCCCGCATGCACCCAACCAGAATCCACCCGGTATGCCCACCAGGGGGTAATGCTCTGCCCATTTGGGGTGTTGCTCCATTGTGGCTGGAGCCATGCTAGCACCTAAGGTGGAGGCCAAGGAGCCATCCTCAGCACCTGGGCCAACTTGCTCCAATAGAGCGTTGGCTGTGGGAGGGGAAGAGAGAAACAGAGAGAAAGAAGAAGGTAAGGGTGGAGAAGCAGATGGGCGCTTCTCCTGTGTGCCCTGACCGGGAATCAAACCTGGGACTTCCACACACTGCGTCGGCACTCTACCGCTAAGCCAACTGGCCAGGGCCTAAATATTTCTTGAATAAATGAAGCTGGGACAAATTAGTTTTTTTCTGTAGTACAACAATTTTTTCTGTCCTCAGGGAGCCACCTACTTGAAAATTGTACAAATGATGCATTTATACTCTTGTCCATGCTCCAAATGATGTCTTTATTTCCCTTAGCTAAAGGCCCTTTAATACACACAGAATGCCAGGGCCCACTGCTGTGTTTGTGTGAGAGAACAAGGACAATAACTGATCATTGCAAAACTCAGAAATGATTCTAACCTGTGGCTTCTGGGGGCAAAAACTATTTTCTGTATAACAGGGTGCATTGTGAAATAATAACATTAATAGTGGTGTTATTAATAATAATGATGTCTGATCTATCCTTAGAGGTTACCACTAGGCAGGAACTCTGTTAAACATTCTTCATGTATAAAAATGCTCCTTTTATTGTTAAAAGTATTTACAAATATTACTGAGCCAAGCACTGTGCTCAATACTTTACATATTTATCTACCTTCACACCTCTATTAAATTATTATTATTATTTACCTTGTGCCAAAGGTGAAATTGAGGCTCCAAAAGGAGTGAGGAACTCACCCAGAGGTACTCAGTGAACGGCAGAGGCAGCATTGGACCCCAAGAAAGCTGTCTGCAAGGCCCGTGGGCCCTCTAGTACGGAACGCTAGATCAAGGAAGTAGGGAGAAGCATGGAGAGGTACAAGGCAGAGCCTTTGGTGGGGAACCACCATAGTGGTCACCTCCCACTATGACAATACAAGTACAGGTCATGCGAGCCTGGCATCCAAGTGAGAGTGCGTGGCCAGTAAAAAACTAGACAGCCACGGCCTCCTTCCTGCTCCCTGCGAAGCAGCCATTATGACTAATGTAATGGTGTAAAATGTCTCAATTTCGCTTCTTCCTTAGTGACATGCAGATATTTCTAAACCAGTTTTGATGGGGATTCATTTTCAGTGGCTATAGAAAGACTCCTATCAGACTTATGCCTCTGTTAATCTCACATGTTGATCCTCACGGCAGAAGTTACCATGATAGACCAACAAATAATGAAGTTGATAATAGTCAAGTGGCAAAAACCTCAAACTTTTTAATACTCTAAGCTTTCTGTCTGAAAGATGTCATTTCTTTCAACAGCTTAAAGTTTCTTCAAGGCAGAAAACCATTGAAGCTGCAATGTAGCTGAACATCTGTCTTATCATGTGGGCAGATATTGGGATTAAATTAACTAGAAATGAATAGAATGATGTATGACAGGGTGCAGATGTCCCAGGCACAGTGTGATAATTTCATTGCAAAACTATGTAATGAATTCCATACATTATGGAAGTACAAATGTACCACTTTAGGTAATTGTGATGAAAAGGTATAATGTGCAATGCATAAACAGAGTGGGAGCCTGGGGCAATTCTCCTCTGCTATTTCTCTTTAGTCATTTCAGAATGACTTTATTTGGTTTAATGTAAGCCTATTATTATTATTAGAGCCTTAGTTTTTTTGGTTACTCCCTTCAGCATTTCTTGCTTGGTTGGTATAAGAAATATTTGGAGTAGAGGCATAGAATTTGGGCAGGTCAGAGCTTTGGTCTCCTGGGAAGTGATGGCTGGAGACAGCATTTACAAAAATACTCTGTTGTGAGAATTTCAGAGCAGAAGCTCTCTCTTATTCTTTCCTCTCTCTCTCTCTGCTACTCTCTCTCCCTTCTTCTCTCCTTTCTTTCTGATGAGCTGAAAGATTGTTTCAGCATTTCTTGCTATCCTGTGTGTGGGAATCGATGTGGGTTTAAAGCCAGAAGACCAGGTTTCTTATCCTGACACTGCTCTTGACTGCTGTGTGACCTTGGGCAAGTCACTCCACCTCTCTGAGCTGCTATCATCTCATTTGTAACATGCTGATAATAACACTGTTGCCAGGTATAAATGAGAGGGGTAGAATATACACACTTAACCATAGACTGTCTTGCTTACTGCCTTATATCCAGTGTTTAGAGAAATGATCAGACAGTACAGCTAACTAATACATTTTTTAAAAAAATGAATGTCAGTGATTTGTGTGAAAGTACCTAGCACAATACCTACTACATATGAGACATTTAATTACCATCTCTTGAATTTCAGCTGGTTTGAAGACATTTCCCTGTACAGACCTTTAAATTGGGTTTTGGTAGTACATTCACTGAACTGTCCGTTATATAATCAACGCCCCTGGTCAAGCACCGTTCCAGCGGAAGCCCAGAGAAGGGTTGAGGATCTCCCAGTCTCACACCGGACAGTAGAGAAAGGGACAGAACCCCCTTCCTGACCAGCAGCCTCCTGTGTGCCTGCTCCGCCATGCTGCCTCCCTGGTGGGAACAGTGGAGCCACGGTCAGGGCTGGCATGCCACAGAAGGCCTTTCTGCTCGAGGAGAAGCCCACCTTCGCTAGCATGTCTTTGAATCAAGGAGCGAGCGGCAGGTTTCATTTTGCAACAAACAGTTGTCCTATGGTCCTACTTCCCTGGGGTGGGGGGTGGTGAGATGCCCTTGGTCACAGCTGGGGCCAGTCCCGGCCTTGTTTTTCTCTCCATCCTGTTGCTCTGTTCACAGAGCCCTACTCTTCCCTTTAAGTCTCCTCTCCACCAATTATTTGCCTCATGTGACATCAGTGGAAAATATGAGGAGATGGCAGCAGAGGCGAAACCCTAGCCTTCCCCGGGAGGCCAGAGGAGCCTGTTTTTAATGCTCCAATTGGTCCCTGTTTTCCCCAGCTCGTTTGTGCCATGTAATGCTTTAGGCACAGTGAATCAGGATGCCTGGGGTGATTCGAGGCCACCAGGGGCCTGGGTCTTCCTGCCCACTGGACAGATGCTTTGCTGTTTGGCCTCCTGTCTTAGCTGGGAACACCCTGAAATCAGCCCCAAGGAGGGCTCACCCGGTGGAAAATTTACATGGTAGGGCTTTCTTCTTCCCCCAAAAGAAAGTTGCTGCATTAGAAGCTGTGGGTTTGGGGTTTGTCACCACATAGCTTCCTTTCCCTGCTCCAATCTTCCCACCCGTTGACTCTCCCCACAAACTTCAGGGCTGTCTGCAGGGTCTGGATTTTACACCAGATTTGGCTGCCTTGAAAGGAACATTATTTGAAATAGAGACTTGAGCAAGGTGCTAATCTTCCGTTGCTTACCCAAAAATGTTGACATCCCACACTCCCAAGTGCTAGCTCAGCTCTTTGGTGATCAAACTGCAAGAGGGACAAGCCGTGTGTCTAGCTGGGAACACAATCCCTTTCTGAGCCCCCAGCCTCTCTTACCTGGCCTTACCAGACTCACATGGTAGAGGTGGTGGGTGGTTGGGGGTCCCTTCATCTCTAACAACACTGCCTGTTATGTTCCAGGAGAGGCACCCCTCCGATTGCTTCTGCCACCCCCGCTGCTTAAACTCTCAAGGAAAAACAAAACAAAACAAAAAACGTGCCGCTGAGTAGTGACTGCTCTAAATATGGAGCGAGCTCTTCATTTTCTCACGATGAAAGACATAGTTGGGATTATCTGGTTTTCCAAGCAGATGCCCAGTTTATTTCGCTTTCAATCAGCTCTCTCTGACTGGACTCTTTCCTGGATGAATTAATTGAGCGTGGCTAAAACCAAAATGCTCTTGCGATTAAGGAACCAGGCAAAGGGACACTGTGTCAGGGATGTCAGCTTGCGAGGAGGGTGGCGAGTTGTTTACTTCTATTCTCACAACAGAAGGAACAGGCAGGCTCAACCCACTGGAAATAATTTTGAATAATCTCACTCTATTACGTGAAGCGAAATTGAGTCTGCTCGACTACCCTAGTGATCCGACATTCCAGTGAAACGGGGAAACTAATATCCAATTCACGCAGCATAAAATAAGCGACATAAGGAAAAGCAGGATGAAATCTGGAAGTTTTTAGTTTTCAATTTGTACGGCTTGTCTTCTATTACTGGATCAACTCACTAATGCGGCTCGCACAGAGGAGGGGGTTTCATTAAGCTGCTGGTCATTAGTAGAGCTGGATATGCATGTGTGGGTGTGTGGTGTGCATGTGTGTGTGCGTGTGTGTGTGTGTGTGTGTGTGTGTGTGTGTGTGTGGCAGCTCTTGGTCCCTGACACTGATATCAGATATGCACTGCCCTGCATGAATCAAATCTAGAAAGAGAATATGTCTAAAAAGTGGAAGTGGAGCCTTGACTTACCAACTGGAGTTCTCCTGGTTGAGGGGGCAGATGGCCTGGAATTCAGACTTGACCCTTTGGAAAATGTGCCCAGTGTGAGGGGATTAGCTCATTAACTTCTCTCACCCACCAGCCCTGACAAGGTCAGTGCTCCTAGTGGATACACTGTCCGCTTAAAGGAACTGTCATCCTCTGAGCCCAGAAGAAAACCTTACCATCTCTCTTAACTCCTCTGTCATCACAGCCCTCACACCTTACCAGTACCTAAGTAATTGGTTGTGGCTTCAAATTTATCTATTGCTTCCATTCTCTCTTTATACCTGGTTAAGACCCTGATCCTATTTTTCTAGTAATCATAACTGCTCTTTCTCCTGCCTATACCTCCCTGCCTTAAACCATTCTCTTTCTGATTGCTACATCATCCTAAGCCAGCTCTAACACATCACTCCTTGCTCAAAAGCATTCAATGACTCCCTATTGCCTGGTAACTCAATCTAAAACCCCAGGTTTATCATTCACAATTCTCTTCCACGTCTTCCTTTCCAAGTGAATCTCAGTCATTTCTCTTCTCTTATCTTAAGCTGCAGACAAGGGAAAATAATTCTGATTTTCTTTCACATGCCACAGTTTTCTGCCTATACATTTGTTCATACAACTTCCTCTCTACAGAGTGCCCTGTCCTGTCAGTTTATCTCTGCCTGTCTAGATCCTACCCATTCTTCAAGATCTAGGTCAGGTGCTACCTCCTCCAAGCAGACCTCTTTGATTCTGCTGTTGGAAGTCATATCCTATTCCTCATTGTCCTCTCTCCTCCTTTGACCCCCATCCTAGCCCAGGGTCAGTACATTGGGTCATAATTAAGTGCAAAACCCATGGAGTCAAATGTCTCAATGGGAATCTTAGCCATGGAGCTGTGCATGCCACTTAGATTCTCTGTGCCTCAGCTTCTCTCCTGTGAAACTGAGCTGATGAGAGTATTTACCTCTCAGAGGATTCCAGGGAATCAAGGAGGAAAGAACTGTGATGTGCATGGCCTGGTGCTATTTACATGGCAAAATTACAACAAATATTTTTTTTCTTAGTCACCTTTCTTCTCTGCAATAATGCAAACTTTATAAGAATGTCTTTCTTTTTTCTTTCTTTTTTTTTTTTTTTTTTAAGTGAGAGGAGAGCAGATAAGAATGACAGATTCCTGCATGCTCCCCAATCAGAAGCCATCCAACAATCCACCATCTGGGGCTGATGTTTGAATCAACAGAGCTATCCTCAGTGCCTGAGGCTGGTGCTTGGACCAGCCGACCTATACTCAGCATGCAGGCCATTGCTCAAACCACTGGCTGCAAGGGGGAGAGAGGTTGGGGCAGGGAGACAAACAGATAGTCGTTTCTCATGTGTGCCCTGACCGGGAATTGAACCCTGGACATCCACACGCTGGGCTAGTGCTCTATCCACTGTGCCAACCAGCCAGGGCCTATAAGGATTTCTTAAACTCTTCATCCAACTCATGATTTACTGAACACCCACTATAGTCATATTTTTGTTAGGATTTGAAGATAGAGATAAATAAGACATAGTGTCTGCCCTCAAGGAGCTCATTGTCAAAGGCAGAGGAGATGAATGAATAAACAAAGTGGCAACACATTAAGGCCTCTGATTGGAGTGAGCGTGGGTGAGGCAGTGTGGCTTAGTGATCAGTGCCAGAGCCAGACTCCCTGGGCTCCAGATGCAGTTTGGTCACTTCTCAGCTTCATGACCCTGGGCTGTGCATTCTGTGTTAACCTCTCTGAGCTTTGGTTCTCTTATCTGAGAAATGGGGATAATAAGGGGTACCTACTCCAGAGGATGGATGTAAGGATTCCCTGGCTTGAGAACCAGATCACACCTAGAACAGGGCCTGACATGTTGTAAGAGCTCCATAATGGCTAGTTATTATCTTGGAATTCTTTGAGACCTAATTGATGCTTTGGCTTTGAGTGATTTTTTTTTTCTATGCCAGAGTGGTGAGCTTTTATGAGGATAAAGACATCACGGTTGGGAGAAGCCATCAAAAAGGGAGCATAAGGCTTTTGTTGGTGCACTTTGAAGAGAGTTTGGCTTGCCTTTTCCCCCATATCTGGAGACCCATCACTTCACCCCCTTTTAGCACACACACACTCTAGCCTGCATCTTAGACATCCCTGCTTTTGCTGACTGTGGTTAGCACAAGTCATTGGCCAGAGGCTCACTTAGTCTCTTCAAGTTTCCTGGTGCTGAGCAGCCTGCTTCTGCCCTCCTGGGCTGCTTGCCAAAAGGTTTCCATTCAAAAATCCCCGCCCCTTCACTATGCAAGAACATTGAGATCTTGTAAGACAGGGAAGAGTTAGGGCTTTATCAGGCAGCTTTTACTGGCCTCAACTCTGGTACCTGCTTTTGTGGCTTTGGTAATTGGTCTTTGTGAAATGTAGAAACAAGCCCCTCCCCAATGTACAGCTTCATTCCCCAAATCCTCATTTCTTCACGCCCTGGGACAGTAACACTTGGCTGCGGAGGACCTGCATTCACAGCCCTGGGAGCCTTTTGTCTGAGGTTAGTTACATTGGGTGCTCCCTGGTCTGAGATGACAACTAAGGACACTCCCAGACACCACTGTCTTAGTAGATATTTTTACCAAAGCCAGGCACATCCACCTCTGCCATGAATCTCTACTGTGGCCAGTCATTTAGAGAAGCAGGAGAAGGAGCGAGTCCTGAACTGGCCAGGAGACTGTGTTTGGTGAGCGTTGGGAGTCAGAATGGAGAAATGGCATGATTACATAGTGGATTATACAAAAAAAAAAAGTCTTTGAATTCTATTGGGTAGGTTAAAAGCCATTGTCATTTAAAGAAATCTGCCCTAGAAGAACCAGAAAACAAAGACTTGGCCTTAAAGGTCAATGCTCTCAGTCCAGAAATAAGAGAGAAATTTCTTAGGGAGACTACGTGATCAAGTCCAACCAGTTTTTCCTGTCTCACCACCTTCTTCTATAAAATTTTACAAAGTGTAAGGATGGGAGAGATCCTAACAAGTCTAAGCAGCTCTAACAAGTGGAAGGAAGTGACACACCATTTTTATTTCAGAAAAGGCAGCCTTTGCAAAAGCAGCATGGGTCCAGGCGTGTGTGCGCGCGTGTGCGTGTACACGCCTGGGAATATGCACACATGTGTGTTACTGTAAGAGAAAGAAAGCAAAGTTACCCTAAAGCCAATGCATAATTACACAAACCTTATTTCTCTAGCTCACTTGCTCTCAGTGAGGAAAATCCAAGGGTGTGTGGTTATAAACATGGAAATGACCTTAACTTCACCTGGTCACCTCATAGTTCCAGCAATGCTGGCTCTCCTTGGTGGACGTTTGGGTTCTGCGGCTCCATCTTGAATGCTGACGCCTCGTTTGGGCCTCCGTTACAGTCATGAAGTGGGCCAGCCCATCACTGTGATTGGAGTTAGACTCGGCTGCCTAGACATTGCCCCAGCTAGGATTTCCCTCCACGGCCAACTTCTCCTTTAGGCTTCTCATACATACTCTATTTACTTGAGGGTCAAAGGGTGAGTGATTAGAATTTTGAGAGACACCTACCGGTGTCCCACTTCAAAGCCTATAGGCCCTGGATCCTCTCTATATCAGAAAGCAATGCCTGACCGTGCAGGTAACTCTGAAGAAGCCGGGATGGATCAGACTTTCCCTTGCTGCCCGGAATCCTTGTTGTAACTGACGGGAACCCCCAGTCCAGGGCAGCTCATCCAGCCAAGTCAGCAGAGCAAACACCTTGCTAACTAAGCAGGATTCCCATTCCCATGAGGCAGCGTGACATGTGACACAGCCTGGGATAGAATCAGCCAACCCAGGTTCAAACCCCAGCTCTGACCTTTCCTAAGCACAGGACTTTGGCTAAGTCATTGAATCATTCTAAGTTCCATTGTATTAAATACAAAATATATATATAATAAAATCTTTTTTGCAGTATTATTGTGGGATTTAAAGGTGAACCATACAAAATAAACGGCCTGGTATCTGGCCAGTCAATGATATTAGCAGCTTTCATTTACTTAGTTGCTTACTCAGGGCCAGTCCCTGTAACATGTTCTTCATATATTTTAGTAGGGATGGTTTTCATAAGCCACATACTCTGTAAGTCAAATAACGCTCTGTATAATTTTCTGCATTTTATTCTTTTTATTTATTGATTACTTATTTGTTTATAAAACTTTATTTCAAGCCTCCATTCTGCATAATGGCAGACACTCATTTCTAGTCATTGCTGGGAAATCACAGTCACCTCAGTGTTTTCTAAGTTGCACTGGGTTTAAGCTCAGTAAATTCTGAATGTTTTCTTTCTGCTACTTCTCCTCAGGGTGGCATTGACATTCTGGAGTTGAGTAGTGTCCTGGCATGGGTGTGGGTGGAAAGAGGCTGAGGCTTCTGGCCCGAGGTCATTCTTTTTCCAGTGATGGTGCTGCCAAGATATATCTCTTGGTCTTTGGTAGCTGGCATTCTTGCCCCAGGCATGCAAGCTCTTCTTGGCCCCACCTGGTCCCTGGCTGCATGGTCGCTGCTGGGTTTTGCTGTGGCATCTTTTCCTCCTAATTCTAACACCGTTCTATGGGGGAAAACACCTGGCTGCTTCCCAGTGCCTGCTGGGGCCGCTAGAGACTTATGGGTGCCCTGGCCTCTGCTCTGGAAGAGTATCCTAGCTGCTCCTCCCCCTTTTGTAACTGACACCAGGGATGGGGAGGCTTGTGCAGACTGGAAGAGCCCCTTCTCCAAAAGTCCTGTTGTTCTCTCTCTCAGAGGATCTCTCCCGTCCTCACACCTCACAAGATTTTATGGAAGCAGGTGGTGATACAGGGAAAACTGGTTGTACTTGATCACATATTCTCCTAAATATTTTCTGTCTTATTTCTGGACTGAGAACATGGACCTTAAAAGCCAAGTCTTTGCTCCCTGATTCTCCCAGGACAGCTTTCCTAACATGGCAGGGGTTTTGGTCGGACCAACCCGAGAATTGAGGGCTGAGATGGAGGCAAGGGATGCCAGGAGACTGGGTAAAGGGTCACTCACCCTGTCACAACACAAATGCTAATCATACTGAATTTTTTACACAGTCCTAGGACGTAGTTTCTATAATCAACCCCATTTTACAGATGACAACCTAAGGCTTAAAGAAACAAGTGAGTGTTGGACCCAATTCAGGTTTGTATTGATTACAGTAGTAATCAATACAGACAAAACCCCTACCCTGATGAAGAGTTTATCCAAGTTGGGTGGTGGAGGGGGAGAGCGGGGAAGAAGCAACAAAAAATAAAGCTCAACAGGCAAACTACAGAGTTTACCCCGTAGTGATAAGCTCTAGGGAGAAACATAAATCATGGAAGGGGCTCCGGGAATGCCAAGGAGGATGCGACTGAACAGCATGCCTGAGAGAGATGACGAGGCAGCAAATCCCAAGGAGAGAGACCAGCAGGAACTTGTCTGGCTGAACAGCTAAGGAAAGGAAGGGGTCAGGGTTTGAGTCCACTGAGTCTGAATGCAGAGTGTGCTTCACTACCATCTTATAGGGTTCAAATGATGGTGGTCATTATTGCTACTATTATCTCTCTGCTGTTGGCCTGACATCAAACTCCTCTCCCATTTTTGGAGACTGGTGAGTAACTGAAAGTGCCAGATGGCCTCTCTACTATCTCTCCCTGAAACTATGGAACGGTTGCCTGCCCAGGTGCAGAGGCGCTACCTGGGCTTCCATAAGGAGCTAGCGATGCAAGGATTAGGGGCCCGGAAGAAGAGTTTTTTTGTGGCCCTGTTGTTAAAGAGTAGAGCATCATTTGGGATAGTGTGGGAGTGGGGGTGGACACTGTCCACGGCTGGTTGTGTCATGAGCATAAACTGAAAGATCTGGGCTAGGTGAGGCAGGACTGTGCCTGCACTTGACCAGTCCCGTGCTGTGACATTAGGTGTATGGCTGACTGTGTAGCCCTGAGCCGGATTCCTGAGACTTTGTGGTCATTCATTGAATTAGCTGTTATCCATCTGTTTTCTCCTTCAAAAGTCATATAGGTTTTATTTTTAGTTCAATAAAAAAAGAAAAGACTAGATGACAGAAACATTTTCTTTTTCATCCCATCACCCTATTCCCTCAAATTTGGAGCTTGCAGTTTTTATAAGGTTTGCATGATGATAAATAAGAAATAGAAATGTTATTAAAATTGAAGTGAATTTCCTTTGGGGATGTGAAAATAATGAAAAAAACTGTTTCATCTGTTTCTTTTCCTATTTCAAAATATAAAGTGGGGGAGGAAGCCGCTTGCTGTTTTGACATCATCAGGCATGTCTTAAACGCTCTCCGTGTGGTCACGTGACTCCAACAAGGTCTCGGAGCCCCCGAAAGAGATGGTTTTTGTCCCTTTCCTCTGCTTTGTCTTTTTTTCCCAGATCAGTTAGAAGACCAGTGTGTCCTAAGAACACTTCATTTACTTAATCTGCAAAATAATCTTTTTCTTTCTGCCTAAAATTATATTTACCAAAATAAAATTAATTTAAGGTAGGAAAAATAATGAACACATCTGATACATTGCCTCCTAAAGCTTAGAATACTTTAGGTTGCAAAGTCATAACCCAAATCACAGGCCTATCTCTGTAGCTTCCCCTTTAGTTTCGTCTTTGTTTTCATTTGAATTAAATTATAGAAAAAATTTAAGAATTCAACTTTATAAAATTATATACACCAAATAGACACACACTATCCCCATCTCTTCATCCTCCTCTTCCCAGAGGCAACCACTTTACCCCAAAAAGCTGACAGTTCGTTACTCACCCCCATCCCTCTCGGCAACACACTTCTAATGCTATCTTTGGAATGTACGGTTTAGGCATAATCTATGGGCTTCCACAGCAGCGGACAACAGGATTTAGCTTTTTGTCCCCCCCACCCACTTCACACTCTTCCCGTATCCCACATCTTCTAATTGTAAGTTATATTATCATTCAGAGAGATAAATATTCAGAGCTTATATTATTATCCCCTTGTAACCATCTTTACAGGTGATTCATTTAGCAAACAATATGTTTCCTTTCCCTCACATTTAATTTTTCCTAGAGGTAATGTTTGTCCTATTTTTTTTTTTCCTCAAGCTTGCGTATACAAATAATTAATTAAATTTTAAACCCTTTGCCACATGTCTAAATCTATTTTTAAGACTTTCATTTACATGAGGCTTTCCATCATTTTTTCTCCTGGGCCTTCTGACCTCTTTCAATTACCCCTGCTTTGTACACAGCTATCTCCCTGGTTTCTACCTTCCTAACACTTTAGGAGCTACTCTCCTAGGTTGTTGTTACTATGTATTGTATCCCAAGATAGCATCTTCTTCTGATTATTTCCTCACCTTGTTGGAGTGCATACCCTAGTGACTTTCTGAGAAAGTTGAATGGCAGGTAAATATTTTTGTGACTGATAATCTAAGTGTTTTCCTTCCTTCCTTCCTTCCTTCCTTCCTTCCTTCCTTCCTTCCTTCCTTCCTTCCTTCCTTCCTTCCTTCCTTCCTTCCTTCCTTCCTTCCTTCCTTCCTTCCTTCCTTCCTTCCTTCCTTCCTTCTCTCTTTCTCTCTCTCTCTCATTTTCTTTTCTTTCTTTCTTTCTTTCTTTCTTTCTTTCTTTCTTTCTTTCTTTCTTTCTTTCTCTCTCTCTCTCTCTCTCTCTCTCTCTCTCTCTTTCTTTCTTTCTTTCTTTCTTTCTTTCTTTCTTTCTTTCTTTCTTTCTTTCTTTTAGTCTAGTATGTCTGGAAATAGAATTCAACATTGGAGATGGTTTTCCTTCAGAATTTTGAAGGCATTGCTTCATTGTCTTCCGCTTCCAGTTTAATATTGGTGGGTACCCATTCTGATTCCCGAGCCTGTCTAACCTGTCTTTTTCTCTGGGAACTTATGAATTTTTTTATAGTCCTTATTATTTGGAAATTTCATAATAATATGCCTTATTGCAGGTCTTTTTTAAAAAAAAAAATGCATTGTTCTAGTGAAATCAAGAAACTCATGTTTTTCTGTCCTGGGAAATTTTCTTTTTATTATTATTTTTGTGTGTGTGACAGACAGAGAGAGAGACAAAGATAGGGACAGATAGGGACAGACAGACAGGAAGGGAAGAGATGAGAAGCATCAATTCTTTATCGTGGCTCCTTAGTTGTTCGTTGATTGCTTTCTCATATGTGCCTTGATTGGGGGGGCTACAGCATAGCAAGTGTTCAAGCCAGTAAACTTGGGCTCAAGCCAGCAACCATGGGTTTATGTCTGTGATCCCACACTCAAGCCAGTGAGCCTACACTCAAGCTGGATGAGCCCGTGCTCAAGCTGGAGACCTCGGGGTTTTGAACCTGGGTCCTCTGTGTTTCAGTCTGACACTCTATTCACTGCACCACTGCCTGGTCAGGCTATCCTGGAAAATTTTCTTGAATTAATACTTGATTATTGCATTCATCTAATTTCCTCAAATTTTATATAAAAAATTCTAATATTTGGTTGTCAGATCTCTTGGACTTATGTTTTATGTTATTTTATATTTTTCTTCTCCTTATTTTTGTCTGCTTATTTTGGAAGTTTTACTTTTAAAACTTTTTGCTGTATTTTTTATTTTTGTTATCACATTTTTAATTTCCAAGATCTTCTTTTTGTTTCTTAAATATTCTCAGTTTTTATTTTCCCATGCATGGTCACAATATTAATTTTCAAAAGCTACAAATGACAGGTATTTTCTAAATTTTGCTTTTCCCAGTCTCTATTTCGTCCATGTTGCAACATTTTTTTTCTTTTATTATGTATGATATCAGAAGATTTCAGTAGATGTCAAAATTTTCTGAGTGCTTAGTTGTCTAATCATATTTCAGAATGGGGGACTTCAAAGCTTACTAAAGGCTGTAAGCACATATGAGACTTGTCAACTGTGAGTTTACAGGTAGGATGCTCTTTAATGTGTAGAGCTTATATGTCAGTGTTTTCTCTTGTTTCTATTAAGAAGCCTTCTACCAGGTAATCTACTCTGTCTCTTGCTGCTTTTGAGATATTTTCTTTGGAGTTCTGCAGTTTCATTATAATGTATCTCTTTGTGGATATCTATCTACTACACTGGGGAACAATTTTTTTCATTTCCTGTTGCATGAGTTTTTAGAACTGTTTCTATATATTTCTGCATTTCTGAGTCCAAATCTGAAATCCATTTTTGGTGGATGCTCTAGGTTTTATGCAATTTTAATTTCTTTTTGTTACAGTTAGTGGTTTTTAAATTGGAGTTAAAGGGCAATGACTCTTGGATTGAACATAACCACAAGGCAATTAATGTTTTACAAACATCACTTTTACATAATTGTAGTTATTTTTAAATGTAAAAAATTATTATCTGATAAAAAACACCCTCTTATTTTGTTTTAAGATTGAATCATGGCTTCTTCGAGTAGGCATAAATGTAAGAATAGTCCTGACACCTTCTATTATATATGTGGCTGTTACACATTTCAACGTCAAAGGCACAATATTTCATCATTTGTGACAGGTGTATATATTGCCTATTTTCAAGTTCCCCTTGGTGATCAAGACAAGAATTGGGCTCCTCAGATTGTATGTCATAGTTGTGAGGAGATGCTTCATGACTGGACAAAAGGAAAACGTAAAGGAATGCCTTTTGGTATTCCCATGGTTTGGTTTGAATCTAAGGACCACAGCAGTGACTGTTATTTCTGTTTGATCCATACAAAGGGCATTGGCAAGAAAAAATGGCATATGATCGCATATCCTAATGTTCCTTCAGCAATATGACCTATCCCACACTCTGAGACACTCCCAGTTCCAGTTTTCAATGGTTTTATTTCTTCTAAGGATGAAGAAAGTGAACATGGTGATCAAGTGTATTTTGATAAGATGCATGAGGAAATGGTTGTAGAATCTGAAGGGTCTTCCTCTGATGCCAAGCAGTCATTAACCCCTCAGCAGTTTAGCCAACCCGAATTAAATAACTTAGTAAGAGATTTGGGCCTATCAAAGAAAGCAGCTCAGTTATTAGCCTCCAGGCTTCAAGAAAAGAATGTACTTCGCTGGTCAGCTAACGTATCCCATTTCAGGAAGCGTGAACAAATTTTTGTGGACATTTTTTATGAAGACAAACACTTTGTTTACTGTAATGATATCAGTAGTCTTCTCAGCCAGCTAGGTGTTACCACTTACAGTCCAACAGAATGGCGGCTATTTCTTGACAGCTCCAAACTTAGTCTGAAATGTGTTCTCCTACACAATGGTAATGTTTATGCAGTGGTTCCAATTGGTTATTCAACTCATCTGCAAAATTATAATGACATAAAAATTGGCCTCGACTTTCTGAAGTATGAGATGCATAACTGGATCATTTGTGTGGATCTTAAAATGATAAATTTCCTGCTAGGACAACAGAGAGGTTTCACAAAGTATCCTTGCTTTCTGTGTTTGTGGGACAGCCGAGCTTGGGAGAAACACTGGACACAGAAGGAGTGGCTGAAACGCGAAGCTCTGGAAGTAGGGATGCAAAATATTGTGAATGAACCTGTAGTTAATTGAGACAGGATCATTTTTCCCCCACTTCACATCAAACTTGGCTTAATGAAGCAGTTTGTTCAGGCTTTGAATAGAGAAAGTGAATGCTTTCAACATATTATTTCTGCTTTTTCTGCTTTGTCTTTTGAGAAGATAAAAGCAGGTGTATATGATGGACCTCAAATTCGAACCCTCACACATGACAAAGAATTTGCCAGAAAGATGAATAAGAAGGAGGAAGCAGCATGGAAGTCTTTTGTGGCAGTTACAAAGAACTTCCTTGGCAACAAAAAAGCAGAAAGTTATGAACTTCTGGTTCAAAGGATGCTGTTGGCTTTTTGTGACATTGGATGTAACATGAGCGTTAAGATTCACTTCCTGAACAATCACCTTGATAAGTTTCCTAAAAATCTTGGAGCTGTTAGTGATGAGCAGACTACTGCTGGAGCATCAAACAAGATTGTCCTCAACAAGTACACAAAAGCAAGAGCTACAAATGCAAATTTCTGCCTGAATAGAATATAAATACGTTTTGCACAAATTTTATGATTAAAATAAGTGTTAATATGTTCTATTTCAAAATTGTAGACAAATTCTGATGCAATCATATCCTTTAGTGTATTAGTGTATTTATTGCATTATATATATTATTATAGTTTCACAAAGATGATGCCCAAGAAGATATTCTACTTCATTATGTTAAACTAAATGTTGAAAATTTTACAATAAGATGAAAACCTAAAATATTAAATTGCAAAAAAACCTGTAGCTTCCAGAGAAAAAACTAATGTCAGATTTGAGATCAGCACATTCGAATTAGATAAGAACAAGTGTTTTTGTGGGTGTAACAAAAATTTTGTTCCCCAGTGCTATCTATCTATCTATCTATCTATCTATCTATCTATCTATCTATCTATCTATCATCTATCTATCTATCATCTATCTATCTGATTTCCTTCATGTTCATTGTGAAGTCTAAATCTTATAATTTATGCCTTTTATTAATTATTGAATATTGTTAGCCATTCGGTATTCAAATATTGCATCTTCTCCATTCTCTAGATTGTCTCTTTTTGGAACTTCTAATGGATGTGTATTGGACATTTTCATCCTGATCTTCTAATCTTTTAACTTTCCTTCATTTATTCTCATCTCCTTCTCTCTTTGTTCTGCATTCTGGGTCATTTTCCCAGACATACCTTCTAGTTCACTAATTCTCTCTTCCTTTCTGCATACTGGGTTATTTAATTCATCTATTAGAGTTTTTTGCTTGTTTGTTTCAGTGATTTCATTTTTTTTCTATTACTTTTTTTTTAAAAAATAATATGCCTTTTCCCTTGATGTCTTGCTCTTTTCTCATATAGTCTTTTCTATTTTTTAAGCTTTTAATTTTAGATAATTATTTTGTATTTACTTTCCAAAATTTATATTATTGAATTTTTTTTTTGAGAATAGCTCTGTTGTTTATTCTACCTGATGATTTGACACATGGTAGATTCCCCCCTTCGAATTAGTTGAGATTTTATTTCACTGTGAGTTACAGATATAAGAAAAATAATGACTTAAACAATAGAAGACTAGTCCTTTCGCATATAAAACTTCTGATGGGATGTAGGCCGTCCAGTGTTGCTATGGTGCCACTCCACAGCTGTCCTCGTGGTTCAAGATGGAGCACCAGCCGTCATATCCATGCTCCAAATAGCAGGATAGCAAAAAGAAGAAGCAAAGGGGAATGACAGTTGTCTTTTTTAAGGAAAGATGCTAGAAGCCCCTATAGAACACTTAGGTTTATAACCTATTCGTTAGAACTTGGTCATATGGTTACCCTTAGCTACCAAGGGATTTGATAACTTCCATCATTAAATCAAGGTAGAATGAAAATTCTTGGGATAAGCAATAAGGAGTTTCTGCTACACTCAAATATTCTATAATATTGTATTATCTTTAGTGAGGTTTTTATTTACATGACTCCTATACTACCTGGGTTGAAAGCCCATCCTTTTAGAGTTTTAGTCTTGCTTCTGCCAGGTACTTCAAAATTCTCTTGTTGGGGATCTACTTTTTGTTGTTGTTGTTAATTTCTTGTTTTGGGAGGGTAGGTTCACTAAACAATATGGATAATATAAATTGCAATTCCAAATCCATTTGAAGTAGATCTATGGGTTATCTATTTTTATTTTTTATTATGATTATTTTTAACTGTTTTTTATCTTATTTTTATTAATTTTAATGCAGTGACATTGATAAATCAGGGTACATATGTTCCAAGAAAACATCTCCAGATTATTTTGACCTTTGATTATGCTGCATAACCTTCACCCAAAGTCAAATTGTCTTCTGTCACCTTTTATCTGGTTTTCTTTGTGCCCCTACCCTCTCCCATGGGTTATCTATTTTTAGAAAAGATTTTATTTTCTCTCCCTGAGCTCAACCAAGGTAAACAAAAAAACTTGTTTTACACAAAGAATAGATTGAGTGCATTTTTAAGCCTGTTCTTTTTTACTTATGGCATCGCTCCTTGAGTACTCTGGCTTTATGTAGGGCTTTTGTTCAAGCACAGGATTGTACAGGTCCAAGGCTTGGTCTTTGTTCCAATTCAGGTATAAAAACCCAAGTCTTCAGGTCAATAACACTGACACTCCCCTCTCCACATTCTTCCTCATCTACCCACCTGCTTACCAGGGTAGTTACAAGCGAAAATCACAGGGATATTGTTTCTTTTTATTTTAACCCTTCTGGTGATTTCTCTTACAACCTAAAAATTCTTACAAGCTCATATATGCTCTGTTTATAATTTATTTCTAGAATTTCTAGGTATTTGCAGCAAGGGGATTTCAGATGATCAGTCTACCTGTTACAGTAATATAGTCTTATAGTAATTCAATATATAGAAATATAGAAAAATATAGAAGATATATAGAAATACCTTAGGATATAATATTAAAAGCCATTAAGGCAAGTGAATAAGGCTACACCCTCTGGGTGGGAACTAACCTAGTATGTACAGATATGATAGGCAGACTATATCTTTTCTGCAGGGCCGAGTTAGTGTGTGTGTGAAGTTATATATAAACAAAAAGTGGCTTGATGTGATAATCCCATAGATTAACACCTGTTAGAAGGTGTATGCCAGAAAAAAAGTATTAAAGCCAAGGGGCCCCCCTGCCATAGTCAGTCTCTCAGACTCCAGTGGTGAAAGTAGACTATCTCCACACTGCTCTGACCAAGGACAGCCAAGAGGAGCATGCCAACGGAGCCCCATTCAGCTGTACCCAGGCACCCCATAGGATCTGTGAATAATAAACTGCCTGTGTGATTCTTGCAACTAACTTGTGTGTTGGTTTTGTCTTTCCTCTGGTGACAATTGGTCTCACTACGAATAAGTAGAATGCTCATAGCTGCCTCAAGAATAGTTTCAAAGAGGCTTCCAGCCTTGCTGTTAAGCAGGAGTGTCCCACTGTACGGGGAAGTCGAATCAGGATGCCTGATCAACACAGAGCTTGGGCTCTACTTGGACACTACCCTTTCCACTTTTAATTTAACTATAATGGCTAGAATTGTATTTCTGTTGCTTGCCACCAAGATGACTGAGGGATACAATTTGTGTTTCAGAATGTGCCCCCTCAGGCCTGGGCCTGATTCTTTATGGTCCTTGGGTTTTCCTTGCTGAAGAACTCCAGATAGAGAATGACAGACAGGCACTCCCAGGCTCCTGATACTATTCCACTACTAGAGCAACTCATGAAGGGGAATCTATTCTTTCTTTTTTTAAGTGAGAGGAGGGGAGATAAAGAGACAGACTCCCACATGCGCCCCATTTGGGATCCACTTGGCAATTTCTGTCTGGGACCAATGCTTGAATCAACCAAGCCATCCTCAGTGCCTGGGGCCAATGCTTGAACCAATTGAGCCACTGGCTGCAGGAGGAGAAGAGAGAGAGAAGGGGGAGAAAAAGGGGACGAGAAGCAGATGGTTGCTTCTCCTGTGTGCCCTGACTGAGGATTGAACCCAGGACATCTACATGCTGGGCCAATGCTCTATCCACTGAGCCAACCAGCCAGGGTCAAAGGAGAACTTATTCTAAGCCAAAGTAGGCAGTCCTCCATGAGCTCATCGCTGCCGCGTGCTAGCCTTGTGCATCTCCAGCTCCAACATTCTTCCATCTGAGACAGCAGCTTGGGAATTCAGAAAACCCTACCAAGAAGCATACTTGTTCTTCAGGAAGGACTGAAATTCAACCCATTGATACCAATTACATTGAATAATCAAAATTTGGCAGCAAGGCCTTGGAACATAGGGATAAAAATATGTTTATTCCCTCAGCATGGGGGACACACTGGCCTGGTACTTCCCTGATGGGCCCTGAACAGGCTCAGGGCATGAAGGAGGCACTGGGCTGGAAGGAAGGCCCAGGATGCATGGACAGGACAGTGTGGCTCATTTGCCCTTTGCTTCTGGGTCTGCCACTCACTTTCTAAGTCACTCTGGGCTCACTCTGCCCCTTCTTTCAGCATCGGTTTTATTTATTTTTGACAGAGACAGAGTGATAGAGAGAAGGACAGATAGGGACAGAGACAGGAAGGGAGAGAGATAAGCATCAATTTTTTGTTGCTGCACTTTAGTTGTTCATTGATTGCTTTGTCATATGTGCCTTGACCTTGAGGCTACAGCAGAGCAAGTGACCCCTTGCTCAAGCCAGCGACCTTGGGCTCAAGCTGGTGAGCTTTGCTCAAACCAGGTGAACCCGCGCTCAAACTGGCGACCTCGGGGTTTCAAACCTGGGTCTTCCGCATCCCAGTCCGACGCTCTATCCACTGTGCCACCGCCTGGTCAGGCAGCATCAGTTTCTTTACTAAGGAAATGGAGATAAGGTTGCCAGTCATGCCAGATTCCTTGCAACCAATTCCTTGCAGAGAGGTAATGTTACCATCTCCACTCTACAAATGAAAAAACTGAGGTTTGGAGAGATGAAGTGACTTCTCCGAGGTCACAGAGCCAGTGGATGGCAAAACTGGGGCTCAGAGTTGAGGTTTCTGACCCCAGAACTCTCTCCTTTTCTGCAACACCACCCTATATAAGTGTAAGATAAAAGCAGGAAGTAGGGATTTAACGGTTTATGACACCTCCTCTCTGCCAGCTGCTTTATGTATAGTACATCGTTTACCCTCCACGCCAGCAGTCTATGGCTAGTGGTTAGTTTTCTTGTGCCTACATTAGAGATGAGAAAACTTCCTATCAGAGACTTCCCATGACGTACACAAGAGACCACAGTAATTTCAAGAGTTGGGATTTGAACCTGGCATTGTCTGATTGCAAAGCCTGTGCTCTTTCTCTGTCTAGGTTTTCTTTTTTTAACAGAACACTCCAGATATTGGCATGCTCCCCTAAAATCCATATGCATTTAGACAAGGTTCAAATCAATTAATTCACACTTTGCTGCTGAGGCTCCTTTGTGCCAAAGGTGATCAAGGTGCCTCCAGTTTTATGCATTCAAACCCAATGAGACCCTTTCCTGACTTCTTGCATGACAGCCCAGAATTGAGAAATGTGGTACATATGGTGTTTGCAAAATGCTAGTTGTGTATGGGTGTTTAAACTTTAGTTTTGCAGCTTTTAATTTATTTATGCAAGCAAGCGCCTTTCATGAATTTTAATCTGTGCTGCCTTAAAGAAGTACTTTCCAAATGGGACAGCATTTGTGATCACCACTAAGCCATTCTAACTGCTTGCAGGCCTGGGGAGAGAGGAGCGGAGAATATTAGCAAGCTCTGAGCAGTCCCTGTGTCATTCTGGGCATTGTGGCATAAAATGTGCTTCGTGTCTAGGAAAAAAAAAACTGTTACTCGAGTCTTTGGTTATTTTTAATGCTGAGCGGCAGAACCACAGGGAATATTATGAGTTCCAAGATTTCTGACAAGAGGGACTTGCAGCCGAAGTGCTTTCTTCAGGAGAGAGAGAAAGAGACACTGCGACGTCTTTATTCATTTATTTATCATGCTTCGGTTACCTAAAAAAGAAAACACTTCTCCTGTGCAGGGGAAATTGCTTCAATGGATAGATTGCGTTTAAATAATTTAAGTATAAAATTACTCAAACAGGCCGACTGATATTTTGAAAACGAAACAGTCACAATCACTTAAGAGCGCAGGCAAAGTTCGTGACGTGGTGTGTAGACGAGGAGTAAGAAGAGCAAGAGGTTTCTGTCTCATTTGTGGAGGAGACTCGTTTTGCTCAAATGGTGGCGCCCCACCCAATGGCTGTTTCTGACTAAGTCCTGCAGAGAGGGGATAGAAGAAGAGGGGGAGTCTTGCAACCACCAGACTCTTGAAAGAGAAGTAACTGTTCACTTTGGGGTTCTAGTTTTCAGCTGAGCCACCAGAAGTAGAGAAAGCTCTGTCTTAGTGTCTAGAACTTTCATGTTGTCTGCATTAGCCCACTGCCCGGACTCCATGGTCTTTGAGTTTCTTGTCTGCAATAGAATGATAATGCCAACCCCCCAGGGTTGTTGGGGCTAAGCTAGCTTCCTGAGAGGACCCAGCATGGCACCTGGCATGGGCTGGAGCATTGTATTATGTCTACAGCACATTACCTACGTGTCTGGGAGCTATCCCTACAGAGATGTCATCTGGGCCTAGAGAGAGTTTCCAATTCTCAGGAAGACTTCATCTATGGCAATGATAGGCTCTCTGGGGTTTGCCCATTTCTGCTATGAAAACCACTGTTAGATCAAGGACAGTCACCCCTTGCTGGTGCGAATAGGATTTCTTTAGATTGGTTTTATGGTACACCAGGACCCTGCAGAGCCTGGCAAAGAAACGGCTCTGTGGTCAAGGGCATTTGAAAAGGTTACATATTGTGTGTCCCTTTTGAAGATTCCCCTGCACCCTGGCATATCAAAGGCTCTGAGAAGTCCTGCAGACAAGTGTCTTTTCACTTTGAAGTCAGCTTAACTCTGCCTTTGTAAGTTATATAGTATATATTTGGCAATGAGAGCCTCCCTGTCCTACCCCCCACACCCAATGCTCGATTTGTGTCCTTTGGGATAGAATTTACAGGAATAGATTTAGGATAACTGCCCTAAGGCAGTTCTTCCTCTATACATAAAACTCCATTGCCTTCTGTCTTTTTTTTTTCTCTGAACACTAAAGGGAACAGCTTCAGGGGTTTTAAGTTCTTGTCTGTTTATAATTAACGAATTAATTAAGCAAATGTACTAAGTGCTGGGTTTAAGATCAATAGGGCATCAACCATCCATATCAGGCAGAGTCAAGAGAGGGAACAGATACACAATCAAGAGGGTTAATTCCTGCCCCAATGTCATTAGTAGGAGTGAAGTACGAGTCAGGGTAGGGGTCCTGGGGTGGGGATGAGGGGAGACACCTCCAGACTGGCCTGGGAGTGTGAGATGAGGCCACCTGGAGAAGTCCGCATCCTGTTGTCTGTGCTCAGAGCACTTTGCCCGGAGGCATTCTCCATTCTAAGGAAGCAGTAGCTACGGGTCTGGGTGGCAGCCGCCTCTCAGCAGCACCAATGTTTACTTTGAAGAGAAAAATGCCTGCTTTGTAGGCAAATGTTTTCAGCATGGAAATGATCATTGCAATTGCTGTGGTTGTCACAAATGTTTCATCAGAGCCGATAAAGCAGCTGAGTGTTGGCAAAATCGATGAAAACATCTTGAGAAGTGTTCGCTGCCTACTTAGCCGTCTGTGGCTCATCTGGTGTGAGGGAGGAGGGGCAGGCGGCAGTGAGCTGAGGCCACACAGGAGGCTCTGCGAGGCAGTGTGGTGTGATGGGCAGGCGTGCAGGCGTCACAGCCAGAGTGCCTTCTTAGTCCTTGTAAGCTCTGTGACTTTGTCCAGATTACCTAACTTCTCTGTGCCTCCATGTCCTCATTTGAAAACTATGGATAGTATGTAATAGTACTGACTTCCTGGTGTTGTTATAAGAATTTAAATGAATCAATAGATGTAAAGTGCTTAGCATTTAATTAATATGTTTTTAAATAAATGTACATTTTTATTGGTGTACAGAAAGGAAGAAAGAGACATTGTCTATAGAAAGCTCTAAACTAAAATTTGATTTTTAGCAAAGGTTATTTGGGGGAATATACATTTAAAAAAGCTTTCAAATAAAATTAAAATACACTTTTGAGTGACAGTTCAGGTTAAAATAATAATTACTTGAGGTTCAAAATCCTTCTACCCATATGTTAATAAGTGTAAAGCCAGTAGCCACGGCCACCATCACAGCCGCCTGACCCATGCAGGTACGCATTTGATTCGGACAGATGGTAATGAAACAATGGAGCCAAGAACTGGTGGGCCATTACCTTTAATCCTAGCTTGTACCCGGTTGGCAAGAAATACACACAGTGGGAAAACACTTCCCTTTCCATTCAGGGCTCCCAAAGCCACTGACTTATCTGAGTTTCCTAGAATCAAAGGTTTCTAGCTCACCAGCCTTATTCATCTCTGTGCCCCATCTCCTCTCTGCACAAACTCTGCACAAACTGGCTTCTCCTTCAGCACTCCGCCATCTTGGCTGCTTCTCCTCTCCCTCACGTGGCCTTTCTCTGCTCTTTCCCAGCATGGGTTCCTCTGCCCCATTTTTTTATAGTGTAGAAATCAAAACCTTTAATCCAATATACAAACAAGGAAGTCTCTGATACAAAGTCACTTGGGGTGGGAAAGGCTTAGTTTTAAAACTAAGCCTCTTAGGCTATAACAACCCTGCCTGCTTACAGCCTGTTCCCCACACCCAAAGCAAACTATAAGGGAGCAAACATATATATCGTATTTACAAACTTATTTGACCAACAATAAGCATCTTCGATGTGCCAGGTTGTGTAGGGGCTGGGGACCCAGTGGTGACTGAAACAGGCCAGGCCACTGTTTTCTTCAAGCTCTCTTTCTGTGGAGGTAGACAGACTAATCAAACAATAAATAAGATGGTTTCAGAGAATAGCAGATGCTACAAAGAATATAATTCAGAGTAATGGAAAGGAGAATGTAGTGGAATCATAAACTATCCACTAGATTCAGATGGGCAGAGAGAAAAAGTATTTTATTTAAGTTTTTAAACTTAGCTGATATTCTTCACATGTTGCCTGATGGTTAGTGTTGTAGTAATATAAGGTTATAGTAATTAAATATATAGAAATATAAAAATCTGGTAGATATATAAAAGCAATTAAAAGGATATTAAAAATAATTATTAAAACTAAATAAAATTATACCAATTGGATAGGAATTAATATAGTGGCATAGTGCCATAACTCTGTAATGTGATCAACAGACTCTGACTTTCAAGCAGAGCCCAGTTCGTATGTGTGTGAAGTTATACAGAGATAAGAAGTGGCTTGGTGTTATTTATATTAACTTTGTAAATTAATGAAAATAAGAACATCTTAAAAAGTGGTTTAATGTAAACATTTCAGTAGATTGACATAAAGGGCATTCCCTGCGAGGAACTCCCAAAAAGGTGGTTTGAGGTGATAATCCTACAGATTGACACCTGTTAGAAGGTGTTGGCCAGAAAAGGTACTAAAGCTGAGGGGCCCCCTGCTGCAGTAGTCGCCCAGACTCCAAAGTTGATGTGGACTGTCTCCACGCTGCTCTGAGCTCTGACCAAAGCCAGCCGAGAGGAGCACGCTGACAGGGCCCCCTTAAGCTGTACCCAGGCATGCCAAAAGGATTTGTGAGTAATAAATTGCCTGTGTGATTATTGCAACTAATTTGTGTGTCAGTCGTGTCTTTCCTCCGGTGGCATTTAACAGTAGCATCCTCATAGCTGCCTCAAGAGTAGTCCTGAAGAGGCTGCCAGCCCTGCTTATAAGCAGGAGTGTCCCACTGCACGGGGAAGTCGAATCAGGGACACCTGATCGACGTAGAGCTTGAACTCTACTGGGACAGTTAGCATGGAAAATAATTGACTTTCTTAGTCCAATCTGTAATTATAATTTCATGCAAGAATCAAAATCTTCTAGATTTTGTTTCTCCTTCTTTGACTGTAAATTACGATGACATCTGAGGATATGGGGAAAGGAGTGTCTTATTTGGGACCTTGTGCTCTTCCAGGAGAAAGGGTCCTCAGATCTTTGAGGGTTTCTTGTCCTGTCCTCCATCTTCTCTGGCCTCTGAAACACTGTCTTCTTTCTGTTGGCACTCGCCCTATTTGTGCCTGGGCCTATGGAGAGTGCTAAGGTTTGCTCTCAGCTTACTCTGGATTTGTTGGCCTTCACTAGCTAGCCAATCTTCATCTCAGCTCTCCTTGCCACTGGAAACCCATCAGAGGTTCTGCCTTTGTCAAGATGCCACCAGTCCTGGCCTCCATTCTGTGTCTTTTGCTGGGAATCATAGCTACTGTTATTGTGATGGGCTCTGTGATAGGTCTGTTGGCTTCCAAATCAACTGCCTTTTGAGTCTCTGTTGGGCAAACCAATGTGTTCCAAGTGTAAAACAAGTGTGTTTAGGTTTGCTTGCTTGTATTTTTGCACTGGTGCCAGGCAGCGCCATGTGTGTGTAGTCTGTGGAAGGCTCGGGTGCTTGACCTCAGGTCAGCAGATCGCAAATTGTGGACTGCCTTTCTGCTTGGGAGGGGCCATTATTTGCTATTGTTTGCTGGAGAAGGGATTTTTTTCCCCCCAGCCTGTTTTTGCTGGAGAGTTCAGAGGGGTGGGGTGCTGAGGGGCTTGGGGGCTCTGAGATTTCCACCAGGCCTGTTTGGCTGGGGAGTACTTAGACTGATGAGGGGCCTGTGAGTCCAGGAGAATCCAGAAAGAAAAAGAAAAGCTGTCTTCCATGCCTGTTTGCTTGTCTGCCATTATGAGACTTCAGTAAATGGAATGGCCCAACATTTTCTAGCTTCACAGTTTCTTTACCATCTGCCCGAATCCAAGGAGAACTTGCATCTACATGGCCATGGTGGCAGCCACTGGCCCTACAGTCTGCATTCTGGGACTTCTGAGTTTTTTACACACACCCTGGGAACCAAGAGAAGCCTCGGGAAGCTGTAAGTCAGCACCTTATTCTACTGACTCTCCTGTGCGGCCAGAGTGGCCAACAGAAGGAGGGGGTGCCCAGGACGTACTCTTTCCCCAGAATCTTAGGATTAAAGAAAGGTAGAAAACTCCTTGTCCATGCTCTCCTCATCCCAATTGACGTTTCTAAGCCACTACCCTGAAGATTCAGCCCTGAGATGAGGAGGGAGGAAAATAAAAAATCCTAAATGCAATATACAGATGCTGTGTCATAGAAATATATATATATATACTTGAAACCTATATTAACCAAAGTCATCTCAATTCCTTCTCTCAAAATCTCTCAGGTAGAAAAGGATAGAATTCTCCTTCTATGGCATAGATTAAAATCTCATGGCTAGATTCTCAGTGTCTGCTTTGGCATGTAAAGAGCTTATAACTTTCATCTTTACAATAAGAAAAGCTGAGACCCTGGCTGGTTGGCTCAGTGGTACAGTGTTAGCCTGGCATATGGATGTCCTGGGTTCGATTCCCAATTACAGCACAGAAGAGAAGTTCATCTGCTTCTTCTCAAACATTATTCTCAAACTTCTCTCTCCCTCTCTCTCTCTCTTCCCCTCCTGCAGCCATAGCTTGATTGGAGCGAGTTGGACCCAGGCACTGAAGATGGCTCCATGGCCTCCATCTCAGGTGCTAAGAAAAGTTTGGTTGCTGAGCAATGGAGCAATGCCCCAGATGGGCAGAGCATCGCCCCCTAGTGGACTTGCTAGGTAGATCCCGGTCGGGGCACATGCAGAAGTGTGTCTCTCTGCCTCCCCTACTCTCACTGAATAAAAAAAAAAGAAAAGAAAAAAAATTTAAAAAGCTGAGAAAACTGAAAATCAATAAATATTCTTAGATCCATCAAAGAACTAAGGTTTCAGCCCTGGCTGGTTGGCTCAGTGGTAGAGCGTCAGCCTGGCATGCAGGAGTCCCGGGTTCAATTCCCGGCCAGGGCACACAGGAGAAGCGCCCATCTGCTTCTCCACCCTTTGCCCTCTCCTTCCCCTCTCTCTCTACCCCTCCCACAGCCAAGGCTCCATTGGAGCAGGGTTGGCCTGGGCACTGAGGATGGCTCTGTGGCCTCTGCCTCAGGTGCTAGAATGGCTCTGGTCACAACAGAGCAACGCCCCAGATGGGCAGAGCATCACCCCCTGGTGGGCATGCCGGGTGGATCCTGGTCAGGCGCATGCGGGAGTCTGTCTGACTGCCTCCCTGTTTCTAACTTCAGAAAAAAAAAAAAAGAACTAAGGTTTCAGGGTAAACCAACACCCCAAGATCTGGAGAGACTGAATCCATAGAGATAAACAGCTGATCTACTTACCTGGAGATAAAGCTGTTGAAAGCGTAAACTGGTAGGGGCTTTGAAATGGTAAGGCTGATGAACTGACTGAGGCTGAGCGTGGGCTAGCACGCAAGTAGAAAACTCCTGGGGGCTGCCGTCTTAGGGGAACCTGCACACACTCATGGGTTTTTCCTCTAAGAACCCTGCTAGGTTCTCATGATGAGCACCCGGCCCTGGGAGGGAAAGAGAAGATGTGGTGAAATATGCTGCAAGCGCTCTCCATAACTAAAGCTCTCTCCAGGAGGGAAAGGACTACCAGAGTCTTATCCTACCTACCTGGGAAGAGGGCAAGCAGCCAGCTCCACCCCTCTCTAATTTTCCTGTCCCATCGAAAGGAGGTGGAGGAAAGCCACACCAATGCAGAAATGCTTGTGAAGGTCACAGTCCTAAGACATAGGCCCTTCCTTCCCTTCTTAGCACCACACCAATATGGCTCCTTCACAATAATAGTGGATTTCAGCTGAAAGAACTGTAAGACTCTCTCTTAGGAAGAGCATTTAGGGAAGCCCAAAGACAACCAGGGAGGCAAAAACAAGAACATTGTGTGTGTATGGGTTGGGGGTGATTTGTAGCCTCTAGCACCTAAAGCAAACATTGAATATAGCCCAAATCCTATCCAGGTTACCACAAATCCACACAGCAAAGGCTTATTTAAGTTTCTACCACACAACATGTGTGGCTTTTAACAAAAAAAAAAAAAATTTCAAGGCTTGCTAAAAGTCAAGAAGAAAAAACACAGTCTGAAAGATAAAACACGCATGAGAACCAGACTCAGATAAGACACAGATGTTGGAATTATCAGACAGAGCATCTAAAATAACTATGACTAATATGTTAAAGCATAATGGAAAAAGCAGACAATATGCAAGAATGAATGAATAATGTAAACAGTGAATTCTAGGAAATTCTAGGAAAGAGTCAAAAGGAAATGTTAAAAATAAAAAAAGACTGTAGCAGAGATGAAGATGTCCTTGATGAGATTATCAGTAGACTGGACACAGACAAAAAAGGAGTCAGCAAGCTTGCAAATAGGTCAATGAAACTTCTGAAATTGAAATGGAAAGAAAAAATGAATTGCTGGCCAAATATGTTTGTAAATATGATATATAGGTTTGCTTGCTTATACTTGGCATTGGGTGTGGGGGACAGGCTGTAAGCAGGAAGGGTTGTTATACCCTAAGGCTTAGTTTTAAGACTAAGCCTTTCCCACCCTAAGTGACTTTGTATCAGAGACTCCCTTGTTTGTATATTGGATTAAAGGTTTTGATTTCTACACTATAAAATGGGGCAGACAGGGAGCTTGCTCTCTCTTGGTTCCTGAGGTTAGCATTAGAGGAGAGAGCAGAGAAAGGAGAGCAGAGAAAGGCCACATGTAGGAGAGGAGAAGCAGCCGAGATGGAGGAGTGCTGAGGAGAAGCCAGTTTGTGCAGAATTTGTGCAGAAAGAAGGAGATGGGCAACAGAGGTGAATAAGCCTGGTGGAAAACTTGATTCTAGGAAACTCGGATAAGTCAGTGGCTTTGGGAGTCCTGAATAGAAAGGGAAGTGTTTTTCCACTGTGTGTATTTCTTGCCCATCAGGTGCAAGCTAGGATAAAGATGATGGCCCACCAGTTCTTGGCTCCGTTGTTTCATTACCGTCTCTCCGAATTTAATGTGAACCTGCATGGGCCAGGCAGCTGTGATGGTGGCCCTGGCTACAGGCTTTACATGAATGAACAACAACAACAAAAAAGAAAAACAGAAGCCTGACTAGGCGGTGGCACAGTGGATAGAGCATCAGACTGAGATGCAGAGGACCCAAGTTCGAGGCCCTAAGGTCACTGGCTTCAGCACAGGCTCATCTAGTTTGAGCATAGTTCACCAGCTTGAACCTAAGGTCATTGGATTGAGCAAGGGGTCACTTACTCTGCTGTAGCCCCCCCAATCAAGGCACATATGAGAAAGCAATCAACGAACAACTAAGGTGCCACGATAAACTGATGCTTCTCATCTCTCTCTCTTCCTGTCTGTCCCTCTCTCTGTCTCTCTCTCTGTCACACACACACACACACACACACACACACACAAACAGAAAAAAAAGAAAAGAAAAACAGAACATCCAAGAATAGTGGGACAATTTTAAAAAGCACAACACAGGTGTGTTGGGAAACCAGAAGAAGAGAGAATGAAGCATAAGAAATATTTGAAGTAATAATGGCTGGGAATTTTTCTAAATCAATGACAGGCACCAAATCACAGATCTGGGAAGGTCAGAGAACATCAACAAGTTCCGAAAATCTACACCTAGAAGATATATTTAGATATATATATTCAGGGTGCGGGATGGGTGGGGGGAGGGGAGAACTGTAACATAGAGAAACAAGATAAGAATTGCAGCAGACATCTCATCAGAAGCTGCACAAGTAAGAAGAGAATAAAGTGAAGTATTTAAGTGTTAAAAAAACCCCACCAACCCACAATTCTACATCCATTAACATTATCCTTTAAAATGAAAGGATATTTTGTGATAAACACAAAAACAGAGAGAATTCACTACCAAAAAGTCTTCATCACAAGAAATATTCAATTATTTTTTTAGTCAGAAGGAAAATTTTGTAAGTCAGAACTTACATGTACACAGAGAGAATATATCTGACAGTAAAAAATTTTTAATATTTTGTATTTTTAATTGGTAATAATGTAAAGTAATAATAGTAACAGTGATAAATAAAAATTTTAAATTTTCTTAGTTTTAATTGTAATTATTTAAAGTATAATAGTAACAATATATCCGAGGGATTCTAGCATACTGATAGTGAAATGAATGACAGTTGACAACTAAAGGCAGGGAGGAATGAGGAATACTATGTATCTTCATGTATACATATGAAGCAGTATAATGTTATTTGAAAATGCAATTAAATTAGTTTAAAGTATATTGGAAACTCCAGGGAAATAACTAAAATTATTTTTTGAAAAGAAGTACAGTTGGTATGCTAACAGAGGAGATAAAACAGAACCATATAAAGTGCTATTACAATTATATGACATTCTGGAAAAGGCAAGACTACAATGACAATAAAAAGATTAGTGGTTGCCAGGGGTGTCAGGGAAGAGAGGGATGTTTGAATAAATGAAATACAAGTGATTTTATTTTATTATTTTTTTTTAGGGCAGTGAATCTGTTCCATGTGGTATTGTAATAGTGAGTATATTATCCCATGTGTTTGTCAAAACCCATAGAACTTTGTAGGAAAAGAGTAAACCTTAATTATGCAAATTTAAAAATCATTTAAGAGGAAAGGTGACCCCAGGATGAAATGTAGAATGTGACGCAACGATCTAATTATTTTACCAATGTAGAAATAAGTTCTTTGAAGGGATTCACTAGAAATGTGCTAACATAAGTAACATTGAAAATGAGTGGAGTCTGGAAGATTAAAGTAAAAAGAAACTGTACATAAGCACTGTATTCTAGCTGATAAATTTGTTTCCCGGCCCTGGCCGGTTGGCTCAGTGGTAGAGCGTTGGCCTGGCGTGCAGGAGTCCTGGGTTCGATTCCCTGCCAGGGCACACAGGAGAAGCGCCCATTTGCTTCTCCACCCCTTCCCCTCTCCTTCCTCTCTGTCTCTCTCTTCCCCTCCCGCAGCCAAGACTCCATTGGAGCAAGGATGGCTCGGGCACTGAGGATGGCTCCGTGGCCCCTGCCTCAGGCACTATAATGGCTCTGGTTTCAACAGAGCAATGCCCTAGATGGGCAGAGCATCGCCCCCTGGTGGGCATGCTGGGTGGATCCTGGTTGGGCGCATGCGGGAGTCTGTCTGACTGCCTCCCTGTTTCCAGCTTCAGAAAAATACAAAAAAAAAAAAAAGTTGTTTCCCATGCTGGTATGTGTTAACAATTCTGATACCACTATTCACGTACCTGAAATTAAACAAGCAAATGGATAGTGGATAGTTGGAATCGAGGTTCTCACTATTCGAGTGGAAGGTGAGAGATAAGCAAGGGAGAGAGATAAGCAAGGGGAAAGACTAGATGAACCATGCTGTAATTGATTAGTGTTGGAGACACCTGTATGAACTCCTGTTTATTATCAACCAGCTGGTTACATGCAGAATTATTTGTCCATTTTTATATACACATAGGTTACTATATACTCATATAATTTCTTGCTGTTAGCTGAGAGGGCCTAGAAGTAATGCCACCCCTACTGGCTAGATCTTGGTTTCTAACTACTCCACAACAAAAAGAGAAATTGCCAATTCTAGAAGTGGGGCAGGCAATACCCAAGATGACCCTGGAACATCTTGGAGTGCCAGAAATTAAGAAATTACAAAAGAAACACAGCTAATCAAAACCACACACACACAAAGTTAGGGATTATGGCAAGGAACACAGGAACCAACTCAAAAAGTTCCCAATAATCAAAGCTGAAATAATATGAGCAAAAATAAATAAAGTAAGATTGGATTTATAATCCAAGTATAAAATAAATGTATGATCTCATACTGATATAAATAAATGGTTGAATAAACAAATAAATAGAGAAGACAGACAAATGTCCTAGGCAGAAGTATTTTAAAATATTTATGTAAACGCTCGCATTCAAGGAGGTAGAGCATTAACCCTTACTCTTTCAGTGTGTGCTGCGTAGTGACTTCCCTCCCAAGAGCACAGTATGGAAAGAAAGAGTAATTTACAATGAGGAGACCTGACAAACACCACCACTGCCAGGTGATTATGGTTATTATGATCGGTAGTTATGGTTAACTCCAGTAAGTTATGCTAATGGCACGTGTCCTTAATATGATGTGATGAGAATGGCACTTTACCTCTGTGCTCTTTTCCCCAAAACATATAACCTGGTCTAATAATAAGAAAAATATTACACACATCACAACTGGGGTACAGTATACAAAATACCTTGCCAGTACTCCTCAAAACTGTCAAAGTCATCAAAAACAAGGAAAGTTTGAGAAATCGTCACAGCCAAATGGAGCCTAAAAGGACATGATGACTACATGTAATGTAGCATCTCGTATGGGTTTCAAACAGAAAGGTAAAAGCCAAAGAAATCTGAAAAAAGTATGAACTTTAGTTAAGAATGTGTCAATATTGATTAAATGATTATGACAAATGGACAAATGTCAATAGCAAGGGCAACTAGGTGTGGGGTAAATATTGTAGGAACTCTGGCCTATCTTCACAATTTTTCAATTAATGTAAAACTTTTCTAAATTCTTTTTAGAAAGGTTTATTTTTAAACAATTAGCAACAACAACAGCAGCAGAGCTCGACATTTGACATGACTTTTGTTTATTTCTTAATTTTTTAAAATTTTGAAATAAATACATGCTAATTATAGGAACTTGGAATTATATAGAAAAATACAAACATTGTTATGTACAAAATAAAACCCTTATGTTTATACTTGCCGTGGGCTGGAGAACAGGAGCTAGTCCAGCAGACTCTGCGCTTGACATGCTCATGGGGAGGGGTTTAGAAACCCCTTCTCCGCAATCTTGAAAAGTCTGACTTGCAAGACTTAATTTTCTACAAAATTCTATTGTAAATATAGAAATTCAATTCTTTCTTTCAGTCTCAACCTTTCTCTCTCTCCTTCCTCTGCTCCTGCCTTTATTTATTTTTCTTTCTTTCCTTTCTGCAAATTACCTGATGCTCCTTGTGATTCGTCCCTCCCCTCTGGCTCCACCGTACAGTAGATGGCAGATGAGGGGGAAGATCGTGGAAATAAAAATCAAAAGAAAAAAATCCACCTGAATATTTTTCAAAACATTTCCCCATTATAAGAACGAGAAAGTGAGGAAACATTAATATAAAGTGAGCAAGAAAGGCTTGTCTAATATAATGACATTTGGGCTGAGTCCTTGATGGTGGGGAGGGGGAATTTATTGTGGATCTGCCTGAAGCTGAGTGGAACAGAGGGAGGCAAGTGTGAAATAGGAAGACAGATGTTTGGATACAGTATTACTATGAGAGTTCAGACGACTGGCAGCCAAACCTGTAGAAGGCTGAAGACAGAAATAGGTATAATTGATTCCTTTGAATGTAAGCACATCATGAGAAAAAGTGTAAGAAAGCATGGCATATTTAAAGGATTTTGTTAGAATTTGATTGAAGAAGAGAGATTAAAAAGGAGAGGACATAAAGCTATATGGGCAAGAGATAGCCTTGAATGCTATTTTAAGAACACTGAATTTTAATCCTCTCTGATGATAATGTATTAGAACAGGAAAATCATATGTTCTTTTTTTAAAAATTTTGTTTTCCAATTATAGTTTACATGAAATATCATTTCAGGTGTACAGCATTGTGGTTAGACAACCATATACTTTACAAAGTGGTCCCTTATATTTCAAGTACCCACCTGGCCCTGTCCATAGTAATTACAATATTATTGACTATATTCCCTGTGCTGTACTCTGCATCACACGTCCTTTTTATCATCCCGCAAGGTGCTGAAGAATAGACGACAGAGAGCGAGTCTATTGCATCAGAGGACTCATCTGCTACGGCCCAGACATAAAGCCTGACCTGACTTGGTTTTCTTTTCTGTTGTTTCCTTTTCTGATACTTGCTTCCTGGCTGGAATTCCTGACTTTGTGGAATTCTGAGAAAGTCACCTTGCCAGAGGGCAATTTACCCATACAGGGGTGGGCAAAAGTAGGTTACTACTACTAATAAATAATTCAGTAATTAATAAATAAATAATAATACAAGAATAAACTTTGTGCTTCATATAATCATAACTGTAAAGCTACTTTTGTCCAGCCCTGTAATACCTAAAATGAACTTTGTTTTGTTTTATGTCCTGTGTCAAAACGTTCAAAACTTAAGAGTTTATATTTATTAACTAGGAGGTAATTATAGTAAGACCTTACAAGTCATTCAAAATAGCCTGACCAGGCAGTGGCGCAGTGGATACAGCATCAGCCTGGGATGCAGAGGACCCGGGTTCAAAACCCCCAAGTTGCCAGCTTGAGCACGGGCTCATCTAACTTGAGTATAGGTTCACCCACTTAAGTGCAGGGTCACTGGCTTGAGCATGGAATCATAGACATGACCCCATGGTCGTTGGCTTGAGCCCAAGTTTGCTGGCTTAAGCAAGGGGTCACTCACTTTACTAGAGCCCCCTGGTCAAGGCACATAGGCACATATGAGAAAGCAATCAATGAACAACTAAGGTGCTACAATGAAGAACTGATGCTTCTCATCTCTCTCCCTTCCTGTCTGCCTGTCCCTATCTGTCCCTTTCTTTGTCAATCTCTCACACAGAAAAAGTAATTCAAAATAAAATTTAAAAGATAATTTAATCAGATTATTGTCTTAACAGCAAGCCAAGGTTAATTCTTCAATTTGGAGGGGAGAAGGGACTATTATTTTTTTTTCTTATTTTTTTTTAAGAGAGAGTAAAGCAAAAAGAGGTAACAAGCATGAGAAATAAAGGGTAAAATACTAAACGTCTTTCTAATATTTCCTCATCCAAGGAAGTGCCCTCACCTAAAAATGATAATACAAACTTCCTGTGATTATTGTAAGGATTAAGGAAAACAACCAATGTAAAGAGCTTTCTTATCATCTTATCATTATTATTATTATTATTTATTTCTGGGTAACTTTATTCTTGGCTTCCTATTATAATTGTATCTCTATTTCCTTTTGCCTGAATCCTTCTGCCCTCTTTTTATTGTATGTTAGTATTTCTAAAAGCTGTTTAAAGTTATAATTGGAACGATGTCCTTTATAAGTTACTGATATAAATGTAAATAAAACAAGGACACTTCGCCACCCAGTGTTAAATCCCACTGTGGAATCCTGGTGTAGGGAAAGCTTAACCACAAACAGCCTGTACCATTGGACTCGAGGGGTAACTGAATGGCAATGGGATTTGTGTTAGATGTGGTGGGAGAGACTCTTCTCCCCCCTTTGCTGTAGCTCATCTGAGGGCCAGAACTCAGCTGAGCCCAGGAAGAGGAGCAGGGTGGTAACAGGGTGGGTCCCCTGCTACATCCCTGCACCCAGGACAGGAGGAGAGGAGCATGCAGCCAAGCGCCCTGCTTCCAAGCAGCGCCGACCAGTGGCTGTTGTCAGAGAGAATTTGGGAAGGAATAAGGAGAAAAGAGAAGTCAAGTTTGAAGAGTGGAAAATGAATAAGCTAGCAAGGTATGAGCATCATAACAATAGCCACAGGAAGTAAATGCCATACTTTACAAGTTTCTTTTGTAGACCAAGGAGCTTAACAGTTTGTGCTCCAGTTTCTTCATCTGAGAAATAGTGATTAGGGTGAGGAGGTGAAGAGAGGACCTAACTTACTTTTTTTTTTTGGGGGGGGTCCTGGTGACCTCTCTGCTGACCCTATCTTTGTTTGGGTTCTTCCAGAAGCAGATCCTGAATGCAGTAACTTGTTTGGGAGGTGCAGGTGCAGAAAATACCCATAGAGAAGTGGGAAAGGACAAGCAGACGATAAATTAGACAACTGGAGCTTACTTCTTCAGCCTCCTCTGAGATAAGAAATGCAAACCTACCTCTCAGCATCTTTCCACTTGAAGGGGGAGGTCGCTAGGACGATTACACACATGCTCCAGGGACACGAATGCCTGCACTTTCAGCCTGCTACACGTGGGCTCCAGGAAGTGCTTCTTTGCCTAGTTGGTGTGATGAAGAATTCTCAGGCCCAAAGATGTGGCCCCTGGCAGTGGGAAGTCAGCTGGAGTGAACAGCAAGGGCCGGGGGGATGCTCAGGGGCTTCCAACATCTGCTACAGATCCCTTTGCAGTGTAATGTTTTGAAATGCATAAAATAAAATTCATAGGATTACAAAGAAAACCAATTATATTGAAATTCAGTTCTATCCACAGACCCCTTGGGAGACCCCACGTTAAGAAGCCCAGCTAAGGTTTCTTTTCAACGTGAAATTATATGGTTTTATGACCTAAGAGCATGGATTGTGTTACTCTGCCAGGAGGTGGTTGTGTCGAGCTCTGCACGGTCCTTATAGAAACTATTTTAGACGAAAAATGCACTTGCCCAACCTGACAATCCCCCGCAGCTTCGAGACTATGAATGATGCTGCTGGCCTCCCTCACTCTCTTTTTATTTATTACAGTGTTTTGTTTTGCTTTGTTTATGTTTCTGAATTTGTAACGTGTCCTTCTGTTGGCCCTGAAAACACTGAGGCAGCAATCTGCCCACATCACCCTGGTGGGTACGCTGCCCTCCTGAGATGTCCCGAGGGAGCTGCTTCTTTAACATTGTGTCTGAAGCACAAGGGTCCCAAAGCCCTTCTGCCATGAGCCACAGCAGGCCAGAGTCTGTCCCGTGGCATCATGATGCCAACAGGTGGCCGTGTGTGGGGCCGGGAGCAGCCACCCCCTGGGAGCTGCGTGCCACAGAGACACCATCCACCTCCTCATGTGCCCCCATGGTCCTGTTACTCACAGCTAAATTACAGTATTATGACTTCATTGTTGAGTCCCAATTCTCCTAATTATAGCCTAGAGATCTATTATTTGATTTGGTAACACCAAGTGCTTCTTTTCTAAATCATGTAATCTCTTGTAGCTTATTAATGTCAGGTTTGCGCGCACGCGGGGACTTGGTTGTTTGCCAGCCAGAATCAAATTTTCAAATTTTCACTGTGTTATGTTACAGGGCTTTGCTTGTTACAATCTAATTATATTGGCACTGAAATACTGAAAACCAATTTATATCAGAAAGCACTTTAACTCTTTCTTTGGAGTGAATTTACATGCCTAAGTGTCTGCCACACCATTGGTCTTTTTGTTTTTCCACTGGGAAATTTCTTCTGGGAAAGAGGTAGAATGAACAGTTTCTCTCTGATAAAAAGTCTGCTGTTTGTGGACAAGAATTGTGTGAATGTGGCCATTCTCCTGCCTGAAGCATGGGGAGGGGAAGAAGCATGCTTCTCCATCTCCCCGGGGCTTCTCCAGGCCTCCCTGCTGGGAATGCCTCTCACTCAGAAACCTCTCTCCTGGTGGGTGTGAGCTGGTGACAGCACAGTCCCCGCCTCTGACCAGCCTTCTCCCTGCCCCCTTCTTCCCTTCAGATGTATTTTCCTGTGCTCCTTTCTACTAGGGGCCCAATGGATCCCTTGCCCTAGACATTGTCCTTTGAATTTCAGAGGGGTCTTGCTGCCTGTTATAGAAGTTGCTCCAGCAGTGGGACCACCCTCGTCATCCTGCGGGAGAATCCTGTGGTGACTAGTCTGTCCATCAGGGTATTCATCTCGCCACTCTGTCAATCTCCCTAGTAATGACCGCGGCTTTCTGACCCCAGGAATGCTGTTCCTTGTCAGACTGTCATCTCCAGGAAATACTATCTATATCTAAACCATTCAGCATCCTACCTTTGAAAAGGACTCCAACTTCCTCTAGCTTTTTAAAGACTTTGTTTTATTTTATTATTTTTTTATTTTAGCAGTTTTAGGTTTCCAGGCAAATTGAGAAGGTACGGAGCTGTGCTGTAGTCTGCCCCCTGCCACATGCATAGCCTCCCCCGTTATCAGCGTGCCCCAGAGTGCTTCACCTGTGACCGGGCTCCAACGGCACTCCATCTCACCGGGAGCCATGCCTTTGCTCCCTCCTTAACTCCAGCCACAGTTCCTGTCCCCTGTCCCCTACCCCTCTAACTTCTCTTTCCCATTCTATAGTATTTGTATTCATTTCCTTTGTCTGTATGTTCTTGGCATTTCTGGCTCCTTCTCACACTTCACATCTCAGCTAAAATGTCCCTTCTTAGAGAACTTCTGCTCCCTCTCTCTAACCAGGTGCACCGCCACCACCCCATTTCATTTATGCTACCTGCATGTATTTGTTTCCTTCCTTACTGTCTCTCCTCCTGCTCCTGCCCTTGACTCTGAGTTCTGTGAGGGCAGGGATTTTGTTTCATTCACTGCTGAACTTCCAGCGCTAAACTCAGTGCCTTGCATATAGATGGAGATCAATAAACAGCTGTTCATAAAGGAGTAAATAGATCCCAGAAAAAGTATACCCTTTGCCTTACATTGGAGACGAATCACTATGCTTGTTGCAGCTCGTTGGACCTGCCTGGCTCTCATTCTTCCTTCCATGCTCCCACCCTGAGGGCCTGCTTCATTCTGCCTGAGGCTACAGGGTATGGTCAGTCCTCTGTCCCTGAGCAGGGATCCAAGGAGTCACTGAAGCTTGGCAACACCATGGTTGCGTGTCTACATCCCAACTTCTCCTCTGGAGCCTGAGCTGGTGACTCAAATCTCATCTGAACCAAATGTGTCATCCTCCATGGCACCTTTGCTGACCCTTCCCTGGAGAAGGTTCTCATGTGGGGCCCACATGTGTCACCTCATCAGGAGGCCTAGTGGCAGCAAAGGACCCATCAGTGGCCATGTCAAAGATCACTCCTATTTATCTAAGTGAGGGATGAAGTGGAGCAAGGTCAGAAACCCCCCTTTCATGGCAGTCACTAAGTCACTGAAGGGGACAGATAAATGGGAAGCAGATAAGACCTTTCTTGAAGCAGGGAGAGAGGGGAGCCAGGAGCTCACTGCTTCATGGAAGAGAACCACAAAAACAGTCACATAATGACACTGCGCATCGCACGGCTCTGAATGAGACAAGTGCAGACCTGACCTGTGGGCCGAGGTGGCGACTTAGTCTCAACTCTAATAAACCATTCAAATTGATAGAATTAATCCATCCCTTTTTGCTCCATCTGCTAAGATTTTCTCCAGAAGAGTGGCTCCAGGGAGAAACAGCAATGTGAGTACAAGAGAATCCCCACCAGGGTGAGGACAGCTGGGGCTTCTCCCCTAGTCTGTGGGTCTCCTAGAATATCTCAGATGCATTAAGGATTGGAGAGGTGCCCTCTATTCAGAGACCCCAGCCACAGAGAAGACACCAAGGTAGGACCCTATGCCAGGACTTGCCTGGAAGAAGGCCTTGAAACACATGTCACTTAGGGAGGGGATGGGGAAGGTGGGAATGAGTGGGTGGGGGGTTGTCTCTCATTCACTCTGCTATATTCACTCTGCTTTCTTTTCACTGCTGTGTCTTTGTCCAAACTACTCCCTCTGCTAGGGTGCTCTCCTGCCCCCATCCCATTTCTGCTTGGAGAAATTGAATCCATTTTTTACAGCCTGATAGACAAATCATCTGCTCAAAGGAGTAGTCTCAGACCCACTGGTCCCAAAGTAACTTGCTTGTGCTGTTTATAGGGTGGTCATTCAGCCCAGTGTGCTTGGTACAGTCCTGGTTTCTGTCTGTTGTTCCAGCATTTACTAATAGCATCTTTTCCCTCTCCAGTGTCTCAAGTGAACAATGGTGTATATGGTGTGGTGGACACACTCTCTGGTGACCCCTAGTTGAGTCATGCCCATTACTCATTGTCTGTCCTTGCAGGCTGGCAGAACTGGTGACTTCCTTCTGGCCAACGGACCAAGGCAAAGGTGATGGGCCAGTCCTCCCTTGAGGATGGTCACTCCCTTGATATATTATCCTCTATAAAGAGAGCAGTTCCTCTGTGGGCCTTGAAGAAGGTAGCTGTTATGATGTGAACTGCCTGTGGAAAGGGCCACAGGAACTGTGGGCAGAAACTGTGAGCAGCCTCGAGGAGCTGAAGGTCTCAGTAATTCCACATGCAAGGGACTGAATTCTGCCAGCAGTCATAAGGGCTAGAGGAGGACCCTGAGCTCCAGAAAGGAAAACTGCTGACTCCTGACTGCAGCCTTTGAGACCCTGAGCAGAGAACCCAGCTGACCTGTGCCTGGACTTTTGACACTTGGACACTGTGAGATAACACATAGATGTTGGTTTAAACCACTAAAATTTGTGGTCATTCATTTGTGGCAATCAAAACTGACATGTTTGGTTGCCCTCGTTATAACACTAACCAAGGGCTCCTAAGGTCTTATTTCCCTGAGAGCCTGGTGTTTTCTTAAAGCTGGGTGAGTATGATATCTACCTCCCTAGTGTCCCTACATTCACAGAGCACTATGAACTCCTCTGCAGGTACCCACCAGGAAGTATAGCACAGTGCTTAAACAGAGCAAGGTCACGGGCATCATAATGCCCTTTTTTGCATCGCAGGTCCATCACTCAATACCTGTGTGACTTTAAACAAATTACCGAGCCCCTTAGGGCTTCAGTTTTCTCATCTGCCAAACGGGATTACAAAACAATACTTTCCTCTGTCAAAATTATTGTGAGGCTAAATTAAATAAGTGTAAAGTACTTGCAACACTCCGCGCAAATGCTATGTAAATTTAGTACTCCTCACATCCTTTGTTTCATTTAATCCTTATGTCAACTCTGCTATTATTGGCTCCATTTAGAGAACAAGAAACAGGCTCAGAGACCTCAAGTAATGTTCTCAAAATTGCACCACAAGTAAACAGAAAGACTCAAACCATATCCATACGTGCTTTTTTCCAGACTGCCCACACTTGCATCCTTCTTGTCAATGAACATTTTGAAAACAAAACAAAGAGAACTTTTCCCAGAAGTCCATAGTAGACTCCCGCAAGAACCAGGGCACAGACACATAGATGTCAAGTTTGGCTAAAGCTCGTGTTCTGGAGGCAGGCACCACTTCAGGCATGGGTGGATTTCTAGAAGCGAAGGCAGACAATATAGACAGTTTAGTGGGAGATGGTGACCCTTAAATGAGTCCCAGGGCCCATTAAGCTGCCACACCGCCTGACAAATGACAGGGACCTTTAGCCAATTCCAGTCTACTAAAACCTGAATATTTAGGTAAGCGCAGATTATCGGATCTATAGATAATTTGCTACCTGCTCATTTTTAATGTGTTTCTGAACACTCCTGAGTTGCTCATTAATTGTAAGTGTCTGGAAGCTTATTGTGTTGTAAACCAAGCCTGACAGCACAATAGGATCCGATAAAAGGAAGTGGCCTCTTTGCCAGCCAGCGTGGGAGCTGAGAAAGAGCCAGCATGCAAATCAGCCCGGAGATAATTGACAAGATTGCTGGGATGCACGCAGGCCCCTTATCGGAGTGAGTTTTATGTCCCTGTCCTTAGGTAACCGGCAGAGATACAAGCTGCGATGATAAGGTGATTCTAACCGCATTTACCATGGTAGAGCGACAGGGTCAGGCACCCTGGCCCAGTAATTGGTGAAACCCATGAAGGCCATGGCCTGACAAGGCTGAAATCCATTTGTTATTCTCTGCTTGGAATGCCCTTGCTCCTTCTCTAGACTGGCGAGTTCCAAGTCATCTTTCAAGACCAGTCAGTTCCCCCTTAAAGCTCCGTGGACTTCACCAGGGCAGGTATTGCCTCTCCTGCGCTCTGAGAGCCACTTGGAGCTTTTCTGGAATAGCTCTAACTATGTGGGTATTCGAAATGCTGGCCTTTCCCTCCCAACCCAAAAGAGTGCAGAATCCAAAATTCTTTATGGATGCTCTCCAAAAATACACGTTTTTATGGATGCACAACTCAAACAAAACCATCAGTGAGCTTGTGAATAACACGGGGCCATCAGGACCAGGTCGCATCATTCAGGGCCTTGGCTTCCACACCTTAATTTGTTCTTCCCCCCCTGGGCCCTCGGGAGAGAATATACTACTATTTTTGTCTCACAGGTGGGGTGTGTGTGTGTGTCTGACAGAACCCAAAGTTCTGGGTCCCAGGCCACCTCTTCTCCTACCAGGCTTTTCAAATAATTTTTTTTTTTGACTAAGGTAAGTTTCTAAGGAAAATTATCTTATACAAGACTAAAATAGTTTATTTGTACTGCTCTTGCTATATATATCATATGCATAGTATTGTAGATATGGGACTCCAGAGGGGGCAAAAACCTATACTTTACACTTAATATATAGATATGCAGCTGTATTCCTTTAGTGCAGGCCAAATCTCTGCAACAAATAGAACCAAACAACATATAACAGTTCAAACACATTGTAATATTATTTTTCACTCACGCGGTAATCCCAAATAATTGTTCAGGGTGGTAGTCAGCTCTTTCCACCGTGGCAACTCAGGGCTGTAGCCTTCTTTCATATTGAGATTCCATTATTTTACAGGGTATCTTCCTCATCTGCACCAAAATGACAGAAACAAAAAGATGGAGTGGGCCATGTGGGAGGTTTTATTGCACAAGCCTGAAAAAGGCAAACATGTTACTTTCATTCATACTCCACTGGCTAGAATTTAGCCACATAGTCATGGCAACAGCAAGGGCTGCTGGGAAATGCCATTCGCTATATCCCCAGGAAGGAGAGAAAATGGATTTTAGTAGAAAGCAAGCACTCTGTGCCACATAAACCCAAGTTAGTGTCCTGCTTCATCCCCCCCCCCCCACGTCCTGTGCAGAGGGGATGTACACAGCCCCTCCCACTGGCATCCCTCATATTTGAATCATTCCTGAAACGTTTCATGTTCCAGGTATTTTTTTATATTATATCATCTATTTCCCACTTATTTTCATAATGATTTTGGAGATATATTACCAAACACAGAATCCAAGTCTTACTTATGAATTCTTATATTTATACCAAACAGTACCCCAACTTTGCCAATAGAATTGATTCCTTTCACCCAAACCCTGCTACGTATATGGTAACCAAGCATACAGTTGATGTCTATGTTTTTACACAATCAATTTCAATAAATTAGAGTGTGAAAATAGAGCACACAGCAAATGGCCATTTCCCTAACTCCATGGGGCATGACTGACCCATCTGCCACAACTGCTTGGCCTTTGTTCTAGCAGATAGCAAGAATCCCTGACTTCCAAAGCCTCTTGAAGATCATTTTTCAGATGCTTCCAGGAAATGCCTTTGACAGGTAACCAGCTTACTCTCTCTCCAAATGGAATTTCTAGGTAATGGGCCATTTGAGATTATTACTGTTTGGCCAAACATTTTCTGAGCTCAGTGAGCAGGGCTTCTACAACTGCTTCAGGAAATGACTGCCACGATTTACTCAAACTTGGGGTTCCTGAAACACTGCTGCTCTCTGCTCTTGTTGATTATGCACAATGTAAGACGAATCCATGTGAAGCCCTTTATCCGCCCTTCAGCTATTGTCAAGCCAGCCTGAGAAAGTTAAATAGCAGGGATGAGCTGAAGGAAAATATTTGCTCTTTGTTTTGTTTATTTTTAAATCTTTGTTTTAGTCTTTTTTTTTTAAAGATTTTATTTATTCACTTTAGAGAGAGGAGATACAGAACGAGAGAGGGAGGGAGAGAGAGCAGGGGGGAGGAGCAGGAAGCATTAACTCCCATATGTGCTTAGACCGGGCAAGCCCAGGGTTTTGAACAGGCGATCTCAGCATTCTAAGTCGAGGCTTTATCCACTGTGCCACCACAGGTCACACAGGCTGCTCTTTGTTTTATATTTAATTAAAAATGCTTGCAGCTCAATATTATAGAATGGCTATCTAAAAACGGCTTCAAAATATTCATTCAGCTTTAATGACAAGAAATTAGGAAACAGGGCTTTGGGTCAGCTTGTTTGTAATTCCTTGGCTTTCTCCTCATGGCCGCAACGTGGCTGCTGTGGTACCATGCATCACATTCTTCTACAACATCTAAAACAGCAAGTAAGCAACAGGCCTTTCCCTTGGGGTATTCTCTTTCTTTTTATCAGGGAGTTTCTCTGCACACTCATTCCAGTGCACTGCTTCTTAAGTCTTACTTGTTTGTAGACCAATCATTACCTAACAGGAATGGAAATGAGCATGATTGGCCTAGAATTAGAATGATTCATGTCCTGGGGATAAATACATTGCCCCAAATTTTGTTTGTTACCTGGACAAAATTTGGGATAATTGCTGGATAAGCAGTCAATGCTATTTTCCACATTCCTTGAGGAGTTTCTTGATTTTTTTTTATTGTACTAAGCCAGATTAAAAACAAAACAAGCCCTGGCCCGTTGGCTCAGTGGTAGAGCGTCGGCCTGGCGTGCAGAGGTCCCGGGTTCGATTCCCGGCCAGGGCACACAGGGGAAGCGCCCATCTGCTTCTCTACCCCTCCCCCTCTCCTTCCTCTCTGTCTCTCTCTTCCCCTCCCGCAGCCGAGGCTCCATTGGAGCAAAGATGGCCCGGGCGCTGGGGATGGCTTCTTGGCCTCTGTCCCAGGCGCTAGAGTGGCTCTGGTCGTGACAGAGTGACGCCCTGGAGGGGCAGAGCGTCGCCCCCTGGTGGGCGTGCCGGGTGGATCCCGGTCGGGCGCATGCGGGAGTCTGTCTGTCTCTCCCTGTTTCTAGCTTCAGAAAAATACAAAAAAAAAAACAAAAAAACAAACAAAAAACAAAAAACAAAACAAAACAAAACACTATTCCTGAACATTATCATTCATGTTCATCAACAGAAAAAAGATTTTATAAATTATGGTTTAATGTTACAATCTTACTTTTCACCGAAGCATTTCTTTTTATTGTGAAAATAACAACTACAATTACTGACTGCTTTCTCTGTGCCTAACACTATATTAAGTGATTTATATGCATCAGCTGATTAAAGTCAGCAGATAAACAAAAGGAGGTCGGTACTGTGAGAACCTCATTTTTCAGATAAAGAACCTGAATCTTAACGTAGCTAAAGTGCCTTTGCTCACACAGGTGGTAAACTAGAAATTTGGGTAAATTTGAACCCAAGACCTCCCTGGTTTCAGAGTCTGAGTTCTAAAGCATTATACTCTGTTGAGTTTGATTCCAACATTAAAAAGTGCTCTTTATACATGTACCTCTATTATAAATTTATAGATTTCAAGACATGGAAAACTTTGTATTTAGTAGGCCTTCTATAAGAAGATTAAAGCAATACACCTAACATGATTTTGGGTTTCTGGAAAGCTCAGAGGTAGTTTTATATGCATTTGCTGTCATTTTCTTCAGTCAAAGATTGATACCCTTTATCTTTCCCTTTATCTTGCCTTCATTTTTTAATGCTTAACTTTTTTCTTTTGCAAATCTTTTGGTTCTAATATATCCGTGCTTTGATCAGAAGCCATCTTGTAGGAAGGGGGTGGGGTAAAAACAAGTATAAAGGGATTAGGATATACAGTCTGAAGGTCAAAGAATAAGAAGTACTGATATCCAGAAATTATTTTGAAATGCACCAAAAACCAAGTTAAATTTTTGCATGCAAGGAGGAGAGAATGAATGGATCAATAAATATGTGAAAAAGCAAACACTACTATAAAATGTTAATAGTAAAATAAGTTGTGGGTGTATGGGTTTCACCATACAATTCTTTCAACTTTTCTGTGTCTTTCATTGTAAAATGTTGGGAAATAAGTCAATAATAATCTAGATTCATTTTTATAGAAGAAGCTCACATAAAGATCATCCTTTCTAAGTAACAAGAGGTAAGCAGAAGCCATGTGATGGAGAGTTTTCTATACCAGGATAAAAAAAAAAGTGGAGCTCAGTCCTCAGAGTAACTGAGAGGCTGGAAGATCTCAGTGGGAGACTAAACTGTAAGACAGATATGGAGACATGGAGGAGGAGGGTGGGAGCAAGGTGAGACCAGTCAGGGGCTGCTGGAATAATCCAGAGGAGGGCAAGATAATAAATAGTGTCTGAACAAAGGTGGCCACAGTGGGTAGAGGGATAGACACGAATTCAATAAAAACCCAAGAGAGAAATAAGGAAGACTTCATATCTGAAGGCATGTGGGGACATGGAAATATCTCGTATGACTCAGGTTTCGGGGTTGGGGCATTGGGAATGGTGAGGTCATTCTCTGGGGTGGAGTTATAGGTAGATCCTTCCTGCTGAGCTGGCAGTGAAGAGAAGTAGCCATCCACTTGGCACTGACCCATTTCCTTTCGGGAAGCCCTCCAGCCCTACTGAGTCCTGGAATCTGTTGGCACTTTAGATTTCTCCTGCGTGGATATTTTTCCTTTTCCTGCTTCCAAATGAAGTGAACCCGTGCTCTCTGCCTCCCTGTATGTTCAGAGCCCACTGAGAAAGAGCAGTACAAATGGCTTCTGAGATGCTTTCCAAGCCACGTGGGGCGCAGGCCGGGGGTGGGGAAGCCTCCCGACAGAGGCCCAGCCCTGACTCCTGGGTCACACCTGAGGCTGAGTCTGCTGTCTCTAAGAAACAAACCCGGGGCTGCCTCACTTTATTATGAAATTTAAATTGTTTCTGAGGACCTCAAAGGGGGAAAATGAAATTGTTTTCAGCTTTAATTGTGATCATAATAAAATAGCTATTCAAGGACGATTATGTTATTCTTAGATAAACAAGAAACAGAAATAATTTTTGTAGTTTTCCAGAAAGACAGCAATGGGAATTTTCACAAGAGAAACAATCAAGCAGATGAGGACTTCCAGGCTAGATAGCTCAGTTGGTTGGAGCATCATTCCAATACACCAAAGTTGCAGGTTTGATCCCTGGTCAGGGCACATACAAGAATCAACCAATGAATGCATAAATAGGTGAGACCCCTTCTTCTCTTTCTCTAAAAACAATAGATTAAAAAATAAAAAAGATATTTGCTCTTGCTTGGACATCACACACAAATGGGGTATTTGGTCTCTACCAAGTTGAGCAAGTGGCACGACAGACCTTTACTCTGCTTTCCCAGCTATGTCAGTTTCCTCCAGCGGCTTCCTCTAAGCTGCTGTGCCTCGTGCTTCTTTTGTGTGCCTCCCTCCCAGCTTCCTTGTTGAAATTAGTGTTTATACCCCAAATGAGAGTCAGCCTGCTTACAATGGGCACCAACCATACACACTCAGCATACACAGAACGTTCTTGCCTGTCACCTCATTTGATCATCACAGAAACTCTGTAAGGTAAAGGATGACATTCTTGTTTCCCAAATGAGAAAATGAGACTTGGAGGCAAAATGTCTTGCTCCAGACCTCACAACTGGCAAGTACAAATTCCTCTAAAATTCTTTCCCCTACTCCAAGTTGCTGCTCCTCCCCTTGGGGTCCAGGCCTGTGTAGGATACCAGTGACAGGCACTGTCTAGTGGAAACCATGCAGAATTCAGTGACCAAGCCCTGTGATCTGGGGAAACCTTGAACCTACAGGGTTAGACTTTGTAAGGAATAATTCTTAGAACATATATTAAATGTTTATTAAAGAGTAAGGGCTCAAAACAAATTTGTTCCCTAATGAGGCATCTGTTAGTTTATTCTAGGATGACATAATGTCTTAGCTCTAATGGAGATTCTTTTTTTGTGTGTGTGTGTGACAGAGACAGAGAGAGACACAGAGAGAGGGACAGATAGGGACAGACAGACAGGAAGAGAAAGATGAGAAGCATCAATTCTTTGTTGCGGCATCTCAGTTGTTAATTGATTGCTTTCTCATATGTGCCTTAACCGGAGGGCCACAGCAGACTGAGTGACCCGTTGCTCAAGGCAGTGATCTTGGGTTCAAGCTGGTGAGCCTTGCTCAAACCAGGTGAGCCCACACTCAAGCCAGTGACCTTGGGATCCAAGCAACCTTTGGGCTCAATCCAGTGACCATGAGGTCATGTTTATGATCCCACACTCAAGCCAGCGACCCAGAGATCAAGCTGATGAGCTCATACTCAAGCTGGTGATATCAGGGTTTCCCACCTGGGTCGTCTGCATCACAGTCTGATGCTCTAACCACTGCGCCACCACCTGGTCAGGCTCTAATGGAGATTTTTAAAAAAAGATTTTTAAAATGGTTCTTAAGGAAGGCAATTCCCAAAGATATCCTGGAGTAAGAAGGGGAGGGTACTTTGGACCCATGGCCTTCGAGTAACTTAACAAATCCCATAGGGTTTACAGCTCCTTGCTCACCCCATATGACAGATCAGTATACCTTCCCCCACCCCATCCTGGGCTTCAGCTTGTGCCCAAAGGTGGGGCCAGCAGAAGCGCATTTTCCTTTCTCATCCTGAAAACAAATGCACAGCTTAGTCTGATTGAGAGCGCATTATGTGTTATTAGAGCATTTCCAGAAGCCTGTCTGTCTTTAATTCAGATTAGTGTTCATCTCTGAAGTGATTGAAATGAGAGAGCTTTTCTGACATTTAACCACTGGTTTTGAAGTAAGGTTGGATGGTCAATCCCCTGAGTTAGCAAGATACCATTTGTGACTAGGAGTCTCCAGTTGGCTCCTTTCTAAGTGCTGCAGGAAGGCCCATGCCAGCCTCCCAACGCGGGCTCTGGGAGGAGAGAAGGCAGTGGGTACTGCGACAGAGTGCATACAGCTCAGGGTGTTTCCTCTGAATCTACTTACCGCTCAACCTTGGGTGAGTCGACTCGGAAGGAAGCTGGGGAGGGGAGGGCACCTGTTGCCTCCTAACACCCAGCTGTAGCTCTCCTAGGCCGAGTTTTGAACCTACTGACTAGAATTGATCCCAAATTACATGTCTCTCCCTTTAACTCTCTTTCAAGCATACACATTTAAAGGCCTCACTTAGAGACTTCACGGACATAAAGTATTTGAGATCTTTGATTTTTCCAATAATAAATAAAACAGAGATTAGAGTAAAAGCTGCTGAAATCTCAGAAATCTGCCCCCCCCCCCCAGTTTATCGCAAATTTCTTTATGTATTCAGATGCTTTGGATACACATTAAAGTCTTTGGCCCATATTTATTATTTTGAACATTGCCTAGGCTTTTTACAAATGCATCAATAATTGGCATGGGAACAGGGACCTACTTTAGCTGATGCCCCAACTATTGGCCTCTCTTGGCAGTAACTTCTGATACTTATGAGGAATGAAAAGCATTGTGAAAAAAATCCACAGATTTTTCTCATGTGTCCTGGGAACTCAGAAGCCCTTGGAGAAGTAAAGTTATCCTTAAATTATCACCAGGAGACAAAGGGAGACAAAGGAGGTGATACAGGTCCTCCCCTATTTAACAGGATCGGAAGGGTTGGTGCTATGGGGATCCAGGGCAAGTTGCTCAAGTAGGGTCTAATTAGGGACATCTGTATTCAACAATAAGGCCTTCCTTACCCTGGCCCATCACTGAATAGATGAGTCAGTGGTATAAGAATAGCGTGTTTGAGATTGGGGTAGGAGAAGAAAAGCCAGAGATATGAAGGACATACTTCATTGCCTTCATACCTGACCTTCTGCTTAGAACTGTGACACTGATGACACTGTACAAGTATCATTGACAGCGATCAGGCAGATCAGGGTGAACAGGATGCAGAGGGGATGACAAACCATGCCAGGAGAAAGAGCTGAAGAGCGCAGGCTCGTTTAATATAGAAGAAAATATGGCACAGGGGCAATGTGAGTTGCTTGTCAATATCTGAAGGGTGACTATGAGGACGACATGATCTTCAGGGTCAGAGAACCCAGAACTAGAAAGATATAAAGGAATATATTACCACAATAGTTTAAGGGTCCCAGCAATGAAGGGAGGGAAAAATGGGCTATTGCCATTTATTGAGCACCTATATGAGCCAGGGTTTGTATAAGGCATCTTGTGTGCTTTTGATCATAGAGTCCTCACCTTGTTTCTGAAAGTTTATACGATGAGGAAAGTGAAAAAGCTAGGGAAGTTACAGAACATATCTGAGATCCAGAGCTAGTGAAGAACTAGGGAAAAGCTTGAGTTTGAACTTCTACAAACTTCACACTGACCCTATTACGGTGAGTGATCAAAGCAGGGTCTACGTGGCCCCATGTTGTGGGGATTGAAAGGATTCCTACAGGAACCAGGGCTGGCACCAGCTGTTCTCCGAGGTTCCTGGCAGTTCTGAAGCTCTGTGCACAGTGCTGGTACATGGCAGAAGTGGGGCTGGAGAGCAGGCTGATGGCTGAGAAGAAGCAGAAGAAATGCCTTGTGGGCAAGTCATCTGTTCAGCAGAATAAAATGCATGACAAATGGGCCGCTCCTAAGACTGATTCCCTCCAACTGTACCAACAATAAAATGCTTCACAAAGAAACCTGACAATTTGGTTGTTAATTCAAAACATCCTTTTCTAAGTTGCCTGTAACTATAACCTAATTATTTCATGTTAGTGGTTTATAAAAAAGGAAAGAAAGTATAATCATATTAAATACAAATGGGCATTTCTCCTGCAATTTCTCCTTCTATTCTGATGTTCATTTTACCCTGTATTCTTTCATGTTACCACCAGATTCTTAATCTACACACTGAACACTTATTTCTATAAAAAAAATCTAATGTAATTTCAAGAATTTAGAGGTTTTCCACTCTCTCTAATGAGGGCAACTCAGTGTTGGAAAACAGTTTGGGCCCTGGAGCACTGATTTCAGGCTGTGCATACACTGGTAAGTAGCCGGCTAGTTAGCTTTGGCAACTCATTAAACTTCTCCGAACTTTGGTTTCCTCATCCATGGAATCAGATTATAACACCTACATTGCAATTTCATTGGGAGTGTCATGAAAACATCTCCATACCCAGGAGATAGCAATCTCCTCCCGGAATTTCCTCATGCCCCCCCTGCAACTAACTACTTAAGAAACTTAAATTTTTATTTCCTTACTCTTCAAGATTATTTGCTGTGAGACCAGTCCTCCTTTGCTCCTGAATGAAAACTTATGCTACCCCTTAAATGTCCTGAATACCTCTAGGTTTATCAGTTACTTAAAATCTCATGATACACTCTCAACTTGCAAATTAAAATGCCCATTCTCACATAACAGTGAAATTTTCTATCTAGATGCACCATTCTGGCTTCCCCCCTTCTCCCACCTTGGGTCTGGAGCAGAGGGAAGGCTGTAGTGAGGATACAGGCATAGGTGTGGTCACTGTTTCTTTCCCCACAGTGGTTTTCCTCTTCTTTTCCTTTATTGCTTTGCATACATCCGCGGCTGGAGCATGATGATCCAGAAGAGGGAAAGGAGCACGAGAGTTCTTACACGGGTGGGCATGTCAAATGAGGGCACAGTTGGGTTCTTTAGAGAACCCATCCCACCCTCATTACTGGAGGTCTTCATCTGAAGCCGCCTTGCTGACAATGCTCCATTCCAGCTAGTTGTTTATACTTTTGCAGCCTCCTAATACTTGTTGGTGTCCCTGGTTTATTTCTACTAAGGTCTTTTCATCCCTGCAGCCCCTTGGATAAAACCTTAGGTGGCCTCATTAGGCTCTCTCTTACATGGGGCCCAATTGTGGTCCAGGTTTCTCTGCCTCTTCAAAGCTGAAGAGGTTACCCCAAATGTAGTTCTATCTCCTTGGCTCCTCCATGTGGCAACCAGTTGAACATAATATTGGCTTTATAGATTTATCAGATATGATCATATCACTGATGACCTCCCATCCCATGCCCAGAGGACACAAAGTAAGCCTCACTAGTCATTTTTGAAGTTCCTCTATTTTGACTTGAAGTAAAGATGGACGTACCCTCCATATCTCTCCCTTAGGGAGATGAGATTCAAGATACATAGACTTCTCAAAAAATCCATCTCTAAACTTCAACACAACTCATTGCTTTTTAAGAGAGAGAAGGGGAGATAGTGAGACCAATTCCCACATGTGCCCTAACCGGGATCCACCAGAAACCCCTGTGTGGGGCTGATGCTTGACTCAATTGAGCTATTTTTAGTGCCTGAGGCTAACATGCTCAGACTAAGTGAGCTATACTTAGCTTCTGGCCTGATGCTTGAAGCAATGAACCACTGACTGCAGAAGGGTAAAAGAAAGTGAAGGGGGAGAGAAAGGGGGAGAAAAGCAGATGGTTGCTTCTCACATGTGCCCTGACCAAGAATTAAACCCAGGATGTCTAAATGTCAGGCTGATACTCTATCCACTGAGAAAACTAGCCAGAACCCACAACTCATTTTAACCTTTGTTGTAGGTGATATATAAGCATTATAGGCCTTAACTCTGTTGCGTACACCTTAACACTTTTGCAAAGCTTTTGCAAATCCTGCTTCATGGCTTCTCACCTTACCTTGGAATGTTGTATATACAGGTGCTTCTTGACTTACAATGATAAACCCATCATAAATTGACAATATTGTAAGTCAAAAATGCATTTAATATACCTAACCTACTGAATATCAGAGCTTAGCCTAGTTTATCTTAAATGTGCTCAGAATACTTACATTAGACTACAATTGGGCAAAATCATCTCACTGCCATTGCCCGGTATCACAAGAAAGTATCTTTACTGCATATTGCTGCCTAGGAAAAGAACAAAATCCAAAATTTGAAATACAGTGACTGCTGATTGCATACTGCATTTGCAATATCATTAAAAAAAAGAAAAGTTGGTGAGTAAAACCATGGTAAGTTGGGGATCATCTGTATTGTCCTTGGCTAAAATTAAGAAAGAAAAACCCATTCTAACACTCTTTTATATAAGATACACATCCCAGAGGCTAGATGATTGAGATGAAACATGCAAAATTGTGTTCTTTTGAAGGCTTGAGCTCTTGGTTAGTTGTTATATCCTCCTTTAAGACAATAAAAAAAGGTATGAAATGTGAACCGCCCTCCACTACAAATTCCAGCCTGGAGAATCACATGATAACTCCTTCTCTCTCTCCCTGCCAAAGTTATGCTTTAATATAACAAGGAATAAGATGATGATTGTTAGAAAAATATCCCTAGTATAGATGAGTAAAAAAAGGATTAAACAACACAGAAATAATTAATATATATATATTTCAGAAATAAGAGAATGTTCTTTAGTCCATGAGTGGTTCATCTTTGTACCTTCCTAAAGTCCCAACACATAATACGGGCTAATAAATGTAGTTGATTTTGTTGACTTCTGGGGTATAAACAAGGTCAGTTAGCTCCACAATTCACATGCTGGCAGCTATTCATTAGCTGAGACCAAATAATCTAAGAGTGCCACTCTAAGGTTTATGTCCTCAACCTACAGTTGTCACCTTTTGCTTCCAGGCTCTTCCTTTCTGTTATTGAATATTTGGAGATTTGATCACTATTCTTTCCTTCCATAACCTCAGAAAAGTTCAATAGCTCCCTAGCTCCCCTATCAAACAAACTAGCTTAATAATTTCAGGGCTGCCTTGATTCCTTTTATCACCCTCTCTGCACTGCTTCAGACCCACTTCTTATCACCTGAAACTGTCCCCACAGAAAAGTCCCTCTGCTGCTTCTTTCTTTGACTACAGTCCTCAATCCTTCACAGCAATCTCATCCCCTCCCTCTCCAGCCCACTTGTGCAGACTGCCACATGGTCCCTCCATTCTCTCTCCCACTTCCCTATCAAAGATTCCATGGTTGACCACGGCAACTACTTTCTCAAAGGCATCCTCAGTTTCCTGGCCATTCTATCTTTCTGCCTTATCTTTCTGATAAAACCTCAACTCTAGATCTCTTTCCCATTCTACTTATTCACCTTCTATACCTGTACAGTGGAGCAATGTTGGAAAAAAACAAACAAACAAATAATGATCTACTTTGGTAGATCACCATGAATCTACAAATTCATGGTCTTTAACCTCATTTTGGTCAATTTCCTCTAGTCTTTAAAATTATCCCATGCTTCCTCACTCTGCAGGCCTCCCAGTTGACCCCTCCTAATTCACCACCCCCACTCTTAGTTGAGGTCATTTTCTCATACTTTATCAAGACTTGCCATGTGCTTGGGGCTTGGTATTCTGTAAAAGCTCTCAGGTGATTCTGATGTTGAGGACCATTTATCTGCAGAAACCCTGCAAACACCTGAAATCTGGCTTTGCATTCTGTCTCAGACCTCTGCCTTTATATCACCATCCCTTATCTGGCTGGGCCCATCTTGGCTCCTTTTATCTCATTTTGCTCCACTAGGACTTGATGACCTAACTGTAGACTATTGACCTAGGTATAACAATGATATGACCCCATAAGCTACTTGTGATCATCCCAGCTATACACGCATAACTGCTGGCACAGGGTACCATGTTTCTGTGTGGTGGGACTGAGCTATAAGTGCCTTTTAAAGTCAGGCTGTAGAATGAAGACTGTGTCAGCCTGGTTATTGTTATCTTGGCAGCATCCTCACCGAGCCCTCGTTAGGATGACTTTCCATCCCTATAGATCTTTGGGTTAGTTTGTCAATGAGAAGATGCATGAGATTTGGAAGGTAAAAATGAAGTGGTCTTTCTTTTCAGAAGGTCATGCTGGTCAGACACGGCAGGATTCCAGACCCCTTCTTGATGCCTTCATCATTGCACGAGTTGTAGAATGTTCCTGCTCCATCTAGTTCATAAGGATTAAACCTAATGAATATTCCCTGGTCATCAGATGGTAGCCATCTAGATTTTCATCTCCCCAACTGTTCCTATATTTGTGTAAGTCCTGGGTCCAATATTTTTTTATTATTATTAATATGTACTTATTTGTTGCCATTTTATTCTTTTTTTATATATATGCCACATATTCTTTATCTAGTCTTCTATTTTTTTTTAGTGATTAAAGCCTTTAAGCAAACTCTTGGCCAATACAGCAAGAATCCATAAAAGAGTAGTGTCCTTAACATGTTCACCAAGTCCAAGTTGGTCCCAACACCATGCCAAATCCCTGAAAAATGCAACCCAACCCCAGTTCAGTCTGTTAGGAGCTGTCACAAGGAGCAGGAGTCCAGGAAAAGTCCACATCCAGGAAAAGTCCGCATGGCACTGGAATTGTTGTCACAATTCTATACTTTGCAGCTCACGTCCAAGTCCCAATGACCACTGCTTCTAGCTGGTAATGATTCAGGTAGACTGGAAAAGCCATCTGCAGCATGTATGGATATGGAGCTTCTGTTCTCCTCTGCCTGGAGAGATGAGACCAGGTTGCTTTTCCCTGGAGCTCTGCAACTGTGGCTTGGTAAAGAGAACCTTGGGATACACTAAGCTGGGTGGCAAAGGTAGATTCATAATAGAAGTTGGCAAAAGGGGGAAAGAGAGCTCTAAATTAGGAGTAGGTCCCAGCCTGAAATATGAGTGGGTCATTGAGGCAGGAGGAATAAAGGAAACACTATATATTAAACAAAGCAGCAGAAAATAGGACTATCAACACCCACAACAGAGATCTTTGAGGGAAGAATAAAAAACCTGACTATTCAGGCAAGACATAGTTAAGTGGCCCTTGTGCAAATGAGATCAGTTTACCTGCTTCTTGGAAGAAATACCCTAGGCTCATCCACAGTGTCGTAGATGGGGCCGACGGCCCTGGGCACCTTCAGCCTTCACTGGCAAACCCCAGCATTCTGGGCAAGGTTAGGTCATAGGTGGCTGGAGCAGGGCTAGAAGAGACTGAACCCTCCATTAGAGGAGTAAGGGGGAAGCCTACCTTCCAGTGTCCCTGTTTCCTCACAGCAGAGGCATGTAAGTCTGCAGGATTTAGCTCAATGACCTTCCTTTCCACTATTGGAGTAGGACCCAGATGGTATCCTATGAGACCCCTTTGGGGTGTTGGAGCCTTTAAGGGCGTATCCTAAAAGCTGGTAGTTCCCCTGATCTCTATTGGGCTTTTTCTGCCTCTTGGTATCTTAAAAGCCATGCTCAGAAGATCTCGCTGAGGGGTTTGAGGATCCCCATCTGCCTGTATAAATCTTTTCCATATATCTGGAGCTATTTGGAAAAAGACAAAACAGTGTTATTAGCTGGATCAAATAAAGAAGGTAGTAGTTTGCAGGAGAAAAACATTTGGCATCTCCTGTTCATCAGCATTCAAAAGAAATTTAAAATTTTTTTAAGTAAAAAGCATGATATTGTAGACCCGTAGGAGTTCCAGGATATGACTACCCCCTTTTAAATTTTTTTAAATTGACCTTAAAATATTTGCTGGCTGGGTCCAATAATAATCCCCTTATTGCAGCTCAGTTTCCTTGCCTGAACCTTGGCTGATATGCTGGGCAATAAAGAGCTTCCTAAGGGGTCTGGATTAGGTCACACAATAGAAGGAATACATAAGGGAAACTGCATATTAGGAAGCCAGAAGCCCATCCAGACATGATGTTGATAGCCAAATCATTTTTTATATGTCCCTTCTTTGAAGATGTCACCGCAGATAGGTCCGATTACCTGAAGCAGACACCAGCTCTGTTGTCACGCTCCTCAACCTGAGGTTGAGGTTGTGTCAGTGTGGATGGTTGTGTGGTCTGAGGACCTGTGGATAAAAAGGCAGCACAGCTCTCTTTGGTTTATTTATTTATTTATTTATTTATTTATTTATGTATTTTTCTGAAGTTAAAAGTGGGGAGGCAGTCAGACTCCCACATGAGCCTGCCTGAGATCCAACTGGCATGCCCACCAGGGGGCGATGCTCTGCCCATCTGAGGCATTGCTCTGTTGCGGCCAGAGCCATTCTAGCATCTGAAGCGGAGGCCATGGAGTCATCCTCAGTTCCCCGGGCCAACTTTGCTCCAATGAAACCTTGGCTGGGTAGGGGAAGAGAGAGACAGAGAGGAAGGAGAGGGGGGACGGGGGAGAAGCAGATGGGCACTTCTCCTGTGTGCCCTGGCTGGGAATCAAACCTGGGACTTCCATACACCAGGCCAATGCTCTACAGCAGAGCCAACCAGCCAGGGCCACAGGTCTTTCTTTATGCCTGGTCCTAGTCTGTCATGGGTTCAGGAGAGAGAGTCCACATGGGATCCGGACCACCTGGCTCTGCCTCTTGTCAATCATGTGAGCTTGAGCAAATCACTCCTTTTCCTCATGCTTATTTCTTCATCTGTTAATTAGTCAGACAAATTAATTATCCCAGAGGCACTTTTCAGCCTTAACTTTCCACAAATTCATGAATCCATTAAGCAGTAGTTTGACTTGCTTGGCTCAAAATTTCCCACCAGGCTGGACCTGTGACAAGGCCAGCAAGGGCTAGACCAGGGCTAGAAGCCTAACATTTTCTCCTGGGCCTGTCAGGGGCATGACCTTGTTCTGGGAATGGGTCCTGAGGGCAGCCAGGAAGGTGAGAACCCACAGGCGCTAGAGAAACAAACAACTGTGCTCACAAAGTCAGGGCCCAGTGAAGGCTTGTTCACACCAGCTGCTGACAGACAAATGGATGGGCATGCCCCACCTGTGCCTCTTGGCCCTTCCTTTGCCAGGACTACTGCCTCCTTCCATGGTATGATGCTTAGCTTATGAATGAGGCACAGTGCAAATTCAGGGGGTCTCGAACCACCGAGACTCCCCTCTCCCATGTCCTGGGACCCCAGGCTGAACCCACATGCAGATCTTGATTTTATCAGGAGCTCGCTGTTCTCACAGTTGCTGCTGGCTTTCCCCTCAGGACATGCACCCTTCCCTACAGGTTGTCTTGTTCCCCCACTCTCTCCATTACTCATGAGCTCCTTCCTGGGGCACTGGGACCCAGCCAGCTTCTTCTTGTAAGAAACAGGCCTGGCACCCACAAGAAAGCCCCCTTTCCTCTTCATTATGTCTCCTGTTGTCATTTAAAACAAGAAAGAAAGTCAATAAAAATCTCTCTTCCTCCGGGTTCTCATTATAGATTTTCTCATTAAGAGAATTAAGAGCAATCAAAGCCAAATCCAGAGCCGCTTCTCTTTAGACAAATCACCTTAAAACTCTTTGCTATTCAAGCCAAAAAATGATGATTGCTGGCCACCAAGGCTGAGCCCCCAGGTCGGCTTCCCGTCATCTCTGTGGTGTGGCCAGGGAGAGAAAAAGTGGTGATTTTTAGGTTGCACATTTCTACCCAATAGTCACTCTCTTTCAAGGTGGTGGTGGAGGGGGATGCTCCATGCTTGGTTTCTGACTAGGCTTCTGTAGTGGGCCTGTCTAATTGTTCTTTTTGGAATCCATCCAGACACAGAATGGGTTGAGGTAGTGAGCTCCCCGTTCCCGGGAAGGTTTACACAGAGGATCGCTGCTCTTCTATTGGCTGACAGATCACATTGGATGATGGCTGCAATCCCTTTTTTTATTTGGAAGTCCTCTGAATCCAAGGCCCATTTGCCACCAGTCTTATAATGACACAGAACAGCAAATCCATCCGGGAAGGATCAGATGGGATACAGAGTCTGGGTACATCTATCAGGGATGGGCAAGTCCTCGGCAAGAGCCCCCCATGGCAGGCATAGGGGTAAGTCCAGGTTGAGATGTCTAGTAAAATTCTCTGCAACCAAACCTAAACTTCTCAGGACAATGGTGGGCATTGCAGCCTATGCCATGCACAATGTAGTGGGCATGTTGTGGATTTTCAGTAAATACTGACAAATAATTTGTGACATTCGCTTAGTGATTGTGAGACATTAAAATATATTGGAGCATGTAATGATCTGAGAGTTAGGAGAACTCAGTTGCTGTTCTAACTCTTCCTCTGTGTGCTTTTAGAAAAGTTATTTTCCCCTTCTAGGTATCAGTTTTCTCATCTATAAAAATCCAGGATTGGCCTATATCTTCATTTCCCAAAGAAGGTTCCAGGGAAACAGTCCCATTAGATACTTCACATGCAACGATTTCACAGCAAAATATGTTTGGAAACCCTGTGTGCAGGGATGTTCCTTGGAGAATAACAAGACTGCTGTGCCCATGAAAGGCTCCAAAAACAAGCAATGAAAACATCTGTTTCTCTTTGTTTAACCTTGTGTTGCCAGAATATGTTTGAATATAGAAGTCTTTTTCCCCCCAGTACCTAGGGAATTAATATTGCTCACAGGCACTCTGGGAAATAGAGATCTAGAGACTCTCTCTGGTTCCTATAAGGTCGGCGGATAATGGGGAAAGGTCAGGCCCAGGAACTTTGGCTAGGACCACCCACAACCAACCACGCCAAAAGAAACTTCCCAGGAGCCCTTTGGAAAAGAGCGACACCTCTGTCAGCCAGTGAGATTTCGCCACGTCATATTAGCTCGACCACCATAGGAACCGTTTAAATATCTCTCACACGGGTCACTCCTTGCGACTTGCCTAGCCTCTGTCCCCGGGGCTAGGGAAACTCGTAGGGCAGGAAGTGCTCTGTACTCAATAAAACCTTTTATTATTCCACACTTCGTGGCTCCGGCCCTTTCCTTTTTTCTTGGCGGGGAAAAATACCTTACATTTTGGTGCTGAAAACCCGGGAGGAGCTGGAAGTCGGCAAGGACCACTCCTCTTCCCTTCCCCTCCGAGAAAGAACCAGGATCTCCGACCTCCCACCCACTTTGGCGCATGGTGCGGTAAGTCCCCTGCCTCCAGCCACCCTTGAGATCTTTCCACCGAAGATCCCTGTCTGGAAATCATAGCTACGTCAGGGAAGTCTTTCTGTTCTGAGTGTGTGTGCACATGGAGACGTTCCGAGCACATCTACTTCACCTTATCCATTCATGGCCAGAGCTTGAGTTTTGGGACACCAGTTCTCAAATCTGACCACTCCAAGGACTGAGGGCAGCCATGGGGGCACAGGAATCTCCCTCCCTAAAGAAGAAGAAACTGTTCTTCTTCTCCTCTGTGGTCAGGCCACAGAACCTACTGAATTAGCCTCCTGAAGGGACTTTCGGTTTTAACACCCTCCCCAAGTTAACTATCACCAAAAAAGCTGGGAGCTGATTGGAGATCCCTTACATTCACGGCTTCTAGTTATTCGCGCACCCGTCCTTAATCTCTGTGCCACCTGTTCTACTGTGCAGGCCTTTTTCTGGCCAGAGAAACCTCACCTAAAACCTCCACTCCTGATCTTTCCTTCTCTGTGGACTCCAACTCTTTCCCTCCTGCCTGATCCCCGGGGGCACCTCTCTTTTGGTACTTCTCTCTGGTCCCTCTGTGGACCTCTTTCACTTGGGTCCCTTCCCTCCGAGACTCGCCCCTTCCCCTCCCTTCGCAAAATCCTTTTTCTTATTCACCTGCAAATATCATTATCTCTTTTTCCTCCCCTGCTGGCCAGGGACCCCTCCCTTCTGCTCTGTGTTCTTAAACCCATCCTCTGTCAGGCCTTTCTCCACCTACTATTGGCTCTTACACTGGTTTGCAGGACCTCAAGGCCCGACCTCAATTTTCTTGCAGAAAGTTCTGGCCCTGTCCTGCCTTTGGCTCCAGTGTTTCCTGCAGGATCTGGGTTCCAGGCTCCCCACGAGCCCCCCTCCTCTTATTCTCAACCTCCAAGCCCCTATCTGGGACCTGTGAACATGGCATTTAAAGTTTTTAATGGTCCCAGCTAGTAAAAATAGGCCAAGGCTGTTAGCCAGGCCCGCATGCAGCAGAAGGTAATGTTCCAAACCTAAACTCTTGTGGCAGCCCTGAGGCCAGTAGAGCAACAGAGGCAAGGCACAGGAAGTGCTCAACCCAAGTCCAAGCCACAAAGATAAATCCCACCAGCAGCTTGCTTTAAGTGTGGCAAGCAGGGTCACTGGTCCCGGCAGGGCCCCTGCACACAGCTGCCCACTGATCCCTGCCCTGACTGCAAGCAGCCTGGTCACTAGTGGAGCAATTGCCCCTTTGGGCAACAGGCTTTTCCTCAGAGCCTCTATGTGGAGGACAAGCCGCCCGAATGGGAAGGCCAATCCAGCCAGGTGCGTGCATCACTGAAACTCCTAGGACATGGCCTGGACTCGGAGAAGCCAGGGTATGCTGCAACTAGTGGGTAAGTCCATCTCATTTCTTGTGAACACAGGAGCTACCTTCTCTGTTTTGCCATCACACTCTGGATCTCTAGTTCCCTCATGGGTCTCGGTTATGGGAATGGATGGGACCCCTTCCTTTCTCCTTTTTACGCCACTCCTGACATGCAGTTTTGCCTCAAGCTTGCCTCCATACAGAACCACTGGCAGTCAGAACCACTGGACTCCATCCATCTTTAGCTTACCAAAAGGCTGGACCCTACAAATCCCCCTATTACTCCTCTTTTTTTTTAAATCCTTACAGGACCACATTCACGAAGTTTCTCAACTCACGGCCAAACAGACGCTCCTCCTGACACCTCTCAAAGCCACCACCTGCTGATCTCCCCCTCCCCATCATGCCCCTAATCAGCTGGAAGTAGTCAGATGAATAAACGGTGTTCCTATTCTATTTAACACAAAAGGTCAGAATGTAAGGTCGGAGGATAATGGGGAAAGGTCAGGCCCGGGAACTTTGGCTAGGACCGCCCACAACCAAGGGCGCCAAAAGAAACTTCCCAGGAGTCCTTTGGAAAAGAGCGACACCTCCATCAGCCAGTGAGATTTCACCATGTCATATTAGCTTGACCACCCTAGGGACCCTTTAAATATCTCTCAAATGGGTCACTCCTTGTGACTTGCCTAGCCTCTGTCCCCGGGGCCAGGGAGCCTCGTGGGGGGGGGGGCAGTGCTCTGTACTCAATAAAGCCTTTTATTATTCCACACTTCGTGGCTTTGGCCCCTTCCTTCTTTCTTGGTGGGGAAAAATACCATACAGTTCCTTAGTCCTAGGATATTCTGTGCTTCTTGAGTTAGCGGGAGAGTCACCCACAGATGCTTTATCCCGATGTGTGCGAGGAAGACCGGCACTTCCGGCATCTCTGGGTTAGCATCTCTGATTAGTGTCTCTACCTGCATGCACTCTTTCCTCTGCCTAACGCACTGTTCGTATGTTCTGACTGGCTATCCCAGCCTTCTCGTCTCGCTTCTGGGTTGCCACCCACGAACCTCAAGCCCGGGTTAGGTACCCATTTCATATGTCTTTTACTTTTCTGACCATGTCTACACTAGAATAAAATAGTTCCATGAAGGCCAGCTTTGCATACTGTGTTCTCCATTGTTCTCTAGTGCCTATGAAAGGGCTTGACATATAGGAGGCCCTTGATAAATATTTATGGAATAATTAGATACAAATTAACTGACTTTTGGGATTGCTCCCTTCATTGGGATAGAGGAGGAGTGATTCCCTTTTATGGGAAGGAGAACAGATTATGTTCTCATTACACTAAGAAAGTTATGGACAGATAGACATTCAGTGTTGTTCGAGATAGAACTGGCTGCCTGTCATAGGAGAGAACTTCCCATGACTGAATGTGTTCACTATCCCCATAAAGGGGACCATCATCAGTTGGAATTTTGAATGAAATAACTTTGACATTCCCTTCTAATGCCATAAATTTAGGATTTAATTTTTTATTAATCATTATCCTTTGTAATTTACAGATCCCTACAAAATAAGGGCTCTTTTGTCATACAGCTTTGAATTTTGAGAGCTACAACAAAATTTAAACAATAATTAATTTACTTGCAATCTATTATATTAATAATAGCAACCTAACACATTAATAAAAATGCAGGTTAAAGGCTGGAGTCAAAGAACAATTAAGCTATATTATGCAGCTCCCAATGATAATAGAGACTAATTTTTTCAAGTTTATGATATAATGCTAATTGAAAATTTGTCGACTTAAACAAGCATTAAGGGCACACTGTGATTATAACCCGGTTACATGAAGAAGAGAGAAATGATGGACAGAACACCCACCAAGAGGCAGAGGATATGGCTAAGGAAGACAGAACTAGAAGTAAAGTTTGTTTTTCACTTGGCTCCTATAAAATTTTCCTTCAATTCTTTTCGATGTGTTTGTCTTCTTTGTTAATGTTTTCAAGATAAAAATAGGCTGGAAACAACAGAAAACATGCTCTCTGGCTCTGCAAACGTTATTTGATTTCTTTCCAGCTGAGGTTTTGAGGCCTTCTTCAAAGATGGCTGGACTGTACAATAATCTGGCCTCACTCTTTTCCCCAGCTGCCTGGAAATGTCCTTCCTAACAAGATAGAATGACAGCAATCACCCCCAAACTCAAATACTTCATCCAGCCTTTGACAGCTCCCAAAGACCCAGAGCTAGAAACTGGGCAGAAAGTGAAATGTGGAGAAGTTTGGACTTGGTCTGTCCTCATTTTCATCTGTGATTTTTTTGGGTTATGTTGCTTTTGGAGGAGGATTGGGTGGGTGGGTGGGGGGGCGGGTCAGCAACCTTTTTCTCTTTGTCCTAAGATAAATCCCAAAAGCTATTACCAGGAAAAAGAAGAAAAAAAAGTTTCTGTTTGGCTTTGTCCTGCTCTGGCCATAAACAGAAGTCTGGGGTCAAGGGTGTGTGGGTGCACAGGGCTTCATCTCCACCAGGTTTCGTCCTGTAAACATCCTTTCAGCTGTCCTGGCCCCGAGATGTCTTTGCCTTTGTGGTGCAGGCATGGCTGTTGATGGAGTGTGGCTGGCTGCACTGCTCTCTCTCCATGGACTCAACCACCGATCCCCGACCCTTCAAGCTTGGAAAATCTCAGCTCACTCATGCTTGAAACATTTGGACCCAAGACAGTTCCGGAGTGGGTAGTTAAATATAATTCAATGGAACAGAGAGGCCTAGCATAGTAGAAAGAGCATGGCTTTGGGGAGGCAGAACAAGTTAAGTTGAAATCCCAGTCTCTGCTTACAAACAATGTGACTTTGGTTAGATAAGTTACTTAACTTTCAAAAGCCCTCATTTCTTCTTCTGATTCTTACTCTGAGGGTCGTTTTGTGGACTGAATACAGCATCAGATGCAAGTCAGTAGAGTACACCTAGTTTCTATTCTCTTGGTCGCTAGTCAAGTGTTGAAACCACATTTGCAAAATATTTCTAATGAACTAAGCCGAGTCTTGAGGAAATGAAGCACAGTGACGAGGGGTCTGGAACCCAGGCCCTAGAGGAATAGCTGAAAGAGCTGAATACACTTAGTGTAGAGAAGATCAAGGAGCTAGAGTCATTGCCTTCTTACTTGACCCACTCAAATCTGAAAGAGGGAGCTGACATATTCTATTTTTTATCCCCTTTGCTACTAAAGAAATATTCATTGGATGTCTTCTCTGTACTGGACTCTGTGCTTATCACTGCCAATAGACTGGGGAACAAAAGCTCCCCTGACCTCCTGGAACTTGTAACCTAGTTGGAAAGACAAACATTGAACGAGTTATTGTAAATGTGATTGGTAGGAAAAAAAGATAAAAATGGGAGAGTGAGGGGCACTGTGGAGTTCTGTGACTGGTCAGAACCAGGACCAATGGATGTGAACCGTAACTTGAATAGGTTCAATATTATAGTTAAAATAGAGGCCTATAACTGCATATAGTTGTGCAGTTCATGTATTGCTAGAAGGTTCTAGTCGAGGTGATGAGTCAGGATTGAAATTTAGGCCTCACACTTTCCCTCAGACCATGCACCTGCAGGGTTGCCTCTGCCTCGAGGGCCTGCCTTTTCTGCCTTGTGCAGAGGCATCGCGTAGTCTGGTAGTGGCTCTCAGCTGAGGTCTCCAAACAGCGACCCATGGCAATATCTAGGCTATAGATGTTCTTTGTTGGCCAGTACAATATTTTTGTTTTGTTTTTTGTTTTTAGTTTAAATTAGCTACCAGATTCTAAAGTTCAGAAGATTCCATATTATAAGCCATATTTCTGGCCCTATGAAAAAAAAAAATGAGGAAATCTGGTAATACTGGCCCCCATGTTCCTACAAAGAAGAAATCAGCTAAAGGTGTATGATGACTGTTCCCTTTAGAGAACTGAAGACAACCCCGCCCCCAATCCTGTGCCTCTAGCACTTTTCCTGCCCTGAATCCTGGCACATGAGTTTGCTAGCCCTGCTCTTGTACGCCCAGAACAGCCGGGTGGCCCGCCTACGGAGGCGGTGGGTTCCATCCCTAGGGCTGTTTCAGCACCACCCACAGGCTCCAGCTTGGAGAGGCTATGCACGAGCCTCCTGTACCAGGTAAGAGGTTTTGACCGAGCTTTTGTTTTTTTTACGTGCCTGAGCTCCTTGGTCTCATGACACAGTATGGATGGGACACTATAGTATATAACCCACCAAAAGAGCTTTTCTTTATATGCTTGTTTAGATGTCTATGCCAAACATTTAACTCTATTCAACAAACTTACAGTGAAACCATGATGTGGACCCAATGCTACATTGTGTGATATGAAGGAATTACAAACTTAGTTTATTTTAGCTTTAACATTCTGTCTACAAAATGACTAAATCATCAGCTAACTAACTAAGTAACTATTAGGGACTGAATAGTGTCCTCCTTCCCACTACCACCAAAAACTTTTCATACCTGATGAATTCTATCCCTGGTGCTAGATACAAAATATAAATTGTGTTCTCCCACCCCAAGACCTTCGAATTTGACTGTGTTTGAAAATTAGGCCTTTAAAGAGGTAATTAAGTTAAAATGTGGTTGTTAGGATGAGCCCTATTCCAATGTGCTGGTGATTTTATTTATTTCTTTTAAAAAAGAAGAAGATTAGGACAAAGACACACAGACAGATGAATTACCATTTGAGGACACAGCAAGAAAGTCACTATCTGCAAGTCAAGGTGACACACCTCAGAAGAAACCAAACCTGCTGACACCTTGATCTCAGACTTTTGGTCTCCAAAATTATGAGAAAATAAATTTGTGTTCTTTGAGCCACCCAGACTCTGGTATTTGTTATGTCAGCTGCTACAAACTGAATGTTTCTATCTCACCGAAATTCATGTGTTGAAACCTAATCCCCGGCCTGACCTGTGGTGGCGCAGTGGATAAAGCGTCGACCTGGAAATGCTGAGGTCGCCGGTTCGAAACCCTGGGCTTGCCTGGTCAAGGCACATATGGGAGTTGATGCTTCCAGCTCCTCCCCCCTTCTCTCTCTCTATTTCTCCTCTTTCTCTCTCTCTGTCTCTCCTTCTCCTCTCTAAAATGAATAAATAAATAAATAAAAAGAGGAAAAAAATTATAAAAAAAAAAAAAAGAAAGAAACCTAATCCCCAACGTGATGGTAATGAGGGGTGGGGCCTTTGGGAGGAGATTAGGTCACGAGGATGGAACCATCATGAACAGTGTGAGTGCCCTTATTGAAGAGACTCCAGAGATCTCCCTTGTCTCTTCTACCATGTGAGAACACAGTGGGAAGGTGGCAGACTCTCACCAGACAGAGGATCTGCAAGTTCTTTGATCTGGGACTCCCAAGTCTCCAAAATGGTAGGAAATAAATTTCTGTTGTTTATAAGTCACCTTGTATTAGTAGTCTCAATGTGCTAAGACAGCAGCTCTAACAAACTAATACTAGACTAACTAACTAACTAACTAACTAACACAAATCCTATTACCTGCTCTCAAATAACTGATACTATATATAGGATGGAAGGCTTGATTTCTTTTTTTTTTTTTTTTTTTTTTTTTTTTCATTTTTCTGAAGCTGGAAACAGGGAGAGACAGTCAGACAGACTCCCGCATGCGCCCGACCGGGATCCACCCGGCACGCCCACCAGGGGCGACGCTCTGCCCACCAGGGGGCGATGCTCTGCCCATCCTGGGCGTCGCCATGTTGCGACCAGAGCCACTCTAGCGCCTGAGGCAGAGGCCACAGAGCCATCCCCAGCGCCCGGGCCATCTTTGCTCCAATGGAGCCTTGGCTGCGGAAGGGGAAGAGAGAGACAGAGAGGAAAGCGCGGCGGAGGGGTGGAGAAGCAAATGGGCGCTTCTCCTGTGTGCCCTGGCCGGGAATCGAACCCGGGTCCTCCGCACGCTAGGCCGACGCTCTACTGCTGAGCCAACCGGCCAGGGCCTGGAAGGCTTGATTTCTAAACATTCCCACCAATAACAAAAGTCACCTTCTTATAGTGAGAACCGGATCTCATCATTCCCCTCCTGTGGCTTCTCCTTGTGCTTAGAATAAACACCACACTTGGGCCTGCAGAGATCCCAGTGGGATCTAGCCCCCGCCCAATGGCCCACTTCAGTTGGTGCCACCCTCCTTCTTGCTCATGACACACAGCCACTCTGACCTTGTTGTCTTTTCTACAAGCTGACAACAAGCTCTTCCCATCTAAAGTCTTAGCATGCTTTGCTCTTCCTACCTTCTTCCCCTTCAAACTCACTCCTGTCACTGCTCCCAGCCAGGGCTGGAGGAGAGAAACTAAAGGAAGAAGAAAGGGAACTTCTGAGCAACAAAGCCCTGGGTCCACTGCTTCACACGTTATCTAAATAAATACAAAGTTTTATGAGGTAAGTAATATTAGCCTCATGTAATAGAGATCATACAGCCTACGCAGGAAGAGGTGGTGAAATTTGAACCTAAGTGTGACTTACTAGAGAGCCCTTACTCACCCTGTCATATCACGCTGCAGCCTGCTGTGACCAGTCACCTACTGGAAGGAACCAGAGGGGTCTGCTGGCCCGTTTCAAAAGTCTTACAATCTTGGAGTCTTTCCTTTGGGTGAAACAAGGCTTTTCATGGGCTTTTCTTTTGAGTACACATAATCACTGAAATACCCAACCCTCTGTGCTGAACTTTGAATATAATCTGTCCTTTCATTTAATCCAGACACCTTCAGAAGCACATCTGCCTGCAGCTAGGCTGGGAGGAAGGGCGATGAGCAGGGGTGAGGGGAGGGGAGAACAGGAAGAGTGCCCAGCTGAGCCCATTGTGGTGGCAGGGAGTTGGCAAAGAATGAGGCATTGGGAGCCCAAGCTCTCAGGTTCACACCCCGATTCCACTTGTGGAGCTATGCCCAGCACTGTGTTACCTTACACTTCAAATAGAGAAGGGAAACAGGAGTGATGATCACTCCCCAGAGGAGTGATCACTTTGTATATTCTAAGTCATTGGCAGTCAACCTGGTCCCTACCACCCACTAGTGGGTGTTCCAGCTTTCCTGATGGGCGGTGGCGGAGCAACCAAAGTATATATAAATAAAAAGAGATTTAACTATAGTAAGTTGTTTTATAAAGATTTATTCTTCCAAACTTAGCGAAAATCCGACATAAAGTACTTGGTAAGTAATTATTATTATATGCTTTAACTTGCTGTAACTCTACTTTATAAATTTTATAAAGTAAAGTTACTTCCTTACTAGAAATCACCATTACTTTGGAACCAGTGGGCAGTTAGAAAATTTTACTACTAACAGAGATACATAAGTGGGCAGTAGGTGTAAAAAAGGTTGACTAACCCTGGTCTAAGGTATCATGAAGATGACAAGTGTTTCTATAATAATTATTATTATTGTATATAGTAATATATAATAATAAATATTATTATTATTATTTTGTAAAAATGGTGAGGATGGAATGAACCCAGACCCAACCCCACTGAACAGAGGCAATGTTTGAAGAATTCAACTGGGCTTTGGAGGGCTTAGGGACCTAAGAGGTGACCTAGTCATAGGCCACAGGTATAAAAATTAAGCTTTATCCTAGCTGGGGTCAGTGTCCAAGGAAGCCCCAGTGAACAAAGTATATACTTTTTAGGAAGTATAGTGAACAAAGCTATACTTTCTAAGCAGCAAATGATGGTCGAAGTTTAATAGGCACTGGCATTCAGGTCTGAAGTGCCCATCCCATTCAGCCGAGGAACCAAGACATAATGATGCTGCCCTATTTCCCAAGGTGGGGTGGTCAGGAAGAACTGGACAGTGACCAAAGCTAGGGTCAAAGGTGGGCTTGGGAAACTACCATACTGAACAGGAACCTGGGACTGAAGGCCAGGTGGCGAGCACACTGTGTGGATGCTGTGATGCGCCTTCCAGCTCCCTCTGCAGAGAAGAACTTGTTGCCTCATGGTTGAGCACGCTGCTGGCAGATGCGCCTTCAGTTGCTGGTCCCTTCTAGGTTTGCTGCAGCTGCAGATCCCCGTCTCACCGAGCGCATGCAGGGACCGATCGAGGCAGCAGTGTGAAGATCGAGGCAGCAGTGTGAAGATCGAGGCAGCAGTGACTGATCGAGGCAGCAGTGTGAAGGCCGGGCCATCTTAGCCCAACCAGGACAACTCTGAAGGTCCATTCCATCTACATCCCACAGTCCCCAAGGGTTGGTCAAGGCTGTCATTGGGCCTGCATTACAGCTAGACTTCTTCCTCTACCTCTGAGACCTTCTTCCCCTCCCTCTCTCAACTGTTGAACCCAAAGGTGCTCCTTAATAAACACCTTGTGTACTAGACTGTTTCAGGGCCAACCTCATTGGAAACTCATTCTACAACAAATACCCCTGGGGTTTAATTAAATGTAGAAGGTGATGGGAAAGTTGAGCCCAAGGTTCCTCTCAGGAAGATAAGCTGTCAGTCAGGTCTGTGATGGGGCAACTCATTCCAAGATCAAGGAGCTGACAATTTGTTCCCTGGTGAGGACTCTCTTCTGGGCTCTCAGATGTCGCCCTTCTTGCTGTGTCCTTAAAGGGGAAGGGGAGAGGGAGAGAAAAAGAGAGAAAGCTCCCCCTCTTATTATGGGGAGCCCACCCTCATGACCTCATTTAAACCTAATTATCTTTCAAAGACTCTATGTCCACATACAACCTCATTGGGGGGTCAGGGCTTCAACATGAATTTGGAGGGAGCACAATTCGATTCATCACAAATAACTGCTCTGTGCCAGGCCCAGCTCTATATGATTGAAATATATACATAGCGGAGAATAACAGGGAAAAGGCTTTGCACCTAGAACTTATATTCCTTGGTGTGTGTGTGTGCATGCGCGCATGTAAGGTAAAAGTGACAATAAAAAACATAATAAATTAATAAGGTATTTTAGAAAATGTGAACTGTCAAGAGAAAACAAAAATAGAGTTGTGAGTAAGGGGTTGGTGTGGGAGTGTTCTATGGTCTGGGAGGGCTCATTTGGGAAGTGACATTATAACAGAGACTTCAAAGAGGGGAAGGTGTGCACCACACAGATATCTGGGAGGCACCAAGTGTCCCCAGAAAAGAGAAGAGTCCATGATGAGACCCTAAAGGAATTTAGTAAGGAGGCCATTGTGGCTGAGAGGACTGGGTGACCAGAGGGTTAAGAGGACAATCAGAAGAGTGATGAGGGCAGGATCATACGGTCCCCAGTGGCCACGGGAAGTGCTTTGGTGTTTCCTCTGAGTGAGCTGGTGCTTGCACAGAATTATGTAATAAAAAATGACATGATCTCATGTTTTAAAAGGATCCTTCTGGCTGCTGCATGGAGACAGATGGCAGGGAGCGCAGGAGTTGTGGGCACCACTCTGTCCTGCAGCTGCTCCCCAACTGGAGAGGAAGGCCCCACTTCTGACTCTGCAAATGTTTGGACTCTCCTGGGATTCTGGGCTCTCCTCCAGGATTGGAGGTTCCAAGCCCATACTGCTTGGTGGGAATGGTCTGTCCTGCTCCCCACCTTCTGGAAGAGATCAGATCTCACCCTGGAAGCAGGGCTGCGAGGTTTGCCCTCGTCCTCTGTAGACACAGATGCTGGCCTAGTCACAGATGCAAACAGATCCTTCTGCTGGGTCCTCACTATCTTTATCACAGTAGTCTTTATACAACAGTATACTTTGTGCTAAAATTACTGGCTTTTTTGTCTGTTTTCCATACTGACTCTGCAGAAATGGAAACTTCCTCATTTTTATTTTAATCTCAAGCACCCGGCAGAGTGTCTTATATAACTAGGGCTTCATTTTATGTTTTTATAAGTGAAAGAATGAATGAAGAGGGTCTGTCTTAGCTGGCTCAAGTTCCTATAACAAAATGCCATAGACGAGGTGGCTTAAACAACGGTAATTTATTTGCCATGGTTCCGGAGGCTCAGAATTGGAGATGGAGGTGGCAGTACAGTAAGTTTTATTCTTAGGTCTCTGCTCTTGGCTTGTAGGTGACGTCATCTCTTTGTGTGCTCACACGACCTCTTCTTGTGAAAGTGGGAAAAGAGTAAGCTCTCTGGGATCTCTTCCTATCGGGTCACTAACCATCACAAGAGATTCATCCTCAAAACCTCATCTAACCCTAGTTATCTCCCTAGGATCCATTTCCAATTATCATCAGATTGAGGGTTAAGGCTTCAATATATAAATTTGGAGACCATAGCAAGGCTAATGAGTAGACATCATAGGAAATGCCAGCCTAGTAAAAATAAGTTCTAGCAATCAGAACTTCAACAATGGAGGTTCCTCCTAAAAGAACATCTTATTACCAAGAGATCCTAACAAGATTAGGCAACAGTTTGGCAGGGCTTTTGAACACAATCCTGGGAGGGTTGAATTAGGTCTTGGAACACCATTCATTCATGATAACCTTGTGTAAAAATGATGATCATCTTAACTTTTTTTTTTTTTTAATTATTTATTTATTTATTCATTTTAGAGAGGAGAGGAGGGGGGGGGAGAGAGAGAGAGAGAGAGAGAGAAAGAAGGGGGAGGAGCAGGAAGCATCAACTCCCATATGTGCCTTGACCAGGCAAGCCAGGGTTTTGAACCGGCAACCTCAGCGTTTCCAGGTTGACGCTTTATCCACTGCGCCACCACAGGTCAGGCTTAAAATTTTTTTTATTTATTCATTTTTAGAGAGGAGAGGGAGAGACAGAGAGAGAGGAGAGAGAGAAGGGGGGAGGTTCTGGAAGCATCAACTCCCATATGTACCTTGACCAGGCAAGCCCAGGGTTTTGAACCGTCAACCTCAGCATTTCCAGGTCGACGCTTTATCCACTGTGCCACCACAGGTCAGGCTGATCATCTTAAAGATGCACTAAAAACATAACATTTCATCTGTTTTCAAAAAGGAGCTTCAGGGATTTGGAATATCCTTTCTGAGAGTAAAAATTTTGGGGTAATATTAATTCTACTTCTCTTCACACTGTAGGTCAGACTATTTAAGAAAACCACAAGAGTCAGAGAGATCGAGATTTAAAAATACTAATGTAAAGCTGATTGGCAAACATAGCTCGGCTCTCTATCCAAACTGCTCCCTAATTCCCGCTTCCCCCCCGGAACTGAGCTTTTCCCCACCCAGTTCTGGGTAAAGGTGGATGGACCATCCCAGAGCCTCCTGGTAGACTCTGAGAAGAGAGAATTCAGAAGGGTAGATCAACACATGCTGTTGTCCTGTCTCCCCGTTTCGTTAGGGGCTGGGGAAGGGGTGGTGCGTTCTCCCTCCTTGGGAACAAAATGAGAATTTGTTCCCCTCAATGAAAGTTGAGGATGAGGAACGAGTAAACAGTCTACTGCCCCTCAGCATTGTGTGTGCAACAAGGTGGCATATCAGGCCCTAAAAAGGGGGTGTTTTGCTGATACCCATTGCCCTGAGGCATCGAATCTTGTGAAGAGTTAAAGAGCTGTGGTTCTCTCTAATGGGGAGGGCAAGGCCCCGATGATGGAAGCTTTTACTTTAAGACACAATAAAAGACACTGGCATGCTGTGTAAGCATTGTTCCTGGCTGTAGTTATTCCAATTATTTTTTATGTTTTCTCCTTAAATGAGAAACATATCAGACACTAACTCAAACACGGAGATACCTATTTATGCTTCAGAACAAACAGTTTAAGGGCATTATATACAGATGTCTAAATATTTAGAAAGTGTCTGTTTATGGGAGCAAAATGAAAAGTACCTTTTTTCATTTGAAGGATTTTATGTGACATTTGCATATAAAACAAGGCAGCCCCTGTGGCAAAGGGGTGTGAGAGATGAGAAGTGTGTGCACAAGCGTGGAGGGGGCCACGAGGGAGTCACGAAGTGGGGCTGCCCTCAGCTCCCACAGGCCCTGCACTGACCCCAGAGCTGGCGGGAACCAGCAAACTAAGGCTGGGTGATGCTTCTCTTCGGGGTGAGGGCATAAACAAACCCCTTGAAGACATCAGGATTTTTCAATGACCTAACTTATACCATTATCTTCTTTATCAGACACTCTTCTTAGCCCCACAGGGACATTTAAAGAGAAATAGATTTCTGGCTGCTTTAGATGCATGCAGTAAACTGGGGGATTATTAGACTGATGTTTCCAGAGCTGAGGTCTTCAGAGCTCAGCTGAAAGAGCGGAAGCTAGTTTAACACTTTATCTTATGTGGAGGCGGGTTTCAGCTCCACATGAGGGAGTGTGTATGTGAACATGGTGTGTATGGCCTTGTGAAGTAGTGAGCTCTCTGTTACCAAAGGTATTCTAAAATCGTTAGCCTCTTATCAGAGGTGTTTTAGAAGACCAACTGGATTACAAGTTGTTTCTAGTTCTTTCAGCTCCCAAGATTTTGAGACTGTGTGATTCAATATAGTCCAGGCTGAACTCTTTTCTTCCACAACCTTGCTACCTAGGGACTTCCTACCACCCCCAAGGCTCCTGAGCTGGGGGTCCTCAGCAGCTGACTGGACCTGAGTGCAACTAAGAATGCCAGAGCTGTTTCCTGAACAGAGGGAAAATGCCCCATCCTCTTTACCCCTTGGTGTCCCTCTGAAACCCTCGCTGGTCCTACGTCTAAAGGTCTACACTCTCTCCAAAGGAGTATTTCTCTTGCCTGGGTGGTCTCTCACTTTCTCCAAATGGGGTGGATCTTGTATTGAGGGTTCTTAGTGGAAGCATTTGCTTCAAAATCTTATAAGGCCAGAGATCTGCAACTGCAGAAGGGCCAGCATCTGGGGTTTTCCCCTCTCCCTGGCCCGTCTCAGAATTTATCAGTGAGGCAGGGCTGCTCACCGGGGCACCAACGTCTTACTCTGTCCCCTCCCCTCAGCCATCACAACAAGGGGCACAGCTGTATTGGATGCAGGGACTAACGGAAGAGGCTCTGCCTCTCAAAATAGGCCAGTGCCCAATGCTACAGTCCTTTTTGGTCTTGGTGAAGATTGAGCCCTAAAGACACAGTATAAATGTCTGGTGTATCTTACCAGGGGCTTCCAGGGAGGGCATGGTCTAAACACGAGGACCCAGAACTCACCAGGTGGGGACATGCCTCACCATTGGCAGACCCATTCACACAAGTCTTGTGCCAGAAGGGACTGACTGAAATAGGGCAGGCAGGAAAACAGTAGAAGGTTGGTGGAATGATGAAGAAGGAGGGCATAGGCTGACATGGGAATGTTGCAATCAGCAACAGGAGCTGATTAGATAGACGGGAAGATAAGAGAGGGACGAAAATGAGATTTCAACCTAAAATCTCAAATGCTGTGTTCACTCTGGTTCCCTTATCCTATGGAAGGTGAATTCTGAGGCTGGACATTTATCCTTTCATTTATTCATTCAATATTTTTTTCAGAGGCATATACAAGATAGGCCTTATCTCTGTATTCTGGAATGAAACCCCGGCCCTCACTGAGCTGAGTGTGTAGTGGTAGCTGTGGTCACCAAATGCTTGTGAGGATTTTATATTCAATCTGTCAGAGTCAGAAGTGACTGGCATCGGAGAGCAGGCCCCAGAGGACAGCTGTGGCCCAGGAACAGAACTGGAGAGGCTGGCCAAAACCAAACTAGACCTCTTCTTAGAGAAATCTAGTGACGGGAGAAGCCACCATAACTTGGGACCAAACAGGCCAGTCCTGCTCCAGCTGCACCTAACGAGAAGGCCCAGCTCTAACCCCAAGTCCTGGGGAGGTGCCTGAGCTGGTGGGAGGCGGGACAGAGGCAGCCAGAAGGCCAGTGGTGACACAGCCCAGCTCCCAAGTCAGGCCAACAAGGAGGCGACTCGGGAAAAACAGTCGAGTCCTGAACCCAGTGAAGGGGAAATGACTCACAGGTGAGGCCAATAAACAGGGCGAATCAACACTAAGCCTCATTGGACTAGTTCTGAAGATGCTTAAGGACTTCCTGCCTTGGTCAGATTGGGTTTAGAGCTGGGGCAGGGCCAGGGCTGCAGGTGGGAGCTGCAGCATCAGCCCCAGCTGTTGGTCCCAGCCAGGGAACTGGCCACAGATGCTGTCAGTTGAAGTTCACAGGGAGACCGAATGAACTGACATTTACTCTGTGCTTGTCTTCACTCCCAGACATAGAGACGAAAAAGGCAGCCTCTGCCCTGCAGGAGGCAATAGCTCACGGGGGAGCAGGCCCCCTAAACAGCCAATTGCGATGCCATGTGGCCAGGGCCTTTGATAGATTTGGATAAAGAGCTCGGGGGGCACACAGAGGAGAGAGAACATAAATCTCATGGTAGTAGGCACCCAACAAATACCCACGGCATGAATGAACAATTTATTTATTAGCATTATTATCATCATCTTTATTTATTTATTTTTATCTTTTTGGTGCTGGGAAGGATGAATGAAGAACGTGTTGGGAAAAAAAAGGTGGAATTTGATCCTGGCTTTAAGTGATCAGTAGATGACAAGGACAAGCCCAGGCAGAGTGAATTCCTCCCACAATGGGCTTCAGAATGAGGGGTGTGGTTTGGTGTGGTTGGAGGGAGATGAGGCTAAAGAGGATGGATGAAGTTCTAATGAGCAAAGGTCCTGAAGATAGTATTATTCAGCTCATGTTATGTAAGAAACAACCACAAAATCTCAGCACATAAAAAAATAAGCACTGATTTCTAGCATGTGCACCTTCAGGTGACTACAGTGACTCTGCTTCATGCTGGGGGGAAAACTCAGGTCTACTCCACATCTCACTGTGGGCCCAGGACAGAGGGTAGCAGCTACTGAGGATGTCAGAAGCTCTCAGAAGAGCAACTGAAATACGCGCAATGCTTCTCAAAGCCTCTGCTTGGAAATTAAACAGTCATGTCTACTTAAGCAGGTCATGTGGACTTGCCGAACTTGAGTGAGGAAAAAAGGAGCTCTTTCCCACAGAAGATGATGAGTGGAATAAGTTAATAGTTGTTTAACAATTCTTTAACCTGCCATGTAATTTTGTTTTGATTCTGGAGAAAATGGAGAGTTCTTGCTGGTTCCTCTTTTTTGGGTGGGATTGTTCCATTTCAATAGGAGTGTCCAGAACATTCGCCACAATGCAAAGAGGCACTTTGTTCATACTTGGAAGTAGTAACCCACTCTATGTTGTTTACATATTGGCATTGATTTGTTATCTCCCTACCCCAGTACCCAGCATAGCTCCCAACAGATTGTGTTTATATTTGTTCAGTGGATAAATGATCTTACATTGTTCTCAACATGTGGTTAAAATTTAATAGGAAATACACATTTCTCTGCCCCCATTTCCAGGTCAAGGTAAGGATGGGGTGATGAGTGAAGAGTAGGTATGATCTGCTTGGAGGTGAGTATAAAAAGCTAAGAAGATTACCAACAGCATCAGGAAGCAGGTGGCCCAACCCTCAGCTGCTACAAAGAGCCATTGGATAATGAGAACCGAGAAGGATTTCTGAACGATGGCGTTCTTTCAGGCAAACGTCAACTTGAAAGATACAGATTTCTAATGATGATGACTAACATTGCTTCCTATATTTCCAACACAGTCTTTTCTTTTCTTTTTTTTCGTATTTTTCCGAAGTTGGAAACGGGGAGGCAGTCAGACAGACTCCCGCATGCGCCCGGCCGGGATCCACCTGGCACGCCCACCAGGGGACAATGCTCTGCCCATTTGGGGTGTTGCTCTGCCACAATCAGAGCCATTCTAGAGCCTGAGGCAGAGGCCACAGAGCCATCCTCAGTGCCCGGGCCAACTTTGCTCCAATGGAGCCTTGGCTGCAGGAGGGGAAGAGAGAGACAGAGAGGAAGGAGAGGGGGAGGGGTGGAGAAGCAGATGGGTGCTTCTCCTGTGTGTCCTGGCCAGGAATCGAACCCGGGACTCCTGCACGCCAGGCTGACGCTCTACCACTGAGCCAACCGGCCAGGGCCCCAACACAGTCTTGATACATTTTATATATGATTTCATTTAATCGACTCCTCCTTTGCACTGGTTATTAATAGGGGACAGCACTGAAGAGAACAATAGTCTGTTTCCATCTTTGCTGGAGTTGCATTTTCACATGCTGCTTCTGTGACAAACGAGGACAGAGAACTGCAGCAATGTAAATACAATCGAGTGATGTAAGCACAGCTGATGGAGACAGTGACGTGATGAAGGCAAAGTCAGGTTGAGCGACTGCAGATGAAAGAGTGAAACCAAATAGCTCAGCTCCTAGATAAAAACACGACCAGGTCAGTGGACAACAAAGCATGAGGACAAGAGCAGTCAAGGGGCTGGAAGAGTCGCTCTTAGTCACTTTTGGTTCAGAATTCCATCAATGGGGAGAGCCGTAGGTGCCAGGAATGTCCTACTGCAGTGTATCTGATCTCCAGACCCTCAAAGGCAGGGATGTCACTGTTTACTTCTGATGCCCCAGAACATAGCACCACACTTGGCACAGAGAAGAAGAGGATTAAGAAAATTTACCAGCCTCTCAATGAAGTTTCTGAAGGTAGTGCCTCTTTGTGTTCCCTTCTGATAGACTTCTCAGTGGTGGAAGCACAGACACCCAAGGAAGCTTAGGGTACCTGGACTTCCAACATTAGAACATGACCTTCCTCCAGCCCTGTACCTGCCCATCATTTCTGGCCGAAGGTCCCGACCTCCAGGAAATAGCCATATGGGAGAAAGGCCTCATGTGCTCTGTGTGGTGCTAAACCAACTTCCTCTAGAGGCTGCTGTGAGAATGACATAAAGGAACACAAAGCCAGTTCTGTGTCCTGCAATGGCTGAATGGCAAGAGCACTTAGTCCATCACCAGAAAGAGTGTCTATTTCTCCTAAGTCATCAGAAATATAGAAGGTGGTGCAAAGAATATTTTTCAAACTGTCTCCTTAAGACTTCTTCTAGTTCTATCAAGCTCACCTTGAATGGAGCTCTCAGACCTCCCCTCTACCACTCTTCCTTCCTCCTTCTTTTCATTCTGCCCATGAAGGGTCCAGGCTTTATTTACTGTGCTTTAATCTGCAAGTTCTGTTCTGAGTTGTTGCCCCTGGAGTCTAAGTTGCAAGACCTATTAATTCTTTAATGTAAACACAAAGGGACTGATTAGACTTTCTCAGGTAACTCACCCCTTAAGTGAGGAGGATAGAGAGCAAGGAGGGTCAGGGAAGAAGCAAGAGAGGGCCGGTGTAGCCAAGACCCTGCCCAGGAATGGTTGGCTTTGAACACCATGGCTGGGCCATTGTCTCAGGACACTTCTGAACACTGTCACCATGTTGCAACCCCGAAACACTCACTGCTGCAGCTGGAAGGGATCTCTGAAGACAAGTTCTTCCACTTTTACATCTCACAATGTTCAGGGAGGCTTACCTGAGGCTAACAAACTTTGTAAATAGCTATTATCTAGTTAGCAGTAATTTGATGTATTAAGGTTCCAATACCCAACACCCTTAGATGGGGATATAGAGGGTGGTGGTAGGCAGGACTGAAGAGATGATGAGGATGGAGTGGAGTACCTGGTCCTCCTACTTGCATAAAGCATCCATCACATAGCAGGGGGCAACAGGTGAGAGTTTCTTTCCTTCTTTATGACCTGTGCTGAATGAACTTCATGGGGGGGGGGAAATCACCCTTTGGGTTCTGAGTGTTGACTACACAGAGCTATCTGCTAATGAGGCTGGTTGTATTACACAAGTTGAGAACAGCCTGTCATTTAAAATAACTTTGCTTCTTAGAGTTAAATGTTAGGAAATATCATAGAGGAGGAAATGGGGCACACCAACAAGAGCAAGATAGAAACCGCCCATGCCTGCTGTCAGGCTGAAGCCGTGGCGATGAAGGCTGGCATCTCAGTCCCAGCAACACCCCTCATTCCCTTAACTATTCATTCAGCACATATTTTTAAATATCCACTATGTGCAAGAGACCATGAAAAGTCCCCCAAATATAAATAAGATACATGGCCCTCCAGTGGGAGAGTCAAGGGGATAAGTCATCAATGACCATGTAACATCGGGTGGCACAGGCAGCTCCAGGGCATTCTGCGTGTAGGATTTAGAATGGCCTGGTCTTCAGAGCAGAGGTACCATTGAGCACAGTGTAAAAACAGATGCCCACCCTCACTCAGTCGTCTGACAAGAGTGTGAATTGCATTGCATGTAAACAGAAGGGCATTATAGGGGCACGGACAAATGACAGTGTCATAGTCAGGGAAGTCTAAGTACTTCTCTTGGACTGGAGTGCATGGTTGCCACATGGAAGTATAACAGGGGACACGAATTTTAAGTAAGATAGACAGAGTCACTCTTCAACTTGGGCAAAGCATGTGCCATTTCTGACTTTAAGTCCGTTCAACTATAGAAAGATTAAAACTAGAGTTTTTTGCCCTCCCTACACACAGGACTTCGCTTTAAAATGATGAAGGGGAACCGGAAGAGGTTTAAAGGTTCATCTAGTCCAGAGGTTTTCAAATTGCTTTCCCAAGCGGTACGGTAGGGACTCTGTGTGTTCCTCAGGGACCTCAAGGTCCAGTAACCCTTAAGACAGAGACCTCAGGGGGACCAAAATGTAGAGATTCGATCTCCAGCTTCAACAAGAGCACCTTCACTTTGCCCGAGTATCAGGGGGAAAGGTGAGGTTCCGCTGTTAACGGTGAAGTTTGGACATCCCTGGACTAGTCCTTCCCTCTCACTTTGTAGATGAGGAAAACGGAGAGGCAGGAAGGGCAAGAACAGGACTTGTGGGAATCCAGTGAGACAACCTGTGGGCTTTGAGAAGAGATGAATTTCTTATACTGAAGCCATATTTTCATGTCCATTTTCATAAGCACCAGCCAACAAGATTTTCCACAACACTTAAAAGACAAAAAGGTCAAGTGAAAAAACAAATGCTAATGCCCCCAACCCTGCTGCCCACCTGCTGGGCCCCAGAGGTCCAAAGCTGCAGACCAGGAGGAAGAGCCCAGCACCTCTCCTCCCATCACCAGGGCTCCAGCTGCCTCTCTGACCCCCTCTCCAGCGCCTTCTTCCACGTGGCTTTCCAGAGGCACTCAGGTATCCTAACAGGCTTGGACCAGAGCTGCTCCCAGAGGGCTCTGTCCCCTAAATCACCCCCTTACGGTAGGGACTCTGTGTGTGCCTGGGTTAACAGCAGTGGGTGGATAATTCTTTCATTTGTTAAAAACATGTTTACAAGGCAGAGAAAAGGATGAAAAGTATACACACTACACATTGCTGAAAAATTTTGTTAAAGTGTTCTGTGTTCTTTAGGCAACCCACTCCAGTTTCCTGGGTCTCAGCTTTCCGCTTTTAGAAATGAACAGCTGGAGGAGTTATTTCCAAGTCCTTAAGGGCTGACGAAGGCAGCTCAGCCTTGTTCTTTTCTATTCTCTTAAGGCACATTTTGAAGAGCGTTTTCCCCCGAGGAAAAGCACTTCAGAGGGGAAAACATGTCAGGTATGTGTTCCTTGTGATTACCTTCATTGCTGTTTAGAGCACAAAATATTGTAAAAGAAAAGGGAGGAGGAAGGGAGATTCCTGCCAAGTCTGCAGCACGAATGTGCCGCTCCATTTGAAGGGTAAGCAGAACTTGGAGTGGGAGCTGGGCTCTGAGCCCCCGAGGGAAGTTCCAGTCCCAAGTTTGGCTTGAGCTACTCAGGGTTCTGAGTTACCCAGCCCAGCCCTGGTAACTGACTCCACTGGACTACAGTAAAATTAGAGTAGGGATGCAGTCCAACATTAAGCAGCAGCGGGTGTGCAAAGTGAGAATTAGTGAGAGGCCATCAGCTATGCACCATGTGCTTTTATAATTTCTGCTTTAAACTTTCTCTTTTAATGCTTATTAAAAATGTAGGTAAGCCTGACCAGGCAGTGGTACAGTGGATAGAGCATCGGACTGGGATGCAGAGGACCCAGGTCTGACACCCCAAGGTCGCCAGCTTGAATGTGGGCTCATCTGGCTTGAGTGCAGGCTTACCAGCTTGAATGTGGGGTTGCTGGCTTGAGCGTGGGATCACAGACGTGACTCTATGATTGCTGGCTTGAGCCCAAAGGTTACTGTCTTGAAGTCCAAGGTCACTGGCTTGAGTTCAAGATTGCTGACTTGAGCAAGGGGTCACTTGCTCTGCTGTAGCTCCCCAGTCAAGGCACATATGAGAAAGCAATCAATGAACAACTAAGGTGCCACGATTAAGAATTGATGCTTCTTGCCTGACCAGGAGGTGGCACAGTGGATAGAGCGTCGGACTGGGATGCGGAGGACCCAGGTTCAAGACCCTGAGGTTGCCAGCTTGAGTGCAGGCTCATCTGGTTTGAGCAAAGCTCACCGGCTTGGACCCAAAGTTGCTGGCTTGAGCAAGGGGTTACTCGGTCTGCTGAAGGCCCACGGTCAAGGCACATATGAGAAAGCAATCAATGAACAACTAAGGTGTCACAACGAAAAACTGATAATTGATGTTTTTTCTCTCTCTCTATTCTTGTCTGTCTGTCCCTATCTCTCTCTCTCTCTCTCTGACTCTTGCTCTGTCTCTGTAAAAGAAAGAAAGAAAGAAAGAAAGAAAGAAAGAAAGAAAGAAAGAAAGAAAGAAAGAAAGAAAGAAAGAAAGAAAAAAAGAAAGAAAAAAGAATTGATGTTTCTCATCTCTCTCCCTTCCTACCTGTCTGTCCCTATTTGTCCCTCTCTCTGACTCTCTCTCTCTGTCTCTGTCACAAAAGAAACAAAAAATTGCTGGTAAGCCACTTTTATGGTATTATCTTATAGAGTCTCCTCCTCCAGGCAGGGCTGATGACACTGGGCCCACAAAGAAAGTGCCAAATGGTTTGTTTCCACCCAGTTTCTGATCTGATTAGTTAGATCTGTGCAATACTGGATTACTACATATTTTTAATATCACCTAAACCTGCAGGGCATTTTACTTGCAGTATCAGAGCAGGAAAATAGCAGAGACAAAACGTTCAAGAAGATTTCTCTTACTATACCAAAATTTATTAAGCACCTACTATGTGTCTGATCTTTAGATTTGCCTACAGTCCCTAAACATCAGGTCTTATACAGTGTGGTGCTGTCAAATGAGAATTATGATTCCAAGATATTATCAAATTCTATAAAAGGCTCAGTGAGGGGAAAAAAAAAGACTGCAGAGCTAATCCCCACCACATCCTAGAGTTCCTTCTTAATGCCCTTCCTTATTGCTTTCTGGGTGAAGCTCACCAGGGCTCTAGTCTACCAAATTGTTCGTAATTCATTGAAAGGGAAGGGAATGGCAACTTCAGGAAATCAAATCCTCCTAACTTTTCTTTATTTGGAATTTCCTTCTTTGCTAATCTTTTTGGAGGGAGGTTACCTTCTCTTTGAAGTTTCTATTTTTAGATCTTTATTTAGAATTAATTTCAATCTATTGTGTACTTCTATAGCTTTTTTTTGTACATCAACTATTGCAATCTCCATAAGCCTTTTCTATATTTATCTGTTTAAAATGTCTTCCCTAACCAGACAGGCTCTTCTCTAAGAATATGTCTTTGCCTTTCCCTCTTAGGCTTGGCACATAATGGGCCTTTATAAATAAAGAGAAAAACCTGAATGACTGAATACATAAAAATGAATGAATAAACAAACCCATTTCTTGCCTCCTGGTTTCTGAAGGCATCATCACTAAGTTCTGTTGCCTACTTGGCTCCTGGTGGTATTTTATTTCTAGACCCCTGCTGTGGGTGATAATTCATTAGAACTGGGATCAGCTGGAGTGTCAGAAAACCCTGAAATAGAAGTGAATTAATCAGAATAGAAGTTTATTTCTTTCTCAGTGAAAGTTTGGAAGACAAAGGCAGGGTTTTTACAGTACTCTATGGTATGTTTCTATCTTAAAGTGACCATTGCCAAGGTCACTTTATGGCCTAGGATGGCTACTCCAGCTCCAGCCATCACATCTATATTTCATCCTTCAGGAAGGAAGGAAGGAAGGAAGGAAAGAAGGAAGGAAGGAAGGAAGGAAGGAAGGAAGGAAGGAAGGAAGGAAGGAAGGAAGGAAGGAAGGAAGGAAGTACAAGGTTACTTCCCTTTAAGGACATTGCTAAAAGTTATATACTCTATTTCTAGGTTAATCTCATTGGTCAGATCAACTCATGGGACCACAGTTTATTGTAAAGGAAGTTGGGAAATGTAGTCTTTGAGTAGCCATGTAAATTGTGGGGGTTGTATTACTAGAGAAGAATGAAGATTGAAGACCAACAGCGCACTTTCTGTTATAAGTTTATTTATTTATTTGTTTGTTTTTGGTAAAGGAGTAACTAGATCAAATCAATCATTTAGAAAGATTAATATGGTGCCTGGAAAGGAGCAGGGACTGGAGGGACTGGAAAGGAGCAGGGACTGGAGGGACTGGGAAGGAGCAGGGACTGGAGGGACTGGGAAGGAGCGAGGACTGGAGGGACTGGGAAGGAGCAGGGACTGGAGGGACTGGGAAGGAGCAGGGACTGGAGGGACTGGGAAGGAGCGGGGACTGGAGGGACTGGGAAGGAGCAGGGACTGGAGGGACTGGAGGGACTGGGAAGGAGCGGGGACTGGAGGGACTGGAAAGGAGCGGGGACTGGAGGGACTGGAAAGGAGCAGGGACTGGAGGGACTGGGAAGGAGCGGGGACTGGAGGGACTGGGAAGGAGCGGGGACTGGAGGGACTGGGAAGGAGCGGGGACTGGAGGGACTGGGAAGGAGCGGGGACTGGAGGGACTGGAAAGGAGCGGGGACTGGAGGGACTGGGAAGGAGCAGGGACTGGAGGGACTGGGAAGGAGCGGGGACTGGGAAGGAGCAGGGACTGGAGGGACTGGGAAGGAGCGGGGACTGGAGGGACTGGGAAGGAGCGGGGACTGGAGGGACTGGGAAGGAGCAGGGACTTGAGGGACTGGGAAGGAGCAGGGACTGGAGGGACTGGGAAGGAGCGGGGACTGGGAAGGAGCGGGGACTGGGAAGGAGCGGGGACTGGAGGGACTGGGAAGGATCAGATACTGGAGGGACTGGGAAGGAGCAGGGACTGGAGGGACTGGGAAGGAGCGGGGACTGGAGGGACTGGGAAGGAGCAGGGACTGGAGGGACTGGGAAGGAGCGGGGACTGGAGGGACTGGGAAGGAGCGGGGACTGGAGGGACTGGGAAGGAGCGGGGACTGGAGGGACTGGGAAGGAGCGGGGACTGGAGGGACTGGGAAGGAGCGGGGACTGGAGGGACTGGGAAGGAGCGGGGACTGGAGGGACTGGGAAGGAGCAGGGACTGGAGGGACTGGGAAGGAGCAGGGACTGGAGGGACTGGGAAGGAGCAGGGACTGGAGGGACTGGGAAGGAGCAGGGACTGGAGGGACTGGAGGGACTGGGAAGGAGCGGGGACTGGAGGGACTGGGAAGGAGCAGGGACTGGAGGGACTGGAAAGGAGCAGGGACTGGAGGGACTGGGAAGGAGCAGGGACTGGAGGGACTGGAAAGGAGCAGGGACTGGAGGGACTGGGAAGGAGCGGGGACTGGAGGGACTGGGAAGGAGCAGGGACTGGAGGGACTGGAGGGACTGGGAAGGAGCGGGGACTGGAGGGACTGGGAAGGAGCGGGGACTGGGAAGGAGCGGGGACTGGAGGGACTGGGAAGGAGCGGGGACTGGGAAGGAGCAGGGACTGGAGGGACTGGGAAGGAGCAGGGACTGGAGGGACTGGAGGGACTGGGAAGGAGCGGGGACTGGAGGGACTGGGAAGGAGCAGGGACTGGAGGGACTGGGAAGGAGCGGGGACTGGAGGGACTGGGAAGGAGCAGGGACTGGAGGGACTGGGAAGGAGCAGGGACTGGAGGGACTGGGAAGGAGCAGGGACTGGAGGGACTGGGAAGGAGCAGGGACTGGAGGGACTGGAAAGGAGCAGGGACTGGAGGGACTGGGAAGGAGCGGGGACTGGAGGGACTGGGAAGGAGCAGGGACTGGAGGGACTGGAGGGACTGGGAAGGAGCGGGGACTGGAGGGACTGGAAAGGAGCGGGGACTGGAGGGACTGGAAAGGAGCAGGGACTGGAGGGACTGGGAAGGAGCGGGGACTGGAGGGACTGGGAAGGAGCGGGGACTGGAGGGACTGGGAAGGAGCGGGGACTGGAGGGACTGGGAAGGAGCGGGGACTGGAGGGACTGGGAAGGAGCGGGGACTGGAGGGACTGGGAAGGAGCAGGGACTGGAGGGACTGGGAAGGAGCGGGGACTGGGAAGGAGCAGGGACTGGAGGGACTGGGAAGGAGCGGGGACTGGAGGGACTGGGAAGGAGCGGGGACTGGAGGGACTGGGAAGGAGCGGGGACTGGGAAGGAGCGGGGACTGGGAAGGAGCGGGGACTGGAGGGACTGGGAAGGATCAGATACTGGAGGGACTGGGAAGGAGCAGGGACTGGAGGGACTGGGAAGGAGCGGGGACTGGAGGGACTGGGAAGGAGCGGGGACTGGGAAGGAGCGGGGACTGGAGGGACTGGGAAGGAGCAGGGACTGGAGGGACTGGGAAGGAGCAGGGACTGGAGGGACTGGGAAGGAGCGGGGACTGGAGGGACTGGGAAGGAGCAGGGACTGGAGGGACTGGGAAGGAGCGGGTACTGGAGGGACTGGGAAGGAGCGGGGACTGGAGGGACTGGGAAGGAGCAGGGACTGGAGGGACTGGGAAGGAGCGGGGACTGGAGGGACTGGGAAGGAGCGGGGACTGGGAAGGAGCGGGGACTGGAGGGACTGGAAAGGAGCGGGGACTGGAGGGACTGGGAAGGAGCAGGGACTGGAGGGACTGGGAAGGAGCGGGGACTGGAGGGACTGGGAAGGAGCGGGGACTGGAGGGACTGGGAAGGAGCAGGGACTGGAGGGACTGGGAAGGAGCAGGGACTGGAGGGACTGGAGGGACTGGGAAGGAGCAGGGACTGGAGGGACTGGGAAGGAGCGGGGACTGGAGGGACTGGGAAGGAGCGGGGACTGGAGGGACTGGGAAGGAGCGGGGACTGGAGGGACTGGGAAGGAGCGGGGACTGGAGGGACTGGGAAGGAGCGGGGACTGGAGGGACTGGGAAGGAGCGGGGACTGGAGGGACTGGGAAGGAGCGGGGACTGGAGGGACTGGGAAGGAGCAGGGACTGGAGGGACTGGGAAGGAGCAGGGACTGGAGGGACTGGGAAGGAGCAGGGACTGGAGGGACTGGAGGGACTGGGAAGGAGCGGGGACTGGAGGGACTGGAGGGACTGGGAAGGAGCGGGGACTGGAGGGACTGGGAAGGAGCAGGGACTGGAGGGACTGGAGGGACTGGGAAGGAGCGGGGACTGGAGGGACTGGGAAGGAGCAGGGACTGGAGGGACTGGAAAGGAGCAGGGACTGGAGGGACTGGGAAGGAGCGGGGACTGGGAAGGAGCAGGGACTGGAGGGACTGGGAAGGAGCGGGGACTGGAGGGACTGGGAAGGAGCAGGGACTGGAGGGACTGGAGGGACTGGGAAGGAGCGGGGACTGGAGGGACTGGGAAGGAGCGGGGACTGGGAAGGAGCGGGGACTGGAGGGACTGGGAAGGAGCAGGGACTGGAGGGACTGGAGGGACTGGGAAGGAGCGGGGACTGGAGGGACTGGGAAGGAGCAGGGACTGGAGGGACTGGGAAGGAGCAGGGACTGGAGGGACTGGGAAGGAGCAGGGACTGGAGGGACTGGGAAGGAGCAGGGACTGGAGGGACTGGGAAGGAGCAGGGACTGGAGGGACTGGAGGGACTGGGAAGGAGCAGGGACTGGAGGGACTGGGAAGGAGCGGGGACTGGGAAGGAGCGGGGACTGGAGGGACTGGGAAGGAGCAGGGACTGGAGGGACTGGGAAGGAGCAGGGACTGGAGGGACTGGGAAGGAGCGGGGACTGGAGGGACTGGGAAGGAGCGGGTACTGGAGGGACTGGGAAGGAGCAGGGACTGGAGGGACTGGGAAGGAGCGGGGACTGGAGGGACTGGGAAGGAGCGGGTACTGGAGGGACTGGGAAGGAGCGGGGACTGGAGGGACTGGGAAGGAGCGGGGACTGGAGGGACTGGGAAGGAGCAGGGACTGGAGGGACTGGGAAGGAGCAGGGACTGGAGGGACTGGGAAGGAGCGGGGACTGGAGGGACTGGGAAGGAGCGGGGACTGGAGGGACTGGGAAGGAGCAGGGACTGGAGGGACTGGAGGGACTGGGAAGGAGCAGGGACTGGAGGGACTGGGAAGGAGCAGGGACTGGAGGGACTGGGAAGGAGCAGGAGAAAGGGGGCTGGCGGTAGGGAGCCCCGTAGGAGCTGCTTGTACGAGTCCAGAGATGAGGAGGACATGAACAAGGGCAATAGCAAAGGGATGGAAGGAAGGGGATGGATTTGTGAAGCAGCTGGCGACAAGTAGACAACCCCTGGTCACTGTGGCTATAGAATGAGAAAGAAGAATCTAGAATTAGCCTTCAATTTTTGACCTGGGGCCTTTAGAAAGGGGGCAGTCGTTGGAAAAATGCTGGAAGACCTCAGGGGGTAAGCAGTGGGTTGAGAGCCCTGACTTTGATTTGGGGTTCTAAGGAGCTGGGCAGCTCCACAGAAGGAAGGCTGAGGGGTCCCCTGCCACAGTAAGCAGGAGGTGGGCACTTCGCGGAATGAGTATAATAGAGCAGGAAGCCCAGCAGGAGGCATGGGTCAGATCCCTGTCCTCTCCCTAGTACTGTAATCACCATGTTGTCAGTGGGCCTTTATTTTCTTAGGGGCTGCCAACCAATTTTCCAGAGTTTCAAGAGAGAAGTAATTTCAATTTCCCTCTAATTAAAAGGAGCATATCAGTGGGTGCCTGGATCCTGCTGCTGCTGGAGAGGGGAGGGGTATTCCCAAATCCACAGCCAAGCCTCTAGGCGGCATCGTGACTCTGGCAGGAGGAGTTGGGGTGTCTGGGGAGGGGCTGCCACGTGCCAGCTGGCTGTGCCAAGTGTAGGAGCAGCACGCCTGGGGTTCCGCCATGTGTTTGTTTATTTGGTTTGGCTGATGTAAAACATACACACGCAGACTCACAGCCTCAGGGCCTGTGTGCAGAGCCCACGTTCAATCCTCAGCTAAAATCAGAAACAGCACAGGGAAAAAATAGGAAGTCAAAATAGAAGGATGAATCCAGGTACAGAGTTCATTCATTTATTTATTCATTCATTCAGCAAATGAATGCCAGACACGATGCAAGGCCCTGGGCTGTAATAAGATTCAATCTCCAAAAAGTGAAAGACAGGGATGGGGGACAGGGACAAGGAAAGTGGCCTAATTTCAGCGCAAAGTAGGAGGTGCTTCCTACAGCTCTCATCACATCTCTGATCTGGGCGTTTCCTGGACTAAAATGAATGGGGCTTTCCTTATATCTAACCAGACTTTCATGGACTCAACATTTCCACTCAACCCCCCATGCCTGTCCCAAGCTCAAGGAGTTCCAAGCAGCCCCAGGATTACCCTCTCTCCCAAGTCTCTTTCGCCTGCACATTCATTACCCCTGTTTGGTGAATTCTTCCCTGTGTTCTCTGCCACTTCCCATTTGGCCTTGAAGGTACCGTGGAATCTTGTGGTGGTGGTGGTGGGTGGGTAGGTGGGTGGGGGCTCTACAGACCATCCTCTGCGTCCTCACCATATGTCGTCACTGCTGGCCCTCGTCAACTGCCACTTTCACAGTTCAGCTACCCATTTCCCCTGTGGCCTGCCAGCCACTTGAGTAGAGACAGATCTTGTCCACATGTCTATCCTGGCAGTTAATCGATGCCTGGCACAGAAATGCTCTTAATAAAGGCCTGTCCAAATGAACAGACATCATTTAGTGCCACTGCGGCTCGCCTCCTGTGCCGCAATTAAAATGCCCTTGGATTCTGGAGTCAGACCCCAACTCTGTCACCTCCGACTGGCCAGATCCCCTCTCGGAGCCTCCGCTTGCTTATTCCTAAGCTGAAGCCGTTAATATTTCTTGAGTGTGACCCCTGTGAAAAACTTTCTTTCATGTGGGTTCACCTTTTATTATTTTTTTTTAATGGACATGGAGAGTTTATTATCATCATCATTAGAAGACAGGCTCGAATGAGTAAGGGAGCAAATCTAGTAGGCAGGAGAAATCCTAAGTTCAAATTCTTAAGAGGTGCTCCCTTAATCACTGGCTGGATAACTCATTTGGTTGTAGCGTTGTCTAGAAGTACCCCTCATGGGTGTCCCAGAGTGCCTGTCCCCAGGGAGCCCCCTCTGTGGCTCTGTGGCCTTCATTTCCTACAGGTAAGGCTGCCATGACTATCATTGCTCTTAGTAAGCATTGGTGTCTCCCCAAGTTCTTTTCTTTGTGCGTGTGTCCCTGGTGTTTTCTGGGGTCCATATTTACTCTTCTTAGAACTATACCAGTCACACTGGTTAGGGCCCACCCGTAGGGCTTCATTTTAACTTCATCACCTCCTTAAAGCCAATCTGTAAATATGGTCACATTCTGAACTTCTGGTGGGAATTTTCGAGGGACATAATTCAGCCCATCATATCTGCTCTCAAGTGCTACCTCTTTGTAGGGTGACCAACTCATCCAAGATCACCTGGGATTTTCCTGGTTTGAGCACTAAAATTCTCACATTTCAGGAAATCTCTCAGTCCTCGGCAAACTGGAAAGATTGGTGAATCTAGCTCACCGAGAAGCCTTACCTGAGTGTTTCCTAATATGTAGGACTAGAAAGACTAGACAAACCCAAAAGGTATCCAGCAGCCACATTTCCTAGTGAACTCGGACATCCATTAACTTGCTTAATCTTCACTTCGGCCTCATAAAGTAGGCGGGCAGGAAATACATGCCAGTTACACCAAGGGGGAGAGAGGGCAGCAAGGGTCTTCTTTGCCCTCAGCCATGTTTATCTTTGCCCTGGTCTTTTCATTACCAGGTTCCACCTAGACCAAGAGCCAGAAAGCCACAGTGTATGCTTCATTCCACTTTGTCCCGGGCCTTGGTGAAAGGTAAGTACGGGGATGTGTCAGTGAGCAAGGACTGAAATTTCTCCATGCTCATCAGCATTAGAAAAATTAAACTGACCACCACACATGCAGCAGTTGGGAGGGAAGTGATAGTGGCCGGGCCTTGTAGAGCAAATATCTCTGAAGGGAAAGTAGGAAGGGTGGGAAGAAAGCAGGGAGAGACATAGGTTGTGTTTGATGATCTGTTCTGAAAGGCAAGGAGGGAAACCATTGATTAGTGAGCTTTGTTTGATCTGCTCGAGGATCAAAGGGACAAGCACCACGCATGCAGATGAAAGTGGGCCTGGCTCCCCTGCACCCCAGCCCGCTGGGGTGCCACGCTTCCCTTGGCCCACAAGCTGTGGAGGATTCTCATAGGAAATCATGGGCAAGATTGAAAGCCCACCTGTTCTTCATTTGAACCCTGACCCTTTTCTCACCATTGTCTTCCGGAAGGGCTTCTGCTTGCTCCTTGGGCCATCTCTGGGGTAAGAGGAGCTTAAGGTTATAAAGGGGCCCAGGGCTCTCACTACAGGGGTGGAGGAGTACTTCTGGCCTTTGAAGAGCATGGACAAGTAAGCAGATGACGAGTGATGAATGCAGTGATTAGGTTGAGCTTGGGAGACTGATAGCATACTACCAAGAAACCTCTAAACCTACCCTGGGTGGGGGGCACAGAAGAAGACAGCCCAGCTGATGCCTCAAGAAATAAAGTGATAGTTGGAAGAGTTCTCTGCTTTTCTTTTAAGCGGTGGGAGAGGAGAAGCACATGCAAAATCCAAGGAGGTTACAGCCACATAGTACATTCGGGACTGGCCAATACTCACTACACACCCAACCTGTGCCAGGATTTCCATCATCTCATAGAATCCTAATGACGTCCAATGAGGAAGGCCCTGGGATTCTTCTATGTCACAGGGAGGGAAAGGAGACGTACAAATGCTGAGTAACTTGCCTAAGGACAGTAACTTTCCAGAGTCAGAATTTGAACCCAGATCTGCCTACTTGGAAACCTGCCTTCTCACCAGTAGAGGTGTGGTCTATCCATGTATGATTACCGTCCCTCTGGTCCTGGTGTAGACTGGAGGGAAAGGAAGTAGAGAACAGGAGATCAGTAAGGACACCACTGCAGGAGTGTTAGGCAGCTGGTAAACTCTCCTAAGCCACTAAATGAAGTGTGCAAAAAATAGTTTCTTTTCTATGAATTTGAACTTAAGTCCACTCTTGGAAGAATTTTAATTTTGGTTCAGTTTTTCCTCCCTCTTTTCCTTCTGTCCATGGTTGTATCTACGTTCTGTTTGGAGAGGGAGTTGCAGCATCAAGCTATGGGGTGAGGGCTGGACGGTAATGGGGAAACAGTGGCAGTCGCTATCATCTATTCATTCTGGAACTGCGGCGACATCCAGGCTCTTACCTGTTCTAGGTCATTGATTCATGCATTTCATTGTGTGACCTTTCCATCTTCTAGACAGCAAGGTCTCTTAGATCCACTGCCTTCAGACTATTCTTTATGGAGGCTCTCTGGACACTACCAGTGCAAATTCAATGGATCCTAGCTAGGCTTTACACCTTGTTGTCCTAAACAATTACACCAACCCTTCTGTTTCCATTCCCTGGCGGATCACAGAAGAACTCTGAAGGTTGCTGTCTTCCAAAGTTGACGGTGGGAAGTGGGCACGGGCCCTTCTGCTCTCAGATCCCAGAGCTAAAAGAGAGAATATCACCCTCTCCCTGCCCTTGGGCTTATCCTAGGCAGGCAGGACACAGAGAGGCATCCATGTTATTCATTTTCTCTTTGACTCTCTGCCAATTCTCCAAACTCAGTTAAACTTTATACTTTCAGTTAGTATTCTTTCAAATCTATTGTTTAGGCTAGGACATGGTGGTTAAACCAATAATTAAGTTACATGTTTCTCTTTGCATGTCTGTCTGTTATAATTACCTTACTCTGAGGCAATGAATACTCAGGTTTTATGTTCTAGTTTAAATGGAGGAAAGGTCATGGGATGTATAGAAATAATAATGGGAACTAAAGCAATGGGGGTTGATAGTCCACATTATTATTCTGCTAATACACTCAGGATATTTTAGAGTCTGAGTTATGACAGGAGCAGCAGGGAAAGCCATGAAGGTATAAATTGGCGAGACCTTCAAGAATCAGAATCCAGATGTTTTGATAACTGGTTACATGTGGAGGCTGAGGGACAGGGAAGATTTCTGTGTTTCACTCGATTGTCATTTTACTTCTCATGAGTTTTCTCAGAGTGCCTGGAATCAGCCACCAGGTGCCAGCTTGGGCTGTGTTGGGCTTTGCTAAACAGAGCCAAGTCAAGAGCACTAAAGTACTGAAACTTGCCCCACATCTGGCCTTCCTTTGTTAATTATTTATCTCCTTGACTTCTGAGATGTATCAAGGTAAAGCCTGCTGGGGAATTGCATGCAAATCCAGGTGGCTCTGCCTACAGTCCATTTCAAGTCTAGAACCCTCTGAGGAACCCAGTAGTGGGGGAGGGGCACATGCTGGCTCCCATCAAAGCTACTGCATGTTCAGTTCTGCAGGGAGGACTGCTGCTCAGTTAGGGTTGATGAGGGCCTGGAAAGAGAAAAGTTAGAGCTAAGATGGGGCAGGGAAGCTGTGAGGAAAAAGACTTCAACATGAAAAGAGTGAGGGTAGTTAAAATATTGGCTCCACTGAAGTTCTAGAAAAGCCAGGGCTTGCCACAGAGGCCGAGGAGCCTAGGGTCAAGGCACAGCATAGCAGGACAACAGATGCTGGATTACAACTCTAGTGTATTCATGGGAATCCCATTTATCTTAATTCATTGACAGTGAGACAAGGCTCTTGTCAACCTTCACACCCTGAGGATGCCCCTAGGCCGCAGCGGTGGCAAGAAGAGTTGCATTTGGTAACTAACCCTAGCTTTCACCAACCAGGTCTATTAACATGAGAGCGGAAATTAAAGGAGTGTGCTTCTTTCTTGCCAATTAGACTTTGTGGAGTTGGGCGGGTACGTGAACATGTGAAACAAGCTGGAGTACTCTCCCTAGGGAAAAGCCAACACGCCACGAAGGAGGAGAGCTTTGATCGTCGGCCCATATGGACAGAGGGTTAAGTGGCTCTGTTTTGCACAAAACAGAATTTGTATCAACACCACCACCCAGCTTTCAGAGCATGGTTTGATTGTTCTAAACCTGGCTCTTTAGGCTAAGTCTTTGCCTGTAGTATTGACTAACAAATGAGTTTCTGAACCATTCTTTGGTTCTAGAATTTATAGAGAGCTTTTTCTTCTTATTTCACTGCTTTCTTTGCTGTCATTGGTGTCTGTGTTTTGTTTTTTGTTTTTTACAGCAGAAATACTTATTGGCTGATTACAGAGAAGATCTGCACTTAATTGGCAGCAGCACATAAACCATTGTTTTTTAAAGAGACTGTCTTGAAGGCCTGATGTCTATGGCTCTGAGTAGTCTGGAGATGGGGGTTAAACCACCGGTCTCATGGAAGCTGGTGCTGGGGAGATCTTGTTTGACTTACTGACTTACATATCTGCAGATCTAATGTTAGTAATTAGAAATCTGTGCATGGACATGACACCCGTGGCTCCTTAGAAGTGCCTTCGATGGTGGGCTAGTATGTGGCTGACTTTTTAAAAATATATTTTTTAAGACTTTATTCATTTTATGGGGGGGGGGGGGCGGAGAAGCAGGAAGCATCAAGTCCCATATGTGCCTTGACCAGGCGAGCCTGGGGTTTCAAACCAGTGACCTCAGCATTCCATCCAGATCAATACTTTATCCACTGCACCACCATGGGTCAGGCTGTGGCTGACTTTTAACAACAACCTCTTGAGATTGGTGGGGGTGGTGTAGTATTATATTCATTCTACATGGGTAAACGCTGAGTCCCAAAGAGGCAAAATGTTTCTTGCTGGAGGCCACACCATTAGTCTCAGTCATTTATTCATTCATTCATCTCAGATATTGTTATGTGCTTAGCCTCCTATATGCTAGGCTCTGAGCTAGGTACTCACCATACTGAACTACACAAGATCCAGAACTGAACACAGATGGCTCACAGTCTAACTGAGAAAAGACACACTAAAGATCATGGTAAACCAATAAATTTACTGAACAAATACTTATAGGGAGCCTGGTATTGGAGCCATAACAACAAACATGTCAAAGCACATGCTGTCATTTTACAAAGACACAGAAAATAAATAAGCATATAATATGTTAGGTAGTAATAAGTGCTATGAAGAAATGTGAGCAAGAAAAGGGGGAAGAGTGTGGAAGGTGTGGGACTGTGTCATTTTAATTAGAGCTTGAGAAGGCTTCTTAAGTGTAGGTAGCATTCGGGAATGAGCAAAGTGAAGGAAACAAAACAAAGTCCCAGGTGTCCAGGAAGGGAGAACATCATATGCAAAGATCCTGGGGCTAGAGCAGACTTGATGTGTTCAAGGAACAAGTGAGGAGAATGCAAGACATGAAAGTATAGAGGATGCCAAGAGCCAGAACTTGGAGGTCCTCTAGGCAGTGTAAGGACTTTGGATTTCTAATTTATATTATTATTATTTTTAATATGATAGAAAACCACTGAAGAATTTTGAGCAAAGAAATTATGTGACTGGATTATGTTTTGACAGCATTACCCTCATTACTGCACTGAGATGGAAGTGGAGAGTAAAAGTATGCTAACCAGTTTAGAGTCTGGTCCAAATTGCAAATGGGCCAGAGGAGAGATAACGATGGCTCCTACCAGAGTGGCAGCTATGGAGGTAATGAGAGATGATGAGATTTGGGATATACTTTTAATGAACTGGCTGGTTTTTGAGTATGGACTGTGAGAAGGAGGAGTACGTGGGGACTGGGGAGCACAGAGGAAAGGTAGTGCCATAGGTCAAGTTCGCTGGGGACAGAGTCTGAGTCTCTGATATTTGGGTGCATGAGGTTTTGCAGGGGGGGGGCTTTCAGGAATGATACTATGAGGGAGTGAAGGAAGCCAGAGAGAAGAAGGCAAAGCAGCAGTCTGCTGTAGTTATAACAGAGGCCTCCGCTGATACCATGGAAAGTCCTGAGACTGGGATACCATTTATTACTGTCCCATTTGAGGCAAAGGGGCTGGACCTTTGCACCCTCATATCAGTCAGTAACTGGACCCAGGCTGCTCCAAAGAGGGGTGTCACCATGGGTGAGACGGCTTCCTTCTTCTGAGGGCAGTTCTTGGAGAGAGATTCTGCTGTGAGCTGTCAGTGGCCAGTACTCCCTGCCCCTAGGGTAGTGAGTGCCTCGGCCCTGAAGGGAAAGCTGGGGGACACAGCACCCTGTCCACTCCAGGTGCCCACCCCAGCCTTGGGGAGTGAGAGCTAGGGAAGGCTTCTTAGAGAAGAGAATACTGTACTGGTTTTAAAGGACCCTGTGCTGTTTTTCTCACTCATATGACTTTGATCACGAAGAGTGCGTGCTGAAACAAGACTCAAACTCGGGTACAAAAACTGCTCTCTTTATACTGTTACACTTACTGATTAAATTTTTAGCTAAACTGAACTCTGATATCAATGGTAGTTTAGGCTAAAGTGTTTTCAGCTCCCCAAATCAAAATAAATCCCTCTGATTTACAACTAGACCATTGTGTGCTTTTTAAAAATCTATTAATTCAGAATATAGAACTATTTTCTGGGGCAAAATTGATATTTCAACTGGTTCAAATTTCTGGCAACCAAATATTCCTCAATGAACAGAATTCTAATGTGCTGATCCTTTTAATAGCTATTAGGGGAAGGAAGTCCCTTCCAAGAGCTGACATAAATCCTGTTTGCTACATATCCTGTAGATTTTTCTACATAGGAGTTGGAGAATGCTGGTATCAGGACCTGTGTAATAGGCTATTTCTGCACTAAAGTCTGTTTATGAGAATGATACTCTCCCTTCTTTTTTTTTTTTTAAAATAAATTTTTATTAATGGTAATGGGATGACATTAATAAATCAGGGTACATATATTCAAAGAAAACATGTCTAGGTTATTTTGTCATTAAATTATGTTGCATACCCCTCGCCCAAAGTCAGATTGTCCTTCGCCACCCTCTATCTAGTTCTCTGTGCCCCTCCCCCTCCCCCTAACTCTCCCCCTGTCCTCCCTCCCCCCACTCCTGGTAACCACCACACTCTTGTCCATGTCTCTTAGTCTCATTTTTATGTTCCACCAATGTATGGAATCATGTAGTTCTTGTTTTTTTCTGGTTTACTTATTTCACTCCTTATAATGTTATCAAGATCCCACCATTTTGCTGTAAATGATCTGATGTCATCATTTCTTATGGCTGAGTAGTATTCCATAGTGTATATGTGCCACATCTTCTTTATCCAGTCTTCTATTGAAGGGCTTTTTGGTTGTTTCCATGTCTTGGCCACTGTGAACAGTGCTGCAATGAACATGGGGCTACATGTGTCTTCACGTATCAATGTTTCTGAGGTTTTGGGGTATATACCCAGTAGAGGGATTGCTGGGTCATAAGGTAGTTCTATTTGCAGTTTTTTGAGGAACCACCATACTTTCCTCCATAATGGTTGTACTACTTTACAGTCCCACCAACAGTGAATGAGGGTTCCTTTTTCTCCACAGCCTCTCCAACATTTGCTATTACCCGTCTTGTTGATAATAGCTAATCTAACAGGGGTGAGGTGGTATCTCATTGTAGTTTTGATTTGCATTTCCCTAATAACTAATGAAGCTGAGCATCTTTTCATATATCTGTTGGCCATTTGTATCTCTTCCTGGGAGAAGTGTCTATTCATGTCCTCTTCCCATTTTTTTATTGGATTGTTTGTTTGTTTGTTGTTGAGTTTTATGGATACTCTCCCTTCTGAGAGAAAAATTTCAGAGGTAGGCCCTGACAGCTGGTAGAATATATTATGAGTGTATGCCTATGTATGAATAAGCATGTATGTGCCTATGGTTATGTAGTTGCATCTTTAGGTATGTACATGGTGGTGTGTATGTGTGCACATGTGTATGGAGGCCAGTATGAAGAGTATAAGGGAGTATGTGTGTATGAATATTTTTGTTTGTTTCAGTTTGTATAAGAATCTACATATATGGGGGTATGTATCTCCAGGTGGGTGATTCAAGTGTGTGTGTGTGTGTGTGTGTGTGTGTGTGTGTGTGTGTACCCATACATAGACATACATACATATATACATACACCTGAATATATATATGTATTTACACATATACACATACATATATATGCAGATGTGTGTACATGTATGTGTAAGCATGTATATATGCATGAGACTGAAATGTGTAGGCATGTCAACAATTCTTCCAGCTACTTAAGGTAATCAGAGCTCATGGTTGCATTGCAGGAATACAAATGCCAAAGTCAGTTTTTTTTGCCTGCAGCAAGTTTCTTCTAGTGATCCTGCTCCAAACATTTTCCTTGGGGGCCTCTTCAGTTCTTTCCTCTTTTCCCACCAGGGGTCAACACCCAAAGGGGCCTCAGACAGCTTCCTAGCCTTTGGAACTGACTCTCTGATGTCCACCCCAGGAGCTTTGGCTGTGGCAGTCCTGTCACGTTGGACCCTCTACTGTCACTGCCTAAGTGACAATTGATGATCAGAACTAGGGCTTCCCAGAAACCCAACTTTTGCTGAGCCCTTTGATCTGCCCAGCCTCAGGGTGGAGCAGAGCCTGGCACAGGTGCCTTTGATGGAGCCTGGCCAGTGAGGGGCTGCAGGCTGGCCCAGCCAATCCCTGCAGCCTTTGATGCCCACCCTGTCCTACAAGGGTCCTGCTACAAGACAGGCAAGTTGCGGTAGGAAGCAGCCACCTGCCTCTCTGTACCTCAGCCTCTGTGGGGAGTTACTGTTGGGGCACTTGGCCGGTGATGCTTGGTTCTCGGGGATGCAAAAACCAATTCTTAGAAGTAATGCTCTTCCGTCCACCCACTTTTGGATTCGGTTATTATATACGGAGCACATACAGAGTCAGCAGGGCAGAGCCTCTACATGCACAGCCCGTCAAGTCAGAAAGGTTGTATTTAACTTGGCTACTTAATCATTGTTCCAATTTGGTCAAATTAAGTAACTTGCACGTGCCCGTCGGTGTGCCCATTTGTCATCTCTAATGATGCTGTGAGGACCAGACTAAATAGCGCAAATAGGGCACCTGACATCTATCAAACCCTCACAAATGTTGGCTGTCATCCCTGCAGGGAGGCTGCGTGGTTGAGTGGTGAAGGACCCATCATGTTCTAGTTAACTTACCCTGTGAAATTATTACAAAGATTAAGTGAGCTACTACATATAAAGTGCTTAGAAGAGTGTCCAACACAGAGTATGTACTTCACAGAAGCCGGTGTTTAATAATCGGATACAAGGGTAATAATCGGATACAAGATTTATTCCAGAGGTAGGCAGAGTGCTGTGCAACACCTTGCCCAAGGTGTTGCACAGCACTCTGCCTACCTCTGGAATAAATCTTCGATCTTCAATATTTTTTTCTTTTTTCCTTAATAGATTGATTGCATCTGCTCCTGTGGTTTTACTGCCACTTCCTAACTCCCCAAATTCAAATTCAATCATGTCACTTGTCTGCTTAAATCCCTTTAGTAGATCTCATTATCCAGAAAATAGTCCAAACCACTTAACATGGCATTCCAGGCTCTCCAGCACTGTCCTCAGTACCAGGACTCCGAACCCCTCCCCTCTCCACCTCCCACATCCCCATCCCCCCAGCATACAGGCCTTAGGAATGTAGGCTCTTATGCATCTTTATGTCTTTGTCACTGCTGATCCCTCTGCCGGAAGTGCCCTTTCCTGCACTGTCTCCCAATGAATACCTTCTATTACCTCAAGGCTTACAGCTCAGGTTCCTCCTATACAAAGTCTTCTCCGATCATTCCAGGCACAGTAGATTTGGCCATTACTTGTTCCTGGTCTCCTCCAAGACCCAGGACGTGCCTTGGATATGACATGGCAGGACACTTACTGGTCCACTTCACTCCTTGAGAGACACCCTGAGCTATCTTCTTCTGGATCACTAACCAATGCTGGTGCTTTCACAGGGCCCTGAACAGTGCTGGCCATATGGTAAACACAATGAACATCTCTGCTTAATGGATTAAGTCCATCTCTTCTATCTCTCAGATCCATCGACCTCCTGGCATCTCAGGGTCCTCAAGCTCAACTGATTCATGACTGTCTATGATGCCCTTCCTTAAGCTGCTCCTTCTTAATTCACTATCCATCCGTTCAATCTTCCAATATTGAAACTGGAGAGGCATCTTTGAAGCCCTTTCTCATAGACAGTATATATACATCCCATCCCAAGCAATTAGGAGGACTTACTGATTTGATCCCTTAAACGTTACTGCTGTTTGTCCCTTCCTCTTCCTTCATATCTCCGCTTCCTCTCTGCGGATGATGCATATGGAAATCTTACTACATCCCTCCAGAACTTAAATGTTTCCCACCATTTCCAGGATGGCATCCAAGCTCCTTGGCCTCACTCACAGGCTGCCCAGGACCTGCCCCGATGCTCACTCCACTCCCCTCTTGCCCCATTACACTCATTGCTCTTGCCGCACCTGGCCACTGTTCCTTCCAGAATATGCCAACCTACACCCCTACTCCCTCACGGGACAGGCTCCCCAGACACCTTGGAATGACTTTCCTCCCACTTCTTCCCCTAAGATATGCCCCCTCTCCCTTGAAATTCAGTACAAATGCCAGTTGTGTTTTTTTTGTTTTTTTTTTTGTATTTTTCTGAAGCTGGAAACGGGGAGAGACAGTCAGACTCCCGCATGCGCCCAACCGGGATCCACCCGGCACACCCACCAGGGGCGACGCTCTGCCCACCAGGGGGCGATGCTCTGCCCCTCCGGGGCATCGCTCTGCTGCGACCAGAGCCACTCTAGCGCCTGGGGCAGAGGCCAAGGAGTCATCCCCAGCGCCCGGACCATCTTTGCTCCAATGGAGCCCTGGCTGCGGGAGGAGAAGAGAGAGACAGAGAGGAAGGAGAGGGGGAGGGGTGGAGAAGCAAATGGGCGCTTCTCCTATGTGCCCTGGCCGGGAATCAAACCCAGGTCCCCCACACGCCAGGCCGACGCTCTACCACTGAGCCAACCGGCCAGGGCACAAATGCCACTTTTGACACCTTTTCAGACCATTCCTCTCCACCCTCCTCCCAGCTCCTGCTGCCACCACAGAGTCAGTTGTTCACCCCTTGGGGCCCTCAGAGCACTGAATAACTACCTTGTCATGCTGCATTGTGCCTACTCATTTATTCAAACATGTCTGAGCTCCAGCTTAGACGATAAGCCCTTTGGGGACAATTCTTGAGACTTGTTTGGAGGTTTTAGCAGGGGAACGCAGCTACTCGTACACCCTTGACCGAAAAACAGTCCTCTCCTCTAGTGGGGAAGGTCGTCCTCTTTGACCAAGCGTGCAGCTTTGGGAGGGACGCACATGGAGCGGTGAGGGAGGAAGGGGATACCTGCCTAACCAGCCAGATCAGCCGAATCAACCCTGGCGATCAATGGGGTGACAGATGTCGCAGCCAGATCGCCTTCACGTCCAGGACAATTCTTAATTGAACTTAAGTTAATTCTGTCTGAGCCTCAGGTTCTTCATCTATAAAATGAGAATAACTATAGGTATTCTTTCTTCACAGGGGAAATGACACAATGTGTGACTAGAGCTGGTTCATAAGAGACATTTGGTAAACAAGAGTATCTTTATGGTTCTTGCTGGCAGAAGTGATGTCTGATGAGAGAAACTTCCAGAGACGGGAACTCGGAGATCTCAGGATTGCCCCAGCTGACTTCTCAGCAGCTTGATTATGGTGCTTTCAAGTGGACTTTGTAAATAACTCCACCAATTTCTTTAGCTCTGCAAATGGGTGACTTTACATTTGTTGTCTTGCCTCTTTGTGGTTCAGTTTCTCTATTTGAAATGTGGAGATAATGATGTACTTATTCATACAATTGTTATAAGAATTAAGTGATATGATGCATATAAGTATTTGAATTAGCTATTGCCATTGTCAATGAGTAAACACCATAGAGTAACTCAATCTATGCTTGGAAGATGCTTCATAAATAAATCACTAGGATCTTAATGAGGCTACTTAAAGATACAGGTCTTTGAAGAGATGGGAACTTTGAATCTACAAGCAAACTTCACTCACATGTGTGACACCTCATCCCACCTGAGTTCTTCCAAGTGATCCCATCCAGCCCTGCCCTTCCTACTTCCTGGACCTTTGCTCTCCTGTCTCCCAACCCAACATGTCCTCGTCACTCCAAGTACTCTTCTCAAATCCCACCTCTTCACCTCTTCTATTAAGAGCCTTTTTATTTTTTCCAATGAGATGGAACAACTGCCTCCTTTTTATTTTCCCACTTCATCTTGAGGTTGACCCAACTTCCCTGAGTTCTGTGAGCTTCTCTAGCAAATTAATCAAACAAAGGGGGATGTTGGAACCTTCAATCTATAGCCAGTTGGTCAGACACACAGTGATAATCTTGCTTATGACTGGTGTTTGAAGTGCTGAAGAATGTGGATGAGGTGGAGAGGGAGCAGTCTTGTGAGACTAAGCCCTTAACCTGTGAGATCTGATGCCAGCTCAGGGTTGATAGGGTCAGAACTGAGTTAAATTGTAGAACACCCAGCCAGTCAAAGAATTGGTTGGTGTGGGAGAAAACCTTTAAGGTTTGGTGACCAGAATGGAAGTGTTTTCTGTGAGTAGTAAAGGAGGCTCACAGAAAAGAAACACAGTAGGGAAGTACTGGGTTTTCCCTATACCAGTGGAAGACTAAAGTTTTTCCAATATTGTCTGCCCACCCCCATATTCATAGGTTTTTCATCCTTGGATTCAGCCAACCATGGTTCAAAAATATTTTTTTTTAAATCTCAGAAAGCTCCCCAAAGCAAAACTTAAATTTACCACACATTAAACACTACACTGAATCCACACGAACAAAGTGATACATAGGCACTTCCTGCTGTAGCCTATATGCAAATACTCTGCCATTTTACGCTTGAGTATCCACACATTTTGGTATGCGGAGGGGTGTTTTGGAACCAATCCCCCACAGATACCGAGGAACAGGTGTACATTGCCTTATATGGAAAAGTTGCATTTACAGATGTGATTAAATTAAAGATCTTAAGATGGGGAGATTACCCTGGATGATCCAGGTGGGGCCTGAGTACAATGACAACATGTTTTCACAAAAGAATTACAGAAGGAGAAGAGATACAGACAAAGGAAGAGAAGGCACGGAGATTACAGAGGTCAAGCTGGGTTGATATGGCCACAAGCCAAGGATTGCTGGTAGCTACCGGAAGCTGGGAGAGGCAAGGAACAGTCTATCTCAAGAGTCTCTGGAAGGAGCATGACCTAACAACACTGATTTTGGCTCATTGATACTGATTTCAGACTTCTGGCCTCTAGAACTGTGAGAGAATACGTTTCTGTTATTTTAAGTCACTGAGTTTATGGCAATTTGTAAAAACAGCAGCCACAGGAAATGAATACAGGGACATAGCACTATACATAGCTCTTTGGTTTATGCTTACACCACAATTCTGGAAAAGAACAACCTAATCCCTCAGTGTTTTCCAAACTGGTGCCTAGCTGAGTTTTTTAACCTTTCCTTCATTCCAGTAGACCTGCATTCTCCAACATATCACCAATATTTGTTGGAAAATAGGTCTTTATAGACATTTTGGCAACAGCATTTTGGAGCTTCACAGATCTGAATCTATGAGAACTGGTGTGAGTATACATAAGCTGCCTCTTCCCTAAGGTTCAGGACAACTTTGCTAGGTGACAGCTAGACAAAGGGCAAGGGCGACATTAAACCAGACCCGATCTACCACTTCTTTCACTTTTTCTACAGAATGCTCAGTTCAATTGCCTCTGATTCTTAGCTATACAAACGTGCCTGACAGGAGCTGCTTTAGTTAGAGAAGTTTACACTTTGCATGTGTTCTATTTTCTACCTAGGTGTCGTGCTGGATTAAGAAGTAAAAACTTCTGAACATCAGCAGGACACTTTGTTTTTCCCTTTTATTTTCTTCTTTTTTTTTTTCTTCCTCAATGTGGAAGGATCATTATAGCTTAAATCTTTCTCTGAAAAACAAAGTGAATCTATCTATTCTTCTTGCCGACACAGTCTGGGCTGGCCTTCCGCTCTGTAGCTCAGAGCGCATGTCCTCCTTGGCAAAGAGAGAAAGAAAGGCTATAGAGTCCTTTTCTTCCCGTCTGTTTGATAAAAAAGCATGTTTGTTTTTGCTCGTAGATTTAAAGCCCAAAATGGGCCAGTACCGTAAATAAAACATGTGCTCTCATTTGAAAAATTTATTACAAGGAATTTTGTTTATGATTTCATCTTCTCCAGTAATAATTAATTGGAGGTCTTCTGGGGTCCCCACAGACCAACAGTCATTCAGACCGTACAAAAGATGATCCAGCACAGCCTCTCCTCTGCCTCTCATCCACAGCCAAAGGAGCGTCTCTGGGTGTGCTACCATGGCAGCCTGCATTGGGGAAGTTAAGTGTATGACATGACTTGCCTGTTCATATGTCTGCGGCATATTTACTAGGTCTCTAAGTGACATTGAAGTCAGAGCACCCTTTCAAGAATTCCTCACATAAGGACCCTCTACCATTAAACTGTTCTGATAGCTTAGAACCATGCCCCCCCCAACTTCACTTCTCAAGTGCTGAGAATGGAAGGTTCTTCGATTTGATTTAACAAAGGAAACACACATACACGTATACACACATTCATGCAATCATGCAAATGATCACAACAACTGATATTTAGTGAGTATATCCTATGTGCTGAACATTGTGCTGAGAGATTTTGACATGAATGACCTCAGCCCATACCACTGTCTCAGTCAGGGCAGGCTGGGCTATGCTGTGGTAACAAACACTCCCCAGATTGCTATGGTTTATAATGGCAAGGTTTATTTCTTTCTCTTCTACCTGTCCATTGTGGGGTGGGGGTGCCTCCATTGCACATGGTACTCACTCTGGGATCTAAAATGTGACATTTGAGGCAAAGGAAAATAAAGATTTAGAGGGTCTCACATCAGCAATGAAATGACACATATCACTTCTGAACACAGCTTGTTGACCAGGATGAATCTCATGTCCCTTCCGACACAATGAGGTCAGGAGGTGCCATCCTACTGTGTGTTGCAAAGGGGGGGGGGCAACTAGAAACATTTATTTAACAGAATTAGTAACCACATAACAATCTCATAAGGTAGGTACTTTAATTTTTTTTCCATATTGTAAATTTGCAGATTATAGATTTAAAACTGAATGGAAAGTGTGTGTATAATTTGCTCTAGGTCATGCATCTAATAAGGGAGAGGCAAAGATGCAGACTCAAGCAATTGACATCACCCTTCCTCTGCCCCCAGCGTGTGCACTCAGACATGGGTATGCATGCACTTAAACTCATGCACGTGCATGCACATGCCTAAATTCACACACTCACATCCTGGGGCTATTAGGTCATGAACCTGACAAACGCATCCAGGAGTGGAAATAGTGTCATCAGCCAAAGTCTTTAGAGAGAACCAAAGGTCAAACTAGAGAAACTATGTTTAGTCACTAAGTCCAAAAGGCACAGTCAAGGCCAAGAGGGAAAACTAAAAGCCAAGGGTCAAGAACGGGACACAATGAACCAGGAATATGGTTGGCAGCAGAAAGGGGCTAGTCCAGCGCTGGATGCCACCACAAGGGAGAGGCCTCTACATCTCTGTAGCATGGGTGGGTTTGGCTGGTTCAAGATGTAGGCAGGAAGCAGAACATGACAAATACTCTCTCAAGGCTAATCCTTCCACCCAATCTCCACTCGCACTGGGGGAATCGCCCTAGCAATTTAGCAAGAGGTGGGCGAAAACCCAAAGATGGCAGATGGAATCTCCAGTGGGAGCCAGATTTGGCTGTATCTCCAGGGTTATCATAGGGTACAGCCCTTCACCGGAACTGGCCTGACTGACCCCTTGCGATATGGATTTCCAGGCGGAAACTCGGCTCTGCCATGACTCCCTTTCTCTCTGACTCTACCTCCCTGAACTCTCATTCTTGCTGCAAGTCAGGAAACTTTTTGAGATGTGTCTGGAAGAAACCCTCCTGCCTGACCTGAGAAGAATGATTGAAAGAGTTTAATGAAGGGATTTTTAAAAAGAATTAGACAAGTTATGGCAACTAACAGGGGATGCTGATGTACTCTGAGGCTAGCAACTGTGGGATGAGTTACTGCCCCTCGGGGGAGGGCGGTGGAAGCAGTAGTTACCAGACCTGGGGAGAGCTACTGTTGTGGGAGAGACCCCGTCAGGTGAGACATTCAGTAGAGAAACACAGCAAGGAGTGAACTGGGGGAATAAGTCTTCAACTTCTCTCTCCTTCCACCTTCTGATCTACTGATGAAGTCTCCCACTGGCTGAACTCAACCAGAATTGAAAGATCATCTAGAACAGGTCCATGAAGCCCATCTTCCCAGGGTGCAGAGCAGAGTAAGAAGGACAGGGAGTACAAGAATGTCTAGTGCAGCCTGACCTGTGGTGGCAGCAGTGGATAAAGCGTCGACCTGGAAATGCTGAGGTCGCCGGTTCGGAACCCTAGGCTTGCCTGGTCAAGGCACATATGGGAGTTGATGCTTCTAGCTCCTCCTCCCCTTCTTTCTCTCTCTGTCTCTCCTCTCTCTCTGTCTCTCCCTCTCCTCTCTAAAATGAATAAATAAATAAAAAATTTATAAAAAAAAAAAAAAGAATATCTAGTGCATATGCTATTCTGGATTCTCTTGTCTTGATACTTCTGAGACGCCTCTTCCTATCAACCCCCACCACCAGCCATCATTCCTGTTGTTAACCCAGTGATAGTAACGGTGGCCCTTTGACTGCTAAGGGTTTGTTACTTTGCTCATCCATTCAGTCAGCCGTTTAAAAAAAAAAAAACTTATGGTAAATGCCAGGCCCTGCTTTAGATTCTTGGGGTCCAGTAGTATAGAAAAACAAGTGCCTGCCCTCATGAAACTTACATTCTAAGGAGGAAAATTAGTGATAAAGACATTTACAAAAAGCTATGTTACAGAATGCCAGCTGGAAAAGCAAGGCAGGGCCAGAGGACAGAGTGGCAGGAGCTGTTATTTTAGATAGATTTGTTTTTAGGAAAGTCTCCTCATAGGAGCTGATATGCTAACTCACCATACACCATACACAAAGAAATTCAGTGTCATGTCCTATATATAGGTCTCTGTCATTTAGAAACTTTCAACATTTGTAAAAACCAGACATTGCATTTAAAAAATTGAAAGGACAAAAACTAACAATTCAAAAGGATATTTCACAGGTTAAGAAAATGAGGCACTCTTGGAGAGCTTAGAGATCAAAATTACAAGTCCCTGCTCTAGAGGGATCGAGTGAGGCTTCCTGGAGGAGGCAGTATCTTGAAGTTTCTTGATGGATGGGACCATTGGTTAGGCAGAAAGAAGCAGGGAGGACATAGGGGTATGAAAAACCAGTGTGAGCAAAGTTGCAGAGGTGACAATGAATTAGGGACAGTGGGGAGGGATATGTGAAAACTAATGAGTTTTGCAGGTTATAGGCAAGGATTCAACATGTGGTTTGAATTACCTTCTAGTCAACTGGCTCCAACACATGTTAGGGTAGTGGCTGGTTTAGTGGCAGGGTCAGGCCTAGGCTGAAATTTCCTTGCCGCCCATAATGAGATATGTAACTTCTTGCAAGTTTCTCTGCTTTTTTCAACTTCAGTTTGCTCGTCACAAAAGGGGGGTGGGTAGGAATGCCTAAGTGGGATGATTGGATGTGGAACATTTGGCATGGTATTTGGCACATACTAGGCACTAAATGACTATTACTTTTCCTTGGCCTAAGAAATGAACAATAAAAGGCAAGTTGTGTGTCTGAACAAAAATAGCAGTTAAGATTTAGGTAGGAAGGAGGCGTTCATGATGGTGAAAGGTACAGGCTCTAGAGTCAGATTGTCTGGACCCTAAACTGGGCTTCTCCATTTTCTAGTGAGTAAACCGGGTTAAAAAGGTAAATATCCTTTTCTGAGAGCTTGCTTGGAGGTTCTAGCAGGGGAGCACAGCTACTCGTATACCCTTGACCAATGAACAGTCCTCTCCTCTATTGAGGAAGGTTGTCCTCTTCTACCAATCTCGCAGCTTAGGGAGGGGTGCACATGGAACAGTCAGGGAGGAAGGGGACACCTGTCTAGCCAGCCAGATCAGCTGAATCAACCATGGAGATCAATGGGGTGACAGATGCTACAGCCAGATCGCTCATCACATCCAGTATTCTCTTTTGACCTCAGTTTTTACATCTGTAAAAGGGGACACTTGTAGTGACTTTCATGCCTTATTGTGAATGAGTAGATAGGATACTAAAGATTTAGCATGGTCCCTGCATAGGGTAAGTGTAGCTATGCTGTCTTTATTGTGTTAATTGTAATTGCTGACTCAGAACATTCCATGTGGTGCTCTGATGCCCACCTGCACTGGGAAAGAGCATCTACCCTGAGCCTGGAGGTGGTGGCTATTGGAGGGACAGCAGATATACAGCTTTCATGGGTAAGATGTAAGAGGGAACCTTTATGGACAGGAGAGGAGAGAGTATGTGTGTGAGGGTGGCAAGTATGTGGACCATCCAGTGTATGAGCAGCCCCACTTGTGCCTTAGCCCTTGCCAACCCAATAAATTACAGAGTTGGATGCACCCACGAGAAACTACTATTCACACCACATTATCATCCCATTTAGAAATGGGTCAGCTAAGTTCCAAAGATGGGTAGTGACAGACGACCTCTGATTCTATCCAGCCCTGACTCTGCCAGAATCGTGGGACATGGTGACAGGTATATGGCAGAATCAGAATCAGATCCAGACCAGCTGAACCTCTGGACTGTTCTTTACTCTACCAGCATCTGCTCTTTTCTTCTTCAGTGATGTCCTGAACTTTCAGGAGCATCCCTCTGAAAGTTGTTCTTCAAATGCTAGATTGCCTTCAGGTTCCACAAGAGCATTTCCAGTGGAGAGGACATGAGATACCAGGGGGTGGGGGTGGGTAGAGGAGGAGGTAGAGCAAGGAGAGCAAAAGAAGAGACCATATTCTCCCTTCCAGCCTGCCAGTCTCCAATCCAAAGTTCAGGCCAGAAAAGGGGCAGGAGAGAACTTTAAACAGAATGAGCTTAAAAAAGAAAATGACTTGATTTTGATTGGTTTTCACTGTTGTTTTTTTTTTTATATTTTATTTTTATTTAAGTGAGAGGAGGAGAGATAGACAGACTCCCTCATGTGCCTGACTGGGATCCACCTGGTGACCTCTATCTGGGGCCAGTGTTCTGCCTAGTTGGGGTCCATGCTCACAACTGAGCTATTTTTAGCACCTGAGGTGAAGGCTCCATGGAGCCATTCTTAGCTCTGGGGGCTGGTGCACTCAAACCAATTGAGCCATGGCTGTGGGAGGGGAAAAGAGAGAAAGATAGAGACAGAAGTGGGAAATGGAAGGGTAGAGAAGCGGATGGTCAATTCTAATGTGTGTATTGACTGGGAATCGAACCCAGGACATCCACACACCAGTGGTTGATGTTCTACCACTGAGCCAACTGGCCAGGGCTGGTTTTCACTCTTTAATTCCTCACTTTTCTTTTCTTAATTCCTCACTTTCAAACATTAACTTAAGAAGGTTTGAATACCTAAAGTGGTAGAAGAAGAAAAATGAGAAAAAGGAGGTGAAGAAAAGGAAGAGATGGAGGAGAAAGAGGAAAAAGAGCAGGAAGAAGAGGAAGAAAGAATAAAAGAGAGAAGGAGGAGAAAGAGAAGGAGAGGAAGAGGAGAGAGAGGAGGAAAAGGGAGAGAAGGAGAAGAGGAGAAAGAAGAGGAGGGGAAGAGGAAAAAGAGGAAGCAGTAGAGGAAAAGAAGGAGAAGGAGGAAGAAGAGAAGGAGGAAGAGGAGGAGAAGGACAAAGAGAAAAGGGAGGAAGTGGATGAAGAGAAGCCAGCATGGTCACCGTGGGAGTTGCCGGGCGAAGCAGTAAGAGCGTGGGGAAATGAAACACAAAAGTGCGCTTCTCCGGATGTCCCTGCAACGAAGGGGTTGGTGTCCCAACTGCTGGGTGTGCTGTCAGCAGTCAGTCCTCCGGCATCACCTCAGCTATGAAAACACACTTCACCTCACCTCTTCCAGGGACTGATAGATGTGGTAGCATAAAGACTCGGCTGCCTCAACCCTGCTCTGGAAACCTCTGATGGCCCATTCTAGCTCGGAATGGGCCCGGAGCTCCACGGGATTGGTCACAACTGTCTTTAAGTCTACATCACAACTTGATTTCTCCTTTATCCACTACCACTTTCTTCCCCTCCCTCCCATTGTCAATGATTCTGGGAAACTGCTTAATAAATGTCTGTGTCCTGGTGTGGGGTTGAAGAGAGTTGTACAGAGGGGAGAAAGCACTGCTTCTTGTTTCCAGGCCATCGTACCCAGCCCATTTAATAAGCTGTTTACCTATGTGATAACAGTGACATACAGGGTAAGCATTCACTATGTATGGGGCACTGTGTTGAGTGTTTCTGTGTATTATTTCATTTATTCCTCACAACAGACCTATGATCTAAGAGGAGGGCCAATTTTTTCTTAACATTTTACAATATGGAAAATAAGATTTAGAAAAGTTACGCAAACTACTTAATTTTATAAAGCTAATTAGTGATGAAGCCAGGATTCAAACAGGTCTGTCCTGCTCCAAAGCCTTTGCTCTTAACTGATGCTACCCAGCCTAATCCAGGCAACCTCAGCTGTGGGAAGATCCTGTCTCCCCTAGTTCACCTCCGACACTGGGGAATCCAGAGGAGTTCTAATGCAGTGAGTTTGGGGAGGTATGTGGGGCAAACGCATCAAAATGCATTGGGGTGTGTGTGTGTGTGTGTGTGTGTGTGTGTGTGTGTGTGTGTGTCAGAGGAGTTCTAACGCAGTGAGTTTGGGGAGGCATGTGGGGCAAACACATCAAAATGCATTGGTGTGTGTGTGTGTGTGTGTGTGTGTGTGTGTGTGTGTGTGTCAGAGGAGTTCTAACGCAGTGAGTTTGGGGAGGCATGTGGGGCAAACACATCAAAATGCATTGGTGTGTGTGTGTGTGTGTGTGTGTGTGTGTGTGTGTGTGAAGAAGCTGCACCCTCATTCCTCCTCCTCTTCCTGGTGGCTTACCTCTGGGACACCTGGCCCAGAATGGAACTGGAACTGCTTCTTTCCAGTTAAAATTCTCACTAGATGTCTCTGTAAAGGTCCTGCTTCAGCTCATCCTGTTCTGATTTTCCCTTGACCTGGGGCTCTCTGTGCCTGCTGGAGCCTGGGTTCAGGGGAAGGAAGGTACTGGGGGTAACAGCGTGGGACTTGAAGTGGCCCCTACATGTATTGGCACCAGAAACACCCTGGCACCTATCTCAGACCCGCCCAGGGACCTCACTCTAGTAAATAGAACCGTGGCCCAGACAAAACATTGCGACAACAAGGATCCCCTGCCATGCTCCTGGCATAAAGGGCCAGGCTAAATACCTTTGCAAGGCTCTCATTGTGCTGCATCCAGCGCCGCCTTCACGGCCATCCCCTCACTATCAAATCTTTCTTGGGCCCTTTGTTGTTAAACCAAATATAGCGCTACATTGTCTGGCCTTCCACCTATTCTAGCTGGATAAAGGGGCCCAGTCCCCAGACTGGGGGCGCATGGCTCCTGGGCGGCCGCCTCAATGCTATCTCACCGCCACAGCCCACGCCAGGGGCCCGCGGTTTCCCCACCCACCCCTCTGCTCCCGGGTCGGCGGCTGCGCCATTGATACAGTGTGTATTCTTTTCCATAGGTTCCCACGAGCATGTCACTAACCATTTCCTGGGCCTTATCACCAGGAGGGAAGAAAAAGGAGCGCCTTTGAAAAGTGGAAACAAAACATCAGGCCCCATTGTTGTGTGACTTCCCCGGCAGCAATCTAGGCTCTCCATCGCTGACATGCAGAGACTACAAACACAGCCTAATACAGATACTCTGATGGGCAATTTGACCAGGATATTTATTGTTCTGTATCTTCCATCTCTGCTCCGCGTGTCTGTGGCTTTTAAATCATCCTTTTCATGTCTCTTTCCTGGCTCAGAGCAAGTCAAAAGCTCTGATGCCCATCGTCACTGTGAGAAGCAACTGAGTCAATTTGCAAACTCTTGGGTCTTCCTGTTCCTGGAAGCTCAGAGTGGAGGCAGCATTGCTCACGTTTTTTCATCTTTCCACTTTCTCTCTGCTCTTTTTCTTGTTCTTTTCCTTTGCCTCTATCCCCTGCTCTTCTTTCTTACTTTTCTTTTCACTATTTCTCTTTCATTTTGCCTTGGTCTTGCCCTCTCATTTGTCAGCTCTCACTCTGTACCTAAATGATCAGTGGAAATGGTGTTTCTGGTTAATTTCTTGGGAATGAATGAAGAAGCAGTCAGGACTTTATTTAATGCTGTTCCTTAGAGATAAACACATTCTCGAGTATTGAGTTAGAGAAAAATTCAGAGATGAACTAACCCAACTCCTTACTTTTTTTTTTTAATGAAGGAAGATGCAGCCAAAGATCTGAGATAGAAGTGACCTACCCAGTGTCACACAGGGAGTTAGTAATGACCAGGACAAGAAACCAGGTCTACCCAGTTTCCGCGAACCATTGCCAGGAAATGTCATTTCCTATCTGTGTCTTCCCAGTCTCTCTGAGAATCCCAATGACATGCCCTTATGCTAAGTGCCTATTTGAGATGCAGACCTAAAATTCATCTGTCAGTCATCTATTTTCGGGAGAACCAAGAAACATTTCTTAGAATAGCACAAAGTGGCTAAAAGAACTCTCTAGATGTAGAAAACCCAGACTAGAATCTTGGCTCTGCTATTTGTTAGTTGGGTGACCTTGGGTAATTCTCTAAACGTTTCTGTGTCTCAGATTCCTTATTTTCAGAATGAACACAAAAGCAGAATCTACTTCCTAGGGCTTTAGTAAGGATGAATAGTTGTTCACACATAGTGCCTAACATATAGTAAGCGCTGTGTAAAGGTTGAGTATCGATAATTCTTGGGAACTTGTCCGTGTTAAATTTATTTTTATATCAGTTACCCTCTCAGTCTGTTACCTTGTAAATATGGATTTCTCAGGTCTTTTCTTACAATAGGGCTTCTGTATATGTACACTTTGGTTGTTCCCTTACACTAGGGCCCCTGCTCACCTTGAATTAGCAGCACCTATCTTCCATTCATCCTCTAACCCTCATTCAACAGTATATACAAGGCACGTACTATGTGCTGGGCACCTGAACAATCTTTGTCTCCATAGAGCTTGCAGTCTAGTCAAAAAGATAACATTAAAAAAGAAACACAAAAATATACAATAACCAACTGAAATGAAGGGAAAGTAAAGGGTGTGATTAGAAGTTATACTGGGGGACCAAATCTAGATTGGTGATTGAGGGAAGGCATCTTTAACAGTATGACATTTAAGTTAAGCTCTAAAAGAATGATCAAAGGAGAGAAGCCCAGTAGCAAGTGAGCACTCCAGGAAGAGGTAAGACGGGGCCTAATTGAGGATGTGATCAGGGACTGAAAAAGTCTGGCATGGTGGCACAGAGAGAGGAGGAAAGGACATGAAGTCAGCAGAGTGTACATGGATCGTTCAGGGTTGTGCATGAATTGGGGGTTCTCCCCCCAATGCAGTTTAAAGCATCAAATAGATTCTTTTTTTTTTTTTTTTTTTACAGAGTCAGAGAGAGGGATAGATAGGGACAGACAGACAGGAACGAAGAGAGATGAGAAGCATCAATCATCAGTTTTTCGTTGTGACACTTAGTTGTTCATTGATTGCTTTCTCATATGTGCCTTGACTGTGGGCCTTCAGCAGACCGAGTAACCCCTTGCTTGAGCTAGTGACATTGGGTCCAAGCTGGTGAGCTTTGCTCAAACCAGATGAGCCCGCGCTCAAGCTGGCGACCTTGGGGTCTCGAACCTGGGTCCTCGGCATCCCAGTCCGATGCTCTATCCACTGCACTACCATCTGGTCAGGCTCAAATAGATTCTGAGTAGATCATTTGGCTGCTAAGCAGAAAATAGATGGAGGAGGCAATTGGAAGTACAACAATGAGGCTACTTTTATCTGTCTCAGGTGAGAGAGAATGTGTGCTTGGACCAGAATGGTGATATGGAAATATAGACAAGAATTCAAGGAATGTTTAAAGTAGAATCTACAGAACTTGGTGATGGTTAGAATACAAGGTGAGAAGGGAGAGGGATGATCAAGGATGCTTCCAAACTGAGCATCTGGGCTGATGGAGGAGCCGTTCACCTAGAATGGGGGAGCCTGGAAGAAACCCTGGGTATCAAGAGCCTGAGCTGTGTTTTAGATGAAAAGAAGGCAGTAGGATACTTGGACCTGGCATGTAGAGTATCAGTCTAAGCTGGAGATAGATGTACATCTGGGTGTTAATAGCAACTTACGTGCTGTGAATGCATGCCTGAATGAGTAAAACAATAGTGTTAGGATTTAAAGCCAGATTTGGCTGACTAAAAAGTCAATATTTTATACACTATCCAGTCACATTTCAGTAAATTAAATCCAGAAAATTGGAGACAATCCAGAAATTGTTAAGTCTAAGGCAAAAGGTAATAACTGGCAGGTCAAGAGAGCCGCCTAGATCCCAGAAGAATCCTTGAGAACAGGCAGACCCAAGTCTCTAGAGCCAGAGGTTCTGGCATAGGGGCTGGAGGTACACAGAGAGAAGTAGAATCTTGGAATATGTAGGAATCCCACCCCACCCCCGAAGTGTACTAGGTGAAGAAAACCCTCTGGAGTAGTCATAAGATTGTATTCTCTGAATCTAAGTGATACAACTCAACCAAGTGCCATATGGTTAGCAGCATTCTTGGAGACATTTATCCAACAGTGACTCAGGGATCGGGGCTATTTCCACCTTTGATGGTCTTCAATTCCTGCACTGTGGAAGGGCAAGAGAGTATGGAAGAATTTACACCTGTTTCTAACAGATTTGAACTGGGAGCAACACAAATGCCTTCTGCTCCCAGCCCATGGGACTGGCACACAACCCTAACTCAGCTGCAGAGGAGACCAGGTAATGGAGGGGAGCTCATAGAGGTTTACTGAGGATTGATTGCCCCGCCCACTCATACATGCTCATGCGCTTCTTCCCACAGGAAGACTAAAGCAAGGAATAGGATTGGAAGATTGAAATGGGAGATGACCGGAGATGGTCAAGGCTGAGTATGAGAGGGTTCAATCAACCTTTGACTGTAAGAGCTAGGATCAGAAATCTGTGCCTGAGGCCTTGGCTGTTTCTGTGCACAGGAATTCCATTTTCTCTTGTTCTCTCCCATGTGCTACTCGTTGGAAAGTGCTGTTGCTGCTATGACCTGAAGAAGAGGTTAAAGTGACTTACACTGTCACAGTCTGAGATCTGTGTCCTTTCATGCCTTCTACCAACCAGGATCCATGTGGAGGGGCTGTCTAGGAGGGTGTGACAAGGCTGCCCTAACTGAGCGGATCCTGAGTCCACAGGCAGGGGACTTTCCTATGGGCCCTGCCTGCAGCAGTAAAGCCTTCCCAAGCCAGTATCATCATCTCTGTCTGGAGCTGGGCCTGCCAGTGAGTGTCTGTATCTTTCCAGCTTAGCGATCTTATCACAGCAGATTAAAAATGAGAATGGGCCCATAAAACATGCATTATGGTCTCTCAAAGCCTCATAAAGCCAGATAAATGCCCGGCTCCAGAGGCCTCTAGATCGAGTTTACACCTCTCTTCCGCCCCATAATGGAATCGTCAACAGCAGATAATTGAAGTTAAAAAAAAAAATCAGTAACTTGTAAAGTTCAACTGAGTGGATTGATTGTTTGGCCTCATGGATTGCCTGGAGTAAAAGCAGATCATGTCAGAAGACCCCTGCTTTTCTTGAGCCCAAAGAGCTCTTCTTCGTTTACCCCGAGGCTTGGGGCAAAGGTACAGAAAGAAATCTCGTGGACTGCTATCCCTTTCTGGATGTTTCCATCTCCTTTTCCCACTTTTCCACTGGTACCTGAGTCCCCAGCTCCAAGCCATGGTGTTTAAATTCAGGTAGGTAACAGACATCCTTATGACGTCCTTATGACCTCTCCTTCAGGTCACAGCAGCGACAGCACTTTCCAACAAGTAGCACATGGGAGAGAACAGGAATAGGAATTCATGTGCATAGAAACAGGCAAGGCTCCAGGCACAGATTTCAGATCCTAGCTCTTAGAGCCAAAGGTTGATTGGACCCCCTCATCCCCATCCTGGACCATCTCCGGTCATCTCTCGTTTCAGTCTTCCAATCCCATTCCTTGCTTTAGTTTTCCTATGGGAAGGAGAGCATGAGCATGTGCTGAGGGAGCACATAGTATGTGCTCAATAAATATTTGAAGAACAGTTAAACATATTTAATTGTGTCTTCTTAGTCCAATTCTAAGCAGGCAAAAACTTTTGAAACGTGTTGAGACTGTCTGCCCATAATCTGCATAGGGAAGCTCACTGATTCCGTGACCTCCCAGGATGGGCCCTAAAACACAACTGAGACAGAATAAATGTCTGGCTGTTCTGTTTTGACTGGTGACAAGAGTTGCAAGCTGATTAATACATTTAAAGTGGTGATCAATTTGTCTTATTCACATCCTCTTATCCTGATTGTAATGAGTAGATCTTTTAACATAATGAAAACTGCATGTTTTACTCAAATTCGCAGTTTTGCATTCCAGAGGAGATGAAATGCTGTTTTTATTTAATGTTAAGATGAGGTGTCAGCTCTTGTCTTGGGAGGCCAGGAAAAGTCACAGGCACCCCTTCTCCCTGAAGCCCAGAGGCATAGCATCTCCTAAGACCTTGAATCTGAAAACTGGTTCCCAAACAATGGAACCAGACCATACCTCTTCAGTCACATTGTCTTTCTTTGGCCCAGTTTATAATGACCTGTAATCAGCTCTGGCTGGAGGTCATCCAGTTTTGGCTTGAATACTTTCCAGTGATGGAAAGCTCACCACTGTCCATTTTATTTTTTGAAGACTTCAGGTTTAAAAATAATTCTTATATTTGTCTACAATCCACCTACCAGTTATTTCTATTGCTATGGGCTTTCTTTTCTCCTGCTCCTCCTCCCCCTCCCTCCTTTCCTTCCTTTTCTAACTTATTAGTTTTCCCTAAAAATATCTGAAGTCATAATAGCCTCTTACAGTTTTGCAAAGGTGTTCATTATGTTTTTCACACAGCCTCGCAGAGTTGGGTGAGTGAATGGTTTTCTTTCAGGTCTCTGCTGGTGCTGCAGGCCATTCCACACACCTCTCTCTCTCTCTCTCTCTCTCTCTCTCTTTGATTCTCTCTCTCTCTCTCTTTCTTTTTTTTCTTCTCCATTGACTTGACAGAAAGAGAGAGGGGAAAGGTGGGAAGGAAGGGCAAAATGGGGAGAGAGCAAGAGAGAAGTAGCAACTTGTTGTTTCACTTAGTCTTCCATTTAGTTGTGCACTCAGTGATTCTTTCTCATATGTGCCCTGACTGGGGTGGGGGGTTGAACCCATGACCTCTGGTGTACCAATTTGATGCTTTATCCACTGAGCCACACAGCTAGGACCCAAATAGCTTTCTTCTGTATTCACTGCTGTCTCCAGCATCCGGATAGTAACTGGCATACAATGCATTGTCAGTCACTGGTTGTTGAACAAGTGAATGGGTGAATGAATAAATGAACGAATGAATAGTGGTGCCTGGAAGGTGTTTTATTTAATGTGCCCCTCTGTCTGTCCATGGTTATGTGAAAGGGACCTTTCCACTAAGTAGCCAACACTATACAGGGTCGAGGTGGAAATGAGAGCACAGAAGAATATTTACACTGTCTTCTGTGGCTGCACTCATGTCAAGACATCTCATAGCGGGCCATGGAGGAGGACATGCTTTTGCCATGGAGATCAAAGAAGGGGAGAGAACAGGAGGCACCCAGTGCTGAGCAGGGGTGAGAGGCAGAGAGCAGAGCGAGCTTACAAGCCCTGGTCCCCTGCAGCTCCTGAGGCTGAGCGGCACCCTTGCGCGAGGCTTCAGGAGAAGATCTAGATCCTTATCCAAATTCCCTTCACTGTTCAAGCCAACTTAAAATAATGTCCTTTACTTGAAACCAAGCATGTCTGCCCTGCCGAAGCAAAAGGTGGCTATAAAGATATCTGTTTCTTCGTGTTGGAAGGGAGCCTGGGGTGGGGCGGTGGGGTAAGAAACTCTCCAGGGGCCACACGAACAAGAGTGGCAGAGTTGGAACAGAGTCCCCAGCCCTGTGCCCTCCACTGGGCTTTGTTCTCTGCAGTCACGGGAGCACGTCCCTGTCCCCTGCTCCCGCTCTCTCCCTTCATCTTGCTGTTAACAAAAGGAAGTCGCTCCTGAAACAGCCAGATGTAGCCGAGCAGTGGGAACCCAAACCAGGAGGAATTCACTCTCCATAAATTATGCTTTAATAGATGCCAATTATTAATTCCTAAATAAATATTTGTTAATATTCAAAAGAGTTTGCCTACTAAGAAAAACTCAGGCTACACAGAATAATTAGTTCTTCTCACTGTGAGGTGACTAAGGCCCATAATGGTTTTGTTTTTTTTTTTCCCATTCTGCATCTTTATTTTTTCTGAAATGTGAATGCCCGGCTGTGTCAGGTCTCCTGGGGGGGTTTGGCTGGAACCTCCTCTGAGCAGTTTTGATTGGAGGCGTGTGCATGGGAAGAATGCAAAGAGCTCAAGGCTCCCACGAAAGCTTCCTTACTGGCCAGGGTGTCTTCCTCTTTCTTCTTTGTAGAGCAACTTTTTATGAAAATCTAAAGTTGTCACATGTCTAAACAGAGGCAATTATAGATGCAACTGGGAAAATATGCTGTTCAAATTAACAACACCCCCATGAACATACCACAGTACTGAGCACTGTGCTAGGGCTGGGTTCGCAAGCAAGGGTGGGTTCGCAAGATCAGAATGGGTGCATCTTCAGTGTTCAAGGTGTGTGCAGGCCGCTCGAGGAGAGTTTCCTGATAGGTCCTTACCATAGGGGAGTGTGAAGTCAGTCCACAAGAAAGGGCTCAACAAAATGCCAGGGGAACTCAGAGAAGCTCAAAATCATATCAAATTGGAGCACAAGGGAAGGAACAAATTCATGAAGAAAGTAGAATTTGAAACAGACTTTGAAAAATGGATAAAATTGTAATGGGCAAAGATCAGCTTAGCATTTGTGCTAGAGAGATCATTCATTTTTTCACCAATTTAGGATGCATTTATTTGGAGCAACTGGAAGGTACCAAGACCTGGTCTGGGTACTGGAGATACAAAGAAAAATTAAACTGGATCTGTGAAGTTAAAGTACACAGCCCATGACATGTAGTAATGACAAATATAATATCACCTAATAATGTCACATATATAAAAATAATTGCAATACAGTGAGATATGATCCAACAGAATGACCACCTCTACAGTGGGATCAGGAAAGCTGTAAGAGGTGGAGAATCTTGATCTAGATCCCAAAGGATTCATTTAATCAATTATTCATCACAACACATATTTACTGAACTCCTACATGTGTCAGGCACTCGCTGTATGTTAGGATAGTGCTGTGAGCAAAACAAGCTAAGCCTTTTCTCATAGTATTTATATCTTTAGAGTTTGACACATTAAGGGCATAGGGCATTCTTCCAGAGAGAATAAAATAGGCAAATTATAGAACCATGAAGTTATAGACTGTGTCTATAGCTAAGGGTACACAAAGAAGGAGACTGTTGGGAGGTGAGACTGGAGAAAAAATTAGAGGCCACATTTGGAAGTACCTTGCAAACTAAGCTAAACATTTAGAACTTTATCTAGGGACAATGTAAAGTCTAGGAAGGTTGTTAATGCAGAGGCTGGGGAAAGTGACCTTGAGGGCTCTGTGGAAGTCAGACTGGAAGAGGATGAGGCTGGAGGCAGGGAGACCAGTTAAAAGGTGATTGCAATAATCCAAGATATCCATGATGAAGGCCTGAGCCGGGGCACAGGTGTTTGAATTGGATGAGTTCTTAACCTCGTATGTGTGTGTGTCTAACCTCCTTGAGAATCTAATGAAAGCTTTTGGCCCCAGAAAGATGCTCATACTCACTTACATGTATTATTTTTCAGACAACTTAAAAGGGCATGGATTCCAGATTAAGAACCCCTGAGTTATAGGAAGCAGCTGGGGTGCATGAGGGCCCAGAGGTGAGCACATAGAACAGGAGGCTGCAGCAAATGGTTTGGGCATGGGACTGGTGCTCTAGCTCCCCTTTCAAACCTGCCTTCTTGAGCCCTTCCTCTGACTGCCCAGTACCCAAGGCCTTTGGTGGGCCCTGGCCCACAGGACCCTAATGAACTTGCATGTCCTCATTTTTACTAGATCAGACTTACACCTGTTTCTGTCACTCAGACTCCCACCTGAGCCAGAGACCCAGGGGGCAAGTTCCTTTCTGCCTTGCCTATTCTTGGAGAAAGAGTATTTCCCTAGTTGTACCAACACTTCTGGGTCCACATCCAAGAGCACTTCCTCACGGATGCTGGAGAGCTATAGCTGGGAGGGTCAGTAGACATCAACAAACACTATTCTCTCACTTCCCAGAGGGGAAAGTTCAGGGCCAAAGAAGAGAAGACATGTTTTCAAGGCCACATGGAATAAGTGGCCAAGTTAGAACCCAAACTTGCACCTGCTAGTATCCCTCACCCCGTGCCCCTCACAGAAAGAGATTGCTCCCTTCTTCATGCTTCCAGTGGGGCTATACGGGCCTTACTGACGGCACTGGTCACATCCAGCCCCTGCACCAAGATCAGTGGACAGCGAGCCCCGTGAATGTGTCCACACACAATGCAGAAGCCCCAGGAGTGTTGAATGTAGACCATGAGAGAGGAGGCTGCCCCTGAAGGCTCACCAGTTTGCAGCCTGACTCACCATCCCATGCCAGGGAAAACAACAGTCTTCACCTTGGCCTCCCTGATTGGGGGAGGGGGTAACAACACCCAATTCCCAGGGGAGTTGCATGTATAAAAGGGGAAAAGTACATCAATGAACTTGGTCCACTCAGGAAGCACCTTTCCTGCCTTTCTTCCTGGCAGTTCTTCTCACACTCACACAGAACAGCACTGTGGGAGAAGCCAGGACTAGAGAGGGTGGGGTTTGTGGTCAGAAGCTGAGTTTTGCCTTTGTTGTGGCCAGGGCTCCATAATTTTCTATATATTTTATATTTCCACATATATTGATGCAGCTACCTTTAAAGGGACACTCAGAACTGAATTCTAAAAGAGAAGTCAGCACAAGAAGGTGGAGCTAGGAGGTCCATAAGCACAGGGAGGCCAAGGGCCTTGGAGGCCGGCTGGGCCTGGGCCTGGGCCTGTCAGCAGCATAGAGAAAATCACATTTCAAGTGGATTGTGCAGACGACCTCACGCCGCACAGCTTGGCCCCTTCTGAGGAATCCCACAGGTTCCTGAATGGCCATGCTGATGGGCAGGGACAAGAATAGAAACCAGTGTGAGAAGGTGGGGTCCAGAGAAGCAGGATCTGAACCCAAATGAAGAGGAGTTGTAATGTTCCCTTGTTCAGGGTGGTCCTGATTTCTTTGATTTGAGAACATGCAGGTGAAGAAGGCTTGAGAGAAACATGGTCCTGGGGTCAGATACTATCTTGTCACTCAACAGCCATGTGCATTTGGCTGAGTTATTTAGACTCTGTCAGGGGTCCCCAACCTTTTCACACGGGGACCAGTTCACTGTCACTCAGACTGTTGGAGGGCCATCACATACAGTGCTCCTCTCACTGACCACCAATGAAAGAGGTGCCCCTTCCGGAAGTGCTTCGGGGGGCCGGATAAATGGCCTCAGGGGGCCGCATGCGGCCTGCAGGCCGTAGTTTGGGGATGCCTGCTCTAAGTATTGATTTCCCCACTTTCCCTATCCACTGGACATAATAATAGGATCCACCTCAATGTTGAGTTGGGTATTAAATGAGATAAAGCATATGAAGCAGTTGGCAAAGAGCCTGTATTAGATTTGTCCTGCCAGACCCGGCAGTGGCGCAGTGGTGGTGCAGTGAATAGAGCGTCGGATTGGGATGCAGAGGACCCAGGTTCGAAACCCCGAGGTCACCAGCTTGAGCATGGGCTCATCTGGTTTGAGCAAGGCTCACTAGCTTGAGCCCAAGGTTGCTGGCTTGAGCAAGGGGTCACTCAGTCTGCTGTGACCCCCCGGTCAAGGCACATATGAGAAAGCAATCAATGAACAACTAAGGTGTCACAAGGAAGAATTGATGCTTCTCATCTCTCTCCCTTCCTGTCTGTCTGTTCCTATCTGTTGCTTTCTCTGTCCCTCTCTGTCTGTCTCTCTCTCCTTTCTCTCTCTCTCTCTCTCTCTCTCTCTCTCTGTCACACACACACACACACACACATAAAAGATAATGGTCCCAAATCTACTAAGGGCCAGACAAGAATTGGAAGGCAAAGTATAGGCCTTCCTGGAGCCAGCTGGTGCTGTCTCTGCCCCAACAGCTGCCTGAATCCTTCTGCAGTTTCCTTCCTTCCTTCCTTCCTTCCTTCCTTCCTTCCTTCCTTCCTTCCTTCCTTCCTTCCTTCCTTCCTTCCTTCCTTCCTTCTCTCTCTCTCTTTTCTTTCTTTCTTTTTTCTTTCTTTCTCTCTCTCTTCCTGCCTCTCTCTTTTCCCTCCTTTCTTTCTCTCTCTCTCTCTCTCTCTCTCTCTTTCTTTCTTTCTTTCAACAAAAACTTTTTAAGAAAGAAAAATGTACTGGTAGAAAATTCATAAATTGCAGCTTGGCTCATTGTCCCAAAGCATACACTCGCACCCATGAAACTGGTCCTCAGATCAAGAAAGCATCCCTTGTGTGCCTTTTAGGTCAATACCTAGTCCCTTCTGGCTAAAGTCACCCCTTTCTGACTTCTAACGGCATGGATCAGTAGAGTCTGCACTTGACATGGATATAACTGGAATCACGCCTTAGATGCCCTTTTGTGTTTGGCTTCTTTCCGTCAGCATTGTGTTTGTGCTATCCTTCCAACTTGCATGCAGCTGTAATTTATTTATCTTTATTGCGTGTACTATTCCATGAACAAACCATAATTTATTTGCCCATTCTCTGGTTGATGGGCTTTTGCACAGCATCCAGTGTTTGATTATCATGAACAGTGCTCCTCGGCCATTCTCAGACTTGACTTTTGATAAGCATATGTATGCATTTCTGTGGGCTATATATTAGGTTGAGTCACATTAAATTGACATTTTTGTAGATCAAAAACAGTCAAACACTGGCAATTTCATATGGTTTAATCTAGTATGTAGGAGTAGAAACAGTAGGTCATAAGACATGCGTATTCAACTTTAGTATCTATTGCCAAATAATTTTCTGAAGTAGCTGCACCAGCTTATACTCCCAACAGTAGTGTGGATGTTCAAATTTCAAATTCCAAATTCTACAGCCCTTTATTTATTTATATTCTTTTTATTTTATTTTTATTTTTCAATTACAGTTGACATACAATATTATATTAGTTTCAGTTGTACACCCCAGTGATTAGACATTATATAACTTACTGAGTGATCATCCTAATAAATCTCATATCTATCTGACACCATACATATTTACTAGAATATTATTGACTATATTCCCTATGCTGTACTTTACATCCCCATGACTATTCTGTAACCACTAACTTGTATTCTTTAATTCCTTCACCTTTTTCATCCATCCCTCCAACCCCCTCAATAGCTACCCAGGTCTCTCTAATAAGTCTTAGCTACAGACATCTCTTGTAGTTATGGGCCATTTAGAATCATGATTTCATGGCATCCTATGTTTTCTTTCCCCTTTGGAAGTCTTTTTGACAGTTCTAACCCTGACTAAGCCCCGTTTCAAAATGTGATGAATGTGGCTTCACATAAGACCAGTGTGATGGTGGCAGAAAGGGGTCAAACCACGAGCACAGATAATCTTCCCTCCAATGGTGACCTCGGAGAACTTGATTCTGATTGATATTAAAGCTAGATATTTCCAGGTTCTTGGCATTGATAATTGTAGCCCATCCACCAGTGGAGGCAGAGTAGGAAGCTCTCTTATCTTTGGTCTTTCTGGCCTTGGGCCTGGCAAGGCCGATTTATCCATTAACCACAGTAGGCACCATGCCCAGGGCCCACGATACATTTAGGGGTTCAATAATACATATATATTTTGTTTAAAATAAGAAAAAAAATGCTTTAGGTAAAAAAAAAAAACAATTTATTTTATAATATTAACAGATTCATCTTTATATCAATGCAGTCATAAATAAATTTAAAATTTTTTAAACCTTTTTCACAGAGGAAGGAGCCCATGGAGGCAGAAGTGCCCATGGGCTCATGAAAGTCATAATGTGCCCTGGGACCTGAATCAGAGAAGCAGCTAAATCTGTAAGATGGATCAGATTTATGGCCTCCTCTTGGAAATGTCTGCGATAGTTCCATCCTCACCTCAATCATGGCCCAAGGGTCAGGAAAAGAGAAGCATGTCTACACCTGAGCCAAACACTGGCAGGACATCCTGGGAGTTCTTCATTTTCCTTTACAGCCACGAACAGGGGTCTCATTGCCTTCATAGTTGGGATGCGGTCTGAATCTTCAGATAGCATGGACACAACTGCTTTGAGGAACAGGGGAGGGGACTCTGACAAGGACAGGATTGTGTTTCTGGCAGCCAAGAGGATCCCGCCATGGGATGTGGCCCCTGGGGTGGTGGCCCTAAGACCTGCTTTACTTCCTGTTCCTTTCCTCTTTGTTCTTCCTCCGCAATGTGCAGACACCCAGAGACTAATTTGAGGGTTGGAGTCTGAGCCATCCAGAATTTAGTTCTTCCAGACATGTCTCTGTTGGGCTGGCCTTCGAGGAAATACAAATTGATAGATGGCTGTTTGTTGGCTGGAGAAATTTGGAAAGGACAAGCTATTTATTTATTTATTTATTTATTTATTCATTCATTCATTCATTCATTCATTCATTCATTTATTTAGTATTTTTCCAAAGTGAGAGGCGGGGGGGGGGGGGGGCGTGTCAGACAGACAGACTCCCGCATACGCCAGACCAGGACCCACCTGGCATACCCACCAGGGGGTGATTCTCGGTAGAGAGAAAGGAAAGGGGGAAGGCTGGAGAAGCAGATGGGTGCTTCTCCTGTGTGCCCTGGCCAGGAATGGAACCCAGGACTTCCATACTCTGGGAAGACGCTCTACCGCTGAGCCAACCAGCCAGGGCTAGGACAAGCTATTTAAATTGCTGTGAACAGTAATCAGGCTGGGAATACATCTTGTATTGTATGGGGGGATAAAAGAGTCATTTTGCAAAATACTCATTATTTAACATATGTCCAATGTGGGTCTGATCTAGTTTATTTCTATATTTCTATTTGAATTAAAGCAGAAGGGAGGTGAACAAGGAAACCAATTCAGTAGAGTGGAAAAGAAGATATGGATATATAGATCTTCCATATCATCCATTCCAGAAGAATGGATGAGAGTCAGGAAGCCAGAGTGCCTTTTGCAGCTCTGCCATAGATTTGCTGAAAAATCACCCACTCTCTCAGGACCTTAGTTCTTGCGTCTGCAGAAAAAGGTGACTAGATAATCCTGAAGGTCTTCTGCAGCTTTCAAAAACTGGCACAGGGTAGGTGCTCCATCAGTGATAATGAGGGAGTGAGAGGATGAGTGTTTGTGACTGGCCAGTGTCATAAGTATGTGAAATCCAGTGACAGAAATCCCGCGATAGAGGTAGTTAGTGCAATCAACAATAGTGGGAAGCTGAGCCTATCTGTAGACAGCATTTGTACTGCCGTAAAAATAGCATAACAAGATTATATTGAAATATCCCACTATTTAACTTAATAATTTAAATGTTTGCCTAATGAGGTGGACTTGATTGGATTAGGGCATTCACAATTAATTCTGATAGATCATTTTACACATTGAAGGTGCATTCTTCTGAAGCAGGAGGTGGAACGGAAGTGCAAAATGTTTATGTTCAAATGAGCATGTGATTTTGCAGAAAACATTAATCCCAGATCATGCACACTAAGTCAATTTCAGAAATGGCTTCTAGATATATTATTAGAAATTGCTCTTTAAATATAAAAAGCTTGTAATAGAGTTCTGTCCATTTTTCCTTTGGCTGATAGAAGTTGTTTTATAAATATGCCTGTGATATGATATTTTCTTCATCCAAGCCTCTTGGTACTAATTGCAACTTTTTAAACAGTGTAAGTAGTAGCTGTCATGAACACTTTAAATCCTATTACAAATACGTATTTTTTGAACAATTTTACATTTAGGAGTGTATTTTTTCTTCAAATATTATTAACTGTATTTTCCCTAATTATTTTCCTGAAAAGCAGCTGAATTGGAAACTATGCCCTGCCTTTTTGTCAAGGGAATGATTTTATTATGGAATAGAAAAATGGCCCCACTCCCCATCTCCACCTCCTCAAAAATCAGAGCCAGGGATGGTCACATCTGCCCTTGGACTCAGGAAGGAGCAAAAAGGCAAATGACTTCTGAAAAGATATATTGGAATCAGGCCATCAATTCTGTTTTTGTCCAGGAAAAAAAAAACAAAAACAAAAAAAACTTTTCTCAGCTCCATTATTGTCAGATCAGAATTACATCTTTGTTTTCTGTCAGAAAGATATTTGATATAAGGTGTCCACAGGCAAGGAAATTCTCTGTATCTTAGTAATCCTCCTCTGGAAAATGGAGATCTATTACCCACGCCTGGAATCAGTAAAGTTGGAGGTCCTAAACATAACAACCTTTGGTGAACGAGCATCAGGGGTAGAAACACTGCTTTGGTACTAGCTGATTATGGATCAAATCCTAGCTCTGCTCTTATTAGCTGATCACCTTGGAAAAGTCATGACCCTTTCTGGAACTCAGATGAATCATTCTGTAAATAGGGACAATCACACCTAACTGAGAGTGTTCTGAGACTTAAATGCCACTTCCCTCATGCATGATAGCAGCTCAACTACTTTAGTTTCCTTCTCCTAGTCTTCTTCTCTGTGACAAAAGCAGTCCCGAATTCAAGGCACTGTTTCTATTTTAGTTTCTCATGTGGTACCCCAGAAGGCTATGACCCTTAGCACATGGGGGCTCTGGTCTTCCTCATCTTGATAGACAGATATGGTTCACTCTGCAAGCTCCAAGCCACCTTTGTTAGCAGAACCTGAATTGGCCTTCCTTCTATGAGGTCCAAACTTCGTAATAGGAGTTCATTAAATTCATCCACTGTGAGATTTCAGTGATCTTTATAATAAAGTCCAAATGCTTTGGCACTGCCTTATGAAGATCTAAAAACCTGCTCTCTGCTTCCCTTCTAGGCTTACTTATGCCATTCTCTTTATTCACCCACAAACAGGTCCTCTCTGCTTACTATATTCTGAACACACCAACTTTCTCCAACCCCAGATCCTTTGCTTATACTGACTTCCTCATCCTGGGATGCCCTCTCCTCTTTTCTTCAACTGAAAAAGTCTTCTACTTTAAGCTAAAAGGCTACCTTCTCCCTATGTCTTCTAGGATATAGTGTATTCAAGTCCTTTTTGGGTTTATAATCTGTCCTTGGTGCAGGTGTTATCTGCAGCTATTAAGGTAAGAAAGGTTCCCTTAGAAAACTGCCGTGTCTCATCATCTGTGTATTTGCAGGATCCTCAGAAACCAAGCTGAACACACACAGCTTTTAAAAGCCTCCCCACAACACTATTGAAGTAGGTACTAGTATTGAATCATTTTGTACATGAAGAAACCAAGGATCAGAGAGGCAAAGAAACATATTCATAGACACACAGCTAGTGGGTCACAGAACAGAGCTTTGAAACTGGAGACTTTCACTTTGAAGTCTGTGCTTCTCCCGCTATTCTACAAGCCTCTCCATGAGCTTCTTTAACCTTCCAGACAACTCTGTGAGATGGGCAGGGACGGCATCACTAAGGCTTCTTACTGATGAGGAAACTGAGACTTCAACCAGAACAACCACTTCCCCAGCCCACATAACTACACATCACGGAGCCGACGACAAGGACTTCCGATTCTGAGTAGGGGCCTCTGCACAGCTGCAAGCTGCCTGCCTCCTGTCAGCTGCCCAAGACTCACCTGCCGAGGGAACTCACCAAGGCAGGGAAGGTGAGGCCTGGGCTGTTCAAATGTGCCCCTCTGAGCCCCTTTCACGGAGGTGACAAGAATATAACAAGGGACATATCTTCTCCCAAGGGATTCCAGTCACGTGAACTCTGCCAATTAAGGCTAGAACGATGTCATCTCCTAAAATAGCATTTTAATGAGTGATGGCTCTGGGATAAATTGTCATCTCGTGATCCCTCGTTAGAGAGCTTAATTAGATCCATCATAAAACATATTCATTGATGGCACTGAGCAGGTCTGCAGGACATTCACCATCTGCTGGGACATTCTTACCCACTGGTGGAGCTGGTGTGTGACTTGTCCCCAGGCCCTGAATGCTGCTGGGACAAAGGTCCTTTGTGAGCACCGGGGTACCATTCTCTGGTTCTTCCCTCCCTCCCTTCTTTCCTTTTATAAATATTTATTTAGCACCAACTATATACCAGGCACTGTGCTGACTTCTCATGCTTTAATTCATTCTGTCTCCAAAAAAGTGTTGTTCCTTTATTTTGCAAATGGTAAAATCTAGGTGTGCAGCCTGGAGCTGCCGCTAGATGTAGCCCAGCGCCTGAGTTACCTTTCAGGCAATTTCTGGGGCAGTGGCTGACATCTGAAAGACAAAAGAAAAACTGAAGGAAAAAGTGGATTTTATTAAACTCCTAATGCACACCTGGGACTCTGCTGGGTCATATCAGTATAAAATGTCTCCTTTAACCTTCACATCAACTCCATGAGGTGAGAATTTTAATGGTTTCATAGTTGAGAAAACTGAGTCTCAGAAATGTTACTTGCTTAAAGTCATGTAGCTGGTGAGTATCAGACTGGGACTAGAACAGGGCTGGGAGGAACTGCAGGTCCAGACAAACAAGGGTTCAAACCCAACCCCTACCATATATTATTAGCCAAGGCAAATTATACAAACTTTCTGAATGTCAGTTTCCACATCTATCATGTTGGGAGTAACAACTGGACCCATCTCACTGAGTTATTATGATGATTAAATAAAATAATGCCTATAAAGTGTTTAAATAGTATCTGACCCTTGGCAAATGTTCAGTAAATATTATTTTTCAATGAATACCCAACTATTTTCTCTTAGAAAGAGGCTACCTGTTCCCTCATCTATAAAATGGGTGTAGCCTGACCTGTGGTGGCGCAGTGGATAAAGCGTCGACCTGGAACGCTGAGGTCACCGGTTCGAAACCCTGGGCTTGCCTGGTCAAGGCACATATGGGAGTTGATGCTTCCAGCTCCTCCTCCCTTCTCTCTCCCTCTCTGTCTCTTTCCTCTCTTAAAATGAATAAATAAATAAATAAATTAAAAAATATATAAAATGGGTGTAGTAACCCCTGCCTTGACACAATTCATAGGGAAGCATTTTATAAAAGGTAAAATAGTAAAACTGCACTTATTGATCACTTTTTGCATACCTGTGCTTTGGCAAAAAACTTGAAGTGACCACCTATTTTACGGGCTTCCAGAGAGTCTAGGAAATGCTTTCAGGAAAATCTTTTCTAAAACCTTTGTGATTATTATTAAAATAATTCATGAGCAGAAAATGGTAGTGAGGAAAGAGCAGAGTATTAAGACTTCGAGGGAAAGTAGGGGTCACTGTGGCAGCCCAGGAGAACTCGGCAATGGGGACGTGTGTGCCTTGATGCAGTGTCCTGGCTTAGCAGGGCATGTGTACATGTGTGGGGTGTCATTGCATCTGCAGTGTGTATGTGTATCTCTGTGTATATCTGTGTGTGTTGAAGCCTGTTTCCGTGAAAGGGTGACTCCTTTACCTGTGTACACTTGGAGATTTTTCCCTTTTTTTATTCCAGTAAATGCAGCTCGAACGTTGGGGACAGCTAGGTTTTCCCCAAACAGCTTTTCCCCATTGCAATTTTTCTTTCAAAGAAAAATGCTGTGAAACAACCTGCAGATAGTGTCTCCCTCTTTTTTCTTTCTCTCTCTGTCTTTTTCTCTGTGTCACTCTACTTCCATCTCTCTTTCTCTGTCTCCACATCTCTCTGTATCTGTGCTTCTGTCTCTGAGGCCCTATTTATAGCTTAAAATGCTTTCACATGTTCACACCTAGCAGAGGAAAATGTCCCCGTGACACAAAAATGACACACATTCTGGCTTATAATGAGATCAGTGTTTCATCCCAAGATCCACGCATAATAACACTGGACGGTGTTGCTCACCCTTGCCCACCCACAAATATCACCAGGCCTGATATCCCACCTTCACCCTTTTCCGGGTTTTGTTTTCCCAACTCCTGATGACAATCCCCCAGTCTGTCCCCTCCCCACTCCCTTTGTGACCCCCTCCTGCTGTTTCCCAGGTGGGGTCAGTGCTCCTGGCTGGGCTGGCAAGAGCAGCCCAGACCTCCTCTCTGGGCAGACCCAGCAACACCTCCAGCAGAGAGCCATCAGCGTCTCTGCACACAGCCACTGATTCACTTCCCCAAACTGTCCCAGTACAAACACTACCCAGAGGGAAGGGGAGCTGGGTCCCTTCCCTAAGGAGAAGCAGTCATGGGGTGGGGAGAGATCGAGATTCATTTCCAATTTGCACATGTGTTAGAGAGCATTGCTGAGAACAATTAGAGATGTATGAGTGAAGGGTTTATTTCTCACTTGCTTGTCAGGTCAGAAGACAATCTGTTTATTTTCCTGCTACAATTTTATTCAATAAACTGAAAGGATGGGAGCCTGGAAAGAGGGTATGAACAGGATGTGTGCTATCAATTTGTCAAATAAATAATCGTGCTTGGAAACAACAGATTTTATTAATTAGACAGGATGGTGTATTATTACCATTAAAGTGTTATATTGCATTAATTTTTATATTTTACTCGGCTACTAATTACTGTAAAAGATTTCGGGAATGAAGCAAAATAAAATCATGCAGCATTATACATAATGTAAAGACAGCATGAATTAATTTGTCCGCAGCTCCCGCCTGCCTATGGTGGGGAGTGGAAGAGGCGCGCAGTGGCCTTCCCTGCAGGAGAGCTGGCACCAGCACCCTTGCTCCTTCTGGGAAAAACTGGGGCTCGAGCCCACGCTCTGCTGTCCACTGGCTTTGCCCACTTTGACCAGCCACCTCTCCCAAGCCTCCCAGTGTTTAAATGTAAACACTCCTCTGCCTGTCTCTCAGGGTGGTTGTCAAGATCTAACAAACAACTCCCCAGAGGAAAAGTGGTTTAAAATGTGAGAGGGTTTGAGACCCAGTATTACTTCGTCGAGAGCAGCTTTGGTCAGGCTCCTTGGTCAGGCTCCTGGCTCAGGAGACAGCCCCGCAGAGTTTGGGCACCGGGAGGCTGTGCGGCTAGGGCGGGGGGAGCAATCCGGAGCTTGCGGGCCACCCAGAGACCGTGGTAGCCACACCCCTCCCGGACACTGCCTCCGAGTGGTCGCAAACCAGCCCGTGGCCACACCATGGCTGAGCCGAGTTTTTCACCATAAACGCAGACCAGAGGCCACCATGTTATCCCCAGGTCCATGTCGCAAGGGAGCCCCGGGAACTGGGTATTGTTAAAGCGCAGGACTGGGTTTTATCCTGCACGGACTCTAACAGAGCTCTGTGGCCCCAGCCAAGACCCTTAACCTCTCTGACCTGGTAGTTTCTTCAGTTAAAAGAAACAAAACCAAGTTATTTGCTTAGAAAGTAAATTCCCACGCCTGGCACACATTCTGGCAAAGTAGGCAGTGGGCAGGGCCCTCACCAGGGTGCCCAGGGCCCCCGAGGATTCCCCATCAGAGCACGGCCACAGGGGGACCTGGCGCCTCACGGAGCCCTCCAAGTCTTGCTCCAGGCGCAGCCTTCCAGGTCCTCACTGACCTCGGCTCGGACAGAAGCCTCCAAGTCCCGGGGCGGCCCCCACACTCCACCTCAGGGGGCGTTTCTCTCCCGCGTGGCCGAAGCCCAGCCACGTTTTTCTCCAGGCTAGGTCTCCCGAACCCGGACCCAGCAAGGACCGCGATTTCTCACGACCCACTGCCACCTACTGTCCACATCTAGGAACTGCAGGGCCGAGCGCTCAAACCTCAAGCTGCGATAAGGGGCAGACTCCCATGGCCCCTCAGGCCCCACGCTCTGCCTGGCACATACACAGCGCTCAGGTCTCTCTGCCCAGAACCTACGTTCAAGTTTGTTCTGAGTACCGTGTTGCGATTGTGTGGGAACAGCTCGGAGGGGGGATACCTGAAGCCCTGGTCCTCAGGCTTGCACTCTTAGGAGAAGTGATGGGGGCCCTGCCCCTGGGGAGACAGGACTAGGGCAAGCCGCTTGCTCCCCATCTGACTATAGCTCCCTTTAAAGGTACAGAACCCCGTGCCTCCGGGTTTGAAGGGTTGTTTCTGGCCACTCAAACTGGACCAGACATCAGTCTTCCAGAGAATAGCTGTTGTCCTTATTTCTAGCTTCTGAAGGGTCCTGGAACTCAGACCACATTCTGAGCCAGGCATGCAGTGAGATTCTTCTATACCTTCCATATCCCTTATGCTACCCCCTCTTAGGTCATGCATCCTGAGCTCTGATATGACCTTTCTGGCTGTGTTACCTTAGACAAGTCATTGTACTTTATGAACATTTTTTTAAATATGTAAAAGTAGAAATAATGATGTGCCGGAAGCCTACCAGAGAGGGCTATAGCCAAGACTGACTATGATAGCAGCCTGACACCTGGGGATATACGCACATATTTTTCTTGGGCATACAAAAAATTGTTCGTTGCAATCTTATGTTCTTGTAAATTCACATATTGAAATCCTAACCCCAAGGTGAAGGTATTAAAAGGTATGGCCTTTGGAAGGTGATTATTATGTTATGAATGGAATTAATGCCCCTATAAAAGTGTCCTGAGAAAGCTCCCTTGAGCCTTTCACCATGCAAGGTCACAGGGAAAAGACTGCCATCGGTGAGGATGGGTGGGTCTTCACCAGTCCCTGAATCTGCCTGCACTTTGATCTTGCCCTTCCAGCCTCCAGAAATTTGAGAACTAAATGTTTGTTGTGTATAAGCCACTCCAGTTTATGGTATTTTGTTATAGTGGCCTGAATGAACTAAGATACTCATTGAAGTAAAATAATGCAAATTTATGTGGAGTAAAGACCTGTGATCTTTAGAATAGCAGTAGGTGGGTGAGGGGAGGTGGGGTCACATGGGAGGTGTGTGGGTGTGGGGTGTGGTAGACGTTGGGGGGGTAGAGTATTGTATCCCCCAACATGTCTCCACCTACTCAATACTCTTTTTCTTAAAGAAAGTTCCTTCCCTTTGCCTGGTAGCATATGTCACAGTTTATAATAATGCATTTAAATTCCATATGAAATTATTCAGTCTGACTCTCTGCAGTTTCTTTTTTTTAGCAAGCATCTGCACAGAATAAGCAGAGGAAGGATTATGTCTATGTTTGCTTTCTCTTTGATTTCTTCACCTTTTGATGTTATAAACTACCTTCACCTAAATTTAATCTTCTGAAGTACTAGGGTAAAACTGACTGTTGTTCCCATTTTCCAGATGAGGAGAGAGACATGAAGAGGTGAGCTGACTCACCTATGTCATAGCCATAAGTGGCAGGGACACCGCTAAGTGCCAGTTCTCAGGGCTTTAAATCACAGGACGCTTCCCCTTCCAGGCTTCTTCTGTTAGGCAGTCTTGTGTGCATATAGTCCCCCTTAATGCCCTGGGGCCAATGGTCTGTGACAAACCATGTGAGAGAGGATGGTTCTCCAGGAAAGAAGAAAGATGATAAGACTCTCAGAAACTATAGTCCTTATTCTTGCATTTCCTTCATTTCCAGTGGCCATCAGGGCAACTGAAGGACATTTCAACACAACTTCCAAACAAGGCCTCTAGAGTCAGACTGGCTAGGTTTGTATATTGGCTTTGTCACCTTCTAGCTCTCTGACCTTGGACAATTTACTTAAGGTCTCTGTAACACAGCATCTTGTCTGTAAAATGATTTCTCATAGTGTTTCTGACAGAAATCAATGCATGGAAAATACTAAGAAGTTACATAGGAAGTACTCAGTTATGGTGGGGTTTGCTATCCTTTCTTCCTGCCTCCCTCCCCTCCCTCCTTTTTCCCTCTTCCCTCCTTCTTCCCTCTCTCTTCCTTTCCTTCTTTTCCTTTCTACTTCTATTATTTTTTGGTTCTTTTTCTTTCTTGCTTGCTCTCTAAATTTATTTACTTCTAAATTTCCGTCTCTTCCCTAAATGTGACTGACTTCACTATAGTGCTTCAATAAATATTTGTTGAACCAGTGCACAAATGAATGATGAGAAAGAAAAAAGGAAAGCCGGTGCAGGCGGAAGGATATGAAGAAGTGAGGGGAGAGCAAAGCAAGATAATCTGCTGTTTTAATGTTCATTTTTATCTTAATGTAAGAGCCACATTACAAGAGCCTAGAAAACGAACATGGACCCCATCTCTTCCACTCTCATGCTGTGTTATCTTGAGCAAGTCAAGCAACCTCTCTGGGCCTCCATTTTAGCATCTGTAAGTCGGCAGCATTGAACTCGATTATCACTAATGTTTTCTCCATCGCTGACTCTGTGAGTCTGCAATTCTATCAGTATGAAACATTGACTGTCTCTATCAGCTGAATCAGGTGGGGAAAGGCCAAATATACAATTTCTAGTAGAACATATTTTACTTGTGATACCCAGAAGAGGCTTTGCAGCGAGTGCAGCTTTGATCTCACGCTGGTGCTCAGCTCTGTCTCCAGCTCTGCCTTTGACTAGCAACGGGACTGTGAGCAAGGTGCTTAACATCACTAAGTTTCCCTTTCCTCAGCTGTACAGTCAGATTAAATGAAATAATATACCGTATATAGAACACTTAGCACAGTGACTGACACATAGTAAGTGTTGATTAAATTGTTATTGCTGTGCATTTTAAAGTGTGTACAGTATCACAACCTTGACAAACCCACTCTAAGGCCAAATGAGAATGAATTTCCCATTAGCTGATGTTTTTTTGGCCATTGTTTTTCCATCAAGCATTCATTGAAAATCCACTATGTATTAGAACTTGAACCAGGGATAGGGTAGAAAAGTGAATGAACCATGAGCTCTGACTCTAAGGTTCAAAGGATTGCATGTGCATATAGTTTTTCATGTCCTAATATATTCCTGGTACTTTGCTATATTATCCCCTTTAATCTTCCTAACAACCCTGTAGGGAGGTTTTGTTGGGGCTACAGGAATAAGTTTAACAGAGGAAGCCACAGAGGTGGAGCCTGGAGGGAGTGGGGAGTGATGAGGAATTCACAGACCTCAACCTAGACCACACATGCATCTTTCTCTCTTTAAACCACAATCAGCAACTATTCATGAGTTCCCAATGTGGGAGCCGTACTGAGACTCCCACCGCCCTCCCAGGTGGGAAAAGAATTTGAGTGTCTCTTAGTCATTTTCTCAGCCCTTTTTTCTGGCTTCCTGCCCCTTCTCTTCTTTTACTTCTTTCAGTAAAGGCTTGGACAGAAATGATCTGTACCTGAGCATGAATGAATATCAGTGACCACTTCCCTCTCCCAGGGGAGGATTTGCTTTCGTACCTTGATCCCTCATTCTTTTGGACCAAAACACAAAGGCTACTTGTTAGAATGCAAAGGCCCTAACCCAGTACCCATGTGCCTCCACGGCCTGCCTGCCTTTCTCATTCCCGCTCCAGACAGCCAACTTACTATTGCTCCTGGCGATTCCAGCCCAAAGGCCCTGGATGACTTGTGCACATCTTAAACTTCCCAAATCCATGACTCTACTAATACTGCTCCCTCTGCTGGAATACACTCCGCATACCAACCCTGCTTCTACTTTAGGGCCCAGTTCAGAGGTCACCTCCTCTAAGAAGGCCTCCCTGATCTCAGAGCCAGAAAAATTTTTTCTCTTAGAGAAACTACTAACGCTGCTTGTCACAAACTTTATTTTGAATGTGAACATTTTTTATGCGGTTTTGTGAAAATGTGGACTCAGATACAGTAGGTCTTGCGATGGGGGTCAGATTCTGCATTTCTAACATGTTCATTCACGATGCAGATACTTTTGGTCTGTGAATTGCACATTAAGTAGCAGGGGAGCCCAATCCTGTCTGTGGATCAGAATTACTTGACAAGCTTATTAAAAGTCCAGCTCTTGGAGCCAGAGGTTGGTTAATAGTTTTGTGGGGCCTAAGCTCATTCCATATAGAGGACCCTTTTAAATATATATATGGGCCCTGGCTGGTTGGCTCAGTGGTAGAGCGTCAGCTGGGGGTGTGGATATCCAGGCTTTGCATCCTGGCCAGGGCACACAGGAGAAGCAACCCTATGCTTCTCTACCTCTCCCCATCCCCCTTCTCGCTCTCTCTCTCTTTCCCTGGACACTGAGGATGGCTGTATGGAGCCTTCACCTCAGGTGCTAAAAATAGCTCAGTTGTGAGCATGGCCCCAGATAGACAGAGCATTGGCCCCAGATGGGGATTGCCAAGTGGATCCAGTTGGGGTGCATGCAGGAGTCTTTCTGTTTATCTCCACTCCTCTCACTTGGAAAAGAATTTTAAAAATGAAATAAAAAATATATATAAAATTAGGAATAAGAAATTGCTGGAGCTCCTCCCAGGGCCCTGGCATAGGCTGTGCAAGTGAAGAGTCCAAGGCAAACCCATCTTTGCGTGGGTCCACACTCTGAAGACTCTCAGAAGAGTAGAAATATGTATGCTTTATTTTCAGAATTTCCCCAGGTGAGTCTTAGTAGCCAATCTCTGGTCCCACTCTCACCGTTGGAAACTGCTGTCCAGAATTTCACGATCTCTTCGTGCCTGTCAGCTTATCTCCCTCTATCCCTTCTACCATGAAAGGCCTGGGTCAGGCATTGGGCTACACCGCACACTCCCAAGGGTCAATGAAGGCTAGGCTCCTACCTTGAGGAGCTCATGGTCTACTGCAAAACTGATCACAGAAGGAACATCTTCTTCAACAGTCAGTCCAAATGCTGTGGGAGCAAGAGGAGGACACAAAACTCAGCCAGGAGGAGAAGACAAGGCCGAGAGGTCTCCCAGAAGGTCTGTCAGTCAGCTGGCGCTTGCTGAATTACTGGGGCTTTTCCAGCTACAGGGAGCAGCCAGTACAAAGGCTGGAGGATTGAAAGAACAGTCTCTTCAGGAGCTAACAGGGCAGACGCACGTGTGGCAGAGAGAAGGGCCAGGTCCGGGTTATAAGAGTTGGGTCTGGAGAAGGGCCGGGGTCTCAGGATTCCGGGCCCATTTGGAATGCAATGGTAGACAGAGAAGGCTCTCAGGCAGGAGAGTATCTGTGTTTCACATGTGCGTGCATTACTTTCATCCTCCAAGTATAATTAATTCTTTCCATGACTTATTCACTATTAGAACCAGAGATCCTTCTTTCTTTAAAAAAACAAACAAACAAACAAACAAACAAAACCCTTTAATTATTTAATTACTATTTTTTTTAAAGTAATCACTATATGTCAGGTAGTATGCCGAACATTTTCATCTTATTCGATCCTCCCACCAACTGTGGAAGGCATATAGAATGATGTCAGTTTTGCATCAGTGTTACATCTGAGGATCAGAAAGTTTAGGGGACTTGCCCAAAGTGACAGGCAGGAAAAACAAGTAAAGCCTGGAGACCCAGGGACAAGCACAAAGCCAGGCACACACAGCAAGGACAAACACTATCTGGTGAATCGATAGATGAATGCTGAGTAAAAGACCTTCGCTTGTTTAGCCAATTTTGGGGAGCATTTTCAAGGGATATGAGGGCTCGGGGCTTTCCTGTTTCCCTGGAAGCCCAGGTCCCTTCCTCCTGGGCTTCCAAGCACAGAGCCCTCAGCCGCCCGGCCAGCAGCCGGGCGCCCTCCTCAGGCTCTCTGCTTCAGATGGGGAAAGGTGAGACAGACTTTGTGTAAACAGTTGATTGTATTTTGTGTATATATGGGGAGGGAAGTGGGTTTTAATCAGGTTTTAAACCCATCCCATTAAATTCAACCCAGTTTATTTATTCCAATTAAGACAAACGAATAAAATTTTAAAAATATTTAGTGAGGGCCTCATATTGCCAATGGGAGGCAAATGACAGAGTGAGTGAGACTCCAGGATGCTGTACGCTTCTGGAAACATAGGATTTCAACCTGATATATAGACTTTTGATTTTAGTTTTCCTCAGAATCCGTTTTAGTCAACAGCATCATGCGGCTTCTTCCTCATGGTTCTAACCTCTAGCCATTTCTTCGATTAAGTTCAGCTTCATTTCCTGCTCTCATTGGTAAATATGTGGATGGTCCTGACATTTCACACTGCATGTGATAGGGCTTTCTGCATATCAGAGGGTCCTCACAACCACACATGGAGAAAAGCAGAGTCAGATCTTTGTGATTCCTTTCCAACAGAAGCTCAGAGAGGTTCAGAAATTTGCCTGTGCCACACAGCAAGGAAACTGGGGCTCTGGCTCCAGAACCCAATGCCTAATTCTCTGTGAGGTATAATTTTAATACTATTTTGTTGATGAATCACCTGACAGGTAATTAACACACCCTAAAGGACGTGTCCTCTGGAGTTGATCTCTCCTCTGCTCACGCAGGTTAGTGTTCTCTTCCCAAATAAGCAGCAAAGAAGTCATAGAAAGGACACTTGTCTTATTCTTTCTCTTCCCACACATTAGTGAATGTGATGTGCCACACACTGTGAGAGTTGCTATTATGGGAGGTACTAGGGATGTAATTATGAATCAAATAGATAAATTTCTAATCTCTTAGAGTTACAGTCTAATGCAGTGGTTCTCAAAGTGTGCGCCAGGGCGCACTAGTGCACCCTAGAAGATTTCCAGGTGCACCCTATGGTATTCCAAAGAAATATGTGCTGTTAGGAACCAAAAAACCAACAGGGTTTTTTGAGATTAGATTTTTGGGGGACAGAGGTATGGGGAATTGGCTGTAAACTGACAGTCTGCTCAACCCCTCAGCTCACTTGCCTGGTTAGGTTGCAAAAGGCTGTTAAGCTGTGGTGCTGGATTGTTTACACTACCCCCATATTCCCCAGAAAGACTGGAGGCAAGTTTCTTCTATCCTTTGTTTGGTGTCAAGTTAAGATGATATGTATAGTGGGGGTTTTGGATTGATGATTAAACATAAGGAATTGTCTCTTGAAGTCTTTTGGATTTCTATAAAGGAAGACTATGTGGCAATTTCTAAAAAAGCTTTGAACATTTTACTACAATTTTCAACATCCTATTTATGATAATTAGGATTTTCTACCCGCAACACAATGAAGAGTAAAAAGAGAGGAATTCTTCAATGTATTGATGAGGAAATGAGAATTTGCCTTTCAAATATATGCCCAAACATTGAAGAAAATGCTAGGACACATCAGGCTCATGTTTCTCATAAACACAAGAATTAAAAAACTTTTGTCATTTTTTTTATTTTTAACCCCTCTTTATTATAAATTCTAAAAGGTACAACTCAAAAAATGTAACATAAAAATGTTTTTTGATGTCAGAATAAATTTAATTTTGTCGTATTTATTTCATTTAATTACCTGAAAAGCACGTTTGGACTTTATATTTTTTCTTTAATATTTGACTTAATTATTATAGCATATTTCTCAGAAATTTGTATATAGTGCACCTACAATTATTTGTGGGATTTTAAATGTGCCCTGACTTCAAAAAGTTTGAGAACCACTGGTCTAATGGAATAATTATATTTTATGACTTTACAGTTATGACTCTCAAATTTTTACTCTGTCTTAAGTTTTGTATTCTCCATTTTTTTCAGATAAGTATATACATTGAAATTTGAAGAGGATAAACTCGTCTGGGTAGGGAGACCTGGGGTTCCCCTGGATTCCCCAGAGAGGCCAAGCTAGGGCCAGACCAATGCTGCAGACAAGAGCATGGCTCTAGGAGACAGATGGATTCCACCTCAGCTCAGCCAATTCCTTATATGATCTTAGGCTACTTACCCTTGAACCTCCATTTCCACATCTGTAAAGTAGGGGTAACAACAACCAGCTCCCAGGTTTGTCCTATGGATCAGCTGATAAATGAATGTCAGGCCCTCAAATAAATACCCGACCAGAGGTCTCAACATGTGGTAGCTATTACCGCTATTATTATTAATAACTGGCAGACACAGTCTGACCGTGCATCGTTTATGTGCATATTTTGGTAGTGTCTCCTGCCTCCTAACTTTTGAGAATAAAATGCTCTAAATTCCTACACCCAGCTCGCGCATGGCCAGGAGTGGAGACCACTCTCAATAGGGTCTATTTCCAGGACCACTGGATGCCAATGGCCCCTCACTGGAAATGATGACAAGCACGACCCAGGACACAGAATCCGCCAGCAGGCTTCCGAACCCTGCCAAGCCCTCGTGCCCACTCGAGCACCAGGGGGAGGGGGTGACTGTGGCATAAACACACGTTTGCTTTCATTTGGCTTAGCTGACTGTGTGTTTTGTTAAACAAATTTAGGTTTGGAAAAGATTATTTTTGGTACACTGCTGCATAATTAGATGAATTTTCATGAGTTTATTCTTGAAATAAACTTTGAAATTGTCCATGTTTTACTGTTTTTTAATCATCTGCAGATACTGTTTTTTGAGACTTAGCATGGAAAAAAAAGAACCTTGTTACATATCAGTTTAATTTAGATTCAAATAAAATAATTTTTTGAATTTGCAGCAACAACAAGTCTGTGAAAGTGGTTGTAACTGGTGCTGAGTTGTTTGAGGATCAAGATAATTACAGTATAAAGGATAAGAGAGAATATAATATCCTGGCATCCAGTGCCTATTCAGCTAATCCCCAGCCCTTGACAGATGTTCAAACACAGTATTTTTAAAAGCTGACTTTTAAAAAAACAGGGTGAGTCACTTATTAGATATAAACAACATGATAAGAAATTCAAAGTCTGACATCCATTCTGAACTGTCCATGCTGAGAAGCATGAGAGACAAGGTAAGAAGTCAAATGCGCCACTCTCACAGCTTTAATGGGTGCCTGAGGCGGGGCTGAGACCACAGACACACAGCCCACGTTGCCAGGAGCACGGGTTCCATCTGCACTGGCCTGAGGAGCGAAACCCCGAAGGTTGTTATGATGATGCTGTCAACCTGCGCAGCAGCGTCGTACCTCTCCAGTGGCTGTTTGAAAGCGAGGATGCCAGCAGCCAGCATCAGGACAGTTTGGCTGGCTTTGAACAATAGCGACATAGTATTAGGTGGCCCAAAAAGACAGCCGGGCAGATGGAGGATTAATGAGCAGTGTGTTTGCTGTTGCAAGGGTTGCTCTTCCCTTAGTCCCTGGCCACTCTTGCACTTACTCATCTCACAAACATTGCACTGAGCTTGAATATCTGTTGGGTATCAAAGTATCTACTAACCCAGGAGTCCCCAAACTTTTTACACAGGGGGCCAGTTCACTGTCCCTCAGACCGTTGGAGGGCCAGACTATAAAAAAAAACTATGAACAAATCCCAATGCACACTGCACATATCTTATTTTAAAGTAAAGAAACAAAACGAGAACAAATACAATATTTAAAATAAAGAACAAGTAAATTTAAATCAACAAACTGACCAGTATTTCAATGGGAACTATGGGCCTGCTTTTGGCTAATGAGATGGTCAATGCCCGGTTCCATATTTGTCACTGCTAGCCATAACAAGTGATATGACACGCTTCTGGAACCCTGACGTGTGTGTCCCGTGTCACCAGAAGTAGTACTGTACGTGAGCGATGCCACGCTTTGCAGGGGCTGGATTAAGGGCCTCAGGGGGCCCATAGTTTGCGGACCCCTGTACTAACCTCTGAGATTCAGAGATGAGTAAAACTCCATCCTTGCCTTGCTTCCAAAAATCTTACAGTATAGCAAAAGAAGTCATCTCCATTAATAACACAATTATTATTATTATTGAGCTTTATCTATATGTGAAGCTTCATTCTAAGTGGTCTTATTAATTCCCACAACAACTTTATAGAATAGATATTATTATCAGGCCCTTTTTATAGATGAGGAAATTATGGCACTGAACGAAGTATGTGATGAGTGATTTCTGATAGGGTGGGCGGGGAGTGAAAGAGGAATTGGGAAAGGTTTCATGGAGAGGGTGGGATTTGAGTTAAGGAAGTAAGGAAAGATAAGGTTTGCAAATGTGGACATGCTGGAGAAGGGCTTTCAGGACAGACAGACTTATGCATGGAGAACTACAACAACAACAAAATTAACTGGTAAACGAAGACACAAAGCTATACAAAGGATTATGTGGAATTTTCTCTTGTTGGCTCTCTATTTAAATGGAATTCTGTATAAAAAGCTCTCAGTGGGCCCTGGCCAGTGGCTCAGTAGATAGAGCACCAGCCTGGCATATGGATATCCCAGGTTTGATTCCAGGTCAGGGCACATAGGAGAAGTGACCATCTGCTTCTTCCCCCCTCCATTTTCCACTTCTTTCCTTCTTCTCCTCCCACAGCCAGTGGCTCGATTAGTTTGATCATGACCCTAGGTAGTGAGGATAGCTTCACTGGAGTGCATCAGCCTCAGGCACTAAAAATAGCTTGCTATTCCAGCATTGTCCCCAGATGGGATTATCAGGTGGATCCCGGTCAGGGCGCATGTGGGAATCTGCCTCACTATCTACCTGCCTCTCACCTAAAATAATAATAAATAAATAAATACTTCAGCACACCAGAAAACACAAACCAGACTCTAAATGTTGGTGTTTTCCTCAGAAATAAACCCACGCCTATGTGATTAATATTTGACAAATGAGACAAGAACATAGAATGGGGTAAAGACAGTCTAACAGTGTTGGAAAATTGGACAGATACATGTAAAAAATGAAACCAGACCATTTTCTTACACCAAATGAAAGAAAAAACTCAAAATATGTTAAAGATTTAAATGGAAGACTCAAAACTATAAAAATCTTAGAAGAAAACATAGGCAGTAATATCTCCAACATTTCTCTTAACAATATTTTTTCTGATATATCTCCTCAGGTAAAGGAAACAAAAGAAAAAATGAAGAAATAGAACTACATCAAACTAAACAGTTTTGCACAACACAAGAAACCAACAACAAAATAAAAAGACAACCTATTGAATGGAAGAAGATATTTGCCAATGATACATCTGATAAAGGGTTAATATCCAAAATATATAAAGAACTCAGAATACTCAACACCAAAAAAACCCAAAAACAGTCCAATTAAAAAATGGGCTGAACATTGTTCACAGTGGCCAGGACATGGAAACAACCAAAAAGCCCATCAATAGATGACTGGATAAAGAAGATGTGGCACATATACACTATGGAATACTACTCAGCCATAAGAAATGATGACATCGGAACATTTACAGCAAAATGGTGGGATCTTGATAACATGATACGAAGCGAAATAAGTAAATCAGAAAAAACCAGGAACTGTATTATTCCATACGTAGGTGGGACATAATAGTGAAACTAAGAGACATTGATAAGAGTGTGGTGGTTACGGGGGGGAGGGGGGAATGGGAGAGGGAAAGGGGGTGGGGAGGGGCACAAAGAAAACAAGATAGAAGGTGACAGAGGACAATCTGACTTTGGGTGGTGGGTATGCAACATAATTGAACGACAAGATAACCTGGACTTGTTATCTTTGAATATATGTATCCTGATTTATTGATGTCACCCCATTAAAAAAATAAAATTATTATAAAAAAAAATGGGCTGAAGAACTAAAATATAAAGGACATACAGATGGCTGATAGATACATGAAAAGATGCTTAATGTCACTAATTTTCAGAGAAATGCAAATTAAAATCACAATGAGATCCCATCTGACCCCTGTCAGAATGCTGTCAACAATAAATCTAAAAACAAGTGCTGGCGAGGATGTGGAGAAAAGGGAACCCTCTTGCACTGCTGGTGGGAATGCAGACTGGTGCAGCCACTGTGGAAAACAGTATGGAGGTTCCTCTAAAAATTAAAAATGGAACTGCCTTATGACCCAGCAATTCCACTTCTGGGTATATATCCAAAGGAACCCAAAACAATAATTTGAAACATATATGCACCTCTGCATTTATCACAGCATTATTTACAATAACCAAGATATGGAAGCAACCTAAGTGACCATCAGTAGATAAGTGGATAAAAAAGTGGTGGTAAATATACACAATGGATTATTACACAGCCATAAAAAAGAGTAAAATCTTAACATTTGTGAAAGCATGGATGGACCTACAGGGTATTATGCTAAGTGAAATGAGTCAGTCAGAGAAAGATAAATACTGTATGATTTCACTTATATATAGAGTCTAAAGAACAAAATTAATTAACAAACAAAATTAAAAGAGACTCATAGACACAGAACAGACTGATGGTTGCCAGAGAGAAGAGGGTGTGGGGGGACTGGGTAAAAAAAGGTAAAAAGATTAAGATGAACAATTGGCAGTTATAAAATTGTCACGGAGATATAAAGTACAACATGGAGAATGCAGTCAATAATGTAATAAGTATGTGTGGAGCTAAGTGGGTACTGGAAATATCAGGAGGAACACTTGATAAAGTACATGATTGTCTAACCCCTATGCTGTACAGCTGAAACTAATATAAACTAATATTAAATATAAACTGTAATTGAAAAATTAAATAAATAAATAGATAAATGTTGGTGCTTTGTGCCAAATCTTCTACCTGGGTTCCTTGAAACTGCTTACGGAACAGCAATGGCCCCAAGGTGGCAATGTGCTTTGAAGAGAAGGGCTTTCTTGAGGGGAATCCCTGCCAGAAGCTCCCTTCAGATCCTGCCCCTGAGCTAGGGAAGAGTCAGCCTTGAACATCAGGCAGGGCTAGGCCACAGCTGGGCCAGTGAATGGATTAGTCAGAGTGCAAGACCACTTGTTCTACCTGTCTATTTTCATCTGATGCTTCCACTACGGAGCTCATTCTGTTACCTCTAATCTCTTTTCCACACTGTCCACATTGCCTTATCAGCATATTAATTCTAAACAATTACTGGAAGGGATATTCTTTTCAAGACTATTCAGTCCTACCCACCACCCCTTACCCTTCCTGAGAGAATTCATCCTTCCACAGGGATCTGGAGCCAGGGGAAGGGAGAGCAGTTCCCAAGAGACCATGCAAAGAGCCTGATATGTGTCCCCTGCTGTGGGTGGCCAGGGTCTGACATGCTTTAGAACTTTAACCAGCCCAAAGTCGACCTGGTTGGCTGTTATGTCCTCAGAGTAAAAGAGAATGTGGCGAGCTGTTGGGTGTGACTGTGCTCCCGGAGTTTGCCAAGGCAAGAATTACTTTAGTGTTTCCTGGGGACCAGATGTCAGCTGCTTGTGAGAAATGGCTTTTATGGGGTTCTTTTAGATCTTGTTCAAGAGAGCCCTCTGGGGTGGGGGCTGTGGGAACACACAGCAGGAAGAGTGGGAGCAGAGGGCCTCACTGTGGTCTCAGTGGCATGTCCTCCTGGAATGCTCCAGAATGCACAATGCTTTTCATAGAGCAGCACTTTCAAGGGCTTCTCAGTCCTGGCATGAGCGCGGGGTGGGGCTGGGCAGAATGAGGTGAGCCTAGGTAGGGCTGCCGCACAGGGCTGCCCCGCCCCTTCGCTCTCCTCAGGGTTCTCGCAACAACCTTAGGATTCAAGGGTCCAGACCTCTGGCTGTTGTTCTCTAACCCCTTTGTTCATGATTCTCTCTGGCTGGGTATCTCAGACTCTGGGCTCAGGCTCAGTTTTAAAAGCTACCTGTCATTTCCTCCAAAATAATATTAGCCAGCCTTTACGGAGTGTTTTCAAGGTGCCAGGTACTGCTTAAAGATTTTACATATATTATCTACATAATTTTATTCTCACCCAAACCTCAAGTGAACATGTGTTCTAAGGACAACAAATACCTATCCTTCCTAACACGTCACAGAAATTTAACTAAGAATAGACATCACATGAATGACAGATTGAACAAATGAATGAATGATGGAAGGAAAAAAGGGAAGAAAACAGGTCACGAAGAATATAGTAAAAGAACCACTACAATTGGGGGTAACTTGAGTCAAGTTTCATAGCCCTCTGAATGTTTGTTCTTCCCCTTGCAACAGGAGTTACTGGTACTGAAGAGTGAAGAAAGTTATAGGACCTGATAGTACTTTCCTTTGCTTATAGTAAGAGCTCATCTGTTGTTGTTGAATAAATCTAATCCAACTTTTTTACATGCTACAAGGACCAATTCCACTTTTCTTTGTGTCCTGATCTTGGGGGGCTAGGGTGGAGTAAGAGGGTTATATCTTTCAGAGAGATCTGAAAATTCTGAATTTCCTTATATATATACAATAGAAGCACAGCTTCACATAATTTTAAAAAATGCTGTCCAGTCTGTGCTTGATCACCTCCATTAACAGAGAGCTCCCTACTTCTAGAGCATCTACATGGCCACACAATCCTCATGGTTGACCAGTTGGTTCTTGTATTGGGGTGAAACTTCTCGTCTACCTCATTGGATGAAAAAACAGAGTTCCCTTGGCCTGGGTTTTAGCTATTCTCCAATTGGAATAAAAAGTATAGATTCATGGACTGTCAGAATTTAAAAAGACTCAACAACTTATTCTGAGGCCCTAATTTGCAGATTAGGAAAATCTATATGCAAAATCCAACCTTTCTATTGGTTGGAAAGAAGAATTTCAGCATTCAATTGTCTGTCCAGTCTTCTGGACTAATGGTTTATCCTCAGAGTTCATTAAGAAGAAAGTCACGTTAGCCTCATGTATACAAGGTGCTTATTTCAGAATGACTTTTCCCAGAGCAGGTTCTATGGTGTTTGTGTTGGAGTGTTGAGGTAATGGCTCTTGGGGGGTTCATACCACCCAACAACCATGCCTTTGGGAAGTTCCCCAGATATGTACTCTGGGTTTGGCTATGTGATTTGCTTTGGTCATTGTGAACAAATGGACATTTAAGAGCTTGTTTGGAGGTTCTAGCAGGGGAGCACAGTTACTCATATACCCTTGACTGAAGAATAATTCTCTCCTCTATTGGGGAAGGTTGTCCTCTTCAACCGAGAGTGCAGCTTCTGGAGGGATGCACATGGAGCAGTGAGGGAGGAAGGAGACACCACCTAGCCAGCCAAGTCAGCTGAATAAACTATGGCGATCAATGGGGTGAGAGATGTCACAGCCAGATCGCCCTCATATCCACAAGTGGACACTTGAAAAGTGCCTGAGCATTGGGACCTTCCCTCTCTTACAACCTCGTGTCCACCCTCATGTATTCAAACCTGGGATAGCATGCCAGATGATAAGAAACATGGAATCCTATTGCCACCATCCCTCCAACCAACAGTCATCTAATTGCCAGAAGCAAAGCCACCTGACTGCATTGACTGCAACCAGCATAAGAACTGTCCAGCTGACCTGGCATGTGGAAGTCCCAGGTTTCAATTCTTGTTCAGGGCACACAGGGGAAGCAACCATTTGCTTCTCTCCCTCACCCCTTCTCCTCCTGTAGCCGTGGTTCAAATGAGCAAGTTGGCCCCAGGTGTTGAAGATGGCTCCATGGCCTTGCCTTAGATGCTAAAATAGCTTGGTGGCCAAGCAATGGAGCAGTGACCCCAAATGGGCAAACATCAACCCCAGATGGGGGTTGCCAAATGCATCCTAGTTGGGGTGCATGCAGGAATGTGTCTCTCTGCCTCTCTGTCTCTCATGTGATTAAAAAAAAAAAAAAAGAACTGTCCAGCTGAGACTAGACCACAATGGCCATCTTCAGAGTCATCAGCTAAGCACATGATTGTTGTTTTAAGCCACTAAGGTTTGGAGTGGTTTATTACACTGGGATTCTCCGAATTAAATTGCATGGATCATTTCTATACCCTGTTCATCAATCAGAACTGTCATGGAACTGAGCAGGCCACTGGTTACAATGTTGAAATCTCATAAAAGAATTAATGAAAAGTCACAGGCACACAAAGAAATAATGGTCTGTCTCAGGTCCTGAGATCTTGTTTAAGGTCACAGAGTTAGCAGATCATCAGAAAACTCAGGACTTAAACCAGGTTGTCCTGATTCCAAATTTTAAGCTCTAATCTTTAATAGATGCCTACCAGACCTTTTATTAGGGTCTTTATTAAGGTCTCTCTGCTGGGCTCCTGACTTTTGAATGAACCTTGCTTTGCAACCTACCACCACACAACAGTGGGAGCCACCATGACAGGGCTGTCACAGAAGGAAGGGGAGGAAGAAACCATGCCAGGCCGTGCACAACTAATTCCAGTCACTAACACTGACCATGAGTTATTGATGCCTAACTATGTGGTAGATATTCTCCTGACCTTTTATATCTATTATTTGATTGGACCCTCACCACAACCAACTGTGGGTATTATTACTAGTTCAATTTTGCAAGCATTAACCAACTTGGCCAAGTAGGTGAAAAGCAGATATTCAAACCCAGGCCAACTGGTATTGGAGCCAGAGATGCTTACCACGTGCTGTGCTGCCTTTTGGTATGGTTCAGGGGTTAGGAGATTTGCTCTAGTAGGCTTCCAAAAATCAGGTGGTCGGAAAGCCTGAAAAATTATATGCAGCTACTAGGGCCAGTGCTTTCTGCTCTGTACCTGAGTTGTTAAGAAAAACTGAGGATCTGTTGCTTTTTTCTGCTCATTATTTTTAAAGTTGTCTGTATCTTCTATAGATTGCTTCCTAAAAGCTGGAAGAGGGAAGAGAGTGGCTAGTCTTGGGTCCTAGAGCCCTTGAAAGAATAAAGGTCTGCTTCAACATATGGTCAATACTCTGCTCTGCAGGTCACCTCTGCCTGGTGCACCTCACACATTCCTTACCACCACCCTGAAATGTCGGTATGATTATCCCCATTTAACAGATGCCAGTTAATAGCAAGTCCCAATCAACAGAACTCTGGATAAACCATATTTTACTATAATTGGGTGCTTTCCCAGTGCTGCAAAATAATTTGTTCTCTTTAGCTCAGTAAACATTTCTCCTTCAATTTTATTTGCTTCATTCATGTGCTTAGCAAACTCCTTTCCACAAAGGTAAAATCCCGTTAAGAGAAAAACTCCAGGGATCTCCAAATTGTTTTACTGAAAGAAATTCTGGTCTAATGAATACATGATTGCAATTCTTGCTCCCAAGCAAGGCGATCTGGGAATGCAAACAGATTAAATGTCCTGGACACAGAGTCCCAATCCCAGTTGGGTAGGTGGGCCCGCTGACATTGTGCAATAAATCAACTGTACAAATTCTCTAACCTTATGCACAGAGCGTCTTCCTCATTTTCTTGTTGCCCTTCAAATTCTGTTGGTCTTGTTCAGATGTTTTTAATGAGTTTGTCCTGCGGCAGCCAGGGAATGGCTAACAAGTCTTCTGGGCCCTTAAAAACCCATTAGAATGTTATTTTTTACAAAGTGAAAAACTAACCTCATGCCAGATGCAAATAGGGCTCAAGCCATCAGAAATAAAGTTTGATTCTGAAGGAAAATTCCACGGAGACATGAAAGTTCTTCAGCTTGGAAAAATTGTCTTTGATGTCTGGTCCAACTAGGCAGTCTAACATGATTATTAAGTGCATGAGTGTTGGAGAAATTGGCTTGGGTTCAAATCCGCTCTCTGTTACTTACTCGCTCAGTGATCTAGGGCACATTGCTTAACCTCTCTGTGTAAGTTATCTCACCTGAAAAACCTGAGAATAAAAATTATACCTTCCTCACTGATAGAAGATCAAATAAGATATTATAGGTATACCAATTAGGTTTAGTTTAGCTGTGATAATAAAAAGAAAGTGACAAATTAGTAGAGGCTTATTTCTCTCTCATTTAGAAGAAACTGAGAAAATGGCCATGTAGTATTGGCATGGCGGCTCCACTGTGGTCAGGGACCCAGGCTTTCTCTACCTTTCTGCTCCACCATCTTTGAAACTGCTTCTTTTCTTTTTTTCTTCAGCCTACCTCATGAACCTCCTGGTTTAAAAAGGCTGCCAGGCACCAACTCTCAGTCAATATCCTAGATAGGAAGCAGAAGGAAGATGGAAGGAGACAGGGGACATAAAATCATGACTCTCGGGTCATTATCTAGTTGGGACATTTCCTGGTAGTTCCAACCAACAATTTCTCAGACCTTTTGGGCTTCCTTAGCTGAAAAACAAAAACAAAAACAAAATACTGGAAAGTGATCTGTGGTTAGGCATATGCTATTCATAATAAAAAGATGGAATTTTGTTAGCAATGAAGGGCAGGATAGATTTGGATAATTAACTAGCAGTCTTGGCTATAACATTTAAAGTACTTAAAAGCATATCTGTTACTTACTTGGCTGTAAATTTGGTGCCCAAAGTAGGAGGCAGCCTGCGTAATAAGTTGAACACTAACTTTGGATTCTAGTGGGCTTGAATTAAACCCTTGCTCCATTCCTTACTGGGAATGACATTTTGAGCAACTTACTGAATTTACCTGTGAGCCTCAGCATTTTGGGGTGTCAAATGCAGTTTTGAGTATTGATCTTTTGGGATTTCTGGGAGAATAAAGTGAGAATGAGCATTTAAAGGGCCCAATGCATAGAAGGTGTTTAATAATTGTGAGCTCCCTCTCTACACTACCCCACTAAGGTTAGGACTCTTCAGTGCAAAACAGGAATTGTAGGAATCATCACCACCCAGCAGGGCCCTGGGAAGTGGTCAGAAACCTTCCAGAAAATAAAGCCGCTTTGCCCCCAGGCTGCCTGCTCTCTGCCCACAAAGTGCTGAAGTGAGAGAAGCCAACCCTGTAATCAAACAATACCAGATACTTTAATTATAGTTTTTTGCCATGATCTGAATCACTGTTTTCATGTGCATTGCTGTGAATTAATCTCATAACCGTGGTGTTAATTCCTTGATACATAAAGGAGTGTTTCGGCTACCAAGGTAGTCTACAGAGAAGGGAATGGAGTTTACAGGTACTGTAATTAGTTCCTGCTCTCCGCCAGGCACTGTGCTGACTGCTTTATAAACCTTGTTTTTTTCTCACAATAATTCTGTTTGCTTGCTGCTACCACCTCATTTTATAAATGAGGGCACAGAGACTCACAGATGTTCAGGAATATGCCCAACAGTGGAGTTTGTACAGATCCCAGAACCAGAATTTGAACCCATGTTTGTCTGATTTCAATGCTCACGCTCTTGCTACCATATTCTGCTATTTTGTTGCTCTCGCAGCCCCAAGAATATCCAGTCTTTAGAACCAGACTGTAGAACAGGGGACCCCAAACTTTTTACACAGGGGGCCAGTTCACTGTCCCTCAGACCATTGGAGGGCCAGACTATAAAAAAAACTATGAACAAATCCATATGCACACTGCACATATCTTATTTTAAAGTAAAAAAACAAAATGGGAACAAATACAATATTTAAAATAAAGAACAAGTAAATTTAAATCAACAAACTGACCAGTATTTCAATGAGAACTATGCTCCTCTCACTGACCACCAATGAAAGAGGTGCCCCTTCCGGAAGTGCGGCGGGGGCGGATAAATGGCCTCAGGGGGCCGCATGTGGCCCGCGGGTCGTAGTTTGGGGACCCCTGCTGTAGAAGGATCCAGCCGAAGAGAGAAAAGAAGATGGGCTGGAAGTCATCTCACCACGTCTGGGTCCTGGTATTGACCTTCTAGCTCTGGGACTTCTGCAAAACCTTGTCCTGACAAGGCCTCATCTTCCTTCTGTAAAGTAGGTGTTTGGGCTGTTTCACAGGATGAGCTCTCCCTTGCTGTTCTGAGAGGTTATGGTTAGAGGGTGATAATATATTATATATCTTCATTTTGGTGTGTTCTAATATCAAATGTACTTACTATGAACTCAACCTCACTGTGGGGAAAATAAAGGACATATAAGGTCTAGTGACCACCTGAGGGAAGTTACACTGAACTGGGAAAAAAAGGGTAACAGATTTTATGTAAAAATGTGAAGATACTTGGAGGTACTTTCTGACAACTGTATTATTCAAAAGGACAATGTCAAGGGTAGTAGGCTTTCTGTCACCTGGAGATCTTCAGCATATGGCTGGGCCATCGTATAATAATACTGTTATTAAATATTGAGCAGTTGGGCAAAAAGGTAGCTGAGACCAAACGCATTCTGAACACATGGTCATTTGGAAATAATTAAAGATGCAGACAACTAAATGAGAAGTCCCCATCTTCGTGTTTGCTTTCCCAATTTAAACCCCTGGAAACAAGTAGTGTGGTTTTCCTTCTAAATCCCTTTTCAAGATATTATCTTATTAACCATGTTTTCTGAAACTCCTCCTCCCCACGAACACCCTTATATCAAGGTTCACCAATGATCACCTTCACTGCATTTACCAGTTGCATGTTTCATGATGACACAGATGGAAATCATCACTGCGCATGTATTTTACACTTTCTGTCTTTCTTCGCACATTCCTCCATCTCATCTCTGCTCTGCTACAGATAATTTTTTTCATAATTGGCTCAGACTAATTTTGTCAGCTTATTTGAGGTATGGTTTTCTTAAAAACCCTTCCACAGCTTTAAGACTATCCATGGTCACATCTGTCAGTGCTGTACCTTTTGACTTCTGGATTTCATATCTTGTTTCAGAAAATCTTCATCATCCTGTCTTATTTAGCAATAATCACAATAAAGTTATATTTTTTATAAAACACCCCAAAATGCCATGACTTAAAAATATAGAAATCATGCGTCTGTGCATTGAGCATGAGAGCCTAACCTGGTTTGGCTCTAAGCTGGAGCTTGGGTTCTGTTCTACTCCATGTGCCTCTCGTCCTCCTTAGAGCAATGGGCTAGCTGGGCATGCTCCTCTCATGGCGATGGTAGGCATACAGCACTTCTTATGTCGTGTCCAATGACATCCTATTGGAAAGCCACTAGCATGGCCAACCCCAATGTTAATGGGGATGGAGAAGTATGTGTAGATCATCACACTGTGGGTAAGGAGAGAATGTATATCACACCCTTAAAATGTTTTAAAATGTTCTTTTTTTTTTTTTTTTTTTTAGCATTTTATCAGCATTATCTCATTTATTGAGCACTCAGAAATACAAACACTTCCTATAAATTGAAACTTCTATTTCCTATCTTTTGTGACAGACACTGTAGTTTAGAAAGTTTAAATACTGGCAAAGCTAATAAGTGACAGAAGATGCTTTGAGCCCAGATCACATAATTCAAATCCAGTTTGTATCAGTTAGGTATGGTCACAAAGGTCAAGCATAACAAATCATTCCAAAACCATAATGGCTTAAAAGAACAAGAACCTATTCTCAGGTGTATGCTGGGGCGGGGGGGGGGGGGGGGGGTGATAGATGATCTAGAATGAGTGCAGTTGGAGGGCCTCTGCTCCATGTGATGCTTATTTTTTTCCTGGGACCAGTGAACCAGCCAGAGCATGTACCTGGCAAATGTGCACGTGTAAAATGTTCTCATTTTTTAAAATTGCTATAAAGTTTGGTTTTTTTGTTCAGATCCTTCTTTCTTTGTTTAATTGTGTGTGTGTCTGTGTGTGTGTGTGCGCGCGCGCACACACATGTGACATAAATGGTCTAACATTAAACAAGGGGATGATCTTAAAGTGTGGTCTTAGGAGGTGGACAAGGTGCTATAGGAAGGAGAGTATTATTTATGTAGGATTAGGGAATGATTAGACCTTCACTTTTCAAACGTAAAGGCTTATGGTTTCCAAAGGAAGGGTTTATTTAGAATGTCATCCCAATTAGAAAGCCAATCACAGAATACATGATGTGGGCCTAAGTCTCGAAGAGCTTGTCAAATGTAAGGATACAGTTAAGACTGGTTTTAGGGCTCTGGCTGATGGTGGACAGTTCTGCTGAGGCTTTAGCTTCATCAAAATACAAGTGTTTTCACAGAAAACCCATAGGAGGTAGTGCTAATGGACCAGGGGTAATTTCAGGTTCAAACACTAGAAATATTAAAGCAATAAAGAAACATCATACAGGCTGAGATGCAGTTGTCCTCCTTGTGTTTGTCCTGGGAGGGTTGACCCCACTCCCCCTCTCCCCCCATGGAAGACCTCAGGAGCGAGGGCCTGAGGAATGCCTGTGAACGGGACAGAGAGGAAATGTGCCGCTCCTCGGGCGGGCAGGAAATGGGCTTCTCTTCAAACCTATAGGCTTGAAATATTTGCTGAACATTTATTTACTGGAGAAGCTGAGCACTGCAGGGATGAAAGGTGTGGGAGCAAAGAGCAGGGGGCAGGGCTAGCTTTTCCTCTATCATCCTGAACTATTTTGTTTGGCCCCAAAGCAAAACAAAGTCCCTATCAGACCTGTGGTGGTGCAGTGGATAAAGTATCTACCTTAGGTCACTAGTTCAAGGCCTTTGGCTTTCCTGTCAAGGCACATACGAGAAGCAACTATGAGTTGATGCTTCCTGCTCCTCCCCTCCTCTCTCTCTCTCTCTCTCTCTCTCTCTCTCTCTCTCTCTCAAAACAATCAATACATTTAAAAAAATGTCCCTCAGTTGTCCAAACTTGCCATCATCCTCTGTACACTGTTCAGCACAGGACTTTGGGATCTTATCCTGTACTGACAGGCTGGTCAAATGCTCCTTCGTTTTGGACACTAACTAAGACAGCTGGCTCTATTTTGTTTCTATTCAATGCAATAGTTAACTATAGTTTACTGCAACCTCTGACCTATCACCAGAGAGGTGGCAGCTTCAGAAGTCTAAGAAATCAACTACAGCAGCCTTCTAATGGGCTAATGCTAGAACTTACTTTATTTATGCAGCAAAGTGGCTGTTTGGGGCAGGAGACTAACAAAATGTTAACCAGATATCCTGACTCTTATCTCTGGTTTGGAGACCTGGTTTACAAACCTTCCCTGGGCCACTCTATGTGCCCCGCTCCTGTTTAGCACCTCCATGCAAAAGTCTGACCCAGCAGAAAATCTTCCTAGGAGGTTACCAATCCATTTCTCTTTTTACATAGCTTACTTTGGGGGGAATCCATGAATATAGCAGGAATAAGGCATATTGGCAGCTAGGATTTTGTGAAGTGGAGTTTGTCAGCCTCCAAGGCTAAAGGAGTTTAACTTCCAGAAGAGTGTGCTAGGCCTTGTGTCTGCACAGCCCAGAGCCTATCAATCAGTCACATACAGTATTCTCTTTGAGAGGAGTATCCTTCAGTACAAATCCTCCATCTTCTCCCATTTCCTGAAACATTTGGGTGCCCATTGAAGATTAGCATCTTGAGCAACTTCCTACTGATCTCTTCACCTCTGCTTGAGGTGGGACTTTGCAGGCTCATCACGCCTCCAAACCCATAGTTTCTACCCACTCAGTATCCTTCTGAAGGCTCAAATGGAGTCATGCAATTAAGATTGTGGAGGACAGGGAAAAAAGACAGGCTCGGCATGCAACCATGTATGCTGAGTTCTCTCCGTGCCCAGGCTGGGCGAGAGCCTCTGAGAACAGAGAGTTTGGCAGAGGCAGTGCCCCTTGATAAACATACAGTGTACTTCTAGTGCCAATCTGCTCCTTTTATTAAGAACAGTAAATGATCTAATGCTTTTTTTGTTCAGCTGTGGATGTGCTTAACCGTGACACCTCGTAAACATACTAACATTGGCTGAAATAAGAGAAGCAAAGGATTAGTCTTAGTCTAACAACAGGCTGTCTTTGGAACTGTGGATTTATCAATAAAGACATTGCCTTGATGTTATGTCTTCTGGATTCTATTTAAATCATCTTTCCCCTGCCCACAATTATTTGCTTGGATGGAACATTGGGCAGGATTCTTTCAGTTGCAAGTGAGAGAAACCTAGCCTCCACAAGTCTGAGCAGAAAAGACCGTCTGAGTTGGGCTAGATTCGGGCTCAGAGGCTTCCGCGTGTCATCAGCAGTTTTCTGACCTATCCTTGCCATACCACCCTCCCCCTCCCCTTTGCATTGGCTCCGCTTCTCTGTGAGTTGGTCCTATTCTTCCCTCTTACAACTTGGGTTTCCTGTATGTGGCCAGCAATGGCGACATAGTGGTGGCTGACATGACTGCAGACAGTTCCAGGCTTGCAGTCCAGGAATAAAGAAAAAAGTTCTCTCTGTCTCTCAAGCTTGAAAACAATATCTCAGGGCAAGTACTTTAAAGTACCTTGCTTGAGATGTGCTCTTATCATTCCAATGGATGGCTCCCAGCTATAGATGCACATTTGGCTGGGACGCTTTTAACAGCACCAATGCCTGAGCAGTAGGCCCAGAGATTCGGGTTCAGTTGGTCCAGGTGATGCCTGGACATTAGTATTTTTAACAGCTTCCTGCAAATAATTCTAATGAGTAGCCAAGCTTGAGAATCACTGCTTTTAGACTCATTAATTTATTCTGCAAAAACAAACAAACAAACACTAACATTTCTGAGCACCCACTCTGTGCCAGGAAGTCTACGAGGTGCTGACAGAGCCATGAACAAGACAGATGAAAGCACTCTCATGAAGCTCACACTCTCTGGGGGAAGGCAGGCAAGAAGCCCGTTAATAAATAAATAAATAAACAAATAAGTTGTGCTAATGAATAAGTAAGTACTACTCAGAGAATAAAGACATGATCAAAGTCTGGGTAGCGAGAAGGAGCCAGCCATAAGCAGCTCTGAGGACAGAGCGCTGGAGGTGGAAGAGGGAACAGCTAGTACGAAGGCCAAGAAGCAGAACAGGCTGTCCTGTCCCAAAAAGAGAAAGAAGGCCACTGCGGCTCAAATATGGTGGATGAAAGAAAAAGTGACATGGGACGAGGCCGGAGAGAAAGGCAGCAACCAGCTGTCCTGAGCTTTGTAAACTAGTCCAAAGAGTATGGGCTTTATTCAGTAAGCTATGGGATATGAACAGATATGGAGGAATGATAGGCTCTGATTTATATTTTCAAATTATTATTGTGGCTGCTTTATGAAGAAAGGGCTAGATTGGGCAAGAGGGGGAACAGGTAGACTAAGTAGGAGGTGAAAGCAATCACCCCAGGGAAAAATGAGGTTGGCTTGGTCTGAGTTGCTTTTGGTGGGAGGGTGAATGGATGTAGGCTCAGTGGTTAAGACTGAATTAATAGGACAGTGGAATGGAATCCCCTTCATCGTTCCTTTCACATCCTCAATACCTGGAGTAGGAAGCTGGGGGCAATGTACTTGGGCCGGTAGGTGCTTGAGAAAAAATGATTGAATTAATGAAGCTGGAGTCCAGAGGCATGAGAACGGAGAAGGGATGGGTATAAGACCCTGAGCTTGCAGAGCAGAGAACGGGCCTCTTATGGAGCCCAGGGCCTAGCACATGCTTCACACCTGGAGAAGATGAGTGGGTGGGACTGAAACTGGCTGGAGAAAGTCTACTTAGTGACCCCAAACCTTTGTGGGACCAGAAATCCACCCCTAGGAGATACAGAGAGGGCTCTCAGCTCTGCTCCTGGGCAAGAGGTTTCACATGGGAAGACACTGCATCCCTGTCCTGGTGAAGAGAAGGTTAACAACTATACTAGTGCTGCTATAAAACTAGTATAGCCCAGGACAGCAATCAGATTACCAGGTGAAATTAAATAGAATATATATGCTGGGACCCAGCAGTCCTGGCTTTAGCATGTTTTCCAGAAAAATACTTGTACACGTTCATGGCAACCTGAACAAGGGTGTTGCTTAGAGTAAAGGCAGGCTAGGAGTCCATCAGTGGAGGAGTAGATAAATAAAATAAGATAAATGCAAACTCTGGACTGATAAACAATTGTTAGCAGCATCAAACTCTGTGTGTCCAGAACAACTTGGAAGACCTTTAAAGTCTAATAAAAAATGTAAGAACAATACTAGAAGTGAAACATAGAACAATGCCACATATGCCAATTGAAGACATACACACTGCTGTCAGGTTTACAAGAACATTTCAGAGCATGTATTAAATACATTAGGATAGCTACTGATGGGGGAAAAAAAGAGAGTAGGGTTGGGGATTGTGTAAACAGAATGCCTCCCCAAGATGTCTACCTCCTAATCCCCAAAACCTGTGACTCTGTCTTGATATATAACAAGGGGAATTAAGGATACCAATAGAACTGACATCCTAATCAGCGGCTAGGGAGAGTACCTTGGATGATCCAGGTGGCTCAGTTTAACCACAAAGTCCTTAAAGGTGCAAGAAGGAGGTAGGAGAATCAGTCAAAAGGAGATGTGACTATTTAAGAGAAAGGGCAGTGTAAGAAGGACTAGACATGAAGTTGCTGGCCTTGAAGTTAGAGAGAAGGGACCACAAACTGAGGGAAGTAGGCAAACTCTAGAAGCTGGAAAAGGCAAGAAAGCAGATCCTCTCCCAAATAGATTTTCTCCACAAGGGAATGCACCCTGCCATCACCTTCATCTTATCCCAGTGAGATCTGAGTCAGGCTTTCAGTCTACAGAATTCTAAGATACACGTTTGTAATGTTTTGGCTACTGTGCTTGCGGCAATTTGTTACAACAGCTATAGAAGTCTGCTCCAGGGGTACAGGGACTTGGTTGAACTGTCAATCAAAACCAACATGCTAGGAACCGAGGAGACGACATCACTCCCTCCTCCTCACCCCAGGTCCCAAACAATGTGTTAAAATAGAAGGGAAAGAAGAACAAAAGAAACCCCCTCAAAATATAATGCCAGGGGCCACAGAAAACAACAGATCTGAGAATAAGCACTCATTGTGTCCCAAAGATTGAACTAGAACTTGATAGGCATGAACTCATCTTTGGTTGAGTTCCTGGGAGAGGGGGTACTGTGACTGGCCAGTCAGACTCACTAGTGAGGACTTTATTATTTATTTATTTATTTATTTATTTATTTATTTAAGTGAGAGGAGGGGAGATAATGAGACAGACTCCTGCATGTACCTCAACAGGGATCCACCCAGCAACCCTAGTCTGGGGCTGGTACTCAAATCAACTGAGCTATCCTCAGCTACTGAGGCTGATGCTCTGAGAAGCTATGCTCAATCCCCGGGGCCCATGCCTGAACCAACTGAGCCACTGACTGCTGGAGGGGAAGAGGGAGAGAAAGGGGAGAGAGTGGGGGAGAGAAGCAGATGGTTGTTTCTCCTGTGTGCCCTGACTAGGAATCGAGCATGGGACATCCATCTGCCAAACTGACGCTCTATCAACTGAGCAAGCCAGCCAGGGCCTAGATTATTATTATTCCATGAGGCCTGTTTGTTTCTCCCCTCTCCAGTGAATATCATTGTTAGTGACCCCAGCCCCTGTCCCCTGACCACACTAAGCATCAAGCACGGTGCCTGGGGCACAGCAAATCTTGTGCATGTGTAGCTGCTCTCTGTTGATGCTTAAGGATGCTCCTGACTGCCCACCACACCACAGAGCTTTCCTATTAGTGGGGCCATTCATAAAAGAGCCGTAGGACTTCCATGAGCTATTTATTCTAAACAACTTAGAGCAGCCCTCGGGGCCCCAGTGGGATGTTTGCACGTCTAATTTCTATGAGCTATTGATAAGAGCCCACTCCAACCAGCTAGTTGTCAGCCTGACTCCAAGGGCCTGGAAAACGTACTATTTGCAGTTACTTGAAAAGAAACTAATTAGCTTTAAGGAGGAAACCATAGGTAGAAATGACTGAAATCAGCTGTTCAAATGTGCTTGGCAAAAAATTAAAAGGAGGAGGTAATCATACCTCACTTTCGTTTCATTTGAAGGAAGAGCAGGGAGAGGGGCAAACCTTGTAGGGCAGTTTTCTCGGTAGAAGAGGCCTCTGAGCACAAGCCATGCCAACAAATTTGTTGGGCATCTGAAAGGTTACCACATGACCTTGAAGGCTACATTTGGACCTTGTTCAGTAGCAGCAGTGGAAAGTATTTGGAAGAGGAAGCAAGGATCAACTTGGGGCTTTAGAAATGCCTGTTGGTCTTTAATGTAAGTATTAGGTTGCTGCCTTGTAAATAAACATGTGCCCTTCTTCAGAAGTCATTTCTCAAAACAGATTTAAAACCAATATATTACTATGTCTCAGAGCCTAGTACTCTGCCTGATATACAGCAGGTGGTGATGAAATGAGGGAACAGTACCCTGACCACAGTCTGGAGGCCACCTTGAAGCTGAGAGGAGCTGATGTCCCTGTGGGAGAGTATTGCAACAGCCCAGAGGGGAGACGAGGGCAGCAACAGCAGCATGAGAGGGAAAATATGCTTCCAGGTGTGAGTTAGAACAATGACCAACAGTCTTACACTCTACAACAATAACAGTAGAATTGCACATTTACTGAGTGCTTACTATGTCTTATGCTCTCCATAAATTAACATTATTTCTATTTTACTCTTGATGAAAGGGAGATTGAATTACCTGCCCAAGTTTGCACAGATAGTCAGTGGTAACGTGACTCTTCTGAGCTCAAAAGAAGATTCTGGGGAAAGGATCTGGAGGTAAGTAATTCATCTGGGAGGTGATTCCAGGAAACAACCAGCAAAGATGTAAAATATGAAACGGGAAGGGAGAAAGACAAAAGTTGAGTTATAATTTATTATCAACTGGAGCTAGGCCCTGGTGGGGATCTCTGGGAGACGGAGGAGAACATTTTCAGTGATTATTCCAGCGAAGGGGCAAGAACACTAGGGTATTTATTGACAGACTCCCTATCTGTCATTATGTGGTGCTGCTTTGGGGACATTAACTCCACCCTTCCTGCTTGTCCCTAGCTGGGACTAGTCACGCTCCACAGAGGCTTGTCATAGCAGACCTCAGCACCGGAGGTGAGAACCAAGGGACACGGGCAGGGCACCAAGGGCATCAGCTGCCCCATGCCATTTGCTAGGACAGTCCTAGCTCGTGCCTGTTGTTTGGGAACAGTGATAAAACCCCCCCTACACACACATTTTACTTTCAAAGGTTGTTTTGGATGATTATAGGGCCCCTCCTATAGGGGAAGGAACAGTTACAAATCTTGATATATGTGGGCCCGGAGCTTGTTCATTTCTTTCTCATCCTCTGTAAGTTCGACTGGTTTTCCCCACTGGGCATAGGGTGACAGCCCTGAGCGAGGCGCAAGCCCTGGCCGCCACTCCTCTGCTCCCCAAGACCTAGCACATTTCTCAGGTGGGTCCTGGATCACCATACCAGCATCACAGATGGTGATTAGTAAACACCCAGGTTCCCGAGTCTGTCCCTGTTGAAGCTGCATCTCTGGGGCTTTGCGCCTGATGATCTGCATTTTTAGCACGTTTCCAGGCTAATCTGTACAGTAATGTTGGACAACTACAGGCCTGAAAAGGTAGACAGCGAATGTTAACATTTCAGGGAAGTAGCAAAGTAGGGTTGTGTATCAAAGGGACCTCTGAGCTGGCCTGCATGGTTCAAATCCCAGCTTTGTCATTTAGGGCTAAGAGTCTGCCAGCACATTACTGAACTTCTGTGCCCCTCGTTGGAAAAACAGGGATAAGAATAGCATCTATTTTATCAGGGCTGTTATGAAGATTAGACAAGTTAATCCATGTAAAGCCCTTAGAACACTGCTGCGCACGTAGGAAACACTCGAAATGTTAGTTAGTGTCATTACTGACTTTCAGCATTATGCCAGGGATCTTACCTAGGCTGTGATACTAATCCTCAGAACAACTGCACGAGGAAGGTGTTATTAAGGATTTGGGACAAATAACTTATCTAAGGCTCGGAGGTTAAACAACAAACTAGGGAGTCGTGGGGGGTGGGATTTGATCCCAGGATCTGTTCCAGCTGCCTCCAAAGTCCTAGCTCTCTCGCTGACATCAAGCTGTCCTTGGCAGGCTCATTCCCCACCTCCACTGTGGCATCTTGGTTTTCACCCCAGTCCTGGGGTCCACCAGGGACTTCTGGGCATAGAGAGGGGGAAGGCTAGCATATTGGCAGCATGTACCTGCTGCATCCAGTGCGTCTTGGACTGGCTGGAGCTGCTCTCTGGGATCTGGTTAGCCGCTAATGATCAGTGGGCTCCGGCTATAATGATCGGATTAGCTGCGCTTTAATCACTGTCTATTGTTTCAGCAGGGAGAGAATTTCACAGCTCATTGACTGCTCTGACTCCTAATCTACACGGAGGAAACAATGTTGCAGCTCATCAAATGCAATCAGCTGCTAATTGAAAGGAAATGGAATTTTACAATTACAGGCCACCTTTCAGTGCTCAGGATTTCTAAGCACTGCTCCCCACCCTCCTTTGCCAGCTCAGCACTGGCAGGAGCACTTGACAACCTGCTAGAGACTTCCAGGAGAGCTGCATTTAGGACCTGGCCCATTTCTCCCCAGGCCCAGAGCAGCAGAAAAGGGAAGCAGCATCCCGGCCAATTCCTAGGTTGTCCTTCAAGGCTCAGTGCAAAGAGAAAAAACCTGGGCTGGGTGTCCGCAGACCTGAGTGTCCTAGTTTACTCTCCCCTTGAGCCTGTGACTGCGTGACCTCGGGCATGTCCTCGTTCCTCTCTGAGCCCCTCTTTCTTCTGTCCAAAATCCAGATTTGATCATTTCCGAGGTTCTTAACCAGCTTTGAAGATTTCGTTTGCCCTGTTCTTGCTACTATCCCCATCCAGTGGAGAACATCTAAATCAACATCCTCCTTCTGGCCCAGACTTCTGCTTTTTCAAATGCTTCCAGGGTGACTGTGTTAGGTCTCCCAAAGGATTTATCCTGATGGGATTTTAATGGGACAGAAAGCAAATTTGGGAAATATCCTACTTAGCCTTCTGATCAAACATCTCTCTCCCTGGCCTGGATCTGTTCACTCCCTTGGATGAGTATCAATCATGATTAATTTTAAAGACAGTCACCTCGATTTTTCTGGGTTCTGTCTTTTTCCCGTGCAGTTCTGAGGAGACAAGGCTTGGACGAGGGCTACCAGCCAGAAAGAGCATTGCCGTTTTTGACCCTGTCTCAGGGCTCCATTTCCAACCAGCATTTCCTCTGAGAACAGGACAAAATAGCATCTGCTTTGTGCTCTGGTCTGTGTCATCCCACAATAACACTTGCTCCGTTCGGGAATGCATCCGAGTCTCATGTAACCCGCAGTGCCATTTTCTCTTGGTTCCCATGGTCTGTGGGCTTGTCTAATGTGCTTATCAAATAGACATTGGAATGTCACCACTTTCCTTCAGGCAGATGAGTTATGGTGTGTCTCAAAAAAAAAAAAAAAAGCCATAATCAAAAATATTTTTTTGTTTGGCCAGCATTCATTTTCAGTTTCATTTCCCTCTCTGTGTCAGAGCAATGCTATAGCAGTCTTAGAGGCTTAGTTCTAAGCCATGCCATTGTGAGACAGGCTGTAAACAAGGAAAAGGAAGGCAGAAGGGGCTGGCTGCACTTGTGTGGACAAGTCCTGCCGGGGGTGAGGATGAGGGAGACGCAAAGACCCGACTCTGGGGACCAGGTTCAGTGACGCAGATCCACTTTATTCAGGAAGTAAGCTAGCTTATATACACAGGTTCAGCCTATAGGGTGTTACAGCATGTTCCTCAAAGCCAATGGCTGAAAAGATCAGGGAGCTGTGTTGTTGGCGCTAGGTCACTTCCTTATAGCGGGCGAGTTTCCTTCCTGGGTGTGCCCAGGAGGGTTCTGGGAGCTGGAGTATTCTCACAGCATTGTGTCAGCCACAGCTGCTAGGAATGCGCTCTGCGCTCCACCCACACACCTGCCCTTTAACATTACAGTGAGTGGGAAGGAGGCCGGTGCAGGTGACTTTTTAAAAAAGTAACCAAGATGTCTTTGTGGAACTCTGGTTCTGGGGATGGCTGGGGATGAGAGAGAGGACAAATGCTGGAGTCTGAGTTAGGGTTGAGGGTGGGAGAAGCATGCAAGTTCTGAAGTCCAGCATGGGGACAGAAACAGGGTCACTCAGACAAGTTATTGGCCAATGGGGTCAGAGTTCTGAAAGCCAATGTGGAGAGGAGAGAGAATGCCAAAGGTAAGAAAGAGTCAAATGCTTAATAGAATGAGATGTCAGAGGGCAGTGAGAAGAGACTCCTTGTGGTCAAAGGGTTGAACAACATGGCCCCATGCTGACCCAGCCACCACACAGGTGCCCAATCATGCTAGTTGAACAGAACTGGCTGATATGAGGCCTGGGACTGACTTCCCACTGGGAGAGAGCAGGCAGTAGGAAAAATTTCATTTGGTGGGCAGAATGTGGCATCCAGAGAGTATGGAAATAGGCAGCCTATGGTATTTCAGAGATGCCACTGCATTTGGAGTCCCAACCCAGATGTCCACGATATTCTGACAGGTAAATGGGCCGAGATGATGGGCAATTAGAAGCAGACCCAGAGCAGAAAGGCAGCCCTGGGATGTCTGAGAATGTTTACATAAAAGATTTACTTTTCAAAAAAGTAACCAAGGGGTCTTATTTTTATAGAGCTTTTTGTCTTTTTCCTATCTTGATCACAATTCTGTTAAGTATAAAACTTAGCATTAAAACCTTGGTATTTTGACCAAGGGTGGGATGTGCTGAATTTCAAACACTTATTATTAGTCATTTGAAAAAACATAACTGGAGTATTTTGGGGGTTACCCAACCTTTGAGATATAATACATAAGGCCTATGGATAAAATTTTTACATGTCTGCTTTAAGATTTGGTGTGCCTTCATTCATTCAGCAAACATTAAGTATCTACTACATATTGGGTGCGCATCAATGAACAAAACCTACAAAAATTTCCCTGCTCTCTGAAACTTATATGCTAAATCTAATAGTATATTTATTTAAATTAGCTGATCTTCATTTTGTTTTATTTAATAAATCATTTAAAGGCCTTATCTTCTATTAAGAAATAAATTTAAATGTATGATGTAAAATTTTAGCTGTCAACCTAAAAATTGTCAGGTAGGGACACAGTTGTCAAAATCTTTTGGAGGTACATTGACCAAAAGTTTGAAATCAACTGTGGTCATCTACCTTCCAGACAGAGCAGACATATCCTCTGAAATGTACATCTGCTAAATCATTGGCTAACTTCTGCTCATTCTCTCATGACACTGAAACATCACATTTCATTCCACAGAGCTCTGAGCTGGTACAAAGTTCTCTGGCTAGAGCGCTTGTCCGTTGACTTCCTCTAGTGCGCTCACTCCATTCCTTCTCTCTGGGATCACACAGAACCTGGCTATTCAAAGTGTGGTCCTCAGACCAGCAGCCCCAGTGTCTCCTGGAGGTAGTTCACGAGGTACTATCCAGCTCACAGAAAGACTGTCTAAGGTCTGCACCCTGCCTAGATCCAATAAGATCCAAGGATGGTGAGTTATGAAGAAACTCGTAGAAAGGGCTGTATATGTGCCAAGCCAAGTTAGTCCATTCTACATCTCATTTTTTTCTTCTTCAGCTACAGTATTTACCGAGTACTCAGAATGAATACAAAGTTGTATATATAGGACATGGTCTCCTGTATTACAAAGTTTGCAGGCCATCAGCAGAGAAGTACGTTTTCTACAGGAAAAATGCTGTAATAAATATCCACATGGGGCGCTGTAGAGATAGACGAGTGAGAGAACAATTCTGTTTGAAGGCGATGAGAGAAGACTTCACAGAGGTGACAATAAGTGCATAATGAGCAGAAGGATGAGCAGAAAACTTTAGGCAATGAGTTAGGCATGGTAGGTTTGGGGAGGAAGCTGGCTACGCTCTCTCGGTGTGGCTAGAGGTGAGGTTGCGGGTGCTGGGCCAGAATGTTTAGCAGGTTAGAGACCCGGTCACTGAGGTTTTTCTACGCCTTTCTGAGGAGTTTGGCTTCACTCTGAAGAACCAGGAGAAAAATCCTTAAATGACATTAGTTGGGAATGTTATGGTCAGATGTATGTTTCAGAACAACACAACTTTGATGGCAGAAGCAAGGAACAACTCTGGGTGACAACAGAAGATGGAGAATAATTAAAAAGCTGTTTCACTGAATGAGAAAATGAGGGTCTGGGCAAAGAATTGCAAAGTAAATGCCATACATGCTGCTATTCTTCAACCCAGGACTGTGGACTGTGGCAGACATTACTAATTGATCATGGCACTACCCATTGAGTCCAGATGAAATCCAATAATCCTACTGAACTGAGTACACCGGGAAGACATTACCAAATGAACAATAGATGAAATCTCTTTGCAAACTGGTTCTGGTCCAATCACTGATAGTGGAGCCAGAGAGGAAGGGAAAGAGGCTCTAAATGTTTATGAACCTCCCAAACCTTCAAGGGTCTTCTCTTTGAGTCATCCCAGAGAGCACTGGCCAGATGTGTGATCATATCCTCCACGGCAAATCACTTACCACTGGCTAGTGCTTTATATCTTACAACAATATATTCATATTTTAATTCACAGTCTAACTATGCAAGAAAGGCAGGGACAGTCAGACCCACTCTTCTTTCTTTATAGCCTAAAAACCCGAGACTGAGAACCCCGGGGCTCCTTTAGCACTTTATGTTCTGAGGGCACTTTCATCCCTTCAACAAGCATGAACTGTGAAACTAGTGTCCCCAACTGGGTGCCACACACTGAGGATATAATTAAATATGACTTGGTTTTGGTATTTCTTTTTATCATCCCAAACTGGATTTATCTAAATGTATTTGTTTGATACCTTCTTTCTGATTATCTGTTTCCTGAGGGCAAAGTCTCTGGAAAATATTACTGTTCCTAATCACAGCCCGGATGCCCCACATGAGAACACCCCGAGGAGTCAAGGTGAGCAGCCTGGATTTGCCTCACCTCAGCTGAAACATATGAGCTCAGGGGCCCAGTTGCTGATCAGCCCAGAGATCTGTTTCTGATCAGCTCCGCAGCCATCTTTAGTGCCTGCTCATCACTTAACCCTTTGAGTAGTGAGGGTTTTTTTGTTTTGTTTTGTTTTGTTATTTATTTATTTATTTATTTATGTATTTATTTATTTATTTTTTAGAGTAGTGAGTTTTTTTCACGCTCGCTGACCCCGGGAGTGAGTTTTTTTTTCAAAGAATGAAATTGGGAGATGACGTCAGAGTAATGGCAGGGTAGGAAGCAATACCGATAAATCTCCCCCAAAACTCAACAAGATAGATCTTCAACCAGAAACAGAAAAACCTATCCTTGGAGCCTCCAGATGTTTCAAAGAATGAAATTAGTTCCAGTTATAGTTGTATTAACTTAAAATCATGTTTGTTTGATAACCAATTTATGGAAACAAGAAGATCATACATTTGCTTTTTTTTTTTTAACATGACTTACACATTTTTAAAATAAAAATGTTTGTTACAATTATACTCTGGATGGTCAGGAGGCATGAGGACGTACATGAAATTCATACTACTCAAAGGGTTAAACGGGTGGAGAGGACAGGACTCTTCCCCCAAGTCAGTGTCAAACAACAGCTGCAACCTGCAAGACCCTGGGACATGCAGATTCAGTGATTATCTGCTGGCAAGTATGGGAGTGCTGGGAAGCAGCGTCTCCCAGATCTTCTCTGAGTCCAGATGCTCCTGGATCACATCACACTGGCTGCGATGGACACAATGAGCAAGTGACCTTCCAGCTTCAACCACCCTGACAATTTCAGAACCCTGAAGATGACTTAGAACCTGAATGCTTCCTAGGTCTCAAATTATCAAGTCCCTTGGGGATTTAGCAAGACGGAGGAGCTGTGGGGTTGACTGGTGGTGATGTCACAGCCATGCCAGCGTTGCCTTCTCAGCGGTGGTCGGCCTGTTTGACTAGCCACCACCCCATCTTGATTAATGGCTGATATTTTATAATAGCTAAAGCAATGCTCCAAATAATCTCCTCAGTCCCTGCCCCCTACCACCACCCCAGGCATGTAACAATGTCCAAGAAACACATAGCCTGTCATGTCTTACTACTTAAAGACAGGCCTGAGATGCTTCTCCATGCAACTGCATGATGTGAGCGTTACCGAGGAACGGCCCCGAGCAGGATGGAAAGCGAACAGTGTCATCTCAGAGTCCTGAAGCAGGGTCATCATTTCCCAGCATTGTCCCAGCTAAAGCTAGAGAACACAGGATCATGGTGCCCAACGCTCCATTCTGGCATGTTGGGGTAGGAACACAGAAAAGGGTAAGGACCCCAAAGTCCTGCTTTGTGCCCCAGATCTGCCGTTCCCTGCAGGGTGTCTCAAGGAAGTGATCTCTCCCCAGTAGTAGTTTCCAGTTTCCTCCTCTCTGGAATGAGGGGTCATTTTCTGACTAGCCGGGTGAGTTTTTGACAGGATCAAGTGACACGATAGGTTTAAAAACGTGAAAGTAGCCTGACCTGTGGTGGCGCAGTGGATAAAGCGTCGACCTGGAAATGCTGAGGTCGCTGGTTCAAAACCCTGGGCTTGCCTGGTCAAGGCACATATGGGAGTTGATGCTTCCAGCTCCTCCCCCCTTCTCTCTCTCGGTCTCTCTCTCCTCTCTCTCCCTTTCTGTCTCTCTCTCTCCTCTCTAAAAAATGAATAAATAAATAAAAAAAAATTAAAAAAAAAAAAATAAAAATAAAAACGTGAAAGTACTTAGTAAACTAGAGCTTTGCAAATTTTATTTAATCATTACAACAATAATAATAATGATGAGCTTACATTGTTATCTCAGTATCGGCCTCAGTGAAACACCTATTTTTATGGAATGAAAATGGCAACCTTAAGTACATAATGCTTTATAATTTTCCAAAAGACTTTGCTATCCACACTCTCATGTTACAGTATTCCCCATTTGTAAGAGGCGAGTGTTTGTTTCTCACACAGTCCTATAAATTGCTCAAGTCACACAGACAGTGCAGGGTGGAGTCAATTGGATTCAGGTCGCCTGAGCCCAAACTGCATGCTCTCCCTCCGATGGGCTCCACAAGTAAGAGCTGGAGCAATGGGGGCCATTTGCGTGTGGAGGCGCAGGGGGAGGTAGGGATGAGACTGGCCGGTCTCTATTCTCAATACTTGGGGCTCTCCTTCCTCCACGCTGAGAGAACTCTAGGCCTTCGCTCATTTATATGGAGATACTGCTCTACTTAAAGTTGTTGCCCAAAGCGATTGTGTTTATTGGTCTTGCCCTGCTCAGGCCCCCGTAGCCTGTGCTATGGTAACTGTGTCTTCTGAACTAATTTCACTGTCGTCATCCTGTCCGCTGGTTCTTTGTTGCTCAAAAAAAAAAAATCATGTTAGAAAAAAAAAAAAATCATGTCAGGTAGACCTTTTGTGCTGAGGTAGCTCTTCCCCCTGGTCATTCCGTGCTCAGGCAACTGGGTCACTTTGTCCTTCCACGCTCAGATGTCTCTGGCTACGGTCCTTTTGTTCTCAGCAATCCACGTGGTGTGGTCTTTTCAAATTCATTTTCTGAGGGCCTGGGAATTTTCTGAGCTTCATCCTCCTGGGTGGGGTGATTCTGGGACTCCCCTGGAAACAGAGAAGGAGGCAGAGGCAGTTGTGTGCAGGCAATTTATGTGAGCAGGAAGGGCGTGGGAGAGAGGCCCGTGGGAGGGAAACTGCACCAGAGGAAAAGGCAATAGGATGACTCAGGCACCGGCCTCTGCTGTGAGCGCCAGGCACACCCCTCCACAGCTTCGGAGGGGCCTCAGAAAATGTGTCTCGGAATTGAGAACTTGAAGTATGAGGGCAGAACGCATTAATCCATCAGCTTCTCTCTCCCATGACTCAAGGGTGGTCCTTGGGTCATTTTCTTGCCTGCACTGCCAGTTGCATGTACATATGGCTAGCAAGTGGCATGTCTGCCTCTCGCCTTCATGTCAGAGAAGCCCCAGGGCAGGAAGAAGGAAGTTTGTGATATGCAGCTAGACAGAGAAAACAGGTAACCCCCGTGAGAACCTGTCACGATCCAAGCAGAACCCGAGGTGGGCATGGCTGGAGTAAGGTAGGAAGTGGAGCTGAGAGGATGTCAAGGATGCACAAAAGGTGACCTGGAACAGCATGTGTGCTCCTCCTGGAGCCAGCACTCCAAGGCAGAGGCTCCTCCGCAGCCTCTGTGTGAGCATCTAACTGCCTGGTGTAAAGCCATCAGAGGGCGCCGTCCCCTTGGTGGCATGCCCTCTGAGCTGTGGCTTGGAAAGAGCTTGCCTGAATTGATGCAGACTCAGAATGAGCTTTTGATTCCAGGGTGACCAGTTCCCTATAGGACATGAGTCTGATACCAAGAGCAGCATAAGCCATTAAGAGCAGCACATAAGGCCCTGGCTGGTTGGTTCAGTGGTAGAGCGTCAGCCTGGCGTGCAGGAGTCCCGGGTTCGATTCCCGGCCAGGGCACACAGGAGAGGCGCCCATCTGCTTCTCCACCCCTCCCCCCTCCTTCCTCTCTGCCTCTCTCTTCCCCTCCCACAGCCAAGGCTCCACTGGAGCAAAGTTGGCCCAGGCGCTGAGGATGGCTCTGTGGCCTCTACCTCAGGCGCTAGAATGGCTCTGGTTGAGACAGAGCGACGCCCTAGATGGGCAGAGCATCGCCCCCTGGTGGGCATGCCGGGTGGATCCCGGTCGGGTGCATGCGGGAGTCTGTCTGACTGCCTCCCCTTTCCGGCTTCAGAAAAATACAAAAAAAAAAAAAAAAGAGCAGCACATAAGCTTGTGATTACGACAAGGACACACAGTGTGGGGAACAGAGAGGCACTCGGCAGCCTCAACAGCGTGCTCTGGGCCTCAGCGAGGGCCACTCCTTCAAATGAAGGGAGGTGTTGGAAACGCAGAGCAGAAAGATTGATAATTATGTGAAACAAGCTCAAACATTTGGATTGCTCCGACCGCCTTAAATCACTCTGCCATATTTATACTTGACTAGTGTTCTCCATAACAACTTCCAAATCAAAGACTTTTGAAAATTTTCAATCACTGTGTTTTGAAGTGATTGAGAGCTCAGGGCGTGAGCGCTGTAAAAATAAGGCGTATTAACATTATTAGCGCGACAAATTTCCTGAAGTACTTACATTAAGAAATGATCAAGGCCTTAGCCTCTATAAAGGAGACGGAGCGACACGTGGCTCAGGCACTTGGTTTGAAAGAATCTTAACTCTTCGGATGCTGAGGGGTTCATCCATGGTCTGAAAACTGATCATTTCAAATGGACTGTGTTGTCAGGAAGAGATCTTCTGTCCCATCAGTACAGTGTAAGACGGGAACAGTAGGGAGGGAATCAGGCCGGAAGGAAACCATAAAAGTAGCTAACTCCTACAGGACTTAGGTTCCAGGTGCTATGCTATTCTAAGCATTTTACACATATTAATAAGTTATACTTACTAATCCAAAGATTAATCAGTCCTATATGGTAAATACTCTTGTTATCTCATTTTACAAGGTGAAGAGGCAGTTAAGGTCCTAAATTTAGACATGAAAAAAAAAAAAAACACACGTAAACCACTCTTTCCAGAGTGCCTGATTTTGAAAAAGGGAAGGAAAATACTATTTCTAGCTCCATATGTGTCAGAGACATTTTATCACTTAAATCATAAAAAAAAAAAAAAAAACCAACAAAAAATCTTCTGAGATTTTGCCTTTCATCAGTAGGTAAGAAAGTTGGGGCCCAGACAGATTGGCCAAAGTTACATGCTTGTGAATGAATGACCAATACGGGAATTTAACTCAGATCCACCCTTTTGGTTGCCTAGCTCCCATATTGGATATTTGTTAAAAGGTAGATAACACCTGATATGCAGAGAGAGCTTAATAATATAATATTTGTCTCTTGAAATTACCAAGTATTCTATCCAGTGCTATCAAACAACCAGCAAAAGAGGCTGTGAAGCCAGAGAAAACTATAGGAGCAGACCTGAGGCTGGGAGGCATCCAGGAAAAAGCAGATAGGATTGGGAATCAGACAGCTTTGGTTCTGAATGGCAGATCTACTTTTTATTGGCTGCGTGGCTGTGAACTAGGAGAACTTTTTGAGTTTCGCTTGGAAAATGAGAGAAACAATGGTTTCTCCCCAAGTTAATATGTGTATAAGTGAATGAAAGCGTGTCTATAACATGTCTAGCACAGTGCCTAGTATGCAGTAGGTGCTCAGTGAATATCGATGCCAGACTGCCATGAAAACACACACCCCTGAAAATAATAATGACAATAATTTTAGGTATTATACTAAGATCATCCCGCCAGTAGTTACGGCTCTATGTACTTGGAGAAAGTTCAAGTGAAATGTAAATTGTTGACAAATGGACTCTCAGGAATCAGAGAGTCAGTTGCCATGGGAATCAGAGAAAGCCACAGTTCAGACCTGACTTGGAAAAGTAAACTTTCTTCACGGTTTCATAAAGTGAACATGCAGTTCTGTCTCCATCTGAGTACACCGCACAGTCACCTTTTTCTGTGGGCAGTGAAGGACAGAATAAAGATCTTGCAGCCTCCTCCTTAGTTCTGAGACTCCATTTGGCTGTACAAAGAGAGATTTCCTACCCCGACCTCTTTTGCTATTCCCAAAGGATTATGCTGAGAGATTTCCTAACACTTAAGTTTAGCCTATCCACTTCTAAAAAAACCAAAAAAACAACTGGATATAAAAATACTAGGTTACAGAAATACAAATTCTTTGTTGTCTTACTTCCATCTTGCTCAAGGCAGCTGTAACCTTAAAGAAGGCTTAAAACATAACAATTATTGATACCTATGTTTTCTAATTTCAACCTCACACTATTCCTATCGAGTTAGGATTATTATTGTGTTTCACTGATGCTAAAACTATTGAAATAGGCCCTGGCCGGTTGGCTCAGCGGTAGAGCGTCGGCCTAGCGTGCGGAGGACCCGGGTTCGATTCCCGGCCAGGGCACACAGGAGAAGCGCCCATTTGCTTCTCCACCCCTCCGCCGCGCTTTCCTCTCTGTCTCTCTCTTCCCCTCCCGCAGCCAAGGCTCCATTGGAGCAAAGATGGCCCGGGCGCTGGGGATGGCTCCTTGGCCTCTGCCTCAGGCGCTAGAGTGGCTCTGGTCGCAATATGGCGACGCCCAGGATGGGCAGAGCATCGCCCCCTGGTGGGCAGAGCTTCGCCCCTGGTGGGCGTGCCGGGTGGATCCCGGTCGGGCGCATGCGGGAGTCTGTCTGACTGTCTCTCCCCGTTTCCAGCTTCAGAAATGAAAAAAATAAAATAAAAAAAATAAAATAAAATAAAACTATTGAAATAATTGAACCTCTTCCACAGAGTCAGAGTGACTTAATTGAGGCAGATAATAGTTGCTCAATATTATTTTTGTAGTGTTTTTGATGACTGATAATCAGATTACTTCCGAACTGTGTTTCAATTTCCAAATCTATAAAATGAGAAAATTTGGATTAGGTGATCTGTTGTTCTTGTCCAACTCCTGCATTTTAAAATCTCAGCCAAGTTTAGGAAAAAGAAGAAACATTGTCAAAGCTTCGACTTTGTGTCACATGGTGTGCAGGCATTTTATACTTAATCTTCACAGGAAACTTTGTGAGAAGGGTAGCAGTGTCACCTTTGAACAGAAGACAGAATGCACATTTGGGGTGCCTAAGATTATGAAGCTTGTAGTCAGCAGATTTGGAGCTCCAGTCCTCTCTATCTGATTACAGGGCCTGAAAACTTTCTCTACTTTAAGGCCAGCTGGAGAGTAAGACTGTCGCACAAAGACCATAGGCTTCTGCTTTGCTTTTCTGTGAGCCACCTGCAGCTATACTGGGTTTGGGAGCTTAGGGTATTCACTGGGCTGAGCAGCTTTATTATATAAGGAGAAAATCTCAACCTTGCCAGATATAATTATGTGTTATAAACAATGGCATTTTGTGGTCAGGTTCTATGGAATTAGTGTCGAGGACATCTGCTGGCAGATTATATTAGCCATCTCTAACAGAAGTGCTGCCCGCTGAAGTGGTTCAGTGGGATCATGCTACCTGCGATATCCTCCAAAAACCTTGGGAAATTTCTCTTACAACAACCATCCTCTAGGACTGTAATTAAATGTTTAATGTCTGTCTTTGATGGGTTCTAAGACTCTTGAGGGGAGGGACTATGTTTTATTATCCATGGGTATTAGTTGTATCAATTCTCTGATCATGGGTGAACTGGCTGGCCCACCACACTTAACTCTCCCTAGAGTGCAGGGCTCTTTCCGCATGAAGCTGCAGTGGACCTTGCCAAGCTGTAGGTTTTTGGAGCTTACTTCAGAATTCTGTGGGTTTTCCCCCATGAAAGATTATGTTCATCCTTTGGTGTCCGTTTGGCTAGGTTGAATTAGAAGAGAATGATATGAAGTAAACAGGGTAGCTAGCTATAGCTGATACTGATAAGAGGTCAAGGTTGTGAAGCATATCTGGAATGACCAAGAGAGAATTTGGGGGGAGGAGAAAGAAAGGGCGAATGGTATTATAGCAGGTGGCTAGGGCATTTGAGAGGCAGGAGGATTGAAAAGCTGGTTCAGAACCAGGCCTGTGAGTAGAGATTATGTATATAGCATTTACTTAGTTTAGTATCTGGTCCATGTAACGGTTCTAGGTGTGTACAAGTAGGGTGACATCAGTCTGGATGCTTAGACAGTTATAAGAGGTGCTGTTCTGCCTATCTACTATACCTCGTGCCAAATATTAGTGCAGTTGGCTGAATTCCAGTGACTGTACTGAGATTTTGCATTGACAGAGCTGTAAGTGACCACACTTGTGGGAGCTGCTGGACTTGGATCAAGTTATCCTGTCTATCACTTATGACCAAGATTCTTGGAATGGAAAGGGAATAAACAGGCAGCCAGCAATTAATCTTGAGCCTCTCGAGCACATAGCCCCTCCAACCCAACCCCACACACTGCAGGACAAAGGAGATGATGAGTGTGAAAGAGATTTGTAAACAAGGTGCTATACCGATGTGAGGGCCTTGATGGGGACTTTCATATGTGCTCTAGACAGAGATGCTGGCTTCAGCCATGGCACACAGTGCTATTTAGACAGGAAGACCATTTCCTGGGCTGACAGTGTGTGACTCCTTTGCATAGAAAAACCAAGACCAGGCCTTGAACTTTTAGCTGAGTCTAGAAATGCAAATGATTACTCAACTTCATCTTTGTTCCTTTTGAGTTTTGTGAGAAAGACTGGCTGTGTAAGGGAGGACATGCACAGGGGGGTATTCCAGCGAAGACAGCCCAAGGACATCTGCATCCCTCTCTCTCCCTCTCCCTCATTTGTCATGGCTTCAGTTCTCTTCTTAGTCAAGCCTTTTCCTTGGCAAGCTTCCTGGGTTGACTTCTGTCAGAGTTGGATGCTTATTGGAGTATTGGATTCCTATAGCTCTGGACAGAGCCCAGAGTCTGCACTGCTGTTCATGTTTGATCTCCCATTCAAGTTTCCGGAAGAAGTTGGCTGAGCTGAGGATCAAAGATTTCTCCACTTGCTTCTCTTTCTCCCCTATGACAGCTGCGGTGCTAGCAGTTTAGCACAGCAGCAAATTAACTCCTAGGCGGATCGTCGGCTCAGAATTTCTCCCATCCTTGTGGCGAACAGTTTAGCAGGATCCAAGGTTTCAGAGAAGGGAGATTATATTTGTTTGAATGAACCTGTAAGTAAAGATCTCATTTCTTTTTCATACCAAGGGGCCTCTCAGGGGAGCCTGCTTACTCTTGCCAAGTGAGGGATTTTTTCCTTTTCTTTTCTTTTTTTTTCTGGACAGAACTCCTCATGGGACTTTCCCCATAAATATCATACAAAGAACTTAGATGTTTCCCTGGGAATATCTTAGTTTCTAAAATGCTCAGACTGGAGACAACAGTTTTTAGCAATGACTTGGGCTCTCTAGGGAGGAGTCACATTCTTGCACAAAGAACACATATACAGAACATCTTATGTTCTGGTACCAAGAGCCTACTAACTGTGTCACCTTTCTCCCCTCTGGGTCTCAGTTTCCTAAGTCAGGCCATCATTTAGAAAAAATTTAATTCTCCACTGCCTACTATGTCTCTGCCCCCAAAATACTTGAGTTCTTAACTTTACTCCTCAGTCTTGATGCTTCCAAGTAACCTAGGTGTCATGTTAAAATGCAGATTCTGGCCCAGTAGGGCTGGGGTGGGGCCTGAGATTCTGCATCTCTAATAAGGTTCTGTGTGGTGCTAATGATGCTGGTCCTTAGAATCCTCTTTGAGCAGGAAGAATCTGGAGGAGCTTGTATGCTAGTATAGATCGAGAGAATTTCCAACAGATTTTAGCATCGGTTTAAATGAAGTCTACTATGTAACATAAAAATGGTATTCTCTGGTTGAGGGAGGGCAGAATGATGGGATTCTTGAACATATCCCACTCAGGCCTCCTTCTTAGCCTCTGCCTCTGGCCTCATTCACTGAAGAGGAAACCCATTAGCACCTCCGTGGTACCACTGAGTCCACGCCAGGCACAGCTTGATGCCCAGAGCAGTGGGTGATCTTGTGTGTTCTTTTCTTAAATTTTACTTAGGAAATTAAATTTAACAGGCTGACATTGATCAATAAGAGTACATAGATTTTAGGTAAACATTTCTATAGTATTTGAACTGTTCATTATGCTATATACCTGTCACCAAAAGTCAAATTATTTTCTGTCACCTTATATTTGTCCCTCTTTACACCCTTCCCTCCAACCCTTCTCTCATGTTCCCCTCCCCCCCCGGTAACCAATTCACTTTTATTTATGTTCATAGTTCTCAGTTTTATATCCCACCTGTGTGTGAAATCATGCACTTCTTAAATTTTTCTGATTTACTTATTTTACTCAGTATAACATTCTCAAGGTCCATCTATGTTCTTGTAAATGTCACTATGTCATTATTTCTTATGGCTGAGGAGTATTCCATTGTATATATGTACCACATCTTCTTTATCCAATCTTTTACTGAGAGACACTTTGGTTGTTTCCATGTCTTGGCCACCATGAATAATGCTGTGATAAACATGGAGGTGCATGTGTCTTTATGTATCAATGTTTTCGAGTTTGGGGGGTAGATACCCAGTAGAGGAATTGCTTGGTCATATTGTAGTTCTATTCTTTCTTCCATAATGGTTGTATTCATTTTTACTCCCACCAGCAGTGGATGAGGGTTCCTTTTTCTCCACAGCCTCTCCAACACTTGCTATCACCTGTCTTGATAATAGCCATTCTAACAGGTATAAGCTGGTATCTCATTGTAGTTTTGATTTGCATTTTGCAAATAGCTAGTGAAGATGAGCATCTTTTATGTATTTGTTGGCCATTTGTATGTCTTCTTGGGAGAAGTGTCTGTTCAGGTCCACTCCCCATTTTATAATTGTATTGTTTGCTTATTTGTTGCTGAGCTTTGAGTTCTTTATATATTTTGGATATTAACCCCTTATTGGAGCTATTGTTTGCAAATATCATTTTCCATTTGGTTGGCTGCCTATTTGTCTTTTTGTTGATTTCTTTTGCTATGTAGAAGCTTTTTAGTTTGATACAGTCCCATTCATTTATTTTTGCCTTTACTTCTCTTGCCTTTAGGGTCAAATTCATAAATTGTTTTTTGTGGCCAAGGCCCATGAATTTAGTACCTATGTTTCTTCTATGTAATTTATTGTTTCAGATCTTATATATAACTCTTTGATCCATTTTGAATTAACTTTTGTGCAGGGGGACAAACTGTAGTCAAGTTTTATTCTTTTGCAATTTACCCAGCACAATTTATTGAATAGGTTTTTTTCTCCATTGTATGTTCTTGGCTTCTTTGTTGAAGATTATTTGTCTGTATATATGTGGTTTTATTTCTGGGCTTTCTATTCTGTTCAGTTGGTCTGTCTGTCTATTTTTCTGCCAATACCATACTGTTTTGATTATCATGGTTCTATAGTATAATTTGAAGTCAGGTAGTATGGTACCTCCGGCTTCCTTCTTTTTTTCAGGATTGCTTAGACTATTCAGGGTTTTTTATGGTTCCATACAAACCTGGTGATTTTGTGTTCCATTTCTTTAAATAATAACATTGGGACTTTGATAGGGATTGCAATAAATTTGTATATTGATTTGAGTAATAAAAGGCATCCATATTGGGAAAGAAGAAGTAAAGGTATCACTTTTTGCAGATGACATGATCCTGTATATAAGAAAAACCTCAAAGACTCCACCAAAAAACTATTAGAAACAATAAACCAATATAGTAAAGTCATAGGATACAAAATCAAAATACTAAAGTCTATTGCTTTCCTATATGCCAATGGTAAAACTTCAGAAAATGAACTAAAAAAACCCCAATCCCTTTTACAATTGCAACAAAAAAATAAAATATTTAGGAATAAACTTAACAAAGGATGGGAAGGACCTATATACTGAAACATTATTGAAGGATATTGAAAAAGACACAATTTTCCCCTCCAGGGGGAGGGGAAATGGAAAAATATTTCATGTTCATAGACTGGAAGAATCAAGATAGTTAAAATGGGTATGCTTCTCACATTCTGTTGATGAGGATGATGTAGAGATGTCACCTGCATTTTAAGAACAGTAAGGAACACAGCCCCCATGATGGTTAATTTTACATGTCAACTTGGTTGGTCCACAGTACCCAGTTAATTGCTCAAACAACAGTGTAAATTACACCATGGAGGTACTTTTTTTTTTTTTTTTTTTTTTTTAAAATAAATTTTTATTAATGGTAATGGGATGACATTAATAAATCAGGGTACATATATTCAAAGAAAACATGTCTAGGTTATTTTGTCATTAAATTATGTTGCATACCCCTCGCCCAAAGTCAGATTGTCCTTCGCCACCCTCTATCTAGTTCTCTGTGCCCCTCCCCCTCCCCCTAACTCTCCCCCTGTCCTCCCTCCCCCCACCCCTGGTAACCACCACACTCTTGTCCATGTCTCTTAGTCTCATTTTTATGTTCCACCAATGTATGGAATCATGTAGTTCTTGTTTTTTTCTGATTTACTTATTTCACTCCTTATAATGTTATCAAGATCCCACCATTTTGCTGTAAATGATCTGATGTCATCGTTTCTTATGGCTGAGTAGTATTCCATAGTGTATATGTGCCACATCTTCTTTATCCAGTCTTCTATTGAAGGGCTTTTTGGTTGTTTCCATGTCTTGGCCACTGTGAACAGTGCTGCAATGAACATGGGGCTACATGTGTCTTCACGTATCAATGTTTCTGAGTTTTGGGGGTATATACCCAGTAGAGGGATTGCTGGGTCATAAGGTAGTTCTATTTGCAGTTTTTTGAGGAACCACCATACTTTCCTCCATAATGGTTGTACTACCTTACAGTCCCACCAACAGTGAATGAGGGTTCCTTTTTCTCCACAGCCTCTCCAACATTTGCTATTACCCGTCTTGTTGATCATAGCTAATCTAACAGGTGTGAGGTGGTATCTCATTGTAGTTTTGATTTGCATTTCCCTAATAACTAATGAAGCTGAGCATTTTTTCATATATCTGTTGGCCATTTGTATCTCTTCCTGGGAGAAGTGTCTATTCATGTCTTCTTCCCATTTTTTTATTGGATTGTTTGTTTGTTTGTTGTTGAGTTTTATGAGTTCTTTGTAAATTTTGGAAATTAGGCCCTTATCTGAGCTGTTGTTTGAAAATATCATTTCCCATTTAGTTGGCTGTCTGTTTATTTTTATATCAGTTTCTCTTGCTGAGCAAAAACTTTTTATTCTGATGTAGTCCCATTCATTTATCTTTGCCTTCACTTCTCTTGCCATTGGAGTCAAGTTCATAAAATGTTCTTTAAAACCTAGGTCCATGAGTTTAGTACCTATGTCTTCTTCTATGTACTTTATTGTTTCAGGTCTTATATTTAGGTCTTTGATCCATTTTGAATTAATTTTAGTACACGGGGACAGGCTGTAGTCGAGTTTCATTCTTTTGCATGTGGCTTCATGGAGGTACTTTTTAAGATGAGATTAGCATTTAAATCAATAGGCTTTGAGTAAAACAGATTACTTTCTGTACTTGTAGTAGGCCTCATTCAATCAGTTGAGGGCCTGGCCCTGGCCGGTTGGCTCAGTGGTAGAGCGTGGGCCTGGCGTGCAAGGGGTCCCGAGTTTGATTCCCAGCCAGGGCACACAGGAGAAGCGCCCATCTGCTTCTCTACCCCTCCCCCTCTCCTTCCTCTCTGTCTCTCTCTTCCCCTCCCGCAGCGAGGCTCCATTGGAGCAAAGATGGCCCGGGCGCTGGGGATGGCTCCTTGGCCTCTGCCCCAGGTGCTAGAGTGGCTCTGGTCACAACAGAGCGACGCCCGGAGGGGCAGAGCATCGCCCCCTGGTGGGCAGAGCGTCGCCCCCTGGTGGGCGTGCCGGGTGGATCCTGGTCGGGCGCATGCGGGAGTCTGACTGTCTCTCCCTGTTTCCAGCTTCGGAAAATACAAAAAAAAAAAAAAAAAAATCAGTTGAGGGCCTTAAAAGAAAAAGACTGAGGTCCCTGAGGAAGAGGAAATCCCACCTCCAGGTCGCCTTCAGACTCAAGCTGCAACGGTGTCTCTGGGTCTCCAGCCTCCTGGCCTGTCCTGAAAATTCTGGACTTCCAAACTTTTATAATTGTGTAAGCCAACTAGTTAAATCTCTCTCTTTCTCTCTCTCTCCCCCTGGAGAACCGTACTAACATAACCCCTTCATGCACAAAGTTTATTGAAATAAAATCCTCTCTTGTAGCTTACAATACCTGTGACCCTTTGAGTCTCAAATGTGTGATTTGTGCTCTATGATCTATGTGAGGCTTGAACCTGTGGAGGCCCCACAACTGGCCCTCTTGCTACACCTCCCTTTGTTGTAGTGAAATCTGGAACATAGCTTAGGCCTGGACTCAGGACAGCTGAGTTGTTGCTTTGACTCTATCTACCATTAACCCACTGTGACTTGAGGTAAGTTACTTCTCCTGACTGATCCTTGGTTTCTTCCTCCATAAAATGGTATGATGATATATACCACTTTCTAAATGATTTTCTGAAGACTATTAGGATCCTTGGGGGGGAAAAAATCTCCAATCACCAAATAAGTTCAGAAAATGCTGTGAGCATTATCCCTTTCTTAGAGACTCACAGTGAATATTCATTTCAAAGGTCCCGAAAAGTCCTGTAGCAAAGAATTCTACTTAATATTTTTCTCAAACTGATTTGATGCCCAAATGCTAACACCCATGATATCTAGAAGAGACACATTTTGGGACATGTAATACTAGATGGCTGTTTAGGCCCTCTTCAGCCATCAGATTATTATTTTTTTCTATAGGGCTCAAAAATTCAAAGACAGAAGCCAAGAGAAAAATCAAATTTTTTTCCATAATACTTGAAGGGTGTCCTGTTTTTTACATCTTTAAAATAGGAATATTAATAGAATTTACTACATTAGATTGTTGTAAGGATTATGTTAAATAATGCATACAAAGAATTTAGCATAGAGTCTAATACCTAGCACACAGCCAATATGTATATATTGAATATTTTTATCTTGAATCCAAAATGATCATTTTTGAAGAGTTAAGTTTTAAGAGCAATCTGGGCATTCAATCCTTCAAACCAAACCCAAACCATTTTATGTTTAGATTATTTCACCCCAGGTGAAGGGCAATTTCCAGACATTTGAAAGCACTGATGTCCCTCTGGCAATCCAGGAGCATTCTGGAGCCAAGATACTAATGATTTAAGCATTAATAAATCCAGAGGTAGGTCATTCAATTTTCTTTTAAATGCAGATCATAAGGGAGAGAAGAATATTTGGGTCAAGACATACTGACAGTTTTACTGAATCTGAAGGCTTTAGAGCATTTCTAGTAGTAACTCACTACGTCTACTACCATGCTGCCTGTTCTCTACCCCTGTGCTTGGAGGGGGATATTTAAACCCTGGGGAAATATCTGCTTTCTTACTGACTCTGAATGCTCAAAAAGTTAGATGTATGCTTGCAGAGCAATTCTGGCTTACTGCCACGTCTGTTTTCTTTCTTCAGCCTCTGAAATCTCACTGACAAAAGACAGGTGAGTAGAACTTGCTTATTTAACGTATGTGGAAACTGAGATCCAGAAAGTTATGTGATTTGTTCTAAGTCCCCAAGTGAGTTGGCTGAAAAACCTGAACTAGAAATGATGCCTCTAGACCCCCAGTGCTGGGCTCTGCCTACTGGACCTCACACCTGCCCAGGTGACCCGCTATAGCAGGGACACAGCCCCAGGATGGAGCAGATGAGGGTGGACGAGGCAGATTGGTATGCAAGCTTGGTGGGCTCTGGCTAATCTTGCGGAGGGAACCCTTCAATCTGAATAACAATCAACAAGATTTTAAAGAAATGTGGGCCAATTTCCTGGAAGACTGTGATTAATCTAATTGCTGGGTTTTCCTCTGTTTTTGTCTACCACTGTTATTTCATTTATTTTTCTTTTTCTTCTCCGACACAGACTGCCTTGTCTCTGTGTGTGGTTTTGTCACTGTTGTTATTTGTCCGTGCATAGTTTATCATCCGCAATGCATTCAATGGGATTGTTGTACTCTGTGTTTGGGGAAGAAGAATCTTTCAATAGAGACAACATGATGCGGCAGGAAGAGAGAGCACTGGGCTGGATTTCAGAGACCCCTTTTCAGAGCCTAGCTCTGCAGATACCTGCTATGCCTCCCTGGCTCCTCGGATACCCCACGGCACAGATACCCCCTGATTCTCCCCACCCCTCCCTTCGTTAAAGAATACCTGGGATTGCATGAGAAACTTTAGGAGCTGTCACAAATTTAAAAAGTAGTTTAAAAGTAGATCTTGCTCAAATATAAGAGAAAATTTCTTGTTTCACTGAAGGCTGTTTGGTTTTTGGGAGGATACATCTAAGGGACAAGGGCTAGTGAAAATAGTCTCAGAACCAAATGGACAAAGGCATTCTAGCACTTGGATCAAGACAGAGGTTAGGGAATGCAGAGGAGTAAAGGAAAGGGTTGCCCCTGGTTATGGCCATCCATGTTAGAAGAGTCAGAGGTGGTCAGAGGGGTCTGAAGAGAGACGGGCCCAGTCTAATTTATCAACCAGGTGAAAAGGAAGAGTGAAGCCAATTTTTCTGCCACCAGTTTTTATTACCTTGGTGGGACCCAGCTGAGAGCACAGCCAGTCACTGACGCCTGGCCATGGGAGGCACAGATGAGTGACAGTTCTGGCGGAACAGCACTGGAAATGGTAAATTCAGTTGGGACGTAGAGTGGCATTGCTCCTGAGACTGAGGCACCAAGGAGAGAAGAGTGTGAACTTGGTTCTTGGGCAGCCAGTCACCCAGGTCACCCCTGGTCTCCTCCCCAAAGCCTGCTTCACACCTGTAAACCCTACTTCTCACGACAGGGTTCCTGGAGAAATGTGCCACAGGGCCAGCCAAGGTCTTTGTTTTTCAATTTGACTTCTCTTGGAGAATTAGAGTGTCCCTGTCCTTGACTGTCTTTGGAATCTAGAGATGTTCTCACCAACCACCTGCCAGAAAGCAAAGCAGAAAAGGCATAAAGTACTTGGTAGCTGACCCAGGAAGCTATAATATTTATGGCCTTCAATATGAGACCCTTAATGTGCACCAGGTATAGACTTGCCTGATGTCATTGCTCCTTGCCCTCACTCTTGTAATGAATGTTTATTTTTGTAATAAAAATCAGGTACATAATTTGCAAGGCCCAGCCCAGGGAGAAATGAAAATACAGGCCTCTTGATAAATAAATCATTAAGAATTTTAAGACAGGCATAGCAGAGCATTCACCCAAGAGTAAGACCCTTTGGAACATGGGGCCTGGTACAGTTGAATAAGTCACATGCTCATGAAACCAGCTCTGCTTATCATTCTAACTGAGACACAGAGATGCTAAGCAATTTCCCCAAGATGATGACAATTACAGGCTAAAGACCTGTTTGACTACAGAACTGGAAATCCTGAGCCCTCTGCAAAATTGTCTCAAGCTCCACAGATGGTGAATGGTGGACCCTCCAGCCTTGCCAACAGTCTCCTGCTATCGGCAATTCCAGCGGGTCCCACTCAGGGGCCTCTGCCTGGTCACACTGTGAGCATGCTTGGGAGGTGCAGTGTACAGCTAGGTCTCCAGTCAGTGCTGCTCACTCCCCAGGCCTGCCCCCTCACTCTAGAGGCGGCACCTTCTGCTGGACTACAATGCCCCATCTAGAAGCACAATAGCTGCAAAATGAGCAAACCTGCTCACCTGGAAATGGCTTGCTCAGCTGAAGCATGGGCCTCCCCCAGACCTGATGCTGAATCCAGTGTAAGAAATACTTCCATACCCACACTCCAGGCTATGTTCTTGGAGAGTTCTTTGGTCTCAATTATTCTGCCTTTGCCCAGAGAGACAGTGACAGAGATTATGCAGGGATCTCCTATTCATTTCTCTGGAACTTCTTGTCCTGAGGTCCCGATTTCTCTTCTCCTTTGTCTCCTAGGAGCTAAGAACTCCCTTAGTGCCACATTCTAGAGCTACTGAGATGTGGAAGGGGCTAGACCATGGACTCCCTTCCTTCCCCCCTGTCCTCTGGGAGTGCATCTTCCTTGGCAGGAGCCCAAAGACAAAGGCTGTCACCAGCATCTCCTCTAACTGGACTCCATGACACTGGATAAGAGACAGAGGACACAGCCACAGATTGGACTAATGTAAAGGCAGGAGGTCATCTGGGCTTTTCTACGGAGGAAGATTTGGTGAGGTCATGGAGAGGATGAACTTGGTAATTTGCTGGGTATTGAAGATACGCAATGAAAAAGAAAGATGTGGCTCCACTCCTAGAACTCATGGTCTAGCAGGCAACAGAGACAGCAAATGCGTAATTACATAAATGCTTACTTAATCATAATTGAGAGAAGTGATAGGAAAACACAAGATGGTACGAACATGTTTATACTGATGGCCTATCTAGTAGTCAGAGGGGTCAGGAAAGGTCTGGAGAAATAACATGTAAGCAGAAATCTCCACGAGGACTAGAAGTCAGCCAGTATGTGGGGTGAGAGAGGTGGCAGGAGGTGGTTCTGGCAAAGAAAACCATCACCCTAAGCCAGAAATGTGCCTGGCCCTTGGCTCAGTGGAGCCAGAGCAGGCCCCGGGGGAAAGGCTGAATCAGAGTCCTGACTTGGTTGGGAGGGAGCAAGGAAGAGAATGCAGGACTGTAGAAAGAACAAGAGGAAGTGGGCCCCGTTGAGGGGGGCTGGAGGGGAGGGCAGAGTGGGGGAGACCAGGAAGAGACCCATGGGGAGGAATGAGAATACTCATGTCCAGTTTCTATGCCAAACCTCTGGGGCCAAGCCTCCCCTGGAGGAGAAGTGGTCAGGTAGGTCTTGGACTTCCATCAGGGCACGCCTCCCTCTGCAGCCCCACTCACTTGTCCCTTCCCGATGGGCACTGAGACTCCAGTGGGCAGTTCAGCTGGGATCAGAGGGAGGCCACTCACTTTGAACTGGGAAGCAGCGTCAGCACTTCTCACCTTGCCTGAGAGCGATTCTTGGGAGGAGGATTAAGGGAGAGAATGCTTGTAAGGTACCTAGCAGGGTGCAGAGCTTGTAAGAACCACCCCAGAGAATCTGCTGCTTCTAATATCCTGAAGTGGGAGAAAAACAAAACAAAACAAAACAAGCTTTGGTGTAAGAATAACCTAAGTGTGAAACCTGGTTGTCTCACTAGCTTTGTGACCTCAGACTGATTGCTTCACCTCTGGTAGGTAGTTCCACTCTCACCGGCTATAAAACGGGGCTAATAGGACTCACTAATGGAGACACCTATGGCATGCAGTTAATGATCATCCTTTCCTCTTTATTTCCTCGGAACGTTTTCATTTGTAAATTCAGCCATTGCAACATGTTGAGGGAATGGGGGTCTTTGGCAAGCGGTTTGCCATCTTCCCACCAGCCCTTCTAAAGGACCATAAAACCAGCCTGGAGGAGGAGTGCCCATGTCTTCAGCCTGCAGTGTGTAAAGTATCTGTGTAGCCTTTGCAAACCACAAATCTCAGAATGGTCTCATAGAGGAGCCTGGAGGTAGAAGTTACCATCTGCATGTCATGAAGAGGAAAACAGAAGCTCTGAGAGGTCTATTTACTCCACCAAATCACTGAATTCGGTAGCAGACCCAATGCTCAACCCCACACAAGAGAAACACCCATTTAAAAGCCAGAACCGCCCCTCCCCCTATTTTCAAAATCAGAAAAGAGCCTTTCAGGATACTTTGGTGTTGGCAGGGTGGAAAGGTGAAGCAAGAAGGGATGTGCCAGAACAAATAGTTCATGCTATGTAGCCCTTGACCTTCATCAAAACCTGGTCCCACAGAGGGCTAAAAGGGCCAGGGTGCCTGTGAGGATAGGCAGATCTTGGAGTTTTCCTGCCACAAGAAGTCAATATGAGCCTCAGATGCTCCTCCTGGCTCCTCCCTCCTTCCCCAACAAAAGCCTTCCTTCCAGCTCATCCCAGGGGGGCTGCGGCCCCCTCCCCTCCCGCCTGGGCTCCCTCCAGTCCTCCTCCTCTGCTCTTGCCAGGGCCTGGAGTGCTGGTGGCCGGTCCTCTAGCTCGCCTCCACTGCTCTGAGTACATCCTAGCCCACTCTGGATATTAGAGCATTCTCGCGTTTGAAAGGCTCCTTTATTTTTAGTGCTAAATCAACAAAGCTGTTACTGTCATTTTCCATCAGACCGTCATCTTCCACGGATTCAAAATTACACTCAGCTGCAAACTATTGACACTCCTCTTAACAAAAAAATGGTTTTAATAAATCTTTACATTAGCCTATGAGATAAAAAAAAAAATCTTTACCATGAAATATACAAGTGTATAAGTGTTTTATGAAAGTTTTATTAACTTTACAAAAGAAAAATTGGCAGTGGACCATGAACATCCTGTACTCCTAACACGTGGTTATAAATTACATGTTCTTTCCAATAACATCTGAAAAAGAGACTGTAATTTAAATTTCAAAACCACTTGGCATACCTACTATATAGTGCTGACATGAAGTAAAAGGAAGAACTAGAGAGGCCCAGACAAAGAAGGGAAATAGAAAGACGTCCTTAGCTAAAAAGCTGCTGATGGGTACAATCCCCTCCAGCTGGACAGGGATCAAGTACTTGCTTGTCAGATCATTCAATGCACTGTTCAATCTGGGATTCTTCTTTTCAACAGAGAGAGAACTTAAGTGCTAGTAATCATCGCTTGCAGAACTTTATCTCCCTGATACCTTCTTTATGTCAGGATTTCTCAATGACCGCTGCCGCTGGCAGAGGGATCAAAGTTGTTATTAAACACAAATGCAATCCCCAGCTCGTGCCGGAGCTGTGAGCAGCGATGCTCGCTCCCCGGGATGTAACCTACCACCACCTTAATGATTTTTCATTTTCTTTCCCCATTTCTTAGACTTTTAAACCAAGTTCCTGGAGGGTCTGTCCAACATGGGCATGGGAATCCAGCTTTCCTTTACAAGTGTGTGCTTGAGTGTCAGGAGGACTTCGGGAGGTTCAAGCCCCCCAGCGGGATGTCTGGCATCTGGAGAAGTAGTTTGGAAAGGAGCCGGGAGCAGGAGGTCTGGCGGTAGCCTGCGCAGTTCGTTGCTTTGGGGAAAGTCGCTCAGCACCAGGATCTCAGCAGTGTGGAGTCTGCCTTCCTGATAGTCACAGCGCAGACAGGCCAGACTGGAAGTCATACAATCTTGGGTTCAAAGTCCACTTTTGCTACATTCTAGCTGTGTGACACTGAGCGAATTATTTAACCTTGCTCAGTCATATTGAGAAGATCTGTAAGTCTGAGGCAGCTTCCTTTGATCTACTCTACAAGCTCATCCTTGACCCTTCAGACTGAAGGCGTGTTCTAGAAGTCATGTCTTCTAGATCCAAGAACTTAACCTCTGTTAAAAATGGCTCATGAGGGTGGAAGGGGGTAGGGGCTCTCCATGGTGGTCTCTGTAGAAGTAATCTCTCAGGGCCTGAAATTTTGTAGCTTCATGCCGGGTCTTGAATCTCCCGGTTTGCCACTGACAAAATTCAGCCTCTAAGAGGCACCTCATGTTTGGCACCTCAGACAGCCCAGCGCTGGGAGTACACAAAGAATGCTGGGAAGCCCTCTTCATTGGGAAATAGTGGCCCTGGGAACTCCAGTGGGATTTCTGAACCCAGGGCCCATGTCTTGAAAGGAGTCCCCTAAAGCAGTGGTCCCCAACCCCTGGGCCGTGGACCAGTACCGGTCCGTGGGCCATTTGGTACCGGTCCACAGAGGAAGAATAAATAACTTACATCATTTCCGTTTTATTTATATTTAAGTCTGAACAATATTTTATTTTTAAAAAATGACCAGATTCCCTCTGTTACATCCGTCTAAGACTCACTCTTGACGCTTGTCTTGTAGGTTCAACAATTATATAAATATTTAAAAATACCACAGTTTTTATGCCGGTCGCAAAATTTTATTTTGTGCATTTATCTGTTCCACCCTAAAGTCCGGTCCGTGAAAATATTTTCTGACATTAAACCGGTCCGTGGCGCAAAAAAGGTTGGGGACCACTGCCCTTAAAGCACTTCTTTCCATGGTAGAAAGAATTTGATTTCCCATTAGCTGGGGGGACATTCTTTGGTTCTTTCAGAAACACCAGAGATGGGAGGGCCTGCAGACAACCATCTCTTCACCTTTTACCTTCGTTTAAGTGGTTATTTTTTAACTCATTTTCTTTGATTAGTTCATTGAAATAAACCGAGGAAGAAAGCCCACACTGGAATGACTTTGGAGAGTAGGCTGTGTGGGGATTCAGCAGGCTCCATTTCCCATTACAAAGGGAAATATGTGCCCTTGATGAAAAACCACAACTTTTGACCAAATAAATGATTTTCTGCAAGTTCAGAATAAGTGACGGTCTTTACAAAGTAGAACTTGCCCTCCTTTCAAATGTGTTGAAGGAGAATGACATGTGTCGTGGATGCAGAATTACAAGGACATCATGTTAATCTGTGAGGGTTGCATCACCCCCCAGTGAGAAGGCAGACAGATGAAGGGAGGGGGGCTGCCCAGTGCAGTGCCTGGGGACAGCTGGGGACTGTGTGGAAGTCACCAGGCAGGAGCTGGCAGTGTCCAGCCAGGACTGCCCAAACTTCATTATGTGGAAAAAATACAGCCAGTGGCAAGATGCAGAGCATCTGAGAATCGGTGAGAAAAGTTCATTCGGAGTGACGAGACTTGAACTTGATTAGTTGGAAGCCTGGTGTGTTGCCACTGCTCCCTGACTTAGTCTTCAGAATGTTAATGAATAGTTTGAGGACAAGAAGATGCAAAGGAGACATAGCTGGTGATACTGTGCGTCCTTTTTCATTACAATAGTAGCAACAACAGCAACAAGGACAACAGTCACAGTGACGTGGAAAAAGGCTCACATTTACTGAGGTTTCTCCATGCACCAGGCACTGAAGTTTACACACATTATCGAGTTTATTCTCACAACAATCTTCTGAAGTAGTGACCATGTGTTCTTATCTCCAGTTCGCAGATGCAAACCCCTTCGGCACACAGAGGTAAAATAAGTTGTGCAAAGGCACACAGCCTGTTGTTTATACCACATAGGAAGCTTCATTTCCACAGCCTGGTCAAGCTTGAACACCCTCCATGTGTCCCCACATCCAGACCTTCACTGAAAGTGTTCTCTGGCCTGACCTGTGGTGGCGCAGTGGATAAAGCGTCGACCTGGAAATGCTGAGGTTGCCGGTTCGAAACCTTGGGCTTGCCTGGTCAAGGCACATATGGGAGTTGATGCTTCCTGCTCCTCCCCCCTTCTCTCTCTCTGTCTCTCTCTCTCTCTCTCCCCCTCTCTCTCTCCTTTCTAAAAAATGAATAAATAAAATAAAAATTAAAAAAAAAAAGTGTTCTCTGGTTCTAACTGCCTTCTCCCATCTAGCTCCGGACTTAACAAGATGTGGTAGGGTTGTCACTAGCCGGCAGAAAGAGGTTGGACACTACTCTAGGGCTGACCTGAGGGCTGGAGGAATGTGGGGCATATGACCCAAGAGTAAGAGCTGACATCAGGGGCTTCTGATGTTGGGTAAAGCCTGAAGAGGCGACCCCCTCTCCCAGCTTTAATGGGAAGGCTGACCTTGCAGGTGGAGGCGACACGGACAGGGAAACCTGGCTGGTATCCTAATCCGGGAGGCCTATCCATGGGCAGAAAGCGGGCCCTGCCACCAGCCAGCTACCTGGGGCAGCAGGCCAGGGGGAGAGGTAAAATGTTAAGGAAAGGAGCAGAACTTGGCCTGGAATAGACCCAGCTAGGGCAAGATAGGACCCATGTTCTGGATGGAGGCTGGTGGAAGGGCAGATAATTGTCCCAGGGGTACACTCAGACGATATGGTGTAGGATACCATGCTCTGAGCATGGGGCCTGTGACCCAATGGAGTCAGGAAGTCAGCAACAGAAGAACTGCAAGAATGACTTGTTCCAAGTTATAGAAGGTAAAGCTGGAACTGAGCAAGGCTGAGCCCATTTACTGACACCCTCTTTCCCTCCCTCCCTTGTTCTCTTTCTTTATTCATCCAGGAATGTGTTCATTCCATATGCCTTATTGAGCAAGGATTCTATGATGAACACTGGTATAAAAAATTCACTTACATCATTTCACTCAATCATTTCCGCAGCCCTATATCCCATATGTACATGTGCATCTGGAAAACACAGATTCAGTAGCTGGAGATTGACGTTCATTCAGAGGCAGCTCGTTTGCGCCTATTTATTTCAATACATTGGTATATATTTTAAAATATACATGAGTGTATACAGAATACATACATTCACTCTTAATTCTGGGAGAGGGCTAGTGTCCCCATATTGTAGGGAGTGAAGACTGAAAGGAGTTGATGATTTGCTCAAGTTTGTGCAGCTGAAAGGGCAGCAGATTCAGGAATTGAACTCAGCTCTTTCTGGCTCCAAAGTCAGTGCGCCTTCCACCTCACTGGTGGCCGGTAGGAGGAGGAATGGCCTGGAAGAATATTGTTCCCCCTCCCATAGTCACTTGTTCATTTTCAACACTTTTCTCTGCCTTCACCTTGTCATCTTAGACCCCAGGTCTTCCCCCTCACCCTGCCATCCCTCTCTCTAGCCTGTGTCAGCCAACAGATCCATAGCCTGGGTTAGGACAGAAAAACATCTAAACACCGAAAGCGGAAGCCCAGGTAGTCGTGTGGTGGTGGGGGCGGGGCGTGCAGAACCCTGGGCCCTTGTTAGTAGTGCAGGCTTCAGCTCATCTTTCTTCTTGTGACTGGTCTCCATGGGGGTTGAGGGGAGAGAGGAGCAGGTGGGAGTTGGGCTTTTCCTATTAACATGAGGAAGCAACCATTTTAAAATGCAAAGCTCAAATGCTAAACTCTCTATTACTTTCCAACAGAGGTTTTCAGTTCTCAGCACTTGATCTCATTCTAAAAATGAAATCCTACTCAGAAACCACCATAGAGAGCACATCAAAGAAATGTTGTGCTTATTGACTTGGAGGTAGATGGTGTGGCCTGAGGGTCTGACCTCTGAGTCCCCCACCCTGAACCACTTCCCAGAGCCTCAGGGCTTCTTTGAACCCAGTTTGAAAACTGTGGATCTGTTGCATGAGCCTAGATTAAGACTGTCCAGTACATAGATAATTAGTGCACTAGGAGCACATACAAGCCCTAATTTTATTGGGATGCCTATGTTGCCGGGGGAGTGAGGTTAACCCTGTGTACACTGGACACTGGTTGTGACTCTTTGAAGGATGAAGGAAAGAAAACTGAACTCACATTTACCAAGCACTTAGTAAATACCAAGTATTTTTTGTATATGAAAACTCTGTCCCAATTATTTTGTACAAAAATCCTATGAGGTAGGACTTTATCCCTAAGCTCTATTTCTCAGATGATTTAAACTCCAGAGGGATAAGGAACATGGCCCAACATCACCTAACAAGAAGTGGTCAGCATGAAAACTCTAAATCATACTCTTTATAAGGAATATGCTCAATGCCAGTCCTGTGCTATGTGTCATTTTATCTGACACGAGAATGCAATGAACACCCAGGACCTGCTAGGGACCTTCTTCACAAAGCCAGAGATGCAAAAATTTAGACATATGGGCAACCCAGGTGTCATGCCTCAGAGAGCACTGGGACGGGAGTCAGGAGAGTGCGGTTGTCATCCTAGCTCAACCCCTGATGTACCAGACAAGGAACCTCTCTGCTCAGGTCGCTGGGCTGAGGACTAGGTAGATAAAACTCTGCTTTACAGACTTGACACCTTGGTGAGTCGGTGAGATTTTGTTGGGTTGAGTCTGAATAAGACCATTTGCTAAATTAGTTCCTAATGATTCGGCATCATTCTATCTCAAAAAGTGAACAGTTTGCTACAGATAAACTCCACTAATGGCAGCTCCTGTCAGGTACTGAAGCCTGGAGTCAGAGCCAAAGCACTGGGCTGGTTTCCAGCCTCAGCACTTGCTAGCAGTGTGACCTTGGGAACATGACTCAACCTACCCTTTGTGATCTTAAGTTTCCTCACTGTGAAAACACCATCCCATGGGGCTGTTGTGAGAACTAAAACGTGCGAATGTGTACAGTGTCAGGTGCATGTATACAAATAGTGTGTATATAAGTACATGGAAGTTCCCTTCCAGCTTCTCCTGTAGAGTTAAATGGTAGTACCTGAAAATAAAACTCTGATTCATCCTTCAAAACCTAGATTATTGATGCTTCTTTCAGCAAATCTTCCTTGAGCCTTCAGAAAAGAGCTAGCACCACCTTTAAGTTATCTTTGTCACTTTGTCCTTGCTTCTATTACTCCATGTTGTAATTTTACTAACATGCTGTAATTTCCTGTTTTTATGTTCATCTTCCCTGGCAGACTGTGAACTCCCTAGTGGGAGTCTGGCACATACAAGCCAGCTATCCACTTCTGAGGAGCTGTATTTTTACTCAGTAACCCCTGAGTAGCCCCTACATCAGCACAGCCAGCTCCCACTGACGGCTGGGAAAGTTAGAGGGCCTTCCACCCAAAACGTGGCAATCCTTTTGATCTGCTCCCCAGAAAAGCCCTGTGCCATTAGTCTTTTCTGAATAACAATCTGCAGGGTCCTCAGGAAAAACTAGGAGGCTGTGCGTGTGTGTGTGTGTGTGTGTGTGTGTGTGTGTGTGTGTGTGTGTGAGCGCGCATAAGTGCATATGTGTGTGCCTGTGTATGTCCGTATGTGTCTGTGTGTGCGTCTGTCTATGTGCATGCACATACGTGAATATATGGAAAAAACTGTGGCACTGTTTTTGGCATTGAAGTTCTTGGGATTTTAAGAAGGAAGGTTTTGGCTTAAGCTGTGGTGGCACAGTGGATAAAGCATTGACCTGGAACACTGAGGTTGCTGGTTTGAAACCCTGGGCTTGCCTGGTCAAGGCACATATGGGAGTTGATGCTTCCTGCTCCTCCCCCCGCCTTTCTCTCTCTCTCTCTCTCTCTCTCTCTCTCTCTCTCTCTCTCTCTCTCTCACTCTCCCTCATTCTTTCTCTCCTGGCCTCTCTAACAAAATTAAGAAAAGAAAAAAAGAAGGAAGATTTTGTTCCTCTCCATGGCTGCACCCAATGTGATAAAAACATAATAAAATGCCAAGTTTTGCTACAGGCCAGCATTTTTGTTTTTCCAGCCCTACTGGAGTCAGGAGCTGCCCCATGTCAGAAATAATCCATCAGTAGAGGACGCTGGAAAGGGCAGGCACTATGCGCTCACACAGTCTCAGTCTGAGCTCAGTTCTGGGCCCTGGGGCAGGCATATTCATCTGCAGGACAGGACGGCCAGAGCGGGTGCAGGTTTGTGGGAGGGACCAGTGATATATGCAGCCAGCTGGGGCTCGGAGGGTGCTGGCACGCTGCGCCCCCTCCCGTTCCCAGGAAGTTCTTAGGCTGCCACACAACGGGTGACTGGATGTGTGCGGAAGGCCCCGCAGTAAGCAGGCAACAGGCTGAAACTGAATCAGGATTGTGGGGCCCCAAAGCTTTGTGGAGTGTGTCTGTCCTTCACTTGGGAAGTCTGAAATTTCTTATTTTGATTTTTATCTTCAGCTTTTTTTTTTAATTTTTATTAATTTTAATGCAGTGACATTGATAAATCAGGGTACATATGTTCCGAGAAAACATCTCCAGATTATTTTGACCTTTGATTATGCTGCATACCCCTCACTCAAAGTCAAATCGTCCTCTGTCACCTTCTATCTGGTTTTCTTTGTACCCCTCCCCTCCCCCCACTCCCTCCCTCTATCTTCAGCTTTATAGCGGGGTTGCACAGTTCCACTGAGCCAATGCTCTGGTGTCCCCTTCCGGCTCTGCTCCGGCTTGGACGCCACGGGGGAGCCTGCTGACCGGAAACAGGCCCAGGCACTGTTCCGTCACCAGACTCTCACTTGCTCAGCACAGAGCAATGGCCTCCCGAGCTCTCCTTTATCCTGAGCATGCAGTGTCAAGGGATCGAGAGGGATCAAGAGGGAAAGAAAGGGAGCAACTGCGACTGTTCTGTTGAGTGAGGAACACAGCAGCAGAGGTGGCTGCCCCGAGGCCGGCAGGGACCCACCATTCCTTCCTCCTGGCCTCAGCCAGGCAGCCCCCTTCCCAGAGATTTCATCCCAGCAACCTCTGGGAGCCAGTGAAATGGGTGCCCAATCTCTGCCGGTGCTTGAGGTCAGCCAGGCCGCAGGTCTGATGGATTTGGGCGTGCTGTCCACTTCCCCTTTAGGACCAAGGCACTCCCTCCCTCAGTGGGTGTGGCTGTTGGGCCCACAGCTGGGTCCTTCTCTGAGTATTGCTCTCAGATGCAGGGTATCACTTCACCCAAGGTCACATCTCCCCCCTGGGGGCACAAAGCCTTAGTCCCCTTGTCCAAATTTGGGACAGCTTTGAAGCCCCTCCCCCCAGCTCCAGAGCTCCCCATGACGTCATCAGAGGCCACTGTCCTTCCCACCCGCTCCCACACACATATCCCTTCTCTCTGTCCTCAGCCAGCGCTTGAACACTGATCTGATCAACGAGTTTGCTTCCCAGGAACTGAACCCAGGACCAGGGAGACCTCCAGCCTGGGAGACTGAACAATTTAGTTCTGCACCTTGTTTTGTTACCATGACATTGTGTGACTTAGGCAAGTCCTGGAAATGAGCAGATTCAACCTTAAATTTTCTTTCAGCTTGAACTGTCTTTGAGTTGTGCAGAAACATGAGCTCAGAGTAACTGAGATGCGGTCCCTCCTGAGTTGGGGTGGGGGTTGGGGTCACACACCCTTGTTTGCCTGTGACTTTTCAGGTAATTCTGTTGTTTGAAGTGATTGTTACTAATGTCCCTTTCACTCTCAGAGCTGTCCTGGTTTGGGTAAGTTTTTTGGCTACTACTCCACTTATGAGAAACAATGGCCATGAGGGGAGAGGGTGGGGCTGGAAGAAGGTGTGGAGTAGAGCGAAAGGGGCCAGGGCACGGTGCCACTGCCTCCTGCTCTGCCTCCCTGGTCATGGCTCTCTGGGCCGGTCCCAGGGATGCGGAGAAAGCGGCTCCGTCTGTCTCCCACGTGGCCTTTGCTCCCTGATGTCTGCAGAGGGAGGACCCTCAGCCAGCCTTGATGGGAGCAGCAAAGAGTTAGTGCAGCTCCCCGGGGGCCACCACTACCTCAACAGCAGGTCCTGGTTCTGACTAAGCAGCTGTGTGCACAGAGGTACGGGACATGTGTGTGTGAATGAGGGCAGGAGAAGGTGCATTTGTAAATACACATGTCAGAATACATGTGCCTGTGTGCATGCACACAAGCACCATCTGCATCTGTGCGCCTTTGTGTATATGTACACTACGTCCACATGGTTGCCTGCGGTGAACAGTAATTAATAAGTGTGTGTGTGCACATGGTGTGTGGTGCATATGTTTCTGCAGATGCATGCACAGCCTGTGTGAGTGCACAGAAACATTTTAGAGTTTGCAAAGCATTTAAAAATAGTCATGATTAAAATGTGTAGCATGCACACAAGCAGATGACTGTGCACAGGAGTGTAAATGTATGTGTAGATGAGAAGAGCTGGGATGGGCAGTGATACAAGTAGGCATTTATGGAGTATTCAGTGTAATGCTCTCATTCTACAAATGAGGAAACAGGTTTACAGAAATGACCCCCCATCCCCCAGAGTCACCAGATTACCTGTGAAACAGATTAGATTACTTTCAATTCCTCACTCTCTCCTTCCATGTGAATTGCAGAGCAGGAGAATGGGTGGGTCCTATTTCCCTGCCCATTGATGTTGGCCTTGACCATCGACCTGTTTTAACCAATAGAATATGAGTGGGAGGTAAGGGGTGCCAGCTAAAAGCCAAGATTTCAAGGGGCACTTACACTCTGTTATCATCCTGAAAACTTGCCCCAGGAAAGCAGCTGCTTCCAGGAAGATGAGACATCCATGGAACCAACTGAATGGAGTCTGGAATCCAGCACAGCTGACCTAAAGCCTGAAGCTGAGCCGCCACCTGCCCTTATCAGACAAATTGCAGTCGACCTGCCTTTATGAGCATGAGCATAAATGTTTGTTGTACACCATTAAGATTTCCAAGTGGTCTGTGATAGAAACAGCTGGCTAATACACCTGCTGTAACTGCAGCTTAGGTGGAGGCCCTCTACATAGGTTCCCAGGTTTGTCTGGGGTCAACTGAGGAGCTGGGTCTGATCCTAGAGATAGTGATTCAGTTGGTCTGGAGCAGGGGTCTCAAACTCGCGGCCTGCGGGCCGCATGCAGCCCGCCAAACAATTTTGTGCGGCCTGCAGACTAATCCACGAAGTTCAAAATATTTTGGATAAAATTAAGTAAGCCTAGGGGCCTACTTGTATTTTTCATTTCTCTAGCATCTTGCTCTGCGGCCCACATGCTGAGTTGAGTTTGAGACCCCTGGGTATGGTATGGCCGTTTGAATCTCCAAAAGGTCCCCAGGTGGTTTGAATGTGCAGACACACAACATAAGGGGATGGGGGCCACAGGATGGGAGGAGAGATGTCAGTATAGGTTTTGTGAAGCTTTCATTGCCAAGCCAAAGAGCTTGGACTTTATTCTGAAAGTGGCATGGGAACCAGCGAAGGATTTTAAGGAGGAAGAGCACATGTTTCTGTTCATGTCTTAGAAGGAGCACCAGGCTCTTATCTGGCTGTGCTCCAAGGCTGCCCAGTAATTTCTGCCTGACCAGATGTGGGATATAGATTTATACCTGGGCACACTCTTTCTGCCTTAGAGCCCATTTCTAGAATGTTCAGTACACTCTCAAGTGGCCCCACAGCTAGGAATGACCATCTCAGGAGAGAAGAAAGAAAAAGATTCAGCAACTATTCCCAACAAACGCCATGGCCACTGCAGGATCCCAGGACCCACTGCCCCTTACGTGCAATATCACAACCCTCCACAGTCTGCCCCCAGCCTCCATGTAGAGCCCAGCTGGACCCATTCCTGCCCTGCCGGTGAGCCATCCCAAGCTCTGACTGCCTCTAACTCTTTCCTAGGGGTCAAGGCCCCTCCTATTCTAGCTTTGATCTGTCTTTCCATCTTCATCCCCTACTGCAGCTCTCTAGGAGCCTTAACTTGAACTTGCACATATCTGAGATTGCCTTCCTCTGCACTTTTGAACACACTGATTTCTCTGCCCCAGGGTATTTGCCCCTGCCTTCCCCACCTGTCAAATCACACGAGACCTTCACAACCTCACTTAGGGGCTTTGTTTTTTTTTTTTTAAATATTCCTGGACTACCATGACTGCAGACAGAACCATTGCCTCCTTCCTCAGAGTCCCAAAGCCTGTCCTTTGTCCCCTCTTGTTTTCTATTTTGGTTATTGGCACCCATGCCTCGTTCAGCTTTTGTGAGCCCCTGGAGATCTGAATTGGCTCTCACATCTCTTCCGGCACCCTTGCCCCTAGCAGTGGCAGATGAGCAGGGGTTGCCAGGTAAGTGTTCACACTGAATTTGACTGAATTCCTTGCCCAGTGTCTGGTCTGCAGGGACAGCAAGGGCAGCGAGGTTGGCTCTATGCCCTGGAGAGAGTCATCCAGAGGCATCCTCTCCACCCCCTCAGCTTCTAAGGACACTCAGCCTTTGCCCTCGAACTGGGCTCAGAGACAAATGCATCCCCTGGAATGTTTTAGCCCTCTGTTATCAGGATAAAAAAGCTGGGCCATTGACAGTTCTCTGTTCCACAGGCCCAAGTGCCCTGGAAGGTCACAGACTTTATCTTGTTTATGTCTGTGACTTTCCTAAGGCTCCCCAATTCTTGACAGTGTCACAGAGCAGGCCTACTGCCTGGGATGTGTCTGGAAAGTGGTCCAGCTCACTACTTCAGGGGCAGGGAAGAGGAGCCAGCCATTGATGCTGGTGAGAATTCCAGACCAGTCCACAGTCGGTCTGTTTTCTAACGTGAAGGTTGGATCTGAAACTGAGTGGGACTGAGTGTGGGTACAAGACCCAACATTGAGGTTAAGATGGAACAGGCAAAAAGCTAAGCCACTACCCACCATGTGCCTCCTTTGATCATCTATAATGATTAAATCCTAAAAATGTACATATCTGGTAGGGATGGGAAGGGAAGGAAAGAAAAGGAAAAAGAAGGAAACTAACACTGAGTCAGTCCCTGCTGCGTGCTTAGAAACAGCAATTACAAAGGCCCTGAGGTAGAAACATGCTCAGGGTGGTCTAGGAACTAACTCAGAGGCCTGTGCAGCTAGAGTGGATGGAACAAGAGGAAGTGTGTTAAAAATTAAGGTTAGGAAGGTAGAGAAAGGTAAGCTTATGTACGCCACGGTTATAATCGTGGCTTTTACTTTCAGTGGGCAAATGCATGATCTGATTGACTTTCCTAAAGGATCATTCTGGCTGCTGTGGGGCTCACAGGTTTCCCCCTTTTCTCTAAAGTAGAGTTCTCTCTGTCTCGTTTTCACTAGTCTGTAGCATCTAGCATGGTACCTCTCAGAGTGAGCACCCAATAAATGTTTCTTAAATGTCTTGGCCTGAATTTAGTTCCTAGCTTTCACTTAGGTTCCTTGTAAATTCTGAGGGCGCTGCAACTGTCAGCTAGATTGATACTTCATCTTAGTATCACATTAGGTGTTTCTTCTGTTGTCAGCCCTGTTCTCCAGATGTCAGATGGGTAGCAATTGACATATGGTACCTGCTACAGCTGGCAAAAGCACAGCTGGATGCAGTGCTCTGCACATCTGGTGCCCACATGTCTAACTGTGGACTTGATAGTCAGCCAGCTACCTGTGAACGCGTTGTAGGCGAGTGGGGGGAGTGTGAGTTCTGAATGCTAGCAATAGATGGTGGGTGAGTGCAAGTGTCTTTGGGAATATCCTGTGGCATTTTTCCAGTGTGACATGAACGTCTATATCATGAGCAACAGGCAGGGCTTCAAGCCCAGGGCTCCTTAGGTCCCCCAAACACAAGCTCAGGTTGATACAGGTGGCATGATCCTTGGTGCCTACTTTTCTCAGCTTCAATTTCCTCATCTTTGAAATGGGAGATGCCTGAGCTTGCAGAGCTTAAAAACCATTTGGTTGAAGGGCCTCGTTGTACAACTGGAAACATAGATGAGTTTCTACTTTCTCTGGGCCTCTGTCATCTGCAACATAAGGATGGTAGCAAGGAGATCTCTTCCCATGAGTCCCAGGCAAAAGCAGGCATTCCTTCCTCTGACAGGCCCCAGGTCCCACTCCCGGTTTGGGACAGGCTGCGCCTACATTCAGCTTGTTTAGGAAAATCTGAATTTTTTTATTGCTCTTTTGCATCCTTCCTCTTTATTTATGACAAGGCCACTTTCTTGAATGAAAATGGAGTCTCTTAAGCGCAGTTAATATTATCATTTTGAAATGCGACATTATTGGAGCTATTTCCCCCCAAACTGCTATTCAATTATAGGCATTGGAGAATTTGCAGGGACCTATTTTAAGCACTGGAGTCTCCAGTACATTTGAGAGCCGTCTTGAAAAGACACAGGCGACATGTAAGAATCCCAGATGTCTCCTCAATGCTCTCGTCACTCTGCGGGGAGGGAGGAAGTACCAGGCAGATCCCCCTGGAGATGGGAAATTTGGACTGAAACTCCTCACACTGCTTTGTGATGAACAACCATGGAAAGATAGGTGTTTTCCTCCTGGGAAGGGAGACTGGAGATGCAAAGATTCCTGAGGGAGACAAGTCTTGGGGGACTGTGAGAGAGAATGGAAGACTGGAGGGGGGCTTGCCTTTGATCTCCCTGCCACCTGGACTGGAGTTCCCTTTAGACAGCTTATTCAATGCTCACACAGACTTTGGGCGGAGGTGGTGTCATCCTTGCTTTGCAGAGATAGAAACCGAGGCTCAGAGAGACTGCCCGTCTAGGATGTGTGATCAAGCCAGGGCTTGGACCAGGGCTCACGTCCTTTTCCTTTATCTGACCTGCCCTGGAAGCATGCAGAGTAGTCAGGCAACAAACTCTGAAGCTGGGCTGCCACTCATTCAGCTTAAAGACCTTGGGTAAGTTCCTTAACCTCTTTGCGTCTCCATTCCCTCATTTAAAGTGGGGCTGATAGCTGTAGCTGCCTCAAAGGGCTGTTGTGAGAATTCATGAAATTAATGCCTAGAAAAACCTCAGGCATACACAAGCTTCGACACCTGGTAAGAGCTATAAAAATGAGCTCTTATTATGATGACCCAGACACAAGCTAAAGTTGCTAGGGTGGAAATGTGGACAACGGCGGGCCCCATGCTCTGCCCTCTGAGCTCCCCTGAGCTCTGACACTGCCAAGGTCTCCTTGGTGCTCCTCCTCCTTGGTTGCGCTCCACTGCTTCGGGAGCCCCGGTCTGGCTTCTCTGCCCTGCAAATTTTCCCTGTATTGTTCAATCCTGAGCGTGAGCTTGAGAGATCATGATGGACTCAATCACTGAATTTGTCACTGAACATCTCTAATGACTGGAGCCAGTTCCTTATGATTGTCAAGGCTTGATTTCTCTATCTGTAAAATGGAAATAATAACATTGCATCTCTCACAAGACTGCTGTGATAATTAAATGCCGTTAACATATGCAGTGGCCTTAGACAATTAATTACTTATTCAGTTTGAGCAATCGTTATTTATCACTGCCTACCATGCTAAATTTGCTTTTCCTTTTATAAATTCGACTCATCATTTTAAGAGCCAGCTAAAATTTTACATTCCATCCCCATCCTTTAAGCAGCCTTCACATCATTAATCTTTGCTTTCTCCGAAATTTCCTATGGCAGCACCCACCTGAGGCCGTGGACCTACCTGGACTCTATGCGTCTTTGTGCTTCCAGGAGAAGACCTGCTCTTAACCGTCTGTGAGCAAGGAGCCAGCTTTCCCTGTGGTGCTGAACCAATCAGGAGGTGGTTGCCTTGTCTTTAATGGGTACTGTGGTTCTGGGTTCTCAGTCCTAGAGAAATGCAACTTTAGCAGGAAGGGATTCACAGATGATTGAACTAATCCACTGTACTGGGAAAGCCATGGAAGTCTGATACCAAGAAGGATTTTCTCAAAGTCCCCAAACTACAGGAATCAGCATAGTAGCTGAGAAGGAACAGAGGATTTGGGGAACAATCCTCAAGTTTGAGCTCCTTTACTAGCCATTAGGACTTTTTACCCCTCTGAACCTTGGCTTTGACCTCTGCCAAATGGGTGTAAGAACAGATTGTTATACTTAATTAGCTGACATAGAGGTTTTACAGCATGGAGTGGCATAACTATTAATATTATTTCTCGGTAGAGTTGCGGTGTACTGGATAAGATAATTTTCCTTCCACTGCTCCTGACTAACTTGTATTTTCCTGAACAATTGGCTTTCAATATGCTTTGCGGGGGTATTCTGAGCCAACTCCCACCCAGAACCCTCCCTGGCGGTGGTCCAGAGCCTGAACCCCAACCTCAGCATTGGCCCAGTGGGGTTGAGATGAGCCCTAAAAGGCCATGCTGGTGCCAGTAGCGATGCTGCATCTACCCCCGCCCCCCACGTTTGCTTCTCATCTATTTCACAGAGAAGACGAGATGCTCCTGCCCAACACAGTGTCTTCCAAAACAAACAACATATGCCTCGCCCCAGATATTCTATTAAGTCTAATAACAGTCACCACTCCACACCCAGGGTGGAGGCCAGGGGAAAGTTTTTCTTGAAAGATTTGTTTCCCAAACTCCTTATTGTCAGTGCTTGGCTACAACGTCAAGTAGCTCTGGCTGCAGGGAAGTGCCTCTGTTCAGCCTCCTTTTCTTTTCCTGAGTGTGCCCGAATGCAGTGCCGCCCCAACTCGCCGCCTTCCGGCCACCAGGACCCCTACAGGAGGGAGGTGTGGACCACGAGCGGTTGTATTTCAGCAGCCTGGCACCCTTCCCTTTGGCAAAAGCAGAAGAGGCCCTCTAGGCTGGCAGGGTCCAGGAATCCCTGAGTCTGAATGTCCACCCAAAAGCCTTTGGCAGGTTTCAGGTTCATCTTTTATTTCATTTCTCCCAATCTGGGAGATGCCAACAGAAAAATTTGGACTTGTTTTCAAACTCTTCAGTTTTGATGATATTGGTTAAAAATAAGTATCTTCAGTGAACATTTCTGAGTGGCAGTCATAAGCAAGAACCCACTGGACATAACTTAGTTATTCCACAGACAGTCCAGGCCCTCTGGTGTGCATTTACTCAAGTGAATCTGTGATGGTATCAGTCAGAAGACTTTGGTTGCAAGCAACAAAACCAACTTGGGCTGATATATAAGGTATTTATTGGAAGAATAATGGACACTTAATGAATTGATGGGTGAGCTGGACAACCATACTCGGAAATAGGCTAGAAGCAAGTGATGCAGAATTAGGAACTACAGGTATATGCTCATAGCTGGAACATCAGATTAGGAGGCTGCAGGGATAAGTGAAGTCTGACCATCTCTCATTTCTGGATCCTTTGCTTACAAATCAGATGCCTCAGAGACAGTATCAACTGGCCAAGCTTGGGCCACATATTTATCCCTGGGTCTGGCTGAGAAGCCCTCAGGGACCCCTTTGGCTTCTATTATGGGAGAATAGGAACCTGGATTTATCATCCCATCAAGATTGCAAATAACAGAGCAAAGTAATCTGTCAAAATATCAAGATCCTTGTTGAAGTGAGGAATGTAAACTTTACCCCCCCCCCAAATCTTCTGCCTTTGTTTTCACAGTTTAGAATGATGTATGTACATGTGTGGTTTTGAACACTCAGTCATTCAACAAACATTTCCTGAACATCTACTCTATATTAGGCATGTGCTAACTCCTGGGGGTACCAGAGATAAAGAAGCTGTCTTGGAGGAGAGAGATATGTCGGTATCTGGCCCTGTAGGGATTTGGAATAACCTGCTCAGCCCCATGTTGGCAGAAACCTACCCTTCTTGGTGCTCTCCTCTGCTGTTGTGACAGATCTGCTCGGATACCTGTGGTACCCAGCTCCCAAAGAAGAAAACAGATCACCCATCACTGGCTAATTATAGAGCAAGTGAAATGTCATTTAGCTACTGTGTGATAAGCAATAGACTATTTTAATAATAACCAATTACCATACATTACAGTATATCACTTGGCATTTGACGATCTACTGGGGTCTCACCTGTTCTTTACAAAGTATTTCACGGCTGTTCACACCTTCCCCAACAGAAGTTGTGTCAGTTTCTAATTGAAGCACTGTTTTTAAGAAATAGTGAGGGAGAGTTGGGAGAGGTGGTGCAAATTATATCATGCCAAGTAGAAGGATGCGTTCTGCCAGTGTCTTCCCTGACAGCTCTGCCGTTACATCGTCCTCGGCAGGAGGGAGAGCGAGGTTTATTCCGTGATCTGGGTTAGCCTTTCAGCATTGGAGGAGGTATAAACCTGGAGGTCTGCCGTCCAGGCTGACACATGGGCAGTCCAAACGGATGCCCGCTCTCTGCTACTGGGCACTCTTTCCCCGCTGGGATGCATTCTCACTGCCTGTTGAGCTGTAGGTCATGGGGCTGAGCGCGCTGCCACGGGGCCTGCCGTAGAAGCTAGAGCAGACCCTGCAGGACACAGTGGTTCTTCAAGGGGCCAGGGAAGAGGACCCCCTATCCCCTAATATCTGCTCAGCCCATTCTCCTGGACTGGGCCCCCTGTTTTTAAATTCACTCAGTCAGTTTCTTCCCTCAGGCACAAACCTGCCGAGGGGAGAGCTGGGTCAGTTCTAGGTCCAGTGCCTATCCCGCAGTCAGATCTCCACTGAATTCTTTCCATGATCCATGCAATGCCGCAGCTGAGCTCTGAATCCTTTCTTCCCAGGAAGGCACCTGGAGTCCTCATAACATTTTCAACCTTCCCACATGCACATACTTATATGTTCAACCTCCAGTAGACCTCCTATTACCCAAAGTTATAAAGTGATAGTTGTTTCTATCTGAGACAGGCTTATAGCATCTCACACATCACTTTTCTGCCCTCACAAAGCAAATATGGTCCAATCCACCAGACACTGTCATCATCGCCACATCCGATCACTTCAACCATGTCCACTTCAACCACCCAGGCTGTCACCATCCTCACCTGGCTTACCACCATGGGCTTATAACTGGTTTCCCTGCCCCTACCTTTGCCCCTTACAGTCTATTCTCAATATACTAGCAAGAAAGAGTTTGTTAAAACTTATTCAAATAATGTTATTTCTCTGTTCAAATCCCCCAAGGGCTTTCCATGTCATTCAGAATAAATAATAAACATAAAAATGTTTCAGAATAAAAAATAAAGTCAAAACTCCTACTTACTGCAAAGCTGGTCATAATCTGTTACCCCCACATGTCAGAGGAGTCATTAATCTTCTCCCTTCATCTTCTACCAGTTCACTTTTCTTATTCCATTTCAGTTATACTGACCTACTTGCTATAATGTCCTGGGACACAATGTGCCAGTTTTATTTCAGAAAAAAAAAACAAAACTCTTAAATCAGCTGTGAGGACATTAATAAAGTAAATAAAATGAATTAAATTTCAACAATAAAGTTCTTTTCTTTTTTTTTTTTTAAACAGAGACAGAGAGTCAGAAAGAGGGATAGATAGGGACAGATAGACAGGAACAGAGAGAGATGAGAAGTATCAATCATCAGTTTTTCATTGCGACACCTTAGTTGTTCATTGATTGCTTTCTCATATGTGCCTTGACCATGGGGCTACAGCAGACCAAGTAACCCCTTGATCGAGCCAGCAACCTCGGGTCCAAGCTGGTGAGCTTTGCTCAAACCAGATGAGCCCGCACTCAAGCTGGCAACCTCGGGGTCTCGAACCTGGGTCCTCAGCATCCCAGTCCAATGCTCTATCCACTGTGCCACCGCCTGGTCAGGCAATGAGAAAGTTACTTTCAATAGTTACCTTGACATTTAAGTGCAAATGTACTTTTAAGGTAAGTGAAGGCTTTTAAGCCTTCAAGGTGTTTTAGATAGGATTTTTCAGGTGTAGGATCAGAAAACCAGTCAAACCAGGATCTAGGAGAAAAGGAGGATCTTAGCATTAGAAGGCAGAGCCGCCTCACAGGACACGAAGACATAAAAGCACCTCCAAACCGAACGATGAGCGGAACGCAGGAGCCAAAGAAACATTAGACCCAAGCAGCTGAGCGTTCATTCTGGGGGTAGACAGGGAAAATGGAGGTATTTTTTTGCCCCAAATAAAATGACTAAGAAATGGGAGAATATGGCAACTAAGGATAAATGCCCAGAGTGAGCCTAAAGGAGAAGGTAAATACCCTGGGAGAAAATGATGTGGATGGGGGTTCCTTGCCCTCCCTGGTGATGGATTTATTCCCACCAAAGACACAGCGCATGGCAACTGGAAAAAGTTCCTACCTCAAGGTCCATACATTAAAGAAAACATTTACAACAAGATATACTTCCATTGTACCAAGTGTTAGCCACCATGCTCAGAGAAAGATCCAGAGAAGTCAAATCCCTCCTCCCTTTAGCATTTTATAATCCAATGAGAAAAGGAGAACACACATAGGTGTCTGTTTATTTATTTAATTATATCAAGGAGATAGATATTGTGATGTCTTGGCAAGAGCACGTGTGTTTGGAATCAAACTGTATGCAATGTACCTTCGGTAAGTTTCTTAAACCTGCTAAACCTCATTTTATTCATCTTAACAATGAAAATCATACTGTTTACATGTACCCAATGGCTGGTGCATGGTAGTTGTTCAATAAATGTTAGTTCTTCCTTTATAATACAAGGCCATATGTGAGTGATTGCCAAAATAAATAGGAATACCAAAGAGATCCTCTAAGATTTCAGAGAAAGGCGAGTTTAAGGTCCCAGGGCAATGGAAGACTTGGATAGGTTTCTCAGGGAGAGAGTAGGCTTTGAACCACCTATGACAGTTTATTTTATGTGTCACTTCAACTGGATCACAAGGTAGCCAGGTATTATTAGCTCAAACCTTATCCTGGGTGTTTCTGTGTGTTTTGGAATGAGATTAACATTTAAATCAGCTGACTGACTTAAGCAAATTGCTCCCCTTAATATAAGTGGTTGTCATCTGATTAGTCCAAAGTCTAAATAGAATGAGCAGGCTGACCTTCTCTTGAATAAGGGAGAATTTCTTTTGTCTAAAGCAGGGGTCTCAAACTCAACTCAGCATGTGGGCCGCAGAGCAAGATCACAGCCGTTCGGCGGGCCGCACTAGGTCTACAAAAGGCAACTGTTACGCAACACTTTTCTCACTGCAGTTGAAAACAAAAAAAAATCAGTACAACAAGCACAATCGTACATGCAGTTTACTCAGTGTCACAAAACGACCAGAAACTGTAGTTCGCATCACAACTGCTGTTAACTAAGCTAATATCTAGCTAGGATGCTAGAGAAATGAAAAATACAAGTAGGCCCCTAGGCTTACTTAATTTTATCCAAAATATTTTGAACTTCGTGGATTAGTCTGCGGGCCACACAAAATTGTTCGGCAGGCTGCATGCGGCCCGTGGGCCGCGAGTTTGAGACCCCTGGTCTAAAGGCCTTCAAACTGGGATATTGGCTTTTTCTTGCTTTTGGACTTGAATTAAACCCATCGACTCTCCTGATCTCCAACTGGCCAATCCATCCTTGCCAGCCTCCATAGTTATGAAAGTCATTTTCTTACAATAAATCTCTTTTTACATATGTGCATATATTTCATATGTTTATATGTACATACATCCTATTGGTTCTGTTTCTCTGAAGAACCCTGAAAAACCACCCCTCTTGAAAGGGATTTTGTTTGAACAGAGGTGGAATAAGGGCAGGGGCCAAGGCAAGGGAAAATGAGTGAAAATTAGTTGGGTGTTTTCTCAAAAACTGAACAACTCTGAATAATATTAGCCAACATTTATTGAGCACACAACATGTGCCAGGCTCTGCTTTACCTGCACTGTCTCATGTAACCATGAACAGTCTGATGAGATTGCTACAAATGTTGTCCCAATTTTACAGACAGGGAAAACTAGACCCAGAGAAGTCAAGAACGTTTCCCAGGTTCCCTCATCTAGCAAGTAGCAAGATTAGAGTTTCAGACCTCATTAATCTGACTCTAGGGTCAATGCTTTTAATCTCTGGACAGATTAGTTTCATAAGGTTGATTGGATGAAACTAGATAAAGTTGGCACAAACACAGGTGAGTCTTAGATGCCGACTAAGTAGGTAAAGTAACTGTAGACCTTAGGCCCAGCTCCCTCATTCAGTTGAGAAGGAAATTGAAGTTCAGAGACGAGAGCCAGAACTTGACCGTGAGTCTTTTTTTCAGCTGATCAGCTCTTTGACTTGTCTCAGGCAGAGTTTCTACTCCTTTTCAGGCCTTACTGTGACATGTGCCTCTCCCAGGCCCAGCCTCTCCTGGAACTTCTCCTCCAGGGTCCCTCCAGCTGGGCCTCTCTCGTGGGAAGCCAAGAGGAAAGGGCCACTGTGGCTTCTGGTCACGCACTGTTAGCCTGTGCCTGTGCAATTCAGATCCCTCCTTCTGGCTGCCTTCTCCTGCTTGCAAACTTCTCCCTCCTTGAGACCCACTGCCCACTCTGCCTCAGTCCCAACTTGCATAGTCCCAATTTTTCCACAAAAGGGATCACACGATACCAATTATAGGTCATCTCCAAACAAGGCTCAGGGGCCAGTCTTGTCCTCAGCTAGAGGCCCTTTAAATAGCTATTGTCGGGTAGATGAGGTGACTTAGCACACCTTCTTAGCTACAGCTTGATACTGACCTCAGGGCCCAGCACAAACTAATACTGGTCGCCATGACCTGCATCTAACTTACTGACGAAATCACTTCAGCCTGGGAGCAAGTGTCGGTCCTGATACCGTTTCCTGTGTTGCCTTCACTTAAGTCAAAATGTGTTTCTGCCTGCTCTGAACCCACCTTGTGCTCCCACCTTGTGCTTCTATCCTGAAGATGATTCAGACACAGTCTCTGAGTCTCTCTGGAAAAGAAAGTCTCATATGCAAGTACATGGAGGCCACTCAATCATTCAGCCACATTGCTTGACCACTCACTGTGTGTCAGACACACTGTGTGTTGACACACAGTGAAAAGACAGACAGAGTGCCTCATGGTGCTAAAAGTGCTTCCGTCACAGACAAATAAGCACTCACATTACAGTGGGCAAATGTTATGCTAAGGGAATACCAGCTGCTAAGAGGAAACACAGCAAGGGCATTTAACCTTGACCTGGCCATTAGGATTGGGTGCGTAGTCTAAGAATGGCTCCCACAGCAGTAATGTCTTAGTTGAAGACTGAATAGGAGTTCACCTGACAATAGGAAGTGGGAATAAATGCACGTGGTGGGGCTGTGGGTGGAGAGGAGAGGTGGGGATAATTTCCAAGCAGGGGAACCAGAGGACCTGGTCTGAAATGATGAGAGAACACCTATTGTGATGTCGATTGCAAGTTGCGCCATGTCAATGGAACAGAACTTACTAGAGGGTGGTGACTGGTAAGGCTGGAGGTGCCACCCAGGACTGGATGATGGAGGACTTTATAAATCATTCAAGGCATTTGGCATCCATTGTGCCACCTTGGCAGGGCACTAAAAGATTTTAAGCTGAGGAATGACATGGACAGCTCTGCAACTTAAAGAAGTGTGAGGACAGGAATGTGGGTAACATGCCAAGGAGCCAGTGGAGGGTGTGGCTCCTGTTCGGCTTAGAGGTCAGAACAGAAATTCATCTTTGAGACCCAAGATCTTCTTCTGAATACATTTCTGATTCTAGACCCAGAATCTGCCCCAGGCTCCTAGGCCTTTCAGGCCCCCCTTGAGCCTGGCCTCAGGCCCCTCAACGGAACTACCTCAGGCAGCTTTCCAACCTGTCACAGAATCTGCTTCCTGCCCTGCTCCCTCCTGCTGCTGGCAGTTGGCTTGGGTTTTGTGCCGTCTCTTCCCCATTGTTCCACACTCCTAGTTCCGCCTGCCCAGGGAGGCTCCTGCTCGCCACCCTCCCTGGGGCCGGTCCCCAAGCCGCAGCCCCACCACACAGCACATCCAGGGCTCAGGTCCTTCTAAACCTGCCACATCCCACAGCACTCTGATCCCCGACATCTAACACTATAGCTTAAACTAGACTGGTTGGAGACATTCAGATCATGATGGGGACACAGGAAAGATGCTCCAAAAGAGATATCTCTCTCACCTTGGCCTTGAAAGGTTCTTTGGTGACCTTGAACAAGTTATATAACCTCTCTGCCCTCAATTCCTTCATCTGTAAAGAGTTTAAATAACAAGACCTACTTCATAGGTTTGTTGTGAAGATTCAATAACTTAACATTGGAAAACACCTCAAAACGTGCCTGACACAAGGGGAAGTTAGCCTTTCCAGTTGTGAAGCGTAGGCCCCTCTTCCTGAATACATAGAACAGTGTCCTGTGCAGTAAGTAATGCAGGAGCAGAGAGGGCAGGGTCAGCAAGCAAAGCGTAGAATTTTCCTCAAATAAACAAAAGCACATAATGTCTCCAGAACTGAGCAAAATTCTGAAGAGAAAATGCCTCCATAGACAGGCCAGCTGCACAGCTGGCTTACTATCGTCAGCTTCTGAATTTTGCTAAGTCCCCAGTTCCCTCACCTAGTCCAGTGAGGGCAGAGGGAGCAGCGTGACCTTTGGACCTTGACCAGTCTCAGTTTGAACACTGACTCTGCCACGTCCTGGGTGGGTGACCCTGCAAAGTTCATTCAGACTTTGTGAGCCTCAGGTTTCTCAACTCTGAGGTGGACACAATCCCACTAACATGGGAACGTGGTGCTCAAGTCAGGGGTGGGGAGTTCCTTTCTCTTGGGTTCATACCCAGCAACATGCTCAGGTATCCGGCAAGCAGAAGGAAGACGGAGACACCCTGGGCTTGAGCAGGAAAAGCTCTCAGGAGGTGCAATTTGAGATGGAGGTCATTAAAGAAGCCTTCTGTTTCTTCTTAGGACTTTTTTTCTCTAAGGTTTGCTTTTGTTCCTGGGAGGACTTAGGGCATGGTCATTTTGGGGGCCAAGTCCTCTCCAGGGCTGGGAGGGTCAGAGGGACTCACAGCAGAAGGGCAGACCTCCTTCAGTGTTTCACATCCTGCTGCGTGGACTGAGCTGTCAGCCCGGAGTCAGTAGCAGGTGGCAGGGCCAAGTGTGGGGCCATCAGTCAGAGGAGAATGTCTGCCGCAGTTCCTGGGATGCAATGGTGCCCTGAGGAGCCATTGGCAGTAATGATGATGGGTATTTAGGCAAATGAACTGTTAATGACCAGGCAGAGGTGAGCTGCCTCCCAGACCAGCTGGAGCCCAGAGTTGGCTAAGGAACTCGAAGGAGGAGAGAGGATAGAGGAAGGAGACTTCACTTCCTTCTCAGAAAGTGCTTTCCCCAGGGAGCCTTGGGGGGCCATGGGGCAAACCCTCCCTTATCTGCTGCCTCCGCCCCAGGCCTCACCATCACTTCCATGAATCACTGCCAAGAAACTCCGGGCCGCCCTGCCAGGTCCCCACCCCACCCTCATCTTTCTAGCACCATCCTTCCTGCCACATAGCAAAGAGGAATCTTGTCGGCAGCCCACAGCCACAGGGAAAGGGCAGCTGAGACACTGGCCAGCTGGGTCAGGTTAGGTGGATCCTGGTGGCTGGGGACGGAGTGACAGGAGAGTTGGCTATAGTAATATTCACAACCGCACCATCTACTGATGATACTACTGTTCCCAACTGTGTGCAGAGTGTTAATATTGCCAGACACTGTTCTTAATTAACACTGTTAACCTTATTACCTATGCAACGCTGGAAGTCCCATAGTGATTGACACTCCCATTTCTACAGGAAGAAGCTGAGGTTCAGAGAAATGAAATGGACTTGTCCAGAAATCAGGGAGCTAGAAAGTTGGTTCAAAACTATGTCCAAAGTCAGCAGAGAGAGTAAAGCTAGAGAATTTAGGCATTCCCATCTTTTATGACCCAAAGAACAATGTGGGGAGAGTAATGAATATCAGAGTGAGGCCTGAGAAGGCATTGACTGAGAACAAGAGGCGGAGCAGCAGACAAGACTTTGAACCCTTCCTACCCACACAGAGTCTGACAGATGGATGTAAGTGGCCTCGGCACCCTGCAGGGGGAGGCTCTGGTTCCAACCCCTGCATCTTTACACCCTCGCTTTTTTCCCCTTCCCACTGGACCATCCAAACCCATGCTGGTAAAAGAACGTGTTCTCTGCTTAAATAAATAAATAGCCCTGCCCTTAAACAGACTTTGCCACATTTTTGCTGTGTGACCTTGGGCAAATTACTTAAGCACTCTGAACCTGTTTTACTCAAATGTAAAATGAGATGGTATGTCTTTTGTAATTATCAAGACGATAGATTAATAAACTGAAAGGACATGGGACTCAGTATGATACTGAAGGAAGGTCACTTATTTCCCGGCTCTGACTCCAGCCAGCAGGGGGCTTTAGTGAGGGGTTGAACTTCTGTGGCACTTGCCTTTCTCATCTGCAAAACTTCCATAATTATGCCCCCCAGGAGAATCATTTCAAAGATTAGAGGTGATGTAAATAAGACATCTGGAACAGAGTTGGTCAAGAAAAATAGTAACTGCAATTAATCTTTTATCAATTAGGTGTATAAGGTGCCCGACCCGCTGCCTGGGACCCACAACGAGATTTCCCTTCCTCTACTTCTCTCATCTTTGAGAAACTGTCCTTGCACTCTCTCCTCGAAGGCTTCTCCTGCCACCTACAGCACTGTACCTATCAATCCGTCAGCGATTAACTGAAGCTCAACTTGTACCGTCTGTGTGCTGGTTCCCTATAGCTCTGGAATGTCATTAGAAGAGTTTAATTGGTTGTGTGAATTTGGATACATAACTTTCTTTCTCTGAACCCCAGTTTCCTCTTGGACAGATGGAGGTTTGGATAGATCCTGGTCTGCTGTCTCCAAACTACAGGATTTCCCAGGACCCAGGTGCAGCCTATACCTTCCCACTTTTGTGAGTATAATCCCCTCTTCCTCAAAGGTCCTTACCCCACCTTCACATCTCAGTGCCCATTTTAAATGCCACTTCTGTCATATAGCTTCCTGAATCCTCTCCAGGCAGAGATGACTTCCCCTTTAAATGCCAGAATCCTTGGTTTTAGCCACTGTCTTGCTTAGTTCCTGGATTTTGCCTGGAACAGTCACACCTCCAATGAAAGCCAAAGTCTCTGATCACAAGAGTGTCAGGAGTGTCCCTATGTCTCCTGAAGCAACAACACTCCAAGCCTTGCTCAATAAGTGCCCCTGAATCTTAGGGTCCTGTCCTGGGAACTACGGAGGAAGGCAAACTGTACTGTGTCATCCTTAACAAGGAGCTTACACATCCAAGTCACCATTTCTGCTAAAAGAGGGACCAATCCATACAAGGAGATCTCTAGGTGTCACCTTCACATGGACAGAAATCCTTCTTTGTTCGCTGCTGCCCTTCCTATTGCAAGATTGTCTTCACTTTGTCTCATTTCTTTTGACGCCTGTGCTCAGAGTCCTAGACCAGAGCAAAGTCCCTGACTCCAGGAGCTGTATTTTTCTTCTGCTGTCAGTGGCATCTGTTCAGGTGGATGAGTGAATATTTATTAGATCTCAGCAGGTTTCAGCCACTTTAATTGTTTTCTAGTGAAATGTGCCCATTGCTAAAACCAGACCCTGTTGACCATTTATCAGGTCAGCTAAGTGAAAGGGGAGCTATGTAGAGACGGGAGTTCAGGCAGGTCCAGGAAATTTTGGCTGCAGAAAGAAGTCACACCAAAGAAAAATGAGTCCCCAGATGGTCATTTGAAACTGATGGATTAAGAGATAAGCACCGGAGCTGTGATCTTGACACACAGAATCACTGGACCAACCATTCTCATAATTAGATGCAAGTGGCAAGCATTTAATGTACTTTTTTTTTTTTAACTTTTTCAAGTGTATGAAGCAAAAGCCATTTGAAACAATTGGTTGTTTGTTTGTTTTTTTTTAAAGAGTTTAGGGGTAGGAAGAAAGCATTACTTATTAAGTGCCTGATATATACAAAGCATTAGACATAAACTGGCAGTTTCTAATTTTTTTTTTGTAGAGAAACATTGTTTTTTTTTCTCATGACTGATTCCCCAGAAGTCCAACAAACAAAAGAGAAAGAAGAAGAGCTTCTCTTGTTCCAGCTTTAGTGAGAGAACTGAAGCCCTTCTACTACTTCAATTTCTTCCTACCCTAGCCCCCACCAAGTTAGCCCCTTTAGCCCATGAAATCTATTTCAAAAATATTATTAGCGTTGGCCTAGCATGTGGATATTCTGGGTTCCATTCCTGGTCAGGGCACATAGGAGAAGTAATCATCTGCTTTTTCACCCCTCCTCCTCCTCATCTCTTTCTCTCTCTTCTCCTCCCATAGCCATAGCTTGATTGGTTCAAGCAAGTTGGCCCTGGAGGCTGAGGATGACTCCATGGAGCTTATGCCTTAGGTGCTAATAATAGCTTCATTGCCAAGCAATAGCCACAGATGGGCAGAGCATTGCTACCTGGTAGGGGGCTTGCCAGGTAGATTCCAGTAGGGGTGCATGCAGAAGTCTGTCTCTGTCTCCCTTCCTCAGACTTAAAGACTATACAGCTAGTGCTCTACTTATGACCACGATTGGTTCTGACAGACTGGTTGTAACATGATTTGGTCATAAGTTGAGTAGGCTATATGTACAGTACTGTGAAATGATGTTATAAAAATCTTTAAGTCATATTTTATCATAATTTTCTTTCATTATTGTTATATATCATAATTTTCTTTGTTCATTTTATGCCATTTGTATCATCTCTACACCATTTTGTTTCTTATTTTTACATTTGTTAGGTTTAAGTAAAATACTGCATTACCAGTACAACTGGTTTAATATTTGCAAAGACAATTTCTTCTTGGTAGACATCTTGGGAAGGGTTTGATGAAAAATATCCAAAACACAAAACACAAATTGCTATACCAAGTCTGTGATAACAGTTGAAATGGTGCATGCAGAGATAGCAGTGCTGCCAGAAGCTGGTCCGCACTGTCAAATGCTCAGCTGGGCAATGCTTGCGCTGCCAGATGCGGAGCAGTTGCAGCTAGCGATTGTGGTCGTAAAGTCGAATGGTTGTAAGTTGCATAGGTCATAAGTCGATCAATATTTGTATATTATTTCATTTCTAATAGCAGTTTTTTCCCCATTTTACAGATGAGTTAAGTGAGACTCAAAGAGGCACCGTCACATGGAAGGGCAGTAAAGACAAGTCAGGATTAGAACTCTGCTCTCCTGACCCCAACACACCCAGTGCTTCTTCCACTTCATCAGACCACATCGGGTTTGAAAAGAAGAGACTGCAGTCATGGAGCCCAGAGTGAGGCTGTCCCTGTAATTCATGTGAGAGGAGCAAGGGACAAGAAAAAGTGCAGCTGAGATGCATGACACAATAGAAAGGACCATGCAGAGGTCTTTGGGTTGACCAGAAGGAGAGGAGACGAGGCAAGGATGGAAACCCACCTAGCTTCTGTCCAGGTGACACTTCTGTCACAGACTCTGCACCTGGCTCTGCCTCCCTCATGTGAGGATGCTCCAGCTCACTCACTGCCCTCCCCCTTGCCTGACTGTCCCTCTGCCATCAGCACTGCCCATCTATGGGTGACATAAGCCAGGAACCTGCTAGGAACCAGTTCTCACAGTCAAAGAGGTGGCTTTGAACAACATCAGAGTGTCAGGAAGGAGGAGGCTGATGAATCCCCTGATGGACAGTCAGCCAGTGAAGATAACTTGTAGTCCAAAAAGTCAGTGTGTTTGTGGACATGTAGAGTAGGATAAGGCTGAGGGCTGAGATCCAGATGGAAGTGTTCAGCAGCCCAGCCACAGTGGATAAGGGTAGGATCAGGCAAGATGTCTGTTCCTGGCTAGTTCTGAATGGCAGTGTTCACCTCACTCATCAGGTAGTCCAGATTTCCAGACCAATAGTTTCTTGTGTGAGCAAGACTATCAATGTATAATCCAGTTCCCCAGGAAATGACCAGCAGCTCAGCCCAATTTTTGCCATCTTGCAAACCCCACTATTTTTTCTCTATTCCAGAACATTCATAGGAGTCTTTAGAAAAAAGATAAATGAGAGCATTTGTTCAATACCATTATAGTTGTGTGCTATATGGAGGTTTTATACTGCTGGGCATAGTATGTTAACCATTTTCACTTCTTTCTTCTTTGCCAATTTCTGGCCTGAGGTGGCCATGTGACACATCTCTGGGCATGATAAGTGGAAGCATGTTGTGAGATTCCTCAGAAAGCTTTTGATTTCCTGAAAGACTCACCCTTCCCTTTAACACTTCCTACTAGATTGCAGATATGATGGAAGAGTTACAGCAGCCTTATTGCAGCCATATTGCATCCATGAAGGTAAGAAGAGAACTGCAGAGATCTCAGCCCACATAGAGTTCAACAACTAACCAGCAGTCGCTTTTGTGTGAGAAAATTAAGTCTCTCTGTGGTTAAGTCATGAGATGAATATTTCTGACACTCAAAGCCAAAAGCATTCCTTACACACCATATGATCTTATGTGACCCTCATGACAACTCTAGGAAGTAGGTTATCATTATCATTCTTTTATACTCAAGGAAATTAAGGTTGACTACATAAAAGTCACTTATCTTTTGGTAGAATCAAGTAGAAGAGTCAAGATTTGAATTCAGGCTTTTCACTCCATGCTTACAAACCCATACTGAATGAATAAGTAAAGATATTAGATAGTATGTATCATCCATATATAAACATCTTACATAAATATACATACATACATTATAGATATATTTATGTATCTACTCACACACAGAGATACATATGCTCTTTAATCTTATGGCCTAATCTCTTTTGAGCCCGTGGTGACATCCTCTTTATCCTAGGCCCGCAATGATTTATCCCACAGGCTAACGTTACTCTTAGCTCACTGGATACGAGTAAAACTTATTCTGAAGAATATATTGGTGATTTGAAAGTACATACTCTCTAAATATTCAGAGAAGAAAGAGCCTGGGTGTGGGAGGTAGCATGCAGATCATAGAGAGCAATGAATCTACAGCAGGAAGACATAGGTCATGGTCTGGTTTCGTCTGATTCTAACTTGTGAATGCTTTACCAAGGCAATTCCTGGCCCTCCAACTCAATTTTCCCACCTGTAAAGTGAAATGACTATCTGGTGGAGCCCATGCTCTTTTTTTTTTTTTTTAATTTTTATTTTATTTATTCATTTTAGAGAGGAGAGAGGGAGAGAGAGAGAGAGAGAGAGAGAGAGAGAGAGAGAGGAGAGAGAGACAGGGGGGAGGAGCTGGAAGCATCAACTCCCATGTGTGCCTTGACTAGGCAAGCCCAGGGTTTCGAACCAGCGACCTCAGCATTTCCAGGTCGATGCTTTATCCACTGCGCCACCACAGGTCAGGCCTGGAGCCCATGCTCTTTGAGGCAAAGCAGTCACCTCAGCCATCAGTGGGTCAGGAGACCCTGCCATCCTAACATTATAATCTGGGGGGTAAATTGTGGTTTTGCATTTGATCGTGACTACATGGACAAATTTTTTCTCCCCAAGATCTCTCTTGTATCCTCTTTTATCACTGAGCCATAGGAGAACAAACCTCTCACAGAAGCTGCTTAATCTGGGATTACCCTTTCCTGTGATCAAAATGTTTGCCGGGATTACCCAGGATAGATTGAGATTAAATGTGGCGTTTCATTCAATAGCCCCAGGCTTTGGCTTCCCTTCCTCACTTGAACTGCCAAGATAAATTCCCACCCACACACGTCCTGGCTTGCTTAAAGTAAAAACATAGAGGCAGAGGGGCTGTTTCAGAGCAGATTCCCCCCACACTCAGAAGGGGAGCGAAGTGCTCCTCCATCCAAGGCAGCCCTCAGGCATCTCCAGAGCTGAATGTTTTTCCTTCTGGTTCTGACCTCAAGCTAAGAGCCAGGCATCACTTCCTCTGCTAGAGACCCTTCGGAGAATTTCATGGTCTTTTACTCAGGATTCAGCCTGCACTCAACAAGCACTCAATAAGTAAACTTATTACTTAAATACTCAATATACTGGGGAAACAATGGTGAGTACAGTCCCTGCCCTCGATCATATTCTACAGCCGACACTGTAGTAGTTTGTCTTTCTTCCCCTGAAAGGCTATGTTTTTTCTGCAAAAACTCATGGAGGAAAACACCAGTTACTTAACCCATGAGGAGCTTTCAAATTTAAATTTCACGTGAAAGACTATGGACAACTTTACATACGTGCAGCGTGCTCAGGAAATGTCTGTGAAATTGAATTCCTTGCTAACATCATCTCAGCTGTGAGAGAGGTAGCATTTGCCCAGTTTTCAGTTAAGAGGCGGCGTAGAAACTTTCCTGTGTTATTAAAAATATTGCCATCAAGCACTATGACTCTTCCTCCTACCATCAGTGCTACTATTGCTGTATGACTACCATTTTCCTACTACTGTGGCCACTGCCACTCTTAGCACTGACAGGACTGCATTATCATTTCCATCACTCTTAGTCTATTACTACCATTAGCACTGTGATTTTTCCTACTACCAGTACTGTTTTCCTGCCATGATTACTGCTTCTACATTACTACTTGCAGCTAAAAAGTGGTTGCCCTCTGCCAAACTCTGTGTTAATATTTTAAGTGTACTACTTAATTTAACCACCACAACAATCCTGTCAATTAAAATTTATTTTCTCCCCTTTTCAGGTAAGATAATTAAGTGACAGTTACACAACTAGAAGTGACAAAATCCAGCCCCAGGCAGCTTGACCTCTAAATCCATGCCCTTAAACAAGTGTTCTATTTCTTCTCTAGGTCTCTTGTAGCACCCACAGCTATATGATTCCAAAGCCATGCTCCAAACTATGAGGTGTGGAGCCATGCTGGGAAGAAGGAAGGAAAGAAGAAAGGAAAGAAGGAAAGAAGGAAAAAGGAAGGAAGGAAGGAAGGAAGGAAGGAAGGAAGGAAGGAAGGAAGGAAGGAAGGAAGGGAGGAAGGAAGGAAAGGAGAGAGGGAGGGAGGGAGGGAGGGAGGGAGGGAGGGAGGGAGGAGGGAGGAGGAAGGAAGGGGCAATCTAAGGTGGGAAGGAGGGAGGGACAGAGACTTTGGCATTTGGTATGCTACACCTCTGACCTTTTCTAATCTCAGCCCCTAAATCATGCAAACATCAGTGTCCAATGCAGAGCCCAGAGGAATCTGAATTTGACCTTGTTTTCATTAGCATAGATTTAGAGGCTGCAGGAAACCGATTTCTCAGGATTTCTTGCCAACCAGGGAGCTGAAGGAAGTCACTAGAGTAAATAAGTGAGGCAGGCAGTATATGAAAAAAGATATGGGATTTTAAATTGCAGGATTTACATCCCAAATCCTGGCATTTTTACTTTGGATTTATTCTTGCCCCTCAGCTTTCCTCGCTATCAAATGGGAATACTGCCATCTCCTTCTAGGACATGTTGTGAGGATATAAATAAAAACACAAAGCTTGTGAAAGTGTTTTGTGTCTGGCAACATGCCTTGAGGATGATATTTCTTGTTCCAATCAGAGTGTCTACACTGATTCTTCCTGACCAGAGCAGCCCTGACCCAGGGGTGTGGGTCACTCTGTCCCCAAGGGAGTATGGCACGGGGGCCACCACCAGTCCTCTCTAGTGTCTATTTCATAATGCCTCCCCATGGTGGCCTTAAATGAGGAAGCCAACCCAGGAAGCATTTTGTGTAGCATCTGGAATTCATCTCAGCTGACCAAGAAGTTGAAAAAGAGGGAAGAAGAAGGAGAAGACAGACGTAGCAGTAGCAGAAGCCTCCAGGGGGGTGAGCCACTCTAGAATAGCTCTTCCTGAGCTCTGCAGAGGCCTCACCACTGCTGAAAATGCCGGAAAAATGCTGGCTAATTTCAGAGGCTCCACATTGGTGGGCCAACAGCCCAGGGAGAATGAGCAATTATGATTTTCATCTAAGCAACATATGCTGTTTGCTGGCCTCTTTCGAACAGCTGTAGGTTAGATGCTGTTAAGATTAGTCTCCTTCTCTCCTCCATATTTCAGAATTCAAATTAAACTAAAATAACAGCACCTGCTGAACAAAAACCCCATTGGAAATGTGTCCTCGTACACAATTACTGCAGGGAGGCTGGTCACCATTGTTACCCGCCTATTCTTCCTGAATGGGAAGGCAGCGAAGTTTCCCAGGCAGCTGCAGCAATTCAATTGTATAACTGGAGCTGGCCCCGCGCCAACCCTCAAGAACTCAAGTGGCACCAAAAGATACTATATTGATTTGCAATCGAACATAATAGGCCATCAGCTTAATTATTACTGAAGTGACAAGGTTCTGGGTATTTCATATTTATATTTCAGGGCCTGTGAAAGATGAATGTAAATCTTTTAAATGCACGGATTTGCATATCTTCAGAAGGGTTGAGTGCTCTTATTACATTCATAGCCTTTGAAAGACCAAAAGGACTGGCTATTGAACTCAGGTTGCCAGATCCCACCGGCGTTTGCTTGGATGAAGAGACAAAAGGCATAAAATGAAAACTGCTTTTAGTTCAAAAAAAAAAGGAGGGGGGAGAAAAAAGAAAAAAAGAAAGGAAGGAAGGAAGGAAAGAAGGAAGGAAGGAAGGAAGGAAGGAAGGAAGGAAGGAAGGAAGGAAGGAAGGAAGGAAGGAAGAGTCAAAATAAATAAAAAAAGAAAGAAAGAAAAAAATAAAGCCCAGTACTCAACTGCATCAAGCTGAGACCTCTTCGGGTGCCTTCCAAAGGGAGACTGGTCATAGGTCTTACTGGAACAGAGGCAGTTGGTCGTTAAGAAGAAAAACCAATGACCTAGACCCATGAGGCCCCCTCTGCTCTCCCATCCCAGCCTGTTCCTAGACTCTTCAGGTCAGTAGAACCCTGTGAGCTGCTGAGACGTGGGCAATGGAGGGATGGAAAGAGACAAAGTTACATCCTAAGTGTCTACTATATATCTGTATCATACTGAGACCAAAGACTTAAGGACAAATGGTCTCATTTTAAGCCCATCATCATCGTCAACTCTCCTCTCCACATCCTAATAGGACCTCTCATCTTAGCAGGAAATTTTAGAACCATTCCTCACTCTCTAGATCTAATAAGTTGTTGAATTTTATAGACCCCTTCTCCTAAGTCCCCCCTTATTTCTGCTCTCTGCCCCCTTTCTGCCTTCTGTCAGTTCTCAAGAGATTTTCCTGTTGCCTCTTTCTGCTTCTCTCTTACTGAATCTCAGTTCATTCTCTATCCTGCCATCAGAGAGCCTTTCTGAAAATTCAGGAATATGCGGCACTCCCGCCCAGTACCCTCACTGGTAACTACAGGATCAAGTTCACCTCTCACCACAGTCAGTCGGTAGCCTTCCCACAGGCCAGCTCTTCCCTGGGTCCACCCTTTCCCCCTGGACATGTGGAATTTCAGTTCTCTGTGCCTGAGCGCCTTCTTCTTGTCAGTGGAGAGACAGGAGTCACCTTCCAAGACGCAGGTAAAATCTCTGCATCCTACCTTCCCCGGGCTCCCTCGTCAGCAAGCCCACTTCACTTTGCTCCTCTCTATGTTATGAAACTGATCACATTATGCTTTACTTAATTGTTTATATGTCTGCTGCCTGAACTCAATCAGAAAATGTGCCTTTAAAGCTCTGTGTCCCCAGGACCAAGTCAGGGCCTGAAATGCAGGGAGTGCTCAGCAACTGTTGTTTGAGTCTTCACCCCCAGGGAACATCAAACACGCATGGAAGATCTATTATATGTGAGGCGTTGTTCCAGGAACTGAACTGAAAATAGCCCTTGCCATATGGGAACCAAGGCCTGAGACCAGGACACTGCTAGCCCCACAGCAGCCTAACTGATGACCAAAGCAGTGCTTTAAGCACCCAATGGTCTCAAAACACAGGGAGACAGAGATATGTGGCCCAGAGTGTCTGCAAGAAAACAGAACTAGAACTAAATCCAAAATCCTCAAATCCTACAATTTAAGAGGTGGCAGGGCTATTGGGATTCACCTACTTGGATCTCCATGTTTCATAGATGAGCAAACTGAGAAACAAAAAGCTAAGCTATATCAGTTGACAGGAGCAGTAGGAATTCTGACTTCTCAGTCCACATTTCTTTATGCACTATGAGATGTGTGGGACTTGATTAGACACGGAACAGGGAGAGTACTCCAGATGAGGTCTCCAATCACCCCCACCATCTTCAGTGCTTTCACTGACAATCCATTATGGCCATCACCCCTATTCCCAAGACCACTGTTGCCACCACCATTGTCAGTGTCTCTCTGACAGTGGTCCAGCCCCACTCCTGCCATCATCCCCACCACCATGATCCGCACCAGAGGAGTCTATGGATTGAGGAAAATGTGGAGAGGTTGGAGAGGTAGGGATATTCCTGCCTCTGTCCTACTTCACATTTCTGCACCATCTACACAGCTCCTACCCCTTTATATCCGGGCTCTGGCATCGCCAAGAGTGCATTGTGATCACTTCCCCACTCCAGGAAGCATCTTTTCACCTTTGGACTGAGTTGTTTCCAAGGGAGCTAGATCAAAGAGAATCCAGAAAAGAAATAGAAACAAATAGAGAAGAAGAGAGAGAACATTGCAAATTTGGGGAAACCAGAATTCTCTCTCCAAGGGTAACAGGGCAATAGGAATTAAGATCTAATGTTCTTGAAGACTCGGAGACTTTGAAGAGGGAGGCGACCATCTTTAGCCAGATCAGGAAACCTTGAAATGTTCTCCAGGACACAGTGGAATTCCTCTCTGACTGGTAGTCTGCCCTGCCTCCACCCCCTCCTCCATTCCTCTTTCCAACCTGCTTTTTTTGGGGACCTATTGAGACTCTCTTCCCTCACTCACATCCTTTGGGAAGGGCCCAGCACCTTCACTGGAATCACCGAGGAGAGAATTACTGGGCTGGCAAAGACTCAGTCCCTAGAATCCTTGCAGCGGCATCTCCCAGACGGCCTCTCCTGCAGGGCTGAGCACAAAGGAAGGCATTATCCAGCAAGGAGCAGGGGAGCCTCAGAGGACACCTGCTCAGGCAATTCTGCGATAAAAGGAAGTGAAGCTGGAAATTGGACAATTGTTACTAAGTAGCCAAGGGCCCAGCTGAGTGGGGTTTTCTTTAGTGAGGATGATAGAAGCTAGCGTTAAAAGCAGATGGAGATTTTCCAGAACCCAGGGTTTCACGGAGGAGGAGGGGGGAGAAAGTGAGGCTTAGGAAAAGGACTTGTCTTTTCATCCTTAGGGAGAGGAAAGGGAGTGAGGTTCTTTCAGGCTTCGGAAGCACTTCACCTGTGTCAGGATGATTAAAGGCACAGTCTCTGTGAGCACCTGGAAGGGAGGCAGTGATCCCGAAGAATGAGTAAGGGTTCCCTATGAATTAGCTACAAAGGACCAGACTCGTTTCTTTTATTGCTTCCTAGGCTGGTCCATTGTGAATACAGAGAAAAGTGAATGTATCTGGATTACAAAGAAACATCTGACATCTCCTTATCTTGGAAAAGACAGACAAGAAGGTGATTAGGTGGATTTAGCACTCGTTAGCACCTATAATTTATTGAGTGTTTACCGTGTGACAAGTAGCATAGTGGCTGAGTTGAATCACCTCGCTGCTGTTTTACAGGTGAGGAAAGTGGGACTCGGAGAGGTGTGGTCAACGCAGGGCAGCCTGAGTAGATCTGCACCTCTGTTGTCTCCAGGCTGAAACGGTAGCCCACCCACACATACAGGGGAGGATCTGCCCCCTGAGCATGAAGAAACACCAAGAAACATCCTCCCAGTCGCAATCACACACTGCTCCGGGGCCCACACGCTCCCATGGGTGTGCATACCTTTAGGGGGCCTATTTTGGCCTCCTGTCTCCGCCTAATGGAGAGAGCTCCTCTCACTCTCCTGCTATAATCAGACAATTATTTAATCTCTCAGCAAAAGCATTGGCCATCTGGGATAACACTCTACAGTCCAGTAGGCTGATCAGTGTCCCGAGGGCATGGCTGTGCTGGTTGAGGGAGCTGAGGCACCAAGGGAAAGCCCTGTGGCCACCACCTCAGCCACACAGGGAGGCACTCGGGCCAGGCCCTCCCCAGGCTGTGCCCTAGGGTGCAGGGGAAGAGGGGCAGAAAGACCCAGACGGACCCAGGGGCCAGGTCTGCATTCAGATGCCCAGCAGTGTGACCTCAGCAGTCCCTGCACTTCTCCAAACCCCGGTGCCCCCTCTGTTGAGCTGAGGATAGAAATTCCCACCACATCCCGTTGCTCTGAGGATTGGAAAGCTCTGAGTGCTGAGTTGAAACCGAGGCCCTGTACCTGACCTACAGCCAGCCCCAACCCATCCTGCCATGTTCTCATGCTGCCACCTTCTGATGCCAAGGCCATCTCCCTGGCAAAGTGTACTTCACCCTCTCAACAGCCCCCCGGGAAAAAGGGGTTGCAGAGAGTCAGGGGCCTAGAGCCCCTCAGCTGCTCCCGGGGAAGTAGGGCTGACAAGGTGAGGATTATTTGTCTCCTCTGGTGAGGAGCATTTGACTTGCTGTTGATAGTTGGTGGGATGATATTAATTAAAATGCAGGCAGGCGTGAGAGTGCCTCTTAGAGCTGCATGTTGCCTGGGGGAGGGGAAGACATCAGGTTCTGTTTTGTAGCCATAGCAGAAAGAGTGTCCTCCTACCCTCTCTTTCCTCTTCTAAGAGCAGGTGCAACTTGAAGAAAAAGGTCTGGAATTTCCCTGTCACTAGAAGAGTCAGGTCACAGGAGCACTGGGTTTCAGGTAGATGCACAGCCATGTCCTCCCATTATTCAGACACTGCAAGTTCTGAAAAGGTTCTGCCTTTGGAGAAATCACTCAAGAGAGCACTAACTTTTCTGATACCTGCTAGCTCTGCCTTTGACTCCGATAGGCAGGAGAGGGGTGCAAAGAACTTCCTGAAAGGGAAGAGTCTGATGACCCAAAGCAGACTCCACACAGGAAGAATTGAGACACAAATGCCACAAACCTCAGTTCAGGGGCTATGCCTAGGGCTCCAGGGACTGGGTTTTGAAGTGGGGAGAAGATGGGGCCAGAGCAAGAGCAGAGTGGGAAGAAGAGAGCTGAGTGCAGAGATGGTGCCGCACCAGCCGTGGGGCATGCGCGGCTCAGCTCTGCTGTGGCGTGTTCCCTGTGCCTGGGCCAAGCTGGACTGTGAGAAGAAACAGTCTCTCTTTGATTTCTGACTTCCTCCTTCTTGCCTCTTCCTGCAAGAATGAGAAGTGGCTCCTGAGGACTCCTAGTTCTGAGGTGCTAGTGTTGGAGGTCCTAGAAATTACTAAGAATCTCAGCAGCCAGGCGACATGTCTGAAAGAATAGAATGGAGGTTGGGACAATTTCCTCATTTCTGCAAGCTAAAGCCTTGAACCACTCCACTTCCTTAAATTTTATTTGAACAAGAGCTCGTGAAACTTCCCAAAAGCAAGCCCCTCCGTTGCCCTACCTCTGCCAAGCTCTCAGAAAAAAGGAAAATGTCTTTGGTGAGAAAGAAGAACAGATGAGAGGACAAGTTGGAGGCCCAGGACTTTTTGGGATCTGCGCTTAGACCTCTACACAGAGCTTAATCTACACCAGGGGTCCCCAAACTATGGCCCGCGGGCCACATGCGGCCCCCTGAGGCCATTTATCCGGCCCCCGCTGCACTTCCGGAAGGGGCACCTCTTTCATTGGTGGTCAGTGACAGAAGCATAGTTCCCATTGAAATACTGGTCAGCTTGTTGATTTAAATTTACTTGTTCTTTATTTTAAATATTGTATTTGTTCCCATTTTGTTTTCTTACTTTAAAATAAGATATGTGCAGTGTGCATAGGGATTTGTTCATAGTTTTTTTATAGTCTGGCCCTCCAATGGTCTGAGGGACAGTGAACTGGCCACCTGTGTAAAAAGTTTGGGGACCCCTGATCTACACATCTCTGCAGCTTTCTTTACTTAACTGTTGAAAGGAATGAAGGAGATTAGAAAAGTCCTCTCTCCCTCTCACTCCCTCTCTTCCTCCTTTTCTTCCTTTCTTTCTTCTGTTCCAACTTTCTCTCCTCCTTTCCCAGCTCCTTGGATAATTTGACAATCTGCATTTTGGGGTTTTTAATATGTATAATCATTTTCTACCATTTGACCTGTAAATAACAGCTTTAATGAGGATGGTGGGAAACAATCCCCAGGGATGGCAACAAATTACAATGCACATTGAACTAAGCTCTCCTGCAGGCCTAGGCGCTGGAGTTGTTCACAGGGATTATTTTGGAAGTATTGTAGAAAAGCTGGGTGAAGGCATAAAGAAATCTCTGTGGAATCAGGAGGCCCCTTCTGTGGACTCCATCTCACCTAGCAATAAATTTCCTGATCTCAAGAGATCAAACTCCTCCTCCCAGCCACATATACCATATTTCCCCATGTATAAGATGCACCCTTTTTTGAAAAAATTGGGGTCTAATGACTTTGTAAGCCATATAAATGTCTAATCATTATGTTATATCCCTGAAACTAATATAACACATGAAGTGTAATTGAAAAATACATTTTTTAAAAAAAGTTTTCTTTTTTTAATTAAAAAACAAATAAGTGCCCAAAAGGGCAGTCAGGACCTGGAGCTTAGCCATGAAGGAGACAAGGGATTCAAACACCACAGTGGGTCAGACATGTTCAAGAGCAGCCAGGACGAGGCTAGTCCCGAGCGGTTTTCTGCGTCTTATACAGTGGTTGTGGCATTTCAAGTGCCATAGATGGAACTGAGAATGAGGCAGTATATGAAGGTAGTGATTCCTCATCAGACACAGATGAGGACAAGCTAATGGATGGGAGTTTTGACAGTGATAAGGAGTTGTATGAATTTTATGATGAATAAAAATTGAGTTCAATAACTTTATGTAATACATTTTTTCCCAAATTCCAGGTCCAAAAATTATGGTGCATCCTACTTACACATGAGAAAATATGGTAGTTCATGGCCTTGGACCATAATCAAGAATACTATACCAAACTATTTTTCTGGGTCAATGCAAACAAGCAAAACAAAGTTTCTAAATATGATTTTAATCTCAATCTTTTGTTGGGAGACCCTGCTGTCCTTTTTATTCATTCTATGTCCCAGGTCTAATTTTATTACTGTATTTTAACTAACAATGGAATAAAACTGAGCAAAGTAAGAAAAGGCCCCTAATCTCTTAACCACAAAAGCTCTGAAAACAAAGTTTTCTTTACAGCTCCTTTGATGGCAAAATCTACCCTGATGTGGAATAGGCAAGTCATCCTGATTTATCTCATTTAGAGTCAGCATTTATATATCTATATGCATTTGATCATATTGTGCTGCCTCAAAGCTTGCTGGCAGTATTATGTAACACATGGTATATATCCTTTATTAATTTCTATTTTTTTATTTTTAAGTTTATTTATTGATTTTAGAGATAGAGGAAGGGAGAGAGAGAGACCGACAGGAACATTGGTCTGTTCCTGTATGTGCCCTGACCAGGGATCAAACTGGCAACCTTTGTGCTTTGAAGTGATACTCTAACCAACCAAGCTATCCAAGCTATCTGGCCAGGGCTATTAACTTTCTAAAACAAATTTTAAAATAATAAAATTTTATATACATCTGGCCTGAATAGTTTAAGAAAAGGGATTATGGATTTGGACTGTTATCCTCAGAGAGAGAGACAGTGTGAGTATGTTTATTAAGCAACAATAAACAACAAAGCAAAGTTTCAGTGTTACCTTCACTAAAGAATCATCAGTCCATATGGCTTTTTGTAGATTGCAAAAGGCTTTTACTCTTCTGTTTTAAACAATTTGTTTAAAAAGAAAGTTGGTAATCATTCATCTCAGGTGACAAATAGTCTTTCTTCCAGCAATTAAATGGGAAGAATTAAACCAACCTATGCACAGTCTAATTAAAATATTGTAGTAACTATTGGGACTAACAATAATACAAATATCAGTAATAGAATTGGAGACAGTTGTTACCTTGACTTGTCTTGGAAAAACTAATCGGAAAGATAAGAAATGTGCATTAATCCTTGACAAAGTCAAACATTTAAAGAAAGTATCAAAAGAGATAGGGCCTGTCCTCTAGTGGGGGAATTACTTTGTAAGACATATAAATGTCTAATCATTATGTTGTATCCCTGAAACTAATATAACACATGAACTGTAATTGAAAAATACATTTTTTTAAAAAAGTTTTCTTTTTTTAATTAAAAAACAAAAAAGGGCAGTCAGGACCTGGAGCTTAGCCATGAAGGAGACAAGGGATTCAGACACCACAGTGGGTCAGACATGTTCAAGAGCAGCCAGGACGAGGCTAAGACTAGAGGTGTGGTTTGAGCCACTTCAGTTCTTCCATTCAGTTCCCCATCACAGTTTTACTCTCAGCTATAACCCAGTGCTCCAGGATTTTCTGAATTTTATTTATTTATTTTTACAGAGACAGAGAGTGAGTCAGAGAGAGGGATAGACAGGGACAGACAGACAGGAACGGAGAGAGATGAGAAGCATCAATCATTAGTTTTTCATTGCACGTTGCAACACCTTAGTTGTTCATTGATTGCTTCCTCATATGTGCCTTGACCGCGGGCCCTCAGCAGACCGAGTAACCCCTTGCTGGGGCCAGCGACCTTGGGTCCAAGCTGGCGGGCCCTCCCTCAAACCAGATGAGCCCGCACTCAAACTGGCGACCTCAGGGTCTCGAACCTGGGTCCTCCGCATCCCAGTCTGACGCCCTATCCACTGTGCCATCGCCTGGTCAGGCAAGGATTTTCTGAATTTTAATCATTCCCAGAGGCTTCCAAAGAGACTAACACACTCTTCCCAGGTGTACTTTACTTGTTTAAAAAATTAATAGATTAAAGACCTTTCACAGCCACATAAAAAGATTCACTAGTCCATTTCTAAGGGAATGATTTTTAAGAATAAGAACTAACATTCCCTTATGAAATGGTTATATCCCATTAAACAAGAAGGAACTTTAAATATCTATAATCAAGGCTCTCACTGAGATGTAAGAGGGTAATGCATCTATCAAAAACAATATTGTGAGATCATTAAGGAGTTTCTAGATGAAAAAATGGTTATCAAACTTAAAAAAAAAACATAATGCAACAAAAGAGAATAGTTGTTTAAATATTGCAGAAAAATTAAATTAACATTGAGTAGAAAAATTATTCCAGAATTCAAAAGTTAAAACAGAGGTAAATGATGAATAAAATGATGATAAAAACAAAGAATAGATCCAGGAGATACAATCTATTTACTATAAACTAAATGTTTATATTCTCCTAAAATTTATATGCTGAAATTTAATGCTTAAAGGGATATATTAGGAGATGGGGCCTTTGGGAGGTGATTAGGTCATGATGGCAGAGCCTTAATGAATGGGATTAGTGTCCTTATAAAAGAGACCTGAGAGCTTCCTGTCTCTTCTGCCATGTTAGGACAGAGTGAAAAGACAGCTGTCTATGAACTGGGAAGTGAACTGTCAACAGATATAGAATCTTCTAGTGCTTTGATCGTGGACTTCCCAGCCTCCAGAACCGTGAGAAATAATTTTCTGTTGTTTATAAGTCACCCAGGCTATGGTATTTTTGTTTTAGCAGCCCAAATGGACTCAGAAGTAATTTATTTATATAATTAAATTCCAGAAAGTGAAAAGAAGCAGCTAGCAGAACAAAGAAATAATAGAAGATTTCCCTACACTAAGGAAAAATTTAGATCTGTAGAATCAAGTCCCTGATTGAGTATCCAGGTACAACTGATGAAAAGAGATATGCTCTAACATGTATCCTGCTAGCATGTTCAAATTTCAAGGATTAAAAAAAATATATTTGAGATTTCTGATTTTAAAAAATGGCAGATTGAACACATGCCTTTAGTTTTTCTTCCTCTTGAAATCTTACTATTGATAATATGAGAGTCAAACAGTGTTCAAAGACCAAAACTGAAAATGGCAAAGAACGACAGTGAGGGAAATAGTAGCAATAAAATTTAGAAGTTGAGAGTTGGATGGATGAGTGTAACTGACACAGCTGATTGAGGGAAGCAGGTTCTGAGCTGCCAGCAGAGAAAGCTACAAAGAACACAACTCACACCACAGAACACTCCACACTGTCAGGAATCACTAGCTCCAGTTACTTATAGGAGTTGGAGGGAGAGTGCTCAAAAAAGTCTAAAATAGGACTGGTTAAATTCTGTTGAGAATTCACATAACAGTATAAACATACTATTTAGAGTTATTGAGTACCTTTTAAAAAATGAGCTTTGAAAGTTGAAAGAGATTGTCTTTAGAAGCAGAAAATGGGAGAAGGATGGGGGTTTTATTGTTTTATTTTGTTACAAATTAAGTTACATGTCTTTAAGCACCTGTCCTCATGGCTACTGGAGTTTATAAGGAAAGATAGGGTGGGAAAATTAACAAGTAATACTTATGTGTGTCACTGTGATAAAGTTTATTATGCTTTAATAAAAAAATAGGTAATCATTATTAGAATAAAATAGTGAGTAGCTTTCTAATCAATAGAATTTTTTTAAAAAGAAAATATAATATGCCAAAATTACAAAGTTGTCTATATATTGTTTATAGCTAAAGTTCTAAAACTAGGTTGGTCTAGAGAGGTTCACAGGGGTAAAGATACACTATATAGATGCAAAAAATTAGAAATGTCTAAAGTACTATTAGAACTCAAATTAAAATTTATGTGAATGTGACACACAAAGGAAATAAAAGTAGACTGTTACTTAATATTAAAAGACAATACAATATAAAATTAAGTTACCATAATTACTAGTTTAAATCTACTAAACAGCATAACATTAAAATATTTTTCAAAGCTGTTAGAATTAGGAAGAAAAATTAATGAAAGAACAAGTGAGAGAATCAAAGAGATAGCTCACTTTTTTCATAGCACAAATACTTAGAAAGTGAATGAGGTAAAAGTGTAAATTGAATCAATTGCTTTCACTGCTCTAAATGAAGAATTGTATGTAGTACAACATAATTGTATGCACTACAAACAAAAGACACATTATTTTCCAAAGTTCATGGCATTTTTCACAAAAAAAGTGCTTATATTCTAACCCACTAATAAAATTTCAACAAATTGTCCACATTTGAAACTAAACATTCTGCATTCTTACAACACAATATAATAAAACTAGACATTAAGAGATCTTTCATAAACCCATGCAAGCAAGAAGAGAGTAGAGTGATTATATAAAATGTTGAAATAAAAGAACCCCCATCAATCTGGGATTCTATAGCCAGCAATATTATCCTTCAAAAGAGAAGGAAAAATAAACCCTTTCTCAGCCAAATAAGAACTTCCAGCATACCCGCTTTATATACCTTTGATGTGCTGTAATGAAAATTCTATCAAGAATGTGATATTTATACTATAATCACCCCTATAATTAAATATCATCCTAGAAACAAACAATCCAATCAGAAAATATATAAAAACACACAGCCATATTGATACCCTCTTTATAAATGATCTTTTAATGTAGTTTATAAAACATGTCATTAATCTGTCAGCATAGGGATGGTTTGGTGGCTGGGCACTACTAGGAAGATAACCACATGTAACCAGTAGTCTTCTAGCTCATCTGAGAAACGGTCTTCTCATTCTCAAATAATTCATATAAGTGGTCTACATTTCACATTATTTGCTAGCATCACACTTTCTGTATCCAAGTATAATAGTTAGTACATAAACATATTGCATTAGTTAATAATGGTACATACTGTTTCTCACTTGAACTGTAGAAAATGATTCCTTTATGGTTTTAAGCATTTGAGGAGTTAATCTTACTGGATTGGCTATATATTAAATTTTAAGGAAGGGAGGGAAAGAGCAGGGGGATGTGAGCTGGAAAATGATATGGGATATAATACAAGTTCAACTTCAGATTGGATGGGATATAATTAAATGTCTCACAGTTGTCTCAATACATTTAGTGTTATAAAATTAAAAAAAAAATTATACCAGTTTTGGCCTGACCAGGCGGTGGCGCAGTGGATAGAGTGTCTGACTGGGATGCAGAGGGCCCAGGTTCGAGACCTCGAGGTCGCCAGCTTGAATGCGGGCTCATCTGGTTTGAGCAAAAGCCCACCAGCTTGAACCCAGGGTTGCCAGTTCCAGCAAGGGGTTACTCGGTCTGCTGAAAGCCTGCGGTCAAGGCACGTATGAGAAAGCAGTCAATGAACAACTAAGGTGTTGCAACGTGCAATGAAAAACTAATTATTGATGCTTCTCATCTCTCTTCGTTCCTGTCTGTCTGTCCCTGTCTATCCCTCTCCATGACTCACTCTCTGCCTCTGTAAAAAAAAAAAAAAAAAGATTATACTAGTTTTGGAGGTAGCAAAAAGAGATTTACAGATAGAGGATAGAGTCGAGTAGTGTAGCAACTGCAGAAGGAAGAACCGTAGAAAAAGTGGAGAAAATTTAAGCATATTTAAGGAATAAATATTTCACCACTTTCCCATCCTATGAAACTACAGTGAAAATGTACATTAATCATCAATGATTCTGGAATTGGATTTGTTTTATTCATGTTTTCTGATATGAAGAACTACTGAGATTGCTCTGTTGATGAATAGCAAGTAACAAGTGAGAGGAAGATTTAAGAACTAAGCAAAATTATAAATGAACATAGAAAATGTTTAGTAAGACCTTGCTATTTGACATGTATTGTTGTAATGTTTGCATGTGTGTAGTTCCTTACAACAGTTGTATTAAGTAGAAGCTATTATTTCCCCCATTGTATAGATTTGGGAACCACATGGAGATGAAACAATTAGCCCAAAATAATAAAGACTAATAAGTAACAGAGGAAGTATTTGAATCTAGACAGTCTGACTTTCAAGTCCAAAATTCAGACCTCTTCAGTCTAAATCTCTTGTTTGCTCTCTTTCTCATTGTTAGAATTTTAAAATAATTTAAGATTGAAATATAGTATGAAGTAAATCCCGTAATAAGAAAGAAAATTAGAAAACGTTTAATGATCAGCTGGTTAGTAAAAGGAAATACTTAAAAAAGAAAGTGTTCCTAAGAATTTATCTATTTCTTCCAGATTGTCAAATTTATTGGCATAAAGTCATTCATAATATAATATTTTCTTCATCATCGAGAAATCAACAACACCAAGTGTCAGTGAGGATGTGAGAGAAGGGGACTATTGGTGGGAATGCAGATTGATGGAGTCACTGTGGAAAGCAGTGTGGAATTACCTCAAAATTAAAAAATGAAACTGCCTTATGACCTAGAGGTTCCACTTCTGGAAATTTATCCAAAGAAACCTGAAACACTAATTCAAAAGAATATATGCACCCCTGTGTTCATTGCAGCATTATTTACAATAGCTAAGATTTGGAAGCAACCCACTTGCCCATCAGTAGATGAGTGGATAAAAAAGCTGTAGTACATTTACACAGTGGAATACCACTTGGCCATAAAAAAGAAGGAAATCTTACCCTTTGCAATAGCAGGGATGAACCTAGATAGCATTATGCTAAGTGAAATAAGCCACTCAGAGAAAGACAAGTACCATGTGATTTCCACTCATATGTGGAATCTAATGAACAATTAAAATAGAGACAGACTCATTGATAGAGAGCAGGCTGACAGCTGTTTAGAGGGTGGGAAGTTGGGGACAGGAAGGATTGAGCAAAAAAGAAAAAAAGAGAAAAACTCATGGACACATGTCAGGGTAAGTGGGGTGAGGGCAGATGAAGGAGGTTATAGGGAAGATAAAAGGTGATGGATGGAGACTGTTGTGAACATACAAGACAGTGTACAGATGATGTGTTGTACAATTACGCATCTGAAACCTATATAATCTTATTAACCAGTGTCATCCCAAGAAATTATATAAAAAGAAAAAAAAATAAAAGAAGTGATGATTCTATATTTTATTAGGACTATGAGTTTTTCAAAAATGTCCCTGCTCCAAGGAGTTCCCATGTTAAGACATATGTGTCAAAACAACCATTGAACCAAAACAAGTTCCTTAAATATTATGAAAGAGGAGAGAAAATTAACATTATTTATTCATAATTAAGATTTTCTACCTAGGAAAAAAAATAAGAATTATCTCAAAAATAGAATAATAAGAGCATTTCAGGTTTCCATTTACCAAATTAACAAAAAATCAGTAGCTTCTCCATACAATAGAAATAGCTACTTAGAAATACATAAAAAAAAATCAGATTAATGATAGAAACAAAAAATGTAAAATAACTAGGACTGATCTTAATAAGAAATATGACAGATCTATCTAAGAAATATTACAAATTTAACTTAGGGACATAAAAGATGTTCATAAATCAGAAGACATTCTACGTTTCTGGATTTTCTGCCTTAATATTTTAAACATGTCATTTTTTTCCCCAAATTAATTTATAAATTTAATGCAATCCCAATTAAAGTTTGATGAGATTTTTGTTTGGAATTTGACCAAATGATCCCAAAGTTCATTTAGAAGAATAATTGTGTTAGGATAGTCACAAAAAGACCAAGAAAAATGAGTAATGAGATTGACTTGCCCTATTAGAAATTAAATTATCACTGATATGGTACCAAAGGAGCCACACAGATCCATAAAACTAAAAAAAAAACTAAAAAAAAAAAACCTAAAAAAAAAAAAAATCCAGAGGCTGAGTTAAAGTATGGATAATAATTTGGTATATAATATATTAATGATGTCAGTTTAAAAGATTAGGGGGAAAATCAACTATTTATTAAATAGCTCCTTCAATAAAATATGATTGGGGCAGGTATAAGCATTGTACAGATTTGAGCCTTATACCATAATTTATACAAAACTAAATTCTGGATGATTCAAAGTTTTGATTGGAAAAAAGAAACCATTAAAATACCAGAATATATAAATAAATATTTATTTAATCTTGTGATTGTGAAAGGTTTTAAACTGTATAGACTTGATGGTGAGAGAAAAAGATTAATAATGAGCCTGACCTGTGGTGGTGCAGTGGATAAAGCCTTGACCTGGAACGCTGAGGTCGCCGGTTTGAAACCGGCTTGCCTGGTCAAGGCACATATGGGAATTGATGCTTCCTGCTCCTCCCTACCTTCTCTCTCTCTCTCTCTATTCTCTGAAATTAATAAATAAAATAAAAATAATTTAAAGATTAATAATGAGCTTGACTACATAGAATTCCATCACTTGTAAATATCAAAAGTAAATTCTGACCCAGTCATCTACCTAAACACCTTAAACAACATTAAAAGACAAACTAAAAATTATTTACAAGACATACTACAAAGGTTTATAGTTTTCTGAATCTTTTCAGAACTCACATAAATTAGTAAAATAAAGAGAATATTCCAAAAGAAAGTAGCCTATGGAAGGCAACAAGTAAAGCAATTCATAGACCAATAGATACATAGATCTTGGCATTAAAAAATGCTGAACCTCTCTTGCTATAAAGGAAACATAAATTAAAACATCAATGAAATGTCATTTCTTGCAAGTTAAGTTGAGAATGATGAAAAATATTGATAGTATTCAGTGTTGGCTGGGGCATGAGTAAACAGGCATTCTTATATGCTTTGGTGTAAATTCAAATTGATACGACAAACTTTCTAGAGAGCCGTTAGGCAATATATTATCAAAATTGAAAATGTGCACTCCTTTGATGCAGTAAGGCAATTTCTAGAATTTAATCTTATGGAAATAACAAGGCAGTCTAAAGATACAGGCCCAAAGAGGTTTATTTTAGCGTTAGTAGAATAAAGAAATTAGAAAACTCTATTAATGTTTAAAATAAGGTATTCATTAAATGCATTATGGTATCTTCACACAATGGAATACCATGCAGCTCTTTAGAAGATGGTGGCAGATCTATATACATTACATAATATCATGCCCCAAAAATAGAAAGTGAGAAAATTGCATTGAAAGCATTTTGTATAGTATACCATTTCTCTTCACATGTATTGTGTGCGTGTATGTGTGCATGATTATAAATACTAATTATTTCTGAGGATATCATTCTCTCCCCTTGTGTGTATGTAAGAAAACCCAGATATTTTACTAAACTCTGTAGAATACTGTGTCACATGTAGCCTTAGGCAAGTCACCTTCTCTGTTTCTCAGTAGTCCCATCAGTAAAATAGCATATGTCTTATAGGGCTGTTATGGGGATCAAATGAATTGTATGTAAAACACTTAGAATAGAAATTTCTTGTAGGGTGGGAGGGGGTGTGTGCATGCAAAAGGAGGAAAAAAACACTTAGAATAGTACTTGGTGGCCCTGGCCGGTGGTTCAGTGGATAGCGTTGACCTGGCATATGGACATCCTGGGTTTGATTCCTGGTCAGGGCACACAGGAGAAGCAGCCATCTGCTTCTCACCCCCTTCCTATCTCCCTTCTCTTCCTCTTCTCTTCCTTCAGCCAGTGGCTTTATTGGTTCCAGCGTGGCCCTGGGTGCTGAGGATAGCTCAGTTGGTCTGAGCACATCAGCTTCAGGTGCTAAAAATAGCTTTATACTTGAGCATTGGCCCACATGGGATTGCCGGGTGGATCCCAGTTGGGGCTCATGCAGGGGTCTGCCTCACTATCTCCTCACCACACACCTAAAAAAAAAAAAAAGGACTAGCACTTGGCACAAAGTAACCAGCATTTAATAATTCACCACTATCATTATTATGATAATTACTATTATTACTATTACTACTATCAACAACCTCCACAACTCACAAAAGAAAAGAAGGTGCCTGACAGGTATAGCGCATTGGACAGAGAGTTGACCTGGGACACTGAGGTCCCAGATTCAAAACCCCAAGGTTGACCAGGTTGAGCATGTGCTCATCCACCTTGAGAGCAAGCTCACAGGCTTGAGCATGGGGTCACCAACTTGAGCACAAGATCACCAATTTAAGCATGGGATCATAGGCATGACCTCATGGTTGTTGGCTTGAGCCCAAGGTCGCTGGTTTGAGCAAGGGGTCACTGGATCGGCTTGAGGCCCCTGGTCAAGGCACATAAGAGAAATAATCAATGAACAGCAAAAGTGACACAACTACAAGTTGATATTTCTCATCTCTTTCTCTTCCTGTCTCTCTCTCTCTTTTTCTTTTGCTTAAAAAAGCAAAGAAAAAAAGAGAGAGAGAGAAAAGAAGGGAAGATGGATTCTCCACAACAAAACAGATCACTGAGCAGTTCTAGCATCTCACCCTGGTTACTACCTTGGCTGCTATGTGTGATTGTAGGCTCACGATACAGAAGAACCCTGTGGATGCCGGGAGGGGGATGCAGAGCCAGAGCCCCACTCACCAAAGTGGGCTTATATGTGAGTCTTGCTTAAGACACCCCAGAGACTCCTTGAATAATCACATGCAATACGGGGGGTACTGAAAACATGGGGCCACAGGCTGGGGCCAGATTCAGTGCAATTTCTATGGCACTGTTTTTACGCCTCCATTTCTGCAGACAGACTATGATTCCAAAGTGAATATATAGTCAGACTAGATACAGCCTGAGACACCGGAATATATAAGTGAATTAAAAGCACATATATATTGGCCCTGGCCGGTTGGCTCAGTGGTAGAGCGTTGGCCTGGCGTGCGGAAGTCCCAGGTTCGATTCCCGGCCAGGGCACACAGGAGAAGTGCCCATCTGCTTCTCCACCCCTCCCCCTCTCCTTCCTCTCTGTCTCTCTCTTCCCCTCCTGCAGCCAAGGCTCTATTGGAGCAAAGATGGCCCCGGCTCTGGGGATGGCTCCGTGGCCTCTGCCTCAGGTGCTAGAGTGGCTCTGGTCGCAACAGAGCGATGCCCCGGATGGGCAGAGCATCACCTTCCTGGTGGGCGTGCCAGGTGGATCCCAGTTGGGCGCATGTGGGAGTCTGTCTGACTGCCTCCCCGTTTCCAGCTTCAGAAAAATACAAAAAAAAAAAAAAAAAAAAAAAGCACATATATATTGCTTATGCTTAAGTTGTCTACTTAGGGAACTGCATAGTCTTTTAATGCCGATTTAGTCTATCTCAACTAATTCTTCTCTTGAAAAGTTTGAATAAAGATCCATTGTAGGCATTGCTAAAGAGGATCTTGCACTTGAGCTAATTCAAACTGCCCAGAATTGGCACAGTTGATGCCGTTTCATCATGGCTGTTTCTGCCTTAGGCAGCTGCCCCTACTGTGTGTAAAAAGAGCTCCTGACAGGGTGACAGGGAAGCCAGTCTTTCTTCTGAGCCTTGTACTCCCTTAGAGTAAGGGACTGATACATTCAGGATCTCCACCAGCAGTAAATAAGCTGGGATCTTTTTACCATGGAGAAATGTTGATTTCATATTTGTCTGTGTGTGTGAGATGAATGCTGGGCACTGATTTACGTACTCCAGAAAGTGTTGCCTCTGACATGGAGACACAGGATAGTTTAAAGGGAAGAGTAATCGCAGCACCGGGCTATCCATCTTCAGCTGCCTCTGGGAACCAGAGTGAGTCTGATTAACTCTTGCAGCTGCTGGCTGCTGGGAATGCTGTCAGCTCCCACTTTTCTGTGGCTCTGTCCTCTCGAGCTCCTGACCTCCTGACGAGCACGAGGTTTCCTGACCCCCTCCCACTACACCTTCAGCTTCTGTATTCCTTTTGGCAGGGTAGAGAATTAAGTCACTTTGTTTTCTGAGTCAAGACAAGGTTCTGCATTGCTCACCTTCGCCAAGCCACTGCCACTTGCCGGGAGATTTGGAAGTCAGTACTTTCAGGTTCGCTTGCTGGTCAGTTGTCTCGCCTGCAACAAACAGTCCTTTCCTTTTCTCTTTTAGTTAGGCTTGACCATCCCAGGACTCAGCCTTGTTTCTTTCATCTTAGTTCTGACTGATTCTCTTGCTTAATACCAGTCTTCCTGTAGGCTGAAACTATTGTAATCTCTAACCCAGAGTGGGGGTCCTGTTGCCCTTTCTGGTCTGTCCGAGACCCCAGCCTCATCCAGGTGGCTGGATTCTTGTTAACAATGGGAAAAATTCCTTGGACAATCTTTGCCTGTCTAAACCTCCATTGTCCCACTTAAAAGTTTTTACTCCGCCCTGGCCGGTTGGCTCAGCGGTAGAGCGTCGGCCTAGCATGCGGAGGACCCGGGTTCGATTCCCGGCCAGGGCACACAGGAGAAGCGCCCATTTGCTTCTCCACCCCTCCCCCTCTCCTTCCTCTCTGTCTCTCTCTTCCCCTCCCGCAGCCCCCTCCCGCAGCCAAGGCTCCATTGGAGCAAAGATGGCCCGGGCGCTGGGGATGGCTCTGTGGCCTCTGCCCCAGGTGCTAGAGTGGCTCTGGTCACAACATGGCAATGCCCAGGATGGGCAGAGCATCGCCCCCTGGTGGGCAGAGCGTCGCCCCTGGTGGGCGTGCCAGGTGGATCCCGGTCGGGCGCATGCGGGAGTCTGTCTGACTGTCTCTCCCTGTTTCCAGCTTCAGAAAAATGGAAAAAAAAAAAAAAAAAAGTTTTTACTGCTATTCTGGTTTGATTGCCCTTTTGGTGTCAGCAGCTTATAATGTAGCCAGCTGTGCTTCTAGAACAGCTTGACTTGTCCATCCAGATGTTTTTGGAGACTTTTATGGGCCAGTCACTGTCCTAGGCACTGAGACCACAGGAGGTAACAAGACATAGATGACCTAGCTTTTGTTGTGATGACATTCTAGTAGAGGGGACAGACATTACATAAGCACACCACTGCAACTAAATTTCAGATGTATGACTACAGCGAAGAGAATAAAACAGGATAATGGTTTAGGAAGTGACTGAGCTGGTAGATAACGTTTAATGAAGTGGTCAGGGGAGTTCTCTTTGAAGAGGCATACCATGAGTGGAGACTTGAATAACAGGAGATTCACCGGAGGAAGTGAGACTCAGAGAGCTCGAACCACAGTGAAAGCTCTGAGAGGTGAGTGGGAGCGACGTGGTTAGGGAGTGAAGAGTGGGGAAGCCTGGGTGAAAGTGAGGGAGTGAAGAGAGCAAATGGCAGACAGGTTAGTAGGGGCAGCAGAGGCAGCTCAGGTAGCATTTTTCAGGCTGTGGAAAGCATTTGAATTTTCTGCCATGTGCTTTTACAGGGGAGAGTGGCTTATCTGATTCTCCAGCTGCATACTGGTTGCCTCTCTCCTTTCAGCCTGGTGATTACCCTCATTTCCAATGCCCTTCACCCAGCCTGTGACCGCTGCCCATTTCCACATGTGCACCAAAGGAAAAAGAGATGTTACCCAAGAGGGAACATAACTCATTGCAGCTCGTACAATCTCTGTGCTGTCACCATGGTCTACCCATCAGTGAGGACCGTGATCCCTTAGCTGGGATGGAGTTGGAGCTCAGAAAATCTTCAGATAGGAATGTGGTCAGACAAGAAGTCAAGATTGAAGAATATTGCTCACTGGGATGCTGGCAAGGGGGAGGCTGAAAAAGAAGGCACAATCTACAAGGGCAAGACTAATGTGCAGAGGTCAGCTGGACAGGTCAGGAGGCCCAGTCTTGTGCTGGGGGCACAGATGGGGCTGCAGTGATCCCCCCTCCCCCGCTCTCATAAGAACTCAGACAAGGCTCCTATCCTTTAACCGGGGGCAGCAAGTTTCCCAGAACTACATCCATTAGGACTAGATGCCCACGATGGTACTTACGTCTCTACCTCAGTTATCAGGTAACATGGAACTCTTTTTGGCCTGAATTCAGCTGTAGGAGTATAAATAGTGAGTGTGAGGAGGTGATGGGTGAAAGTTTGGTTGTACTGAGAACTGAATGGAAAGTGAATTTTTTCATATCAGAATTTTCTATCCCTGATCTACGAGTTACAAAACTTCTGGTAGCTGGACTGTGATCTGTTATTTCTCAGGACTTTAATTCTGCATAAGTCTTTGTGATTCTAAAGCTTTGAAGATAACACATGAGTAGATAGAAGAAGGTAAATAAAAATTTTCTGTATGCATTATTTGATATTTTAGACTAGGGACTTTGCATATATTATTTTAACAATCCTCAATAATCTTATGATAATTCCCATAGGGTAATAATCTTATGGATAATATAAACTCATTTTATATCTAAAGAAACACAGGCTCGTAAATATTAGTATACTGGCTCAAGAACGGGTAACTAACTAGCAGCCAATAAATGATGGGGCAGGGCCACATTTGAACCTGAAGACAGGTCTTCTTAAGGAGGTGGGCTATCTCTGATCTAGTTACTCTGGCTGGTGGGGGAGAGACAGTGTGGTCTACCACCCCTTTCTGGTGCTTTTTTGTCTTACTATTTCAAATTTGTTATACTTTTTTTTTTCTCATTTTTAACTTTCCATATAATTGTCCCTTACCTCTTCAAATTGATTGTCATTTTCTTGAACATGGTAACATCCTCTTTAAACCTCTTTCCATCTCTAGCAACACTTTTCCTTAAATTAGGCCTCAACATTGTTTCTTATTGATAGGTTTGCAATCTCCAGGTGTGATCAGTAAGGTCAGGTTTAGTGACACATCCCCAGATGTCTGGAACACAGGTGCCTGTGTTCACAGAGGTATAATCTCCCAGAGGTAGTGGGGCAGTAGAGCTATGCTACACACATATTGAATATCCAAACAGAAATGACACTCCCTCCACACTAAGGACAATAAGAGAAAAACAGAAAGGAAAGAAAAAAAAATTCTTTTTTTTCTGAATTGCCACTTTGGTTTACCATTTCCTGGCCTTTTCCTGTGTACAAAAGTGTTCCTTCAGAACCCCTTTGAGATCTTTTCCATGGGTCACCTCTCATTAATCCTACTAGATTCTGGGTGCCAGAAATTTTTCCAACTATGTTCTTCTTTATATTAAATGCTTGTATCATCATAGAGTTATGCTCACATCTAGACTGCATCCATTATGAATTTTCTGTTTGAGAGGTTTGCTTTGTACAAATAACATCTATCAGAATATAAAGGCATTTTGGAAATCAAATGCTAGCACTATTTGACTATGCTATGTAATTCTTTGAAAAGGAAAAAACCAAATTCTTTATGTTTTTGCTTGTGATAACTAAATGATTTTAAACAGTACCAGAATTTCTGTTTTAAAAATGTTTCTTCTTTGTTATTCTGATAGCTAGTTTGACAACTTACTATTGTGCTAACCCTATATACCCTTGGAAGTTTTGTTTCTTTGTGTGTGTTTTTTCAATCTGTTACTTGCTTTTGCAAGAAAATTTTTATTTGTATGAATAAAATATTGTATACTGTTCAATTCTTTTAGAAAGTTTAGCAAATGTCATCCTATGCACTGGCTTTTTTTCATTTCAGTCAACTTTCATATAAGAACCTCTTAAGTTTTAGTCTAAATATTAATTTAGCATTCTAGAAAAGATGAAGGACAAAGAGGAACCAAGGATACAACAAAAGTTACTCTATGTTATAGCCATGACTTTGTAGTTGCTGAGGCCATGAACTCAAAGATCCCTCTCTGTGAATTCAAGCACACAGAGGCCAGTCTCCTCGTGGATGAGGCTTCCCCAAAGCAAGAAGATTCACTTCTGAGGATAATGAGGGCAAGAAAAGACAAAATGACTTGGAATGGCCCAAAACTGGAGCTGGCACTCAACACACATAGATTCATAGTTCCACTTGTATTGTAATAAAAAAGTGGACTTCTAGACAGCAGCTGCCCGAAGTTATTCTACAGTTAGAGTGAAAAGAAAGTGAACAAGTTAGGGAAAACAGACACAGGGAATCCAGTGAAAGTTTTTAAGCAGATGTAGGCCTTGCAAAGATCTTTGACTCACTTAAGAATCTGTGTTTCGGTCCCACCCCCCAATGGCTGGAGTCTCGGGGCCTGCTCTGTCACACATGCAAAACCAATCTGCTCCCGTGACATGGAACATGAAAGTTCATCTCCTAAAACTTTACACCCTATTGAAAAAAATATAATAGTGTTAAAGAAAAGCTAATTCTGTGATCCTTTCACTTCGGGTTACAGATGAGATGCTGTTTTAAAGGGATAGTTTTTTGTTGTTGTTGTTTTTTTTTTGTCATTGGTTTTTTATTTTTTTGCCCCAGTTTCCATCAAATAGCTCCTGAAATAGGCATGATGCACTCCCTTTGAATAAAATAAAATACCTTACTTAATTGCCTGAATGACACTTGGGATTGTGCTGCCAAAGCAAGCCCAAACAGGCCCCACCAGAAGCAACAGGGAGGGGGTAACTCGACTACCAGGCAGCTGCAGCCCCAGCCTCCACCAAATATCAGCCCAGGCTGATGGAAATGAAAACAGATCTGGGGAAATGCAAATGAAATCTGCAAAAGAGCTGAAGGGAGAAGAAATCATTTCCCAGGGTAATGAGTTCATTGATTGCGAGGATAGCACCTCAGCTGGACCTCCAAGGCTCAGAATGCCGCTCCATATGCAAGACAGGGTCAGGGACCCGTGAGACAGGAGGGGCATCTGAGCAGCCGTAGCCACAGCTACCAACTGTGCTCACCTGCCAGCAGTACAACTAAGCCCTTCTGGTTCCAGAATCCTGAGCTTTTTTCTGCCTTTCTTTGCAGATTTCTGCTATTTGTGTGGATTTGCCCAGGGTACTGGGTTCTTACTAATTGTCAGAATGGTAGGCCTTGGATCTTCTAAGAGAGTACCAAGTTAATTTGTTTATTGAGTCCAATGCAGTTTTAAACATATTAACCAGGTACAGGGACACTGATACCTCTTGTGTTAGCAGTTGCTGGTCTCCAAAGAATCTAGCTGAGGAAGTTTTGAATTATCTTGCTTTGTTGAGGAGATATATATCATATATATATAATATATATATTATATATATATATATTTTACTGGAAATACATATCACACTAAACCAGGTGGTCATCTTTCTCCAGTATCTATCTTGCAAGAGCTACTATGGCAGAATTATATAAGAAAGATTTGTAATCAGAATAAGCAATATTCAACATTATCTCAGTGTGTAAAGCTTGCAAATTCTCTATTCATCTCAGCCTTCCTCAGGATAATAGGGGTTATTCTAAGCCATTTTCAGCATGGGCTTTCTTCTTAGGCCTTGCTTTTGCCAGCACAGTGCTGGGTCTCCTTCCCATTCTTCTCTAATTCAAAGGTTCTTCCATAGTCACTGATTCCACGTGGCTATTTCATCTGCTGTCATATTTTGGGGCAAGAACTCTGGAACAAATGGCTCATTAGGGTGGTGGCTATAAACTGAATTGTGTCCCCCTAAAATTCATATGTAGAAGCCCTAACCTCCAGCACCTCAAAATATAACTGTCATAGAAGATAGGGCCTTTAAAAAGGTGAATAAGTTAAAATGAAGTCATTAGGGTGGGCTGTTTAGGACAGAGAGCTACCAAGTATGCTCACATGAGAAAAGACCTTGGGAGGACACAGGGAGAAGGCGGCCATCTGCAAGCCAACAAGAGAGAATTCAAGAGAAATGAACCCCACCACCTTGGACTTCCACCCTATAGAACTATGAGAAAGTTTCTATCATTTAAGCCATCCATTCTGTGGTATTTTGTTATATCAACCTGAGCAAACTAATACAGAAGATTATTACAGAAAACACAAATGAAAGAGGAGATGAGACACAGATTGGAAAAGGCCAAGAAAAGTATGGTACCAAGTGAGTTACCATTTTAGGGAACTGGACTTCCTGCTGGGGATCCTGGGAGCCAAGGCGAGAAACTTGCTGCAGAATTATCCCACCAAGGAGGCCAACCAACTGGCCTATTTTGACACCAATTCTCACTTTTTTATTTATTGTTTATGGACTGCTGGAAAGGGGGCATTAATTTCCCAGCCCTCTGGCCAGCTGTGCACAAGGAGCTCTGATCATCATGGAGACCTTAGACAAAGATACGCAGATGCTGGCCACTGGTTGCCAGACTCTACAGTGGAAAGCCCAGAGGAATAAGGAAGAATCCTCTCTGGCAGAGAAACAGGAGGAAGGACCTTCTCTTTCTCACCCTTGCCATTTTATTTCCTTCTTCCATATCTGGTTGTCTTCTGCTGTCTAGAGACATCATTCGAGAAGCATACCACGAGTCATTCATATCAAAGAACTATTGAGAGGAGGATCTTAAATGAATGGTCACACTCATAACCCAGAAAAAGTCCTTGGCTGGGATGATGATCTCAAGGCTCTCACCTACCTGTGAAGACTGTTTTGATATCTGAGAGGCAGGTGAGAGCTGGGCTGGGCTCCAAGTGTACTCTGATGCAGGGCTGCAGCCCCTGGAGGACCATGCACACAATTTCTCTCAGAGATACAGCCTACTCATCAAGCATGTGCCCAGACAGAGGAGTTCATTGTGATGTACATAGAGTCAGTACAAGGTCAGCTGTGTGACTATGCCACCTACATCCCAGAAATGAAAGAACAGATTCTATGTCCATTATCAATGAGCTTGTTCCAATGGGATCATTGAAAACCATGAAATAGAGACTTTAGAATATGGGCACAACAGTTAAAACACACAGTCCTTGCCAAGACCACAAGGTTTCCTGCAGAATTATACCTAAAATAATAAACAGAAAGATGGCAGAGAGTTCCCCAGAATATTAACCTAAAAGGATGAGGAAGGTACAATTAATGTACAAACCAATAGCAGGGCCATCTAGATTTTCCATATCAGGACAAGAGGGACTCTAGAGGTATATTTTGAAGCATTCTAAAGAGACTTCTCTAAGAGCATTCATGGCTTGACTGGGTCCTGTTGAGAATACTGTGACAGTCTGGAGTGACAAACTGCCTGTGATTTGTGATTTTTTTTTTTCACATGGATTTTGACAAAGGAACATAATAATGTATTAAAATTGAAAAATCAGTGAAATAGAGTCAAGAGATAACAGTATTCTTAGTTTGGCCTTAAAATATCCATAACTTATGAACCAATGATTTAACATCTAGGTATCAGTTCTAGGGAATCTAAAATGTAGACATGTATTTATACACAAAAAAAGTTTATTTATTTATTTATTTTTTGTATTTTTTCTGAAGGTGGAGACAGGGAGAGACAGACTCCCGCATGCGCCGGACCAGGATCCACCCGGCACGCCCCTGGGCGATGCTCTGCCCACCAGGGGGCGTCGCTCTGCCAGGACCAGAGCCACTCTAGCGCCTGGAGCAGCGGCCAAGGAGCCATCCCCAGCGCCCAGGCCATCTTTGCTCCAATGGAACCTTGGCTGCGGGAGGGGAAGAGAGAGACAGAGAGGAAGGAGGGGGGGGGTGAAGACGCAAATGGGCGCTTCTCCTATGTGCCCTGGCCGGGAATCAAACCCGGGTCCCCCGCACGCCAGGCCGACACTCTACCGCTGAGCCAACCGGCCAGGGCCAAAAAAAGTTTATTGTAGCATTATGTGTAATAAAAATCCTAGAAATAGCAAAATAACTGGTGGTTAAGGTGCAGTTAATTAATGCAATTAATGTTTGAAAGTAATCCTCAATAACACAGAAATGTAATGGTAAGTGAGGAAAGCAGACAACAGGTATAGCATATAAAACTGAGGGTTGGGTAGGAATGGAAAATAGACTGAGGGAGCCTGACCTGTGGTGGCGCAGTGGATAAAGCATCGACCTGGAACGCTGAGGTCACCAGTTCGAAACCCTGGGCTTGCCTGGTTGCTTGGTCAAGGCGCATATGGGAGCTAGCTGATGCTTCCTGCTCCTCTCCCCCTTCTCTCTCTCTCTCTCTCTCATGCATGCTCTCTCTCTCCTCCCTCTCTAAAATAAATAAATAAAATCTTAAAAAAAAAAGACTGAGGTAAAATGGGCCAAAACATTAGTATTTTTTGCCTCTAGGTATTGTGATTATGAGTGATTTATTTTTCCTTCATGTCATTTTTTTTACTTCTAATTTTTCTAAAATTAAACATTATGCACACTCTGAAAAAATTAGAAATGAAAAATAGTATTATTCTAGCTGTGACATGCCAATTCTAAACATTGATATGTGTGGAAGCCCCAAGTCTTTTCAGAGATAGCCAGGTCATGTTTGAGCTCATGATGTGATATACAGTGTGGGACCTTCAAAAAGAAACTGGTGCTTCCTCCTTATGGGGCATTACCAAAGAAATTGAGAAAGAAAGAGTTTTAATAGTAGCATATGTGTATGTAGATAATATATCTAATGATAAACTATGCAAGTCTATTGAACTCAAGTGAGGTATTCTTTCTGAATGCAATCAGTTCTAAGAAGAGCTGCAAAAATTAAGTTTGGCATCTTTAAGTGGAAAGACCTCTCATTGGATAATAACAAAGTTACCTAAACATTGTTTCACATGGAGGGCTTCTCTGAGATACCACCTTGCATCCATCTATGGCTTCTCTATTTCTCTTTGTGGTGCTCCAATCACAAAGACATTCTTTGTCTTTCAGCCAAAGAATGACACTAATAGTTATTTCCAACATTGATTATTCACAGTCTGTCTTCATGAATTTTTATATTTGCTTCCCATGTTTACATGGGCTCACTCTTTACTTTGGCCTCATCCTAAATGATATCTATAATATCACAGGTTTGATGTGCTAATTAGATTTTCTAATATATTTAATATAATGATACATCTATTAAAAATAAATCACTCATGTACCACCTTAAATTACTTTGCATTCATACATCAAACTTGGGAAATGCTAATCTTGTTCAGCATTCAACTATTTTGAATATCTACTATATGCCAAAAGCTAAGAGTTGATAGCATTAAAGACAAGAACTATAATGCTTATAGCATTAAGAAGTTACAATGTTAGATAAATATATTAATAATAGAACTACTACTTTATTGAATTTATTTTCTTTAATTAATTAATTAATTTTTAGACAGAGAAGGTGAGAAAGAAAGAACCACTGATTTGTTGTTCCACTTAGTTGTGCATTCACTGGTTGCTTCTTGTATGTGCCCTGACCAGGGATCGAACCTGAAACCTTGGCTTATTAGGATGATGATGTAACTAACTGAACTACCTGGCAGGCTTAATGAATTTATTTATTTATTTTATTATTATTATTTTTTAAAGAGATGTAGTGAGAGAGAGACAGAGACACAGGAACATTGAGTTGTTCCTGCATGCACCCTGACCTGGGATCAACCTTTATGCTTCAGGAGGATGCTCAAACCAGCTGAGCTATCCAGCCAGGGCTTCATTATTTTTATTTACTGATTGAATTTTAGAGAGACAGAGAAAGGAAGGGAGCGAGAGGGGGGGGAAGGGAAGCATTCGTTTGTTGTTCCACTTAGTTGTGCATTCATTGGTTGCTTCCTGTGTGTACCAATTAGGGATTGAACTTGGAACCTTGTCATTGTGGGATGATGCTCCAATCACTGAGCTAACCATCCAGGGCCAATGAGTTTATTTTTAAAGATTCATTTAGAAATACTGTGCAAAATGGTTTAGTAATAAAACTATAAACAGAATAACTTGTCATAAGGCCTAGGTCAAAAAAAAAATATATATATATATATATAAAATAAAGGTTTGATTTAAGGCACTGGCAGAAGAAAAGTAAGAGAGGAGATGAAGGTGAAATATTTTTATCCAGTAGAAACTGACATGTTCTGGTGGCCATTTTGATGTGTGTTCTTTCCTGAGGGTCCACAAGAGAGGAAGGCGTCAAGGCTTCCAGGGTTTCATTTACCCGTTCTCTTCAATTATCTGACACCCCATCTCCCCTAAGGGAGACTGTCTGGCTCAACCTCCTCCTGGCGTGCCTTCCTGTACTGTGGAGGCCTGGGAAGCTAACAGCTGCACGTCCCAGACCACCTTTCAGTTACGGTTTCACTTGCGACTTAGGATCCAACAATAAAATGTACTCTTGCAAGACTAGGATTTGAAAGTGAGTTAACAGGGAAGGAAAGAATATATGCAGGGAAGCATCCTTTTTTTTTTTCTGGAGTGAACCTAGAAGCCACAGCATGGCTTTGGAGGTGGCACTTCTGGCCAAGGCTCATGACTCACAAACCACTGCTCGGTGTGTGTCATCCAAGGTCCAGCAGCTGATTCCCTGATTTTCCTTGTTTCCAAGGATAGCGTCAGGGATAGCTGGTCTCTCAGTGGATCAGTAGGACATTGTCAATTTAGAATCATCTCTGGAGGCCTAGCCTGAGGCTTGTTCCTCTAGACCTTCAAGGGACTTTGCAAACACCCAACTCCTTTTATTAAATCTCTCTTTCCTTAAAATAGCCAGAATGGTTTCTGTTTTCTAAGCTTCCTCCCAGACTGATACCAACACTCAAACTCATACTTCATCAAAGACTGTCTTACACAACCCAATATGTGCATGTGCATGCATGCATTTGGGTGCATATGAATCTTTTATTCTCAAGCAGACTATAAGATCTTTTGGATTTGCCTGTCTTAAACTTCTCTTTTTCTTTATCACATATATGATATTCATTTCATATGTGACAATTATCATTAAATTTATTCTGAATATATTGTTTTCTCCATTCTGATTCCAAACATAACTTAGGATCACATAGAGAATAACAAATTTACTTTTGACTAAGAAAAAGAGTCCCAGGACCACTGGCTATAAAATGATACATCTATGGGTGTAACTCCAGTCATAGAAGAAGGGAAGCCTCTGTTTAAAGCATCATGGTGACTTTAGATTTAACCATGATGGAGATAGGGGACACACGTGACAGATTTTAGTGTTCTGTATGTTCTGCTACTCATGTCTTCCTGGGGGAAGCAAAAGAGACCCTTCTGTGACAGTGACTTCAGAGGGCTAATATATGGAGGGGCTAATGTATAGAGGGACTTCTCTAAATGAGCCTGTAATTGCTTAGGGCAATGGCTCTAGACCCTGGCTCCCCTCTGGAATTCTCTGCTAGAGCTGATGTTTGTTCTGCCCAGTTATTCTGATTTAATTCATCTGGGAGGAATCCAGGAATTACCATTTTTATTTTAATTTAGAAAATTAAATTTAATGGGTGACATTGATCAATAAGAGTACATAGGTTTCAGGAAAACATATATGTTATTCATTTCATATGTGACAACTATCATTAAATTTATTCTGAATATATTGTCTTCTCCATTCTGATTCCAAACATAAATTAGGATCACATAAAGAATAACAAATTTACTTTTGACTCAGAGGTTTCTATAGCATTTGAAATGTTGATTGTGTTCAGTGCCCATCACCTAACTGCAAATCATTTTCTGTCACCATATATACTGCTCACAAAAATTAGGGGATATTTCTCCCCTAATTTTTGTGAGCAGTATATTTGTCCCTCTTTACTCCTCTGCCCCCCCATCCTTCCCCTAGTAACCACTACACTGTTATCTATGTCTATGAATCGCAGTTTTATATCCCACCTATGTGTGAAATCATATAGTTCTTAGCTTTTTCTGATTTACTTATTTCACTCAGTATAATGTTCTCAAGGTCTATCAATGTTGTCTTAAATGTCACTATGTCATTATTTCTTATGGCTGAGTAGAATTCCATTGTATATATGTACCACAGCTTCTTTATCCAATCCTCTATCAAAGGGCATTTTGGTTGTCTCCATGTCATGGCCACTGTGAATAATGCTGCGATGAACATGGGGGTGTATGTATCTTTATATACCAATGTTTTTAAGTCTTTAGGGTAGATACTTAGTAGATCCCAGCCATTATGGAAGAAAGTATGGTGGTTTCTCAAGGCATCACCATTTTTAAAAAGTCCCCCATATGTCTAATATAGCAGGGTTGGGAAGCACCTAGTGTTCAAATATTTTGCTGCGCAGATTGTCATGGTGTTTTCTTCTGATTTCTTACATCTCTCTGTTTTGTTTAGCCTGCTGTTTCATTCATGGCATTTTACATTTATACCTTCTATTTCTCATTTTCTTCCTTGTCAGAAAAGCTTTCAATTTATTATTAATTTTTTTATATTTTGTTTATGCTATAATTTAGCTGCACCCTACAAATGGCCTATGGCAATATTTAGCTCTAAGTATTTTCTAATACTTGTTACCATTTATTTTATGACCCAGGAGTTATTTTTTAAGTGTATTTATCTGTTTACTTAATATCTGTTCATGTGGATGGTTCAGGCTATCATTTTCATTCTATTATAGTGTCATGTTTATTATCAATAGTTTTATTGTTTTGTTTTAGTTTTTCCGTACTTGCTTTCTATTGAAATTACCAAGTTTTATGTACTTCTTTTTGTATATAAGTTATACATTCTATTTTGAATTTTAGTGGCTACCTGTAAATTTTTAACATACACACTTAGTTTAAAATTAAGCAATATCTCTGCAGAACATATATTATTTTCTAGTGCACATAAAATGCTTATCAGATACACCAAAGATCTTTCATCAAAAGATCTTTCTTACAGAGTATATTCTCTGACCACAACTGTCTTAAATTAGAAAACCATAGCAATGAGATATTTAAAAAAATATCAAAATTTCAAGCTTAAATGACATACTTTAAAATAATCCATGGGTCAGAGAAGAAATTAAAAGGGAATAAAAACTATTTTACAATAAATGATAATAAAAATATAACATATTTGAGGCAACTAAAGCAGTCATATAGATAAATATCTGATTATAAAATACCTATAATAGAAAAAAAAAAGATTTGAAATCAATTAACTATGTTTTTAAATTAAGAAGAAAAAAACAAAAAAGCAAGCAAATTAGACCTTCTGATAAAAAGTACAGATTAGAGCAGAAATCAATGTGATAGAAAAAAATGACTATTACCAAAGCCTACATTTGTTTCTTAGAAAATATTATAAATATTAACACATTCCTTCAAAACTGAATAAGATAAAAAAAAATGGCAAAAACACAAATTCACCATATTAGGAATTCAAGAGTGAATATTATTGCAGAAATGATAGCTATTAATAGGGTAATAGGAGACTCTTATAAACAACCACATGCAAATACATTCAATAACATAGAAGAAAATAACAAAATTTTTGAAAAGCATTATTTATCAAAACTGCCACAAGAAATAAAAATTTAAAAACTGAACAGTCTATATCTATTAAAGAACTTAACTTTATAATCAAAATCTTTCACACAGAGAGCCAACCCCAGATTGCTTTACTGGTGAATTCTATCAAAACACTTAAATGAAAAATAATAACAATGTAACCAACCTCACTTAGAAAAAAAAAGAGGAGGGAATACTTCCCAACTCAATTTATGAGGTCAACATAGATAACTAAACAAAACTTGACAAAGATATGACAAGAAAAGAAAATTAGAGGTCAATAAATCTTATAAATATTGGTACAAAGTGCTCTAAATATATTAGCAGATTTAATCCAGCAATACAGAAAAATATTTGCAAAGTAGAGTTATTCCCACAAATGTGAAGTTGATTCATAGTAAAAACAAAACAAAACAAACAAAAATCTCCAGAAAACTGTAACACAGAAAACTTTCCCAACCTGTTGAAAAGCATCTATAAAACTCTGAAAATCACAGTAAATGGTAACATATTAAAAACCTTCTCCCAAATTTGGGAATAAGGCAATGATGTCTGCTCTCATTACTTCTGCTACACATCATAGTAGAGGTCTTAGTCAGCACAAAAGGACAAGAAAAATAAGAAATAGAAATAGAATTGAGAGAAGTAAATCTTTTTCACAGCTGACATGACTGATCTCAAAAGTGCTTCTCAGAGTGTTGTCCGGGGACTCCAAGCAGGTCACTGAGTCTCTTTCAGGGAGTCTATGAGCTAAAAGCTATTTTCATAATCATACTTTAATATTACTTGTATTTTCATTCCCATTGTCTCATGAGTGTACAGTGTAGTTTTCCAGAGGTGTGATGTGTGATACTGTAACACAGTGGTTCTCAACCTTTCTAATGCCATGACCCCACAATACAATACAGTTCCTCATGTTGCGGTGACCCCAAACCAAAAAATAATTTTGGTGGCTACTTCATAACTGTAATTTTGCTACAGTTATGATTCGGAATGTAAATACCTGATATGCATTATGTATTTTCCGATGGCTTTAGGCGACCCCGCTGGGGTCGCAACCCACAGGTTGAGAACCACTGCTGTAATAGAATACAGCAACAGATACAAGAATCTAGCCATCCTCTATTAAGGCAAACATTGAAGAAATTTCCCAAAATGTGAAACAATTCCAATGTATTTTGTTTGTTTTGGAAGCAGATTATTTTTCATAAAAATGTGTTATTATGTTTATTACTTGGTGGGGTGGTAGTTACACGTATATGTGTATGTCAAACCTCTTCAAATGGTATACCTAAAAATCTGTACATATTATCATATCTAACTTTAAAATGTTGATTTTTTAAAACTTGCCAAGATCATTTTTAAAAACAAAAATATGTAAGGAATCTCAGTTTATCATCTATAAAAATGAATAACAAAGTTACAGTAGACTAATTTGACTTATGCGACAGATTAGAGAACCCAGAAACTATCTTCTCATTACATTTCCTCATCAGTTCTCTTCAATATGGTTTGAATGGTAGAGTAATTTTTAATCTCTAAAGTTCAATTCTATGGGTTTGGACGAAATCCTTCCTTTTTCCTTAGTTAATAAGGAAAGCCTCACAATTAACCCAGGTATTAAGGTTAGTGACAAAGGTGGAAAGGTCTTTTTTCTACTGTTCTTACAAGACTATACATTTGTTGTCTGATATCTGGCCTAGCTTTCCCATATTTAATTCAAAACAAACCTTTCTACCATCATCCAACATCCCAGAGAAGGGTTACAAATAGAAATAGAAAAGTCCAAAGTGAATTAAAATCTCAGGTTGTTGACAGGAGAGAAAAAAATAGCCCCTGCTAATAACCTGATTTGACATCTGATTTATATGGTCCTAAAAGGACAGTCATAAAAAATGTGTAAGTGAAGGAATAACATCAAGTGATTTACAAAGGTTCTGGGAGTATAGGCGACAGGATGCAGTGAAAGGGAGAGTAATAAATCTGGCCAACGAAGCCATGCTTGATTCCTTCATCCTCCAAGGCCTGGGTACCCAGAGATTCTCTTCTTGTAGCATGTTCTATTCAGCCTTTCATTCAGTAAACACTCCTTGAGTTTCCTGGCCATGGGCAGCATTGGGCAAGCCAAAATGTCTTTACATGTAAGTGGTAGGAATAGGTTCATAGAGAGAAAGCACAAGGTGTGACCCACAGCGTTGATGAACTATTGCCTGATAAAGCAAACAACTAAGTCAGAGGTATCATGCATTGCTGTATAAAAAGTGGAAACTAAAGAAATTTAATTTTAAGAGGAGAACATTCCAGGGAAAGTGATTGCTATTTTCAAATATCTCCAAAGATTCACTGAGAAAAGAAAGCAAGCTAGGTCTCCAGAAGATATTGGACCAAGAAATTAAGAAAAGCAAATTCCACCCACCAATATTTATTGAGCCCTTTCTGTGTGCCAAACAGCATTCTATTGAATAGTAGCTAAACATCCTGCGATGATGCAAAAGGCTGACAAAATCTCACAGCCATTGGAAATGACATTTCAGTGGAAGAACTATTATATGCCAAATAAACAATTAGACAAACAGATGCTATTTCAGATATTGTGTAGGTGTTATAATTGTGCAGGGCAAGGCAACAGAGTATGGGCAAGGGCAGAGGGAGAGGGACATTTTAATTAGGGAAAGTGATCAGAAGAATCTCTGTGAAAGGGGCATTTGAGCTGACATCTGACTAATAAGAAGAATTCTATCTTGTGATAATATGCAGAAGAGATATCTAGGGAGCAAGAATGGTAAGTGAAAAGGTGCTAAGAGATGAGAACAAGCCTGGAATGTTTGTTTTCAAAGAAACAGAGAAAGCTACTGTGATGTAGTGAGTTAGGAGAATGGAGAGATGAGATTGGGACATAGGCAGAGATAAGCCTGTGGAGCTGTAAGCCTTGGTGGAGAGTCTGTATTTCATACTAGGGGCAATGGGATCAACATAGGTTGAGCAGATCCTCTGGTACTCTGGGCTACAACCCCTTCACTTACATCTGGTTTCAGAGACAGCTGGATGGGCTGTTACCATGCATACTCTCAACAGCCCAACTTAAGAATGACTGGGAGGCAGTACACAACCAGACATTAAGACTTATTATAAAGCTATGGTAGTTGAGGTAGTGTGGTATTTAGCCCTAAGATAGGCAAATAAATCAATGAAACAGAATAGAAAAATCCAGAAACAACCCCCCACACACACACACATGACCACTTAATGTAAGAAAAGTGATATTGTAGTATAGTGCGAAAAAGAATTTCTGGATGAGATAGATTTAAATATAAAAATAAATCATAAAGCTCCTAAAAAAACATAGGAGAATATCATCATGACCTTGGGTAGGAATAAAGTTATTTTAGTAGAACACACAAAGAGCAAACTCTGAAGAAGAGTGATACATCAGGATACTTTTAAGTTAAGGATTCATCGAAGACACCACTAAAAGGGGAAAGGGTAAGCTACAGAGGAGGAGAAGAATTTAATATATATCTGACAAAAGAATAGTATCCAGAATATCCAAAGAATTAGTCCAAAACAATAAGAAAAATACCGTCCAATAGAAAAATAGACAAATTTAAGAAGCACTTCCAAAAGGGTGGTGAAATGACATAAAGACTTTGTTACTCATTATAAAGGTACACATTGAGATTATAATGAGATACCACTACATACCCACCCATATGGCTAAAATTAGAGAAACATGTAACACAAGAAGGGAGGGAGGCAAAAGGTAAAAAAAAAAAAAATAGATAAAAAAAAATCCCTCTTGATTTCAGTTCCTTCTACCATCATTTCAGTTATCGAGGGCAGAGTATAATAAGCAGAAATGTACAAAGACCTGGGAAGTTTAAGGAGATGAATGTGGCTGGAACAGAAAGTGAGGAAAAGGGAGTGATGGCTGGAGGAGGTGTGAGAAGGGCCTTGCAAGCAAGGGTTTTGCATTTTTACCCAAGAGAGAAAATTTTGAAGAGTTTTGAGCAGTGGACAGGAGTGACACAATGTTTAAAACTCTTTTATTCCTATCTCTTTCAGTCTTCTTGGTACCTTGTTTATTCAACCTTTAAACATTATCTCTTCACTCATAACAAATATGATTGGGCAGCCACCGTGCCTCATGCACCCCAGCAGAGAGGTAGCCCACGGCTGAGTGGGAGATGGGGCATGCTCCCCTTGACTTTATCACTGGAGCTCCTCAGGGCTCAACCGTCGGCCACCATCATTTCTCACTCTGCTCCTTCTCCCCATAGTTGCACTGATGCCCAATGACTTCAGTTACCACCACCATGCTGAGGGTTAGCTGACCATCTGGCCTGGTTTGTCCAGGACTGAGAGATTTCCCAGGATGTGGAACTTCCAGTGCTAAACTCAGACACAGCTCCAAGCAAAAAAGTGAGTTGGTTACCCTGGGACTAAACACTCCCAAATATGTATCATTTTACAAGCCCATGTGTTCATATGGCTACCAGACATCCCCACTAAGGTTTTATTGCTATCTTAAGCACATGTTCAACCCTGAACTCATGACCTGTCCCAAACTCCTTTTTCCAATCCTGTTCTTGGTACATGATGCTGCTAGCTGTGCTACTTACTGTCCAAGTCAGAAACCTGTGAGCCACCCTTGACATCAACTTTTTCCTCTTTTCTCACTGCCACATTCAACCAAATCATTCCCATAGATATTTCTGACCAAGTAACAATGAACACAACAATGTATCTGCTCTCAAGAAGCTGAGATTCCAGTTGAGGAAAACAGACAACATGCAAATAAATACAAAGGTATTCAACATGCCAAGCTATGAAGGAAGATAAGGCAGGGTAAGAGGCTAACACACTGGCGAGGGAGCAGAGGTTCTTACAAGATGGTCCGGGAGCAGGTCTGTTAGGCTGAGACTTTGAGTAAATCTTGGAATAATGTAAAGGAACAAGCCATGCAAATATTTAGGGGAATAGTCATTCTTGCAAATAAATAAATAAACAAACAAACAAACAAAAAACCCCAGCAAGTGCTAAGACCCTGGGCATGGTCGGGGAATGAGAAGGAGGTCAGTGTAGCCGACTAGAATGAGCAAAACAGAGAGTGGCCAGAGATATAAAAAATAACAAGGCAAAATCCTGTTTGGCCTTGTAAGCCATTGTTACAACTTTGGCTTTCATTCAGTTTGAGTGAAATCAGAAATTGTTGGAGAGTTTGAGAGGGATGAACTAATCTGATTTATGTGTTAATTGGGTCACTCTGTGAAGGGGATCAAAGGTAAATACAGGAGAAGCAGCCAGGAGACTATTGCAATCACCCAGACAAGAAAGGGTGGGAACTTGGGCTAAGGCAAAAGAAGAGGGGATGGTGAGAAGTGATTGGGTTGGACATATTTCAAAGGTACGGCAGTCAGACACGGCTAATGGACTTGCTGTTGGGTGGGTGAAAGTGAAAGATGTCAGCACCATTGCTTAACTAGATCTGCCTCTTACAGTTTTTACTGCTACAGGTTTGATTCAAGACACTAGTACCTCTCATTGAAAACTCTGCAAAAGAGCAAATAGCCTCCTGATCAGTCCATCTTCATCTCCTCGTCCCTTTCTGAATCGTTCTACACAGCACAGTGTGATTTTAATACAAAGGACTGATCACGCCACATTTCTGCTCACTTCCCTTCAGTGATTTTCCCTTGCATTAAGAACTCCAATGAGGCCTTCAAGGCTCTGTGTCATCTGCCTTTACCCATTTCAGCAGATACATGTCACGCCATTTTCTTCTGTAGATTGCACACCAGTTATTCTGCCTTTTCCCCCTATTCCATCCATCTCAAGTTCTTGCATATGCTGTTTTTTTTCTGCCCAGAATTTATCATCCCTTCCCAAATAAAAGCACTCTAGGCCACTCAATTCATTCCTTGGTCTTCATTTCATTGTTTCCCTGTCAGAGAAGCCTCCCTTATGTCCCTTGCTTTTCTCCTGACTAGGACTCTGTTAATCTCTTTTGTCACTATGATCACTAGTAATTAATTGTGGAATCAGCTGGCAATGTCTGTATTTCCCACTAGAGTGTAAAATCCATAAAAGCATCAACCTGTATATTTTGTACACTGCTGTATTTCTAAAATCTAGCATGGTATTTCGCTCATGTTAAGTGTTTGATTTTATTTATTTATTTATTTTTGTAAATGATTGAATACTTGAAAATTGTGGTTCATATATGAAGTCAACAGACCAATAATCTCAGTTCTGCAAGGACTCACAAAGTATTTGACTCATGCATTCTTCCTGAAAAATTACTCCAAGATCTACTTCAGCCAGCTGAAAAAAAATGAATCAAAATTTAAAACTCATAAATAGTAAAGTCATGGTGTGGAAGAACTAGTAATGAGCAACTGAAAGCATTTAAGCACATAATTTATTCTAAATAACTGTGGTAAATATGGTTACAAAATGGAATAAAGGTGCTGTAAATAATTCTTGAAAGAGAAGATTCTTAATTTATAAAATTAGGAACAATTAACTAGGTAAAATTATCTTATACCAATTAAAACTGGTGGGGGTAGGTAAGGTAAGGATGGGGAAAATGTGTTATCCATCTTTGAAGAAGGTATATAATTATAGATGAATGTACTTTAGAGGCTCAGTATATTTTTTTGACAAAAATAAAAGTAGTGACTTCTGGTTCTGGCTGTGACAGAATACCTGGTATTAGACCAATTCTGCCACAAATAATAACCATTAAAAACTGGGTAAATGACCAAAATAAATCCAGCCATTTGACAGCATAAGAGAACAACCAAGCAGATAGGACCTGAGAGTATTATATTTCAGAGAGAAGGAAACATATTGAGGCTTCATATACATCATTGCTTTTTCCCTGTGGGCATTTCTCAGTGTGGTCCAGAGATGCTGAGCAGAAAACGGAAGCCTAAAGTTTATGGCAGTCTGTAAATATACTTATGTACAAAAATGAGACTCCAAGGCTATCAAGGTAGCTCGGACTGAGGGACCAAGATCCCAGGAGGAAAAGGAACCTCATAGAAGTAAGTTTAACCTTTCCCTCAAAGTGTTTGCTGAATCTTAAGGTACACATGCTTTCAAAATGAGAACAAACACAAGGGAACAAGGAGAAAGTAACCACTAAGAAACTAAAAAGCAGAGTTTCAGCAGTTTTATGGCCCTAACCATACAAAAATTAGAATTCATACCTAGCAAGGAAACCTTAGACTTTCAGCTGAGATCCCTGAAGAACTACACTGAGACAATCCATAAAGAAATCAGTCTTTGTAATGCCTAAAATCCACCCTGGAATAATTTCAGTCTGTGGTTGGATAAAAGTGCTTTACTCAGATCTTTCCAGAAAGCAAAAAAAAAATCAGTGGAGGAAGATAATACATCCAAAGCCTCTACCATTTTTTATTTTTAAATGTCTAGTGTCAGTTCTAAACTAAATTGCATTTCAGGAATCAGGACTAAATAACTAAAAATAAAGAAAAAAGGCAATAGAGACACATCTATTGATGATCTAGTTATTTGGAGTTATATAACATGGACTTTAAAGAAATCAGATATGACTTATATGTTCAAGAATATAGATGAAAAGGTGAAAAAATTGATTTGGAATGCATAAAAATCATTAAATAAAAATTTGAGAGCTGAAATATACAGCAAATGAAATTAACTCAATGGATGGTTTTGCAACATATTAACTATTAACTAGAAGCAAAAAAGAGGAATCATAAATTAGAAGCCAGAGCTGTAGAATATGTAGAATGAAGCACAGAGAGGAAAAGGAGATGGAAATGGAAATTAATGACACAGTGCAAGAGATATATGGGCAGCTCGAAAAAGGCGTAGTTTAAAGGAATTTATAGTTTCAGAAGAAGAGGAAATAGAATTTAAAAGAAGCAATATTTGAAGTGATACTAGATGAGAATTTTCCAAAACTGAAAAAAGCTATCAATCCACAGATTCAGGAGACTCTATGACTCACAATTAGGACACATTTTAAAACACACATGCACACACTGAGGCACTCAGAGTAAACATGCACACTGCCTTCTCATCAAAAACAAAGCATGCCGGAAGAAAGAAACAACACTTTTCAAAATTGTTTTATTGATTGATTTTAGAGGGAGAGGAAAGAAGGGAGAGAAAGAAAGAGAAACATCAATTTGTTGTTCCACTTATTTATGCATCTTTGGTTGATTCTTTTATCCTGGTGCCCTGACCAGGATCAAACTCAAAACTTTGGCATATCAGGGTGATGCTCAACCAACAGAGCTACCCAGCTAGGGCTGAGAAAGAACACCCTTAAGGTGCTGGGGGAAAAAGCTGTCAACCTAGAATTCTATATCCAGATAAAATATCTTTCAAAAATAAGCATGAAATGAAAACATTTTCCAATCTAATAATCAGCAGCAGTAGCAGCAGACCTGCACTACAAGGAACATTAAAGAAAATTCTGAGTGAAGAAAAACGACATCAGATAGAAAATGAAATTTACATGAAGGAATGAGGAGTGCTGGAAATGGTATACATAGGTAATATAAGACCTTTATTTCATTTAATTCCTTTAAGAGATAATTGACTGTTTAAAGCAAAACATTATATATTGTAGGATAATGACATGTAGAAATAAAATGTAAACAACAGGCTAAAAGATGGGGTAAATTAAAGAATTCTAAGATTAAATAATAAGTGATATATTCACTCATGGTAAATTATAATAAATTAAGAAACATATTACAATCTCTTGTGCTACCACTAAAAATTATAATAAAACAAAAAGTAATAACTATAAAAACATAATAGATACACTGAATTTTTTAAATCCTCAATCAGTACAAACAAGTATGGCAGAAAGAATAAAAATTGGTCAAAAAACAGATATGATAAATAGAAAAAAAAGCATATGACAGATTTAAATGCAATGATATTAATAATTATATCAAATATAAGTGACATTAACACCCTAGTTAAAAGATAGAGATTGACAGATTGGATATGAAATCAATATCATCAATATGAACATTTTAAAATATAAAAACATATGTTAGAAGTAAAAAATGAAAAATGATGCATCATGTAAACACTAATCATAAGATGGCGAAATGGCCATATTAATATCTGACAAAACTGACATTAATACAAGTTTTTTATCAGAGATAAAAAGGGACATTTTATAATGATAAAAGTACCAATCCATCAAGAAATCTTAACAGCCTGACCAGGTGGTGGCACATTGGATAGAGCATCGATTTGGGATGCTGAGAACCCAATTTCTTAACCCTGAGGTCACTGGTTTGAGCGTGGGCTCATCAGGCTTGAGCATCTAGTTGCTGGCTTGAGCCCAAAGGTTACTGATTTGAAACCCAGGGTCACTGGTTTGAGCCCAAAGTTGCTGGCTTGATCAAAGGGTCACTGGCTCAGTTGGAGCCCCCTGGTCAAAGGATGTATGAGAAGCAACCAGTGAACAACTAAACTGATGCAACCATGAGTTAAAATTTTTCATCTCTCTCCCTTCCTGTCTGTCTCTGTCTCTGTCTCTCTTTCTTGCTAAAAATAAATAAATAAAATAATAATAATATATAAAAAATAACAATCCTAGATGAGCATGCATATAACAGCTACAAAATTCATAAAACAAAATCTAGTAAAACTTAAAGGAGAAATAGAAAATCCACAATAACTGTTGGAAACTTGAACATTCTTCTAACAGTCAATAACTGAATAAGTAGATGAAAAAAATTACAGTAAAAATATATATTTTAAAAGCACTATTAATCAAAGTAGCTTAATTAAAATTTACATGACACTATGCTCAACAGCTGTGGAATATATATTTTTTCAAGTGCACGTGGTATAGTCACAAAGGTAAACCACATACCAGACCATGAATAAAATGTAATATATATATAAAATATATATTATATTATATATATTTCTAAAATAGGCAAACATTCTTTCTGTAATTATAAAAATTATTTGTATATTGCTAGGGCTATGGACTACATATGTATATTAGTTTGTTAAAACTCAATAAAAGGCATTTTATCCATACCATTTATACTTCAAAGAAAGAGGAAAAAAATCTGTAGCCACAGACTATAGACAAAGGAGTTTTTGAGGCAATTATATATATCAGGGGTCCCCAAACTACGGCCCGCGGGCCGCATGCGGCCCCCTGAGGCCATTTATCCGGCCCCCGCCACACTTCCAGAAGGAGCACCTCTTTCATTGGTAGTCAGTGAGAGAAGCATAGTTCCCATTGAAATACTGGTCAGTTTGTTGATTTAAATTTACTTGTTCTTTATTTTAAATATTGTATTTGTTCCCATTTTGTTTTTTTTACTTTAAAATAAGATATGTGCAGTGTGCATAGGGATTTGTTCATAGTTTTTTTTATAGTCCAGCCCTCCAACAGTCTGAGGAACAGTGAACTGGCCCCCTGTGTAAAACATTTGGGGACCCCTGATATATATATAAAATTCATGGCAAATGGCAAATTTTCCCTTTAGGATATAAAAATTCTAAGTTGATAGGTACCTAATATCATAGCTTCAAAACTTAGAAATGGCCCTGGCCGGTTGGCTCAGTGGTAGAGCGTCGGCCTGGCGTGCAGGGGACCCGGGTTTGATTCCCGACCAGGGCACATAGGAGAAGCACCCATTTGCTTCTCCACCCCGCCCCCTTCCTCTCTGTCTCTCTCTTCCCCTCCTGCAGCCAAGGCTCCATTGGAGCAAAGATGGCCCGGGTGCTGGGGATGGCTCCTTGGCCTCTGCCCCAGGCGCTATAGTGGCTCTGGTTGCGGCAGAGCAATGCCCCGGAGGGGCAGAGCCTCGCCCCTGGTGGGCGTGCTGGGTAGATCCCGTTTGGGCGCATGCAGGAGTCTGTCTGACTGTCTCTTCCCGTTTCCAGCTTCAGGAAAAAAAAAAAAAAAAACAACTTAGAAATGAAGGCCCTGGCTAATTGGCTCAGTGGTATTGTCGGCCTGGTGTGTAGATGTCCTGGTTCAATTTGCAGTCAGGGCACACAGGAGAAACAACCACCTCCTTCTCCACAGTCTCCCAACCCCTACCCTCTATCTCTCTCTTCTCCTCCCACAGCCATGGCTCTGTTGAAGCAAGTTTGCCCCAGGCACTGAGGATGGCTCTATGGCCTCCCATGAAGTGCTAAAATAGCTGGGTTGGTTACCAAGCAACGGACTAATGCTCCCAGATGGGCTGAGCATCCTGAGTAGGCATCTTGCTGGGTGGATCCCCGTCAGGGAGCATGTGGGAATATGCCTCTCTGCCTCCCTGCTTTTCACTTAAAAAAAATTTTTTTTTTAATTTACAAAAGAAAAAATACTGATGCAATTCTTTTAATCAAATAAAGAGTGTCTATTAAAAATATGTAACAATTAGCCTCAGAAAAATTTCAGAGAAATAAAATGTATGAAAAAAAGATAAAATTAAAATTATATTATCAAGAAAATATAATAATTGAAATTAAGAACTCAATAGAGTTTAACAGTAAGATTAGTCATCACTGTGTTGGAGAAATAAAATTATAAACTAGAAGAGAATTTTGAACAGTTCATTGTTAAGAACTAAGTTCAAAAGGTAACATTTAGTAGACTTAAGAGCCAACATATACTTTTAAAACTATGATAGAGAATAAATAGTGAAAGAAAAGGTGATCTAAAAGAAAGAGCAAGGAATGATCAAATACAATAAACAGAACAAAACAAGAATAAATGAACATATCAATTATGACAGGAAATATAAATAATTTAAGCTTTCCAATTAAAAACAGATGTTTTCCTCAGCAATATTTAAAATGCAAAAATATTAAAAACATAACATGTCCAACCACAGGGAAAAGTTCTATGGTGATGTGTCTGTCAACCCCTCAGTAAAATATTACGCCATAATTAAAATGTGTGTTAACAAACACTCTTTAATAATATGAGATATGTAGACATTAAACTATTAAGCAAAATAAAAGGATTTCTAATTCTTATACAGTATTGTGACATTAATTTGATTTAAGAAAAGTAAAATAAAAATACCAATCATAGATCTATCGATAACAGTAGTTATCTATAGGCAAGAGAGTTATTTTTTGTTCTGCTTGTTGTTTATCCCTCCAATACGCAAGATTCCCTCCGTAGGACTGTGTTGCTTTTATTTATTTATTGTTTTTTATTACACAAACATACATGAATATAAATGATGTAAAAGATATAGATACTGATAAAATAAAAGTTCCCTTTATATTCTGACCTGCTCTCTTCCTATTCCCGTCCTAGTCCCTAAGGAGTAACCACAGTTATTTTTCCTACTTTCTTCCAGATTGTTTTTATACATTACTTTGATAATCAGAAGCAGTTAATAACGAATATGGAAACAAAATCTTTTCAGCGCTATAAAACAGGATTCAGTGACTACCTATCTGGGATGCACCATGGAGAGTTTGAATTAGGTGAACCCTAATCTTCTAGTGTGAGTTCTACTGCGTAAGTCTACGAAGAATCCTCTGAGGGGAAGAGAACTGGAGTATGGCTTAGTCAAGGCTGTATGGATGAAATTAGAATTGGTCTGCCTCCAGGAAGTTAGGTGAAGTGTGGACAGGAGGAGGACAGGATCAGAGAGCCTTCTCAGTTGGCTGTGAGCAAAATTGTGACATTGGGGAAAACATGGTGGAGAGCAATTCAACTGGAGAAAAAGATAGGAAGTAAGGAATAGGAGAGGCTACATGGACACATCAAAATTGGGTTCAAAGGGCCTTGGATGTCTGACTTAAATGGTTGGCATGTGTCCTAATGCTTCTTCAGAAATTCTCTGGTCTTATCATATCGGCCACAATGAGTCCCTGTCTGAGGTTTACTCTTCTGGTTTATAAAATGGGGATATGAGTCCTGTGAGAATTAAGTTAGATAAAGAATGTGAGAACACTTGGCTGTGTGAGTTGGTAATCTCAATTGACGGTTGAACAGAAGGAGACACAGCAATGGAGCCTGTGCTTGAGCCCCAGGAAGTTGCCCCCACAGTTTTCCTATTGATATTCCTAGAAATCACGAAAGGCTTAAGCTAGCTTCCCAGGGCCAGAAAAACCTTAGCCCATGTTGGCACTCACATCTTTGGGAAGTAACAAACTTAATTTTTAGATGCCCCAGGGCAGACATTGTCCCTACATCCCTAGAGAACTTCATCAATGGTTTGGTGTGGTTTCTTTGAAAACACAATTGCCATACACATAATCATTCCTTACAAAATAAAAAAAATAATATAACATAACATAACATTAGCTACTGTACATGGGTATGTAACTCATCTCTTTTAATTAGATGCTAATTAATGACTCACTAGCTTTAATCATATCAATCTGGTAATACTATTTATGCCCCACAGAATAATGAACTACTTTGTAAGAAATGAGTGTGGCACATGTTGACATAGGAATGCATCCAGCCATAATTTGCTCTGGGTAAATATCCCACCCAGACTTGGATTCTGAACAATTTGCAAGGCAATGCTCATGTGATGCACGTAGAAGAGAGGCTGAGACTTCCATCTGGAGAGCAAGACAACAGAATGAGAGGCAGAGATATACCACAGGAAATTTTTCCCTGGGGAAGGGCCACTCTCCTGGTAAGTTTTTTTCCTAGAGATGAATTATAAACCTCTGTATAAGGGAGTCCAATAAAGTCCAATAAGTTTTTCTACTTAACACCTGAAAAAACTGCTTTCTGAACAAAGAAGACTGTGGCAGGCAGGTGGCATGATTCTGCTAAGATGTGGCACCAAGTCCTGCCAGGTCCAGCCCAGCTTGCAGGGTAAGAAAGAGAGTAAGACAAGATGGAAGCAATGTAGGCATAAATAAGAAAATTCTGTGGTTGTTCCCCAGTGAGGAGGAATGGCAAGCAGCCAAAAATTCCATGTCCTAAAATACATGGTGATATTGGGCATATCCCAGAGAGGTTTTAAGAGCCAGTAGGGTCCAAGTCAGCTCTTGGGGAGGAGTGGAATAAAGATGATAAAGGGGCAGCCAAAAATCAGGTGACTGATGACACTGGAAGTTCAGGTATGCAGAACCACAAAGGTCTGAGAAAACAGGCCCCTCCAGTGCCTGGAAGGCTATAGAACTGTGTTCCAGACCCAGGTGGAATGAATTTGTAAGAACTGTCCAGCATAGTAATAGTGATTAACTAATCACTATTTACAAATACTATCACAGGGTGCATACTGATGCAGGTATTCCGGCTCCCATTTAACAGATAAGGAAAAGGAGGCTACTCAGTGCTACATAGATAGTAAGTGGCAGAGCACTCTTAGCTCACGAACCCTATGCCTGAGCATCAAACTCTACCCACTCCTCCATCTCTCTTCCACCTCTGCATTCCTGCACTGCCCCCACCATCACCTGGGAGCTAAAGCTATGTCAGATTGCCAGGGTCTCAGCAAAGCTAGCTGGTTAATAAAAATCATTAGTAGGAAATTGAGGTAGATGTCCACTCTCACAGCCTGGGATAAATGAGAGGAAGGTGGTAATTTGGTGAGAATCCAGGATTCCCTCAAGTCTAATTCTAGCCCATTTTCTCCAGGATAATGCATTTCTTGTCCAGATCAGGAATGCTTCAAGACTTAGATGCTTGAAAAATAAAGTCCTTATAATAAATGGCCACCTAGACCCTCCACGACCTGGCCCTGGTATCTTTCTGATGCCACCTCCTATTGCACTTCCTCTCAGCCATGAGAGTCGTTTTGTTGATGTGCTGCTAAGTCAAGCACATGGCTACTCCAGGTCCTTTGCACTGGCTGTTTCTTCAGCCTAGAACTCCCTCTTCCTGATTCTGCATGTTTCTTTTTCCAACTGATTTACCCCAGGCACCTAGATATTATCTGGTACATAGTAGATATAATATACATTGAGTGGTCTTGATTTGCCAGTGCCCTCCTGAAAGAGCCATACTTTCTGCTAGTTTCAATTGTTCCCCTGCCAGCTCTTCCACTGCCCCCTTTCCCAGCCTGATCCCACGTTTCTCTTCCAGCATGTCTTGTGGCCAGCACATAAGAACTTGGTACTCCAACTCCTTAGAACAAATAAGCATGGACAGGGCTTTGTACATATTAGTTGGTGTGATAGGATGATATGACAGGTTTTATAGCAGAGGTATGTGCCAGTGCTAAAACAGAGTCAAGAAGCTAGATAGGAATTTGGGAGAGCTCAGTGAGGAGAGGTTATTTAAACTCGATCCTGAAGGATAGGCAAGGATTCACCACACTGACATGAAACTGGGTGATTTAGGTGCAGAAAATGCTTGCATAAGCATATTATGGCCGATGTGTCTCCCCACCCCCTTCCAATGCATAGTTACCCTTTTTTAAGTAACAGGGACATTTTTTTGGAGCAACTATGACTCCTCCACTCTCATCCATAGGCCAAGGGTTGAGTCTACTTTACCATCAACTCCAAGAGTGGATGTGACCCCAGCCTAACAAACCCAATGTTACATGCATCTGCCTGTACTGATTGGTTCAGGGATGAGCACTGACCTAATTTAGGTCAAGGAGAGACAGGTCCCAGAATGTTGTTCAAGAACATACTCATGGCTTTTTGGGGCTGCTGGATTTGGAGTAGGAAGGATAGGAACAAGGAGTATGGCCATCTTTGCCACCAGAAGGAATCACCAAGAATGTTTGCAAATGGACTCAACACCAAGTGCCAGAGAGGAAAACCAGTTCTGGTGAAAATGCCCATGGCCAGATTTGCCCCTGAATTTTTTGGGAGGTGGGGGAGATGATGGAGGAGCAAATGCATTCTCACTTTTCCTAAGCACTTTTGAGTTGAATTTTCTGTTTGTGACCCAAAAGGTCCCGATATAGGGATGGAAACTAACAAAAAAGAGCATAGCGTATTTAAATAGTACCAAACACTGACTGTCACACACAGATGCCATCTGCTTTGCTTTGCAGAGGAGAAGCCTGATGCCTGGAGGAAAGTGGTTCCTAGGAGTTTCACAGCTAGAGGAGGGGGGAGCAGAGCAGCAAAGAGCTGGCCCTTGCGAGGGGAGGCAGGAGGGGACAGGCAGTTCACTGTTCTCATGTGGCTTGAAAGCAAAAGGATTTGAAATCACAGAGCCACACTGAGTAGTATGACCCAGACATCACCTGCTTCCTCATAAGAGGGTTCCATGACCATTCGGTCAGTCCATGGCCAGTAGTGGCCTGGTGGCCAATGCTAACATGACATTCACACTACAACTCACCAGGTCTCCCCAAGTTTTCAAACTGGCTTTGTGGAACCAGGACATAAAATTACAGACCTTTGCTTTATGAAACTGTTATTTAAATTAGAAAGACCCTCACATAAATCCTGCACCAATGCTTTCAATAATATACATTTTTAAAACTGCAAATGGAGAACCGGGATAGCTCTCAGAACTCGATGCTTTCTTTTCGATAGATGGATAGACAAGTGACTTATGCAGATGCGGTATATACATTCCGCACAATTTGACCATGGTTAAAGGGTATTTATATTCTGATGCAGATAAAATTGAATGTGTCAACACTAATGCATTTTTTGAGGAGAATCACTACTTTCACCATAATTTCCATGGAAAATTTGTGTGCACACGCAGTAATAGACACATTTATAACATCAAAAGGATTCAATTTTCTTTTCAATCATACCACAGTATGAATCGCTTTTCCTATTGAATCTAACAATGAAGCACATTACCAGAGTCTAAAGGATGAGACACTTCGTCTTGCTCTTATGAAAGTACGTCAAACAATGGGTAATACATCACACAATGTCTCGGGTTAACTGAGCCTTTACACAGGCTGGCTGCTAATTTGCTTGGGCCAGCAGAATGTCACTTTTATTTAATTTTGCCAATAAGATCAGCAGGGATCCAAACTCTGTTTAACTCCCAGTTATTAAAAGAGGTTTTTCTTGTTACATGAAGAATTCATTAATTCATAGCTCTCCTAATTCAGAGTTTGAGGTCTTTGCAGTGGGCGGTGGGAGGTTCTTTATCTCTGCCATGAAGAAAGCAATTTCATCCCGTACACAACAAGCCTCTGTGCAGACTGCTTAAGCTGCAGAAGAGACAAAGTCTGTCAAGGCCATGAGAAGAATTTGATGTGTTAATTACAAACCGTTCCTAGATAGTTACCAGAGCAGATCATCCAAAGAACTCCAGCAGGGAGAACGTTGTTATCCTACCATCATTCATTCAGTCATTTGGTTATTCATTCAGTCATTTAATCACCCATCCATTCACAATCCCTACATCCATTCATTTACTCAGAATTTATTAAGGTCTTTCTATTTGTCACAGTTTGAGTTTGGAGCTTGGGCTACAGAATAAAAACCACATTCTCGTTGAAAAGGCTCTCACAGCGTAGTGAGGAAAGCAAGCAGTTCATGCTGGCTACCCATTCATTCATGCTGGATATGCATTCATTCGTGCTCCGCCTCACATCCCTGAGACACACTGTCTATGCCTTTTGACCCCACTCTATGCTCTGGGAGGCTGCTGACCCAGAGTTTTCTTGCCTCCTAGCTGCTTATCGGGTTTGGTCAACACGAGGCACTAGGAAATCAGAGGGTGGGCAGGCAATGAAATCAGGATATTTATTCCCAGCTCCCTCCAAGCAGAGATTGCAAGGGTTGGCTGAGTTATCAGACATCAAACTCCTACCGGTCGGTACTCCCTTCTCCTGCCCCTTCAGACCTGGGGTGGTAATAGCTCCCTGCCATTACCACCTCTGAGGTACCGCACTAGTCCCTATTGGTTTTTCCCCAAGCCCTCCTCACATCTTCGTAGATGCTTCCTTGTTAGACTCTCTTCAGATTACCCACTCTGAGTGTATCATCTTTTTCCTGACTGATACCCAGGTGATCCAATCACCATTTGCAGAAATAGTCTGAGCTGTGATAAAGGTGAGCCAGGAAGCAGGGGAGCCCAAGAGAGAAAGGAGCAGAGGTTTCAGAATTTGTTTCCTAGGGGTTATTCATATTCTGGTCTGTATTCCAAATGATCAAATTGCATTTGCTTAAAAAAAAAAAAATCAATCAATCTTTTCAACTTTCCACAAATTTCAACTGCTTTTTTTAAGTTTGTCCAGGAAGTTGAGATCTCTTTTGTACAAAGTTTATCTGTTCCTAAAGTTAAAAATGGTAACACTCAAATGGGTGCTGAGATTTGGAAGTATGGCTGAGGAGCGAGTACAGCTCAGGCTTTGTTCTGTCTCAGGTGGCCTGGCTTCTGTGAAACCCTCAGTTTTGCTGTCTAGCGGGGAAATAGTTGTCTGGGGGTTTGGAGCTTGAAGAGATGACCAGGGTCTGTGTGGGTCTGATAGTCTATCTTCTCTCACAGTCCTCTGGGCTCTTTAGCATTTGCATGAAGACGATCAATGGTCCAACTCTATCACATTTAAAGAACCATGAATTTTTGTCAGGTGGCCAATGGCCAATTCCTGAAAATGTGTTTCAAATTCTTCAGGCTTATTTCACTTTTTGTTGTACAAATCATGCAAATGTGAAGGGTTACTTTTCATGGGAACAAGTAGTAAAACCTTTATGTAATGCCAGTGGCTGCCGCCGTGGCCATGCAGGTTCTCACCAGATTTGGGCAGACGGTAAAGAAACAGTGGAGCCAAAAAACGGTGGGCCATTCTGTTTATTAAAGTCTCTTACCAGCGGATGAGCAAACAGGCAGGGAAGACCACTTCCCTCTCATTCAGAGCTCCCAAAGCTCTGACGCATTGTTTGATTCTTCTCCAGTTCCTCCTGGAATCAAAGGCCCCCATCAGCATCAGCGGAGCTCCCAAAGCCCCTCAGCTCTGGTTCCACATCTGCACTCATTCTTCTCCTCCTGCAAAACCCAGGCTGGGGAAAAGAATCCCGCCTCCAGCCGACTCTAGCAATACAATGGCCCCTCCCAAGCAGGCAGGCACAGTGGTCCCTCTCTATCATGGGGTTAGGTTCCAGAACCCCCACCCCTGGGATAGGCGAAAATCCGCCAGGTAGCAACCTTATATTTGTTTTATTATTTATATATATATTTTAAGGCTTTATAAACCCTCCCCGCACTCTTATAAATCTTTCTCACGCTGTTATTAACCTTTTCCACACTCTTATAAACACTTCCTATGTGTTTTCCATACATGCGAGTCTTTGTCTCCTCATCAGCTGTACGCTATGTATTTCATTTAGATTTAATATTCTTTTAATGTTTCAATTAATATTTTTTATATTTTTTACTGTTTGCAATTTTTTTAGGCTAGAAAATGCTTATTTTACTGCAAAAAATAATTGAAATAATAAATATATAAATACACCTATATACAGCAAAAACCCATGATATAGTGAAAAATCTGTGATACAAAATTAGACATATCCAATTTAAAAATCCACGATACAGAGAGAACACGAAGAGTGAATTGCGATATGGCGAGGGACAGCTGTCATCCACAATTTGCAATCCACTGCCCTGAAGGCAAGCACCACAGCCTTTCACAGAGTACATACACATGGCGCTGCCCCGGCCAGTGCAAAATATAAGCAAGCAAACCTAAAAAACACATTTTATAAACTAATTTGCCCAACATTCTAATAACAAATGTTTTCAGTTTGTTGACTGTTAGAAAATAAATAAGATGAAATATTTCTATGCAAATTGGATCAACTTGACCAGAGATAGAAGTACTTCAGATGCACGGCGGTTGTACTGATCTAACTAAGATGAAACATAACCTGGGGAATAAAAGGTTTGAGGTGTCGGTGCCCCTGCCCCGTGGTGGAATTTCTGAGACCAGGATAAGCCATTTAAGAAGGTCATTTCAACAGCTAGATGAGGAAGTTGGTATATGATATGAAGATGTGGCTCTTTTGACACAGGAAAAAATTGTAGTAGTCATTTAAAACAACCATTTAGAAGGGAAATAATTTTACATAAGCCTAGAAGCCAACATGAATATTTATCTTTTGATTCTCGTGGCCCTTGCATCCAGTGGTTGTCCTTTGTTCTGTGCATGTCTGAGTCTCACTTCTCTGAAGACGTGGCTGCAGCACCAGCACGGGGCAGGACAAGCTATGAAAGTCTCCGAATGCTTTGCAAGGGCTTCTACAGTCAGCTTCCCGCCACCGTCCCCAGCTTGCTCACACCACTCTGTCCTGCTCATCACGTTCCAGTCTCCTTGGCTTCTATCCCCTCCATGAATGAGCCAGAGACCTCATGAATCAGGGCTTTTGTATGTGCTATTATTTCCTTTTTTTTTTTTTTTTTTTTTTTTTTTGTATTTTTCTGAAGCTGGAAACAGGGAGGCAGTCAGACAGACTCCCGCATGCACCCGACCAGGATCCACCCAGCATGCCCACCAGGGGGCGATGCTCTGCGCATCTGGGGCGTTGCTCTGTTACAACCAGAGCCATTCTAGCACCTGAGGCAGAGGCCACAGAGCCATCCTCAGCGCCTGGACCGACTTTGCTCCAATGGAGCCCTGGCTGCGGGAGGGGAAGAGAGAGACAGAGAGGAAGGAGAGGGGGAGGGGTGGAGAAGCAGATGAGTGCTTCTCCTGTGTGCCCTGGCCGGGAATCGAACCCGGGACTCCTGCACGTCAGGCTAATGCTCTACCTCTGAGCCAACCGGCCAGGGCCTATTTCCTTTTTTTTTATATACTCTTTTTTCTTCTTTCTCTGGCCAACTTCTGTCTATTCCTCAGGTCTTAATTTAAAATGCCACCTTCTCAGGGAAGTTTCCTTAAGTAACATCCATCCCTGCCATTGCAACTCTCATTAGGCCAAGTTTTCTAGTTTACATTCTCAAAGACTCTGCCTCTGTCTTTCTTAACATTGTATGGGAAAAACTGGGAGTGTGCTGATGTGTTTGATGCCCACGTCCCTCCTTTGATTATAAACAGTTTCTGGAGTTGCATCTGTTTTGTTTGTCCAACTTCAATACCTAGCATGATGTCTGCCACTCAATAAATATTTGTTATGTCAGTGAATAGATGAAAGCATCTTTCTTATCCTCAGATTCTTACAGCTAACCCCTATTCTTAGCTTAGAGCTGGAACTCCACCCCAGATGCTTGATAGGCTGGGTGGGTATAAGAAGTCTGTTCTACCTGAAATGAGGAAGGGTTTGTCTTCCACAGCTCAACTCTACACAGCTTACAGAACACCCAGATCTCGTCCAAAGTCAAGCCTGACTCACATGTGGGAGGACCTCTGCAACCTCTTTTCAGAGGGAAACATTCCTCCATTCCCCCACCAAAGTCCTAGGTCCATTTCACTCAATCATTCACCATTAAATATCTGAAAGCAGATTTGAAAAACATGAGTATTTCAGGTTCATTTGGGTGGAAATAAAAACTTAATGAGGAACAAAATTATTTTATTTTGTTATTTAATCAGCAAAGTTCAACTTGCTCTTTCACCAAGGGTCTGTCATCTAGCACATGAACTTGAAGAAATGGGACAAGAGGGCAGCAGAAAGAACACTAAAATAAGATGGTACCTGAGAACAAGTGTGTGCAATGACTGAATCAAGTGCACGCATTTCTGTCCACGCATGAGCGCACACTCAGGGCGAAGGTCTGAGGGGATGTCATTCTGCACATTCCACAGTTGAGGGAGGACAGCTTTCCCACATTCAGTTACAAATATTCTGGAGATGCCCACAGGTTTTCTGTGGATGAAGGGAAGGCTGATGGCCATGACAGAGGTAACCAGGGAACAACAATTAGGCTGACAAACTTCTCAGCTCACAGAGCTGGATCCTAGAGCTCACTAGAGGGACAGAGTACTTAATCCCAGAGTCGATGTGGGAGGCAAAGCTTGAAAAGTAGGAGTGAAAATTCCTGAGGCAAGTAAACTCAATCCCAGATTTTAATAATAAAGAAATCTATGGGGTCCTGGCCAGTTGGCCCAGTGGTGGAGTGTTGGCCCAGTGTGTGGATGTCCTGGGTTCAATTCCCAGTCAGAGAACATAGGAGAAGCACTTATCTGGTTCTTCACCCCAGCCCTCACTTCTCTCTCTTACCCTCCTGCAGCCATGACTCAATTAACACAAGTTAGCCCTGAGTGGTGAGGATGTTTCTATGGTCTCTGCCTCAGGTGCTAAGAAGAGCTCAGTTGCTGAGCAATGGAGCAATGCCCCAGATGAGCAGACCATCATCTCCTAATGGGCTCGCTAGTTGGATCCCAGTTGGGGCACATGCAGGAGTCTGTTTGTCTGTCTGCCCTCCTCTCATTGGATAATATACATATATATATGTAAAAGAAAAAAAATCTGTGGAATGTCTGCCTATAGGGGAGGAGGGAGAGTGTGGCATGGAGTGACAATAGAGTGAACTATTTTCAATTTTATGGAGATAAAATTGAAATAAATATAAATATGTACAAACAAGAGAGGAAAAGCCACCAAACAAGGAAACAAAGAGCCTCTTAAAGTGTCCTGACATTCTTCATACAGTATTTGAAATTTGGAGAACTCAAGAAAACCTGTGTGGGTTTGGGGGTGTGGGGGTGACGAAAGCTTGAAAGTGTGTACACATGTAAATATGTGTGCGCATCTCTGAGTACATTTAAACCTACCTTGCAGGTTCATGGGCACATATATTTGTGTGTAGTGAAGACAAATGCATGTGTTGACACACAAATATGCTGTGCTTCTTCTATATGAGCACATATGTTAAAAGAAGGACGTGACACCAAAGCTTAGGGTATATTATAGGACTTCTTATATTTTAGCGGTCACGGCTAGTAACAGTGTCAGCACCACATGCTCTTTTCTGTGTTGAAACAAGCATCTTATGTCCATTTTCTTATTTAATCCATTAAGTCCCATGGGGTTCAAATTAGTTTCTCTGTTTTGAAGATAAATTCTCTGAGGCTCACTAAGGCAGTGGTTCTCAAAGTGTGTGCCAGGGCGCCCTGGTGCGCCCTAGATTTCCAGGTACACCCTATGGTATTCCAGAGAAATATGTGCCTGTTGGGGACTAAAAAAACCAAGAGGGTTTTTGGAGTTTAGATTTTTGAGGTCAGAGGTGTGGGGATTGGCTGTAAACTGACAGTCTGCCCTCATTTGCCTGATTAGGTTGCAAAAGGCTGTCAAGCTGTGGTGCTGGATTATTTATCCTATCTCCCATGTTCCCATGAAAGACTGGAGGCAAGTTTCTTCTTATCCTTTGTTTGGTGTAAAGTTAAGATGATATGTATGGTGGGGGTTTTCTGCATTTGGTAAAATTCTTGGGTTGCCTTGGAAACGTGATAAGAGACCATTGATTTGCTAGTGGCCTCACTTTGCCCTATAAATGAAGCAAGATGCAGTTTTGGGGCATGCTTTGTTCTTGCCAGCAGCAATTACAGGGCCCACATGACCCCGTATTTTCTTAATTCAGTGTATTTTCTTAATTCCGGACCATTCCCACTCAGGACCTGGAATTACTAGCTATGCTGGTTCGCAGCATGTGCCCAGATATAAAAATAAATATAGTTACTCTATTATACCATTTCATTACAGAAATACCACTCTTTTTGTTAACACATCATTATTATATTTATTATTGACACATCATTATATTATTTTTAGAAAAATACACCCAAATAAAATGGATAGATTTCTCAAAAAGAAGCATGATATTGAAGAATCTGATTCTGGAAGTGAGCAAAAGTTAAGTGTAAAGAAAATAGGACTTGAAGTCTGATGGGTAGAATTTAATTTATAGCATTTTCCATCACTTAACACTGAACAATACGATTGGATTAGAAACCCATTCATGGGAGCTTCAAGTGCTTTTGGTTTAACATTAACAGAAGAAGAAGAACTAGCCTTGGCTGGTTGGTTCAGTGGTAGAGCGTCGGCCTGGAGTGCAGGAGTCCCGGGTTTGATTCTCGGCCAGGGCACACAGGAGAAGCGCCCATCTGCTTCTTCACCCCTCCCCCTCTCCTTCCTCTCTGTCTCTCTCTTCCCCTCCTGCAGCCAGGGCTCCATTGGAGCAAAGTTGGCTCAGGCGCTGAGGATGGCTCCATAGTCTCTGCCTCAGGCACTAGAATGGCTCTGGTTGCGACAGAGCAATGCCCCAGATGGACAGAGCATTGCCCCCTGGTGGGCATGATGGGTGGATCCTGGTCGGGTGCATGCAGGAGTCTGTCTGACTGCCTCCTCGTTTCCAACTTCAGAAAAATACAAAAAAAAAAAAAAAAGAAGAAGAAGAAGAACTGGCAGCTATATCCACTGATCATGGATTGATGATTAAACATAAGGAATTGTCTCTTGAAGCCTTTTGGATTTCTGTAAAAGAGGAATATGTGGCAATATCTAAAAAAGCTTTGAACATTTTACTACAATTTTCAACATCCTATTTATGTTAATTAGGATTTTCTACCCTCAACACAATTAAGAGTAAAAAGAGAGGAATTCTTCAATGTATTGACGAGGAAATGAGAATTTGCCTTTCAAATATATGCCCAAACATTGAAGAAATTGCTAGGACACATCAGGCTCATGTTTCTCATAAACATAAGAATGAAAAAACTTAACACATTTGCACGGGAACCTGCCAAATTTACTTAGTAAATCTTACTAAGAATGTATCTGTATATAAAAAAATAACTTTTTGTCTCTTTTTTATTTTTTAAGCCCTCTTTTTTACAAATTCTAAAAAGCATAACAAAAAAATGTAACATAAAAATGTTTTTTAATGACAGAATAAATTTAATTTTGTCGTATTTATTTCGTTTAATTACCATAAAAGCACACTTGGACTTTATATCTTTATATTTTTTTCTTTAATATTTGACTTAATTATTATAACATAGTTTTCAGAAACTTGTATATAGTGCTCCTACAATTATTTGTAGGATTTTAAATGTGCCCCGATTTCAAAAAGTTTGAGGGCCACTGCTCTACGGTTATGTGATTGTCCATGTCACATACCTGGTAAGTGACAAGGTTAGGATTTGATCCTCGATCTGCCTACCATTGCAAGTAAGGCTTGTAAGTGCCCGGACACCAATTATTTCATGGTTTAGTACAGCGCTTCTGTAATATATAGCTGAGCATGGGCGCTGGCCTCCCTTTAACGGGGTTTTTGAGATGTTCTCACTCTGTTTCTGAAACAGCCTCTGTGGGAGGCTGAAAGCCATCTCTGTTCCCCCAGAACAGTTTCTCTACTAGAACAGAGTTCCTACGAGTAGGGCTTCCTCTAGTAACATTTCCTGTTGTCCCCCCAGATCCTGTACCACCCTGTCACACAGTAAGAGCTCAGTAAATATTTATTGACTAAATAGATGAATGAATAAATAGATGTTAACACTAGCCTAAATGATAACATAATTTTAAAGAAATCCATCCAATATCTTTCAAATTTTCATAGCAACTAGCTAACACAGGAATTCCTGAGGGGACCTGCTTTAATACAAAAGATAAGCATAATTTGTAATTAGCATATCAAGCACATTAGAAGCAGTAGGATTACCCTCCAGTTCTTGTTTATATTTCTTGTTAGCTTCATAAACACTTTCTTCCCAGTCAGACCAAATAGATTTTCATTCAGTCTCTATTGAAACAATCACAACTTCTCACTTACCAAGGCCCTGTCAGAGGGAATTTTTCACAGGGAACCAGGGACTACCCTCTCCAGCTCCTCAAGGTCAAGGTCAGGCAATGCTCTGTCATCAGCTTTCCTGCCATAGAGCCAGAAAAATGGGAAAGACTCCAGCACCTCTGCACACTCACAAGGGTGAGGAATTCGAAGTAGAGCCTTTCGTGATTTTTCACAGGATAAAACAGCTCAACTTGCTATGGGGGCTCCTCGAGGCTCCCTGCACCTGCAGGAAATAAGCTGCCTGCCCAGCAGGGACTCTGGCTGGCAGAGGCTGGCCGCATGCCAGGTTGACAGCTCATGCCCTATCAGGTCAGAGTGCAACTGACACCAGCTGAGGGTCTGCCCTTGTCAGGTGGGGTTTGGCCTGTACACGACCCTCCCAAGTAGCCAGACAGATCAGGCAGGCAAGGGGAGGAAAAGGGGTGCAGGGTGAGTGAGGGCTTGATGGCCTGAATTGTGTAGCCACGGAAAAGTGTTTCAACTGCTCTGAGCATATAATTGCCCACCTATAACATGAGGCTTACAATGATAATATTGAATTCACATGTAAGGTGAAGTGGGGTTGCATAACCATTAACTTCACATCTGGTCTTTTCTGAATTTTTGTTTTAAAACTTGCTATTCTAGGCCCTGGCCTGTTGGTTCAGTGGTAGAGCATCAGCCCGGCGTGTAGAAGCCCCAGTTTAATTCCTGGCCAGGGCACACAGAAGTGCCAATCTGCTTCTCCACCCTTCGCCCTCTCCTTTCTTTCTATCTCTCTCTACCCCTCCCGCAGCCATGGCTCCACTGGAGCAAAAGTTGGCCCAGGCACTGAGGATGGCTCCATGGTCTCTGCCTCAGGCACTAAGAAGAGCTCAGTTGCTGAGCAATGGAGCAACGCCTCAGATCATCACCCCTAGTGGGCTTGCAGGGTGGATCCCTGTTGGGTACATGTGGGAGGCTGTCTCTGCCTCCCTGCTTCTCACTTCAGAAAAATACAATAAATAAATAAATAAATAAATAAATAAATAAATAAATAAATAAATAAAACTTGCTATGCTATTAGCTGCCCCAGCTTCACTGCCTGGCTTCATTTACAGGAATATGTTCTAAGCACTGACTTCTAGTTCTTCAAACTGGCCTCATGGGAACTTTCCTGCTTCTCCTTGTCATTTCACTTCAGCCCAATGCATTCCCGTTCCCTGTTGCCTCCATGCACTGCCCTGGGCTAGAGAGGTGTGGAGAGGGCCTGGCTGTGCTGACGTTGGGGAGACAGGGCTCCGATATTGGCTCAGGCATTCACAGGCTAGATGACCACCGATCGCAGGATTTCTCTGATCATTTGTTTCCTCCTTGGTTAAATGAAAAAATAATCCCTATTTTTTTTTTTTATTCATCCATCCATTCATTCATTCTTTAACAATCAGTTATTGAGTGTGTGCTATAGGCCAAATGCTGCTCTAATCTAAGTGCCAGGCATACAATAGCTGCTCTGCCTTAATATGTACAGTATATACACACACACATATATAAATTTATACACATATACATGTGTTTGCGTCCGTGTGTGTATTAATACAGCCATAACTGTCATAGAGACAAAAAGAAAAACACAAAAGAAGGTAAGAGGATATTACTAATTGCTGTGGGGAGCTGCAGTTTGAACCTGTTTGTACAGACCTGAAGGAGAAAGAGACAAGGCTATGAGAATGTCTAGAGTAAAGGCATTCCAGGTAGAGGAAACAGCAAGTGCAAAGGCCCTGAGGTGGGAGTGAAATGGAAGTGTCTGAGGCAGAGGATGGAGGCCAGTATCAAGGAGCAGAGTGAGGGAGTGGCAGAGCAGAGTGTAGAAAATGAGGGCAGAGCCACACCAACTGGGGCTATTCCATAATATTTTTATTGAGAGTTAAATGAAATAACATGCATATGAAGTGCCAAACACATAGCAGGTATTCAATGACAAACTCTTCTCCTTCTCACAGAGCAAATGAATTCAAACATCTAGCTGGAACTGCAATTTGGGGCCCAAAGATTTTGATGTGAACTCCCAGGGACCACACCTTCCTTCCCACTGGGGAATTAGCCACTCCAGTTGCTTTAATCAATGGTGGCATTTCTGACCTGTCTGCCTCTGAGGCAGCCACTCCTCCTTTGACACCTGCTGTGGTTTGGTCTGCACTTTTATGCCAAGCCCCTTACCAGAACTACCTGATTCCTATTTCAACTGGATCCAGTAGACGTTCACCGGCAGTTCCCGTTTGGTCTCTGCACTGTTCCCAGGTATGAAGGTGGGCCTCCTTCTAAGGCCATCTGACGTGGGCTGGCTCGATGGCAGGGAGGAGCAGATGTGCAGTGATGGAACCTGCTGTACCCATGTTTGATAAAGGGGAATGGGGAAGAGCAACAGGTCAAAAGGACCCTAGCATTAAACAGCAGAAAGGCTGTCTCTAAACGGTTGGATTAAAATGTCACTGCATTTCTGAAGACACCTTTGACCTCGCAAGATACCCATCCCTACAGATTCCTCAGTTCTCCCATACATCTGACAGATCTGTACAAGGAGGAAGGGAATCATGGCAGATGAATCATTTAGAAGAAACTAAAGAGAGTGGAGCTAAAAATAATCCATTGCTAATTTTTGGAAGAACCAAATAAATAACCAGTATCTCATTTAACCCTCAGAACAAACCTAGGAGGTAGCTAAGTACTATTAATATTTCCATTTTTCAGAAAAGCACTGTGGGTCAGAGAAATGAAGTAATACACCCAAGATCACCCAGCTGGATAGTAGAGCTGGGAATTAAAGCAAGTTCCATCTGATCCAATAATACTTTCACCCACCATGTGGCCTTTCTGCAGAAAAACATGGATGGGAGTTGATAGAGCTCAGGAGCCTTTAGCCTTCTACTCCCCGAGCACAGAACTAAGCTATAGCTCCGGAGAACTCAGGAAACCCATAAATGAAGTATTGCTTAAGTGTTGTTGCTGTGCTCAGGGTCAGGTTGGTGCCACAGAGAATTTGAAAAGAAAGTATTTCCTTCATCTGTGCTCATACCTACCTGACCAGCAAAGCCTCGCCCACAGGCACAGAAGAACATGATGAGAACAGGAATGCTGACATTCAGGGAGGCGCTGCAGGGAAGGCCCCTGGCAGAGCTCACGCAGGACTTGGTCTCTGACAGATGACAGTGAGGAGGTTGGAGGTGGGATGAGGCACAAATGCTGAGCTGGGGTCGGGTGGCAGTGAGGGGGCCAGTTGTGCCTGAAACAGAGGCTGGATGATGTAGCACATGAAAGATGGTCATTCCACAGAAATGAGCAAGTGCTCTAGGCATGTGGTTTTGAGAATACTTTGCAGCTGACCACAATGCTGCCATAGCACCTTGTTTTATTTAACCCTCACCTTCATCCTGAGAAGTGGCCTTAGTTATCCCTGCTATAAGGCAAGGCAGAAGGTTCTCAATAGTGAAGTAACTTGCCTGAGGTCTCAGATTCTCACCTAGCAATCCCTGAGGCCAACACGCAGGTCCTGTCTGCAGACCCAAAGCCTTACAGACATAGCACTGTATGTAGCACAAGAGCAAGGAATTTGCAGAAGACTGGGACTGCGAGGCAAGGGAGAAGGGGGAGGGGGGTGATTTCCTGCTGTAAATGTGAGACACCAGGCACCAATAGGAGTCAGGATAAAAAATGCAGTCCTGCTGGAGATTGCAAAGTGAAGAAAAAGAGAATGTTTTAAAAGAGGGCAATAGCTTTGGCTGAGTACCTCAGTTGGTTTGAACATTGGCCCAAAACACTAAGGTTCTGGGTTCAATCCCCTATCAGAGCACATACAAGGATCAACCAATGAGTGCATAAATAAGTGAAATAACAAATCGATATTTCTCTCTTTCTTTCTCTCCCTCCCTTCCTTTCTTTCCCTAAAACCAATCAATAAATAAACAATATTTTTTTGGGGGGGAGGGCAATAAATAAAGGGCAAAGAAAGAAAAAAAAGGAAGATAATGAGAAAGAAGACAAGAGAAAGATATAAACAGGTGGAAGAAGATGGAAGAGTCAGAGGGGAAAAAACGAAAAGGAAGGGAGGGGGAAGAAGTTGAGACTGAGATGGGTAGCTACTCTTGCACTTAGCATCTTTGCCACTAGGTGGCTTCAGTGAGCATCTCCTCTTCCCCAGTGCAGAGTCTAAAGCCGGTTGATTTCAGTTCACCTGCTGGCAGGGCAAAGAATCACGGGGACAAGCAATTGGGACAAGGTATCACCTTATTATATGAGAGCCTGGTTATTGCAACCTCTCTGCCCTGAATGCTCTCCCTCCTACAAGACTTCAAGGGGGGAGAAACCAGGCTATTAGGCAGAGCATTCTGGCCTCCTCCTTACACTCACATGACCTTAAATAAATTACCTAATTTCTGCAAGCTTGGTTTCCTCATCTATAAACCTGTTTTATATATGAAAAATCCCAGATGCAAGGAATTTAAAAATTGGTCTGGACACAGATTTTAGAGACCATGAGAGAGAGGACACCAAAATAAGACCAAAGAAATAGAAAGGAGCATGAAAAAGACTGGGGAGATAGGAAAGTGTTTCAGTAGGAGATGAAGGAGAGTATGGAACAGTCTTAGGGCCTGGAAGGAAGAGAATGAGAGAAGAGTTGGGGGTTGGAAAGCACCAGGAACACACACACACACACACACAGACACGTTACTTAAATAACACCGAGGGAGGGAGCAAGAAAAGAAGCCAGGAAAAAGGGAATGCAGGCAAGGACTACAAAGTAAGAAATAAAGAGGGCTGGCTAGATTTCATCCCATTTCAGGGCCATTCTTACAATAGCGAGTGTCTCAAAGTAAAATAAGACTTGGTCCTGATTTGGTGCTGAATATGAAGTCAGCATTCATCCTGTTCCACTCTGTGTCACTAAAAGAAGAATCCCTACTTGGGTGAAAACAAAACTGAAACCTTCCTAATTGCTCAAACCTACCCATTACTTCAAAAACATCAAAAAAGCCCCCTCCCCAACTTCCTCTCCCATATGTGACATTTGTGACCTGAAGTCTGACTGAAAGTTAAACTACTGGACTAAAATATAAACTTTTTTTTTTTGCATTTTTAAAAATAGAAAAAATGTTAACACCTCATAGTTTTCACTCAATATATTAAAACAGGTATTTTATATCTATATATGAAAACAGCTACCTCGATAAAAGATGTTTTTGCTGAGAAAAAGAATAATCCTTTCCTCAGAGAGTAAGTCTTTGTTCAGTTGGAGGTTGACCTCTGCAGACTCTAAGTTACTTCACTTTGGGGTCTTGTGAGATCTTGTCAGCCTTTTAGCTTTTTCTGTCAAAGTTTCCAAGCCCTTTCCGGAGCCCCTATCAGACTGGAAACTGAGTCCAAGTCAGAGGGTGGGTTGCTTCCTTCTGAGGTGTGCTGGCTTCCAGCCCAAGTTGATGAGGAGGAAGTTTGAGGAGACCCAGGGGTGTGAGAGCCCAGAGCTGTGTCCTGCATGCCCAGCGGGCATATGGGGACTCCAACAAGTGGACCTTGCTTTAAAGAGTTGTCCTGTCTCCTTTAGGGCTCAGGCCAACCCTCTAGTGACTGGGAAGATCACCTATCTTTCTGACCCGGAAGCTTCCACAATATGATGTGATGAAAAATTCATGAAACCAACTGCATTGATTTTGGGCAAAATCCCCTTCTCGAAAGATTCAGATCTCTCCATGTTTAAAGTGAGGGATTAAGGCTAATTTTGACTTTTTATCATGTAGGACCTCTTATTCTCACTAGCCCTTACTAAATCTCAGAAAAATAAAGGACACCAATTACACAATAATTTATTTTTAGTTTTATAAATCAAAAATAGCTAAAACTGGGCTTGTTTAATTTGGATATTGAGATGATGTCATTCTCTTGTGACTCGACACGAGAGGTCTACATTAACCCAGGAGTCCATCAGAACTTCCGATCAGTATGAGATAACCAGGGTGGCCACATTCATCTGATGTCTTTCCAGTTCTAAGTCAGGACTCACAAAAATAACCATTTATTGATAAAAAAAAACAACAGCTGAGGGAATGAGTGAATGAATAAGTGAGAGAGGGGAAAAGAATGAAATAATCATTTGTGTGATTTGAAAGCGGATCGTGAACTGGAGGTCTCATCTCTACTCTGTGTTCTTGTCTGATGGGCCGAGGGAGGCCATGCTGGGGATCAAGAGCCCATGATGGGAGACTCCACGGGGTAGCTTTTTTGCTTCTGGGAGGTTTCCCCAGACCCCAAAGCAGTCTGGTTCCTGACTCTTAGTTCCAGGATCATGACCCTCAAAATTCCATGCCTTTCCGTTCCTTCCCAATCTCTTGGAAGAAAGGCTTCTAGAGCCCTCTCCTCTGACTCTATGTCTCTCTCCCCATCTCTTGCTTGATCGTGCCTCCCTCCCTCCTGTGACTGTCCGTCTTACAAGTCCAAATAGCACGGGCTCCTCTGCTGAATGAGGATGTGGCTGCCGTGTGTGATGCGAGCTCATTACTCTCCCTCCTGTTATTAGTGCTCGGGCTCAGGTTGCTGTGTTTCTGATTAATGAGGCGTTTGTTCTGCACCACCAAACAACTGAAGAATACCCTTCCCATTCCAATGAATTGTGTCCCAAAGTTAATTATGAGGTGACCTTCCCTGGTCCCAGCTGGAAGAGACCAGGTGTCCAAGCCTCACCTGACAACTGTCTTCCCGAACTCTTGGCGGGAGGACATAAAGATTCGGAGTCATCAGCAAGGGGCATCTGAGACCTGAGACTGACCCTCGGAGCCTCGGGTCTCCTTCAGATGCTCTCTGCCAGGGCCTCTCGCTCCTCTGCCGCTTCAGCTCCCTGCCACCCCTCCCGGGGCGGGGCAGCAAGGTAGAGGAGAAAGGCTGCCCCGCTCCCTGACAGATCTAGGCCTTGACCACGACACTGAAGGCCTCTGAGTTTCCACCTCAGTAGAAAGGGGGAGACCGTTCCTCCCACCTGAGCCTTGTCGGGATTTGAGGGGATAAAGTAGGCGGCAAGGAGTACAGAAGACCCAGGAAGAAAACAGGGCACGGGGAGTCGTAGCTCCCCTTTCCTGCCTTTCCTTCTTCATTCTGGGCCTGGCTCAGAGCTCCAGTGGCAGGGAGGGAGACTTCCTCCGTTTCTCTGTTCTGAGTCAAGAAGCCAGGAGACCCCCCCCCCCATCTGAGCAGGTCACAAAGGTAGGCTGTGGCCAGGGTTGGCAGATACACACCTGTGAGGTCCTGACCTGGAGCTGCTGCACTAAGGGGACATCTAGGAGTGCCTCCCCCTGGGGACCGCAGGACCCGGGCTCTGGAGTGCTCACAGAAAGAAGGCTTCACTCTCTGCTTCAGGATGTTCCTGGAACCTGGGTTTTGCTAAGTGTCAGTAATCCCATGTTCTTGACACACAAGAGGCTCAGATGCAGGATGGGAGGGGACTTTCAGGGTTGGGTTCCGGGGCAGCAGAATCAGGTGAGTAGAGAAGACCCAACCTGAGTTCACTGGGACTACCCCTCAGTGAGGAGCTCTCCAGAAACCAGCCCTTTCATAACAGGGGTTCAAGGGAACCAATACTAGTGAATCCTCTAAGCACTGGGCATGGACCGTGCACCCCACACACTTCATCATTGTACCAACCCCATGTCTATCTTGTAGGAACGATTTTTCCGATTTTGCAGATGTGGTGTCAGTGTACCAGAGAAGTTAAGGCATTCGGCCAGTTCACACAGCAGTCGTCAATGGTTTTTTATAATCCTCCCTTTGAGATGCATACCCCTCACAGACCCCATCACTTCACTCCTGATAATACTGCCATTCTCCCACCCCTGCATCCTGATTTGCCAGTATCAAAGGGTTCTCTGCCCCAGCTCTGTACTTTGTTTCACCATTATGCAGAAATATCGAAAACTGCATTAAAAAAATTCTATTAACATGATCAGAAGCCTATGCGAAACTTTGGTTGCCGGGGTAAATTATAGGTACAGACAAGTGCTAAATGGTAGGCATGGGCAGAGTTGCAGAACTAACCAGTAAGGGTCATTTGAGGCCCACGGACAGATGAGGGGGCCTGGGAATTGGAAAGTGGAGCTGAAAGGCCAAGCCAGAGGGACTGAGGTGGGATGGGAGCTCCCATAGTTGGGCAAGTTCAGAGGATGACAATTTGTGGTGAGGAGGGGCCCAGGCTCTGGGGGACACAGACTCCCCACTCCCTATCTTACCAGTCTTGTAGTCTGCATAAGCGATTTAACTTCTTTAAGCATCAGCTTGTTTATTTGTGAAATATAGGTGATTCTGATACCTATCTACTCCTGAGGATTCAAAGACATCATGTATTAACATGCTTAGCACAGAACCTGGCACACAGGAGATACCCGAGGCTGGCTGTGGCTGAATGGCACCAGCTAGGCATGGGAACATTTGCATGCTTGAGTTGGGGTAAAACGAACTCAGACACACATCAGCACCGCCTCTGACCCTCAGGGAGTTAGGGATGGGAATAAGGTCCTTGTCAGTCTTCTGGAATACTGATCTCTTTACCAAGCTGGTGTTCCTTATGGAGGGAGTATGTTACCCCACCCTTTACTAACCCCCCCCCCACCCCAGTTCACACTTCCCCTATAACACCAGTACAGTGGGAAAGTGCTCCGCTCAAGCAGAATGTCTACGCACTGGATCTAGTGACAGACCACAGTCTGCGGACCTCAAGGGAGTGGCTGAAGGGAGAGCAGATGTTGGTGTGCTGACGGATGCAGCCTGCTGCCTCCCTACCTCCAGGCCCATTCCCTCGGCATCCATAGCGCCTCACAGACAGATTTCTCCTGTCCTCTCTTCAAACCTCCTCCAACCCCCAGCTTCAGAGGGAGCAGAGATTCGTTGAGGCACATCCATCAAACCAGTGGAATCACTTCTGCTCGTCTCTGATTGGATTCATAAATTTGGTTTGCCACAGTCGTCCTTGTTCAGAGTTGACAAGCTCTTCTTGAATTCATGAATTTGGGAGGAAATGAACCAAAGGGACCGAGGAGCCTAATTTTGAACTGAACTGCGGTACGTTTGTCTCCAATTTTCATTAACCATTTCAGGAGAAGGGTTATCGAGCTGTGGAAAGGGCCAGCATATTGTTGAATCGGAACATCTGTAGCAGACATTTACCATTTCAAAAATCTTACACAGAAACAAGCAAATGTAGAACCAGAGACTTATACCTAGTTTTCCAAACTATTTGCATATTCATCTATTTAAGTAAATCAATACATTTTATCCAACCATTTAGAAAATATTGATTGTGATCTTTCATCTATTAGACACTGTCCTAGGCACTTGGAGCTCATGAGTAAATAATACAGACAAAAGTCCCTTCCCTTCCATTGAATTGAAATGTAAATGGAGCTTAAATATTTTTTTTTGACATAGAAAGGAAAAGTGTGTGTAGTTAGTTGTACATCTGACTGATTTCTCAGATGTCCCCACCAATTTCTTACCCTGTGCAGAAGTTACCACCGCTCTCCATCCTTTGTTGTGTGGCCTCTGAGACTGCGCAGTGTTGGGTGCTGCTAAACCCTACTGCCCTCCACAGGGGCAGCTTCCAGGATGGTTGTTCAGCATACAGATTTGAAGGATGCAGCCCAGTACAGTGCTCCCACACCATAATTTCCAACAGTGGACCCCAGGAATCTTTACTTTACTTTACCCTGTCCCTAGTGTGTTCTAGAGGAAACAGGCAGAAACCAGTCAAAAGGACGGGTATTTGGGAAATAATAGGGTGGTTAAAAGTCTAGAGTTTTGAGAAACATAGTCATGGATGTGAGCCCCAGTTCTACCATTTACTGATAGTGTGACTAGAAACAAGTCACATGTTTCCAAGTTTCAATGTCTTCATCTGTAAAATGGGGGTGGTAAAGCTCAACTAAGGGTAGAAGTGTAGAAACTAAATGTTGTAACATATTTCAGGCAGCTAACCCACTACTGGCACATGGCAGCAATTTAATGTTTCTTTCTAACCTTAGCTAGAAAAAAACCTTTTCTGTTATTTCTCAATTGGGTAATATTTTATCATTCAGGGGTGAGAGAGAGAGAGAGAGAGAGAGAGAGAGAGAGAGAAATGAATGTGAGATATGTGTTGATCTGTTCGCCTGGCTGATAAGGAAAGAACAAAAGAGGCAAACACTGATTTTATATTTCTTGAATATCTACTTAGTTGTTTTTGATCCAGTATCAGCCACTATTCCTAAAATATTTTCATAAAGTCAGAACTTCAGGGATTAACTACTAATGTTAACATCTGACCAACAATTAAAATGGTTCATTTCTCTGTGTCATTTTAGTTCTTAGTCAATTATTTTGATTAGCATTAAATTTAATAATATGAACATCATGCATTTGCATGTTACTTTATAATTTTTTGAAATATATCCACATATCTTTGGATCTTTACAAGTACCCTGGGACTTAATCAAGGTGGATATAATTATTCTAGTGCTACAGATAGAAACACTGAAACAATCCATAGAGGTGAAATAAGGTGCCCAAGGTCCATGGAGACAAAGCTGAGACAAGAATCTAGACCAGCCCAGCGCCGTCGTTAATTCCAGATACTGACCACTGGAGATCTAGCCCCTATAAGGCAGAGGCATTCTATCTGCTGTATGGGCTTCCAGTTTCACGGAGCATGCTGACAGCCATCAGAGCCATATGTTTTCTTCCCGAGAAGGTGTGTGCACCCAGCAATACATAAACTCTATACATAGAGAATTAAAAGACAAAAAGTATAAAAAGTGTAAGGAATGTGGGATTTGTGCTCATATATTCACCTGGCTGATAAGGAAAGAGAACACAAGCAAGTGGCATTAACTCTTAGGAAAGCGATCTACACTGAGTTCTTTTTATAATGGGGTCACCGCTAGTGAAACATCAGGCTGGAAATGGGCTGCCATGGGGCAGGTGCCTCTCATCTGTAATCTCTCTGAGTGGGGCCAATGAGAGACAGGACAGCCTCCAAAGTGGAGCTCTGGTGGTCTGAATAAAGGCAGTTAGCAATCCATGCCATTGCCCAAGAAGTAGTCAAAGTATAAGTCAAGTAGATATTTCTGCTATTGGTCATTAAATCGAAATGTATCAGTCAAAAAATTGGAACTGAAACTTTAAGCCCAAGAATTATGAGTATCTTAGGAAGTCAATAAACAGGGAGCACATCTGAGCAAACGACAGCTCACTCCCATGAGCAGAGTGCTTTCATGTTAACGGGTTGGAACGGGCAGACATCAGTAGAATAGTCATGATTTCTTCACATGCTTTCTTCAAAAGAATTGTTTTAAGAGCCAATGATAATAAAAGTTCTAAAACTGTAACTATGATACGAAGTCTATTAGTATATTATATATTCTAATATATATTCATATACGTAAAGCGTACAATACATTATCGCATTCAAACTTCAGTATAACCCTATGATAGATCTCATTTTTAGTCCTATTTTACAAATACTAAAATTTGGAGAGACGAAATCAAACAGCTATGAAGAGGTAAAGCAGGTTTCCACCAACTGTCCTTCTCTGAGTTGTTGAAGGCTTATGGTCCTTCTTCCCCTGTGGCTGAGCTTAGTCCATTTGACATTGCTGTTTGTGGCCTAACACTGGATATGTATGGAAGGATCAGAGTCGCCTGAAGGTTCATTGGGCAGAGTGGACAGAGGGTCTGGAGATTCAGACACTAATATGGTCAATTTTCTAAAACTGGGACAGAAGCTGAGCATCCTGGATGAATACAGGCATGGGGATGAGTTCCATGCATGAAGGCCAGTGCCCCCAAGGCCGGGCTCATTCTGCAGCCCCACATTGTAGCTATCTTCAGGTTTGCTATCAGGAGCCACACAGAAAGTCTCTAAAGTCCAAGGTGAGAAGTGGGGCTAGAAAAGCCAATAGAACCAGACTGCCAAGGCAGCCTTCAGCTGAGGCTATTTTCCTGTGTAATGACATTCATTGGCTCTGCCTCCTCACTTCTCACATTAGACCAGGGGTCTCAAACTCAACTCAGCATGTGGGCTGCAGAGCAAGATCACAGCTGTTCGGTGGGCCGCACTAGGTCTACAAAAGGCAACTGTTACGCAACACTTTCCTCACTGCAGTTGAAAACAACAAAAAAAATCAATACAACAAGCACAATCATACATGCAGTTTACTCAGTGTCACAAAACGACCAGAAACTGTAGTTCGCATCACAACTGCTGTTAACTAAGCTAATATCTAGCTAGGATGCTAGAGAAATGAAAAATACAAGTAGGCCCCTAGGCTTGCTTAATTTTATCCAAAATATTTTGAACTTCGTGGATTAGTCTGCGGGCTGCACAAGATTGTTCGGCGGGCCGCATGCAGCCCGCGGGCCACGAGTTTGAGACCCCTGCATTAGACTCTGTGTGGCTCCTAATAGGAATGTGAGAAAATCCTGAAGATGGATATGATATAGGGCTGCAGAATGAGCCTGGCCTCCCTCATCTGTCAGGGAGGACCAAAGTTAGTCTGCCAACTCATAGTTGGGCAAGCAAGGAGATAGACCTAAGCGAAGGCTTTGTGCCAATCAGTAATCTTACCGAAAGGATAGGGAGGAGCTCGGAGAACTGTTGGAGGTCTAGAGAAGCAAGCTTAGCAAATGCTCCATGGCTTCTGCTTCTTTGCATTCCTCCCTCCAAATGCAAAGTCTAGGACTGTCAGTCTGACTTGCTGAGCATTGGTCATGGCCAGCCTTGAGCAAGAATTTGGTCATGTGACTGGGCTGAACCAATCAGACTCACAAAGGCCTCCAGACCCAGGATAAAAACTGAATGCAGAAAAAGTATGTACACTTTTGAAGAAAATCAAGCCTAGGATTTCTCTTGGGAACTTCTTTGGGGGCATAGAGTAATGGTCTGGTAAACCTTACTGGTCTCTGAGCTCTTCTCTTTGTTTAAGAGTAGTACTTTGATGGGGAACCTGGACAGCTGCCCACCTATCCAGACCTTAGAAGAACCACTGCGTGTTGAAAATGAGTGTCAGGTTGAGGGGCACAGTGACCAGAGTGGATAAAGACTGAGCACAGAGCTGAAGAAAACTGATAGTAGATTGAGTCAAATTTCTTAAGAAAATGCAACTGGGCTGAAAAAAGTAAAACAGAGAATTGGAAGGAAGGAAAAGGGGGTGGAAAATAGAAGTTGAAATGAGAGGTGAAACTGACAAAGGAAATTTAGTGGAGAGAAAGTTAGGAAAGACGGGAGGGTAGAAAATGAGAAAGAGAAGAATAGTTGATGAAATGTCTAAAAGGAAGAGAAAATCTAGGGAGAAGAAGGAAAAGTCTGGAACCGAGAGAGAGGGAGAGAAGCCAGGGTGATAGCGGGGTGGAGATTCAGAACTCCAGTGTTCCTGAACAATGTTTACCATCAACCCACGTGGTGACGTTTAACAGGCCCGTCTTCACCCCATTTCCCTCCCCTGATCTCTTGCGTAAAGTGGTGCTGAGGGACCTACCTCATGGGCATGGCAGATTAAATGAGAATGTGAACCTAAAATATCAAATACAGTGCTTACAGGACAGATATTCTATAAATCAAATTCTTATTTTGTCACCTGATTTCAGTTTCCCAATCTGTAAAATAAGTCCTCTGTTTTCTAGCAGTCAGAAATAAAGCTAGCAGGATGAGACACAGGGAAGGGAACGGAGATGAATAAAATGTAGTCTTTTCCCTAAGAGAGCTCAAATTCAAATAGAGAAGAAACACCCACATGCCGTGGTGTGTGTGCACGAGGAAGGGAACTTTTATCACCACCAGAAGTCAGGGAGAGTCCCCAGAGAATGTGACATTTGAACTGTGATGATGAGAAAAAATAAACTTTCCAAATGGAGAAGGGAAGAGAAGGGCTTTTCACCTCCGGCAAATGGCAGGAGCAAAGCAGGGGTAGGAACAAGCAAGGTATGTGTAATGAGAGAGAAGTTAGCTGCAGGGAGGGTGGTGGCAGCAGGATCAGCTGGAATCAGATCTTAAAGGGAACTGAGTACAAGATTATATATATATATAAATATAAATATATATTTTTGTGTGAAGCCATCAGAACCCATCAAAGGATTGTAAATAGAAGAGTTATATGTTTGGACTTAGAAATGATCCTAGAACTCTGTGGATTAGAGGAAGTTGAGCTTGGATGCAGAGAGAATGGCTCTTCTACTCATCTGAAAAGACAAGATAAGGGTCTGGGAAAAGGCAGTCGCAATGACAGTGGGACTGTAGAGTCAGGAAAGATGTGAGTGAGGCCGAATCATTAGGTATATTCACAAATTCCCAGGAAAACTGGGAGACCCTCGTGACGCCCTGAGGAGCTTATGAATGGTGGGTGTCATCGTCCCCAACCTTTTCATTAGCAGTCGTCCCTGCAGATGAGTCTTCCTTTCTTGAGATAAGACCAAAGTGAGTCCTTTATTTATCAACATTTGGTTAATACTGTATTTATTAAACCATTTAAAGAAGTCACTGTATATCTTAGTTGTTTGTTTTTAGGTATATTGCATAATTCATTAGTAGCAAATGCTTGAAGGATGAAGCTGTTACAGACTCAAGAGAAATGTGTTAGAATAAAGAACCAGACACTTCCTGCAACTCGAAGTTTCTATAGACTTCCTAGACTAGGCTTCTGAAGCCAGACATGTCTAGAATATACCCGCATATCCCTCCGCACTGATCTAGTTTCATTTTACGTGTACAGATGAACTTTTAGATAGTTTTCTGGCTGGTTTCTGGCGATACCTAATACAATCTGTGTCATCCAATGTGCTCTTTCAGTTATCATTAGGAATGCTCAGTAAGATGAGAGGAATCAAAGGGTCATGCTGTTTGACCATTTCTATCACATGGAAGAGTAAGAGTACAGGCTTATTCTGTTTGGTCCCCAAAGACTGAACAATAACCAATGGGTAGACATTTCCTGGGGGCAGATTTTAGCTCATCCTCAGGCTGGCTGGGGAACAGGGAATTTGTCAAGCAGGGAGTGGATGGTGCAACCCTGCCAGAGAGACTGCTCTTTTATTGAGCACCTACTGCACTCCAGGTACTGTGCTAGAACTGTCATAGCCCTTATGTCTTGAAGCAGCAAACCTCCTCTAAGGGTTAGGGATGCTATTCTACTGCACCGATGAGCCACCCAATGCTCACAGGGGTTAAATGACTTGCCCACAGAGGATAAAGGACAGATCTAAGATTCAAATCTAAGCCCAAACTTCAGACAGGCTGTCTGCTTGTAGGCCTGAAGCTGCCCTGGTAGGTGTGGGGGTTGGCCTGTCCCTGGAACTATACAAACAAAGGCAGAATGACCAAATGCCCAGGAAGCTGTAGCAGGGATTTGACTTTATAGAGGGTAGCAGCCCTGATGAACCCAAACTTTCCTAGCTCTGAGTATTTCTGATTCTCAAACTGCAAAATGTAACTGAAATGAATGCACTGTGGGGTCCCCAAATTCAAGGAATGGCAACAATAAAGTATGTAAAGAAAAGTCATTTGAAACATTAATGATTTTTTTTTCCTTAAAAAAATGAGAAAAAGCAGAAACTACAAGAGGAAGCAAACAGATATTTTATAAAACATTTTAGTTCTGTTTTTGGTATTCTTGCGTGTTTTCATGCTAAAGCCAATTTGCAAACTATTTTCTCGCTTTTTTCCCCCCACATGAAATGTACCCTCGATTATATGACAAGAAATTATATGGTGCTAATAATAATTTATTTAAAACCAGATCCATGTCTCACATTCATTCTGTGTTGTGAAAGCAAGTAGATGCAGAAGGGGATTTTTTTTCCTCTGAACTTTCTGACCATTCCTATTGTGGAAGAGAGAGTAATAGCAGGTATCGAGGGTGCCAATTATGTAGTGATGTACAAACCCACTGGAGAAAAATCTATATGATATTTTAATACTAGTCAAACAGACCGATGAAGTTTGAATTAGCTGGAAGCTACTAAAAATTCTGCCTTCATTGTATGGGGGTGGTGGTGAAAATAGCTTTACAGGAAAAATGTATGTCTGTCTTGTCTGTGGATGGGCTGCCTAATGCCTCTTTCTTTGGCTGATGTGCAAGGTTCTATTTTTTTTACGTGTTCATTGCATCATTTTTCCCTTCATTTCTTCTTTGACTTGTTTTCTCTCCTGCTCATTTTTCTTTTAAGTGTTTTTCTTTTTTCTTTTTTCTTGAGAGAGGCAGAGAGCAATGAGAAGCATTAGCTCATAGTTGCATCGCTTTATTTACTTATTGGTTGCTTCTCATACATGCCTTGACCGGTACGGGGGTGCTCCAGCTAAACCATTGACCGCTTGCTCATGCTGGTGACCTTGGGCTTTAAGCCAGCACCTTTGGGCTCAAGCCAGAAACCTTGAGATTGTGTTCATGATCCCACATTCAAGACGGCGACCCTGCACTTTAGCTGGTAAGCCCATGCTCAAACAAGATGATCCCATACTCAAGCTGTGACCTCAGGGTTTCAAACCTGGGACCTCAGTGTCTCTCGATGCTCTATTCACTGTGACACCACTGGTCACACTCTTCTGCTCGTTTTTGTTGCTGACCACCTCTCTCCCTTCCTTCAATCATTTTATCCTTTACTTTCTCTTAATTAATTAATCTATAGTTTCATAAACTCACAGAATCAGAGAATGTGAGAATTCAGAGAGCTCTGGCTTTAAAAAAAAAAAAGAAACTTGGGGGAAAAAATCAAATCTAACCACTTCATTGTAAGAATGGGTGAGGGGAAGGAGGGAGAATTGAGGTCTACAGAGATGAAGCTTGTTCAAGGCCACCTAACAATATTTTATGGTTGGAGCTGTCTGGTCAGGAGTGAGTCACAGAGAAAGAGGATTTAGGTTAAAACAGCAAACCAGAATTCTTACCTGTACAGACTCTGTTTGTTATGAAGAAAACCCAGGTATACCAGGTATAATAAACACATGTTTAAAAGACTTTCATTTTTTCAATCTATGAGGTGGTAAAAGTAGGTTTATAGTTATGACTAAGCAAAACAGAGCTTATTTATTTATTATTACATTATTTATAATTATTATTAATCTACTTTTGCCCAACCCTGTATTAGGGCATATATACACCTCATGCAACCCAGTCAGAAGGTGAGGCAGATAAAAACATCTTATTATATGGGTGAGGACACAGGTTGGGGAAGGAGATGATGTTTAATGAATACTTCTTGTGGGCCACATGTTATTTAATCCTTAGTCCTGCCATTAAGTATTTACAATATTTTCTATTGACAAGAACCTGAGGTTCACAAGAAATAACTGACCACACTGGTAGAGGGTAACTGAGCTGAAATGAAGTCTTGTTGAGAGCTTGTGTTCTCCATGAGAGGCAGTTAGTCTTCTCAGTGTTGCAGCATGGCCACGGGTGAATCAAGGCTGGGGGTCCCATCTTCCAGCCCAGCGAACTTTCCAGAGCTGCTCAGAAAATAAGGACAGATGCTTGGCATTACCTCACCAAAGAGCAACAGAGTCAGCATGATTCATTATTGATACTAATGCTTCTAACCTGCAGAATGGAGCCAAGTGGCAGAGAAAGAAAAGAATCAAGTCAAGCCTGACCAGGCAGTGGCGCAGTGGATAGAGCATCAGCCTGGTATGCTGAGAACCCAGGTTCAGAACCCCAAGGTTGCCGGCTTGAGCATGGGGCTCATCTAGCTTGAACATGGGCTCACTAGCTTGATCATGGAGTTGCTGGCTTGAGTGTGGGATCATAGATATGACCCCATGGTCACTGGTTTGAGCCCAAAGGTTGCTGGCTTGAAGCCCAAGGTTGTTGTCTTGACTCCAAGGTTGCTGGCTTGAGCAAGGGGTCACTTGTTCCCCCCTTAAGGCACATATGAGAAAGCAGTCAATGAACAACTAAAGTGCCATGATGAAGAATTGATGTTTCTCATCTCTCTCCTTTCCTGTCTGTCTGTCCCTCTCTTTGTCTCTGTCAGAAAGAAAGAAAGAGGAAAGAAAGAAAGAGAAAGAAAGAAAGAAAGAAAGAAAGAAAGAAAGAAAGAAAGAAAGAGAAAGAAAAAAAGGAAAGGAAAGAAAGAAAGAAAGAAAGAAAGAAAGAAAGAAAGAAAGAAAGAAAGAAAGAAAGAAAGAAAGAAAAGATAGAAAGGAAGGGAAGGGAAGGAGGGAGGGAAAGGGAAAGGAAGAAAGAAAGGAGAGAAAGAAAGAAAAAAAAGAGGAAGGAAGGAAGGAAGGAAGGAAGGAGGAAGGAAGGAAAAAAGAGAAAGAAAAAGAAAGAAAGAAAATAAAGTTGAACTTGGGGAATTATTTAAAGGTCACTTTGAAAAATTGGGTGTATGAAGAGACATTTCAAGGATTAGGGTTTAAAAAGTATGCTTTGTTTTTTTGTTCTCAATGGTAGGGTTGTAGATGAATTTTTGATATATATAGAAAATAGCTGCATTGTTTATTAACAAAAATCAAACAATATAAAAAAGTTCAAATAAAATGATGAAAATCATTCAGGATGCCAGCTCTGAGTAGTAATCATTAATAATGGCCAAATGCCAATCTGTCCAGACTTTTTTCTTGACCAGGATAAATACCCAATTGTTCTTTGTATTTCCTTATATTTTCCAAAATTCTTATACAGTCTATGTACTCATTTTATAGTATACTAAAAAATTTTAATTAGAAAAGTCATTTGGGGCTAGAGGATGAAAAACTTTGGAATGGCAGGATCCAGGATTTGGTGATCTATCTGGCATGTCTGTCTGTCTATTCCCAAATTCTACTTCCTTCTAAAAATAATTGAAATCAAAAGATGAGACACGTGGACTTGACTCTGCAAACGACTGATAGACACTGAAGAACTTTGAGCAGTTCTTCAGAACTTTGAAACATGATCACATTAACCAATCAGAAAGTTTCCTCTAGCATAGTGTGCTCAAAATTGAATCCCTGGACCACCAGGACCAGGGACTTGTTATAAATGAAAAGTCTCAGGCCCCACCCAGACTAAAGGAAGACTGGAAGCAGGAGATTCATTAATCTAATATTTCACAAGACTTCCAGTGACTCCGAGGCAAGCTAGAGCTTGAGATCCTCTGTATTCTCATAGTCTTTGGAAAACATATTCAGTGAGGAAGAGATGGTGGTAAGAGTGAAAAGCCCTGGGATGGTGAACACACAATACAGTGTACAGATGATATGTAGTAGAATTGAACACCTGAATAATTTTGTTAACCAGTGTCACCCCAATAAACTCAATGAAAAAGAAAGAAAAAAAATCCCCATCAATCATCAAGGTGTGATACAAGGAAGAGCCAAACGTGGGTAGGCATCATGGCTCCTTGAAAGGTCTAGCAGTCGGAAGCCCAGTCTCGCCACGCCTGGTGTCTGGGTTTGCTTAAATTGGTAGTCCTAAGCCTTTCAATTATCACCCACAAATCTGCATTCATGTATTACCATAGCAGGGTTTACAAATCAGTTATTTTTTGCTTCAATGTAAATCTTTCTTGGAACAAGGCAAGGTAGGTTAAAATGAATAAATTCATTTTAAAAATTGACTTTGCCTATTAATTCCTAAATCAAAGCACTTGACTTCTTGCACACATTAATATAAAAAAATAAAAACCTTCCCAGCTTGTGATTTAACATCCACATGTTCCAGAAAGAGAGTGTTTCTATGTGGGCATGCACTTTTATTTATTTATTTTTTCAACCCTCTGAAAATGGAAGCGTCTGCAGATCAATTCTGAGCCTTTCATCAGCTCTGATACGGGTGCACTGCTTTCTGCTGGAGCTCCCTTCCCCAGGCCCCCCTCCCCCGAGTTGAAAGATGACATTGTTCACCACAACAATTCCCTCAGGATTCTCCCACGTCATGCCTGCCAAGTCCCAATGACAAGATATAGGGGACAGTTAGACTATAACATACTCTCCCTGCCACTTTCAATCAAGCCTAATGCAATCAGAAACACATGACTACATCAACACATCTCCTTTAATCAAATGTGATTAAGTCAGTCATTAGTTTTTCAAGACAAATAAAGAATACAAGTGCTTATATTATAAACGTAACCGCCTCCCTCCTTAAGTGATTTGTTAGAAAGGGAGTATCCCCACCCCACCCCCAGCACAGAACTTAGGACCTTCAGAGGTCTTTGTACTTCTTCTGCTGGTGTTTATTATAATAAAGCATCCCGGATTTGTATGCTCCAGTCCTTCTTCCCTGTCCTCCTCACAAAGCCCCCGTGTTGTCAAGCGGAATTTGGCTTCAGCTTGATCAGGATGATTTCATTATCCCATTGTTACCATTATGACTTGGGCAATTAGTAGTTTATAAGTATAAATTTATGGCAATCTGTGATCCAGGCGCATTGGCAGTAGTCAGGGCATAATAAAAATCCAATCAATTTCTTTCATTTAATATGTAGGCTGTGACCCTAGTTTTGATTAGAACTCTTAGCTATTTCATCTTTAAATAAAAAAGAATGTCTGCAAGCAATTATATGGTGTGTTAATTGGATATTCCTTTTTATCTCTTATGCTACTGAATGCATTGCATTGCTAACGAAATCCTTGTTTTCTCATTCTCTTTCTCAATGACTGTCTCCCTCTCTGTTACTGTTTTTGTCTCCCTGCTTCTCTGTCTACCTCATTTTTTCTTCTGCCTCTCCATTGTGAATGCTTCCTGACCATACATGCTTGGCTAAAATTAGCAGGGGGCTCTAAGTACCCAGCTTTCCTCACCCTTCCCCTACTTGGGAAGCTACCATCCTCACAGGGTTCTATGTACCCCACTTTCTGTCAAGATGATCAGACATTATGGAGCTGAAGTCTCTAGATTATCTAGAAACTCTAGCACACAGCAGGCATTCAGTAATTAGTAAAGGAAGAAATGAGGCCCACAACATTCCCTGTGTATCACATTGTCCCAGGACTCCTGGCTAAGACCTGCTTTGTTTTTCCAGAGTAATGTTTCCCTGAAGCATCTACACTCTTGGGTCTACCCTGAAAGGAGGGAGGATTGAGGATAAAAGAAGACCTTTTAATCCCCAGACAGGGGGCCCAGGGGAGGCAGCATCTCTGTCTGCCATGTAGATACAGAGTTTATCTTTGTCAGGTGGGTGATTTTGTAAGCTGGGATGAGCCAGTACCTGGAGAGTGGGCTCTATAGTTTTTGTCTGTTTTTTAGATTTCATTAAAGAGTACTTCGGAGTACTTCTGTATTACTCAAGATCCCCCAATCCTCCGGAGACTGACTGAATTCTAAACCTCCTTCCAGTATAGGCGCGTCAGGAAAGGTTCCTGCCCTCGGTGTCATCCCTCCTTGCGCCTTCCAGCTTCCTTTTCGTGCTGTACCTCCTGCTCTCCAATTCCTTACAAGCCTCCTTCTCCTGGATCCTATGTTCTCTTTGTTTTGTTTTATTCTTTTGTTTCTGCAAAGAATACTCTGCTGTAACATCATGAGAAAGGGCACATGGGAGATGATTTTTTTTTTTTTTGAGACCTGGTGTGTCTGAAAATATGTTTGTGCCATCCTTGTATTCAATGACCATTTGGTCTGCTCGGTATTTGAAGTCATTTTTCATCAGGATTTTCAAGGCCTCACTGCACATTTTCTAGCCCTTCATGCTGCTGTTAAGATGCCTAACACCTTTCTTATTTCTGATCTTCAGTGAGTGAATTCCTTTTCCTTCTCTCACAAGCCCCATTGATCCTAGAATCTTCTCCACCCTTATGTCCTGAGATTTCACAATGATGTGTCCTCAGACAGGCCTATTTCCCAACCCTCAGTGAGACCCTGCAATCCAGAAACATAGTCTTCAATGGTGGGAAATTTTTCTTGTACTCTTTCTGATCATTTTCTCTCCTTTCTTTATTTTATTTATTTGGAAGTCATTTTAACCAAGTGCTAGACTCCTATTTCCACTCTCTAATTTTTTTAACTTTTTTCTATTAATTTTCATCTCTTTGGTCTGTCTTTTCCTTTTATTTTTTATTTTTTATCTTCCAACACTTCTAATAATATATTATTATATAAATATAATTTCCAGTATTTCCTTCTTTAATCACTACTCTTGTTCATAGCACCCTGTCCCTGTTCCAGATGCAATCACATCTGTTTTGTAGACAAGAGAATGGATACAGAGCTGCGTGACCCTTAAGATAATTTTCTGATGATGACATTCTGCCTAAACAACCATCTTTTATTGGTTTTCATAGTTCATTTCTTTGAGAACCTGGAATTGACTGAACTTACTTCCTCGTGGATATTATAAACTAAAGTGCGTGCTGCACAAGGCAGGATGTGTCTCTTATATTGGCCAACACACCCCTGCCGTCACAGCTCCTTGCACGAAAAGGTGTTCTATGAATATTGGGCAAAAGAATGAATGAATGAATGAATGAATGAATGGTGCAAGAACCAAGTTCCTTGATTTTAATGAAATAGCCAATAAGAAGAAAATGGATGTTTTCTAGTTCTGATGTTGTCACAGCCATTCAGCAGTTTTTGACATGATAAAACAATTTCTGAGTGAGTGTGGCCTTGTCCTTCCATCTGCCTAATGGAAATGGAATCCTCTAAGAAATTGCAGAAGCAGGAGGTGCGAGGTGCTTAACAGGGCTCTCCAATGAGTTAATTTATAATGTTAACAAACCAAATTCTAAAACAAGCTCAGAGGCCCCTTTTGGACCTGTCGGCCAGGAGAGACAGCTGTCAGTCAGAATTCATGGCCCTGTGCCCCTGCCCCGAGGGCTAGCCTGGCAAGGGGGGCTGGTTGGGAGGGAGTAGGAAGATAACAGAGATAAATCTAAATTCATTCGGGAAGCAGTCATACTCAATGACATATTCACTGACTTCTTCAACAGCTCATTTGATAATGTTCTCTCTGCACTATTCATTTTTCTGAAAGATGAAAGCTGGCTGAGGATCTCATCTGCTCACTGATGCAGGGAAAGGATTTGAAATTAGCGCGCGCGCACGTGCGCGCACACACACACACACACACACACACACACACAAAAGGGGGGAGGGGTGGGGGAAGGAGGACACATTCTGATGACCAGTTTTATGGTTGGTCTGACACAGGAGACCCAGCAGCCTGGTGTGAGGTCACCTTTAATTAGTTATGCATTATAACTCAACAATATGCCAATGGGCAGATCCGAGGCTCAGTAGGAAGCAGAGCATCTATCATGATAATTAACAGCTTGAAGAATGTAATCTGCCTGGTGAGGGGCAGGTCATCACTTGCAATGGGAGGGGAGAGAGGTCAGAACTTCACCTCGGGGCCAGGTGCTACTGTCCTAGTCTGTCCAGTCTCATCTCAGGGTGCCCATGGCATCAATCAATGGGTGTTTATTGAGTGCCAGTCATTATGCAGTTTGGGGGCACTAGAAAAAAAATGAGATGGAGGTCGGGTATCACCTTCCAGGAAGGAAGACAACACATGATCTCTGACCTTTAATGTTTACATTTGTCATTCTGCAGTGCAGGCTCTCCTTGACAGCACCCATGGCAAGAAGGACCAACTCTTTGTTGTTAATTTGATGCTCTCACATAGCTTCTTAGACAGATGAATACTGTGTGTTGCAGTATGAAGAATACAGGCATTGGAATTAGGCACAGGTGAGTTTAAACCCTGACTCTTTCACTTTATAGCAGTGTGACCATGAGCAATTGACTCTGTATGTCTAGGCCACATTTTTGTTCTTGATAAAATGAGGACAGTAAAATCTAACTTTCAGGATTAAACGTTTTGAGGATTCAAATCTAAGGTGCAGATGCCATGGTGCCCATCCCCCTGTCCTGGAAGGGCAGGGAGTGACCCAAAGGTGCGGACAAGATATGGAAGGAGAGTCCTTCTTCCTCATTCATAGTGGCAGTGTTTGGCACAGGAAGGTTTTGCTGAAAACATAATGCACCAAAGGATCATGGCATATATATTAGTTACTTGTTCATGCTCATTCAATGAATGGAATATTTTTCAGCAAAATCTGGATAAATGCTCTTATAAATGGTCTTCAATCCAATATAAAGCCAGAGAGAGAGAGAGAGAGAGAGAGAGAGAGAAGCAAATAAGACAGACAAAATAGAGACAAGACAAAATTTAAGAGGCTTGAAGCCAACAGTTAGGAAATAATACCTTGGCAATCATTCTACCAAAGTTAAATAGCTACAGTAACTTTTTATCAGTTAGAAGTGTTTAAAAGGCCAGGAGCCCAGCTTATTAGGCACTCTGTATAATGTTACGTCCTGTTCCAAGTTCACTCAGAAAACCATAAACTAACAGGGGATACTCTTCAAGAGCACATAAAAAAGCCATCACTGTGTTAACAAGATAAAATATATCAACAAATAATCAACTTTTTCCTTCTCACTCCTCACAGTGATTTTCATTGCCTTATACCTAAGATTCTGTCTACTAGAAACTGCAAATTCATTAGGGAGAAGGAAGAAGAAAGTATATAAAAAAATGTTTATTGTGTTTCAAAATAGAAGCATTAGAATTTAACAATAGGCCCTGGCCAGTTGGTTCAGTGCATCAGCCTAGTGTGCAGACATCATGGGCTCTATCCCCGGTCAGGACACTCAGGAGAAGTGACCATCTGCTTCTCTACCCCTCCCTCTTCCCCCTCTCTCCCTCTTTACCTCCACAGCCAGTGGCTCGATGGTTTTGAGAGCCAGCCCCAGGTTTGAGGATAGTTCGGTACTTAAGCATCAGCCCCAGATGGGGGTTGCTGGGTGGATCCTGGAAGGGGCACAAGTGGGAGTCTGTCTTTCTATCTCTCCTCCTCACACTTAAAAAAAAAAGAATTTAACAACAATAATAAAAGCCCTGAACAATCACAGGAATGTGGAGAGTAGGCTCCAGCTCTTCCAGAATTCAGGAGCTAATTAATTTTGAAAGTCGTATCTTTACAGATCTTACAATCAGATGGTTCTTCACCTCACAGGAGAGTGAGGAGGCAATCTGGGAACTGTGGCTCATTTTACCATTTATTAGAAACTTTTAACCCATTTATTTCTGATGTCAGAACTACTAAGTTTGATATCACCAACGTTACAGCATTTGTTGCTTTTACATTTCCTTTCTTTTTCTTTTGCTAAGGGTAACGTTTATAAATAAGGGTCTCATTTATGAGGCACAGAGCCCTCGATACTTTCTCAGAGGCGAGGCAGTTTTGTTTTACACAGAAAGATGCTACCGATGACTCATCTCCTTTTTTGGTGCCTGCTGCATTATGCTTCTCTGGGCAAACAGCAGCCTCCTGACCTCTTCATTACCAGCTCACTGGAGGCTTAGACGACCCACAGAGCCACTCCAACATAAGTGCTGAGCAGAGTCTTCACCTCATTGCTCAAATCCCCTAGCAGAAGAATGCTGGTGCTTCCAGCCAGCCTCAGAGCTGCACCCCCTGGGTTCCCTGCTCCTCCTGCTGTGTGGGTCAAGCGGTATGTTCTGGCTGTGGCAGCTTTGAGCAGGTGACTCAATCTCATAGAGGGCCTGTGTACAAGGAGGCTATGATCGATAATTATTGTATCTTGCAATGTCCTTCTTTTAAATTTTATTTGAAAGGAATATATTACTTTTTATTGTGTTTGAAATGATCTTCAAGCTACATTTCATTTAAAACTTTTCATCCGCTTTGAGACAGAGAGGGACAGATAGGGACAGACAGACAGGAAGGGAGAGAGATGAGAAGCATCAATTCTTCATTGTGGCACCTCAGTTATTCATTAAATTACTTTCTCATATGTGCCTTGACCGGGGGGCTATAGCAGACCGAGTGACCCTTTGCTCAAGCCAGCAACCTGAGTTCAAGCTGGTGAGCTTTGCTCAAACCAGATGAGCCCGCGCTCAAGCTGGCAACCTCGGGGTCTCGAACCTGGGTCCTCTGCATCCCAGTCCAATGCTCTATCCACTGTGCCATCACCTAGTCAGGCTGAATTGAGGTTCTTGATTCCTGCTCACATTAGTTGAAGAACTGAGTACATTTCTTATGCCTAAAGTGCAAATTATATCCCTTCTCAGATTAAAACTTTGTGACTTCCCCTGGCCCTCAGGATAAACCTGGACTCAGTACGGTCTGCGAGGCCCGGAGTTTTGAGGCTCCTGCCGCCTCAGTCTCTCTCTGATCTCCCTTCCTCTTCCTCCTTCTCTTTCTCTCAGATGGCCACCCCCTCTCATGCTTGCCTCCAGGCCTTGCCATAACCTGCTTCCTCTGCCAAAGGCCTTCTGTCACCCATTTTTCTGAATGCAATCACAGCTCTTTGTTTTGACATTTAGCTTTTTATAAAATATACCTCTTGGCTCAATTTCATCCCATATGTAATGTTCCTAAAGAACTTCCAGAAGGTGAACCAAAGGTACAATGGATTATAGTAGGTTGACTAGCAACCCCCTAAAAAGATACGTCTATATCTGAATTCCCACTTCCTATGATTGTTGCCTTATTTGGAGAAAGGGTCTTTGCAAATATGATTAAAATATGGTCTTGAGATAATCCTGGATGGTCTGGGTAGGCACTACATCCAATGACAAGTATCCTTATAAACTGGACAGACTAGGGGAGGACACAGGCACACAGGGGCGATGGCCGAGGTGGAGACTGGTGAGACACAGCCACAAGCAGAAGAAGCTGCGACCACTAAGAGCCAGAAGAGAAATAGATTCTTCCGTAGAGCCTCTGGGGAGAACTTGGTTTTTTTGTTTGTTTGTTTGTTTTTTGTTTTTTGTTTTATGATTTTTGGCCTCCAAATCTCTGGGGAATAAATTTCTGTTGTTTTAAGTGACAATTTGAGCAATTTGTTACAGTAGCCCTCAGAAACCAACACCTGGGCTTTTGGGTCATGGGGGTGCACAGACTCGCCTTATCTGTAATGGACAGTCTTTCTGAATTTCATGTCATCCGGGTCTTTGAAGGAAAGGATTGGAGCCCAGCATCTGACATTCTCTCCTCTCTCTATCCATTTTTAAAGGCAATTTGGGCCTTTTATATTGACATTTTGCTTGGGCACTTATGCAGTTTTATTGAGCTAACAAGATCTTTTCAACAATTACCTTTTCTCTGTTTAAACCAATGGTTCATTGGTTAGTATTTTGTATCCCTTAAACTTCTCTCTCTCTTCTTCTCTCTCTACTCCCTTCTCTCTGTCCTCCTCTTTCTCTATATATATATTTTCTCCACTCTTCTCATACTTCAGCAGTTTTCTTGAAATTGAAGTACACAGCCCGTGTGCCCTGTCTCAAGTGGAACCAAATTTCATTACCACTTGAAGCACTTTAAATCAATATTTGGGCATTTAATAATTTTGCTCATTTTATTTGAATACATTAGAGAAGTCTGATAGGCCTATTAGGGGCCTTATGATTAACATCTTTGAATCAGCAAAAGGTGCCAATTTTAAAAAATTGGCTTGTTTCAAGACCACCATAAAAATCTGCATAATTTAGCAATTATTTTATAATTTTGAATATATATTAAAAAGTAGTTTTCAGTGTTTCATTAGATGATACAGTCAACATTTTTTAAAGCAGGCTACCTCCTCTAACTACTTAGAGTTGAAAGGAAGAAATATTTGGGGCCAGTTCCAATTTGTAAACCTGTTTCACATCGTATTTCTGCCCAAGGCACACATAACCCTCAGTCATCCTCTGTGCCCCTCATTAGAATCAAATTTACAACTAATTTCCTAGAATCTCCCCTAGAGGCTCTGGATAGTGAAACTACAATTAATGAAGAGGCTGTGTCTTCAAAATTCAGTAACTTCTTTAAAACCTTAACCCCAAAGGCAGAAATCCTAGAGGCTGCCCGGAATGTATGCTAGGAAGCCCAGGCTTCGATGTAGTTTGGCTGGCTTCCTGCAGAAATTAGAGTTTGGAAAGATGAATGTGATCTACCCATTTTACCCTTCCGAGCCTCCCTCACCCAAGGGTCCATGATGCAGTCATATCTGTCACGTACAAACTCATAACTGTGTGTATTTATATTTAAGTACTCTATCTGTCTATCTATCTATCTATCTATCTATCTATCTATCTATCTATCTATCTATCTGGAATCATTGTCACCAACAGCTGTCTGCACTTTGTTCAAAGAAGCTTGGATAGGTCCGAAGAAGGCATCAACAAAGACAGCTAACCAACTGACACTGGGGAGGTTTCGATCCAGCCTTAAAGCTAGAACAAGGCCCTGATCTGGTGTGACAGATGTTGAGAACCAGAAAATAGCATAGGAAAATACAAAGGAGATACCTCATCATTGAATATTGGGAAGAAAGATACAGGACTGGAAATAGGAAACAGACACCGGGCAGAACTTGAGCTGAACATCAACAAGGCTGGGAGGGTTGTGGCAGAGTCCAAGCCATGCCACCTCACAAGCAATGGGCACATGGTGTGTGGGTTGGTTGTGCTTACATAATAATCTGGGTAGATAAGCCCTGGCCAGTTGGCTCAGTGGTAGAGCGTCGGCCTGGCGTGCGGGGGACCCGGGTTCGAATCCCAGCCAGGGCACATAGGAGAAGCGCCCATTTGCTTCTCCACCCCCCCCCCTCCGTCCTCTCTGTCTCTCTCTTCCCCTCCAGCAGCCAAGGCTCCATTGGAGCAAAGATGGCCCGGGCGCTGGGGATGGCTCCTTGGCCTCTGCCCCAGGCGCTGAAGTGGCTCTGGTCGCGGCAGAGCGATGCCCCGGAGGGGCAGAGCATCGCCCCCTGGTGGGCAGAGCTTCGCCCCTGGTGGGCGTGCCGGGTAGATCCCGGTCGGGCACATGCGGGAGTCTGTGTGACTGTCTCTCCCCATTTCCAGCTTCAGAAAAATACAAAAAAAATAATAATAATAATCTAGGTAGATAATAGAAGCAGGCATGTCTCACTAGGCTGATTTCACCTCACACATGGTCCTCCTTCATCATTTCCATTCTTTCCCTAATTCTGGACTATCTCTCACAAATTACCAACAATACCTGGCCCATCTTTCTTTGCCGACCCTCTGGCTTGTTTCAGCAACAACTTCCTTTCCCAGTCTAGACCCTGTTTCTTCTGTTACTTGCTGCTCCTGAGCTCTTGGGACCTCAGCCTCTTCTTCCAAGGTTCAAAGCTCATCAGCCATGACAGTAGAAAAGAGTGATGCTTTTATATAACAACTCAGGGACACAGGGAAACAGAACTGGAAGAAGCCATGAGATCATTCAAATAGGATGAGGGAAGAACCAGCGGACCGACACAGCAGGCATAAGTGCTTCGGGGAAGCAGGTGAGGCAATGTCCAAAAGGTTTCATGTCTGGCTCAGTTATTGTTTATGTGCTAGTAACAGACTGAGCAAGACAGATAAATGTGATGCAAATATCCCCTGTGAAAGCTACAAGCATTAACAGAACAGAGAAAGGTGGTTAGGATGACAGGCAAGTAGCCAAGGAATCCTCTGGAAGAGAAAGAGAGATAAAAGACAAGGCTGAGAAGGAGAAGGCAGAGGACTCTCACAGTAAAGAGAAGACTTTCTAGAGTTATGACACCCCTAACCTCCCTTGACCTGTAATTCCCTCACTAACTAACTGCCCTTTGCCCATTTCTAGGCAGAAGGTACATCAGCCAGTGCTTACTCACCCACATCAGGAAGATAGCTTCAAACAAAGGGACAAGATGAACAATTATAAGCTTCAGTAGCACCACAGACTCTGGCCACTGTGTAGACTGACTATCTCTTTGATAGTCTGTTATATCGAATACTGTTTCCTAATCTCAATTATATTCTCCAAGTTTCTCATATGAACCACAGACACCAAACTATAAAATATAAAGCTGAATTCTGATACCACTTGAATCGACAAATCCAATTTGAACTTCTGGATATTAAATCCTAGGCATATACCCAGACCACATATCTAACTCCATCATCTGCCTCAAGCACAGGCAGAGGAAACGCTCTCATCTGTGTTTTCATTGCATTTGTTGATGCAATGAGTCTTAACTCGAGTGCCTAGTGAACACCAGGCCACAACCTGGGCACAGGTATCAAGAGATAAACAAGAAGTAGCCCTTCTCTCTCAAAGTAAAAAATCTTTATCATAGCATTATTATTGATACTGTAATTCTGCAATTGTTTCTGTGTTTATAAATAGAATATAACCACCTCAAAGTGAGAGACAGTGTTATTCTCCACACATAATATAGATCAGGGTTCAAATTGCAGTGCTGCTAACCACGTGATCATAGAGAAGTTGTTTATGCCCACTAGTTTGGACCACCCCTTACTAAACCATTCTCAAACATCCTTTAATATGTACACCAGGGAGATTTGCACGTCCTTCAGTGAAGGATAGATTGCTTGAGAATTGTGCTCCCACTACATACAGAAAAAGAAAGAAAACAAGAAAAATATATGCAACAGTGGTTTTCAGAGATTAGACCAGGGGTCCCCAACTATGGCCCGCGGGCCGCATGCGGCCCCCTGAGGCCATTTATCCGGCCCTCGCCACACTTCCGGAAGGGGCACCTCTTTCATTGGTGGTCAGTGAGAGGAGCATAGTTCCCATTGAAATACTGGTCAGTTTGTTGATTTAAATTTACTTGTTCTTTAATTTAAATATTTATTTGTTCCCATTTTGGTTTTTTTTTTACTTTAAAATAAGATATGTGCAGTGTGCATAGGGATTTGCTCATAGTTTTTTTTTTTTTTTTATGGTCCGGCCCTCCAACGGTCTGAGGGACAGTGAACTGGCCCCCTGTGTAAAAAGTTTGGGGACCTCTGCATTAGACAATATATGATGTAAGGTTGTGATCCCAAGAGCAGAGAAACAAAGATTAGCTCTATGATTACATCATATTAGTACCTGGAAGTGTTTTCCTGCCATAATGCAAAGAGAGGAATCCAACACAAAGCTCACTGGTGTCTCTGAGTTGAGGAGACAGAGATCAGAATCTGAGGAAGGTTACAATTTCTAGAATTTTCAGGGAAAAATACTGGAAAGGGAGCTACACAGTGAGAGAAGTTCTAGAGAACTTCAGTAGGTTCCCTTCAATCTTCAGCTTAGTGCTGATTGGTCAATGAAATGAAAGCATGAGCCAGAACTACTCAAGGTGGGGGAAATAGACACTGGAAGAGAGTGGGTCAAAAATTTCTGAGCTTAGACAGATCTGGGAAGAGTTTGACTTCCTCCCAGCCAGAGGAGACATTGGGTAGTATTTTTCTGGAGTTAAAAGACTGTTCTGGCCCTGAAATAACAAAGCTAAAAAACAAGTCTCAAAAGTACCAAAGTGATCGACAATGTACTATGGTGTCTTCAAGAACAAATTCCAGCATCCTTTAAATAAATGCATAGACGTCTATTGCCCACAATATAAAATCATGTCTGATAACAATCAAAAACTACCAGACATGTAAAAAATAACATAAAAATATGACTCACAAATCAAGAAATAACAGATGATGAAATTAGTAAACAATTTACCTTAAAGCAATTATTATAAATCTTATTCATATGCTTAAATATGTAAAGTAAGATGTGAACATGAGGAGAAAAATCAGAAAAATAAAAAAAGGTCAAATGAAACTTCTAGTTATTAAAAAATGGGGGAGGGATGAAAAGTACACTGAATGAAATTAATAGCAGATTAAATACTGCAAAAGAAAAGATCAGTGAATTTGAAGTCAAAGCAACAGAAACTATCCAACACGAAGCACAGAAAATAAATCATTCTCATTTTTTAGATCATTCTAGTTTTAGTTTCCTAACATTTACACTCAGAAGCATCTCAACTGATGAAACTGTGTGTCTTTAGGTAAGTTCATTGCTCTGTGCTTCAGTTTCCTCTCCTCTAAATTAGCGGTGATAATCATAATAATAATACCGAACGGAGTTTTTAGGCAGATTAAATGAGATTATGAAAGTGGATTTTATAATACAATATCTATTAAGCAGTCAGTACATATTGGCTGCTATTATTTTATTATTATTATTAACTATTATATTGGCTCTCTCCCCTGAAAATGAGAAAAATTCATGGCTGAAACAGAGATCTAGTTCAATCAACAAATACCTGTTGGCTGCCTGCTGTGCGTCAAGCCCTGTCACCATATCTGGGAATGAGTCAGTTATCCAAAGCTCAAAGACTAGAGGGGAAGAGAGTCAAGAAAAGAGTCAGTTATAGTAAAGTACTTTAGCAATTTAAATTTTCTTTGACATTTCCAGTATAGGGGGTTAAAGTTACACAGAGAAAGGACTCTTAACCATGGCCTGGTAGAGTTTCAAGTCAGTAAGAGTTATTAGAGGGGACAGCATATAAGTTGGGGCCATGAGAACATGAATGAATTATCCAGATGGAGGGGATCCAGTAGAGAATTTGGAAGGTGTTCCAGGCAGGGGGGGGGGAGCATAAACAAAGACTAGGAGACAAAGAAGATCATAGGGCATGTTGGGAACTCCAAACAGTTCTGTGCGGCTAAGCCACAGATTGTCAGGCTATGAGACAGATAGGCATGCTCATGGGTACTCATGTAGAGTTTTTTTAAGTCATGAAAGAAGGAACTTTCAGGCTCCTTGGAAGAGCTTTTAATTTAGAATCCAGCATAAAGTAGGACTTAGTAATAAAAACTGTGCTGCTCCTGGTTCATGTCTCTAAATATGAATTTGACCTGTTATTTATTTAAGATGAGAAGCTCTTGCCTATACATCAAAGACCTCAGCTTAAAAAAAACATAAAATCTGGCTCAAGTTAAGATTGGAACTTTCAAAGTGGGACAAGTTATAAATTAACAAGTTTCCCACTGTATGCATGAGTTGGAGGCTTATACTGAATTAGGTCACAGACCTGGATTAGACTAATTGGCCTTGATTTTCTGGCCCCCCCCTCAAGCTGTCATATCCCAGGAAAGGCAGAGAGGGAAGTTGGGGAACCCAGACAAGTAATAAGTTCCAGAATTACAAAAGTAATCAAATTTAGAGACAGTCACTTTGGAAAGGCTCTTAGAGACTCTCTGGTCAGAGTTCTCAAACTTTTTTAAAAAATCTGACACCCTTTCTTCAAATATTCAAGTTTATCATAGTAGATTGCAAAAATGGCCCAAAATTTCTTTAATCAATCCAGTATGCGTTTTCTTTTTGTATTGTGTCTTTGCAACTTTTCCTATCAAGATACAGAGTCTGTACTTTTAAAATCTCAGTTTGGCCTTATTACTTATTTTGACCCATGGAATGTTGGCGTAAATAAGCCCATGCTAACCTATTGGAGGAAAATAGACCACATAAAGAGAGGTCAAATACCTTCTCCAGTCAAGGCTGTCATAAACTCATCAACTAGCAGCCCTCAGCCTCAGGAATGAGCCCTGCTGAGATGAGCAGAAGTACCACTAAGCTGAGCCCAGCCCAAGTAGCTGACCCTTACAACCATGATCTAAAAAAAAATGCTACTATTGTAAGCCACTATGCTTTGGCATATTTTGTTATACAGCACAAGCTAACTGATACAGTCACTAAAAATTTCAATGAAAAACAGCTGAAATAAGACTTGATAATTGAAACAGTGTGAAGGGAAGGGAGCCCTGGCCACTCTTCTTAAAAAGCAGTATTGTATCCCTCTGCTCGTAGTCCCTGAAGGGGCTTTGCAAAGAGTTTGACATATTTGTTAAAGTTCAATGCTCATTTTATAGATCAGGACTCTGAGGCCCAGAGGTGACCCTGAATGGCCTAAGTCAGTCAGTACACTGTGAATGTCTGACCATAGTTCATAGATAGGTACATAAAAAGCAAATTAGACCCAATGAGATGCTTATGCTGAGAGGATATAAGGTGAGTAGCAATCTCTGCCATCCATGAGAGACCAGCCTTCCTGAGTATGAAGTCATCATAACTTATGACAAAGAGAAAAGATAAGAAGTCAAATTCCAGTGACATCATATATACACAGCTGAAGCCAAGCTAGATCTAGCTTTAGTCTTTCCAGTTTTGTGATGAAAATTTCTCCCTTTGTTTCTTAAGCCAGCATGAACAGTATTCTCTGTCACTTATAACCAAGATTCCTAACTGACTCACTTATGCTGATACACTTATTTGGGTTCACTTGAATAGTCAGTGCCCAAGTTGAGATTCTACCCAATCGATTCCAAATCTTTCCCATTCTTTCTCCAACAGGACAGGATACAATGTAACACATTCATCTCTTGTGTGTCTTCTTGAAGAAGATAGGAATCTAGAAATTTTTTCATATAAAAAAAAAGTAGAAGTAAAGATCAAGCAGAAAGAATCTTATATGGTGCACCTGGAATCAGAAAGAGATAAAAATCCACAAGGGTAGACTGGCAGTATATGGAGAAAGGTCAGCAGGTAGAAAAAGTTGAAACTTAGTCTAACCAGTTAGTCCAAGTCATTAAATTATGGTTCTTTAAATATCTCTTATCTGAGATCAGCACTAGTCTTAGGATGTGGGTGTAAGAAAGGGGAGCTTTGCTCCTAGCAGAGTTGAGGTGATCTTAAGAATGAGAAGATAGTGGCTGCATGGGACAAGAAGCCAGACTGACCAACACTACAAAGTAGACATGAGCCACGGCATGCAGAACAATGACACCAGGCTGAGATGTCGAGACTCAGAGAACAACCCTGTCTCACTGATTGAACCCACACACAGCTGAACAAATGTGTGCTCTATCTAATCATCGGAAAGTAAAAATAAGCCTCTCCTTCTTCTACTTGTTTGCAAATTGAAAGTCTAACAACTTTACCACTCAACTGCTTGATGATTAGTAGGCTGTAATTTAAACTATACACATTATGCTAAGTATCCTTATATTAATTCAGTCTGAGTGAGTTTTTATAAAATGCTTTGTTCTGCTCAATAAAGTTAATTATATGTTCTATGTTTCATAACTGACTGTCTCGAATTTTTTTAAAAAAAAAACATAATGGCAGCTTCAATTGCATTTCCTTATAAACTCGGGTGTGTTACAAAAAGCAATTCATAAAAGGAAGGAGAACTGTCCACTCTCTGCCACCCTGCCCCTTACAGAGGTGGGGAATGTCCTGTGTGTTTATAAGGCTATACCCAAAAGATCCAAGACCAAACACCTGAGCAAATAGGTCCTTGGGAAACCTCTAATGTGGAAGGAGAAGATGAGAACTGGTCTAGGAGCTATGCGCCTAAGCTCCCAGGGTTTGTTCTAGTGGGCTTCGAAAACAAGAGTTTAAGTGGAGGCACTTAGCCAATATATGAGCAATTCCATACCACGTAGGCCCATTCTGGAAAGTGTAGATTATGGATCCTGTGCAACTGCCCTCTCAGAGAAGCAGGGGTGTGTGCTGTACCCAGCCTGAGGTCTTGGGTCTAAGAGCCCAGGAAAGCATGAAGGAGAAATATCTCCATATAAAGTTAAAATAGAAATATGAATGACTAGCATTTATTGAGAACTTATTCTAAGGACTTTACATGTATCCACCTGTTTAATCCTCCTTAGAATCCTGTGGAGTAGGTATTATTACCCCTAATACAGAGATGAGGAAAAATGAGGTTTAGAGAGACTAGATAACTTGGGCACAGAGTCACGTAAACTCAGAGAGTTGAAAGGGGAGATCAGGAGCCAGTATCCTGGGGAGACAGTGAACTCAAGGCCAGGCCATTATTCTGAAGGGACTAGACAGAAACTGCACAGCTAAGCAGCTGCTGGGGGAAACAGGGAAATGGGGGGGGTGGTTAGAGGCAAAAGTGGGGGAAGCAGAACCTAAATAGGTTTCCAGAATGGATTGTCCCTCTTTGTATTGAGCATCTGTGGCTTTAAGACATGCAAGAGGGGAGCCATCAAGGAGCCAACAGAAGCTTCTAAAGAACAAGAAAACACAAGATCCAGTAAACAAAAGGGAAGAACTAGTGGTTATTACCTCATTTTTACAATAATAACCTAGTTAATGTATTTTCATTTAATCAACCCAACTTACAAATTTTAGTGTATTAGCTTGTTTAATGATTTTATCACACTCCATCCAGCATAGTGTTTGACACATGGTAGGAACTAAATAAATATTAAATAAGTAAATTGATTGATTGTTATTACTAAAAATAATGTACATGTGCATTGTTGAGAGCAGTTCAGTTTAATGGGAAGAACATAGAACTGATAGACCAGTATTCAAGTTTAGATTCCAGCTTTTTTGTCCACATGCTCTTGGAGAAGTCATTTCACTACTCTGAGTCTCATTTTCACAAGAGGAAATAGGAATAATATTAACAGGAAACCTACCCTCAGGCTTATTTTTAAGATCAAGTAAGACAATGTATGTGAAAGCATTTTAGAAACTATAACATGTTATGTTCCTTTAACCTAGCTAAACTTCCTATTGATACTTACAAATAGATTTCATTTGACAGTTAATATTTCACTTGATTTGTCCATTAGCAATGACATCTAGAGCAGAGTTCCAGATCATCAGCCAGGGGTGGCTTCACACAAGCATCTGCTTCCTGATCCATTTATGGTGGAAAGCTACCTGGACAGGTATGCAAGAACCCACACTTTAGCTTCTAGCTCTTCCATTCAATCACTGTGTGACCACAAATACGTGAATAAAATTTCTGAATCTCAATTACATCCCTGAAATATAAGAGTGAGAATGATATCTTCCCTACTCACCATACAAGGTTGTGGTGAGGAAACTAAGACTGTAAAAAAACCCAAGTGTTGACAGATATTTTAACCCCCTTTGATTCAGCCAGTACCTGTGGTACGTGACCAACCAGTAGTGAACAAGTCACAACATATCTAAGGTCAACCATGGACACTAGAAGAAGCAGGGCCAATAATCCAGTGGACTCAAACAATCAATAAATATTCTGAGCACCTGTGAGTTCCCAAAATCCAAATGGGGAAGTGAAGATCCATTTTATAGAGTGGAGAGGTACCATAAGTAATCCAAAATATTAAGTAATTCCCCTCACTACCACACACACTAAAAAAGCACACTTTATTTAGATTCAAGACCCATTTCCTGTCAACCTACGAAGTGCTGGTGTCAGTCAGATCTGCCTGGCACATTTCCGTATGGGTTTTCAGTAACCCTCCCAATAATCCAGAGAGATCATATCATTGCTCTAGACCTACTTCCAGAGAAGGAAACAGCTTCATGAAATGTAAGTGGTAGATGTCAGGTTCACAGTCTTCAGGGTGATGGAGCAAGTACTGTGAAGTGCCAAGATGCCTACCCTGGGAATGAAGACAGTCACACAGGGCAGCTGGCCCTTCCTTTCTGAGCCTCAGTCTACCCATCTGTGAAACCAGGAGTGAGGGGGCTTTCATTTATGGCTGTGGTAGACCATGATTCTCAGGACATGGCAGTCTTGGTTCTATCCTGCTCTTGTGAAGAGTCCTATGAATGATTTATAGCCAAAGCCTTCTCTTCACTCTATCCCTTTTTGAACTTGTTCTTGGATATTTATTTGTTCAGTTACAGATTTTATTGAGACTTAAGGGTCAATCATTCCTTAAAAAACCTGGGGGGGAAAAGATGCAGACTGACTGTTCTCCTCAATTCTCTTCTCCAAGGAGAAAATTCTTTTCCTTCATCTTCTAAGGAAAAAAAAAAAAAGAGAGAGAGAGTAGTAGTTTTAACCACTAATCAGAACTAATGGAAGAGGCACTCTGTTATTATTGACTACAATGACTTGAGGCAGGCCCCAGGGAAGTCAATATTAGATCAATTTGCGATAGAGGCTGAGGAAGGTGTAAAAAGCTCGCACCACGGGTCCATTGTAGAGCCCTGTGAGGGCTGCACTTGACTGAGAAACATTTAAATCTATTTTCTTTGGACCTCTGAGGACTCTTAAGTGAAAGGATAAAAGAGTCCTTTGCAACAGGTCTGGTATTGGGACTTCCATTTCCCAGGGCACAAGGTTTTTCTGGAGGAGAGGGCAAACACTTACAGTTAACGGAAGTCATGCTGGGCAGTTGGTATTGTCAGAATTCTAGACTGAGCTCAGAGATAGGGCCAGAAAACTCAAGGAGACATGGAGAGACGATTTAAGGCTGCACCTCACGGTAAGCCAAAGAAGGCAAATGAGAGCTATGGATGACCTCAACCAAAGACAATGCCCAGAGAGTGGAAAGGGCCTCAGTGGCAGATGAGGATACTTGGCTTCTCATTGCAGCTAACATTTAATAAGCATTTATTATGTGTCCACCAAAGGAAGGACCATGTATCTTACCTCACTTAGTCTTTCCAATAACCCCTGTGGTAGATAATGCTACCCCACTTTAAAGATAAAGAAACTAAGATGCATAAAATTGAGGTATCTCACTAGTTTTACATAGCCAGAAAACATCAGAGCTAGGGACTCAAACATGGACCTGAACTAAACACCTATGTTCTTAATCATTGTTATCCTGCTTTCCTGCTTTTTCACTAACTTATTGTGCATATGGCATAAGAGTTAGCTTCTCTGAGCTTCATTCTCCTCAGTCTTATGTGACCTACAGGTCTGTGATGGTTAATTTTATGTGCACCTTGACTAGGCCATAGAATGTCAAAATTAAACATTATTTCTAGGTGTATCTATAAGGATACGTCCCAATAAGATCAACATTTGAATTGGGAGACTCAGTAGCTTGCCCTCCCTGATCTAGATGAGCATCACTCAATCCTTTGTTTTAGATCTTATTTATTCATTTTTAGAGAGAAAGAGAAAGAGATAGAGACAGAGAGAATGGGGGAAGGAACAGGAAGCATCAACTCCCATATATGCCTTGACCAGGCAAGGCTGGGGTTTTGAACCGGTGACCTCAGCCTTCCAGGTCGATGGTATATCCACTGCACCACCACAGGTCAGGCCAATCTTTTAGTTAGAAGGGCCTGAGCTGGAGAGAAAGATGAAGAAAATAGGATTCGTTCCCTTCCTGCCTGCCTTTGTGAGCTGGGACATCAGTCTTCTGCCCTTACACTGGAATCTATATCACTGGCTCCCCTGGTCCTCAAGCCATTAGATTCAGACTGGAATTACGCTACCAGCTTTCCTGGGTCTCCAAGTTGCAGAAAGCAGACATATGATTCCTCAGCCTCTATAATCATATATCCAATTCTTCTTTTTTTTTCTTTTTTTTTTTTTGTATTTTTCCGAAGCCAGAAACGGGGAGGCAGTCAGACAGACTCTCGCATGCGCCCGACCGGGATCCACCTGGCTCACCCACCAGGGGGCGATGCTCTGCCCATCCGGGGCATCGCTCTGTTGTGACCAGAGCCATTCTAGCACCTGAGGTAGAGGCCACAGAGCCATCCTCAGTGCCCCAGCCAACTTTGCTCCAATGGAGCCTTGGCTGCGGGAGGGGAAGAGAGAGACAGAGATGAAGGAGAGGGGGAGGGTGGAGAAACAGATGGGCGCTTCTCCTGTGTGCCCTGGCCGGGAATCGAACCCGGGACTCCTGCACACCAGGCCGACGCTCTACCACTGAGCCAACCGGCCAGGGCCACATATCCAATTCTTATAATAAATTTTTATATATCTATATCTTTTTCTATATCTATATTCTATACCTATCTATTCTACATATATAGATAGATATCTAGACGATCTAGATATAGATACAGAGACAGAGACAGAGACAGGGACAGAGACAGGGACAGGGATAGGGGCAGACACATAGATAAGACACGTATATCCTGTTTCTGTGGAGAACCTGACTTGCCTCAACCATCTGCCTGTGGGCTGAGTGCTGGAATCCTACCCGGGACCTGCTGAGCTGGGACTTCTCTTCTGCTAGAAGATGGGGAATATTGGGGTATGAATGAAGATAGACATTGGGGACCTATTTTTTAGTTACTCTAAGGACTACCTCTGGTCAACTGTTTCTCCCTCATTTGGTTGTCTATAAATTAAGGTTTCCAAAGGCATTGTCTAGTTCTAGTTCAAAAGGTTAACCTATTTGCCTGAACATCCTTGAATCATGATGAGAAGACAATGTCAGAACCAACAAAAAAGAATGTGATGACTGTGAGTCTAGTTTCCTAGCTTCTTTGAGGGACTGAGAAATGGCAAAAAACTAGGTAGGATCCAGAATATCTTTGAGGCAGTTGCTTTTGTGAACAGAAAGAAGAAACTACAATGGGGTATAATGGTTAAGGAGTCAGCTCCATGGACTCAAACAGACCTTGGTTCAAATCCTCGTTCCATCCTTTACTAAATAATGACTAAGGAAAAACTATTAAATCAAGCTAAGCCTTAATTCTTCATCTTTAAAATGGATGTGTGTGAATAAGACTTAACCTCTCAGAATCTGCAAAGATTAAGAGATAAGGCATAAATATGCTTAGCATCTATACAATAAATATTACTCATTACTGTTACCTCTATAAGAACACAGGCATAGCGGTTTTGGAAAAGAAAACAGAATTCGAATGTGTGAGTGTGTTGGCAACAAAATTGTGGCAAACTTGGTAGAGCTCAACTGGAGCATTTAGGATAGCTTGGTACCGGCAGAGCCGTTCTGCAAAGAGGAATGGCTGGATGACTCAGCCATGTTTGCTGACTTTCAATAGGCACTCCTGGCACTTAAACAGGGCAGTCTAGAGTAACAGAAGACCTAGAGAAGAAAAGAACAACACTGGAGAGGATGTGAGGGAGTTGGGGTAGGAGTGGAACTTGCTAGAACCCAAACTAAGACTGCAGAGTGAAAGGACTTTGGAGCACAGCCCATGTGGACTGCATGAAGTAGAGCTGAAGGATGGTCTGTTGATGCAAACATCGAAAAAATTATTGTTGATGGGTTGAAAAATGTAAAAGGTTTTTGTTTTGTTTTATCACTACAGGATATCCACTCTCCCTGTTCTATAGCAGTTTTAAGGTGTAAGATTTGGATAGGATTAACTCTACCCCAGCTCCCAAAGGGGGACCTGATTATCTAGGCCAGGGATCAGCAAACTTTTTGGTAAAGGGCTAGACAGTAAACATTTTAGGCTTTGTAAGACAGATCATTGCAACTACTCAGCTCTGCTGCTATATTATGAATGCAGCCATAGGCGTTAAGTAAACAAAAGGGTCTGGCTGTGATCCAATAAAACTTTATTTACAAAAATAGGCAGCAAGCTGAATTTGGCCCATGACCGTAGTCTGCTAATTTAAGCCAATCAAGGTCACCGCTTTTACACTTTTCCAAAATGATGCCTAAAACAAATAATGCATGCCATTCCAGTGGCCACAGTGATGGGCTCTGGGATGGTCTCACTAGAGTTAATATTGGGAATTCTGTTTGATGGTTAGATGGGGGTCAGAGAGGCAATGCATCATTTCTCCCTGTATGAAAGAAATGATCATAAGGAGAGGCAGGCTGAGAAGAAGCTAGTAAAACAAAGAAAAAAACCCTTAGAGTGTAGGAAACCAAGCCTAAGGCCTTAGTGAACAACACCTTGAGCCTACCTCATATCCTAGCTTCATAATTATAAAAAGCAATAAATTCCCATCTTATAAGCTATTTTTTTTAATTTTTATTTATTTATTTATTCATTTTAGAGAAGAGAGAGAGAGAGAGAGAGAGAAGGGGAGAGGAGCAGGAAGCATCAACTCCCATATGTGCCTTGACCGGGCAAGCCCAGGGTTTTGAGGTTTTGAACCGGCGACCTCAGCATTCCAGGTTGATGCTTAATCCACTGAGCCACCAGAGGTCAGGCTTATAAGCTATTTTGAATGAGATTCATATTTCTAATGATCTAAAGCATCCTAATGAGAGATTATGCTAACTAATGGAAGGGAAAGAATGCTGTGCTTTCCCACAATTAAAACAAAATGTGTGTGATGGTTAATTTTATGTGTCAATTTAAACAGGCCACAGAGTGCCTAGATAGTTGGTTAAATATTATTTCCGGTGTGTCTGTGAGAGTATTTTGGGATGAGATTAATGTTTGAATTCATAGACTAAGGAAAGCAGATTGCCTACCCCAATGTGGATGGGTCTCATCCAATATATTGAAGGCCTGAACAGAATTAAAGGCTGAGAAGGAATGAATTCTCTCTCTTGTCCTGATCAGTTGTCTCAATAGATAGAACATCGGCCTGGCATATGGACATCTCAAGATTGATTCTAAGTCAGGCCACACAACAGAATTGACCATCTGCTTCTGTCCTTCTCCCTCTCTCTCTTCTCACTCTCTTCCCCTCCTGCAGCCAGTGGCTTGATTGGTTTGAGCATCAGTTCCAGGTGTTGAGAATAGTTTAACTGGTCTGAGCATCGGACCCAGGTGGGGGTTACCAGGTAGATTCGGGTCAGAGCATGTGTGGGAGTCTGTCTCACTATCTCCCCTCACTTCACTTAAAAAAGAAAGAAGGAAGAAAGGAAGGAAGAAAGGAAGTAAGAAAGGAAAGAAGGAAGGAGGGAAAGAAAATAGGAAGGAAGGAAGGAAGGAAGGAAGGAAGGAAGGAAGGAAGGAAGGAAGGAAGGAAGGAGGAAGGAAGGAAGGAAGGAAGGAAGGAAGGAAGGAAGGAAGGAAGGAAGGAAGGAAAGGAGGGAGGGAGGGAGGGAGGGGAGGGGAGGGAGGAAGGGAGGAGAGAGTGAGAGAGAGAGAGAAAGAAAGAAAGAAAGAAAGAAAGAAAGAAAGAAAGAAAGGAGGGAGAGAAGGAGGAGGAGGAGGAAGGGAAGGAAGGAAGGAAGGAAGGAAGGAAGGAAGGAAGGAAGGAAGGAAGGAAGGAGGAAGGAAGGAAGGAAGGAAGGAAGGAAAGGAGGGAGGGAGGGAGGGGAGGGGAGGGGAGGGAGGAAGGGAGGAGAGAGTGAGAGAGAGAAAGAAAGAAAGAAAGAAAGAAAGAAAGAAAGAAAGAAAGAAAGAAAGAAAGAAAGAAAGAAGGGAGAGAAGGAGGAGGAGGAGGAGGAAGGGAAGGAAGGAAGGAAGGAAGGAAGGAAGGAAGGAAGGAAGGAAGGAAGGAAGGAAGGAAGGAAAGAAGGGAGGGAGAGAGGGAGGGAGGGAGGGGAGGGGAGGGGAGGGAGGAAGGGAGGAGAGAGTGAGAGAGAGAAAGAAAGAAAGAAAGAAAGAAAGAAAGAAAGAAAGAAAGAAAGAAAGAAAGAAAGAAAGAAAGAAAGGAGGGAGAGAAGGAGGAGGAGGAGGAAGGGAAGGAAGGAAGGAAGGAAGGAAGGAAGGAAGGAAGGAAGGAAGGAAGGAAGGAAGGAAGGAAGGAAGGAAGGAAGGAAGGAAGGGAGGGAATTATCTCTCTCTGCATGACTGGCTTCAAGTTGGGACATTGGTCTTCTCTTGCCTTCAGACTTGGACTCAGAGTGGAACTTAACCATTTGCTCTTCTGGTTCTCAGGCATTAAGACTTGGACAGAAACTTACATCATCAGCTCTCCTGCTGCTCAGGATTTAGGACTCAGACTGGGTCTATACAATTGGCTCTTCTGGATCTAAACTTACTTGTAATCATCTGAGCCAATTCTGTATAATAAATCATATATGTATGCTTGATGGGCTGGGGAGGAAGAAAGTGGCATATAAATACAGATATGTCTCCATCCTATTGGTTTGTTTCTCAGGAGAACCCTAATACAAAATGGAACTGCTTTTGATGAAGCTCAGGGTAGGGAATTAAAGTGAACCAGGCTCCACCCACTCCCTGCCCATGCCCACAGTTCATGAGGCAGCTCCCCTGTCACCTCAGATTCCCAAGGCATACTTTGAAATACACAGCTGAATTATCTCTCGTGGGCCTTTTGTTATTTTAGGAAACATCTCCAAGAAAAGGAACCTTGGTTAGATCACAGAAGTTCTGAAACATATCTCTTCCATATGCTCTGTCTTGATCCGGACGTCCCTCCTTGGACCTGTATTTCCTCATTTGTAAAATAGGCTTCATGGATGAAATGAGCATCAGAATGTTCTCTCACCCAGTGTCAGAGTAAGAACAGGCTCATCATCTCTCTGCCAAAATGAGACTGTGGGCAGCTACAATGATTTTTATTCCGTACAACACAAAAGTGATACAAATTCCCTGGAAATATTTAAAAATAAATATATTTTAAAAAGTAGAGTGCCTGACCTGTGGTGGCGCAGTGGATAAAGCATCGACCTGGAAATGCTGAGGTCGCCGGTTCGAAACCCCGGGCTTGCCTGGTCAAGGCACATATGGGAGTTGATGCTTCCAGCTCCTCCCCCTTTCTCTCTCTCCCTCTCTCTCTCCTCTCTAAAAATTAATAAATAAAAGTAAAAAAAAAAAAACTTTAAATAAAAAAAAAGTAGAAAATAAAAATCACTCATAATACCTCTCTTGAAAATAACTACTGTGAACATTTTGGTATGAATATGTTCAAGCTTCCTTCTTGCACGTGCTCTTTCTCATTCTGTCTTTCACACACACACAAATATAAACTATCATACTGTGTACGCTATTTATAACCTGTTGAATTATCTTAATATTATAATAATCTTTCTACATCAATAAATATTCTTTCATACTATAATGTTTTAATAGCTATAAAGAATTTCAGTTGCATAGATATACCAAAATTTATTCAACTAATCTCCTTCTGTTGGAAATTTAGGTTTATCCAATTTTCTGCTATTTTAATAGTATGATGAACATTATTGTAGCTAAATCTCTACACATTTGCATTATTATATCCTTAGGATTTATTTTTAGAAGTGAAATTACTAATTCAAAGAGTATAAACATTTTTAAATTGTTTGATGCATTTTACCAAATTATCCAGAAAGTTTATGCAAATTTAAACACCATTTTCCTGGGTATGGGAAAGCCTGTTCACTCACACTTTCACCACTATTGGGCTGTTCTGTTTAAAATCTTAATAAATCCAAGGAAATAAGAAAAATGAAACCCTGGATTCCATATAAGAAGATACCTTGGACTTTACTTGTTTTAATTATGTTTAATAGGGTGACACTAGTTAACATAATCATACAGTTTTCAAGATACCTTGGACTTTAGTGTGTGTGTGTGTGTGTGTGTGTGTGTGTGTGTGTGTGTGTGTGTGTGTATAGTGGGGAGGAGACTCCCCCCTCCCTGGTTGGATTTGTAATTAGACCCTGGAGCTATGTTAAGATCTAATACTAGTGGCATGGTTACAATTAAGAAGGTGGCACATAAGGACAATTTAATTCTTCTTTCAAAATCTAAAAATAGAGCAGAAGTAGCTTCATTGTACGAGGAGGAAAGAATGCTTGATGGACCAGAGGAGGACAGTGACTAATGACTATTAAGGGCAATTCCACGTTTTATGAATCCTCCCACATATTCCTGTCTAACTCTTAGAGCCTCAGTGTTAACCGATCAGTGTCTTAACTATGACACAAGAGCTGATCCATATTTAATTGATAGAGCCATCTTTAATTTGCCTATCTTCTCTGTGATTCTTCAAGATAATTTTTTTAAAGTATGGTCAGACAATTCTCTAGTGTATAACTGTGCTTAAAAAATGTCTGAGCCAAAAAGTTTAGGACTTGACATCTCATATTTTTTAATTAAGCACTCCAGTCCTTTCATAAGTGGCCATTCCACTCCAGTACCACGAATTGCGTTTGTACTGCTGTGTGACAGTGGCATGATATTCTTCAAAGCCTTGCCCTCAGTGGCCACATCACTGCAGATGACTACAGGTGATAACTGCTTTACCTGTGAGGTGAGCCTCCAGGTTTTTCATCTTTGAATGTGAACAAAAGTTTTTAATGCCTTCAGTCCTAGCCAAGCCTGATGGTTAAAAGCATCTTCCCTACTGTAACTGACAGATCTTATGTGACATCCTGATAATCACATAGTGTTCCCACTATTGTGTAACCATGGGTGTGGGCAAGAGCTGTGAGTGACTTCTAACATTTTCCAACCGACCATGGCAAAGGTGATGAGATGCCAGTCTGATGATAAGGTTACCTTATAAGGAAAAGATAATGGACAAGTATGTTATAATACACTATATATATTCTTTACATGCATGTGACTTATAGCAGTCTCTTTACCCATCTCCCACCTCTCTCTCTGGCCTTGAAGAAGCCATGAGCTCCACAGCTACAAGAAAGAAAGAAAAAAAATCTGTTGACCACCTTAATATAAGCTTGGAAGCAGATTCTTTTTCAGTTGAGCCTCTGATGAGACCACAGCCCTGGCCAACACCTGTATTGCAATCTTGTTGAGACCCTGAAGCAAAAATCCCAGATAAGCCATGCTCAGACTTTTGACCTACAGAAACTATATGATAATGAATGTGTTATTTGATGTTGCTAAGTGTGTAGGAATTTGTTGTGCAGCGATAGAAAGAAAATAGGCCCATATAGTCCTCTGTTACTAATTTCTGTAACAAGGTTCTCAATTGCAAACCAACTCTATATGACTTAGACATAAAGCAATTTATTGATAGATAAATCAGCCACAGAATGAATAGAAAGGCTATAGAGCTGGGCTTGCTCAATGGGCAGGAAGTAAAGAAGACCAGCATCAGAAATCATAGCTGTGGTGTTTCAGTATCAGTCTTCTTAAAATACCACTGGCACAGCTGCCAGTTACCACCCCTACCAGATGACATTGCCACTGGATCCTGTTGCTGTTGTTAGACCCTGGGCACCAATGTTGCCACCACTGGATGTAGTTACTATACAATTCCTCCACTGCATTCTCCACTGCCTTTCATCCTTGCATCACTTTGTTGAGATACAGAGTATTAGGTGAGAACATACTATTAGCTGAGGTTAAGGCACACATGCATGCCCTAGTTGCCAGAATGCAGTGGGTTGGAGTTTCAGTGCTGGGTCACAGAATTGCTCAAATTTAGAGTACCTGCTCATATTTTATGTTGATGGTGGCTTAGTCTGTTTGGGCAGCTATAACAAAAATGCCATAGATTAAATGGCTAATAAACAATAAAAACATTTTTTCTCATCATTCTGAAGGCTGAGAAGTCTAAGATCAAGGTGCTGGCAGATTTGGTGTCTAGTGAGAGCCTACTTCCTTGTTCATAGGTAGCTGTATTCTTGCTATACTATTATATGTTGGAAGGCGCAAGAGAGCTCTCTGGGGTTTCTTTTATAATGGCATTAATCCCATTCATGGGGGCTCCATTCTCATGACATAATTACCTCCCAAAGACCCCTCCTCCAAATACTATATGTGGGGATTAGATTTCAACATATGAATTGGGGGTGAGGGTACAAAAACATTCCATCTTTAGGAAATGGCATGCCATAGAGTTTTACAAAACTCAGCTATTCATAGACCATATTGTAACTGGTGCTATCAAGAAATATGCAGTGCAGAGCTATTCACAGATGATACCATGAGAAAGAGAACACCTTGGACTTGCACAGTGCGGAACTCTGCAATGCTCTCATCCAGCTTCTGTTGCGGAAGCAGAAAAGTTCCATGGTATCAAGACTTGGATTTGCCCCCACCATAGGAAGGTGCAATCATGGAAAATAAAAAAAGATAAATGACTCTTATATGAGTAAATCGATAGTAACTGAAGCCATATGTGTGGCTAAGTAAAGCATGAGGGTAGAAGAGAAGCATAGAAAAAGCCTCCAGGAGCTCCATCCTTGCATGGGCAGGGAGAGAATAACAAGTACACAAAGATGGGTAGTGAGGTATGCATCTCCCAGGTGAGACCCTGACTGAGAATTTCCCAGCTGGGCTTCAATTTCGTCTAATAATTATTTTGATAAAAATCGATGTGTGTTTAATTATGCATAATTTTATTTTTAAGGAAAATAACTGTATAAACATGAACAACCATGTCTTTTCTTTTAGACGTCATGTTCTGATTTGGGATTCAGAAGCTATGGTTACTTCAGAGCCAATGTTCAGATTTCTACTTGTGGTCTGGACTTGGGATCAGGATCCAGGATTTGTGGCCCAAACATCTTTGTGGAGCCAAAATAATTTCAATCACCTTGCAGCCTATCCAGCCCCCAATTCATAAGGTATGGAAAAATGCAATATATTTGTAAAGTTTTATAAAATCTTGCCTAAAATAACCAACATAAATGTTCTTTAATCATTGTGAACATGATGTGGTCATGATATAAAACTAAAAAGTTAATTAAGAAATGTTGCAGAACTAAACAAATTGGGCATGGCAGGCAATCACATTTCTCTACAAAAAAGCAAGGAAAATGTCAAATTTTAATCAATTATGTCTGACTTTTCTGGGTTATAGAGAGAGGGTAAAATCTCCCTGTAGAAGCTCGCAATGAAGGAAAGCACAGCAATGAAATAGATATCTATGCACATAAAGAGGGCATTCTTGCTAGGGGGTGGATTAAAAATAATAGTAAAGAGAAGGTGAAGGAAGGTGTCAGAGAAAGAGAACTTCTTGATTGACTACTTGTGGTGGGATCCAGGGAAATAAACCACTGTGCAGGGGTTCCTCGGGTTAGGACTGTCTCAACATACAACATTTCGAGTTTATGATGCTCGCTCCCATAAAAACTTAAAATACTGAGACATGAGTGTTTTGGCTTATGCCACTAGCATCATGCTTATGGACTACATGGGAGAACTAGTTTGGAATAAAGATAAGGAATTATTTTTTACACTCATTTTTTTGTCATTTTTTCTGTTACTACAGTACAGTGTACAGTACAGTCTATTTATGTCCTTTTTCTTTTTCCATGGCTTAGTTGTGCTTTTATGTTCTAGATTATGATTTTACAACTGTGTTAGGATAGGTAAGTGACTTAGGCTAGGGTGTGTTTTGACTTACAACCAAAATTTGGGTTACATCACTGTCATAGGAATGGAACTGTGTCGTAACCCAAGGACCTCCTGTACAGAATGGGGAAAATGGAACAAGTATTCTAGCCAGCGAATTGGTTCTGGTAAGCTACAAATATAGGCTATTCTTGTAAAATAGACTATTTTAGAGCATCTCCAGATTGGAAAACCCCATGGATATTGTCAAGGCCAACATATTTCCTTTGTCTAGGAGTAAATTCAAACACCTTTGTTTGACCTTCAGAACTTTCTAGACAGATTGTCTCTATTTCTCTCTACTCTGACCACACTGTGGCTAAATATGTTGTTTTTCTTCCAGACCACTGCTCACACCAGTATCCTGTCTTGATTTACATTTCCAGACCTCCATGTAGCAACTCCCTCTCCTTGGATCAAGCACACTGGATCTGGGACTGTTGGCAGCACAACTAATTCCTTTCACTGCCCTGGCAGTTGGCACAGACTTTCTGGAATCACTTGCCTTAAACCAGATAGGCTTTGTCATGAAGAAGGGAAGGGTGATGACAACAGGAATAAGTAGGTGAGGGCTGAATACAGAGCCAGGGGGGATCATTTGAGGAGAACCATGCGAACTGTGAGGCTGGTCCTCAGCTGGGTTATCCAAGAGACATGAACAGGATGTACAAGGAGGCACAGTGAATTCAGATTAAGATTAGTGTTGACCATCAAGTAGGAGCAGAGTTGATGTTCTAATTGGTGCATCAGAAGAGGAAGTAAAATTTTGTCCAAAGAAGATGTATCTAGCCATAATGAGAAAAAGCTGGGAAAACCACAGACCTTGTAATAAACATTATTCACTAGAGCAGGAACCCATTCCATGCAGAAAGAACACTGAACTATTTTGGCAGCAGCTATTATTACTACTCTACCCACTAGCAGCACTAATTGCTACTAACAGTTGAATCTCTTCTCTGTTTTAGTCTATGCAGCCAATTCCTCATTAATTTCTCACAACATCATTGAAGTGGCATGTCATCATTGCCTTTTTGCAGAAAGTGGCAGAGGCAGGATTCAGACCAGGATCACCAGATTTCAAAGCCTACACATTGTCCTGTAAGTCAGTCTTGCTGCCTCTGCAGAAACTGTCAGGCTGAAATGGAAGCTGAGGCTAAGCTGTGCTCTGAGATGGAGCTGGAAATAGTCTACAGTTAAAAGGCAAATGATAGTCTGGATCAAGCACACTGGATCTCAGGTTGCTGGCAACACAACTAATTCCTTTCCCGGTACACTGGAAGGACTCATATTGCCTGTCTAGTGGGAACTGAGTCAGGAACTGAGTGAGCATGGTTGAATCTGTACTTATTAGTGGCTGAGAAAGACAAGGGATTGTATATTCCACTCATCATCCCACCTGGGGAATAGCCCATTAATGAGAGGGACCATGGCTTGGATATCTTCTATACCCATCCTAAGGCTGGTCCACAGTAGGTCTTCACTATGTGCTTGCTGATGGATTAATTGGTGGATTGACTTATAGGCCAAGTGACTGAATAAAAAGGCATTATGAAAAAGTTAACAATGGGTTTAGTTCTTTCTGTATCTATTATCACTCTATGTTTCCTCAGACCTGACTCATAGAGATGTGACTTATTGCTTCCCTCTCTCCCCTCCTGCCCAGAGAACATAACATGACCTTTCTTTTCTTTTTTTGTTTTTCTTTTTTACTTAGTGAGAGGACAGGGAGGCAGAGACAGACTCCTATATGCGCCCCTACCGGGAACCACCCAGCAAGCTCACTAGAGGGGATGCTCTACCCATATGGGGCCCTTGCTCCATTGCAACCAGAGCTTTTTTTTAGTGCCTGAGGTGGAGGCCATGGAGCGCCCATGGCCAACTTGCTCTAATTGAGCCATGGCTGCAGGAAGGGAGGAGAAGGGAGAGAGAAGAGAGGGGGTGGGTGGAAAAGCAGATGGGCACCTCTTCTGTGTGCCCTGACCAGGAATAGAACCCAGGACATACACATACCTGGGCGACTCTCTACCACTGAGCCATCTGGTCAGGGCACATGACCTTTCTAGTTCCATAGAATACATTTACTTTCCCCTTGGGTAATTTCAAATTGTGGTAAGTGAAACAATTCTTGCTTTGCTTTCTCCTCTGTCCTTCATAAGTGGGAGTCCTATCTTCAGTGTCCCAGACAAACAAATTATCCAAAGCACATGAACTCAGAGCAGGCCTGCTGGCCCAGCTCAGCAGTGGCAAAGGGGAGACATACATCCCGTCCTCCAGTTCTCATCCCTCCACCCCATCCGATAATGCAATCCTCTAGCTAACTTGTTTAGGATGGTACATTAAGCTGAGTGCCTAGAGGATGATATGCAAAACTTCCTATATTGGCTAGGAAACTGGTCAGGCACCAGTGTACAAGAAGCCAGAGATCTAATGGGGCAGAACTTTATCACAAGTTTGTCACCAGTGGTACTGGGCATCGACTGCCTGAACTCCAATCAGAGGAGGTCAAGTCTTTCCTGGTTAAATGCCACGTAAACCCTGGTCACTGGGCTATCTTACTCACTGGGATGCTGCCAGCCCTCTCCCAGGTATCCTGAGGTTCCCAAAACAGAAGCATGACTTTTTGTCCCAAGCTCTTAGAATATTTAGTGTTCTTAACCTCCTGTAGAATATTCATTCATAAATACCTTCTTAGTAATATTAGCATTAATTGCTATTAATAAGTATACAGGGATAAGGGGCATTGGGACTATCTTAGACAAACCAGGATGTGTGCTAACCCTACTATTGACTTCTCAAATTGCAATAAGAGCTCCTAGTGAGCAGAGTCAGTGGTCTTTCCTCCCCTGGTCCCCCCTTCCCCCTTAACCTCCCATCCTTATTCTGGGTGGAGTTACAGAGCTCTCCAGACACCATTTCTAGAGACCTTGCTTCACAGATGGTGGTGTGTAGAAGTATTATCTTCAAACTCAGGACCACTTATTCCTGACTAAAGCATGAGCATGAATATCCCAAAGAATATCAAATTCAGTTGTCTCTCGTTTTTCTAAGCTCTTGGCCAACTTGGGTGAATTTCTTTTTCTTGCTTTATAAGTAGTCTGACTGTAGCCTGACAGCCTTGTGAGTCCCACAGTAGGTACAAGAACAAGGACAGTTGGCAGCTGGGGTGCCAAAGCACCAAGCTAGCCTTGTTGCAGTATCGATCTTGAGCAGCAAATGCTAAAGTCAGACAAAGTCCAGGGCCTGCCAGGTAAATGCTTGAGACTCCCATACCCTCCCGGACCTGAGTGCAAGCATTCCCCAGAATGGTGGGGGTGCTGTACAATTCCTGGCCCTCCTTTCACAACTTCTCAAGACCAGCTCTTCTGTGTATGCTGCAGGGCCCTTCTCTATTTCACACTCCGAGCTGAATCTTTTGCATCTAGTTTCTGGGATCCTTGCACAGCAGCAGGAAGTGAAAGGATCATATGTTGCTCTGACTTGCTTCCCAGCCTCAGCAAAGCCAGCTCTGGTTATCTCATTCCAAATCCTCGTGGGTGCCCTCAGTGCTGGGTCTGGAGGGGGTAGTCCCCTACATCCATCTTCTGAGACCACACTCTATCCCTCCTTCATCCCATCTTCAAAACAAAAATAGCTGTTGGTTGACAGAATATATCTATTACTTCTTCATCCCCTGAATTCTATGGGGATCTTGGTGCGCTGGGTTTCCCGGGCTGCTGGGGAACCAGGAGCAGACGTCAAGTCTTCTCTTAGTAATCCATCTGGACTCTGTTATTGGCACAATACCCACCTCATCTTACTGATTCCCACTGCCAACCCCATGCGTGTTATTGCCTTCTTTGTTTACATGTGGGGAAACTAAGGCTAAACAAGTGTGAATGGTTTGCCCAGAGTCACCAGGCTTACCGCTACCCTGCAGATAATGAGGAGTATTCGCTGGAGAAAGACTGAACATTCTAAAGCTTTTTAATACTACTCAGCCATAAGAAATGATGACATCGGATCATTGACAACAACATGGATGGACCTTGATAACATTATACTGAGCGAAATAAGTAAATCAGAAAAAACTAAGAACTATATGATTCCTTACATAGGTGGGACATAAAAATGAGACTCAGAGACATGGGCAAGAATGTGATGGTAACGGGGAGGGGGGAGGAGAGGGAGGAGTTGGGGAAGGGGAGGGGGGCACAAAGAAAACCAGATAGAAGGTGACGGAAGACAATTTGACTTTGGGTGAGGGGTATGCAACATAATCAAATGTCAAAATAATCTGGAGATGTTTTCTCTGAACATATGTACCCTGATTTATCAATGTCACCCCATTAAAATTAATAATAATAAAAAAAAGAAATTAACCAACTCAAAAAAATTTTTTTTCAATAAAAAATTCAAAACTAAAACAAACAAACAAAAAAGACTGAACATTCTTACTGAGAGACAAACATACAAAGTAAAACAGCCCCACACAGGCTACTCAAGATATCCAGGGGAGAGGCCTGAGCAGGAGTCAGAGTTTGGGAATCCTTATCAGAAGGACACAGGACAGTATTATTTCACTGTGGGGCATTATTCTGTATTCTGTAGTTATTATTACGCAAACAACCACCCCCCCATCCACCACCCACCACCCACCATCTGCTAGGACCTGCTGTCCCAAGGTCTCCAGGTACAGTCTCTTTAACTGCAGTCCCGCCCGCATTCAACAAACAGAGGCAGACCTTGAAATTCTGAGAACTCTGGCTAAGCTATGTCTAAAAAAAGTACTTCTTTAAGAACTTCAAGCTTAATGCTTCAAACTATACAATTACAAAACTGTATCCAAAAACATGCAAATGAAAAAAGACAGCAAAATAGTACATCAGAAAGCTAAAGTGGCAATGGCAGAATTACTGCTGTTTAACTTAAAATTAAAATCTAAGGCTTTACAAAATTATTCAAGTCTAATTTTTTTTTTCTTTTTCTTTTCTTTTTTTTTTTTTTTTTTTGGTATTTTTCTGAAGCTGGAAACGGGGAGAGACAGTCAGACAGACTCCCGCATGCGCCTGACCGGGATCCACCCGGCACGCCCACCAGGGGCTACGCTTTGCCCACCAGGGGGCGATGCTCTGCCCCTCTGGGGGCGTCGCTCTGCTGCGACCAGAGCCACTCTAGCGCCTGGGGCAGAGGCCAAGGAGCCATCCCCAGCGCCCGGGCCATCTTTGCTCCAATGGAGCCTTCGCTGCGGGAGGGGAAGAGAGAGACAGAGAGGAAGGAGGGGGTGGGTGGAGAAGCAAATGGGCGCTTCTCCTATGTGCCCTGGCCGGGAATCGAACCCAGGTCCCCCGCACGCCAGTCCGACGCTCTACCGCTGAGCCAACCGGCCAGGGCTCAAGTCTAATTTTTAAGTGTGCTGGAAAGAAGACAACATAAGATTTGAACAAAAGCTACACTTTCTTCTGGGTTTGTGGTTTTTACTTCTCTGAGCCTCGGTTTCCTCATTTTACAAATAGAATGCATAATGGTGATGTAATTCTAGGTATACACTCACTTGTCTGATGTGCAGTGTTACCCTTTTTTCCTTTCTAATATGAAGGGAAAAGACCCCACCAAGATCTACCAGGTCAGCCACTTCCTGGTCTTTTCCTAAGAAAAGTTCCCCCAGAGTCAGGAGGCTAGTGTTAGGACCCAGCTCAGTGCCCATAGATCCATTGCCTTCCACCTCATGCAAAGAAAAAAAAATACAGGTCTGTCCATGAAAATCATAGCACCAGGAGGAGGGAAATCAAACCCAAAATTAATCAAACAGGATGTAATTCCCAGAGCAAGCATGCATCAATTAGGGGAAATGTTACCGTCAGGTACCGGGTTTGGAATGTCACAGGGGACTCATAAGGTGAATAAACTAAGCTCTGGCATTGATTATGGAAAGCAGTGGCTGTGTGATGTCAGGACTGCTGTGATCAGTTCAGCCAGAAATTCACTTTTCAGTGTCTTGATTTCTGGAATTACCTTTGTGCTAACTGACAGCTAAAGAAAGAAAACCCACTGCTTAATGGGAAACTTTCTCTGATCTGTTCACCTAACAGCCAGCTGATACATCAATGCTGATTTTCTTTGCCTGTTTTTCAGCCATATGCGTTAAGTCAGAGCAAGTCAAAGCAGAAAATTCTTCATTGCCTCTTCTGTGTACAAGGTGCTCGACCGACACAGTGAAGGGCGCAGACATGAGAGGAAAATATTCCCTTCATGGGGGGGGGGGGGGAAGAAAAGCTAATTGCTGCTGGGACCTAGCTCTCTGCTAGGTACTACATCCCACACTTTAGGTCTATTATTATCTCATTTTTTTCCCTTCCTACAACTATATGAGGTAGGTGTACTGTTCCATTCTCAGGATGAGAAAACTGAGGTTCGAAGAGGCCATTGATCTGAGTCCTTGCTTATTGAACTCTAAAGTCTCTATACGTCATAGCCTCATAATCTATCCCTAGATCTATGTCCCCAAATCATCTTTTCTCCGCACAGACCACAGAATGGAGCAGAAGCTAGGGAGCACCTGAGTGGTGCATAGATTCATTTGCACCTCTGGGAAACCCAGACCTCTGTCCCCACAGAGGCTGAACTGAGAACCAAAGAACTTTCTCTACTTACCTGCTCACATCAGGGCTACATGCCCCACTCCCTGAGAAAGTGCTCTCTTCTCTCCAGGAGAATCAATCACTCCTTCCCCCTACATTTGGTTTGAACATCCCTTAAGAAAGTTATTCTTTTGCTGTACCACAAAAAGCCCTGGTTGTTTACATTTCTACTCCTTCCCCAGCTGCTGTGCTCTTTTGAATCCTATTTATCCTCTGAGAGTTGACCCACATGATGGATTTAGCAGCTCACTGTTCCCTAGTCTGATCAGACACACACACACACACACACACACACACACACACACACACACACACACACACTTTATTTCTGCTTCTTAAACTAGAAGTGAATTTCAATTCATCAAATCAGCTGTGCAATGTAACACCCCTTCTCCCCTCAACTTAACTATTCTTTGAGATCCTCCTCATTTCATTGGGTCCATATTGATCTTTTCCTGCTGGTCACTGCCAAGCTGTCCCTATTTCTAGCCGCATGGACTCTTCTATTATTGAGTCTCTCCTTCACTTCGATGTCACGCTGGGTTTCAAGAGTTGTTTTTGACACTCTCCTCACCCTATCTCTCTGGATGCACCAAGCATCCATTCCATCTCTGCTCCCCTGAAGCTCTGCCAGAAGAGGGGACCCTCTGCTCTCAGGTCCCACAAACCCATCTGGAATCCGAGCTATTCAGGGTTTCTTCTGCCTAGATGTCAGAGTCCAGAAACTTCATCTCCAGCACCTGTCATCACCTGTATTCACGTAGCCCTTCCCTCCAACTTTCAACACTTCCAAGACCAGGGGAATCCTTTCTAGTTGGGAGTCAGGGGGTCAGAGAGAAATATTTCTTCCTCGAATCATCTCACATTTTTACTACAATAGTCTCTCCTTTCCCCTACAGCACCAGCATTTGGAAACTAAGGACAGCCATGTCTTTTTCTTAAGGAAATAAACAATAAGAAATGGCCAATATGATTAAATAAGACAGGGGCAGTTTGGAGGGAGGAATGAAAAAACTGGCAGCAAAATGCCATTGCTTAATATCTCAGAATAACCTGTTATCTTTTTTTATTGGCATTTAGTTCAGGGGACAATAGCTAGCTACTTTTGGCTCTGCCTTCCCCATGAGGAGCAAGTTTTATTCACTGTTGTTGAAGTTTAGGGGCATGGGCTGGGATGGTGGTCAGACCTATGGATTTTGGGTGTTTGAAGATGAGTTGTATTTACTGTTCTAATACTAATGATATATATGACCTTAAAAAGTAATTTCCTGCCTGACCAGGTGATGGTGCAGTGGATACAGCATCGAACTGGGATGCGGAGAACCCAGGTTCGAGACCCCAAGGTCGCCAGTTTGAGCGCGGGCTCATCTGGTTTGAGCAGAGCTCTCCAGCTTGGACCCAAGGTCACTGGCTCGAGCAAGGGGTTACTCGGTCTGCTGAAGGCCCGTGGTCAAGGCACATATGAGAAAGCAATCAATGAACAACTAAGGTGTCACAACGAAAAACTGATGATTGATGCTTCTCATCTCTCTCTGTTCCTTTCTGTCTGTTCCTATCTATCCCTCTCTCTGACTCTCTCTCTGTCTCTGTTAAAAAAAAAAAAAGGTAATTTCCTCTCTCTTTCTCCTGTGCGTGAGCCATAAAATCACAGGGTTGCACCAGATTAATTTTCCTAATTCTTTATTATACTAATTGTCATCCATATTATTTTTTATTTAATCATTAAACTGACTCCTTTTTTCTTAAACTGACTCACTTTTTTTTTTTACTTAATTAAATTTACTGTCAAAGGAAACCTTATATTACCAGCATATCATTTAATGAATCTAAAAAGTAATCCCCCCCAAAAAATCAATGAAAACAAAACAATGCCATCAAATTCTAGCTGAGCATTTTGCCTACCAAATGCTCTTTTACTTGTTACAAAGTGAAAATAGCTCCTGTCAGAGAGGTGTTAAAGACACAGTAACAGAAACCTACAGCTTTCTTCTCGGTGAATAGGTGAATTGAAAAAGATCTGAAAATGAAGGAACTTTCTTATTAGTGATTCACTGTTGTTACTCAAAGGTATGCCGTGTGCTGCACACAAACTCCTCGTGCCACCGGAGGTAGAAGTCCAGAGTTGAAAGCACTAGATTGAAGGATACGTCAGTCTCTTTATAGCACTAACATTCTACTGAATCCTGTGCTCTCCATTATTGGGTTATTTGCACAAAACCTGTTTCTTGTCTAGATCATCATATTTCACTTCTGTTCTCAGCCAGCTGTCACGCCTCACTTCCCTGCTGTTCTCCTGCCCCCTTGAGAGCTTGGGTGTGAGGGAGGCCCCAGCCCCGCCTCCCAGGGCTAACAGCATCCTCCTTTCAGCTCCGCAGGGGTGGCACTTGCCCACCCCACTCGTTTCCAGCAGGAGGAGGCCAGGCCGCTGAGGCTCAGTGGCCAAATGAGCTCCTGGCATACCTGGCCACGTAGTTGAAGGCTGTATTTTTCATATCTCACACTTGTCTGCCTGTGTTACTCCCACCTGAGGTCAGCGTTATCTTGAAAACACACCTGCTCCAGAGCCAAACCTGCAGAGAAGGTGTGTCAAGCATGGCTAATGTCCCAGGCAGGCTCTAGGCCACAGCTTGCAGGAATCTTGGGTGAATTGGTCTTGATCCTTTCCTTCCCGAGACCAGCCTGAACTTAGCCCTAAGAAAGCAGGGATATGGTCCAGCATACTCATAGTGGCAGATAAGAGAACACAAACTCCCCCTTTAAATCCATATTTACAGTCGCATCAAAGCTACATTGCTTAAAGTTCTTCTTTGGCCACTATATTTCTCATCCTTTCCAGTTTTGAAAAAGGATAGAAAGAGCAACCTCTGCTCCTGAGAGTATAGTAATCAGACACTCAGAAGTGCTTTTCCACTACGTGCCTATGATGTGCTGCATAAAAAACACTAGTGAATGCATTGCTGGGCTCTCAGATGTACAAGAAATCTCCAACCACTGACCATCCCATTCCAAAGAAAAAAAGATTTAAAAAATGAGTGTGATTTGTAAGCAAATATAGAAGACAGTTTTTTTTTTAAGTAAAAACATCCATCCTGACCTGTGGTGGCGCAGTGGATAAAGCATCGACCTGGAAATTCTGAGGTCGCCGGTTCGAAACCCTGGACTTGCCTGGTCAAGGCACATATGGGAGTTGATGCTTCCTGCTCCTCCTCCCCTTCTCTCTCTCTCTGTCTCTCTCTCTCCTCTCTAAAATGAATAAATAAAATAAAAATTAAAAAAATATCCATGCTGTATTTTGGCAAATATATCTTGAGCCAGCTGTACAGTGGAGTCAGTTACCCATAGCCATTTACGCTAAGTTGGAAATCCAGGAAGAAGTTTAAAGAGGTCCCAGTAAAGTAGCAATACTTTAGCTCCTGGAAGGAGCAAATAAAAATTGTTTCTCTAAGAAAGCATCTTTGACTTAGGTCACACAAGAGTCCTCAAATTTAAAATAAAGCAACCAAGAACTTATAATAAAATATCATCAAGGATACAAGAAAATAAATCGTCATGGGTAAAGGGGAAAAGAAGTCAATGGGTAAATTCTTCCTCATATCTCCCTCTGGATAGACGATCCTAGGAAGTAGTTTATGTGGACACTTAAGAGAGTATTGCATAGCATAGTCCTACCCTGTGGAATAATCAGCTGCATTTAGTGGCAGACAGCTAATAACACATCCTTATTTAAACTGTCTCTCCCTTCCTACTTCATTCCCTTTGTCCTCACTCCTGCTCTTTAGGATAGTACTTCCTAAAACAACAGTCACATATAGCCTCTGATTTCTGGACAACTTAGGCTAAGTTAGGAAACTTAGATACTAGAGTTATCAGATAAAATATATAACAACTATATGTAAAATATTCTTCTAAAGCAAGCAGCTAAGCACTATAAAATAGCCAAGTGGATTAAAAAAGGTATAAAAAAAGAAGTGAAAAATATAACTATTGAAAGAAATGTTTAAATTACTCACTGGAAATGATAAATAGCAGATATGAAAAAGCTGAAGGGAGAATTAGTGAAGTGAGAATGAATAAAGAGAGAATTTGCGAAGATATATTGGAAATAATTACCCAAAGTGTAGCACCAAGAACAAGAAGATTAAAAATACAGAAAGTTAAAAGTTATGGTGCACAGAAAGAAAGGTCTAACATATATTTAATCAGAGTACCATAAAGAGAACATAGAGAAAATAGTGGAAATAAATATTTAAAAGTGGGTGAGAATCAGGCATAACTAATGAAAGACATAAATCCATAGATGCAGGAAGCACCACATTTACAAACTAAGACAAATAAAAAGAAAACTGTACTAGGTAAAGCTGAGTGCCATATGGGGGAGGAAAAAAAAGTTTGTCAGCATCAGCAGGGGGTGGAGGAGTTACTAACACAAAAATGACAATTAGACTAACTTAATTAGGCAGGCTTCTCCAATCATAGATAGATAGATAGATAGATAGATAGATAGATAGATAGATAGATAGATAGATAGATAGATAGATAGATGATAGATAGATAAGATAGATAGATAGATAGATAGATAGATAGATAGATAGATAGATAGATAGATAGATAGATAGATAAACAGACAGACATAAAGAACTGGCTCATATGGTTATAAAAGCTGACAAGTCCTAAAATCAGTAAGATGAGTCAGTAAGCTGTTTCAGTTTAAGTCTGAAGGTATAGAATTTAACCAATGTCCCAATTCAAAGGCAGTCAGGCAAGAAGAAGTATCCCCTCTTATTGAGGGAAAGGTTGGCCTTTTTGTTCTACTCAGATCTTCAATTGACTGGACGAGGACCACCCACACTAGGGAAGGCAATCCACTTTACTACTGATTGAAATGTTACTTTCATCCAAAAACACCCCATCACAGTCACTATATACTTCTTGACTAAAATGATAAATGCTCAAAGACACAGAGTATCCTCAGTGTTAAATAAAAATAACTGTGAAATTAGGTTTATATAAGCCACACAACTTACTTCAGAAAATGTGGATAATATAAAGATGCCTATGTTAAAATTTATCACTAATAGATATTCACTTTAAAAAAAAACAAACTTCTAACATATATCCTAAACAGGAAAAAGAATAATATTTCAGAATAAAAACTATTCCAGAAGGACATTCTGAAAAGCAAGAAGATATAGTGAGAAAAGAAAAGGTAATTATAAACAAATCTTTCTGTTTAAAATAACAGTAACAGTAATAATATCTCATTTGTACATTAAAAAGAGAACTAAAATATTCTATCATAATATTATATAAGTAGGAAAGTGTCAAGCTGTTATCAGCACCTTACATTGTTTAGAAAGAGAATTACAGTATTAATTTCAGATTTTAATGGTAAATATCTAAGCTGATCATCCAAAATAGAAATAGAATGCATAGTTTTTATATTATTAGAAGAAAAAAATCTAAAAACCCAGCAAACAAAACCAGAAAAAAAAAAGAAAAATGAAACAAAAATGTAGGTCAAAAACAGAAAAAAACAAACTGAAATATATTAATCACCCTGATAAGCATAAAGAGATTAAACTCACTAATTAGAGACAGCATTCTCAGTTTAGATAACAAAGCAAAATCTAGTTACTTGCTCTTTGCAATAGACATAAATAAAACATGACAACTGGAACATTCAAAGTTAAAGGATAGAAAAAGAGATATCAGGCAAATACTAACCAGAAGAAAGCAAGAGAAGCTGTGTTATGATCAGACAAATTAGATGTGGAAAGCCCTTGACGATGGCCCCTACTTCCTGGGATCCACAACCTTGTGCCATCTCCTCTCCTTGAGTAACTTGCTTTCTACCAACAGAATAAAGCAACGTTGAGGTAATGGCACCTCTGTGATTCTGATACAAAAGATTATGTATAACTTCTGCTTAACTAGTAATGTCTCTCTACTGCTTACCTGGTTTGCACACCTGAGGAAGCAGGCTACTATCTTGCAGAGGTCCTCGTGGCAAGGAACTGAGAGCACTCTCTGGCCATTACCAAAGACTAACTGAGACCCTCAGTCCAACTGCCTGTGAGGAATCAAATGCTGCTGACAGCCACAAGCTGGCCTGCCCATTCAGATGAGCCTGCAGACCTTGGACTGACACCTTAATAGTAGCCTCATGGAAGACAGTAAACTGTGGACCCAGTAAAGTCATGCCCCAATCCTGGCCCATAGAAACTGAGATAATAAATGGGAGCTGTTTTAAGTTATGGGGTTATTTGTTTTTCAGCAAAGATAACTATATAATACACTAGAAGCATTATTAGTTATGGAAGCATTATTATTAACTACTACTTAGGATACAGTTTAATTTCACCAGAAAGACATAGAAATTCTAAATTTATAGAAATCTAAAGTAATAGATTCAAAATACATAATAAAATTAGAACCCTGAGAAATGCAGGAATTGCAAAGAGAACTGGGTCAAGAATGACAAACCAGGTCCTAAGCTTTACTATGCTACCAATTGTCTATAGACTACCTTGTGCAACTACATCATTTTTCTGAACCCCAAATTCCTATATTTCTGTGACTGTGTGTCCAATATATTTTACATTTCTTTTTCTTTCTAAGCTATTTTAAGTCTATAGGCATTTACCAAATGAGGTAACTTTGAAATTTTACTACAAATGCCTGTGTTTCTCTTTCCCTAAATAACGCTGGTTTGAAAGTTCTTTGAAGTTCCTGGACTAGTCCAAACAAACATCCCATCTTGCTAGCTAGAGTACACTGAATAGCAGGCCAAGTATGACTGCAGATATCCAGAGAGTTTAGCTCAAAAAGGATTAAACAGGCCCCGCTGGGATATCTCCCACTCCTCCACCTCAAGTATCACAGAAGAGCTTTGTGCAATTTGTTCCCTCCCTTTCTAATCAATAGGTTAAGTCATCCTGATTGAAGAACCCAAGGCAGATGAGCAGCAAGAAGAAAGCCACATTCACAGTAGGGCAATTACTCCAGAGAATTTGCTTTCAGAGATGAAGTAAAAGAACCCTCTGCAGGAAGTTAAAGACCACAAAAATATGATCACATTGAGGCTGATAGTACCTGTCCTTCCCAATAGATAAGGACACTAAATAATGCAAAAGTCAGTCTGCCAGGTATTGATTTGGCATAAGAATTCTCACTGGTGAAACTATATATTTATATATAAAATATATATTAAAAGCTGCAATATAAAAAAAATATACATTCAGAAAAAATATATAGATATATGTATATTGCTTTATCCTTCTTCTTAGTAAATGTAAACCCCGATTCTTTGTCTCCAGGCCAAAATTTAGCCATATTCTCCAGCAGGTAAGTCATCTACAAATTCTAGCCTGAGGGTAGACTTTTTTACTTTGTATTTAATGCTGTTTGAAGATGCCTGAGTGGAACTTATGAAATTCCCAGCATCACAGAAAAGGTTTGTATTTCCATTTAACCCCTGAGTTCTGCCTCCTTTTCACAAATGGTCTCTATGCTGCAGGCGGCCCCCTCCAGCCTGGAGCTACCTGAGCTGAGAGAAGCCTGTCGGAATCTTTCAGGACAGCTTTAAATTGGCATGAATATTTTCACCACATCCAATCCCAGGCAGATGTGAAATTTGGAGATCTTTGTATTTATATAAAGGTAGAGCACATTTCTAGCCCAGGAGCAGAAGCTGATCCTGACATCCAGAGCAAAGAAACAAAGATTAATAGTACTGGCACCAAGTGATATTGTTTCCAAATTCCAACTTGGCCACTTACTATTTAACTTTGCGTGAATTTCTTAATCTCTTGTAAACTCAGTTACCTCGGCTGTAATATGAGTGCCAGGCTCAGAAGTTTTCTATGAAAACAATTAATATTAAAATGTATCTAAAGTATGTATCATAGAACTGGGCATACAAACATTTTAATAAATTCTGGTGATTAATAATATAATTAAAACCAAAAAAGAGAAGCATATGGGCTTTATTATGTCAGAACTCCCCGACCAGTAATAAAACCAGCTAAACCATTACTGCAGGAACCATGATGATAAACTCCTCACCCTACTATTTTGTAGACCAGAAACCTGAGTCTCAGAGGTCAAGCAAACTGCTCAAGTTCACACAGCAAGGTCATGCATAGTCTTACAGATAAACAGTAGGATGCACATTAACCAAAGGAGAGCCAGTAGGGATCCTGTAAAGTTAATTCATATAGCTCACCCCTAGAGTTAATATACTTTTAGGACCGATAAAGCTCATGTAATGGGGACTGCTCGGAATCCAAATCTACTTGGCATTCTCAGAAGCGTCCTTGGGATGCTTGAAGATTCGCAGCCTATAGCTTTTGGCAGTCCCCAAAGAGGGAGCTCTTTCCACTAACAAAATACAAAATGCAAAATTAATAAAAAGACCCTTTGAAACTGAAAAATGTGCCTCAGGCAAACTATCTGCCCAGCAGCTGGTTAAAATTTAATCAGTTAAAAAAAAATTTTTTTTTTAGGCCTGTGTATCTTTTGTATGGATCTCCCAGTCTGAGTGTGGTCAAAGTTTGTTAAACAAGAAATAATAGCTAAGGTTTGTTAATTCTGCAAATAAGCAGTGGATGCTTTAAGTGGTTCTGTCACACTCAAGAAGCTAATTGCCCAGGTCTCAACAAAGCTGAATAATTCTTTAATAATTTCTGTTCTTTCTCTTAGAAAACTTAAATTGGCAACTATATAGTGTGCAGTGATCTTAAGATGGATTTAAGTTTATGAATTATGTTGTGCCTTTTTCTGGGACATTGATCCAGCCCTGGATAGAGAAAAGAGGTAGAAAAAGAGAAGGGGAAATGATAATGAATCAACTGGCATAATAATTAAGATTTGTATAGAAAATTCTATAAAAATTTAGTGAAGAGTCCATGTCAGTGTCACTAAGATATTGGAGACCAGAGGATTTTCAACTTTTGGCCAATCAAGTGGTCCTTTATCAAAAGTACCATATTAAAGGGCCTAGCCCTTAATTTGATTTGTTTTACTTACCCATCTCCTATAAACATATGCACAATTGAAGACCATAGTAGAGCCTAAATAAACAACCCTCTAAAATGGAAACTGTCTACTAACAAGTAAATTAGACAAGTCCCCAATTGTCCACAAACTGTAGCAATAATCACATAACTTTTTCAATTCCAAATGTAGTTTCATTCACAAATAAGGAGAAGGGGAATCAGAAGAAGAGGAGACTTACAGTTGATGGTAAACATGAGAAGTTATTTTTGTAGCACAGTCTTCCAAGTAATGAACTTGAGTCTACATCACCAAGTCCTTGAAGTGAATTCCTAGGGAATTGGGGCAGTTGAGGGATGGAGTCAGGTTAGAATGTCCTCTAGGGGCCGCTGTGGCCTGGCCAAGGCAATCTCGTATCTTGGAGGAAGGCATACAGGGGATCAATCCTTGGGTTACAACAGTTATATTCCTATAACAGTGAAGTAACCCGAATTTTGGTGTAAGTTGAAACACAACCTAGACTAAGTCACTTACCTATCCTAATAAAGTTGTAAAATCATAATCTAGAACATAAAAACACAACGAAGCCATAGAAAAAGGAAAAGGACATCAATATACTGAACTGTACAATGTACTGTAGTAACAAAAGAAATGAGTGTTAAAAATTTTTTTTACCTTTATTCCTGTGGTTGACTTGCACACTAGAAGGAGCATTGCAAGGTGGGAGAGAGTGACCTATTAGGAGGAGGAAGCTGGAGAGGCAGGAGAACCTGCAGAAGGTGCTGGAGATACGGGGTCAGGTGGATCAGGATTGCCTAAGGAACATGCAGGAGACGCTGGAGATGATTCTACGTGTACTACAGGTGTTTCATCTCGAGACGTAGCTAATGTAGAGGGTACAAGATCTATTGCAGGCCCCTCTACCTTCTTAAAGAATTGTTCCAGGCTAGTCTAGAAGGTTGATGACTTCTTTTCCAAACTAGTTTCCCCATGTGGTCTGTAAGTACAATGCTAATGGTGTAAGCTGAAACACTCACGTCTTAATTTTTTAAAGTTTGTATGGGAGTGAGTGTCGAACATCATATGTTGAGACTGTCATAACCCAAGGACCCCTGTAGTGAGCTTCCTGAAGGGAAGCAGCTTTTCCCTCTCAATTAAAGTGAATAATTGCTAAAAAATACTTTCTTCTCACATAAGAACCCAAGTCATTTGTATGTTTGTGGCCATAATATAAATATATTCCACACTATCCCATTTAAAGATAGAATCAGGTGAGTGCTAAAAGGGAGAGGAATAATACCCACAAGGCTCAGCTCCCAGCACTGTGGAAGGCAGGCTAACCTGGGGGGATGGTTATTGGCCTGAGAGTTATGTTTCTCTCTCTCAATCTCTGACCTCCACATATCAACCACTTTACCTCTTTGAAGCTTGTTTTCTTCATTTTAAACTGAAATAATGATGCTTGACTTTCAGGGTTATTGGGAAGATTGAATTAGATAATGGTTAGAAAATGAACAGCACACTCTACTGCCTACTATAGAAGAAGAGTAAATGATAGTTTCCTATATACATGTATATATACATGTTAACTGTACTCCCAGGAACTCAGATAATTGTTGTTCTCCTGTTGGGTTTTTGAGTCTTGTTAACTTGCCTGCTTCCCGGGTTTCAAACCCTTAGCTCATACTTCATTCCAGTCCTAGACTCACTTGGCATTTGTGCTCATCAGTAAACCCAGTATTTAATTCCTGGCTTTACTCTGTGATTCTGCTCTTTGTTTCTAAGGTTAGAATAGACAAAACTCTGGAAAATTCTGATAGTAAAATAACAACAAAAATAATCTCTGACATTTTCTTGATGCCAAATATATCAGGAACTATTCTAAAAGTATAGATATTTGGCCTCAAGACACACACATAAGCTAGGTACCATTTCACCTCTATTTTGCAAATGAAAAAACACTAAGTAATAGAGAAATGTAGTGAATTATGTAAGGTCAAGCAAGCAAGAATTTGAACTGAGGCAGTTCAACTCCAGAAGTTTGTTCTTAAAACTAGAGCTAAAATTAAAACTGAAGTTGGCCTGCAATGGTTGGATAGGCATTGTTGGTTGAGCACTTAGTATGTACTACCCATTAACTTAAATGCTTGATATGTTTTATATATTTAGATCTTCACAATGACCCTGTGAAGTGGGTGACATTACTAACTTTATTATCAGATGAGAACATAGAAGGTGGGATATGTTCAGTGATTTGTTCCAAGTCCATCTGCTTCCAACCTACTTAACTGAAACTTCAGTACTACCTACAAATGCTTATCATCTACGTTGTCCTCTAAGAAAAGTCCTCATACGTTAAGACACAGAAATCAAGTAAACATTTCATATTCAAAGACCTTCATCCAAACTCTAATCATTTCCCAGTTTGGCTGAACCAAAAAAATAACCAAAACCAATAAAAATGCATCCAAATTGAAAGGGAAAAAGTAAAATTGTCTCTGTATGTGACAAGACAGAAAACCCTATGAACTCCACACACAAAAATAAAAAACACTGATAGAATAAACAAATTCAGTAAAGTTGCAAAATACAAAATCAGTTCCATTTTTACATATTGTCAACAACCTATGGGGAAAAGATTCAGAAAATAACCCCATTTATAAATATATCAGAAAGAATAAAATGCTTAGAAGTAAATTTAATAAAGGAGGTAAAAGTTCTGTATACTGAAAACTGTAAAATACAAATAAAAAAGTTGAAGAAGATGAAAATAAATGGAAGGAAATTTAATGTTTGTAAATTCAAAGAATTAGATTGTTAAAATGACCATATCTGAAATGATCTACAGATCCAATGCAATCCCTACCAAAATTCCAATGATATTTTTTACAGAAATAGAAAAGATAATTCTAAAATTGTATGGAACCACAATAGACCTGAATAGCGAAAGCAATCTTAAGAAAGAAGGACAAAGCAGGAGACATCAGAGACATCACACTTCAAACTAAATTGTAAAGTTATAGTAATCAAAATAATATGGTATTGGCATAAAAATAGACACATAGATCAATGGAACAGAAAAGCAACCCATAGCTGATCAACTAATTTTGACAAAGGAGCCAAGACTATACAATGGGAAAGGGTAGTCTCTTCAATAAATGATGTTGGAAAAAACCAATATCCACATGGAAAATAATGAAACTGAGCTCTATCTTATACCATACACAAATATTCAACTCAAAATAGATTATGAAATTGAATGTAAGATCTAAAACTGTCAAACTCCTAGAAGGAAACAGGGAGTTAGCTCCTTGGCACTGTTTTTGGATTGACACCAGAAGCAAAAGGCAACAAAAGCAAAAATAAACAAGTTAAACTAAAATTTAATTTGAAAAGATTCTGCACATCAAAAAAAAAATCAACAAAATTAGAAGACAACATATGGAATGGGAGAAAACATTTGCAAACCACATACCTGATAATGGGTTAATAAAGTAAATGAACAAAACCCAGAACAAGTAATCCAATTAAAAAGTGGACAGGCCCTGGTCGGTTGGCTCAGTGGTAGAGCGTCGGCCTGGTGTGCAGGGGTCCTGGGTTCGATTCCCGGCCAGGGCACACAGGAGAAGCTCCCATCTGCTTCTCCACCCCTCCCCCTCTCCTTCCTCTCTGTCTCTCTCTTCCCCTCCCGCAGCGAGGCTCCATTGGAGCAAAGATGGCCTGGGCGCTGGGGATGGCTCCTTGGCCTCTGCCCCAGGTGCTAGAGTGGCTCTGGTCACAACAGAGCGATGCCCCGGACGGGCAGAGCATCGTCCCCTGGTGGGCAGAGTGTCACCCCTGGTGGGTGTGCCGGGTGGATCCTGGCCGGGCGCATGCGGGAGTCTGTCTGACTGTCTCTCCCCATTTCCAGCTTCAGAAAAATTAAAAAAAAAAAAAAGTAGACAAAGACTCTGAATAGACATGTTTTATAGAACTGTAACCATATAGTTTGTACATTTCCATCTCTTTCACCAAACATTATGTTTGTAGAATTTATTCATTTTATCATACATTGTGGTTCATACATTTTTATATCTGTATCTCTTCCACTGTATGAATAATACCACAATTTATTTATCAGTTCTACTGTTGATATACTTTTGGATTGTTTCCAGATTTTGGCTGTTAGGAAGAGCGCCACAGTGAACATATTTCCACACACCTTTTGGAATGGAAAATACACATTTCTATCAGGTATCAGTTAAGTTCTTTTCAAAACCTTGTAAGTGCCTTTCTTTTAGAATGCAGATATGCCTTCTGGAAGAATATTGCCAGGGATCCTGAAAGGTGTTTTTATTTCTTTGCACATGTGGAGAAAGCTCAAGGATTTTTGTATCACACAAGTTGTGGCTGAAGTTCAAACAGCAGGAGGTCCCTGTTAGCCCACTAATCTTCATGTTTACCAGAAACAGTCATCACGGTGTGAAAGTTTCCAGAAGGAAAGCCCAATTTCCTTGGTGTTGCATACCATGAGGATCAGACACACATGTGAGGTGCTAATGATTGCTGGTCTTTAATCATGTGAATGTAGTGATAACAAGGCTGCCGGTTTGGGGTTGTTCTCCTAGATTAAGCAGTACCCAGACCTCTCTGGCAGTCTTCCAGAGTTCTAATGGTTTTGCTCCTGCTTCTGTACAAGGCTGGGTTTTAAAATTCACAGGAAGCACGCTCCTAGGGGCTCCTTTTCTTCAGTTGCTAGGTTCTCTCCCCCACCCATCCTACTTCATTCACCTATTTCAGTGCCAAGAAAAGGAAAGTGTGAAATTCTACCCAGCTGGCGTTTTTCTAACTACGCATATCAGATGTCATTAGATGGGGAAATAAGCCCTTGGGGGCCTACAAGTCTATAGAAAATTCCTAGTCTGGTGTTCAAGCCTCTCTACAACTTAGCTTCCACATAATTTTCAATATCGTTTCCTATTGGTTTTAATATGCTTTCTGCTGACACAGTTGTGCTGCTTTCCTCATTGCTTCTCATCTACTGAAGGGATTCCCACCTCCATGACTTGTTCATAACATTTCTCCTTCCTAGGAAGTCTTACTAAATCCCTCCTCCTATTTTGTTTTACTATAACAACCTTGATTTTATATGATCTTTCTGTACTTGAGGCACTCTGTTAGGTGTTTGGGATAAAAATGAATAAAATATAGACCTACTTTTAAAACACTTTTATTCTGCTAAAGGGATAGGAGAAAGATAGAGGTCAATCCTATGACTGAGGAGAGGTACCTAGGTAATGCTAGGATGACCATTATGCATCTGTCTAGATTGGAGCCAATCAGAAAGCTCTAGTCAACAGGACTGACTACATAATTTGGAGGGTGCAATGCAAAATAAAAATGTGGTGCTTCTTATTTAAAATTATTAAGAATTTAAAGATGACAGTAGGGCCTTAAACCAAGCAGACAGTCCTATGTGACTGCTCAGGTTGTCCACCATTAGAGACTAATTCAGGAATACTAAATCAAGACAATATATCAAACATCCATCTGTCTCAAGAGGAGATTTAGACAGTCAGTCAAGATTGGGATTGAATTAGTAATGAATAAATAGAAAACTAAACAAACATGAGCAGATATATCTGAGGGGATGACATCAGAGTAATGGCAGCGTGAGAAATACTCCTGGTCTCTCCCATTGAAATTTCAAGAAGTTGAACAACTATACAGGTGTGTCTGAAAGATCCATGCACAAAATGGACTAAAGGTGGGAAGGGTTGAACAGAGGGATAGAAGATAAAATGCACTCGCGGTCAGCTCCAGAGAAGAGGGGAGCCCAGAGTGACTGGGTTTGTTTTTGTTTTTTTCTCTGCTGTAACTACAGGGAGGAAGGAGGCTCAGGCTGTCTGGGTTTTGTCTGCTGGGAAATGAAGAGGGAAGCCCAGAGTGCCTGGGCCTCCTTCTGCCAGGAGGAGCAGAGAGACTGAGGGTCAGAAGGGAAGATACTAAACCAAAGCGGTGGCAGAACAAGTGGTTATAGCCAGTGTTCCCACGACCTGCCCACAGCCTGCACTTGGTGCAGAGACTGAGAAAACCAAAGTGAGGCTCCCCAGCCTCCCAGATCCTGCCTCTCTCACCTTGCAGGTATGGAGAATGGCAGAGACAGACCACACAGCTAACTCTCGAGAGACACTCTTCCTGAAGAGCAGAGGTGCTCTGTGACTGGTCCCCCGGTCTGTTGAGACATGGGGAGGAGTACTCAGAGGCCTGGTCGCCATTGCTAAAAGCCATAAAGCCCTCACAACATGCCCTACCACCAATGTAACTATACCCCACCTACATCATTATGACAGCAATATCTCAGCAGAGGTCAGCCTAGGAATTTCACAGAACTAAACCTTGTAATATAGCAATACCTGGAAGAAAACAGCAACCTCTCAAAACCAAAATTTATTTTTCCTTTTTATTTCTTTTTATTCTTCTTTCTCTTTTGAATTTCATTTTTTTTAATTTTTATATTTTTTATTTTATGTGGGTGCTTTGATTGTTTCTTTATTATTTTGGGGGGGCTTTGAGCTTTGTTTTCTGTTGTTTTTCTTTTTTACTTGCCATTATTTTTTACATTTTTATTGAATTTTTCCATTTTTATTTTTTATTATTTTAGTTGTTTTTTGTTAGAGTTCTTAACAACACCACTCTCAAATGCCATCAAAGAAGAAAAAATAGAATACCATGGCTAAACAAGACAGAGACAAAGCTCAGGTAAAAAATGAAATATCTCCAGAAAACAATCTCAATCACATGGAAACCTTAGAGTGAAACAATAGAGAATTCAAAATTGATGTTCTGAAAATACTCAACAAAATGTGAGAAAACACCAATAGCCAACATAGTGAGCTCAGAAAACAAAAACAAATACCTCACCAATAAAACTGAAACTTTTTTTAAAGAGAGGGGAAAAGGGACAGACAGGCAGGAAAAGAGAAAAACAAAGACAAAAGCATCAACTTGTTGTTGTGGCATTTTAGTTGTTCATTGATTGCTTTCTCATATGTGCCTTGACTAACAGGCTCCAGCAGATCCAGTACCCCTTGCTTAAGCCCTCAACCTTTGGCTTCAAGTCAGAGATATTTGGGCTCAAGCCAGCCACCATAGGGTCATGTCTATGATCCCACACTCAAGCTGGTGACCTGCACTTAGGCTGGGAAGCTCATGCTCAAACTGGCAACCTTGGGGTTTCAAACATATGTCCTCAGCATCTCAGGTCAACACTCTATCAACTGTGCCACTTCCTGGTCATCCAGGAGATTGAAACTTTAAAAACAAAGAACTCAATACTTGAATTGAAAACTAAGGTAGGAAGTTTAACTAATAGAACTATCCAGATAGAGAAAAAAAATCAGTAACATTGATGACAGGCAACTAGAGATGCTTCAGAGACAAGAGGAGAGAGATTCATGAATTTAAAAAAAAAAATGAGAGTTCTACAAGAATTGCCTGACTCCATCAGAAAGAGCAATATAAGTATAATGGGTATATCAGAAGAAGAGAGGGAGAAGAGACGGAGAGCTTATTCAAACAAACTGATGAGAAGTTCCCAAACCCATGAAATGAGTTAGAGCCTTGAACCCAAGAAGCAAACAGAATACCAAGTAACTTCAACCCAAACAGAACTACTTCAAGACACATTATAATAAAATTGCCAAAAATCAATGACAAAGAAAGAATCCTCAAAGTAGCTAGGAAAAAGAAGAACATAACATAAAGGAAGGCCCATTAGGTTATCATCAGACTTCTCAGCAGAAACTCTCAGCTACACTAGTGAGCCCAAACATTTAAAATACTGAGAGATAGGAATTACCAACCAAGAATACTCTATCCATCAAAGTTATCCTTCAGATATGAAGGAGAAATAAAAACTTTTGTAGACATACAGAAGCTGAGGGAATTTATTACCAGAAAACTTCCACTGCAGGAAATATTCAATAGGATTATTCAACCAGACACACACACACACACAAAAAAACCCAAAATGAATCTAAATTACCAGTAAAACTCCAACAATGTCACAATAAAAACAAGGATAATATGAGAAATAATAACATAAAAGGAGAGAGGATTAAGATCTGCAGTAGCAAAGGAGGATAGAGTGGAGAAGCACTCATAGGACAAAGAACTCTTATATCATACATATGACAATTTTTTTCTTAAGAAGCTAATGGTAACCACCCCCCCCCCCCCAAAAGCCACTATGAAACACACAGCTTTAAAAAAAATACAAGGGAAAGAAGTATGGGACACCACCAAACAAAAACAACTGACAGAAGCACAAGAGAAGAACCAAACATAACAGAGCTACCAGACAACAAAACATAAAATGGTTATAGGAAATCCTCAAGTGTCAATAATTATCCTAAATGTAAATGGACTGAACTCACCAATAAAGACGCACAGATTAGCAGATTGGGTCAAAAAGCAACACCCAGCCATATACTGCCTTCAAGAGACATATCTAAGCTGTAAGGACAAAAGTAGACTCAAAGTAAAAGGTTGGAAAACAGTTCTCCAAGAAAATAACATTTACAGAAAGGTGGGTGTAGCCATACTCATATCTGAAAATTCTGACTTCAAGGCAACAAAAGTAACCAGAGACAAAGATGGACATTTCATCATGATAAAGGGGACATTGTATCAAGAAGACATAACACTTCTTAATATATATGCACCAACCAGAGAGCAGCAAAATATATAAGATATCTACTACCTGATCTAAAAATAGAAGTGGACAAAAACACAATCATACTTGGAAATTTCAACACACCATTGGTGGCTTTAGACAGATTATACAAATAAAAAATCAGTAAAGAAATATCAGCATTAAATGACACACTAGAAGAAATGGGCATAATAGATATTTACAGCACATTTCATCACAAAACATCAGATTATACATTCTTCTCTAGCATGCATGAAACATTCTCAAGGATAAACCATATGTTGGGCCATTAACATCAACAAATTCAGGAAGATTAAAATAATACCAAGCATATTTTCTGATCCTAAGGCTTTGAAATTAGAATTCAACTGCAAAAATGAAGTAAAGAAACTTATAAAAATGTGGAAATTAAACAACATACTTTAAAAAAATGACTGGGTCAAAGAAGAAATAAAAGCAGGGGTTAAAAATGATATTACACAAATAATGCTCTAATATACAAACAAAATGACAACACAACATATCAAAATTTCTGGAATACAGCATAAGCAGTAATAAGAGGGAAGTTTATATCATTATAGGCTTATATCAAGGAACAAAGGAGATACCAAGTAAACAACCTAATATCACATCTTAAAGCAACTCAAAGTCAGCAGAAGAAAGAAAATAGTGAAACTTAGAACAGAACTAAATGAAATAGAAAACAAAAATACTATAGAAAAAAGTTAATACAACAAAGAGCTGGTTCTTTGAAAATATCAATAAAATTGACAAACCCCTGGCAAGACTAAGAAAAAAAAAGGGACTTATATAAACAAAATCCACAATGAAAGAGGAGAAATTGCCACAGACATCATAGATATATTGATAAAAGGATCATAGTAGAAAACACTATGAAATATTATATGCCACCAAGTTCAACAACTAGAGGAAATAGATAAATTCCTAGAACTATACAATCTTCCTAGACTGAGTTACAAAGAAGTAGAAAACCTAAATAGACACATAAGCAGAGAGGAAATAGAAACAAGTATCAAAAAACCTCCCCAAAAGTAAAAGTCCAGGACCAGACAGCTACACTAGTGAACTCTACCAAACATTCAAAGAACATTTAGTACCTATCTTTCTCAAAGTATTCCAAAAATAGAAGAAGTAATACTCCCTAACACATTTTATGAGGCCAACATAATCCTGATACCAAGACCTGTCAAGGAACACACACACACACCCTACAGACCAATATCTCTAATGAATAGAGATGCAAAAATTCTAAAGAATATAACAGCAAATCAAAATCAATACATTAAAAAAATATTACAGCACAATCAAGTGGGATTCATTCCAGGAGCATAAGGATGGTCCAGCATATGTAAATCAATCAATGTAATACATCACAGCAATAAAACACAAAACAAAAATTATATGATATTGTCAATAGATGCAGAAAAGATATATGATAAGATACAATGTCCATTTATGTTTAAAATACTCAATAAAATGAGAATAGAAGGAAACTACCTCAACAAAATATTGACATATATGACACACCATCAGCTAATATACTAAATTGTGAAACAATTAAGGCTTTTCCTCTAAAATCAGGAACAAAACAAGGCTGCCCACTCTCTTCTCTCTTATATAACACAGTTATAAAAGTTTTAGCCAGAGCAATCTGACAAAAGAAAGAAATAAAAGACATCTATGTTAGGAAAGAAGAAGTAAATGTATCCCTTTTTGCAGATGACATGATCCTGTATATAGAAAACTCAAAGAATCCACCAAAAAACTATTAGAAACTATAAACCAATATAGTTAAGTTTCAGGATACAAAATTAATATACAAAAGTCTATTGCTTTCCTATATGCGAACAATGAAACTTCATAAAATGAATTAAAAATGCCTTTTACAATTGCAGCAACAAAAAAATAAACTACCTAGAAATAAACTTAGCAAACGATGTGAAGGGCCTATATACTGGAAACTACAAAGCATTATTGAAAAAAATTGAAAAAAAACACAATGAAATAAAAAAATATTCCATGTTCATGGATTGGAAGAATAATCATAGTTGAAATGCCCATATTACCCAAAGCAATATACAAATTTAATGCAATCCCCATCAAAATCCCAACATAATTTTTTAAAGAAATAGAATAAAAAATTACCAGATTTGTACAGAACCATAAAAAACCCTGAATAAAGCCTGACCAGGCAGTAGCACAGTGGATAGAGTGTCAGACTGGGACACAGAAAACCCAGGTTTGAAACCCTGTGGTCACTGGCTTGAGCATGGGATCATAGACATGACCCCATAGTCACTAGCATGAGCCCAAAAGTCTCTGGCTTGAAGCCCAAGGTCTCTGGCTTGAGTAAGGGGTCACTCACTCTGCTGGAGGCCCCCCACACTGGTCAAGGCACATATGAGAAAGCAATCAATGAACAACTAATGTGCCATAATGAAGAATTGAGGTTTCTCATCTCTCCCCCTTCTTGTCTGTCCCTCTCTCTGACCCACTCTGTCTCTGTGAAAAACAAAAGACCCCAAATAGACAAAGCAAGTCTGAGGAAAAAGAATGAAACCAGAAGTATCACACTATCTGACTTCAAATTATACTATTGAGCCATGATAGTCAAAACAGCATGGTATTGGCAGAAAAACAGACAGACCAATGGAACAGAATTAAGAGCCCAGAAATAAAGCCACATATACAGTGTGTCCGTAAAGTCATGGTGCACTTTTGACCAGTCACAGGAAAGCAACAAAAGATGATAGAAATGTGAAATCTGCACCAAATAAAAGAAAACCTCTCCCAGTTTTATACCTATTCAGTGCAGTTCGTTGTGGGCTCACGCACAGATTTTTTAGGGCTCCTTAGGTAGCTATCCCGTATAGCCTCTACAGACTCGTCACTGACTGATGGCCTACCAGAACAGGGTTTCTCCACCAAACTGCTGGTTTCTTCAACTGTTTATCCCACCGAGTAATGTTATTCCTATGTAGTGGCACTTTGTTATAAACGTGCCGATATTCATGTTGCACTTTGGTCACAGATTCGAATTTAGTGAGCCACTGAACTTTCCTCTGTACCGTCCACATCTCAACTGGCATGGCCATGGGCTGCTCCGTTGTATACATGGTGTTACATCATCATCTGCACATGCGCACATGCTGCCACATCATCCTACAGAAACTGGGAGGGTTTTCCTTTTATTTGGTGCAGATGTCACATTTCTATTGTCTTTTGTTGCTTTCCTGTGACCGGTCAAAAGTGCACCATGACTTTATGGACACACTGTATATGGACAATTAATCTTTGACAAAGGAGTCAGAAACACACAATGGAAAAAAGAAAGCCTCTTCAATAAATGGTGCTGGGAAAATTGCAAAAGAATTAAACTTGACTACAGTTTGTCCCCCTGCACAAAAATTAATTCAAAGTGGATTAAGGACCTAAATATAAGATCTGAAACAATAAATTACATTGTTTCATAGAAGAAATGAAATGTTTCCTAGAAGAAAACATAGGTACTAAACTCATGGACCTTGTTTGTAGAGAATAATTTGTGAATTTGACCCCAAAGGCAAGGGAAGTAAAGGCAAAAATAAATGAATGGGACTATATCAAACTAAAAAGCTTCTGCATAGCAAAAGAAACTGACAACAAAACAAATAGGGCTATTTGTGAGCTCTCTGGTCAGCTCCTTCTCCCACCCCCCATGAGCTCTAGGTACCCCCAATCCTTGCCTCTTGTTTAATGGAATGGGGGGCATGAAGCAGAAATCCCCTCAAGTCCTGATTCCTCTCCCATAGCCAACAGATGTGCCTGGGATCCCTTTCTCTTCTGCTGCCTTCCTCTGTGAGGCTGACACTTGTTGGTGTCTGCATTGGACCCTCTTTCCCTTTTCTCGGACACCTCCTATCATGGGCCATTACCCTCTCCTGTACCTTCAGCCTCCGTGCTGTCACTCAGCATACTGTCCCACAGTCTTAAAATATCATTTGTAGCCTCCCATTCCTCTTTCACTGTCATACCTCCTCTCTCCTTTCCTTAATAACCCAGCTCTTTGGCTACCAGTTATGTTCACTCTCTAAACACCTGACTTCCTGTTTTCTCTCTGGATTTTTTAAAAGGCACTTTTCTTTTTGGGGACAACCCTCAAGATTATGGTGTCTTACAGTTCTAGGTTGGAGAAGTGGGACTCCTGCTTGGGGCTCACAAAGAGCCCGAAGAGCTCACAAAGCTCAGCAACAAGCAAGCAAACAACCCAATTAAAAAATGGGGAGAGGACCTGAATGGACACTTCTCCCAAGAATGGCCAACAGATAAATGAAAAGAGGCTCATCTTCACTACTTATTCTAGAAATGCAAATCAAAAGTACAATGAGATACCACCTGTCAGATCGGCTATTATCAACAAGACAGGTAATAATAAGTGTTGGAGAGGCTGTGGAGTAAAAGGAACCCTCATTCACTGCTGGTGAGAATGCAAATTAGTACAATCGTTATGGAAGAAAGTATCATGGTTTCTCAAAATATTAAGAATAAAACAGCTATATGACCCAGCAATCCCTCTACTGGGTATCTATAAAAACAAACAACCAAAAAACAACCCCCCAAAAATAACAAAACAAAACAAACAAAAAAATCAAAAACTTCAAAAAAATTGATACATTAAAGACACACAGGTCCCCATATTCATTGCAGCATTATTCACAGGGGCTAAGACATGGAGACAACCAAAGTGTCCTCCGATAGAGGATTGTTTATGGAAGATGCACTATATATATATACAATGGAATACTACTCAGCCATAAGAAATGATGACATAGTGCCATTTATGACAACATGGATGGACCTTGAGAACATTATACTGAGTGAAATAAGTAAATTAGAAAAAGCTCAGAACTATATGATCTCACACATAGGTGGGATATAAAACTGAGACTCATGAACATAGTTAGAAGTGAAACGGTTACCAGGGGGAGAATGATGTTAAGGAGGGGGTGGAAGGAACGGAGTAAAGAGGGACAATATACAGTAACAGAGAATTATTTGACTTTGACTGATGAGTATACAACATAATCAAAAGTTCAAATTGTATAGAAACGTTTACCTGAAACCTATGTATTGTTATTGATCAATGTCACTCCGTTAAATTTAATTTTCTAAATAAAATTTAAAAATATAAACAAATATCAACAACAAAATAAGACAACTATTCTTTCTTGGAATAAGAAGTTGGGCAAAAGAAGTAAAGTAATTGTTTATTTTTATGGCTTAGCTGTGAAGACTGTGTGTATGTGTAGAGAAAGAAATTTGTTTTAAGGTAATGGCTCACAGAATTGAGGAGCTTGGCAAGTCTAAAAGCTGTAGAGCAGGCAAGCAGGCTATAGGCCCAGGGAAGAGTTGATGTTGCAACTTGAGACCAAAGGCTATTGCAGCCAGAACTTCCTTTTCCTCAGGAGATGTTAACCTTTTTTACTGTTAAGGTTTCAATTGATTGGGTGAGGCACACTGCATTATGAAGGATAATCTATTTTACCTAAAGTTTGGCAATTTAAATATTAATATCACCTAAAAATTGCCTTTACCATGACAGCTAAACCTTTTTTTTTTTTTTTTGTATTTTTCTGAAGTGACAAGCGGGGAGGCAGATACAGATTCCCACATGCGCCCAACTGCGATCCACCTGGCAAGCCCCAAGGGAGCGATGCTCTGCCCATCTGGGGTGTTGCTCTGGTTGCAACTGGAGCTATTCAAGCACCTGAGGTGGAGGCTATGGAGCCATCTTCGGCTCCTATGCTAACTTTGCCCCAAAGGAACCTTGGCTGCGGAAAGGGAAGATAGAGATAGAGAGAAAGAGGAGGGGAAAGGGTGGAGAAGCAGATGAGTGCTTCTCCTGTGTGCCCTGGTCAGGAATCAAACCTGGGACTTCCACACGTCAGGCTGATGCTCTACCACTGAGCCAACTGTCCAGGGCCAGCTAGACTTTTGATCAAATAGCCAGGCCAAGTTAACACATAAAATTCACAGCCACACATAGTTATATAATTTAAACACTAAATACTGATCCAACCTAGGTCATGACAAATTAAATTGGAATGATGGGGAGGACAGGAGGTGTGCCTGTGTGTCTAGTTTGGAGGCTAGGGGAGAAATAAAGCAAAAGCTTGTCTTCCACACTGCTCCAGGGGAAGTCAAGGAGTAACAACAAAACTGACAAACCAAGAGGAAGCGTACATGCTTTTTAGAGAAAGACAGGTAGATGCCAATGTGATTGGCTGAGGAAAAAGGGGTTGCATCTGAGAGGGGTAAGTGGGTAGGAGTGTATGGGAAAGTGCTGTTTTAGATTTGGCTTTTTAAAGTATATATGTGCATGTATAACTTTGATTTAAAATGAAAACACTTGAGGTAGGGGAAAGAACAAAAGAAAACATTCACCTTAGTAAAATAAGTCAATTATAAAACAATAAAAACCAATGCGATGTTGACATAAAATGAGGCTCATGTTATAAGAATAAGGAAAGGCCCCTTGAGAACTAACTGAGAGAGAAGTTTCCTTAAAGGACACACTTAAGCTGAGTAAGAAGTGGCATGGAGAGCAAACACTTGGAAAAGGCACTCCAGGCAGATGTCTTATATGTAGGGTTTACCTACCATAAATTCCATTTTGCTCATGCATGGAAACTTATTGAGAACCCTGCTTAAGTCTCCCTTCATTATTGACATCTTTCTGTACCCTTCCAGAAAGCTGTTACTTCCTTCCGCTGGACTCCTACAGCATAGGACGTTTACCTGACATCCATGGAATTGTTTAGTAAGTGGATCTTTCCTTGACAAGATCCCAAGTGCTTTGGTGTCATAATCTTATCTGATATTAACCACCATTTATTGAGCATCTACTTTTGTCTGTTCCTGGCCTGGGTGCTCTGAACATATATTTAACAGTTGCCCTGTAAGTGAAGTGTTGTAATTATCTCTGTTTTATGAAAAAGGAAAGTGAGGCTTAGAGAGTTGACTTGACTTCACTGGCTAGGACAGGGGTTGGGAACCTATGGCTTGTGAGCCAGATGTGGCTCTTTTGATGGCTGCATCTGGCTCGCAGACAAATCTTTAATAAAAAAATAATGTTAAAAATATAAAACATTCTCATGCATTACAATCCATTCATTTCCTACCACTCATGTTCATGGTTGCAGGTGACTGGAGCCAATCACAGCTGTCCTCCGGGACAACACCAAATTTTTATTGGATAATGGGTAACGTACACAGGTCATTGTATGGCTCTCATGGAATTACATTTTAAAATATGAAGCATTCATGGCTCTCTCAGCCAAAAAGTTTCCCGATCTCTGGGCTAGGAAGTGGCAGAGACAGGATTCAGAATCTGATCTTTCTGACTACAAAGCCCATGCTTCCCACCTCTCTTCCATATTCTTTATCACTACCTCAAATTTCCTGTTGTATGGCACATGCTTAGGATAGTGTCATGCATATAGCAGGTGTGTGGAAAGTGGTGGTTGCTTAAGAGAAAAAGAGGGACAGAGGGAGCAAATATTTGGAAGGTACCTTGCTGCCCCCTTGCAGAAACACATAGAGTCAAATTTCCATAAGCCAACTAAGCTGTCATGGTGACAGAACATAGCTCTTCTGACCTTATATATGCATCTAATGACAGCTCACTGTGTGTAAACAGATGTCAGGTTTAAATCAATCTTACTTCTGACACCTTACTTAAAAACAGTAATTATGTGCTCATTTTTGAATATGAAGCCCTAGGTAAATTGTCTATCTCCACCCTCCTCCTCAAGTTTTAATTTTTTAATATCAATTAAGGGTGTTATTTTTTTTAAAAAGAAACTCACAGCAGGAGACACACACAATGAATTCAAAACAAAAGAGTGGAACTCTGCAGAGTGGGCAAGAGGAAAGCACAGAAGCAAGCACAGGGTCCTGGTGAGAGGACAGGACTAGCGGGGCTCAGCGCAGGCACCCAGGCTTGGTCAGATGCAGAAATAGGAGCATCTCTAGCAGGAACTGGCCTCACACTGTGTAGAAGACCCAAGGACAGGTTGCTCAGTGATGCTTTGATCTCTGCAGACTTACAAATTCTAGACCTGGCAATTTGAGGCTCCTCAGTAGCCCATGCCTGAGAAAATCAGCCCCCTAATGATAATGCCACCTCCTCCTCTGCCTCTGACAAAAGATGCCAGGACAGGAGGAAAGTCATCTTTTGTTTTCCTGGAAGAGAGCAAGGGCTTTTGATTCAGATCTGGGTTTGAATCTCAATTCTTATTAGCTGTGTGATCTCAGACAAACACTTAAGCTCTCTGAACTATGAAAAGTTAACAGTGGACCCCAAGAGGCTCTGCTTTAATTAAATGCTGTGTAACTTTAAATTGCTTAACATTTCTAAGCATTAGTTCCTTCAGGTGTAAAATTGATATATTAATTATTTCTATCTCATAGGGATGTTGTAGAAAATAAATGTAAGGCTTGTAAATCTCTTACCATATGGTCTATTACTCATGACAAAATAATAAATTTCTTTCTTTAGGATTCTGATGAGTATTAAATTAGACAAAAATGTATTTGAAGCCTCTTACTTAAAAAATGCCAACTTTGTTCTACTTTTTCTAGGTGAATTGTTGTTTAATCATGGATATGAGGTACCTACTTTGTGCTTTGTAAGCTAGGTCAAAGGGAAGAGTATCTGACCTTGGCCATCAGTGTTTTATCCTTGGTGATGAAGAGCCAAAGGGGAAGGAAGGAGTTCTAACAGACAGAAATGCAACAGGACAGAACAACCAACAATTGGATATGATAGATCTTAATGAGATCAAAGACACATGCCCAACTGAAGATGAAAAGTCATAAGAAATGCAGAGATTATGATCCAGTTGCACCTAAATCATACTGGGATTGTCACCTCTTCCATTAGCTCCAGTAGTTTCCAGATAGCAAATGTGACTCCATCTCTGCCTTCCAGGATTCCATCAATCCAGACTGGATGGAAGGAGGGTCTCTTACTACCCTAGTCACACTTAACTCACTACAAGACTAAGCTAGATGTGCAGGTTCCTCATGAGGCAGCCTCTTCTCTCCCCTCTCCCTGCTCCTGTGCATTGCTCTGAACCACCCCCTAGGTTCCAGGACTAGCATCTGAGGTCGAAACTACTTGCCAGGACCTAGATCACTGTTTTCCTCTTTAGTTCCTGCTGTTCTCCCCACCTTCCTAGCTTCTGACCTAGTTACCTGTTTCCACTTTCATTCCTAGTTCATCTCCCAGATGGTGCTTGAGTGCTGGTTCAAGGGCCATACCTCAACTGCTCGAACCTAGACAATTGCAAGACTCCCCTCTCTCCATTGCTACAAGTTGTCTTAGCTTGGAACCCCTCTTGTCTCCTCCAGAGTTTTGTATCCTCTTTTCACCATCCCTGGGGTTCACACAATCTCCAGCTCTGAGAGTAAGCCCTCCCTGCTCATCAGATGCATCCCACACTCTAAAAATGCCTTTGGATGACAGGAGATGCTGCTCTTCTGCTTCTCAGAATGACACAGTCATTCTTCAAGATCCAGTGTGTGTGTGTGTGTGTGTGTGTGTGTGTGTGTGTGTGTGTGTGTGTGTGTGTATTATTGTTGTTTTATTTACTCAGGGAGAAAAGTGTTGCATCCACCAGGTACGAGAACAAATGTCAGACTTTCAGGAGTTTAGATGTTACTTTATTGGCCAGTTTAACCTGCGCAGGGGCGAACTCCCAAGATGTCAGGAGACACCGTGCTCATGAGGAGCTGAAACGGAAGCCGCGCCTGGTGCTTACAGCCAGGGCCTTATATATCCTAAGTGAGCTAGCATATACAGAAGCAGATGTGGCAGTTTAGCTATTGTCTAGGGAGGTCGCACGCAGCATAGCAACAGGGGCCAGTTTTAGCTTAGTGGTGAATTTCAAACATAAACTTCTGATAAGGGTCTCTGACCTTCTTTGTTCTCAGCCTCACAGGGCCATATCAGCACTCCCTGTTCCTTCAATAGTTACACTCTTGGCAGCCCCAGAATATCAGTACTCCCTGAATCTAACAAAAAGCCTGAGACATTATTATTTTTTTTTACATTTTTATTTTATTTTATTTTTTTTAAATAATTTTATTTTTTTAATGGGGCAACATCAATAAATCAGGATACATATATTCAAAGATAATAAGTCCAGGTTATCTTGTCATTCAATTATGTTGCATACCCATCACCCAAAGTCAGATTGTCCTCTGTCACCTTCTATCTAGTTTTCTTTGTGCCCCTCCCCCTCCCCCTTTCCCTCTCCCTTTCCCCCCTCCCCCCCGTAACCACCACACTCTTATCAATGTCTCTTAGTTTCACTTTTATGTCCCACCTACGTATGGAATAATGCAGTTCCTGGTTTTTTTCTGATTTACTTATTTCACTTCGTATCATGTTATCAAGATCCCACCATTTTTCTGTAAGAGACATTATTTTTAATATTTAAAAAAAGCTATTGTGGAAATCCAAAGAAATTAAATGTAGGAGTGAGTACAAGAGGACTGACTCATCTAGAGACCACAATATTTCAAAGCAGGAAGTGTCTTTTGGGTCCATCTGTCTAGTCTCTTCTTTGTGTAGAAAGGGGTGGTAGTCATTTGATACAAAGTGTAGTATGATACAGGTAGGACTACAACCTATTTTCTGACCCACTATGTATCCCATCACATGTATACATTTCTACCTGGTGGGTTTTATTTTTATTTTATTTTATTTATTCATTTTAGAGAGGAGAGAGAGAGGGAGAGAGAGAGAGAGACAGAGAGAGGAGAGAGAGACAGGGGAGAGGAGTTGGAAGCATCAACTCCCATATGTGCCTTGACCAGGCAAGCCCAGGGTTTTGAACCGGCGATCTCAGCATTTCCAGGTCGACGCTTTATACACTGCGCCACCACAGGTCAGGCATGGTGGGTTTTAAACAAATAGATACATCCATCAGCCTCTAACAGCTAGCTGGGACCCCAGCAGTGTAGAACCCTCATCAGGAATCTCAGCTGGTTTGCAGAAAGCCCCTTGCTCCAGTCCAGGCCACCCACTGAGTCAGGCTCCATCTCTCATTGGTGATCTGTTTGGCCCTTTGAACTGGAATTTTATTCCTTGCTTTGACTCCTTCCCCAGTGCACTGCAACACTTACTCCCTTAGACTGGCTTTCCTCCAGCTCTCTGGATCCCTAACCTTCACCTTGACCAACTGACAAGTGTTCTATTGGGGCCTGCCTGACATTTTAATTCCTCTCTAAATGATGCTCCACAGATGTGGGAGAACTGCCACTACAACAGGCACGCAGCTGAGCCCGGGAGTGTCAGAATAGTGTGCAAGCCCAGCTCTCCTCTGGTCGTACCACTCTAGTACTTCAGACAGCCGGAAGCACAGAGGCCACCCCTGAGCAATGGCTGATCCTCCAACGAAGCTTGAAGGGCTAAGACCTAAGACAGCCTGCCATATGGTATCTTCATTCATTCATTCATTCATTCATTTATCATCTGTTTATTGAGCCCCTGGGCACAGGACATGCAAAGGTAAGCAAAGCATCCTCTTCCTCATGGACCATGTAGGCAACACTATCAATAAGTTGTTTAAAATAATTTCTGTACTAAGTATCATGAAATTGTTCTTTGAAAGGATAGAACGTATCTATTATTGAGGCCATGGAGCCCCCCTCCCCAGCTGAATTTGTGAAAAGGCCTGCAATTGGTGTGTTACCATGATCTATCAAATTTTACTAAACTCTAGCATTTAGCAGATCTAAAATACAAGACCTCTTCACCGGGCCCTTTGCCACTCTGAGATGGTGATCACCTGTCCTGTGGGTCATCATTCCCCCTGTCCAGGAACATGGCAGACAATATCAGGAGATCACCACACTCTCACCTACTGAGCACCATAGGTGGCTCCAAACAGAGCTCCAAGTGGCCAGCTCTAGCTGTAATCGAGTGAACATAGGGGCAACTACTGGCCATCCAGTGCACTGTAACATTAACTCCAATCTCTGGCTGCACATTCTAATTACTTGAGATAATTAAAAACAAAAAACAAAAACCTGAGCTCACCCTGAACAAATAAAATAGAGTCTTCAGGGATGGGAACTAGACAGGACTGTTTTCTCCAATTTCCCTGGATGATTCTAATGTATAGCCACACCAAGAACATTGCAGTGCTGTTGCCATCACCAGTGCAGTTTAAATGAGCGACTGGATGGCCCTCCAACTCCACTGCCAACAACTGGCTGTAGGCCACAGAGCACAGGCCCAGCAGCTGGAGTTTTGCAGAGTGACAGAGATATAGCACAAGAGTTACTTGCAAAAATTTTTAGACACAGTGGTACTATTTTAAGAAAACATATATTCATAACATTCGAGTTGCCTATTGGAAAATTGTTTTTAAAAAATCATAGTCTTTCAGAGTTTAAAGAACATTTAAATATTCTTTTATTTCAAAAGGCCTCAAACCGTTTCAAGCCCTTTTTTTTAATTTTTTTTTAATTTTTTTAATAATCTTATTTTTAATGGGGCAACATCAATAAATCAGGATACATATATTCAAAGATAATAAGTCCAGGTTATCTTGTCGTTCACTTATGTTGCATACCCATCACCCAAAGTCAGATTGTCCTCTGTCACCTTCTATCTAGTTTTCTTTGTGCCCCTCCCCCTCCCCCTTTCCCTCTCCCTCTCCCCCCTCCCCCCGTAACCACCACACTCTTATCAATGTCTCTTAGTTTCACTTTTATGTCCCACCTACATATGGAATAATGCAGTTCCTGGTTTTTTCTGATTTACTTATTTCACTTCGTATAATGTTATCAAGATCCCACCATTTTGCTGTAAATGATCTGATGTCATCATTTCTTATGGCTGAGTAGTATTCCATAGTGTATATGTGCCACAACTTCCTTGTCCAGTCATCTATTGATGGACAAGCCCTCACTTTTGAATGGTTGAAGCTGAAGCCCAAAGAGACAGGAATTTACATCGCTACTAGTCCCTGATGAGGAACCAAGTCAGGTTCTCAGGTCTCTCACGCTAGTGGCAAAACTTGGAGGTAGCAGCACTCGCTGATCACCTACCTCCCTTCCTTCTTCTCCCGTGACGCTCCCCACAGCAGAGACCTGACCTTTGGGTTATGCGTCTGGCCTTGGCTGGTTTTTAAGATCTATTCTCCTTAACTCTTGAACTGTCTTGAGCTCCTTAAAAGTAGATTTCATGTATCAACCAAACTTACAACACCCAGTCTCAGGCTCAGACCATACACTGTCAAGACAATTAATTTGGCCTCACCCTCTGTTCTACAAGCTCTCACCTGACCTCTGCCCTTTGGCTTTGCTGATGCCTTATCGTTCTTGCCACCCTCTGACAGGCTCTGTGCTCTGATCTGACAGCCACCCTCCCACTCTGGCAAGTTCTTTCCTAACCTTTATCCTTTCATTTTATTTTTCGCTGTGACTTCCAAGCAGCCTCCATCTTAAGTGTCCTCCATCCTCACTTGTACAGAATTAGAGCTAGGAGATCGGGGTCATAGACTGGCTCTGCTGTGCTCCAGCCACAGGGCCGGGGGCAAGTCACTTAACTTCATAGATTTCATTGTCTTCATCTATAAAAAGAGCAAAGTACTTCTTAACACTTAATATTTTCTGGTTCTAAAATCCAAACAGTATATGTGTTAATCTTCTCTATCCACACACTTAAGCTATGATTATATTTATATTAAAGGGGGCATCTAACATTATACAGGCAGCAGTTCTAATAGAAGCAGTGATGTTTTACTGACCTCCCTGTTCCATCGGGCTCTTTCCTCGGGGAGTGCTTGTTTTTCCCGCTGTCTTTGAACCTCTCACAGGCCTGCTCATTATTTTGTTGTCTGAAGAGGCAGAACGTTTCTGTGATTAATTAAGCAAAAGGCCCTGGTGCTGATTGTGCAAGAACCATCAGATAATCACGCCTTTGGGGTACTCGCCAGGCCTGGGGAACGGCCAAGCTGGGGCCTTCAGAGGGTTGATTAACTCTGGGAATCTCTGGCCTGCCCTAGACACGTGACTGCCAGAGACACCACTGCACTTTATAGAAGTAGTCAGAGGCCAGCCTTGCAGGGTGCTGCAGGTAGTGGAGGGCCACAAGGTTCCCCAGGGAGTTGTTCTCTTGGTGGGCCCAATGGCAGAACTTGGGGACTGCTGGACCTGAGCACTTTAAAACAAGGGTTTTGAAGCTTTTCCGTACGAGCCCCAGAGGGCCACAGCAGCACCTCAGGAGCTGCTGGGTTGCGGGGAATAGATGAAAGCAAGTGGCAGGGCTTTACCCCAGTTCAGTTTCCTGGGGCTGCTGTAACAACGTACCACAATTGAAATGGCTTAAAAGCAATCTAAACATATTACTTGCAACTCTGGAGGCTGGAAGTCTGGAATCGAGGTGCTGTGTTGGCTCCTGGAGGCTCTGAGCAAAAATCTACCCCACGCCTCTCTCTTTGCTTCTGGTGGTTGCCAGCACCCCCTGGGCTTCCTTGGCTGTGCACGGTCACTCCGGTCAGTCTCTGCCTCTGTCTTCACCCAGCCTTCTTCCTTGTGTGGCTATGTTTCTGAGTCTAATCTCCCTTTCCTTTCTCTTATAAAACACCATTTATCAAATTAAGGTTCATTCTACTCCAGTATAGTTTTTTTTTATTGTTTTGTTTTGAGACAGATAGACAGACAGACAGACAGGAAGGGAAAGAGATGAGAAGCATCAACACACAGTTGCATCACTTTAGTTGTTCATTGATTGCTTTCTCATATGCACCTTGACTGGGGGCTCCAGCAGAGCCATAGACCCCTTTCTCAAGCCAGTGACCTTGGGCTCAAGCCAGAGACCATGGGATCATAGACATGACCCCGTGCTCAAGCTGGCGACCCCATACTCAAGCCAGTGACCTTGGGGTTTTGAACTGGGAACCACAGCATCCCAAGTCGACATTCTTTCCACTGTGTCACCACCAGTCAGGCTTCAGTATGACTTTCTCATAAACATATTACATCTGCAAAGACCCTATTTCCAAATCAGGACACATTCACAGGTTCTGGGGGGTGGGACTTGAACATATTTTCAGAGACACATTTAAAGCCCCTATAATCTGCCTTTTTTTTTTTTTTTTTTTTTTTTTTTTTTGTATTTTTCTGAAGCTGGAAACGGGGAGAGACAGTCAGACAGACTCCCGGATGCACCCGACTGGGATCCACCCGGCACACCCACCAGGGGCGACGCTCTGCCCACCAGGGGACGATGCTCTGCCCCTCCGGGGCGTCACTCTGCCGCGACCAGAGCCACTCTAGCACCTGGGGCAGAGGCCAAGGAGCCATCCCCAGCGCCCGGGCCATCTTTGCTCCAATGGAGCCTTGGCTGCGGGAGGGGAAGAGAGAGACAGAGAGGAAGGGGGGGGGGTGGAGAAGCAAATGGGCGCTTCTCCTATGTGCCCTGGCCGGGAATCGAACCCGGGTCCCCCGCACGCCAGGCCGACGCTCTACCGCTAATCTGCCTTTTATAATGAGCATCTGCATAAGATTTCATTTAACGAAAGCATTCTACAAATAACATCAAGTTAAATGAAGGTTGTAAGATATGTGAGGGATTGTGATTGAAACCTTCCTGCTCCCAGAACCCCAAAAATTGTTCCTGTAGCAACTCCCGCCTTGAAACTTGTCCCAGACTTTGGCCTGATGTATAAGTTAGTGTTGAATCAGAGAAGAACCTGGTGGGAGCTGACTCAGCTCCCTGAAAGGCTGTGCTCTTCACGTCTGCTGCTGGAGCCTGAACACGATGGGCCAGACAGTTAGGAAGGGAAGATGGACGGAAAGTGAGAAAGAACAAGAACAAACCAGAACCTACAGACGTGAGTGGAGCCCATGACAGCAGACCAAAGCCCGTACAGACCCGTGATCTCCAACCTTGTTGATGTGGGAGTCCTGCAGAAGTCAGAGTCCTTAATTACAGAGCTAAACCTGCACACCTGCCCCAAGAGTCTGAGAAGCTGAGGTCGGAACCAGGGAAGGTGGTGCTATGGCTGCCTGCCTGTTGCCTTGCCTTCAGGAGACCAGCTAGCCAGTAAGTGACAACGGGTATGAGCTACAAATGGCTGCTGCTTCACCAAAGTAGTTCTCTGATGGCCCACCTGAACTGGAAACATAAGGGAAAACAAATTCTGAGGAATATAGTTCAGCCTAGCCAAGTAGGCACACTATAAAACTGCTGTATCTAATTAAAGACTCCCTCTGCCAGACCCTTAAAACTCCCTGCCCCTCTCTCACTAGACTGAATTCAGGACCAGAGAGCAGTCTTGCTCACCTCCATAACTCCATGCTGTGTGCAGTACCTAGAATTCAGTATTAGGTACCCACCCAACGGTAATTGAATTGCACAGATTTCCTAAACCCCGAGGAGACAGCCCTCCAAAACGGATCCCAAAAGAATACCTAGCACTTCCGCTAGCCTAGACTCAGTAAACATCTGCTGAGTGCTCAGCGCACGGAGGGCTGTGCTGCCAGGGACGCGGCCTCTTTCACATCAACGGCAGTTCTATACGGAAAGCACATCCATCTCTCTCTTGTTTGGTTAAAGAAACCAAGCTTCAGGCCCTGGCTGGTTGGCTCAGCGGTAGAGCATCGGCCTGGCGTGCAGGAGTCCCCGGTTTGATTCCCGGCCAGGGCACACAGGAGAAGCGCCCATCTGCTTCTCCACCCCTCCCCCTCTCCTTCCTCTCTGTCTCTCTCTTCCCCTCCTGCAGCCGAGGCTCCATTGGAGCAAAGATGGCCCGGGCGCTGGGGATGGCTCCTTGGCCTCTGCCCCAGGCGCCAGGCACTAGAGTGGCTCTGGTCCCGACAGAGCGATGCCCCGGAGGGGCAGAGTATCGCTCCCTGGTGGGCAGAGCATCGCCCCTGGTGGGCGTGCCGGGTGGATCCCGGTAGGGCGCATGCGGGAGTCTGTCTGTCTCTTCCCGTTTCCAGCTTCAGAAAAATACAAAAAAAAAAAAAAAGAAACCTAGCTTTAAATTTAAACCTTCTGATGGCCATGGCCACTTCTGGTTCAGAACTGGCTAAGCGACCTCTGCCTTCAGCCCTGCTTTCTGGCAATAGTAAAAATATCAGTAGCATTAGTCATAGAACAGCAAATCTAATTTGACTTTGAAAGGCAGGCCCCTGCTCTCAGTGGGGTTCTGGAGAAAGTGGCACGTGCAGTGCCAGAGGCAATCAACCCTGAGTAATAAGAACTTTCAGCAAACCAAGCCAGCTACATGCTAAGTGGGAGTGGTTGTTTCCAAGGAAAAATGATGAACTTGTAAATGAGTTCCTGCCACCCCTCCAAGCTCTTCAGACCTGGCTATGACCCTCCCAGAAGCAATCCGTTCACTAAATTATTTAATAAGAAGAGTTGTCTAAGAACTTAGCCAGAAATAGGTGACAAGCAGCCAATGAAGGGTGAGAAAAATGGGGGGGGGGGGGAAGATAGGAAAAAGAGCCAGAGGAACAGTTTTGTCCCTGAAAGGCTTCCAGGTGGGGAGACTGGATTACTTACATTCAGGAAAGACAAAGAAGATTGGCCATCACAAGCCAAATGGGTTGGGGAGGCTAAGGAGGGGGTCTGAAACAGCAACTCCAAAATTATACTTCCTAGTCCCCTTGTCAGATGAAGGAGGGAGAAGGTTACCAGGGAATTTGGACCTGGGGGACTAAGAGTATCTGTGTAAGAAAAGGTCTAATCTTAAAATAAATTCAGTCTGAAGAAAGTAATGAAATAGAAGGAAAAATGAGGAGGGGCTGTCAGAATGTTAAAATCATCTATGAGGGCCCTGTCCGATTGGCTCAGCGATAGAGCGTCGGCCCGGCATATGGATGTTCCAGGTTCGATTCTCAGCCAGGGCACACAGGAGAAGCACTCATCTGCTTCTCCACCCTTCCCCCTCTTCTTTCTCTCTATCTTTCTCTTCCCCTCCCGCAGCCCCTCCATTGGAGCAAAGGTGGCCCGGGCGCTGAGGATGGCTCCATAGCCTCTGCCTCGGGCACTAGAATGGCTCTGATTGCAATGGAGCAAGGCCCCAGATGGGCAGAGCATCACCCCCTAGTGGGCATGCTGGGTGGATGCTGGTTAGCGCATGCAGGAGTCTGTCTCTCTGCCTGCCCGCTTCTCACTTCAGAAAAATACAAAAAAAATTATCTATGAGAAAAGAAAAACTTCTCTGTCAAGACCAGTCAAAAAATAAACATAGAATGTACATATAAACAAAAACAAAATGAAATAGGAAAACTGGCTAACTACAGGGGGAAAAAAGAGGTTAAAATTATTCTAGCCTGTTTATAGAGGTATCTTTGGACACAAATCCATGGAGGCTGTCAACCCTCCTGAGCCTCTGCGCAAGGTTCTGAAGTTATGCTCCCTTTTCATGTATGGCACTTGAGAACCTGAGGGCTTCCTGCATTCCACAAGCAAGGTATAGGTGGCCAGGAGCTGCCTGTGCTTACCTGTCTCCTATCTCAGGACAGTCCCACTGCATGATCATCCCACGCTGTGAAGGAAGGTGTCACATGGAGGGCTTCTCTTAGAAGGCGCACTTTCTAAGGATGCCTAGAGAAAAGTGACACTTGTGCTGATGTCCTCAGGAACAAATCTGGGTGTTCCTATGTCCCCTTTTCCCACTCTAAGGTTGGGTATTGCAGGGGCTGGTGAGAGAAATAAGAAGCTTAAGCACTTTTCCTCTTCCCTCTTTATTCCCACAAAACTTTCAGGATGAAAAAGGAAAATCTTTCCTCTTTTTCTTCCTGTTTGGTCAAGATCTCCCCCAGATGAACTATGATCTAGTCCACCAGGCCCACCTTTACATATATTAAAGGAAAAGATATAGGAAGTGAGAAATCTTTTTTCTGTCTTTATAATTTCTATATTTCTATTTCCTTGCAGTATGTTGAAAGCCAAATATTAACTCTTTGAATGCCTATTGTTGTAACCACACCATTTCATCTCCTACCTGAAAACAAAACAAAACAAAAAGCCTTTGATAGACTAGAGAAAAGCAATCATATAAATGAGAATATAAATGAAAAAGACATTCACATTTTTACATAAGGCTAAATCTATTTAAATTAGAATGTAATTAAGCATTGATTTGAGAAAACTGACATATTACAGCAATCCTTCCCATTTAAAACTTTGATATAATTCTCCATTTATTCAGTTTTGTTTACTTCCCTTGATAAATTCTAATTTTTTAATAAAGAAATATATCTTAAATTAATTATTGCTTTCTGCACCCTGCTCCTTTCTTCTACATTTAATTCCTTCTTTCTGAGGTTCTCTTCCGAGTGTCTGTGAGTGTCAAAATCTGTTTTTATTTTTCCTGAGGATATTTTTACATCGCTCTCACTTTACTTTTGAATGGTAATTTAGATGTGCATAGAATTCTATGTTGACGCATAATTTCCCTCAATATTTTTAAAATAGTATTTCACTATCTTCTGTTCTTTATTTTTGCAGTTGAAAGATTTGATGTTCAAATTATCATATATTTGTTTCCACAGTCTTTCTTCCTAATTACTTCTAAGATCCTTCTCCTTGATTTCACTGATCCAAAGTTTTATTAGCATGTGGCTCGGGTGATTTATTTCTACTTATTTTGATCAGAACTTCTTTTAAACCCAAGGCTTTATGCCTTTCATCAATTCTGATAAATTTACCATTATCTCTTTGGACTCTGCCATCCTACATTTTCTTTACTCTCTCTTTCTAGAACACCTATTAGTTGCCTGCTGTGTTTTTTTAATTATATCTCTTAAATATTCATTTGTATTTTTCAATATTTTCCTCTTTGAATATCTTACCCAGATTTATCATCCAGCACACTCATTCTCTTTTCATTAGTATCTAACCTGTTCTTTTCATTGTCGATGGGGTTTTTGATGCCTAGAATTAGGTTTTTTTCATGTCTTTAAGTTATGGAAACTGCCTTTTTCCTTAATATCTTAATTTTTGAGTCTAACACTTCTATTTCTATCCAGTTTAAGGATACTTTTTATAGCCTTTGTGCAGATTGTTTTATTTAAATTTCTTGGGATTCTAATCTTCCTGTTGCCTGCTGACTATGACAGTGAAAGATCTATTTCTCTCTCCCTCTCTCTCTCTCTCTTTATGTGTGTGTGTGTGTTTGTGTGTGTGTGTGTGTGTTATTTTGAATTTTGAGCTCATCTTCAATGGCTCTGGGAATAATATCATATAGTATGAGGTATAGGAATATCATTTCAGAGACGTCTTAAATTTACTTTTGCCAGGCATCCAAGAGATATCTTAGCTGGGAAATAATTTCTCAACATCATAGTTATAGACATCATGATTAGTGTAAATTTCAATCCCAAGCCAACACAAATCTAAATCAATATTTAGATTTCTCAGGGGAGGTTTTTTTTTTCCCCTCCAAGGACTCAAAGCCAGCTTTCTTTGTCCTCTCAAAAATGTGTCCCTTTGTTAGCAGTTTTATTTCTTCTAGTCTACCCCTTTGCTCCCAAGAAAATGTCCTTCAAAGATCCCTGCTTCCTACAGGATTCACACTCTCTTTTTTACTGCACCTGGGTATTAACCCTTACTGCCTGGGGCTGCAAGTGTGTCAAAACGCTAACTTCATAGCTATAGGAGCCATAGCCCTGAATTCATTCACCTAGCACAGGGCAGCAAGAACATCAGCTCACCCACTTTTCATTCTGATTTTGTTTCTTTGCCTTGTCTACCTCTTGGGAAATTTTCTTTCTTGAGAATTTAGCTAAGAATTTATAGTTTCCCCCTTATATTTAATCTAACATTTCCAAGTGTTTATAGCACAAGGGGTTTCAAGTATCATGGTTCACCATCTTGCTAGAAATAAAACTCCATATTATTTTCTTAATTGAAGTTTTATACATTTCTTGGTAAGTGCATTTCTGTTTGTTTGCTTATTTTTGTTGGTATTTTGTTGCTTTGGTATTTAGATCTTATTATTATTATTATTTACTATTTATTGCTGATCTGTAGAAAAAGTACTGATTTTTATACATTTTAAACCATTAACATTACTAATATGACTAGCATAAACAGACTACTAATTCCCAGGGAGATAAATGTATTTTAATACAAAACTGAAAAATGTATATTCTTTATTTTTTTAACCATTACATTGTATATTATTTTCAATTTTGCATTGTGTGGCTAGAGCTTACATAAAAATATTTTAAAATAGAAAATATAATGGGGATTATAGTTTGCATTTTGAGTGTCAATATTTCTGCTTTTACAAAGTTTTCCATGTTACTTGTTTGAGAAAATGGTTTTGTCATTTTAAGAATCAAATCTCTTATTCTCAGTAGAAGAAGTTTAAAAGTCAAAAATGGTTATTGAACCGAACTTGCCTTTTTTTTTTTTTTTTTTGACAGAGACAAGAGAGAGAGACTGACAGACAGGAAGGGAGCGAGATGAGAAGCATCAATTCTTCATTGTGGCACCTTAGTTGTTCATTCATTGCTTTCTAATATGTCCCTTGACCCAGAGGGGCTGCAGCAGAATGAATGACCCCTTGCTCAAGCCAGCAACCTTGGGCTCAAGCCAGAAACCTTTAGGCTCAAGCCAGCGACCATGGGGTCATGTCTATGATCCCATGCTCAAGCTAGCCACCTCGCACTCAAGGCGGATAAGCCTGAGCTTAAGCCAGCAACCTTGGGGTTTTAAACCTGGGTCATCTGTGTCCCAGTCCCACACTCTGTCCACTGTGCCACCACCTGCTCAGGCCATCCTTGCCTTTTATAATAGAGTTTTCTTAGTCTAGATATGTCTTAAAATAGCATGCTGCTGAATCTGATCGGTGGGTATTTTATTTCAAGATTTTTACTTTTAGATCATAAATGACTTGGATCAAATAAGATCTGATATTTCCTTTCTTTCTTCTCTCTTTTCTTCTTTTCAACCTGCCTAATAGCTTTCCCTTTTTCCTTCCTGTCTTATATTTAAAGGGCTCCAAACAGTGCCTGACCAGAATAAGTTCAACAGCATTCATTCTACTTCTTTCCTTGTGTCTTTCTTCTACCCAAGTTTTTGATTTGAAAACATTATTATTTAATTATATCAATTTGGAAATGTGTCAATGTTGCTACATTCTAGAATGATCTGTTGGAATAACTTGTTTGACAATTAGGAAAATGAACAGAACAACAATATTGACCCAGAGGTTTTTTTATTGATGCTAAAACTTTCATACTTATTGAGAATTATCTTCAGTTATATTTCCAGGGTTTTTTTTTACTACTTTTTAAATAAATTCTGATAATTTATATTTCCCCCCAAATAGCAAGTTTTATTGTGACTATCAGAATAATAGTTTAGATCTCAGTGTATTATTTTATTTTTCAGACTTTGCATGACCAAAAATGAAATTCTTAACCTGACCCAAGCCCACTGATTCTATTTTTTAAATATAGTCACTCTGCTGTACTTTATTATTCACTTTCAATCAATTTGGGTAAATGTTTCATCTTTTCCTTTTGTCTTTTTCAGGTTTTTTCTTTGTATAATTTTAAACTTGATTGACAATTATAATTTTGTTGTATCTTAAAACCTATATAAATGAAATAGTTTTCATCCTACCTTGAATTATTTCGATTGTTAAAAGTAAGATAATTTCTGATTTTTTATTTGTATTTTATTCAGGTTTTTTTTTCTTCTGAGTCACTTATCTTTGTGGAGTTTTTTTCACAATTGAGACATGTTCGATATAAATATTTAACCAATTTGCATTTGTTGTAATAATTGATGTACTTCTATTGCTTTTTAAAAGTATTTTGGGAGTTTCCTTGTGCTTTGTTCAGTTTCATATTTTAGTATTTGAGCTAAGTTCATCTGTTGTTGTAAAATAGATAAATAATGTTTACCTTAATACAAAACGTAAGTGTACATTTCTTCAATTTTCAATATTAATAATAAATCCATGCTTATTAATTCTTCATAAAGATAATCAAATTTTATATTTTTTATTTTATTCTATTTTATTTCTTTATAGTTTATGCATATTAAGCCACAGGTAATATGTTGGAAGAAGCTTAATGTCTACAAATAAAAATCTACCTTAAGTTTTCTAAAATTCTGCTTTCTAAAATTCTGTATCTTTTTTCTTTCTATCTTTCTGTCTTCCTATTACAAGTTTTGGTTAAGAGCTGTGTTTTACATTTAGTTCAGAACTACCTCACTTTTACAATATATGTCTAAATTAATCAAAGGTAATGATACATGAGTAGCATTTTAGAACCGAATCATAAACCTGATTTGGGTTTAAATTTAATCCTTTCACAGAACATATTTTCCATTCATAAGTACTTTGTTTTGATGAATCTCCTGGGTGGCTAGGACTTCAGGGTTGGTTCTGTGTACTTTGAGGAACATTAAAATGTTTCAAGGGCTACATGGCTATATACAGTTTTAATATAATCTTTTTTCAAAACTTTAAATTCTGCACATTTTCCTATAATTTATCTGCTTGAGAATTCACCTCTCAGTGAGGCTTCAGACAAGTTCTCCTTTGCACCACCCTTTTACACTCATCTTTAGTCACACTTCTCAAATATCTAGTGTCCCCCTAAAGGTGCTTTGCTCCAAGATACAAAACTGTGAATGAAACATACAGATAACTCAAAATATCTGGGATCAGGGAAGCTCATTTAAGCAAGAAATTATAAACTTATACCTTCTGTCCATCTTATAAAAATACTTTTCCAATAAAACTACTTTTAGCACTTAATACTTTTTCAAATGTTTTGTTATATTTATGTTTTTGGATCATCTGCACACCAATAATAATTGTAATAAATCAATTCTCTCACATTCCACTTTTTTATCTATAAAATGGGCATACCTTATCTCATAGAATGGTTGTGAGGATAAAATGAGATTAAGATATGCATCAGCCTGAGCAGGCAGTGATGCAGTGAATAGAGCGTTGGACTGGGATGCGGAGGACCCAGGTTCGAGACCCTGAGGTCGCCAGCTTGAGCGGGGGCTCATCTGGTTTGAGCAAAGTTCACCAGCTTGGACCCAAGGTCACTGGCTTGAGCAAGGGGTCACCCGGTCTGCTGAAGGCCCACAGTCAAGGCACATATGAGAAAGCAATCAATGAACAGCTAAGGTGTTTCAACGAAAAACTGATGATTAATGCTTCTCATCTCTTTCCATTCCTATCTGTCTGTCCCTATCTATCCCTCTCTCTGACTCGCTCTCTGTCTCTGTAAAAAAAAAAAAAAAAAAAAAAAGATATGCATTATATCATTATATTCAACCAATTGGTTTGGCCACACATCAAATCTTTGCCATAAATCCTGGGAGAATTTTTCTGTCTCCAAAATTATGTCTACTCTAGATCCTAAGTCATAGGATCACAAACCTCCAAACACTGAGATTCACTGCACACAGACATTAGCCACATTGCAATGTATGATAATAGGGAGGCAATGCAATTAAGTCCAGGTTATGGTTTGAGCCTGTGTTGTGGGGAGACATCTGGGCTGACCATGCAATAGTAACAGTGTTGCCTTCCGATTCTTTCAGAGATAGAGTAAAATGAATGTCACATCCGTTATACAGTGGTAGGAATTTAAGATGGAATCTTCCCCTTCTTCCTTACATGACTCTATACAAAGCTGATACCCCAGAAGAGTAAAAATTATTCTCTTCTCAAGGGCATGTGTATAAGTGCGCTCCTTTGAAGGAAAATTCCAGACCCTTTTCTCTCTCTCTCAATAAACACACACACACACACACACACACACACACACACACACACACACACACACACACAAGACAGCATATTTTCAGGGGTGGAAACAAAATGCCTCTTCAAAATGAATTTCTGTGATAGCACAACATAGTCATAAGAGTATGGGCTTTGGTGTCAGACACATCTGGGTTCTGCATTTAAATAGCTGTGTGACATTGGGAAAGCCATTCAGTTTCTCTGAGCCTCAGCCAAGCGTCAGATAAGACTAAAACTACCAACTTTGCAGGTACTGTTTAAAGAAAGTGGTATCACAGCATCTGGTTCACCGTTCCCAACCCACCTGGCCAACAGCCAGTGGGAAGGTGCAGTGGTAACAGCACTAGGGCTCACGCCATGATTGCTATTATTACTGCTGTCACTGCCTGACCTGGAGTTCAGGCACCACTCCCCTACTCAGTGAGGGATGAGGAGGGAACAGGCAGCTCTAAATATGGCATTGTCCCAGAACGAAGGTTTCCTGGGCTTTCTCTTCATTGCCTTTCTCTTTCAAAAAAAGAGTATGTTTGCATGGTCTCTGCAGGAAAGGAGTGAAACCTGCACCAAATCTCGGGGCCCATCGCCCACCCCAGGGATACCTGGCAACCTCAGAGCCTTCATGAGCCTCATGCCAATATCTGGGATTTTGAAATGGAAATGATGGATGACTTTATTTTGCACCCTGGCAATCTCAGCCCTTCCGACAGTTCCCACAGCTTCTAGTCATAACCCTGTGATTTGAGAACAATGAATCTTAATATAATTGAGTTAACTGTATCATTTTTAATGTAAGACAATCTTGATTACAGCCAAAGGGCACCATTAATACACTGAAGGAATGGCCGAGATTTTAGCATGTGAATGTTGTACAGAAAATAGAACTAATTAGCACTAATTTAATTCGAAGATTAAAGAAAATTCTGCTTTTAATTTTTAATTTAAGACAAACCATTTTACTCTGAACAAAGAAAAAATAATAAGTACATTTTTTTCCATCTGAAAGGCAATTTTTACTTTTGCATTATTACACTAATATGGGACTGTGGGAATCCTGACCCCATTAGAGATCAAATAATCAGCATTTAATTATTGACAGCAAATTAATATTTAATAAAGACACAAGGATCCCGATATATGAAAGAAAGGCACCAAGGTTCTGCTGACCCAGAAACGTCCAGAAGGTCCCTTAGTCAGAATGTGATCTCCTCACTGAGGGTAACAAGTTGGGATCCCCAAGGGTCCTACCGGTTTATTTCTATCCCAACTACCAAGACGAGGAGCAGGAGGACCCGAGTCTGAGCACTTGCCCCTTTCAGTTCCTACTCCACCCCCCACCAGTTCTTCTTTAATCAAGCACTTAAGCTAAATAATACATCGAATGTCATAACCAAAAGGAGGACAGTCATAATAAAAAAATAATAAAAGAAGCGCCCAATCCCCCCTTTTTATTCTGCAGAATAATACTGACTTTTCTTTGCTGTGGGACCACTTGTCAGGGATAATTTCTAACGAAAGAAGACATAATGGATTTACAATGAAACTGTGCTTCTCTACAGCCTCAGGAAGATTCTGAAAATAAGCACCATTACATTAGCAGTCCAAAGAAAGCCAAGAAAAAGCTGTTAGCCGATTTCCCGAGAAAGCTGGAGCTGTGTGCAGAAAATGGCCTGTGGGTGACCTGGTGTGGGCTCTAAAAACCTGTGCGCAATCCCTTCAGATCCTAGCAGGATAAATCAGATCAGGCCTTCTCTGGACCTGCTGAACTGATGGCAGCTGCCCTGAAGTGGAATATCCTTGAACTAGGACAGGAGGCTGAGTACTCACCAGGGACTTCCTGGCTCCAGATGGCAGACCCTTGAGTTATTTTCCAGGTGGCCACCTTTGGGGCTTACCATTTGAGCATGCAAGGCAAATCCAGACTAATTACTTGAAGATACCGGGTTAGTCTGATATGCTGGTCTGCATTAGATGAAGGAGCCCTCTCTGGGCCCTATTCCATCAGGGTCTCTGGTTGTACTCCATACTGTAACACCCCTGAGTGCCATTCCATGGATGCTGCGCTTACTGAGCTCTCCATTCAGGTGAGCCCTGGGCTCCTCACACTTCCCCATGTCCAAAACTGAGCTCCTCCACACTGACCCACTCCTTCTGTAAACTGAAATAGAAACATTATATTCTCTCCCCTCCCTTTGAAACACTTCAATCCCTGTCTGTGGGAATTATGTATTCAAAACAATTACAAGTCTTCATATAGCATCCTTTCCAAAGCAATGACAAGTTGCCTAGAAATGTGGTTTGTTCTAAGATATACTGAGTCATCATTTCTTTTTTTTTTTTTTTTTTTTCATTTTTCATTTTTCTGAAGCTGGAAACAGGGAGAGACAGTCAGACAGACTCCCGCATGCGCCCGACCGGGATCCACCCGGCACGCCCACCAGGGGCGACGCTCTGCCCACCAGGGGGCGATGCTCTGCCCCTCCGGGGCGTCGCCATGTTGCGACCAGAGCCACTCTAGCGCCTGAGGCAGAGGCCAAGGAGCCATCCCCAGCGCCCGGGCCATCTTTGCTCCAATGGAGCCTTGGCTGCGGGAGGGGAAGAGAGAGACAGAGAGGAAAGCGCGGCGGAGGGGTGGAGAAGCAAATGGGCGCTTCTCCTGTGTGCCCTGGCCGGGAATCAAACCCGGGTCCTCCGCACGCTAGGCCGAAGCTCTACCGCTGAGCCAGCCGGCCAGGGCCTGAGTCATCATTTCAAGGCTCCTTCTGCATGGAGTCTGTGTGTCCTTGAATGGGTAGAGTGTCTGTAAAGAACCCCGTTTAGAGAGCAAATATAGTGTTGTACAAAAAGCTTGGGTACACATCGTGCCTCACCACCACTTACTGGCTGGGTGACATGCCAAGACATTGAACCCCTCTAAAGCCTCAGTTGTTTCATCTATAAAATGGGAACATTCATAGGTAAACTAAGTGAGTTAATCCATATAAAGGGATGACACACAGCAGTGCTGACATTCATACATGCAAAGTGCACAGGAGACCCAAAATATTTTCCGTAAACAAAAAAACAAAAGAAAAGAGGACCTCACACAGCTTAGCATAGGTACCTAAGTTCTACTCCACTTGGGGCCAGAGTCTTTGTAGATTGTATCTCACTTAGCAGTTATTTTCCCTCAGTAATGGGGATCTAGACTTCTTCCTCCAGAACTAAGGTCAGTCTTGAGGAGATGTTGGTTTGAATCTGTGTCATTAAAACCTGCTGAGTAATGAATGAATTATTCTACTAAAACCTCCCTGGGTATTACTCTAAAGAATTCAGAGAGGGAACATGTACAACTTAGGATCACTGCATCATAAGTATCAGCTGTCACAGGGAAAGGGGTGGATTCTAGCACAAACCTAACACTGTTAGTGGGAATGGGGGTTTACCTCAACAGGAATGACCGTTCACGTGGAGATGGTTTAAGAAATGAGGTACTGCCTGACCTGTGGTGGCGCAGTGGATAAAGCATCAACCTGGAATGCTGAGGTCGCTGGTTCAAAAACCTGGGCTTGCCTGGTCAAGGCACATATGGGAGTTGATGCTTCCTGCTCCTCCCCCCTTTCTCTTTCTCTCTCTCATTCTCTTCCCTCTATAAAGGAATAAATTAAAAAAAAAAATTTTTTTTAATGAAAGAAAGAAATGAGGTACCTTCTCAGAGCAAGGAAATCTTAAAGGCAGGGGAAAAGGTAAAATTTTTATTTAGAAATTAAATTTAATGGGGTGATATTGATCCATAAGAGAACAAAGATAGCAGCTTCTTAATGGTCCCCCCAATCTCCAGCTTCACAGTTAAAGCCCACCTACCATAAATTTGTACTTATTAAATCAGAGTCAGATGTGACTACCCATGCCTCACGACCCATTCTCCACAAAAGGCCAAATGCTGGCCGTGAGCTGGTGACGTGGCAGTAGTTGAATAGGGGTGGGGAGGGGAGGGAGCAGACCTGTATGTGGAGCTCACCGAGAGCCTTTTGTCTATGTAGAACTTCCAACATACCAAGGGAGTTAATCTACCATAACAGAAAGGGTTGGATGATGTCCAGTAAGTGAATGAACTAAGCCTCAGTTGCTTCATCTCTAAAAATGGGATAATAGCAGTACTTACTTAGGGCTTTGATGAGGGGTTGAACGGGACCTGCCAGACAGAGGGTATAGTACATACCTTTGAGTGTGTGCCAAAACCCAGGAGCCTTAAAATTGATATGCTTATTCTTGCCAAACTTTAGATACCTTGTATCTTATCTCTACCAGTTCCTCATGGATAAACTATACAATGAAAGTTAACACCAGGCAGATACTTTAATTGAAAATACACCCTAGCCTGACCAGGTGGTGGCACAGTGGATAGAGCATTGGACTGGGACGCAGAGGACCCAGGTTTGAAATCCCAAGGTTGCCGGTTTGAACGTGGGCTCATCTAGTTTGAACACAGCTCACCAGCTTGAACCCCAAGGTCGCTGGTTTGAGCAAGGGGTCACTTGCTTTGCTGTGACCCCCCCCCCAGTCAAGACACATATGAGAAAGCAATCAATGAACAGCTAAGATGCCCCAATGAAGAATTGATGCTTCTCATCTTTCTCCCTTCCTGTCTGTCTGTCCCTATCTGTTTTTCTCTCTGTCTCTGTCACAAAAAGAAAAGAAAAGAAAAGAAAAGAAAAGAAAAGAAAAGAAAAGAAAATACCTTCTGCCAGGCTCAATTCCTTTTTGTAGAGACTAAACAAAGAATTAGTTACACAGAATCACAAAGCAGGTGAGCTTAAGGAGCATAGGTATTGTGAGTATTGGGATTGGAGATGAAAGCTGATGTCTGGTGTACTTCATCTGCCTCTCAGTGTGCTGACTTTATAGTGTTTGAATAGTATGGGTTAGAGTAAGAAAGCAATTGGACCTAAAATCTTGGGGTGCTTTAATGGATCCAGAAGCTAAGAGTGGTCAGCAGTAGAGGTACTACCTACAACAGGCAGCTGCAAACAAGATCACACAACTATACAATTTAGGAACATCCTGGATTAAGACTAAGTGAAACAATGCCTGAAAAATTCTTAACACACAAGTGTTTAATAAATCATAGCTAGCAATATCATTTTTATCAACCAAAATCTTTCCACTGTTTTTGTATTGGGTTGACACAGAGTTTGAAAACCCATAACTGTAATCTAAGCCAACTCCCTCATCATGGGACATGGAGGCCCAGAGTGACCAACCATTGGCTTGAGGTTGCACAGCGAGAGTAAGGTAGAGACAAGACACAATTCCACATCACTTCAACCCGTCTGGAGTTTTCACTGGGGCTCATTCCTTTTCCCAAACTAGGACCTATGGGAGTCCACTGATGAGAGAAACTGAGGGAGCACCAACTTTGGATGCTAGATGCTGGATTGTGCCCTGCATGAACTAGGGTTAGACACCATGCTCTCTAAGATCACCCTCAACTTGAGGCTCTGTGTCTGGAGAGTTCCCCTAACATCTTCCCATGTAATCCAAGAGCAAAGACCAAGGAGAAAGTAGGGAATGCATCTGGAGAACTCCCAAATGGTCATTTCTAAGTGACAGAGTCTTCTGGGTCCAAAGAGGCTTCTAGTGAATCAGTCCCTGGAACCCCTAATCACCAATACCTTTTCCCACTAAATCCAGCCCCAAAGCCAAGAGGCCTCACACTGCCCCAAGATTATTCTCTCCAATTGCACTCTTGCATGAAGTTACAGTTGGGCCTGGGATAAGCCCAGGCCTAAAGGAGGTGAGTATATAACTCTATAGTTAATTACCAGTGTCTGCCCAACTGCTGTTAAGGAATTTGTAAGACTCTTTAAATACAAGAAACTATTTTAACTCTTGGGCCATTCTCTGAATTTGACACTCCCTAACCACAAGTGTGAGCTTCAGCATTAGTTGCTTTAATAATTCAGGCTTCATTTTCTTCTTGCTCTAACCCAGAAGCCTGTAGTTTACAGAGAGGACTGTATTCTTTCCCACTGTCAGCATCGTATTAAATGTCCTGGGCCTCTGCACACTAAATCCACTTCTTGCCCTTTTGGCAGGAGCTGGTCTTGTATCACATAGATGCTGACTCCTGCATGCTACCTTTTCAGGCTCCTTTTAACATCTAACTTCTAGATGGATTTAGCCAATGGGAGGCATTGGAGGAAGATTGGGGGACAGGAGGGCCACGTGTTTCCCTGCCTCGGGGGGCTTCTCTTACAGTAGCTGCATTTCCTTTTTGGCTCCAGCTCATATAGAACAGGCCTGTCTTGGTTCTAGATTCCATTGGGTGGCCCATGATGCTGCCCCGTCTCTCTGCCCCTCCAGGCTCTTCTGATTTTTCTAATCTCTGGTTGCTACACTGACCTCTGGCTTCTGATCTCCTCTAAAATTTCTTACACTAAAACCCAACCAGAATAAACACTTGATTTTTTTTTAATTAGGCCTTGATTGATACAGTGTCTGATATATGGCATATCCATAATATAATATTTGTATTTGTATTCATTTAAGCATATACCCATCAAAAATTATTATAATTGCCTAGTCTGCCTCCCCAAGGAAAGGGAGACAGGAAATGACATTTGTTTAGTGTCTGTCTTATGCCAGACCCAATGGTAGTTTTTCTATACATCATATTATTTAGTCCTTATAATACTATCATGTGGTAGGTTTTAAGAATGAGAGAACTAGCCTGACCAGGCGATGGTGCAGTGGATAGAGCATCAGACTGGGATGCAGAGGACCCAGGTTCGAAACCCTGAGGTCTCTGGCTTGAGCACAAGCTCACCAGCTTGAGTGTAGGGTTGCTGGCTAGAGCATAGGATCATAGACATGACCCCATGGTCATTGGCTTGAGCCCAAAGTTTGCTGGCTTGAATCCCAAGGTTGCTTGCTTGAGCCCAAGGTTGCTGGCTTGAGCAAGGGGTCGCTTGCTTTGCTGTAGACCCTGGTCAAGGCACATATGAGAACGCAATCAATAAACAACGAAGGTGCCACAACGAAGAATTGATGCTTCTCATCTCTCTCCCTTCCTGTCTGTCCCTCTCTCTGACTCTGTCAAAAAGAAAGAAAGAAAGAAAGAAAGAAAGAAAGAAAGAAAGAAAGAAAGAAAGAAAGAAAGAAGAGAGGGAGGGAGGGAGGGAGGGAGGGAGGGAGGGAGGGAGGGAGGGAGGAAGAAAGAAAGAAAGAAAGAAAGAAAGAAAGAAAGAAAGAAAGAAAGAAAGAAAGAAAGAAAGAAAGGAAGGAAGGAAGGAAGGAAGGAAGGAAGGAAGGAAGGAAGGAAGGAAGGAAGGAAGAAAGAATGGAGAAAGAAAGGGAACTAAGGCTATGAAAGATTCAGGAGTTTGGCAAACACAGTCACTGGTAGATCTAGCAGTATTTAAATGCCAGACCAGCTGAACAAGCCAGTCTCCTTTCACCTAATTCTTAAGGTGTTCTTGTTTTGGCTATGTTTTATTGTTACTGTCGTTGGCACTCCAAGCCACTGTGCAAGTACAACCTCACTGTGACCCCCCCTTTGATAAAGTGAACAAAAAAGCTCAGCGGCTCTGCCAGCTCTGGCTGAAGCAGGAATGGACCGCAAACTTCCCCCTCTCACCTGCCCAGCACCAGCACAAGGGCTTCTTGAACCACTGTGGAACCACGCGCTCCTCCACACTAAACTGACATCTATTTGGCTCCCATCTGTCCTATACTCAACTGCCCAGTTGATTTTCCTAAACCTGATAGCATTTGCCTGTCAAACTGAGAACCAGCTCTTCTCACTGGCATTGAGGGTCCAGACCAGGCCCACCTGACCATCATCTACTTTGTATTCCACGCAAGAAGTACTCCTGCATTCCAAAGATTCCCACTTTTTTTTTTTTTTTTTTTGGCTTAATACTTTTCCACATGCTGTTTCTTCCTCCTGGAATACTTTTCTCTGCCCTCCCACTGGCACCTGCAAGATCAGCATCTACCCCTTGTCGGCTGTCATCCACCTTCTCCATGAAGCCCTCCAACCTGGCATAACTTCCCTTTTATGTTGGGTCCTAATTACCTTTCATGACATCCTCATGATATTCTGACTCATAGTTGTTTGGGAGATTGTCATATCCTTGCCTGAGAATGAAGAACAATCTCTGTGTTCCCTGCTGCCCCTATTTCATGTTAGGCAATCAGTAAGAATGTGTTGAATTAAACAGAGTTGACAATATTTGGTTTAATTTAGTACCAGGTCAGAAAACTACCCTCTCCTGTATTGAAAACTATGTAAAGTTGGTTATCCCTCTAGCCCATCAGTACCTCCTTTCCCTCCTTGATGCCTCCCTCTCTTAGAGATCATTAGAAATCATTTGTCCCCCTACGGTTGGTCATTAACAGCCCTGGGGTGGGGACAAGAAATAAGCTTAGAAATAACTAAAATCTTGACTCGGAAGAACCTCTCTCCAGCCTCCCCCAGGAAGGTGCCATCTGAGTCCCTTGGCCCCTAATGAAAGGCAGCTAGCTCCCCACTCACCCCTTCACGCACCAGAGGCAGTGTGCTAACAATCTCCATCCTGCCCCCTGCCAGGGGGAGTCATTCTTGTTCTCTTGTAAATGAGTTAAGTGGTCCTAGGTGCTGGCCTCAGGCAATCCAAGTCTAGGGCCAGTCTTGTTACTCCCACTTTCATGGTGATAGGATCACCCTTAAAAATCTGACTGTTCCTACTGTCATTTTTCAGCCTTCATATCCCCGAATAAGATGCTCCCTTCTTATTACCCTTCTGTCTCACCTTGCCCCATTTCCAGGGTGACTACATTGCTCAACCAAGGACTTTCTAGATGCTTTAGTAAAAGGACACTTAAAGGATATACAACTAGACTTAGGCCAAGAATTCATTTGGCAGGTTTTTGTCTCTCTTCCTGTCTCCACACAGTTTCTCATCACTGCTGGGGTCTGCTTCTCACTGCATCATGGCTTCCTCTGATATCACAATCCCTAGTCTCCCACCACAATGACAGATAGCATTGCTTTTGGTTTGCCTTGGCACCAGCTCTCCTTCTGACCCCTCATGACCCTTTAGCTTTAGATCCCATCATGGTCTAATTAATCTCTTCCTCTTAATACTGAGTCTCACAATAGAGAATTTGATTGGCTTCCCCCAGTTCCTGAACTGATTCCTGCTGGGCCAATCATCTGTTGTCAGGGTCCTCTGGTACCTTTCCCTTTAGCAGGGGGCCTGGCTAAATTGTCAGTTCAAAGATGGGTACAGAGTTTGAGATACTTACAGGGATCTTTGATGAGACTATGAGGCTTATGAAAACAGACTAGGAGGTAAAAGAAGAAAGTGAGAAAGGGGAGAAGGTAGGAAAAGAGAGAAAAGGAGGGGGGAAAAGAAAGATAATAAAACTAAAAAGTGTTGAACCTCTGCTATGTGCTAAGCATAGGCTAGGTTCTTAAGCTTAAATCACCCTATCTTAATGGCCTCACAATAATTCTTCCAAGTAACTTTCATCAGTTCCTCTTTTCATATGAAAGATTCAGTCTCAGGAGAGTAAACTGAGTCATGCTATAGTTAGTAGAAGAACAACGATTTGAACTGGGAGATTTCTGACTTCAGAGCTCAGGCCTCGTGGCACTTTAATTGGAGGTGGAAGTTCTATGCAATAAATTTGAAGAAATAACCAAAAACAAGTCTTCTTTAAAACAATCAGAACAAAAGAGTGATTATTGAAGAATGTTAATTGATATCTCACTGCACTGGTTACTTCTGCCTGATGGTTTAATTATTAGTAACTCAGTGAGTTTCACTAGAGACCTATTGTGCTGCTGTTGGCAAAACAACATTGGCATCTCATGTTCAATAATTAAAAGCAGGAAAAACAAACACTTGCTTTGGAGCCCTGAATTTATAAATAGCAGTGGTATGTGAGTTCTTTAATCAATAACTGGGCTATCTAGCCTGGCTGGAATAGTGGAGATAATGGGCCTTCTTGTCTCCTAATTCCCCTTGCCCAATCTAAATTTAAAAAATCCAACTGGGCAGAAACTAGACTTCTTGATAGCATCCTATCTGTAACCCTGCCTTTTGGCCACATGGTTGCTATAAAAATAGTTTTTTAAAAAGGCAAAATTATGACTTCTGTATGTAAATGAATATAATACATAAATTAAACATGAGTGAAAGAATTGGAAAAGATGCTATTACCTATTCAAAGGAGAAATTAAACAACCACAGATTTATGCGGAATAAAGGAATGTTGAGATAAATTTACAAGTTGATGTTAAATTGTTTTTTGTTTTTTGAAGGGGTAGACAGGGATAGTCGACTAAAACTATACTAGACATAATTTATTTGCATCTATATAGACTAAAAGTTATTTTGTGCTGCTATTGCTTATTTATAACTTACACTGTAAAATAGCTCAAGGAGAAGGAAAGGTCAAAATCAAATAAACCTTCAAAGTGTACACAGTTTTTCAATGGCTACACCCAGTAATCTTTCTTGCTTATTCCTTAGGTGGTACAGAGAAAAACATGTGCTTTAGGGTGAAATCTAGGTTCAAATTAACTCTACTGCTTATTTGCTATAGGTGACCTTTGATAGTGATTAAATCTCTCTGAAACTGAGTTTCCTTATCATAAAATAGGGGCAACTCACCACTTCATAGGCTTAAGATAAGAACCAAGCTAGGCCCTGGCCGGTTGGCTCAGCAGTAGAGCGTCGGCCTGGCATGCGGGGGACCCAGGTTCGATTCCTGGCCAGGGCACATAGGAGAAGCGCCCATTTGCTTCTCCACCCCCCCCCCCTCCTTCCTCTCTGTCTCTCTCTTCCCCTCCCGCAGCCAAGGCTCCATTGGAGCAAAGATGGCCCGGGCACTGGGGATGGCTCCTTGGCCTCTGCCCCAGGCGCTAGAGTGGCTCTGGTCGCGACAGAGCGACGCCCCGGAGGGGCAGAGTGTCGCCCCCTGGTGGGCAGAGCGTCGCCCCTGGTGGGCGTGCTGGGTGGATCCCGGTCAGGCGCATGCGGGAGTCTGTCTGACTGTCTCTCCCCGTTTCCAGCTTCAGAAAAATACAAAAAAAAAAAAAAGCTAACAATTAATATTTTAACATAGAATACAGAGTACTATTCAGTAAATATTCAGTGCTATAGGCCTTTCCCCCAACTCAGCATCTCAAGGACTCCAGAAATCACCAGGAGGGCTGTGTTAATAAAGTGGACACTGGACACCCTCATATCCCCATGTCTCTCTGGCCCTTGGCAAAATGATACAGCACCATCACTTCACAATACAATGTCTTCCTCAGCCTGGAGCTGAGCTGAGACTTAGGAGTAAACATGCAATCAAATGCTACCAGAGGCTGTGATTCTCAGAGAGCAAGAAGGGAGAGGGGAAGAAAGAGAGACAACATCTCTCCTTGGGGTCCTGCAATTTCTCAAAGTCAGCACATAAGGGATTCAGAACTGGGAAGGAAGAATATAGAAGAGAATGAAGCTCACCTGATATGTCAATCTGTCAATTCTGAAAGTGAGGACTGTAAATTGCCACAGCACAATTTCATTCAACAAATGCATTGCCCATGTACTACATGACCAAAGCAATAGGGCACTATGGGAGGTGCTGTTGCTCGTGGTTCTAATCACAACCACTGGAACTGGCTGACCTGGAACTGAATCCTAGCTCTGCCACTGATTAGTTCTGTGACCTCAGATAAGTTCAGTCCTGTCCATGGCCTCAAGTTCCTTCTAGGTAAAAAGTGAATAACAATAGCAATCTACTTAGAGTAATTTCTTCTTTCAGTGGATGAACAATATATGATAGTTAAATAGAGGTAGAAAGAAAACCTGTGTTCCATGCTGGTCTGCATTTGCACTCACTTAGGAGTACTTACCAACAAAGCTGATAACAGGACTTTAAAATTTAAGGCAAAGAGAATGACGAGAAGGAGAACCTCCACCACCTAGAGTATCTCACCTGTATACATCCATCCACTGAGTTAGTCATGTGGCCTGGAAACAATCTCTTAGCCACTCAGAGGGGATATGACCACAGATGCACAGCCTGCATCCATCCTGGTCCAGTCTACAGGAGGTGCAGGCCTCATCTTCCTTCTCTTACAGTTGTTGAATGGGTATAAAGTCTTGATACCATCCAGAAAGGAAGTACTCTTAAAGGTAGTGCTGGTGCCTTGTGCCCATACATGGACCTCAAGTCCTCAGTACCCTCTAAAAAGATCTGGTTTTACTCTCACCTTACTAGACCACTAACATTGAGAAGAATCTTGTTAAGACTTCACTTGGTTGGTGGTTCCCGTGCTCTGATCTTAGCATTAGGGACTTTGGGGAGAAGGTAGAACCTCCTCCTGTCCTGCCTTTCAGTTGCATATGAATCACTTCCTGCCAGCACTTGATATGCATATGTGTATATATGTATGTATGTATGTATGCATGTATTTTTTATCTAACTAAGGTCTGTATCCTTGTTCTATTACCCCACCATTACTGATGAGCAAGTCTGTAACAAATGTTCTGAGAGTTCATTGACACTGCCCTTTTAGGCATCTTGGCCTCTCCCTGTCCTCACCCACTTGGAGTTTATGTTCTCTTAGAGAAGACTCCAAGGATAGACTCCTCAAGTATGTCCCAGGCAGATATGGAAGCCGTTCCCTTAGACTCCTGCTCTCTGACAAACTACAGTGCCTTGCATCTTTTCTGTGGTCCAAGAGTCTCCAGTGCCAAAGTAAAGTGTTTCCTAGTTCAGCAGGTCCTGAGGAGATGGCACAATCTGAATAAATGGGGTGTGTCAGGTAAGTGTCCTGATCCAAACCAGGAGAAAAGAAATTTGAGTATAAAACAGGATGAGAAGGCTCCAAATGGGGCTTACTTGCTTATTCTAGAAAGTGACCACTGAAATTTAAACAAAGAACATTCTCCACAATGTGAAAGAGAAATACTTTCAGAGATAGGTGGGTGAGTATGACTTGGTATTTTCTTGCGCATGTGACAAAACCTACCCAGAGATCCAATGATGGAACCATCAGTCATTTTCCTGAACCAAAGAGCCAGGGAGAAACATAGGCAATAGATTCCAGAATGGACACTTTCCTCAGCAGCTGAGCCATGGAAACTCTGGTCCAAAGGCCAGATAAGTCACTCTACTCCTCTTGAGCCCTGAGGCTGCTCCTGGTCTCACTTTGCTGCCCAGCCTAGTGGGTGTCTGTGGATGGGTGATAAGTTAAGCAAAGCTAATGTCAGATCAGGCATGATGGAGAGTGTATATCCCGTCCTGAGATTCTTTATCACTCAGAGTGAGTGTTTTATAGCCCTGCATAGAGGTTGCCATAAAACACCATTTTAAGGAACTTGAGGCCATATTTCATCCATTAACGTCCTCTTGCCCCAAGAGGCAAAACAAACTAGCAGGTGGCTCAGGATTAACATCTTTATTACAGATGACCTCACTATTGTGTTCTCTATAAAGAAAAAATATTACAAAGCATTAACGCACTTTAACTATTAAATTAATACAGATTTACGGCTCATATCCGGATTTAAATTTCTTGGCTTGCTGGGTCGTTATTTTTCTGTGATTTTTTTTGACACTATTGCTAATGGAGACCAGAGCAAAATTGATATGAACTGTGATGGTAGATGCATGAATTCATAGAGGCAGCAGGTTATGTCTCTTTATAAATCACCCTGATGGCAGCTTTGCACTAGAACTTACACAAGTATTTTCAATATTTGAGCAATAGCCACTGAAGGATATTCAGCCGAGACGATGCACGTATTAAGATTCCAATATTTACTTTGACTGACAAATGGCAAAACATGAAGACTGTGCTTTAATTACCTGGAGAGGCTTTGGTGCCTAACTCCCCCTGCCCCCACTCTCTAATGCTTAAAGTAGCCATTACTTATTTTATCTCGATGGGTCCCTATTGAATGTTGTTCATATGTGCTATGAAGTTGCCTTCATTCCTACTCCCTTATGGGTTTCTGAATGATGGTATACTAGTTACTAGTCAAATAAGATGCAAAGTGTTAATTATATTGTTAATTACTAGCAAGTATCCTAAGCCCCAAAATTTAGCAAATACGGGTTGTAGAATAGGACTTGGGGCTAAGGCTGAGCATAGTCTTCCTCCTTCCTTCCAATCTAAAACTTGGGGGACCTCGTAATCATTCATACCTTAAAGGAGTAAAAGAGAGAAATCACTTATACGCTGGTCTACTGACTGTGCCACATGGATGAGAAAGAGGCAGGAAGCTCAAGATAAGATGAGAGGTTAAGAGGGCGTTTGCATGAGCACTGACCTTGAACACAGAGACCCTCTTCCCCTGGGGTAATATGACCCTCAACTGTAAGGTTTTCAACCCTGGTGATCAATGGAGTGACAGATGCCGAGGCCAGATAGCCCTCACATCCAAATGTAAGGTTGTTTAAACTTGGCTGAGCAACTTCTCCTCCATGAGGAAATACAGAGAGGTACAACTGTGGTCCCTGGGTAAGGAGAGAAAATGGTCCCTGGAAATAAGTCTGTGCTTCTTGTGGGTTTGGGAGGAAAAAACATTCTAGTGAAAGGTAAAGACTGGTATCTCATTTTAGAGGATTTGCAGTCCAACTTATTACCATCTACTTCAAGTTTCATGTATCATGTAGGGTCAGATAATATACTGACATGTGGGCTCTGAAAATATATAAACCATGCCTTGCTCAGCAAATTCTTCCCTGAAAAGTCTTAAAAGAAAGATATGTACATGAAACAATGGCAAAGCATCTTAACTTTACAGCAAATTAGCTCTTTTATAACAGCAATAGCTATGGCTCCAAATCCTAACACTGAAGTCTAGCCAGCTAGGTTGGCCTGGGAGGAGAACACTTGGGTTAATCTCAGACCCCCACTAGCTGTCAGGAGAATAGGGTAGATGCACAGATATCACAATGTGAGCAGAGAGCTCACATTGTGTTCTGGAAGGGAGGGTGAGGAGGGAACCTCATCAGATCCTTCTATAAGTCATAGAAGCCCCTTTGAAATTACCACTCCTGGAAAACAACAAAGGGCACTACAAAATTTACTCATGTTTTCTGCATATTAAAAAATCCTATTGACTTGACCAGGCCATGGCACAGTGGATAGAGTGTCAGACGGGGATGCAGAGGGCCAAGGTTCAAAACTCCAAGGTCATCAGCTTGAGCACAGGCTCATCAGCTTGAGTGTGGGGTTGCTGGATTGAGCGTGGAATCACAGACATGACCCTATGGTCTCTGGCTTGAAACCCAAGGTCACTAGCTTGAGCAAGGGTCACTCACTCTGCTGTAGCTCCCGTCAAGGCACATATGCGAAAGCAGTCAATGAACAACTAAAGTGCTGCAAAGAAGAACTGATGCTTCTTATCTCCCTTCCTATCTGTCTGTCCCTATTTGTCCCTATCCCTGACTCTCTGTCTCTGTCAAGAAAAAAAAAATCTTCTTATACCAATTAGTAAACTATTAAATACCTAGAAAAGTTTTTTTTTAATTTTTAATTATTTTAGTTTGTTATTTTCTGTTTAGCTAATTGTTGTTGTTGTTGTTTTAGTTTTGTTTTGTTTTACTGTTTAGCCCAGAATTGCCTAAAGCCGCCACTGGTGATAGTGTCATCTAGACTCGAAATCTCAGCTTCAGAAGTTACCAAGCACAGGATCCTGCTTCTCACACTCCTGAGACTGAGAAATGCTCTCTTCTTCTTCGCTTTTTCATCTCCATTATGAAAAACTAAAGACCATTCAGAGCAGAAAGCATCATAAAACATTCCAGCCTATTGAAAGAAACGACTTGAGACTTCTGCTCAAGTCTCAGCAGAAGTGGCGAACGAGCACCTGTCCCTGATATGTTCTGATAGCTTTGGCCCTTTGTTGGGCAAATGAGGTGTAAAATCTGTATTTTCTGGGTTTGTTCACTCTTTCTGTTAAAGATGGTGCTGCCCGTCGCCCAGGTGATAATATTAATGCCCTTCTTGCTTGAGAAGGAGCTTGGTTTATACGAGTGCATGTTGGGGGAGGGCTTTTGCACCAAAAGGTTTTAAAAGGAGGAGGTAGGAGGCCATTTGAGGGAGAGTGATCACGTTCTTGTAGCGAGAAAGAGCCCATGGTGTAGCAGGGCAGGGAAGCCACATGGAGGAGGCAGTCAAAATGGCAGAATGGTGAAGGAAAAGCCAGTTTGCTCAGGAGAAGGAGATGGGGAACAGAGGTGAATAAGACTGGTGAGGTGGAAGCCTTTGATTCTAGGAAAACTCAGATGATCAGTGGCTTTGGGAGCCCTGAATGGAAAGGAAAGTTTTTCCCACTGTGTGTATTTTCTCGCCCACTGCGTGGGAGCTAGGATTAAAGGAAAATGGATCACCAGTTTTTGGCTCTGTTGATTCCTTACAGTCTGTTCAAACCAAATGCGAACCTACGTTGACCAGGTGGCTGTGATGGTGGCAGCAGATACTGGCCATACACCCATGGTATAAGGAGCCTAACTGAAAAAGAAATTAAAAAGAAAAAAATCTTACTGAGAGACCATATATAATGTGAAAAACTATGGCACCAGTATTTCTTGATCTCTCCAAAAAATGTAATCCAAAGAAGAGTAAGAGACAATTCTCTTTCTCTCTCCCTCTATTACATGAATATCCATAGGTGTCTAGTCAGTGTGTGCATGTGTGTACACTCTGTGTATATGCATACACCTCTTTCTATATTCTGGGCATACAATGGGTAATCAGATGCATACATGTTGGTGTGCTTGCATGTACACTCCATGAATAAGTCAAACACCTGAATGTATGCATGTGTGTTTTGTATATCTTGCACACAATTTTGCATGTGTACACACCCAGGTGTGTTGTGCATAACCTGAAAAGCATGCCAAGTGCATGTACTAGTGCACGTGTGAGTTGTATGTCTGTGTGTTTGTGTGAGTCTGGGTTCTTAAGCCCTACCACGCACCAGGCTGTTTGCAGCCAATGTTGGGTTGCTAATGATTTTAATGAGAGTGCCTTCTGGATTCATATTTTTTTAATAAAATACATCACACTAAAACCAAATCAATGAGAAACATTAATTAGGGCCTTTGTAGATGCCTTCTGTGGTGGTGTTTTTCTTTTGAGAAGCACCAGACGAAGAATGCTGGGCTTTATTTAAGCTAAGTTGTTTGACATTTAGATGAGAGAAAAAAGGGGAAGAAACTAGCCAGCCCAGGAACCGTTTTTGACAGCTCTTTGTCATGCAAGGGAGAAAAAAGGCACTGGCTGTGAGAGCGTACTTTGAAGCCCTGGAAATTTGTAATGAAAAATTTAAGATACAAGAGAGGCAGAAAGATGAGCTATTCATGGAGCTCTGCATATATTAACACTTGTAATGCAAACTAAAGGTTTGCTATGTGTTTTTCTAATTTGGCCACTAATAAATATCTCCCAGAAGCACTTTGATTTTCTAAGCTTGGGTATGGAGTTCGAATCCATTAAAAAGTAAAAGAAACAATTGGCATTGGACTCCAGTGCCTGATTAGGGGACTATGCATATCAATTATTACAGGCAGACCACTGACGGATTTCAAAGGATGCTGGAAGCCCTTGCATGCTTGGAGGAAGCCAGGCATCTGCTGACATCTCTACTGCAACCATCCTCCATGTCAACCCCCAGGTCAACTCATCTGGAGTACCTGATCCTTCCTCTTCCTTGACCACCTGGGCTTGATTACTGACACTTCTCTCCCCAGAGCCAGGAAGAAGCTGGGGATCCACTGAGGACAATCTCAAAAAGCAACATCTTCATTACTGAAAGGGCACGGTTTCTGTGATGTCAAGACAACTTCGCAAATTTATAATATTAGGGCAAATCAATTCCAGTCATGCATTACATCCTATAGACTTAGATCATGCTTCCCCTGCCCTGCCCCTTTAATTACTGAGCCTTCTGCCATGGTCAGCCCAAGGCACCTTTGCTTCCTCTGTCTAAATCTTCCAGTGTCTTACCCAACCCGTTTCTTCATTTTTCTAGAACTTCTATTTCTTAGTTAACAAAAACCAACACTTTTATATGGTCCTCAAAATTCTCTTCTCTTTGCCTTATAAGGAGACATGCTGTGTCAGCAGGAAGGTGGGCTTGGAAGTCAGAGGGTCTTCTGTTCCAATCCCACTTGAAAATTTGAGGGAGATGAGGCACAGAGGCCAAAGAGTGGGGGAGGAGAAGGCTAGCACATTCCAGCTCAAGCTCCGAGTTTGGCCCCCGTGCTAAAGCATTGATCTTTAGCTCTCAGATCTAACTCTCAGTACAACGTCCCTGGACTCCCAAACTCCATTGATTTTGGTCTCTCTCCAAAAGATTTTTGCCTGTAAAACTCTGAGTTTCTGAACTTTACAGATCAATTCTAGAAAACATCCCTATTGGGTTTTTTCTGATCTCTCAAGTAGAAACAATAAACTAGATCAGGATTTCTCAATCTCTGACCTACTGACATTTGGAGCCTGATAATCTTTTACTGTAGGGAGTTGTCCTGTGCATTATAAGATGTTTAGCAGCCTCCTTGGCCTATTTATCTTCAAAATGGACACCATTAAGTAAATTGTAGGCCCACTGGCTGTTTCCATGAGACCCAATGTGGGGATCCAGGGTCCAGGCAATGTCCCTCTAAAACTATGGTCAAGGTTGTAAAGTTGAAGAAACATTACCAAAGGGCATGACCTGGAAAGAGGGGCATCATCCAGACACCTGGAAGCAAAGAGCACATTTGAACTGGTAGTAATTTAAGGAGAATTTAACAAAATAACTATTTATAAGGGTATGAGCAGAGTTTAATTAAGGGAAGAAGACACTACTCTAGGGCTAACAGCTGTTAGGAACCATGATCACCTCTAGGCCATAATAGGAAGGGAAGGGAGACATTAATCAAAAAGCTATATGGAAAGGGCCTTCTGGGTAGAAGTCTGAGAAACATCCACCCACAGGGATCCAGAAGGGAAGGAGCAGAAAAGACGCTTCCAGACCCCATTCTTCTCCCTACCTCATTCTTTCCTCCAGAAGCAATGGAGTCACTGAGGCTGTTCTGCTGCGTCAGACTCCCAGGGAACAGAATAAAGTGCAGGGAGACAGAGGAATGGAAGGCAACAGAAAACAACCAGCACGGGTGAAGAGAAGACAAGGTGAAAGGTGTCCCACGGAGGATTTCTGGGCTACTACTATGGCCACAACAGTCGTGGAAGTTAGGAAAACAATTAGAAGCAAAGCCCAGAGCCCCATAGGGCAAGGCTAAAGAATTAGCTTAAAGCAAATCAGCTGTGAAAGTGACCTGGTCTAATTCTGAATGCCTAGCAATGGCAATGGTGATTTTGGATTAGTTGTGACATTCACTTCTGAAGGCAGAAATTTTGTCTGAAGGAGACAAGAATGGAGGAAACCATGTCCAACCACAACTTCCTGGGCTGTTGGCTCAGACCTTCCTGCTCGTATTTTATAACTATCCAGCCAAAACTGAATTTCCATCAGACTGTATACCTCCCGAGGGCAGAAATCCTGTCTGCTTTGTCTGTGTGCCTAACCTGGTTGGAGCTCTGGGATTTTCTTATTTGCCCAATATAGTTCTATGGCCACCATGTATGAGTAGAGTTGAAAACATCAAGTTGTATACCTTAAATAGATACAATTTTTATCAGTCAATTATATCTCAATGAAGAAGTTAAAAGGGGTGGGGGGATTCCCTAGAGTCATTGTCAAAGCAAAGGGCCTTGTATTTTTTCCTTCCAGTTAGTAGAGGAGAGAGTCCTTCCTATAAAGTGAGCGCAGTTTAAGCAGGGCCCTGGCAACCTGCCCACACATTGTCCATTTTCCAGGGCACGCGGAAGCAGGGCAAGGAGTCAGAACTTGAGATTACAATGTTTACAGTATGTCTTGTCCCTTAACCTGGACAGTCAACAGAGCACAGAGTTAGGGAAAGCCATTTGGCCATCCTTCCAGAAGTAGGCATTATACTCCTGGCTTATTCCAGCTGGTAGGTAGATGGACAGAGATGTACTTCTCCACAGTCACAGCACCTTGTTCTCCAGACACATATTCAGGTCTGGGGCCCCAGGCCTTCTAACTTTCTGAGAGTGACAAGCTTCTCTTAGTTCTGACTCCTGCAACAAGCCTGGCCACAGATGAAGCCAGCTTCCTGGGACATGTGCACATTGTCCAGAGCCTCATTCCTCAGGAAACCCCTCTCCAGACCTTCTTTTCTCAGGCGAGGGCGAGGGCCCTAGCACAAACTGGCTCCACAAAATCCTTGGGTGAGTCTGGAATCTCAGAATAAAAACATTTCTTGTGCTTCTACTCTGAACTTAGTATGATAAGGGTCATGCAGAGACCCTAGAAATAATGTATCACCTCAAAAGGATTATAGACCAATGGGTTAAAAAATCACACAAGCCGCACATACACGTTTAAATCGATTTCCAGTAGAAAGGGACCGGTGCGGGTAGTTCAGAAGAGAGACATCCCTTGCTGATAGGTGCAAGTCATCATGCAGTGAAGGAGGCAGGTGAGGAAAGGGATGTTGAAGGGGTACTTAAGCCATACCTTGCCTATGAGCAGACTCTCATCTGCTGGGATAGCCACATCTCTTGAGTCATATCCAGGGTGTAAGACCTTCCCACTCCAGTCCCGCTGTCCCTACATGTGATTGCTAGAAAAATTTTAGGAAAGAGATGTTCTAGCGATGTTGGTTAAATGTTCTGTCTCTGGTTCTTCATTTGAAGACAACTTCTTAATTAAGTCACCATCGCCTGGACATAAATGCATTTATGTATATTAATTTTTGCTCCACTTAGCAGAGTGGTCATTTAATTAAATGTCTTCAGTTGTTTTACTGGGGAAAGGGGAAAGGAATCCCCTCTGCCTCCGCAAGGCATCCCTCCATCCCACTTAGCTCCTCTGTTGTGCTCTGAATTTAAACATACTATTTGTTGCTTTCCATTCAGTTCATTTGTAACCCCGATGCCACCGCATTTGTAGGAACTGATATTAAAAAGTAATATCTGAGACTAAAGTCGCTAGACTGTTTAGTAGATTTTTAAATTGAAACCAAAATTATACAGATTTTTCATTCTGATAATTCTACCAATTCACTAATTCTTTAATCTTTACAGGTCATTGAACAGTTCCACATTAATGAGATGTAGTTAAGAACAAATTTTACACTTTTTCCTTTTTTTTTCTTGAAAAATGTTTCCTATCATTTGTAAATTAGGAAGAACTTGTTCCATTTATGGTCCATTTATTTAAAATAATCGAATGCATGGGATCTGGCTGAACACTATGTGTAATGATGCTTTTAAACAAATTACCATTTATTTATAAGCAAGAAATAGACTTTTAAAAAGCACCCAGACTTGGTTGCATTATTAATGGTGTTCTCCAAGCCCAACAGCTCTGGGGTGCGTGGGTGCATGCGCATAAGTGGGTATCACATACACACGGAGACAAGGACTCTATTTCAGTGAGAAGATGGAGTATTTGAGAGTAAAACCAAAAGAAATAAAAGTCTTCTAGAAAAGCAGAAGACTTTATATTATAAAAAATATAATCTTTTCAACAGATTAAAATAAATATAATCTTTTCAATAGTTTTTTTTCTCTTCAGAAAGCTGCAAAACATTGATGAAATGTACCTAGATGAGCCATCTGTCCCCAAATGTCCACTGAAAATGTGTGGCTCTCATCACAAAGGACCCACAGCTAAAATCAGAGTGAGCTATAACCCAAAGTGTGCTGAGGATATGGAACAAACAGAGCAAGTCCTTCGTCTCGGCTAAGACAGAAGTGTGGGCAAGTACGCAAAACCCAGCTCTTTCAGCAGTGACCCATGAGTTCCTACTTAGAGAATAACTGTATTTTCATAAAATGCTGTAGAGTTAATTGCTTGGATTCAAGTACTGTAAATTACTATTACTCCTTGTCACACACTATTGCAGGGATGAAAGTGTTTATCCTGTTAAGTGATAAAAAAGCTTATGTTGTAGAGAACCAAGGGAGATGGCTATGTTAAGAATTAATGGGGAGAGAGTAGTCCGGCTTCATCAGCTTTGTCTCTATCCATTCATAAGACTGTACCCTATCCCTTTCCTTCAATTCTGATCAATTGAAGAATAAGTAATACCTAGGACTTCTGACATTTGATCCCAACCCCATGCTCCAAACTTCCAAAAAGTGGAATATATATATATATATATATATATATATATATATATATATATACACACACACACATATATATACATATATATGTATATATGTATATATATATAAAGAGAGAGAGAGAGAGAAGAAAATGAGAAAGATAAAAGGATGAAAAAGGGAATAAGAAAATGGAAAAAAAAAAAGCCTAGGATGCCAGAGGAATCAAAGCTGCTAATCAGAATAAGTGATATTAAAACATTTTTAAGCCTGAGAGAATATGTGAATAGAACTACTTTCTGCCAGTGATTTTTGAGAAATTACCAAAAAATTAATCAGAAAGAAAGGTGCTTAAAGACATTATGAATGCATATAAAGAAAATTCCTGTGTTACCAAAACCAAGAATGATGTCCAACAGACAATAGATACTAAGTATTTGTTGAGTAGTGAATGAATGAATGTCGCTATGTTGGTTTCCAAACTAGGCAGAGGTAGATCCATACATGAGGCTAGTTATTTCAACCAATAGCAAAGCAATAATTATTAAATGAGTGGTTTTGAAAGCTTAGAAAATAAGCAGTAATGGCTAGGTCCCATAATGATAATCTTACCAAATAAAGCTAATGGCAGTTTTTTTCATTGAGTTGCCAGCAGATCAGTTGTATCTTATTTTTAGTCAGGTGTTTGACAAAGTACACTGTGATAACTTGGCAATCAGAAAAATATGGGAATTTGTTGAATAACTGGTTAACCTTTGATTGAAAGTGATGACTATTAGATAAAAATCTCTAGTGAAATGTGATAGGCCTGTTGACTATTATACCAATAATTGGAGATCATAGAATAAAGTATTTGTGATTAGGAACATCATAAAAAATTCTGGAGTTTATGGTCACGCTTAGTAAGAGAGATCTGTTCTTGCTCTAAACTATTTAATAGTTTCCCAGAATTTTGCATAGATGTAGATGGTATATCCATCAAAATCTGCAGATGACAAAAAGTTGGAGGAGTAGTCAGATAACTGAATGAAATGCAGGCAGGTATAACTTGACAAGGAATAAATATAATCTTTTCAATAGGTGAAAAAAAGTCTACCTCTCATAGATAGACATGAAGAATATCTAGCTAAACAGCAGTCATCATAGGGGGGAAAAAAAGCATAAGCTTAAGCTGTGTTTACTAGTTACAAGTTTGATATGAAAGCTATGTGATATGACTGCCAAGTAACCCAAGTTGTTGGTGTTTGCATGAACAGAGACTACCACTGGATGATGGCAATTATAGTTGATAGAAATGGGAGGGGATGTGACATAGCATGGAGATAACAAATATATTTTATAAAAAATTCGAAATGATAATCAGAATTTTTTAATTATAAGAAAAAGATTTCCTCTCTACTTCACAAACATATTTGATAACAAAGAATTGCTTTGACCCGACTCCCCACTTGGTTTGACATTCTTTAACCATCAATCACTGGCTCTCAGATGACTTCATTCTGTTCTGTGGCTCCTAGGACCATCTTCACAATGTGGACCCATGAGGGAGCTCTGAGAAACAGCTGCCTTTGGTCAGGTATTGAATGATCTGAGCATCTCTATCAGGCTCTTGAGTCAGACTATCCACACTCTCACCGCTGACCAACTGCATAACTTCAGTTGTAGTTCTAAATCTAGCATCCTCATCTATAATTGGAAAAGGTGTGGATATGTGAGGTGATGCAGATAAAGTGTTGTGCATATAACTGCTCATTAGATGTTAGCTGGAAGACAAGTAATGTATGATATCACTTATATGTGGAATCTAAAGAAATTAAAATCTATAAAAAACAGTAAAGTGGTGGTTACCAGGATATGGGGCACAGCCTGAGGGGTAGAGTGATGGTCTGTGAGGATACAAATTTGTAACAAGTGGTAATTAGCCATAGGAACCTAATGCACATTATAATGAATACGGACAATAATATTGAACTATAATTACATAATGTGAAAAATATTGCCACATCAGCAATATTTATATATACATGTGTATGTATAGATTTATATTTAATGTGTCAAAGTAACAAGCTGTACATCTTAAACTTACACAATGTTACATGTAAAATTTATTCAATAAAATGTATTTTTAATGAAAAAATAAAGATATAAATGAAAGCCTATATGTTAGTTGGCATTTGGTTGCATGTGGGTTCTGAGCCTGGGTGGCAAGGGTAGCCTGTGAGCTCTGAGGAGGTCTGACCACTGAGCCATCAGGGCAGGTGTCGAGAAGCCTAAACCACCATATTTTCCTGGTGCTCTAACCATTCAGTTAGCATCAGCTAGCCTGCAACTGCAGGCTCATCCTGGGGGTGTTTAAGTGACACAGGCCTTGGTTCGAGCTAAAGTAGGCCTCATTAGCCAAGGCCTCTGCTCCCTGGGGGACTTGGCCTCCACAGTCTGCAGAATGCATTTATAAAGATGTTTTCTGGTGCAAGTAATACCACCAGCTGCCTCTCTTGAATGGACAGGAAGAAACCCTCCCAAGAAATATCTAGAAGGAAGGCTGCCTTAATGTTTCCCCCTGGCTGCCTCCGCTCACCAGTCCACATCGATTCTGGGCAAACTTGAGCACACAGAAACATGGAGGAAGCAGTCAGCACCCCTCGGAGCTGCACACTATTCATCTGTGCAGTGGTGAGGTGCCGTGCAGAAACTGGAGAAGAGGCTCACCAAAGCTTTTAGAGATCATCCCAATCACATCCAAGGAGAAATCAAGTGGTGTAAATAGTTATATCCTAAGGCCGACTCACAGGCCCCTGAGTTTCCCAAGGCTTGAACCAGGCGAAATGGGCAAGGAAAATGCTTTTTCCATCCCAATGAGTTTGCTGTCATGAGGTCCCAAGTAGAACTGGGGTGGCTGTCTCATAGAGAATGCAGACTTAAAAAGTTTCCAAAATAACACTAGCTCGAGTACAGTCCCTCATTCTTGAACTTGATATCTCAGGGATGTGGGTCTCATTTTTAAAACAGAAATTTAAATAAAAGAGAAAGAAAGAATACAGAACAATTGCCCCTATCTAAATCCTTCCCAGAATCCTTACCAAGAAGTCTGGGCCTTAGTAAATTAAGAACCTAAGCCAATCAGAGTTGAAAGGAGCCTAAAAAATTCCTCCTCCTTACCCCTCCTTTAATAGCGGAGTTGAGGCCAGAGAAGAGGCCTACGCAGGGTGTAGGCACAGGTCAGGGGCAGGACCAGGGTAAGACACCAGGTCTCCCAGCCTTCCCATGGTGCTTTTCAATTGCCCCATTCCACATACCTGCACTGACATCAGCTCAAAAAAGGGCAGATAGTGAGTAATCTAAATCACTTGGGAGCTTTGACATTGGGAGCCTGTGAGTACCAGATGTTTTGTTCTTGTCCAGATGCTGCTCTACTTGTTACAGGAAGGTCTCAGAGGATCGTGCATTAAAGTGCCCTTGAGGTGAAACTGAAATGCGCACTGGGTGAATCTGATGGTCTCTGAATTCCAGGCAGCCCTGTGCCTCTGGGGTCAGGCAGTTTTTCTGGGTTGTTTCCAACTATTTCTTACTACCCTGCTGGTAGCACCCTGGTGCCAGCCACCATCAACTCTAACCGCAGTATTTTACTATAACGCCTCCCAATCGGTCCCCTGTTCCCACCCTGTCCCTTCTAACGCTGGTTCTCAATATAGTTATCAGAGTGGTCCTTTTCCAACATAAGCCAGTTATGTCATTCCTCAGTTCAAAATCTTGGAAATAGAACATTCTTCTTTGGTTACATACAGCCTGGTAGTGGACAATCTCCCTTGCTAGGATATATCCCCTTTTATGTTGATAGTTTGTACATCAGTCCCCTTTATCTGCAGGGATATATTCCAAGATCCCAGTGGATGGCTGAAACCATGACTAGTATCCAACACTATATATACTATGTTTTTCCTATCATATGTACCTATAGTTAAGTTTAATTTATAAATACAGTAAGAGATTAATAACAATAACCAATCATAAAATAGAAAAATTATAACCATTTTTCATAATAAAAGCTATGTGCATGCGATCTCTCCCTCAAAATATGTTATTGTACTGTACTCACCTTTTCACTTACAGAAAACACTTTGCAGTTTCTCATCAGCATATTCGAAATGCCAGCATCACCACTATTGTGGGGCCACTATGGAGTAAAGTAAGGGTGACTTGAACACAGGCACTGCGATATCACCACAGCAATTGATCTGATAACTGAAATGGCCACTAAATGACTAATGAGCGGGGAGCACGTACATCATAGATCCGTGGGACAAAGAGATGATTCACATGCCAGGCCAAGAGTGGGAGAGCTTGAGATGTCATCACATTACTCCGAATAGCCCACAATTTAAAACTTATGAATTATTTATGTCTGGAATTTTCCATGTAATATTTTTGGACCTGGGTTAACCGCAGGTAACTGAACCACAGAAAGCAAAACCACAGAATGGGGGAGGGGGTAGCTACTACGTGTAAGAGTCAGATGTTTTCTGACCCTGAACTGGCAGAGTCATCTGTTCTCCCTTCTGCTTATTACCCGATATCTAAACAGCCCAAGCAGAGACTGCCCCCAGTGAGCTGGACAGAGCAGGGAAAGCCTGGGCTCCGGCCTTTGTGACCCTGTTTAATGCCACACTTGGAGCCCAGGGCCTCTACACAATGGGAGAGAATATTTTTCTTTATCATTAAACCTAGAGGTTTTCCTCTTCTACCTAAAAATCCAAGAAAAGAGTGTTCCACTTACTCAGTGCAGAGCACCAACAAGAGAAACCCAAGCCCAGGGTTGGATCCAACTGATAAGAGTAAGAGCAAGAAAGGGGAGGACAGAGATATTCCCATGGTAATACTACATATTTTTCAGAAGGAGGTCCCTAAAGAACAAATATACTTGAAATTCTAACACTGCATGGATCTGTGCAATAGAACAATCCAGAATAGGGTAAGCCATAACTACAGTTAGAAACTAAGCTAAACATAGATTGAGAACTTAAGAGCAGAAAGACTGGAAAATATCTGGAGCTAACAGCCATGTTGGCTATAATGAAGCAACAAATGCAGCCAACATGGTAGAGGACATGGAACAGAAAGGGACACTAAAGAGAAGTGGATAAGAGGAATGTAAACTCATAAGGTCAAAAGATGCACATGGCAGCAGACCAGAGATACCTCACTTTATCCAAAATTGGTTGAGGGTTCCACCAACCACAACTGGGAGGGATTGGTGTCAAAAGCTGAACCATCTTAAACTTGAGTAGATCCCTAAGGCATAGTGATGTTTCAACTTCAAAGTTATATGAGTTACATAATACGTTCACTGGAGATGCTTGATGAAATACAAATTCCACTGTAATCTACACATCATCAGAAAGTTGGAACTTTTAAAGCATAAGCTTGCCCATCCCTGCATTGGCCAATTCTAATAAACTAATTCCTTTCTTAGTGTAAAAAAGAAAAAAAAATGCAAATACCAGTCCAACCAAATCAGAATGTCTATTGGAATCTATATTGGTAATATGCAAACCAGGATTTTCTGAGCAGCTGGGTTCATATGGCTTGTCAGTAGACCTCTCCTTGAGAACCTCTGCTCTTTTGTATTTGTAGTCTGTCATATAAATAATGATGTGGTCTATGTACTCACAGGAATAATGGCTTTGGGGTGAGAATCACTGGATAAAGTGTTTCCAGTTATTATCTTTAGGAAGATGGAATGGCGGTCAAAGGGAAAATGGCAGCACCTTCTTCCAATCATTTGTGTTCAGTTTAACTTTTTAAATCTGACTTATATATTACTCATATAGGGATAGTAGGGGTTATCTAGACATGGAGCTTAGGGTCTTTGCTTTGTTTGTTTGTTTTTTGATTTCCTCTTTGTACTTTAAAAATGGTAGCAAATTTCAGATTTAATATTTCTTTATTTTAAAAGTATTTTTTGAGTGCTTTCTTGTATCCAGCACTGTTCTATGTACATGGGCACAATTATTTGTCAGATAAGTACCGTATTTTTCACTCCACAAGATGTACTCCCCCCCCCCAAAAAAAAAGAGGAGGGGAAAATGCCCGTGCATCTTATGGAGCGAACAATACGGTATTTTATTAAATATTTTAACACACAATTTGGTTCAAATTTTTTTTTCTTATTTTCCTCCTTAAAACCTGAGGTGTGTCTTATGGTCAAGTGCATCTTATAGAGCAAAAACTACAGTACACAATTGGGCTTAAGTTAACTGCTTTGTAAATTAAATATAAGTCAACCCGTGTATATGATTAGCTAGCAGTGTTTCTATTTTCTTTATAGAGAGTTGCAGGTTGAAAGCGTTCCTTCAGGTAGGTGGGTTGAACCCTTAGGACAAAGTGAGGCCAGTTAACAAGCATAATCAGGACCTTGGAGCCATAGGTAAACATACCAGGTGAGAGACACCTCTGCCCACCCTGCCTTAAAGAATGACATATGGAAAGGGCTTATTCTTTTCTGCTGTGTTGCAACACAGTACAGAAGAATCTAGACAATTGGAGTTACAGACTTTTGGCGTTGAAAACTTATTGAACCAGATAAAAAATGGGTATAAAAATGAAATTCAAATGGGATATTGAGTAACTAGCTTGAGGGTCAAAAATCTAAAATTTTCTTCCTTTTTCTTCTGCAGATTAGGCATTGTTCATTTTATTTTCTCTAGAGTGAGGAACCAATGACAGGGGATGAGTGGGAGAGTTCCCATTTGCAAGTGACCCCCTCTTGCTGCTACACACCCACCTTCAAAATCACACATTAACTTCCCTGAAGCATGTGCATTAAAAGAAATAACTTACAGAGTCTTCTTACAGAGTACTATATGCAGAGTTCTCAGAAATACACATTTTAAAATGAAATATAAGTTATGAGTTAACTGAGCTCCCAGAAATATCATCTTTATCACCATTATCCATGATACCAATAATTATAGCTAGTTGCTGTAATAAGTGGATATATTTAATCTTATTTGACCCTCGCCATTCTAGGAGATAAATTTTATCATCCTCGTCATTTGGAAGAGAAAACTGAAACACAGAGAAGCAACAGGTCCAAGACCACTCAGGATACAATCAAGCCCACATCCTCTGTGCCTAACCTCCTCTATGTAATGAACCCAGACCATACATTAATGTGTGTTCTAGAGAACAAAAGGAAGGTGAGTAAACTCATGTGAAAAAGAGAGAAAAGGCTCAAACATCAATGTCCCCTGTCCTGGCCACAGCCAATTGAACAGATAAACTTCAATCAACCCTTTACAAGATGAAGTCACTCTGGATAACTGCTCACTGGGTTCCATGAGAAGCCTCTAGTTGTCAATGTAAATGCTACCCAGACCCAGAGCTGCTGGAATTTTTTTTCTACAGGCCAAAGGACTGTCACTTTTTCCATCTCAAGTGTCCCTCCCTCTCTCCCTTCTTTTCTTTCTCTTTCAACAATCAAAAAATATAGATCAGCAAAAGGTTGAAACAGAGCTTAAACTGTAGCTTTAAGTTTTACATGTCAAATATACCACCTGCCTTTTTTTTTTTTTTTTGCCTTGAAAATGTTTAGCTGCTCTTTTAATTAAGTCAGCATTTCAGATGTTACTAGGGTAATCAACTTCAGGAAACAAGGCATGTTAGGTCCTCCTGTTGGAGCTGTACTATGTACATGAGCATAATATCTAAGACTGAGAAGTCATACAGTAAATAAATCTGTTTAAATTCAACACATTTAATTCAAAAGTAAATACTTTTGGTGCCTAGTAAGCACTGGGCTCTGCTTCAATGATGGAAATACAACAGTAAACAAGTCGAAGTCCTTCTTTTCATGGCTCTTCCATCACATGTAACAATTGTGCACCAAACATTTTTGTGATATGTTAACATCTTGAAAAATGTGTTCCCCGGGTCACTAGTTTTGTAAATGCCTTTCTACAAACATGTAGTATTTCTGTAGTTTGAGTTTTACTTTCAGCTGCTGATGCGCGATGGGGAAGGACCTTCCTGAATACAAGAGATGCCCTTGCTCCAAGATTTAGCTGGAAGATTTTTGTATGTTCATGGCTAAACATTATATTTCACAAAATTCAAGAGCTCACACAAAAAAATTAAGAATTATTTTCTTATAAATTAAAATGATCTCTTAAAAATAACAATTATCAAATAAGACCTCACTAAAAAAATAAAAACCTTCAGGTTAAGGACAAAAATTACATTTGTAGAACTGCTTCATTAGTCTCTCCTAATGCCTTCCACTAGATAAAATGGGGGCATCTTATATAACCCTTTTTTTCCAGAGGAACGTCTTGAGTGAGACAAGACATTGCTTGAGTTCTTGCACCATGATTTCCACAGAAATCATGAGACCAATAACATTTCCTAAGAATTTTGGGGGTTAGACTGATCTCAGTCTTTCTGTTATCATTTACCTGGAAAAGTCTCTAGTTTCTAGGTTGAATAATGAGAAACACTTTCCTCTCTGCTACTCAGTCCTGGTTGGAGAGAGCTGGCAAATGTAAGACTTTGGGCAGGGGAGGTGTGTATATAAATGAATTGTCTTTAGCAACTAGGCATAAAAAAGGGGTCAATGTCTACAAAGAGAATGACCACAAAGGATCAACAATTAAAAGGGCAGCAAACACCCTTTTCACCTCCACCTGAGGGTAACTGATGTGCAATCCCCATATCCACAGGCTAGGATCCCCAGGTCCAGGGGCAAGCAGGGGATTTTCATGGTTGCATTAGCCTTTAAGATAGATCCTTAGGCTCTCCTTCAGAAAAGGGACAAAATAAACCTTAACTAGTCCGTACAATAAAAAAAAGTTTCAGAATAGAGACAGGAAGTATTGTAGAAATTTAATTAATCAACATGTGCTAAAGGAAGCTCTCCAAGGCCCCTAGGCCCACGGCATCATTTTTTTCAGTTTGGAAAGCACAACTGTATAACTCTTGACTGTCCACCAAATATTTCTTTCAGTCAACTCCCTGACACCCAAGTCTCAAACTTGAGGAGAGACTCTCTTTCATATCCCAGCCCCTGAATCCTAAATACCTGCTCTAACCTGATGTTTCCAGGCTTTACCAGCTTCTGAGCCAGATTTCCATGACCCAATGGCACTCACTCCCACTTGGTCAGCTGATTGGAACTTCCTCCAAAGCTTAATTAGAAAACAAAAAGAAAAACTAGACCAGGAACAGCACAGCAAACAGAGATGGCAGCCGAATTTTACATTGATGAATGCTGCCGGTCAGTCATTCAAAAACATTTATGGGGCAGCTGCTAGTGTCCAGATAGTCTGCCAGGTGCTTGGCATGTAGTGGTAGGTAAGAGAGACAAGATTCCTCTCTTATGTAGCTTGCATTGAGGGAAGGGGAGACACTAAATACAGAAACAAACAAGACAATTTCAGAAAGTGATAACTGCTCTGAAGACCATCACACAAGGAAAAGTGAAGCAGAGTGACCTGATGGGCCATTCCTGCTTCAGAACAGGGGGCACATCTGTAGACAGCAGGAACAGCAGGTGCAAGAGCTTTGAAGGGAAAACAGGCTCAGGTGCTTAAGACCGGAAGGAAGGGCAGTCTGGAGAGGAGGGCAGAAGCAGATCATGCTGGGCCTTGGAGGCCATGGTGCGGCTCAAATTCAGATTTTATTCTAAGTGCAGTGAGATATCTTGAAAAAAAATTTTAAGGAAGAATAGGATACACACAATCTGTTTTATGTTTCAAAAGACCACTCTGGTTGCCATAAGGATAAGAGATAGTAGTATTGCAAGAATGAAGTATAAGAAGTTAGAGGGCCAATTTTTTTTTTATGCTCACATTATTCTGTAACAAGATAAAGGTTGCTTTTAAAGTGAAATTAATTCATGAATATTAATACAAATAAGACTTTTAAAATCTACAGAGTCACACATTCAAAAACAACACAACTTTACCTGGAATGAGAAAAACAATGTCTGTTTTCTCCAGAATGTGTTGTCTTGTTTATTGGTGGAACTGATAAAAAGCATCATTAGTTACCTTTTCCCCTTGAATCTTTCATGAATACTTCAATGGTAATTGCTCAGGTCCCTTCACAACGGGAAGAGGATTACCCAGCATGACATCCATTGCTGTCAGGAACACAGAGAAATTGCTGATACTGAAGAGATAAGTGGGGTGAAAATTGCTCCTACCACCGCCCATCTCCTGGGGGCATCTAGGACTTTGCATCTGTGAGGGCAAAGACTGCCTTGGGAAAACAGTGTATCTATTATGACAGCTTCAAGAAGTTTAAGTTCATCGTAGGAGGCAAGAGATTGTACCTTCCAGACTTCCTTAATTGCCTCTAATATCAGGGATTGCCACTGTTCTTCAGGCCTAAGCACAATTACAGAGGCCATCAAGAATTTAGAGGAATTCCAAATTAGGACAAGTCTTGCTTGGCATGGGTCCTTTCAAACCTTACTTTAATAAAAAAATAAAAGCACACTTAATAAGTTCACTGATAATTTTTTTTTTTTATTTAGTGAGAGTCAAGGAGGCAGAGACACACTCCCACATGTGCCCTGACCAGGATCCACCCAGCAAGCTCTCTACAGGGCAAAGTTCTGCCTATCTGGGGCCACTGCTCCATTGCTCAGCAAATGAGCTATTTCAGGGCCTGAAGTGAGGCCGCTGAGCCATCCTCAGTTCCCAGGACCAAATTGCTTGAACCATTTGAGCCATGGCTGTGGGGACGGAAGAGAGAGAGAGACAGAGACAGAGAGAGAGAAGGGGAGGGAGGGGTGGAGAAGCAGATGATCGCTTCTCCTGTGTGCCCTGACTGGGAATTGAACATGGGACTTCCACAGACAGAGTAGACACTCTATCACTGAGCCAACCAGCCAGGACCAATAAATTCATTGATTTGATTCCATTATACCCTTACTCTTTTTCAAACAAGTGGTTCACATGTTTCTTCTTTTTAAGTGAGAAGGGGAGCTAGAGAGACAGATTCCTGCATGCGCCCTGACCAAGATCTACTTGGCAACCCCTATCTAGAACTGATGCTTGAATCAACTGAGACTGACCTTGGACCAATTGAGCCATTGGCTTCGAGACGGGAAGAGTGAGAGAAGGGGGAGAGAAAGGAGGAGAAAAACAGACCGTTGCTTCTCCTGTGTGCTCTGACCAGGGATCAAACCCCGGATGTCTGTTCGCATGCTAAGCTGAAACTCTATCCATTGAGCAACCCAGCCAAGGCCATATGTTTCTTCTTGACTCCTTTCTCTTTTTTCATATGCTTGGTTAATCTTTTGAAACAACCTAAATGCAAATTCAGCATTATTGTAATATAAACTCACTCTAATTCTGAACTTTTTGAGTCCAAATTAATGGGGCATGGTGTTACTTACATTGGTGTGGTTACATATAGGTCCCATAGATTAGAGGTTTAGAATTGCTGGAAATGTTTACTAAGCATTAATTAAGTATAATGAAACTGTTTCATAGTCCAGGAAAGAAGACCTGCTCAAATAACTGAGTTACCAGTCCCCTCTACACACAAAGATTGTGAGAAGGACAAAGGACAGCCACACTCAGGAGGAGAAATGTGCCCTGAGACTCCACAGAGTTCATAGGAGACCAAGCAGAGAGCCAGAGATGATAGAGTTTGTCACTTCAACACAGGACTCCTCAACCCCTACACATCCACATGGAACTCCTGTGAGCTAGCACAACTCACCAGTACCACTCACAAAGACTCACAGTGGGTGCAATGCTGCGCTGAGAACTTTTCATCCAGTGCCTAACCTCAACTTCACAGAGATCCTATAAGGTCAGACAGGTTAGAAGGTGGGCTCCAGAGACAGGCAGCCTGCATCTGAGTTCTATCTACCCTGCTTAATAGCTCTGTGCACTTATCCTCTACATGTCTCAGCTTCCTCTCAGTAAAATGAGAATAATAATGGCATTGATTCCACAAAGTTGTTATGACAAGTAAATGAATGAGTTCATGTAAAGTACTTAGGAAAACACCTGACACAAAGGTTCATCAATGCTGTATTATTGTGTGTGATACAGATGAGGAAAGTAAGGCTAATGAAGAGCGTCAAGTTCAAAACTGCACCATCAGTGGGAGAGCTGGCATCTGAGCCCCAGTCTGTATAACTCTAAAGCCTGTGTTATTAGTCACATTTCTAGACCACTTCCCTTTAGGGACACTCTGATGTACCATGTTTCCCCATGTATAAGACACTTACATGTATGTATAAGATGCACCCTAATTTGGGGGCCCAAAATTTGAGAAAAAAAAAGTATTACATGAAGTTATTGAACTCAACTTTTATTCATCATAAAATTCATACAACTCCTCATCACTGTCAAAACTCCCATCCATTAGCTTATCCTCATCTGTGTTTGATAACAAATCACTGTCTTCATATATTGCCTCATCCTCAGTTCCATCTATGGCATTTGAAATGCCACACTTCTACAACCACTGTATAAGACGCTCCCATTTTTAGATCCCAAATTTTTCGTAAAAGGGTGCGTCTTATACATGGGGAAATATGGTAATCTGTGCTGTAGAGTCTCTTAGGTTGTCAGTCCACAGCAACTGGCTCTCTGCAGCCAGCAGGGAGTGGATATCAAGGCATCAGAACTGCCTCCTCACCAGGCCCCGCCTCCTCACCTGGCCCCGCCCACCTCTTCAGCTTATCTTCAGCCTCTCCCTCCCTCACCACCCAGCAGCTCTTGTTCTAGCTTTACTGCAGTCATTCACCCTGGATCAGCAGGCTTCATATCTTCACAACCTGTGCCCCTTTTCAAGAGATTTCCTCTTCCTCAAGTTCCCTCCCACTTTTTTTACCTGAAAAAAACCTCTCAATTATTCCACTCCTTCTCACAAACTACATACCCACCCACTTCACCCTAAAGAGAATGAGTCACTCCCTGGGCAGGAGAGACTGGCAATGAGAAGAGAACTCCTGGGCTCAGCAGGAGCAGGGTTCAAGCTCCATTTCTGACACTTGCAAACTACTAGTGTAAGAAAAATGCTTTTTCTCTCAGAGACCCAGGTTTAGCATCTATAAAATAGGGTTGGTATCTTCCTTTATAGGTTTTGTAGAAGTTAATTAATGTACTGTACATAAAACTGCTTGCTTTGCCCAAATACCTATTAGAGACTTAATATATTGTTCAATCACATGTTTTCATACTGTTTCACTTACTAGTTGGTGAACTTCTCGAGGTCGGGATGGCACTATCTCCGGAACAGAGAACAAAGTCTGGCATAGACTGAATACTCCATGCATGTTATTAAATTGACTTAAACAATCAGCCACCTTATTTATTCATTTATAGAAGAGCCATCCAGTACTATAGAAAAGATAATTGTTTCAATGGGACTTGTGTCCCTATAGAGTCTCTAGAGGATTAGAACACATGCACAGTTACTTATTAAAGAAACTCCTACATCAGTGGTGGGCATTGGAATCATCTGGAGGGCCTTAAAACACAGACTGCTGAGCCCCAGCCCTACAGCTTCTAACTGAATGGGTCTGGAGTGAAATGCGGTAGTTTGCATTCCCAAGAAGTTTCCAGGTGCTGCCCATGCCATTGGAACCCCAACCTAGCCGGCAGTCGTGCCGTCTTTAAACATCAGTTGATAAAAGCAATTCAGTTCCGCCCAATTGAACAAGGTTTCATTGAGAATGTAAAGGGTGCAGGCAGAGAGCAAAGGGCAGCCTTCAAGGCTTTACTAACTCAGTAAAAAAAACAAAAAACAAAAAAAAAGAACAAATCAATACACAAGTGAGTTTAGCACCATAATTTTAAAGGCCTCTCTTGAAATAAAAGATGCCATTATAACATGTTGGGCGGATAAAATGTATTATGCTCACTTTGTTAAAGATGCCATCACCCAGGTGATATTAATGTGTGTTGGAGGCAGACAGGATCATTGTAGCCTGGGGCTTGGTTTTGGGATTAAGCCTCTCCCACCTGTCTTGATGTGGGGTGGTACAATCCAATCATGCCTCAGAGAAGTGACTTTGTATTAGAGACTTCCCTGTTATGTATATTGGATTAAGGGTTTGGATTTCTACACTATAAAATGGGGACGGAACGAGAGTTTGGGCTCTTGGTTCCTGAGGTTAGCATGAGAGAGTGGAGAGAGTAGAGCCAGCAGCGGAAGGAGGCCACGTGGAGGAGGCCAGGAGAAGCAGCCAAGATGGCGGAGTGCTGAGTGAGATGCCAGTTTGTGTAGAGTTTGTATCTGGGATAAGGAAGAAGATGGGGAACTGAGGAGAAGAAGGCTGGTGAGCTAGAAACCTTTGATTCTAGGAAACTCGGATAAGTCAGTGGCTTTGTGAGCACTGAGTGTGACTGGGTTTTGGAGCCCAGTGTATGTTTTTACTTGCCCGCCGGGTGCAAGGTAGGATTAAAGGCTATGGCCCACCAGTTTTTGGCTCCATGGTTTCTTTACCGACTGTCTGAATCAAATGCGAACCTGCATGGGCCGGGCTGCTGTGATAGTGGCCCTGGCCGTGCTTCCTGGCCTTACATAACACCACTACCACCTTGATACGAATTGCTGTAGGCAAGATCTATGATAAACACTAAAATTAGCAGGGAAACATTAAAGAAAAATAGGATATTAACATAGTCTCACAGTGTCCTCCAAATATTTATTTATTGCTCGGTGGTTTTAGCATTGGTTCACAAGTTGTTTGATATTCGTCCTTCCAGAAGGTGGGGTTTAATTTTCTTCCTCCTGAGTATGGGCTGATATTATTAATCACTTCTAACAGATAGAGTATGGAACAGGAACCTCTGCAGTATTCTTCCTCCCAAATTTATCAACCCAGTCTAATCAAGAAAACACATCAGGCCAACCCAAACGGTGACATTCCACCAAAAAATCCTGGCCAAGACTATTCTAATGTTTCCAGATCAGAGACAAAGAAAGCTCGAATAAATGTCATTGATTAGAGGAGACTGGGAGACATGACAACTAAATATGACATGATATCCCGAATTAGATTCTGAAACACAAAAAGGACATTTGCAGAAAAACTGGTAAAATCCAAATAAAGTCTGCAGTTCAGGTAACAGTACCACCATACCAATGTTAATTTCTCAGTCTCAATAAGTAGACCATAGTTATGTAAGATGTTAACATGAGGACAGGACCAGCCACCTAATTTGGTGGGCCCAGTGTAACGTTCAAAATTATTATGATTTCAAGACAGCAAGAGCAGGGAATAAAATCAAGCATGGGAGCCAGGCCCCTGAGGCCCAGATTGCATTGGCGGAGGCAGGGTGAAAGGTATTCACAGGAGCTCAGGCAGGCTGAGCCGTCAAGTGTCAGAGCGACCTATTAAGCAACAATCCAAAAATAAAAGCCTCTAATCACTTACTGTGTTGGAGTAAGAGGAGAAAATGCAGACTCACCCTCTTCTGTTTTCCTCTGTGGACCAGTACACCGATTGAAGGTCAGGTGAATCAGCTCAGATGTGGGAGTCATCTCACCACTGAGGGAGGCCCAGGCAGTTCCATGGACTCCAGGATCCAAGGGAGGGTGAGGAAAGTCAAGAGTGAAAAAGTACAGCAGGTTCTCAAATAGCATGGTTCCATTTAAAGTCCTTATGTTCAATATCATTACAACATTGATGAGAAAATTTTAAAATCAACTTTTCTGCCAGAGCTTCCTGAATTAGTTTCTAGAAAATTGTTTCGTTTTCCTTCTTTACATGGGTCTTAGACAGGAGTCACTGAGGCTGGCCCAGGGGCTATGGCAGACCTGGAACAAGGTCTGCTTTGCCCCTCTGCTTCTCTCTACAAGCAGGCTCCTTTCCCAGGTGTGAATAACAGACTCATATGAATAGATGCCCGTAAGCTGGCTGCCCCACCTTTCCATCAGATGCACCTGGGCTTGTTGAACTTCACCTGGAAGTCCCTACCAGGTGTTCACCACCAGGGCTGCTCTCGCTTCTCTTCACTCAGATGCAGTTCTCCACCTCTGACATCTCCCCCAAGTTCCTGAGTACTTCAAAGTAGGGAATTCACCAATGCTTCAAGATCAGTTTCTAGAAGGTAGCTAATCCGTCACTACCCCCCCCCACACACACACATACACATACAAACTGCTTCATTCCTAACCTCTGATTTTTTTTTGTTCTGTTTATTCAATAAGAGGAGGGGAGGCAGACTCCAGCATGCACCCTGATCAGGATCCACCCGGCAAGCCCACTAGGGGGCAATGCTCTCCCCATCTGGGGGCCCCTGCAACTAGAGCCATTTTTAGCACCTGAGGCAAAGGCCATGGAGCCATCCTCAGCACCTGGGACCAACTTGCTTCAGTTGAGCCATGGATGCAGGAGGGGGAAAGAGAGATGGAGAGAGAGAGTGAGAGAGAGAGAGAGAAGTGAGATGGGGAAGGATAGAGAAGCAGATGGGCACTTCTCCTGTGTGCCCTAACCAGGAATCAAACCTAGCAGATCCACATGCTAGGCAGACGCTCTACCGCTGAGCCACCCAACCGGCCAGGGCCTCCTAACCTCTGATTTTTAATGACAGTTTTATCTTCCCAATCACCTGAGGCTTAGAACCTTGGCTGCACTTTGACTTCATCCTCCTTCCCACTGTGTTCAATCAGTTTTTCAATAGTTTCCACTTCATCAATATCTCTAATCCACTAAAATCCTACATCCATTCCTATGCCACAGATTTTGAGAGCTCTTCCCCAACCCATGATAATAGCTTTGCTATTTTACTTTTTCATCAAACCTTTATGCTATACATTTTATATGGATATCCTTTCTTGCCTCCGAGCCTTTGTACAGACTGTTCCTATATCTGTCACACCCTTCCTTCTCTCCCCATAGCTTCATCCAGTATACATTGTTGAACCATCGCTTTTTTTTCCTGCTCCTTCCTAGGTCTGGTTTAGGTGACACTTATAGCCTTAAGCTCCTCCTAACATCCTGTATTGTAACAACCTGGTGTGTCTGTCCCTTACTCTAGCCTCAAAGCCTTATGACAGCAGGGGCTATGGCATGATTGCAGTCTTAACAACTAGCCTGGAGTATGGTGCATGATATGTCTTAGTTAAAACTTATTGACTGAAGGAATGAATAAAGAATGAATACAAGAATGAATGCTAGGCACTGTCCTAGAATAAACCCTAATTCTTATTCTCAAAGAACTCATACTCCAGTAGGAAGACAAAAGTACAAAATACAATTTTAATAATAGCATTTATTAAGTGCTTGTTATGTGCCAGAGACTCAGCAATTCACATGCATTAACTCATTTAATCGTCACAATAATTTTATAAGCTAGGTACTATTATTATCATTTCACATTGAAAAACTAAAACAAAAGAGATTAAGTAAATTGTCTGAGGTCATACAACTAAAAAGTGGCAGACTGGAGATTCAAAATAGCTAAAAACAGGAAATGCCCAAATATTCACCAATAGGAACGTGAATGAACAAATTTTGACTCAGCATCAAAAAGCAATAAATACAACATGGATACAATGGCATGAATGAATCTAAAACTTCATACTTAGCAAAAGAAGCTGGACAGAAAAGAGCTCATACAGTATGATTTTATTTACATGAACTTTAGAAAAAAAAAACCAGAAATCTAATAGATTATGTAAGGAAGCAGATCAGTGTTTGCCTAGGGCTAGGGAACTGGGTGAATAATGACTAGGAATGGCAACTTCAGGATGATGAAATTATTCAATATATAGATTGTGGTAGTAGTTACATGGATGTGCATATTGGTCAAAAGCCACTATACTCTATACCCTTAAAATGAGTGAAGTTTATTTGATATAAATTATATCTTCATAGCCTGACCAGGCAGTGGCACAGTGGATACAGCATCAGACTGGGATGCGGAAGACCCAGATTCGAGACCCTGAGGTCGCCAGCTTGAGCGTGGGCTCATCTGGTTTGAGCAAAAGCTCATCAGTTTGGACCCAAGGTTGCTGGCTCGAGCAAGGGGTCACCTGGTCTACTGAAGGCCCACGGTCAAGGCACATATGAGAAAGCAATCAATGAACAACTAAGGTGTCGCAACGAAAAACTAATGAATGATGCTTCTCATCTCTCTCTGTTCCTGTCTGTCTGTCCCTATCTATTCCTCTCTCTGACTCTCTGTCTAAAAAAAAAAAAAAAAAATCTCCATAACACTTACTTAACATTTTTAAAAGTAAAATTAATATCTTCAACAATATAACTTCAGAGTCCCTATTTTTAACTATTAAAAATTTGAGTTATGCATTTGTAGAGATCATATCAAGTATTATAAAATATAAAATTTTGATTTCTGCCGAAACACTTGAATATTTCTCTCCCCTTCCTCTTACATTAACACTGAAAATAATTGTACAAGCAATGGCAAAATATAGGTTCCAATAATCAACAACAACAATGATAATAACAAATGTGAGCCCTCTGAGAACAGGGCCAGGTACTGCTGTGTGCCCGGGAGGTGGGTGGCTGTAGCTGGAAGCTGAGGGTAGCCAGCGATGGTGCCAAGCAATGTGTGGGAGCAAAGCTTTGAAGTTCTGCTCTCCCCTCCCTCCTGTACTGCCTTGGTCCCTGAGAGCCCAGCCAAGCCAACACCAGGGCTGCAGGAAAACCCTGCTGGGGTAAAGGGTTGATGAATTAAAACAACAATGAAATACTACCACACCTATCAGAATAGCCAAAATCCAGAACACTGATATCCAAATGCAAGTGAAGATATGGAGCAACAGGAACTCTCATATATTGTTTGGTGGGAGCGCAAAATGGTAGAGTCCCTTTGGAAGACAGTTTGGGGATTTCTTAACAAAACTAAACATACTCTTACCATGTGATCCAGAAATCATGCTCCTTGGCATTTATCCAAAGGAGTTGAAAGCATATCCACGCAATAACCTGCTCATAGTGTTTATGGCAGCTTAATTCATAATTGCCAAAACCTGGAAGCAACCAAGATGTCCTTCAGTGAGTGAGTAGATAAATAAACTGTGGCACATCCACACGATGAAATATTATGCAGCGCTATAAAGAAATGAGCTATTAATCCATGAAAGACTTGAGGGAACATTGAATGCATATTACTAAGTAAAAGAAGATCATCTGAAAAGGCTATATATTGTATGATTCCAACAACATGACATCCTGGAAAAGGCAAAACTTTATGAACAATAAAAATATCAGTAGTTGCCAGAGCTCAGAGACAGGGGAGGGGTCTAAATAGAGCATGTTTAGAGCAGTGAAAATATTCCGTATGGTATTATAATGATGGGCATGTCATTATACATTTGTCCAAACCCATAGAATGTGCAACACCGTGAGTGAACCCTAAAGTAAGGTTCAATCCTTGGTAACAAATGTACCATTCTGGTGAGTAATATTGGTAATGGGAAAAGTGATGCATGTTTGGAACCAGAATGTAAATGGGAAATCTCTGTATCTTCTTGTCAATTTTGTTGTGAACCTAAAATGGCTCTTAAAAAAAAAAAAAGTAAGCTCTTAAAAAGAAAGAGTTGACACAAGCAGGTTGACCTGCCCTGCTCTCCTCAGGTCTTTACACCCCTACCCTCTACCCTCCCAAACCAGGGCTGCTGGGCCCAACGCAGAGAGACAACCCTCTCTTAGTGTCCCCTCTCCCTACAGGTTTAAAGTGAAACTGCAGCCAGTGGGCCTGGGGGACTTGGGGCGTTCATCTCTAGAACTCCTCTCTTTTCCTCTCCTTAAACCTCTGGGGACAGATACCTGGACTTGACCTCTTTCCCTAATACACATTACCAAAGTGGTTGATTGACAGTCTCAAGAAAACACAACTTCATAAACAGAGAATAATATTTTGGGCAGAGTTGTTAAAATAAATGATCCAAAAATGTAAAAGGAGCATGCCATATACACTTAAGGACATATGGGGGGGGGGGTAGCAATATGAAGCAAGAACAAGAAAACAGTAAGAGACACCAAGTAAAAATATTAAGAAAAATATAAATAGCTGAAGTAAACAATATAGTCTATGTGTAAATGGCAAGACGAAATCGAAGATAAATGAAGTAGTGAGTTAGAAAGTCAGGCCGAGAAAATCATAGCAACTATAAAAAAAGATATTAAAGCCTGATCAGGCAGTGGTGTAGTGGATAGAGTGTCGGACCTGGATGCCAAGGACCCAGGTTCAAGACCCCGAGGTCGCCAGCGTGAGCGGGGGCTCATCTGGTTTAAGCAAAAGCTTACCAGCTTGAACCCAAGGTCACTGGCTCAAGCAAGGGATTACTCGGCCTGCTGAAGGCCCGCGGTCAAGGCACATATGAGAAAGCAATCAATGAACAACTAAGGTGTTGCAAGGAAAAACTAATTATTGATGCTTCTCATCTCTCCGTTCCTGTCTGTCTGTCCCTGTCTATCCCTCTCTCTCTGTCTCTGTAAAAAAAAAAAAAAAATACTAAAGATAAAATAGAATATGTGGGGTATAGGAGTCCCAGAGACAGAAATAGAAAAAGTACTGTGAAAGAGTAAACAACAGAGTTCTTAACTCTGTCTGGGAAACCTGAGAAAAGCTTAAGAGAGTTAACGCTTAAGCTGAGACATAAAGAATGGTAGAAGCTTGCCAGGTGGGCAGGGGAAGGGAAAACATGTCAGACAGGAAAAAACAGCATGTGCAAATGCCTAGAGAAGGCGTGAGTGAAACGCCTGCTGTGATCTGGGAAGAGTAGGTAGTCTGGTCTGTCCCGAGCAAAGACTATTTGAAGGAAAATAATAAAGGCTGATGTCAAAAGGCAAGCAGGAGTCAGATTGGGAAAGGTCTTGGGAGATGAGGAGTATGATTATACCCCGTTTTAACTGTGAGGGAACTAAGCCAAGCTCAGATACGTTAGGCGACTTGCCCCTGTTCAGACTTCCAATGGGAGAGCTTCGGTGCCTTCCCTGCGTCACCCTCCTCCCACTCGAGGGGGCTCTGAGGTTATTTAGCTTGGATGTCAGTGTTTGGCAAAGTCAGTTAAAATTTTTAAAAAGTCAGTGAAGCTGAGGAATAGCTGAGCTATAAATTTACTATTGGGTGGGTTGTTCTAAAGTGCTGGAGTTTCCAGTTAACAATTTAAAGTTTGGGTTAAAAGAAGACCAGCCTGACCTGTGGTGGCGCAGTGGATAGAGCTTCAACGTAGAACACTGAGGTCAGAGGTTTAAAACCCAGAGCTTGTCCGGGCAAGGCACATAAGAGAAGCAATCAAGGAACAACTGAAGTGAAGCAACTAGGAGTTGATGCTTGTCATTCCATCTGCCCACTCCTTCCTTTCTAAAGTCAATACGTAAAATCTTAAAAAAAAAAAAAAAAAAGATAAGAAGACCAAGGCTAAAAATACAAATTTGGAATCATTAGCATATAGAGGTAGGCACATTCATGGGAATGGAGGGAGTTGCAGCAAGAATGCCCCTTGTAATGTTGACAAACACTTTCTCTGGACAGAAACATTTCACTGGAGCAAATCACTAGTCCAGAGAGGACAAGCGGAAAACCCATGACCACAGTGATGACTTCTCCAGTGGTGATTTCTCCATTAGTCAGACCGCAGTTTTGTTGTGGCATCTTCTCCCAACCCAGACACTGTGCTTACACATCACAGACCCCTGAATAGATCTGAATCTGAGGTCAAACGGCTTCTGTTAATCACCTGGTGAAGATAAACCATCCTCACACACAGATTGTCAAAAGTCTAAATTCTTTCGACTTACTCCTAATCCTGGTTTACAGGAGTTCAGGAGCATGAGGGTCGCTTGGGAAACCTCAACTGGGAAGAGATATCTCTGAATGCCAGATGCAGAGAAGAGTCCTTTTATCTAGAAGGTAAGCATTACTACTCCTACCCAATAGGCAAAGAAACTAAATATTACAGAGGTTAAGTGACTTGCCCAAGGTTATATACCCATTAAGGGGCAGAGCTGAGATTCAAATGAAGAATAGCTTGGTTCCAGAGCCTATGAGATGGAAATGAAATGAGACTGAATGCTTTCTCAAAGCCCAGTACTCAGTGTGGATCATCTCCTTGGTCCTAAAAAGCTTGAGAACTGAGGTCACCATTTGATGGAGAAGAAAGAGCTTTGGGCTTCAAGTCAGAAGAACTGAGTCCCAGCCCAAACTTTGTCACAACGTGCTGTGTGACTGTGACCAAGTCACTTCCCCTCTGTGGTTTCCCATTCTCTCTGCATATGGAAGACTCCGGAATTCCAGGTTTCTGTGGCTGGTAGGGGGCTTCCCTTAGACCCTAATCCCCACCCATTAGGGATGGCAACATCCAAATCTTTCCTCCCCATGACTTTCCTCCTCTCCATTCACACCAGCCATTCCAGCTCGGGCTTCACAGCTGAAGACCGGGTGTGGATTGTTTGAAAAGACATATGGCATCCCAGTGCAGCCGAGAGTCCAATCTCAAGGGGAAACCATTGTTCATTCATCTGGACCGAGTGACATTCTTTATGCAAGAATAACTCTTGATTAAAGGGTGAGTTTTAATGGAAACTAATTAGGCAAACTCTTTAGCCTGGGCATAATGATCAAATGAGCTGTCACACTGTACCTGATACAATGATCTCACTTGCTACAAGATTTTATTCCTTAGCAATTACACTCCCACATGGCACTGCGTGCCGTTATTGCCTGGAGCACACATGTCAAATTAAAGAGCAACTTATGCACCTGATATTTAATTATTGCCTAGTACTACAGACACCCGGGGAATGTCAAAGTGAGCAGTCCTGCTTGGGAGAAACGAAAACTGAAATCTTCTTCTGCAAGGGAGTGGAAAAAAAAATAGCGATAAAATATGTATAGGTTACTATAGCTTTTTTTTATTCAGCCCTCTTACAATTCACAGTTACAAAACCTGCTCTCCCCCACCTTGAATAATTTACCATTTTTTTTTTCTTCATCCAGAAAAGTCAGCAGAAGGAGAGCTGTAGGTAAAGGCACGGGCCCTAATGGTATTGATTGATGGCTGCGGTCTGGATCTGGTCAAACTAGAGCTCTTCGTGCAAGTTATTCTCCCCCTAACAGGCTCTGACAGGAAAGAGGGTGCCTCCATGCCTCTCTAGCCCAAAGGGAAATGTTTTCTCTCGAGGCTGAGAGTTCAGGAAACCCCATCTTTCACTTTAGTCACACTCAGTGACAAATTTGAAAGTTGACTAAAGTTTCTCACTGATACATATGTCCAAAAGTCTGGACAGGGAGAGGCCATTGAGATGGAAGGGTCCATCTATACTTTGGCTGCATAGTAGAATAATCAGGATCTAGAGTAATTAGAATAAGTAGGATCTAGAGAAGAGGGTTGTGTAATTATTTTAGGCTCCTCAGGTGATTCTAATATTCAAGTAGGGTTGAGAATCATTAGTCTGGATAATAACCAGCCAGACACTAACCAGTGCTTAGTGTTATAAGAGCTGATTTCTAGTGTCAAAAGACAGGTTCTGATGCCCCAGTGCCTTTGCACATGCTGTTCTTGCTTCTGGAATGCTCTTCCCCATCCCTCCTTTCTATCTGAAAAAAAAAAATTATCTTTTAACATCCAGGGCAAATGTCACTTTACTATGAAGCCTCCTAAGGAAGAGTTGCGTCAGCATCTACTAGGCACCAGACACATGCTCAAAAGCCCATTAAACCAAACTGCTCTCCTCAGTTAGGGTTCAAGGAAGAAATCCCCATGTCTCAAGCAACCATCTGTGTGCCCAGCTGAGCAAATTTTAAGAATACCCTTGGTCCCTTTTGCTCCAGATAAAGAAATTCAATTACCCCTTATCAGAATTTCACTGCCTAATACTAAAATGCCTTAATATGCATGCTTTTGTATTTAGTAAACTGCACAGCTTGTGAAAACCCCCTCCAAACATCTGGCAGGAGGCCCAGTAGAGGTAAGGCTGGAACCTCTAATGATGGCAACATGTAAACAAGTGTTTTGTTTCAACTGATAATCATTAACTTCTAGTGTCAGCCTTACCCCCAGAGGTCTGGTTCCTCAGCCTTGCAAAGGCCTCTGGGAAACAGCAGCTGGGATGGGCCCTGTGCACAGCAGAAGGGCATGGAATGGGCAGGTGGGTGACAGGGGCAGCCTGAGGGCAGATGTCTCTGTTGACGTGGAGCAGACTTGAAGGGAGGGTTCTGCCCTCCTTTCAGGGACTTTGATGCTGGGTGAGGGTTGATTCTCAACTTCACCACTATCTGGTGTGTGATTCTGGCAAGGAAACCTTAGTTTCCCTGTCTGTCAAATGGAGTTGATGAAGGTTCCTGTTTTATAGAGCAGTTGTGAGAAGTATGTGTGAAAACATATCCAGCAACCTTCTGGCATCACACTTACAGAAAGCAGTCAACCCAGGAATTTTTTTATTTTTTTATTTTTTTGCTTCATTCTTCCCTTCACACACTCTTTTTTTTTTTTTTTTAGATTTTATTTATTCATTTTTATTAGAGAGAGAGGGGAGGGGGTGGGAGAGAGAGAAGGGGGAGGAGCAGGAAGCATCAACTCCCATATGTGCCTTGACCAGGCAAGCCCAGGGTTTTGAACCGGCGACCTCAGCATTCCAGGTCAACGCTTTATCCACTGCGCCACCACAGGTCAGGCCTCCTTCACACACTCTTAAACTGAGACCTAGACCAGTCTGATGACCCCTTTCCTAATGCAGTAGGTAAAGGCTATTTGAGCCCAGGGTCACTGGGCTGAAGTTGGTGGTGTTTGTGCACAGGAACATCTAAATAAAAACCCATAAGGGAACAGCTGGATTTGTATTCTTTCTGTGAGCAAATACTGGTGCTGAGTGATCCTTCACACTGGAACTCAAATCCAAATATCAAGTTCTTCAGCGAACATTATCTGAGTAACTATTGTGTTCCAGGCGCTACGCACCCCAGGGTAGTTTGAAAGTGTGTTTGCAATCTGGATTTTCTGGAAAGCAGATGCTGAGACAGACATCAGCAGGGGAAGGTTATTAAGAAGTGCATTTAGGTTCTACACCTGTGAAAGGGAGACGTTACAGACTGAATCATATTCCTCCAAAATTCACTTGTGAAGCCCTAATTCCCAATGTGAATGTATTTGGAGATAGAGCCTTTGAGGAGGTAACGAAGGTTAAACGAAGTCATAACGTGGGGCTCTAATTTTATAGGACGGGTGTGTTTATAGGAAGAGAGACACCAGAGGTCTCTGTATAAACATGGAGGTAAGACCACACAAGAAAACAGCACAAAGGTGGCAGTCTGTGAGCCAGAGAGAGAGGTCTCCACCTGAAACCAACGCTGCCAGCGCCTCGATCTGCTTGCTCTGTTAAGACATGGAGATCATGTATGAAATTTGATTCTTTTAATATCTGGATGTTGCCAGAATATTGGTTTTTAAGAGTTCAGAATGGATGGTAGCACTTTCTCTAGATTTCCTATCAGTACCACAGAGCAATCTGTTACCTTTCTGATGACATCGCTGCTGGGATGTAGACATTCCCAGGTCCACGGGGATTGACCCCGGTCACATCTCCAGTGTCAGTTATGGTAATGTCATTCCAAGCATTTCAAAACCAGTTCCAAGATGAAAAGACCAAAAGTCCCATACCACAACTCAGAAGTTACTGGTACCCAGCAGTGACATAAAGAATATCTCAGTGGCCATTAAAGCCTGCTTTTAAGTGAATTCTACTGACCAGACACATTCCCCAAGTATTCAGACCTTCCCTTCACTAGGACGTTTAGATGATGCCATTGTGTGTACACCATACAGCTAACAGATTATCAGAATGAGTCAGTGGCCAGGGGAGGCTCTGCAAAAAATTACAGAGTCCTCTCATCTCACTCCCTTACTTGCTGTTCAGTTTATATTTGTTCACTCATTCAACAAATGTAACTGGGTTCCTACTGCTGGTAAGGCAGTGTTCTAGGCTCTAAGGATAGAGCAATGAACAAGCCAGATTAGTTCCTTTTTTTTATGGAGTTTATAGTCTAGTAGGAGGAGACAAACAATAAACAAAGAAAAGAATTTCAATTCACAATAATGTCTTTAAAGAAAGTGAAACAAGTTAATACAATGGAAAATGAATGAGATACAGGGAGGAACTGGTTTTGTCAGGACGGCTGGGGAAGGAGTCTCTGAGTGGCATTCCAATTAAGACCTAAATAGCAGAGGTAGCCAACTTTCAGAAAATCTGGGAGAACAGCATTTCAAGGAGAGAGAGAAAAAATTGAGTGCAAACCCCTGAGGCTGGACTAATTGTTCTGGGGCCAGAAAGCAGATCTGTGTGGGCGGAGCAGGTGCACAGGAGGGAGAATGGTAAGACACCAGGCCCGATAGGCCTGAGAAGCAAGTAAGAAACCTTGCAAGCCAAGTTTGGATTGTGTTCCTAGCATGACGGGGAACCACTGGAGAGCTTTAATAAAGAGAAATACAATAGGACTTAAGTATTTAAGAGATCACTTTTGCTGCCAAATGAAGAACAAACTGTAATGGAATTGTGGAGACTCAGTTCACTTTCTACTAGATGTCTGCTCAGCCAGTTTGGCTCCTGTTTCCATCTTCTAAGTCTCTGCCAAACAATGAGATTCCCTAGTTTCTTCTATCCCCAATCCTTGCTCCCTAATATCAATAGTTCCTGGTAGACACTTCAGCCACCATCTTACTTGCCCAGCTGCCTCTGTACAAGTGGGGATCAGATAGATCCCCTGGATCCCAAAAGGCATTGGTTTAATTCATAAAGGCCAACAGTAAAATTTAAAGGTTCCAACGGCAAGATCCACAAAAACATAGAAAAGATTTTATGCAGAGTGTGTGCTCCAAAGACATTGGTTGAATGAATGGGTGGGGAGAGACGTGCTGGGTGCTCATTGGCTGGCTGGGATGGAAGGAGCCTCTACTGTTGGGAGCTGGAGCCCAGGAAATGACACCTTATCTTAAATGTTCCACACTGGCTGGGGTGAAGCGGCCCAGAGGCCCCTCCTTGGATCCTGTGGAACCTGCGAGGCTGCTAGGCTGATTCATTAGTGGCCTGACATCACACATCTGCAATTGTGTAATTTCCACGTTAACTACCACCTCCCACCATAATGAGTGCCCATAACTATGTTTTATATAAAACCAATTATGCATTTGCACAGAGCTCATAAAGGGGCAGTGATTATGAACTGTGCTAGGAGTCTTCGGTGTCCCCACCATCCACTGCCCAGTCCAGACCCACTGTGGGGTGCCTTTCAATGACAGAGGATGGCTAGATGGGGGAGGGAGGGAGCTGGCAGTACAAGGTCCCTGGCAGACCAGGAAGGAGTCTAGGACAGGTCTCTCTTCTAAAGCGCCCTGGTTCCGACCTATTCAAACTCAACACAGACTGGAAGCTTAATGAAAATGTTAGGTCTACAAGACTGTCATTTTTAAGCTCTCTTTAAATTTTCTTAATTTTTTCTCTTACACATTCATATTTATATGTAAATATACAAATATATACACTCTTTTACTATGCTTTTATTGAAAAATTTTTTTTTAGAAGATCCTTGTTTCTGGGCTTGGTGAGGGGACAATAAAGAATATTAGAGGACTGCATCAAGTCTGACCTGTAGACTTGGGTTCTATTATCATCTCCACACTGGCCAGCGTGTGTTGCCCTGAACCACACACATGACTCCCCTGGCGCTCCGTTTCCTCACTCATAAAAAGGGGATCACCGTACCTCACACTTCTGGCAGGGTTGTTTTGGAAATTAAAGCACAACACCATGTACTAAGACGTATGAGATTTAGGTACTTTCTATGTGTTAAATCATCTACACCTCTCAACAACCCTTTGTGGTAGGCACTAGTAACATCTCTAGTTTTAAAATGTAGAAACCTAGAAGTAAAGAGGTTGGCTTGAGGTCACAGAACTGATCAGTGATAGAGCCAAATTCCAAGCCCAGGCAGTCAAATAACTCAGCACAGAGAAAACCCTCAAAAAATAAAAGACACTTTCTATCATCATTTTGACCAGCTTCAGGCCAATTCCATACACAAATCTTTTTTCCCACCATCAGACATTGGGCTCCACCTCCTTATTAAAGGGGACAGGAGATACACGAAGGGGCCTTACAAGGCAGAGCTAGAGTTAGTTGCCTGGTGCTCCCGGAGGGCCGATCCCTGAGCTATTGAAGAGACAGACAGAGCCTCAGGAGAGAGACAGAGATAAAGATGGCAGGAAAAAGACACAAGGTAGAAGATCAGAAATCTGGACTCTGGTACCCTACAAGGCGACCCTGAGCAAAATGATCTCCCCTCAAGTTTCTGCCCAGGGACTGGCAAGGGCTGGCTGGGATGTCTCTGGGACCAGATGTGAGCACCAAAGCCCGGGGCAGAGAAGCCAGATGCTCACACTGAAGTATGGCTTACTAAGCAGGGGGCCTTGGGTTCCATCTTGCCGGTCTTCTTGACGGACCTTACTCACCTTGTTTGATGGCCCAGCCTCCTTGTCCTGAGGTCGCCAGAGCTCAAATGTGGAGACCTTGGTAGATAGGGTTAGGGAGCCAGAAGTCTGGCCCTGCCCACCAAGGACCTGTAGCATACCCCAGCCCAGTTATAGCCCCTCCTGGCCTCAGTTTTTCCCATCTGAAAAATGAAAGGGCTGATTAAACAAATTTTAATGGCTCTAATAACTTGAAAATTCAATACCCCCAAGCCTGACTTCATCCACAGCCATATACTAATATCCTTAGGGCAGAGCAATTTCATTCAGGTCAAATGATTTCCCTGTACATAAACAGGAGTGAAACAAAGGCCCCCTTTCTCTGAGTCATTAGCTCTCTCTCACACACAGGCAGACACACTCACACACATGCATGTACACCTTTCATAATGCTTATACAGCCCACCCCCCACCCCAGTCCTGCACAAAGGCACACACACACAGGCAGGCAGAGGCACAAACACCTGGACTCTCTAAGCTGCTCCTTCTCCCACCCCACTCACTCCCTGCTCAATCCCCCTACCTCCCCTTCCACCACCACCACAACCACCACCATCCTTTTCCAACTCCCCTGCTGGGAAGCCTCGCAGCCTCACAGCCTCTGAGAGTTATATAACGTGATAGGCTGGTGCCACCCAATGGTCATAATCAGAAATGCATCCCTGGTTCCAAGAACCAAAAGGATTTGCAAAGGGTCCAGGGTCCCTGGGTCCATCCCTCTCGCTCTAACAAGGTTGTATTTAGAGCTGCCTTAAACACACATGAGGCTTTTTATGGTCTTTAACACTTTTCAAAAGAGATTTTCCTTACATGAGAACCCTAATTCTTTTCCAAAGACCAGGGATTACCATTGATATTCTGAGCAGCCTTGCACTAGAGCCTAAAATTATTGGGTACAAACTGTGTGTTCAGCGCCATTATAGATGACTTATATGTGATATCTTTTTAATCCTCACAACACTCATCTTTTCAGGGCATGTATTATTGTCTTTATTGTAAAGAGCTACAACCAAGGAGAAATGACACTGAGATAGAGTCTAGTTCATTTAGCAGCCACTTAGCCATCCTGGACCTCAGTGACATCATTTGTACATGATTGGTTTCAATGCTTTATTCAGTTATTTCTTCTTTCAATGAACATCGATCAAGCACCTGTTTTGGACCAGGTTCTGTGTTAGAGGCTGAGCAATCAGCAAATATCAATTCGGCAGTTATCAATGCGTGGCCTTTGCCCTTAAGGATGTCATACTTTTCTGGAATCAGTGATGGTTCCTGTCCTCCCAGGGTCCTGACTCTATGACCTTAGTGGTTCTTATTTTCCAATTTGTGCTAAGGCCCAAAGGAGAGGGCAAGGGTAGGAAAGTGAGCAAGTTATAGGCTAGGGGGATGAGCCAACCAACCAACCAACCCATAGAACAGGAGGGAGGTCAGTGTGCTTGTCCAAGAGTCCTCAGATCCACATCCTGCTAGTCTGGGACTGGCAAGTCTAGAACTGCCTCAAGCCTGTCTACGGCCCTGACTGACTCAGGAAGGAAGAGGAAGGAACTGTGATTATCTTTGTTCAGAACTAGTGCCCTTTGTGCCACACTAGAGACTTCTGCAAGTACACCAGAGAGGTCAGAGACAGAAATGGGGAAGCATGTCAGGAGCTGGAAGATAAAATGATGGAACAAAGCTTTCAGAATAATTATGGTTGTTACTACAGCTCACTGTGAAAGTCAGTCCCTGTAACCCAATTCCAAACTGCTTTCCTAGTGGTTATCTCTCCATCTAGTTCCTCATAGACTCACTCTGCCCCTCTGCCCCATACTTACTTCCTATACCCCAACCACATCACAGTTCACTAGTTCTTAAACTTTGCTCTTTCTCTTACTAATTAATGGGCAAAGTAAGAGAATAACAGAATCCTAGAATGTCAAGCACTGGAAAACATCATCTAGTCCAAACTTTGTGGGTAAAAGAAATAGGAACAGACAGAGGTTGTGCAAAATCACACCGCAATAAGTAGTATATTAGAGCTAGAATTTAGACATCTCTTTCCAATGGAAACTTTCCCCCATTTTCCCTCTTCTTTTTTTATTCACATGTAATTAGACACCAGTAAGAGTCTATTTGTACCCTGAAACATCTTTTTATCCTTCCTCTCTTCTCTACTTTCCCCATTCAACACTACTAGGCCATAAGCCCCTTGAAGATAGAAAATATTTTTTCCAAAGCCTTAATAGTTAACACAATGATTAGCATGTAAATGCTTAAGATTGAATAGAAGAACTAAAAGAAGAAAAGAAGGAAGGAAAGAAGGAAGAAGGAAGGGAGGGAGGGAGGGAGGGAGGAAGGAAGGAAGGAAGGAAAGAAGGAAGGAAGGAAGGAAGGAAGGAAGGAAGGAAGGAAGGAAGGAAGGAAGGAAGGAAGGAAAGAAAGAAGGAAGGAAGGAAAGAAAGAAGGAAGGAAGGAAGGGAGGAAGGAAAAAAGGAAAGAAGGAAAGAAGGAAGGAAAGAAACATAGATAGGTGAAGTCTTTTACACTGAATTTCTGCATCCACCCCTTACCTACTCTCTCTGTCTCCAATTTCCCTACAACATGGCCTATTCTCCACAATGACATTAAAATAATCTATTTATTTATTTATTTATTTACTTATTTACTTATTTATTTATTTATTTGAGAGAGACAGACAGGAATAGCTTGCTAGGAAGGGAGAGAGATGAGAAGCATCAACTCATAGTTGCGGCATCTTAGCTGTTCATTGATTGCTTTTATTATGTGCTTTCATTATGTGCCTTGACCAGGGGCCTCCAGCAGAGCCAGTGATCCTTTGCTCAAGCCAGAGATTTTGGGGTCAAGCCAGCAACCGTGGAATCATATCTATGATCTTACGCTCAAACCAGCAACTCTACACTCAAGCCAGATGAGCCCACACTCAAGCCAGCGACCTTGGGGTTTCAAACCTGGGTCCTCAGCATCCCAGGTTGACGCTCTATCCACTGAGTGACCACCTGGCCAGGCTATTTATTTATTTTTAATTACTAAGTTTTAGAGAGAGAGTAAAGGAGAAAGACAAAGACAGAGAGAGAGACATCAACCTGCCACTACACTCATTCATGCTGTCCCTGGTTGATTCTTGTATGTGTCCTTATCAGGGATCAAACCTGCAACCCTGGGCATATTGGGACAACACTCGAATCAACTGAGCTACCCAGCCAGGGCCTTAGAGTGACCCTTTAAAAGTAAAATTAGGGTTTTTCTCTTCCCTTGTGCAAAAGCACTGGAAGGCTTTTTTATTATCTACTGGGTAAGTCAAGACCAGTTTTCCTATAAGAAAATCTAAACAGGCCTTTCTTCTACCACATCAGCCTCACACACTATTAACCAATCAGACATGTACTCACCTTAAATTCTAGAAACACCTGACAACTTTCCATTTCCTGAATGAAGTATGGATGTGCGGCCATACTTCATTTTCAGTACTTTCTTGTGCCATTCCCATACTCTCAGATTCTTTTTCTGCCAGTACCAGAATCTACTAAAATCCCAGCCAACATTCAGAGCCTAATCAAATACCAGCTCCCTGAGGTCTTCCCTAGTTCCCTTGATAAAATTGCTATACTTAGAGCATATAGATCTTTAGGGTTTGGTAAGCATAGCACATCTCATTCTGCCTTTCCTCTAATGACCTTTCAATATCCTTATCTTGGGCATTGTAGCTAGTTGTTTTTATTTCCATTGCTCTCAAAAGACTCTTGGCCACAGATCCTAGGATCTAACACAAAGTAAGTGCTTACTTGGCATTTGTTGAATGGATGTTCTTCTTACTACACCATATGCCGCAATTGTCCCTGAAGGTGCAGTTATGTTTTATTCTAAAAGTGCTTAAATTACTGCCTGGGCCATTATAAACAAGAGCCCTACAGGAGCAGAACACAATATCTCCAAAGAGCCTTAGGTAGTTCTAGAGCAGGGTGGGATTGTAGAGCTGAAAATGTTGTATTAGCCAAAACAGATCCTTTAGGCCCAGGAGAAGGGACAGTCCAAGTAAAAGAACTAAATCGCATTGGTGGAAGATCCGAGGAGTCAAAGTTTGGCTCAACATAAGGATCTTATTCATGATGAGAGTGGTGCAGCAATAGACCCTGCTGCCTGAGGAAGGAGTGAGCCCTCGTCCTGCAAATGTATAAGTAGTGGCTGTAGATGGCCACTGAGGACAAGTCTGAGATTTAGAGTATAGGGGACCAGAGCAATGGGCGTGAGGTCAGATCACATGACTTATAAGGTTCACTTCAATATTAGAATCTAGGATTCCATCTAACCTCTCAAGACTGTCTAAGCAAAATTACCAAAAGTTAGAATTGACTTCTGTTGCTCCTACCCTTCATTACAGCCCTCTCTCTCACCTTGAACTTCTAAGAACCCTACTACTACCAAGTTGCTAGTAGTAGGAGATGCTTCTGGGGGCCCTCTCATATCCACTCAGCTCATATGAATTCTCAGGGAGCCACAGCGGATTGAGGCCCAGGTGTGTACAGTGGCACCCCAGTCTCTTATGTACCTTGGCTCTTCTTTCCTGTTCACTTCCCCACTATCTCATTGATTGCTGGAATCACTTTGTAAATAACCATCTAGTACCAAATTCTTGTATCAGGGTGTGCATTGAGGGATATAATTCATTCTTCATGGGGAGGGGCCAAAACATAGACTTTGCAGTTACTCAGCACTGGATAGGAAACCCAGTTTGGTGACTTTGGGAAAAATAATAAACCTCCCTGAAGCTACTTCTTCAACATGTAAAAAGACTTTAATTAGATCTACCTTTCACACTTTATAGGATTGTGTGTGACACAGCTCTCTATAGTTACATTCATTGAGTGCTTACTATGTGCTAGGAATTGTGCTAAGATAGTGTGTGTGTGTGTGTGTGTGTGTGTGTGAAATTTTTACAAACAAAAACTAGAAAGAAGGTTGTAGTGGTATGATGGTGGTGTCCCCCCAAAGATATAACCATGCCATAACCCCTGGAACCTGTGACTTTATCAAAAAAGGGGGTCTTTGCGGATATAATTAAGTAAATAATCCAGAGATGGAACACTCTGATTTATTCTGATTGCTCAAGTGGACCCTAAATTCAATGAAGAATAACCTTTAAGAGATGGCATAGGAGAAGACAGAGGAGAAGGCCATGTGAAGGCAGAGGCAGAGACTGGAGTGGGCACCTGAAAGCCAAGAGATGCCTGGAGTCACCAGAGGGAGGAGTCTTCCCTAGGACTTTTAGAGGGATCTTGGCCTTGCTTACACCTTAATTTTTTTACTTGTGGCCTCCAGAACTATGAGGGAATACATTTCTGTCATTTTAAGCCATCAAGTTTGCTGTAATTTGTTATGGAGAAAGCAATACAAAAGTATTGTTGTTCTTGCTTTACAGATAAGAAAAGCAAGGCTTACAGAAAGTGAACTACCTTGAATCTCCCAGCAAGAATATGGCAGAGCGAGGATCTGAACCCCAGTCTGTCTGACTGTACAGTGGTCACTTTAACTCACTATATCAAGTTGTGCAATGTGCCAGGCACATTATATATGCTCAGAGAGTATTAATTTTTTCATTCTATCTAAACTTTTCCTTCCTGTTACCCATTATTAAGTAGTCAAGAGTTAATCAGAATACCCAGTTGCTGCTAATCCATGAGCTCTTTCCTGGAGTGGGCTTCCACCTAAAATGCAATTACATATGTGTAGAAGGTCCTTGAGATTTGACTTGTCCAGTAAGCATTACAGCTCCATGGCAGCTGGTGGGAAAGATAGATTGGGACCTGTGCCTTGAGTTAATGTCAGTCTGAATTGAAGATGTGCCAGCATCATCAGGATAGATTCTTTAATTAACCTGCTAATCCTGTCAGGGGTTGGGTTCACTCTCTTTCTCCAGAAATGTGTTATGTGTCTCTTCTTTCACCACTTTGTCATTTGCTCTGTTTTAGATTCAAGGTGTCCTTTAAGCTGTGCTTTAAAAGACACTGTGTCCTCTAAAGTCAACAGCTTTGGAAAATGGACCCTTGAATATAGTATCTCATTGCTAAACCATCACAGCTCTTTCCGTGGTGTCTGCAAGAAGCAGGTATTCAGCATTTTTGATGCAATAGCACATTTTGAGCAATTATTGTGGGCTTGGATCTAATCTAAGCATTGAAGAAGGCAAATTAGTAAGACCTAGGCCCTGTCTTTAGTCACCTGCTTTCAGGGAAAGATAAAATAAAGCAGGCAAATGTAGTGTTCCCCAGCTTCTTTACTTCCTGGTAGGCACAGAAAATGATAATAATCTTAAGGGAAAACTGGGACAAATTCACAAGGCTGCTAGTGAATCAGAGGCAGTCAGCCCAGGGGTTCCAGTTCCCCAGGCCCTACCAAATCACCCCACAGGATTGGGGAACCAGCATCCCCACACACTAGTAATCCATTCATACTGTACTTTTTGGGAATATATGTTGTTAGAAAACCATAGTTCTTATCTTTGCTCTTTGCTAGCATTTATATTCCACTGGTTGAACATGGATTCTGTAGTTAAAATCCAACATCTCAAGTATTTCTCCAATTTGTACAGTACATCATATTAACTAGGTACATTTTTTAGCTCTGACCTTTCTTCACACAGTTTTTTATATGAAATTTCTGATCTAGCCACCTCTAAACTGCTGGACTGAACTCACAGGAAACAGAATGAATAGACAAAAAATGAGGTATTAACAGGAAAACTCAGAGAAAATTGATAATGTTTAGTTCAACAGTTTGCTTCTTGTGTGTGTGAAGACATGGGGGTACTTTTATAGTTTATTTTCTGGAATATGCATCTAGAAAGAAGTTCTTTCAAAAATCTGTAAAAAAGGGGGGGCTAATTTTCAGGCATTCTACAACCTGAACAGCTTTTGAGATCCATTGAAACAAAGCAAGAATTAATCTGTCCTTCAAAAAAGTACAATAAGGTGTTCTGGAGATTATAAAAGTCTATGTGTGATGAATGAATGGATAAAAACATGAATTTCCCTCTCAAAACTTATCCTTAGTGGTACTCATTATCACCCTTTTAAAAAAATCTATACTGCTGTGTGTTGGGGGTGGGAGAGAAAGCTGGTGAGACAATTGTAAGTGATATACTGAGAAAATACCTCCTCTTAAAAATGTGACAATACCTTGACTAGGGAATCTTTCCAGATAAAAAGAGACTAAAGATTCATGAGAATTAAATAGAATGTGTGATCCTTAAGTCCTGGAAGGATAGCTTGGTTGGCTGGAGCATCATCCTGAAGCACACAAGTTGCTGGTTCGATCCCCAGTTAGGGCACATACAGGACCAGCTCGGTGTTTCTGTCTCTCTGTCTCTCTCTCTCTCTCCCAACTTCTCTCTCTCTCTCAAAGAGAAAAAATGTGTGATCCTATCTTGAATCTTGAGCCAAAAAACAAAAGCATAAAAAAATAGGAAGAAAGGAATATTCATATAAGAGATGGTAGCAAAGGTTGACAATTGGTAAAGCTGCATGTAAGGGATAGAAGAGCTCTTTCACTATCACTAAAAATTTTTGGTAAGATTATAAAATTATTTCAAGTTAAATAGTTTTAAAAAATTAAAGGGCTGGCATATAAATCGTGAAAAATTGTATCTTGCGTTGCTTTCCACTTCCTATATTCTTTGCCTCTTTATTGCTTTCAAAACTTCCACCAAAAAATAAAATAAAATAAAATCGTTGAACATACTAGGGAAAGTTGGTCTAACAACTCCTAATAGTTGGTAGTAGAAAATGTCCACTGATGTTCTGCTAATTTGTTGGTAGAGTGAAAAACAGAATTAGAGTAGAAAGAGACGAGTATGGCTCTGAGGAAGGGATTACATATGGAAGAGACCGAAGAAGCTCCTGGAAAGAACTTCTAGTGCTAAAACTCTTTAATCAAGGCTGGCTAAAGTCATCAACCACCTTGCTGAAGGGTCTGGGGACTGGTCTAGGTTTAGGCCTCAGTTTACCCATTGTATTAGCTTACCAGCATTGCCATAACAAAATACCATAGAATGGGTAGCTTAAAAAACAAAGTGATTGAAAACAAAGTCCACAGTTCTGGAGCCTAGAGGTCTAAAGTTAAGGTGTCAGCAGGGTTGGTTCCTTCTGAGGGCTGTAGGGAAGGATCTTCCAGGTCTTTCGCCTTTGCTTATAGATGGCCATCTTCTATCTGTGTCTTTCCACGTTGGCCACCCTCTATGAGTGTTCCTGGGTTCAAGGTTCCCCTTCTTACAAGGACACCAGTCATATTGGGTTAGAGCCCACCCTGACGACCCCATTTCAACTTGAGTACTTCTGTAAAGACTCACTCTATCTCCAAATAAGATCACATTCTGAGGTATGAGGGATTAGGACTTCCACATATCATGTTTTGGGTAGCTCAATTTCAACCCATAATACCCACTTGTGAATTTGGAGTCCTGGACTCCATTATTTCTAAGAGTCCTTGTAACATTAGCATTTTATATTTGTAGAAGTCCAACATTCTCAATGTCCAATTGGTGCATATTGGCTAGCCAAATTCACCTCCAATCCAATCCAAAGGCATATAATTTTTCATTCCCAAACCTGCAATGCGAAAATCAATCAAACTTTGGATAAAACACATCAGTGGTACATTGCTATCATCTTTTGAATTTTCAAAGTAGTAAGATGGAAATGTTGAACAAGACCACTAGGCCTTGATATCCACCATAGTCTTCCTAGTATATTTTCTGTGGCTGAAATTTGAAGGATTAGCAAATCCTTTCAATCATCCTTTATATAAATACTTACCCAGTACTAGTGCCGAAAGATGAACAAGACCAACACTCCAGAGGAGTTTACAATCTAGGGGAAGAAAATTGCCAACTAAATCCTTGTGCTTAAATGGAATGGAGAGAAAGAGAGGGGGAGATGGGGCTATTGAGAGATAAGTACTTCAACATAATGCTATTCCACCACAATTAGGTTGTGCCCTGAAGGGAAATTGTTGTGAATTTTTTACTATTTCCTCAATTGGCTCGGTTCCCATTGATCTCTGCTAATGGAGCTTCTCAAACTTTTTAGTGTAATTCTGTGGGATTTTTAAGGTTCATTTTCATTCTGAGATTTTTGCCTTACACTTTGGAACCATACTCACACACTCCCTAGATCAGGCGTCCCCAAACTACAGCCTGTGGGCCGCATGCGGCCCCCTGAGGCCATTTATACCCCGACCCTGCACTTCTGGAAGGGGCACCTCTTTCACTGGTGGTCAGTGAGAGGAGCACTGTATGTGGCGGCCCTCCAACAGTCTGAGGAACAGTGAACTGGCTCCCTGTGTAAAAAGTTTGGGGACCCCTGCCCTAGATGAAATCAACTAATGTGCTTAGTTTATGGGCCTATGATTAATCACCAAGTTTGGTGGTTAAGGGTAAGAAAGAAAGAAAGTGAACTGTGTACAAAAGATAGCAAACTGATAACCTCTCTTATCTATTCCTAAATCCCCTAAAGTAGTATTTTCTTATTTAAGAAAGCAAAGACCTATGCTTAGAGCAGACACTCCAGACATCATGGTTCTGAAGGACTTGACATCCCAAGTATAAACTACAAGGTATATATAATATAAGTACAGCTGTACAGCTGTAAAGCTGTAATAAGTTTGAATTAACAAAAAGTCTCATCTCAAAGACATAAGGGTTTTATCTCACTTCTGAATCCACAGTAGTCCCTTGATTAAAATATGTTGGTTAAAAAAAAATTACCTTTCATTATGATGCATTTCCTCATTTTTCTTCCATATTGAGAGTGAAAATTTCCATTTGTGATGATCAGCCACAACATAGATGCAAATGTGCTAAGTAAAATTAGGTGTATCAGAGTGACTGTCTTATAAAAGACCATTTTACATGCTAACCCAGCAAGAGAAGAATTACTCCTGCTCTATGTACTATATGCAAATGCTCAGATTATAGCTAATTATTTTGTTGTAAAGCAGAGCCAAGAAACTGCTACAATACTCTTAGTCTCCTTGGGGAACATGCCATGAAAAGAACTTTTTTTTCTCCTTTGTAAATTACACTATAATATAATTGGGTCTCACTGTTCATGTAACACCCCACTCAGGGATAGCGCAAAAGAAATGAACAATGTCTTACTAAGTCCCCATTAAGATCATTAAATGTAGATCACAACACACTAGTAGGTGCCCAGATCTTAATGTATCACAGTAACAAAACTGGGGAAAGAAAAAGTGACAAGTTGCATCATATTATTTTTCTCTTGCAAAGGAATTTAAGGTAATAAAGTGTTAATGCATTCGGCCCTATGTGTTTGGCATTGTGAGAGAACTTTTTTTAAAAATTTTTTACTACATTGTAGGAAAAATTGTCATATTCTGTTCGGCAGCTGTTTAGAGAAAAGCTTTGACAGTGTATAATTGACTCTATTTCTGCTGCATTTTCATACGGCATTGTTAGGATTATATACTGTATAAGTTCTGCTTTTCAATTTTACACGCTAAGAAATTTTCCCCTTAGACAATTTTTTCACTAAGGATGAGCAAGAGCCGAGCCAGCCAGTCAAAAGTTGCACATCCCCAGCTTTTCCCCTGGGACACTTTGGCGGGAGTAAATGAGTTATTGTCAAAATGCTTTCCAAGGGAGGGGACCTCTAAGATCAAACCCCTCAGCCTATAGCTGGCATAATATATAAACGTATTTCCAAAATTACACACACTCCTCTACACACAGCACACCAAAGTGCTCACAATAGTTCTTAGAGGTTTTCTCTTAAGAGATAAGGATTTGAGAATTGTGAGTGTATTGATTAACTTTACATTTCCCTCTCCTTTCTCCTCTCCCCTCTCCCTTCCTCTCTCTCTCTCTCTCTCTCTCTCTCTCTCTCTCTCTCTCTCTCTCTCCCTGCCAATAGCATTTTTCTCCTGGGGGAGAGAGGACTGTTTTTAATAAGCCACCTCCCTGACCCCTATCACAGTTCCCTTGCCTTCTACCATGCTGTTTAAGTGTTGCAAACACACTTGATGACCATTTTATTCCTAAGATCTTGTGCATTTTCAGTTTTACTTTTATTTCCTTTTAGATTCAGATCAATGTGTCATAATCTAAGGAGATAATCCACATTAGTCTCTTCTTCCTCTTACTTCAATTATAACAATGTAATATTGGCTCACAGTTGAGAAGCAACGGTAGAGAAATATTTGACAGCTAGTAAGCAGGGGATCCACTCATCAGAAAGGACAGTGGCTAAAATCTTTCTGTGCTGCCAACTTGACATGTCCTGGCTGAACATCAGCCCCAGTTAAGACCATAACCCTTTGGAATCATAAAGGCTTGTATTTTAGTCTTGGCTTCACCATATACTGACCGTGTGACCTCAGGCCAGTTAATCTTTTAACGCCCTTTCAAATGGTACCAACCATTGAAATACCACTAGGGTATTATGAAGCTTATATGAGAATACATGTATAAAGTACTCAGCAACATGTCTGACACATGGTAAGTATTCAACGTGTGATTTCTATGGCATTATGATCCATGCCAGACAAAGACACAGCACATTAATTTTTTTTATAAAAGGGAGACATTAATACTCTTGTCTTGACAAACTGTAAATTGATTTTCTGACTCTCCCACTCCCACCCTCGTTTGTACACCTTCCCCTTGTCTATTCATATTTTTCCGTGAACTTGCAGTTGCTGCCAAATGAGTAGAGTGAAACGGGAACTCGATTTAATTGAAAATGCATGCGTCAATGTCACAGTGTGAGAAAGGTGCTGTCATTCGGGCCATCACTTCCCATCACACACACATATGGGCACAGAGAGAGAGAGAGAGAGAATAAAATGCACTGCATGTCTGAATTCTTCTGTAGAGCTCCAAGAAAGGAAATGCCACTATTTCTCAGTGTAGAGGTGACCGTGGGTGGAGGTGAAGTGACTACTTTCCTAACAGTGATAATAGCTACAACTTACATAACACAGGTACATGCTCTTTTTTAACATAATATCACTCACTGCAACCTTGTAAGATAGGCAGTCTCATGATACCTGTATCACAGATGACTAAGCTGAGGCCCAGAGAGGTTAAGTGGCTTGCCCAAAAATCACATAGAAAGTAAAAGGCAGAGCTGGGATTCACACCCAAGAAGTCTGGCTTCAGGGCATATACCTTTACCATCATTCTCTTACACTCTAACATCTACCACTTACTGAGCATTTCTTCTGTGCCAGGCACTCACCCTCTGTGGCATCTCATTTACCCACACTTACTTGCTGTAACAGAGTGAGTGAGGGACCGAACCCAGTACAAACCTAGGTCTGTTTGACTCCAGAGTTGTGTTGTTAGTTCTGGAATATACAAGTGAATGGTGCTTTGTGAGGAAACTCTAGGAGACCCAACGCAAGCACACCGCCCTCAGAATGTTTCCATCAACACCTGCCTACACTTCTCTCACCTGCCTGAGAACCCGCACAACACCAAGCACCTGCATCTCAAGATTTTGATGCTACAGGGTTCCAAAATTGTGTCACATGAGTTACTTGAAGCTCCATGAAGAAAAATAAAAATCACTTGAGAACCAGGCTTTTTGGTCTCTTATTTCCAGAGTGTCTGGCATACTATCGGGCACATAATGGGCAATTTCTCATTTTGGTGAGGACTTCATATGAAATCTAAAAAATGGAGGTACTGCATAAAAAGATCCATCAATCTCTGTGCCCCCAAACTCACCCTTTGTCCACGCTGCAATTAGCCCTTAGTAAGACAGAACCTTCCTATTTTGTATCAGCAGCAAAACCCTCAGAGCAGCAGAGACAATGCCATCCTCAGAATAACGTCTAATGATGAAGCCAGAGCAGAGGCAAGAGACATCTCTGAGGCAAGTTTCATGGTAATTTCATGAAAAGACTCACCAAACCAGTGCATCATTGGGTGACTTCAACTTCTGAATTTGATAATAATCTTGTCCGATTCTCTTACAACCACCCTGGCCACTGCTATCACCTTCAGACCTGTTCTGAAGAATTCTTCTAAGTTGTTTCCCTGTCTTAGTTCATGACTTCTCCCTTCCATCCTATCTATGGCAAAAACAAAATGTTCTGTGGTCACCAAATTCGTTTTCTTTTCCTCTGGGCTCTTAGATGGACAACATTCACAGCCTTATGCTTGGGTTCTGACCAATGAAATGTTAGACCCACATCATGCATATCATTTCCAGTGTGACCCACATAAGTCCCCACTGTGATCTTTCACTCTCCTCCCATTTCTCAGGGACCATATATTGATGTTGAAAATGGGATTATAAAATGGAAGAGCCCAGGTTCCTCAGTCAACATTTGGCAAAGACCTGCCTGACCCCCATTAAACTGAGAAGAGAGAAAAATAAAATCTTTACTGGATTATGTCACTAATCTTTTGGGGTTATTTATTTTAGCAGTTAGTAGTCGTATACTATCTCCATAATAGCAGATGAGTTGGCCTCAAGTGGAGCTCCAATCGTATCATTTCCAGAAATTGCCAGAAATGTTCTATCCCACATAAGAGAGTCTTCTGGCCAGGGACCAGGACTAATTCATCCCTAAATCCCCAGTGCTCATCACACATCCGCAAACCCATAGAAGCCAACTAGTAAACCTCTCTGTTTGGTAAATATTTGAAACTACTATATATCTGATGTTCTCCCAGGCACAAGGGAAACCAGGAAAACCATACAAATTACCCGAATTCCTTGAGTTTATATTCTAACATAGGACACAAACCACAACATGCCAACAAAAATATTTTAATCTAATTTCAGGTACTTGTAAATATTGTGAAGGAAATAAAATGAAGTGATCTGACATAGAGATCAACATAGAATGCAGAACTGTTTTCCATAAGTTGGTCAGAAAGAGCCTTATCCAAGGAGATGGCATTTAAACTAAGACTAAAATTTATTTATCTACACGTTTATTTAACAAATACTTTTAAGCATTTAATATATGTTATTCACCGTGCAAGGAACTAAAAATTCATAGATGTTTGCCAAATGTACTCATGGATAAGTTTAACATGAAGTCCAATTCTTTAATTCAGCATTCATGACCTGGCTTCAACTCACTTTCAACAAAGAAAGAGGATCAAGGTAGTAGGAAGGGAGAAAAAGAACAAAAGGTCAGAGTCAGAGACAAAAAGAGAAACAGGAGAGGGGACACAGACAGGGGTAGTTCGATCCTGTGTCACTCCATTCTCTTCAGTCTGCTGCCTTTCCAGCCCCAGATAACAGCAGCCTCCACAGAGATTCAGATATTTCTACCCTGGATTGTCCCATTCAATTCCATGAAGGCATCTGGGATCTCCTTTCTAATGACCTCCTGCATGCTAGACGAGCATTCTCAGCAGAGGGCTCCCTAGGCTCTTCTACCTTGGGGTCCAGATGGGCCCCCTTTATCTGGACCTACATGCCCCAGGTTTCTTCTGAGAGCTCGCTGCCTCTGGATCTATCTTAAGCATTCCCAGAAGGCCCAGGCCAATGACCACTAAACGAGGGCGGGGGGAGGGGGGGGACTCCAACAACCCTTATCAAAGAAATAAAATTCGACAGTACCTAGAGAAATTCTCAAACCTCCAGACAATATCCAGGCTATCACCTTGAAATAAGCTGTGCCTAGTACCAAGGATGTTCATACCAGAGTTTCCCCTATGCCCCATGGGGTCCCACTGGCAGTTATGGGCTATGACTCTTGAGGAGATGACTTCTAAGATCCTAGTGACACACCATCCATTTCATAAGCAATTGAAATATCCAAGAAATGTGATTGTGTGAGAGTCTAAGTCAAACACCCCAGCATTCATTTTTTTTTTTTTTTTTTTTTTTTTTACTCTGGGAGTTAAATATTCCTCTCAGACCATATGTTACTATTATTCTGTCCTACTCTCTTATTCTTCTTTGCCTGATGCCTTATGTTTTCACTATATTAATACTCCCAAACAATACTAGTTTTCTCCCTTCCCCTTTTTTTCTTCCTCCCCTCCCACTCCTGACTCTTGCTTTGCTTTATTGCACTCTCCTTATTTCAGGTGTTTAAATATGTCGTCCCTCTTCCATTCTTTATCTAGTCAATTTCTCACCCTTATGGACGCAACTCAATCTCTCTTCTTTTGAGAAACTTTATATGATCCCTCTAGATCAGGATTTCTTAATAGCAGCACTATTAATATTTTGAGCCACATAATCCTTTGCTGTTGTGGGAGGTTTTCCTGTACATTATAGGACGTGAAGTAGCTTACCCAGCCTCCACCTTCTAGATGTCAGTTGTAAACCCTCACCCCAATTGTGACAACCAGTATGTCCCCAGACATTTCCAAATGTCCCCAGGAGACAAAAATCACCTCCAGATAAAAACCACTGCTCTTATTGGAGAAGGATGGTCCTTCTCAATATTCCCATAACATAGGGAGCGTCTGTGACAGCTCTTCCTTATCTTAGATTCATTATACTGGGTTGTAATGGCAAATTTCCCCCCATTATATTGTGAAAACATGAGGGCAGGGATTCTATACCAGCATGTTGCCTATGCCTTGCACATAACAGACTTCAATAAGTGTTTATGGATAAATGAATGAATGAATGCACAAACCAGTGTTAGACCTTCAGGAACAGTCAGTGCACCTCACCTCCACATACATCCCTTCCCATCTAGTCTGAGCTGACTCAAGCTATCTATTCTTACTGATCCAGGTTCTCTCTCCTTGCTGGACTTTCTGAGAAACTGGACTTTGGTTCCAGTTCAGACCCTTGTCTTCTATCAGCATTTCAGTCACCAAGAAAGTCAAGTTTTTTAGTATCTTTGTAGGACCTAGTGTCAAATTTAATTTGAGCTTAAAAACTTTGATCAGCCCCCTCCCCAACTCCATAATGCCACAGTGCTGCTCCTGAAACCTCAATTCCTTGAGAGGAGCTGTCCTGTTTTACTAATTTATTTATATGTCTACACACACACAGTGGCCCAACACTATTTCTGGTGCATATAGATGCATGTGAGAGGGGAGCAGGACAACATTTGCTGAGCATGTGACAAGCACATGCCACTTTATACTCTGTGAAGGCAAAGACCCTGTATGGTCTCAGTGAATCCTCAAAGCACTTAGCACATAGAATGAATGAATGAATGAATGAATGAATAAATAAATAAAGGAATCAATGAACAGATGATTGGTTGGATGAAACACTGTTTTAAGTGTTTCACATATGTAGTTCCATTTCATCTTTGTGGGAAACCCATGAGTCAGGTATGACTGCGCTTTGTAAGTCAGATTAGAAGAATTGGAGCTCAGGGCAATCACTTGATAATGAATCAGACAACTAAGAAATGATAGACCCAGAATCTAAACTTAGGTCCATTTAACTCCAAAATCTATGTTTTAAATGTTTGCCAAATGAGTTTAATGAAACTTCATTGAACCTTGCAGGATCAATGATAACTGAGCACCTTGACTAGATTTGGGATCTCCAGTGACTTAAGGGACTCTTCTTCACAAGGATTTTACTGGGTTTAGAAGTGTTTTAAGGACACAAATGGGTCATAACAAGTCTCTCTTGAAGTATATCTTTATCTCCAGGCTGCAGCTGAGCTCTCACCACACCCTGCAAGAGAAGAAAGAGTCAAGAATTGGCAGCCATGCTTAAAGAGAGAAACTGACAAGCTTGATTTGTCTGAGGAAGACAAGATAAGGAGGGGGACTGAAATGAGGTCAGAGGAAGAAGGGTTGAAGCTAAAGGGTCTGGAAACGTTGCCACTCTGGGGGCTACAACCCCGGAGTCTTACCTCTGTGGGTGGTCCCATGGAAGAAGGTCTGGGGTTGTTGTTTGTTTGTTTGTTTGTTTGTTTACCTTAGAAAATAACAGAGCAAATGACACAAGTTAAGGTTATGTAATAATAAAGAGCTGTTTATAGTTAGCACTGGAGTGGTGGTGGGAGAAGTAGGGAGGGATGGAGAGAGAAAAGAAGGGAGGGAGGAAGGACAGAAGTGAAGCAGAAAGGAGAGGAGAGGGGAGGCAAGGGGAGGGGAAATAAGGAGAGGAGAAGAGAGATAAGAAGAGATGAGGAAAGGAAACTTGAGATCTTTGGGGCAGGTCTCTATGCCCTGCAACTGATCAAGCCTGACCAGAACAACTTGGTGTTGCTGGTAGGAGCTCAACAAAGTAGCTATTGTTATAGTCGTTGTCATTACAACTAATATTTACAGAAGGAATTTGAGCATGGGGAAGGGGTTGGAAGCTGCTCTTCAAAGTTCCTTCAAGCTCCAGCAGCCCCTGGTAACACTCAGAAAGCCCCCAAGTGTCTTGCTTCCCTTCTTCATAGCGATCTCATGCCATCTCACCTCCACTGCCCTTCACTGCTGTCTCTTCAATCTTTCCACCTCACCAATTCAAAATACTTTCCTAACACATGACAATAAAGTGCAAATAGCAAAAATCAAGTCCCAAGTTTCTGTCAAACCACCTAATCATAAAACTGACAAAGTCAAGTGCAGAAAGTCTGTTGATTAAAATTCTCTGTTACAAGAATGAACACCTGAAGCAGAGCTTCAGCAGAGGCTGGGTGTGAGGTCTGCTGCTCTGACTCTGCACCTCAGTGGTCCTTCCAGGAATGCCTCTGAGACCTGGCCTTTCCCAGGCCTGCACCGTGGCTGTCCCAGCACCACCAGAGACTGGCTAGGTGGGCCTGGGCTGTTTTATTCCCTTTCAAGTAATCAAGGTAGGATGAAGTTCAGCCAAATAGGAACCCAAGGGGCAACTTGTGATACAATGTGTAAACCTCTTGGAAGGAATGAAAGTATGAGAGGGGTCCCCACCCAGAGCCCAAGCAGAGAGATGCCCCAGCAGAACACTGCCATGTCTAACCAACTCCCCTTCCTCACATCATTCATTCTAAGTCCCTGGTTGTGAAATAAAATGCAGACATTCTGTTTTAATACAGTATAATTATTTTAAAAATATTTACTGAACACATACTATGTGTCAGGCAAATCCAGGCACATACATGTATACCATAAACATATGTAGAAAACTGCATAGGATTACCAAGACACACACAGGTACACAAGGATATACAGATATATATTCCACAAAGGTTGGCTCTCCATGAATGTACACAAATATACATGCCGACACATAGCAATGCAGTGTACCCATGTAAACAGTTACACAAAATCATGTATATTATATTAGTCTTGGTGCAAGTGACAGAAGCCCAACTCACAATGGCTTTCCTTAGAAGGGGAATTTATTGTTAATCAAGATGAGAAGGAACAATGAGAAGCTGGATGCAGAGCAAGGAGGCAACTGGGTTTCAGGAAAGGCTGAACTCAGAACCATGGACTTTACCCATTTCATAACCTTCCTTGGTCTCTATTTCTATCTGTGCTGGCTTCACACAAAAAGTCTGTGTGTAGACAAATGTGGGAACTATGGCATTTATCCAAGTATGGGAAACTCGGCCACACATTTCCTGATCTCTAGGCACAGATCATGGTGAATAGAAATTGCTACAAATACTTTCTGATTTCAAGACCAAAAGTCCAAGGGATGGGACAATTGATCCTAGTGCCCATTTATTTTAGTCAGCTTAAGATAGGTTAGGCTACAGTAATAAAACAAAATAAAATAGCCCTAAATCTAAATGGTTTACTCCCACAAGATTTATTTCTTACTTGTGTTACATGTTTATCATGTGCTAGCTATGGTGCTGGGACCCAGGGTAACAAAACAGCCTTTATCTGAATATCGCAAGTGTCGTGGCAGAGGGAAAGAGAAGAGGTGGCAAACCGTGCAAGGGCTCTTAGAACATCTGCTCAAGTGTGCCATGTGTCACCTGGACTCTCCTTCCATTGGCCAGAGGAAGCCATTCAGCCATTCCTGGCATGAATACAGAAAAGGAGGCAATGAAAGTTTTGAATAGCAATCCAACCTACGAAATTATCTCATGACCGCCCATGACCAGGAGACTGGGTACTAGAGAAACTCATCCCTTGACAAATTAAATTGAGCAGGAGGCAGGCTCTGCTACTATGGTGGCTCTAGCAGCAATACTGGGAATACATTGCCCCAAATGGGGATTTCTATTGATAGGTAGATAATACCATTGTGTAACAGAGATATCTCAGATAAACTAACGTGCAGACATGTGCTCAGCCCAACAAACCATGTGGCGTACACAGGTAAGCATACTTGGTAATTCTCACATGCAGATACAAACACACATATCCAGACATGTGTACACACATATGAACCTGTAGCAGTGCTTGTGCATGTACACATACATGCCCCATACACAGGTTGGGGTCCAGTCTGTTCTTATTTACATGTTAACCCGCACCCACAGGCCACCCCCAAGCACACATGCACACTCCAGCTCTGCGGGGAGTGGCTGCTTCTGCTGCTGGAGAGATCAAAGGCAGCTGCTCCCTCTGCATATTTAAGGAGCCCCTGCTGCTTCCCTGTAGCTCTTAGCTGAGCCCCCTGCCTGGCCAAAGCCCCACTCTGGGAAATGTTGCCTACCCTCCAACTCCACCCAGGGGAAAGGCTTTGGAATCTAATCACTTTTTCTCCAAGCCTTTTAGGAAGGCCCCAGATAGAAGCCCCGGGCAGCTTGGGAGCAGCCTGGCCCCCAGCTCCAGAGCCCACTGCTTCAGTCAAGGCTATCAGGCAAAGCGAACGGTCCCCCTGAGACAGCCAAGCTTAGTCCCAGGAAAGGAGGGGCTGATACTGCCCACTCACTGAGAACTTGTATTTCCTCTTGAGGAACGCTAGTACTGCCCAGAGACTTTATGTCAGATCTGAGCCTTTGTGGAACAAGCCCCAAACAGGGAGTAGAGCCCCAGGTCACAGTCTTGGCTTTGCCATAAACTCATTTGGACCAGTCGTTTTCCTCTCTGGCCCTCAGTTTCCTAGAAAAGTAGTCATTAAGAGCACTAGAAACCATCCACTCCAGGAATAACAAACTCCTAGCTCACCTACCTCTGCCTCAACCCCTTCTGTGCCACAGGGGACATTGCTAATTCACACAACACCTCCTCTAACCAAGTCTGAATACAGCCTCTGAATAGTTTTGCACAGAATACTCTTTGTAGAGATACTGATTCATCAACATAAACTCATGAAGAAAAACCTGTCACCAGCCCTGATCTATTTCTAGGGCTTCATTGAATCAATGAAGAAAATGAGGCCCAGAAGAAGAAAAACTCTCCTTCCAATCTCCAGGAAGTAAATTAGGAGGTTGAAATAGATGAATTCTCAACACTCCCTCTCTCCCCAACCAAACTCTCATTCAAAAGAGACAAGCGGGTTTCATTTCATTTGCAACTTCTGACTAATTGGCAAGAGCTGTGAGAAATACCATGCGGAGAATACTCCCCAAGACTGTGCCCAGGCTGGGTGAGGAAGAGCATCATGGTCAATGACCAGCATCTGCCACACAGGCATGCAGTGCTGAGTGGAGCACCAGGCCCCGTTCTAGGCTGTTATATAATATATGTGTAATGAGGGAGAAAGATGCACTTTCCTACACATGACCTATCTCTAAAAGGGAAAATGCTTTTCCCCAGAGTAGAAATGCTTTGAGTTGAGCCTCAGGAGATAGGCAGGAGCCAGTTTAAAATGCCACGGCCAGAGAGAAGATAGGTCCTGGGCTCAACAGCCAGCCAGCATTCCCTTACTGCAAAAGTTCATTTCGACTGCTGATTCGACCTGCCCACTAGGAAAAATGAGCAGAGGATCCATACTCTTCGGTTCCTATGCAATAATAACAATACAAAAACAAGAACGTAATACAGTTTATTGAGCACCCACTATATGTCAGGCACTTGATTTGCCTCTTTACAGACAGGGTGTCTAATTCTCTCAACATTGCCACAAGTTAGGTTGCATATTCCACTTTACAGATAAAGAAATGGACACTCACCTTGATAAATTATACTGAGTAAAATAAGTAAATCAGAAAAAACTAAGAACTATATGAATCTATAAAAGAAAAAAAAGAAAGAAATGGACACTCAAAGAAGTTCTGTGACTTGCCCAATATCTCTCAGTAGTAAGAGGGTAGGACTGAGCCCGTATCTGTCTGAGAGCAAAGCCTCTTCTCTTTGTACTAGATACTGGTCAGATATGTTTTAAATCAAAATAAGAGATAACACGAGCTCTGTGAGGAAGAAACCCAGATAAATTTGGGGTAGGGCAGAAGGAATGGGACACTGAGACACAAATTGTAATAGTGTTTCTTCCATCCCTTGCCTCTTAAAGTCTGCATCCCCTTTCTTTGGAACTTAAAGTAGAGCATGGGTATCAGCAACAATGAAGAAAATGAAAAAAGTACAAGTAAACATACAGAAGAAAATAAGAAATACTCATAACTTCTTAATCTCCTGCCAGAACAGCCATTGTTACCGCTTTAGTACATAACCCTCCAGAATTTTCCTGTACATGCTTTGGTTACATGAATTCATACTGCAATATTATTTTTATAACCTGTCTTTTCATGATCTCATGTTATTCATCTACCATATCACTTTAACTCACTGGTTAACAATTGTGTAAATGTGCCATGTCTTATTTAACCAATACCTATTATTGAACATTTTGGTTATTTTCAGTTAAATGCCATCATCAGTAAAAAATAGTATAACCAAATCTTTGCACATCTTTATGATAGGTAATTTCCTTAAAGTTAATTTTTAGAATTGGAGGGTAAAATGTTACCTAATCCAAGCTGCCCTCCAGAAAGATTTATATCAATTTACAAAATCTATCAGTTTCTCCAGATCTTTGCCAATACTGGACATTACAGTTTTAAGCCTTCGACTGCTTCCTAACACTTGTGAACATGAAAATAGGGTGATGCACTTTGAAGGGGTCTCATGGGGCACCCATGGGGCACGGGCATTGACTGTGAAAATGGACATGTTGACTTATTAGAGTGGACAGGTGTTAGCATCACTTAAAAAGAACACGGCGATACCACAGATCCCACGATGACACTCCACCACACAATAGCACTGCATAGACCAGGGGTTGGGAACCTATGGCTCACGAGCCAGATGTGGCTCTTTTGATGGCTGCATCTGGCTCGCAGACAAATATTTAATAAAAATAATAATAACGTTAAAAATATAAAACATTCTCATATATTACAATCCATTAATTTCCTACTGCTCATGTTCCTGGTTGCGGGTGGCTGGAGCCAATCATAGCTGTCCTCCAGGACAACACCAAATTTTCATTGGATAATGCGTAACATGCACGGGTTATTGTATGGCTCTCACGGAATTACATTTTAAAATATGTGGCGTTCATGGCTCTCTCAGCCAAAAAGGTTCCCGATCCCTGGCATAGACACAGATACTCCATACTGCAGACTGCTGCCTCCAGCCAGAGAGCAAGCTCTGTGAGGGTGGGGACTAAACCATGTTTGCCTCTGCCATCTGAGAGGCCTTGTTAGGGCCCTACACACAGGGAGTATCCCTGAGTCTACTGTCTTCACCTTTATCACTGAGATCATAGTGGTCAAGCATCCAGCCTAAGGTTCAATAGGAAACTGGAAGCAGGTGCCTGACTCAGGGGAGCAGGCATGGGTTTGCATTCAGGAATCTGAGCTCAAGCCCCAGCTTCTCTTCTTACTTTGGTCAAATTCCTAAAAAGTCTCTGAATCAACTTGCCTCATCTAGAAACAGGGGTGTCCATGCTGCCTCTATACGCTAGATTAATAAATTAATGCGATAATGCAAGTGGAAAAGCCTTGCAAATAGCATGGTCCTGATATTCCTTGGACAATCATCATATCAACCAGTTGGAGTTATTTTATGAATGTCCCTCACCAGGAAAAAATGCAAACTCAGAATTAATTACGCCTAACTTTTCTTCTTTAAATATTCCAATAAATGATCAGAGTTGGGATCCTCAAGCAGATAGACCTGCGTGTGAATCCTGACTTCACCACTCACTAGTTCTGTGATCTTGGGCTAGTAACTTAAATATTTTGAATCTCAACTCTCCTTGATTCTAAAATGGAAATGATAAAAGTACTAACTTCACAAAGAAAATAATATATTCAGTGTAAGGACCAAAGGTGATGTTATATGTATAAGTGCCTGGCCCAGCCTGTAGGTATAGCAGGAAGTAAAAAAAAAAAAACAACACTTCTTTCTAACAGCTGTAAGTGGAACTTTCTTATCAATCAACCTCAGCCTTCCATCTGTCATTTTTGTTGTGTCATATATCACCCCAAATTTATTGGCTTAAAATAACAACCATGTAGTTAGTTCAGAATTCTGTGGATCAGCAATGGAGCTGCAATCTGCTGGCTGGTTCTTCTGTTGGCCTCTGCGGGGAGCATCCCTGTGCCTACAATAAGCTAGCAGTGAATGAATGGCTCACTCATATGACTGGCAAATGACTGAGTATCAGCAGGGTCAGAGAATGTAATGGGGTCGTGAATCTCATCATCCAACAGGTGATTGGGGGATTGTTCACACAATGGTAAGTGCCGATTTCCAAAGGCAGCAAGAAGGCAAGTCACAATGTACAAATTTGCTAATGTTCTACTAGCCAAAGTCAGACACATGTACAAGTTTGCTAATGTTCTACTGGCCAAAGCCAGACACATGGCCAGATTAAAAAAGTGGAGAAATAGTTTCCACTTCTGGACGGAAGGAGCTCCAACACCACATTAACACAGGAGTATACCTACTGGGGTGGGAAGTATCTGTGGCCATTTTTACAATGTACCTCCAGCATTTTACAATGCCGCTTCCACTTCTGCCTGCTCCCTATGGCCCAGTCACTCACACAGAAAGCAGATTTCCTCTATGCATGTCAAGAAAGTCTTCTGTAACTTTCCCCAGAGTTCCTGTGAATTAGTACCAAAATGGTGCCATGATCTCCAGCGTAGAATCCTGTGAGCAGGAGACAGAGACAAAAGAAAAAATGCTTAAATTATCTGATGGATGTCAGATATGTTAAACTAATTTATGTAATAATGTAAGCACAGTGATGGGAAGATACTATGAGAGACATAAATGATACATTATTATTGTCAGCGCTAGCACTTATCTTAGTAGTGTGTCAAAATATATCCTGATATGTTAACATTTATAGAAACGAACAAGTGCCTGTGCTCAGAATACAGCAGTGAGAAGCTAATTGTCATTTGCATGTGTGCACCTAGCCATCATTGTCTTTCCTGGGAATGACAAGGTAATGAGAACAGTCTCCGAGGTGCTTAGCGTCCCTAGACAGTCCTGGACTCTAACACCCCGGGCATGGATTTCAAGGTGTGGTCAGTGTGGGAAGCTATGAAAGAGCATAGCGTTGGGGTCAGACTGGCAACTTACCAGCTCACTAACTCAAGTCATTTCATCTCTCCAAGCCTCTGTTTTCACATCTGTGAAATGGGAGTAATAAGCCTATATTTGAAAGATAAAATAAACTTATTTTGCCATTCTTCTTGCAGAGGCGGCTCCTAGGTAGTGGCAATAGGAGAGGTAGCGGAGGCAACACTGGACCCAGGAAGCCTGAAGGAGGGTGGTGCAGCTCATCTCTAGACGGTTAATGACTTCCTCTCTACAGTGTCGTTTATGCACCTCCATTCCATCTGCACGACACTGCCCAATGTTTCCCTCTTCCTTCTGTGTTCTGGCCAAATTGTAATTCTCATGCCCAGAGTATAACAGCAGAGTGTAACACTAACAGAAATCTCCCGGGACTCACAAAGGTCTGCAAGGAACTGTGGTTCATCTTGGACACATCCAAGGCCTGACCTCTGAGGCAAGTGAAACTCAGGGTCCGAGAGGATCAGAGGTGCCTGGACATTAGAGGACCCTGTAAATAGGACATCTCCCACCAGAAAACATGGCCCTGGGGAGGGCAATCCAGCATACAGAGCCAAGCATGTGGACAGCCATCCACAGGAGGGGTGACCCAAGGACAAGAGCCCATTCCAAGAGAGCCAAGGGTAAGCCTCCAGCTAAACCAAAGCCAAGTCCTAGGCATAGCAACCCCAGAGCAAGGGAATGAGAGGAGGAGCAGGCAGAAGCTCGGCAGAGAACTGCAGGAGGGGGGTCGGCACAGTCCCCAGAAGCTCAGCACGTCCAGCAAGGGTGGAGGTGAACCAAAGCTGTTGCCATCCTGCCTGCCCAGTGTACCACTGGGCTGGACATCTGAGCAGTCTGAGTCTTTGGGGAGACAGTGGGGACTGAAGCCAGAAGTGGGGAGCTGGAGAAACAGAAGCCAGAGGTGGTGTGGGGCAGCAAGGCCCTGAAGCTAGAATCTAGACCCTGGAATCTGTTTCCTTTCCCCCCTCTCTCCTTAAGGCCCCCACCTCCTGAGACTTATCCTTCCTATGAGTTCAACTCAGGCAAGTCAAGATCTCCTTTAGACTTCAGTTTCTTCATTCTGAACATGAGTCAAAGGCCTTGCCACTTAGACCATGCCTCTCCTGGACCAGTCCCCTCCCCAGGGCTGGAGTACGGTGAGGCAGGAAAGGAGCCTAGAGCGTGACATGAGGAGGCTCTCTCTCAGGTTCTAGTAGGTGCACATAGGAGGGAGTGCCTCCTCCAGTATGGCACCCTGCTTGCTTCCCTTGTTCACCCTAGTCCTGGCCTGAGTCTCCACCCCCAGGGCCTGTGTGAGAGTTCTGGGGTCACAGCCATGTGTATCTTGAAGTTTCTAGAGCATCCTCAAGGTCATACCATGCTCTGCCATAACAGGCCACACTGGGAAGAGGAGAACCACTCGGATCCCTGCCTGGACAGACACGCTTTCTCTTGGCTCCTTATAATCTCTGGAAAAATAAGCAGAGATACTAATGCTTAAATCCAGTCTTGTCCCTCTCCTGTCTAGAAAGTCTCTATGGCAACCTCACCACCTATGGAATAACAGCCAAGCTCCTTAACTTGGGTTCAAAGCCATTGCCTATACTAGCTTTCAGCACTATACTATTATGACCATTTGCTGTGTGACTGAACTGGATGGTGAGCATCTATCTCCAGGGCAAATAGTACCCTCTATTCCAGTGCTTGGTTCACAGATACCTGATGAGTTACTGGGCACCTATTCTGTGCAGATGCTGTGCCAGGTGCTGCTGGATATGCTACAGAAATTACCATAGACTAGCCCCTGCTTGCACGGAACTTACACTCTAGCTGGGAGTCACAAATAAAATAAAATTAAATACATAATACATCACATGGTACATGTGCTAAGAAGAAAATAAAGTGTGGCAAAGGTACAAGGAGACAGAATGGCCTCTCTGAGGAGATGCTATTTAGGGAGAGAGCTACAGGAAGCAAGGGAACAAGCCATGGGCGTTTCGGTGAGAAGATCATTTACAGAGTGAGAACTGCAAGTGGGAAGCCTCTCAGTGTTGTGACAGGAGTCAATGCATGTCCTCCTTCATACTCCCTCACACTTCCATACTTCAACCACATCAAAAATGATCATTCACACCTTGAGTATTGCAACTGCTATTCCCTCTACTTGACATGCATTTTATCCTCTCTCCTCTGCCTGGAAAACTCCTATTCATTCTTCAAAATTCATCTTAAAATCACTTATCTGTAGGCTTCTATGACAGACAGATAACATTGCCTTCTTCCTCTCTGGAGTTCTCACAGTATTTTGCAAATCCTTATTTATAGCAGTTTAATAGGTCTGTCTCCTCTATAGACCATGAGCTCTCCAAGGGCAGAAACTATCTTAGTCCAATACTAAACCTTTTTCTTTTTTTTTTTTTAAACTAAGTGAGAGGAGGGAAGGCAGAGAGACAGACTCCTACATGCCTCCAACCGGGATTCACCAAGCAAGCCCTCTTTGGGGCGATGCTTTGCCCATCTGGGGCCTTGCTCCACTGCTCAGCACCTGAGCTATTTTTAGCACCTGACGTGAAGGCCACTGGACCCATCCTTACCATCAGGGGCCAACTTGCTTGAACCAATTGAGCCATGGCTGTGGGAGGAGAAGTGTGTGTTTGAGAGAGAGAGAGACAAAGAGGGAAGGGGGAGGAATGGAGAAGCAGATGGTCATTTCTCCTGTGTACCCTGACCAGAAATCAGACCCAGAACATCCAGACACCAGGCTGACATTCTATCACTGAGCCAACCAGCCAGGACCAAACTTTCTTTACAAGTATTCCTATTAATGATGATCCAAGTGACCTTAGTGACTGTTCCCTTGTTTCTAAGCAAATTGTGTGCCTTTTTCTTTCATGGTCTGCTTTGTAGGGTGATTAGAAAAGTCAGCAAAGATACTAATAAGAAATTACTTCCTTCCACAGTTGCATTTATAAATTAATTCTGGGCCCAACTTTATAAAAACTCAGTCTCTAACAGGTTAGTCATCTAATTCAACAAGCCAAAATAAATAAATTCTAGCACTATAAAAGCAGATTAAAAAAAAGAACTTCACCATTAAAATGTGGGCTCCTCAAAGTCAGGACACCTTTTATTTATTTATTAATTTTTAAACCGGCCCTGGCTGGTTGGCTCAGTGGTAGAGCATCAGCTTGGCATGTGGAAGTCCTTGGGTTTGATTCCCAGTCAGGGCACACAGGATAAGTGACCATCTGCTTCTTCACCTGCCCCTCTCCCATCTCTTTGTCTCTCTCTTCCCTTCCCACAGCCATAGCTCAAAAGAGCAGATTTGGCCCTGGGCACTGAGGATGGCTTTGTAGCCTCAGGTGCTAAAATAGCTTGGTTATGTGGTCCAGCTAGGCTTGCCAGGTGGATCCTGGTGAGGGCGCATGTGAGAGTCTGTCTCTGCCTCCCAGCCTTTCACTTAATAATAATAATAATAATAATAACAACTTATCTGTATATTTGTCCAGCATTGCCTGCTCCTTAGATGAAAGTCAGAAAAGTGTTTGATGAATGAGAAATTGTGGGTCTTTCTTAGAAGAAAATTGATGAAGAGTCTCTCTTTTGTTGAATGTGTCCTGGTTGGCACAGCCAGACCAACATGTAACATTCAACTAAAGCAGGGTCAGCAAATAAGGACCCTAGGACAAGGATGGCTCCCAAGTCCTGTTTTGTAAATAAAGTTTTATTGGAACACAGAAACTCTCACTTGTTAAGCTATTTCCTATGACTGTTTTCATACTATCATGGCAGAGTTGCACAGTTGTGAGATTGACTGAATGGTAAAGTCCTTCACAGAAAAAGTTTGCTGACCTCTAAATTAGAGAATCATGAAATATAATACAAAGTCAGGTGCAGATTGCCATGTGAACAGACTTTAATTTTATGGTAAATACTTTATGGCATTTCCTTTTTCTACAGTAGAGATAGTGCCTTCCTCAACTTGGTTTTCCTAGGCACTGTGTGGTATGATGATCACAGGTCCCTCATCACCTAGAGGGGCAAGAGGTCCCTCATCACCTAGAGGGGCAAGAAGGTGGAGGTGCCCCCAAAGCAGCCTCCAGTGGTAAGGATACCAACCCTCTTGTCATTTGATCGGCAACCCCCCTGATACCCAACCAGCGATATCATTTTCCCCGTCTCCTTCCAAGTCAAGCAACTTTGCCCACCCACTTGCCATTCGACAAAGTCTTTTAAACAGATGACTTTTAATAAGTTAATCCATTCATTGTCCGGAGCTCTGAAAACTGACATAAAAGCACAATGACGCCTAATTAAACTTGTTCTGTGAAAACTAATTTGTCAAACCCAGAAGCACAGTTCATAGATAAATGCTAATATTTGAAAGTCAAATTAAAGTTGAAAAGGTTTGTAATAACAGTTAATTAACTCTTGTTTTGTTTTCCTTCACTGAAAACTGGAACCAACTGCATTGCGGGCGCCTCTTTAACATTTTGGACCACAAAGATAAAATTCAAAGCTCTGAGATAAGCCTTTGATGTTGGTATTCTCTGCAGATTCGATATTATTTTAAGTCTCTTTGTTTAAAAATTCATTTTTATTATCCCTGCATGAAATGCATGGCAATTCCCCAAATAACGAGCCATCAGTGCAATTAACATCGTCGATCGACACCAGCGTCCTGATAATTAATACAGACGCGCTGCCTCCCCAGCGAGAACTGTGAGGGCTTGATTTTTCAGAGCAACTGTTCATTTACAGACTCAGCTTCAACCTAATGAAAATGGATTGTGAAACTTTAATGAACAAGACTTTGCTGTCATAATAATAAAGACTTTGAAACAACGCGGAGGCCTCCATAGCAAGCGTCTGGCGCTGTGCTTGTTGCTACGGTACATCAAACCAATTAAGCCATATGATGAATATTTACACCGAGGTTTTTTTCAACTGTATGACATAAGATAAACTCGTAAAAGTGAGCATTAATTCTGCATCAACAGTTTCTGACATTACATCGCAGCAAAAATGCATCCTCCCAGCCCAAAGGCTGTGTCTGCCCACCTCTGTTTTGTATTAATAAATGTCAACAAAGGATTAAAACATTCTGAAAATCCAATTTGCTTGCACAGGTTGTCAGTACAAGTGCAAGGAAAATATCTACCTTGAGGTGCGTGTGTGTGTGTGTGTGTGTGTGTGTGTGTGTGTGTGTGGTATTTTGCTTGTGGGTATGTGTATGGTAGTGCCTGTGTGAGCCTGATTTGTAGGTTTGCATCTCTGTGCCTGAGGAAGTGTCTGTATGCCTTGTGCAGACACACACTCAGGAGGAAAGCGAGCGAGTCACAGTACATAAGCTCGTTTCTTTGTGTCTATATGTCATATTTGCGTACTCATTATATCTCCGATAATGTGTATATGCAAGTGACTTTATGGGTTTGTTTGAATTTGTATGAATATTTCTTGTATCCATTCAACAATATTTATTGAGCACATATTATGTATTAGACAATGTGAAGTTAAAATGGTTGTAAAATCTTTTAAGAAGTATCTCTATTTGGGGAGCTAATATTTGGTGGGGAACACTATACATCAGTTAATATCCAATCACAGGAAAGCATGCAAGCACTAAAATAAGAAAAAGAGAGAATATTTTTGGTGTACATAAAAGGGACATGGAATATAAATGAAGAGAAATTAGCAAATTTAGAAGAAGTGCAAAGTAAGCTGAGGCCTGAAGATCGGAAAGAATCAGCCAGGCAAAGAAAAAAAGTCAGGTAAAGAAAATGCACCTCTGTTTCTTTGTGTGTAGACATGCACCATGAATGGGGCAGAGGGATTTTTGTGTAGGGCCTCTGTTGGTGCCTTTCAACACCACTTTGGTGTATGCACCTTTGTATACCCAAGCCTCAGTGTGTAAGAATCATAGCACCCCCTGGTGGGAAATATATATTATCTCAAAACTGGACACTATCCCTCTGGATGTAAATGATGCAAGTAGAGAGCAAGGGACCATGACTTTGGAAGGCCCAGGGCAGCAAGTCAAACTTTCATGTACCTCTGATGGCCTGAGGTTCTCATTTACAGAACTTCCCCAAGGCTAGTAGATTTACCCTTTGATTCTGAGCTCAAGGTTAGTAGGTTAGGAATTTTCAAACAATCTTCTCCTTCAAGTAAGAGTGCCAGATATAGACAAGTCAACCAACCCACAGAAACTTCTGAATCTAGCTGTATCTCGGCTGTATCCAATTGTGTGCACAGCGTGCACACAAAAGAACAATTCCTGATTTTAGTATTTTTTTTTAAATCAAGAAGTTAGAGTTGCTCTCAGACAAGCGTCAGGGAACAGTGTTTAAGTAAGATTCCACGATTTGTTTTCCAGTTGGAGGCTAGGTCATAACTTACACTCTGTGTGTCCAGAGCACATCCAGGTAGAAAGAAAGGAAACAATCAAAATGGGAACCAGCCAAAAGCACTGTGGCAAACTCACATACTTTATCCACAGGGGGCCCTTCAGGCATTTGGAAACTCGTTTTACTCACAAAATTCTTGGATGTTCTTTTCCCAGCCTACAGAAGAGAAGAGGTAATCAATTCAATTCGTAGAGAAAGCTACTATTCACAGACACATCAACAGAAGCGATGAGGCAGAAGTTTGTTCTGGCGCCATTTATCACGGAGGCACACAGCCCTACCCACCTCCCCCAGGGCCTCTCTGAGAAGTGCTTGGTGCTCATAATGATGACCCTGAGTCCCTAAGAGAAGGTTAAATCATACTCAGTTTCCTCTGGTGAAGAAAGGCATAAATATCTGTAGCAAAATAATGTTTTTTTAAAGATTAGAATGTTTAAAGAGTTAGCCCTGGCTATCCAGAAAGTTCAACTATCCAGGTTCAAATTCACAAGCATATACTAAGTGCCAACCAGGCATTGGGCTAGAAGTGCCACCCTTCATCTCATAGAATCCTTATCAAAATCTGGAGAAGCAGGACTTATTACCCCCATTCCAGACATGAGGACACCGAAGCCCGGTGGGAAAAAGCAAGGCTACTTTTTTTTACTTCTCACTCTTTCTACATCTATCTTCCTCTTTAAAACAACAAAATGCTTCAGGGTTCCAGAGACCTGAGGTCTTACAACAGATACTTAAAACTTTCTCACACTCAATCAGCAGGCAATGTCATCACTAATTGAGAGAGTCTCTTCCCTTTGCGTTTTCACAAATCCTCTGTCAGTATCCTATTTCTGGGTTGGCCTTCCTCTAAGAAATAGAGACTTCTGAAAGCAAAGCTTGAAGCAAGCTGTTAGGTTACTTAGAGCGAAGCATCAGAGGATGCAGCCCCCTTGACATGCCAAAAGGGCTTGGGGGAAGGAAAATTACACTTACGCTTTCCCACGTGTCTTCTCATTTAGTCTGCACAACCATCTTGTAAACGTACATCTAGAAATGTGCATATGTACAGAAAGGCACGTTATAGAATTCACCGATGCTGTGCCAGGCACTATGCCAGCATTATTATCTCTGTTTTGTAAGATACAGTGAGCAGGTAACATGACCCCAAGAAATCTGAGGTGCAGAGAGGTTTAGCAAGTTGCCCAAAATCATAGAACTATGAGGGATTTGCACGCAGGTTGTTTGACTAAGTGCAGTGTCCTTTCCATTACCTTATGTTGCCTCTGAGATTAAGTCCCCAAGCCCCAAAAGGCTAAATCTACCATGTGTGGGAAAGTCCTTCCTGTTTGGGATTTATGGTAAAGAAAAGAGGGTTGACTGTATCTTATCACAGGCTACTGGGGCCACCTAGCTCCCTGAATGGGGTCTCCTGAGTCTTCAAGGCTGTGGGCAGAAGACCTAGTTTTGTGCCTCCTGAAAGCAAGGGAGCCTTGTCACCCAGCCTGGGGACTTAGAACAGAGACTCCCATATACCTGTGGACCTCAAGCATCATCTTGTCTAACCTCTTTGCAACAGTTCAGAGTCCTCTATTGAAGAGCTCTTAGCTGTGAATTCATAACAATGAGACACAGTCTGTCTTTATAGTTCTTATTCTACAGAATGAAACTAGAATTTAAATTTGTCTCTCTATAGGTTCCACCCATTGGCCCAACATTGGGCCCACCCTGCACGGGACTCCCTTTCTGTTAGGAAGGCAGCGGCAGCAAGGCCACAGGCTCCACCTCCAGAGGCACACCTGAGGCCCGGTGGCGGTTTCTGTTCTCCTCGGTGAGCATCAGTGGGTCTTAGACCTGCAGAGCATGAGGCAGCCAGACCGGCACTGAGCCCTGAGATGAGCTAACTGGCCCTCCGCCCCTCTGCACTGGGGCTGAAGGGCAGGCATACGCTCTGGTCAGACTCTCTGAGAAGAACCTCTCCCATCACACAGCACCTTCTCTTCATCCTCAACATTGGTGTCCAGGGCCTTTCTGAATAATTAACCCAAGGGACCTAAAGATCTATTAAAAGCTTAGAAAAATATCTGGGAAGAAATGCCCACTGACTCTATGGTATTATTATTATTACCTGGTAATAGTATCCCAGGGTTATTAGCAGGGAAGGAGGCACTAATGTTCAACAAACACCCCTCATTGCCTTTGATCAACACAAATTTTGCTACTAAAAAAATCTGGGTTTTAATTACAGTCACACCATTAAAGATGACGAGGAGAGAAGGAGGAGGAAGAGGAGAAGGATTTTGTTGATAAGAACACATGAGCAATTGCCGTTTCTACCCTACTTATAAATACCAGGCACACTGAACTGAATGCTTGCAACAACCCTGTGAAGTGCATAATATAATTTAGCCCCATTTTACAGATGAGGAAACTGAGGCTTAGAAAGGTTAAGTAACCTGTCAAGCCTACATAGCCAGTAAATGATAGGATTAAAATCTTGGTAGTCCAAGAGTCCCTGAGCCCCTGCTATTAACCGTTTGTGATATTTCCTGTCAGTGACTTGCTGTGTGAGTTTAGGCAAGACACTCCCCCTCCCTGGTCTTCAATTCCCATAACCCAGGGCTTTCACTGCTCCAGTAGCCCATAGTATTGACTTGAGAGGGGCAGTGGAGGTCCTGAAGAAGCTGCATCTCCCCAACTGGGCAACCCACCCTCCACTTTCCTGCGTATGAATTCCCTCCTGGCTGCCTGGGCAGCTCTCTGGCTCATCTGAACATGCAAATCAGGATTAATTATTCAAGACTGGGCCTACTTTGCATACCAATTCTATTTTCTTCTGTGTGGGAAGGTTCTCACCCTTTTTCACAGTTTAGAATAATGTGTATCAGACCTCAAAAATGAAAACAAGAGTTTAAAAAAAATGGAGGAAGAAGGCCAGTTTCTTTTTCTGGTCGCCTTCCCTGGTGGGGGCTGGGCAGGGCAGGGCTGGAAACCAGCGAAGCAGGGCCTCCTGCAGGCTGGGGTGGTCTCAGCCATTGACGTGGACGAGGGGGGGGGGGCTTGTGAAAGCCGGGCTGGTCGAGACCTCTGAGAATCTTGTGAAAGCTGTGGAGTCTCTCCAAAATAAATGGCAAATCTATGAAATGTGGCATAGAGTTATGGAGTATTTCCCAAGAACCTGAAGTTTACCCCGTGACCCCTGATGAAAAAGTCAAGAATGGCTCAAATCAGAACTATTGTAAGAATGAAGGCCCACCTGCCTCCTGGGCATGCAGGAATGTCAGTGGGAGTTAAGGAAGATGCCCAAGTCAGTGGCCCAAACCTGGGTAAGCACAGTTTACCTGCAACATCTAAAGACCCTGCATCCTTCATTAAGACCAAGGTGGACAAGGGCCCATCTCAGGGGACCCTAGCCTTGACTGTCTCACCTGAGAGTATGTGATCAAAGGGAGATATCTTCAACCATATTTCTGCAGAAGAAATAAAAATGTTACCTATAAATTATACTACTTTACATGACCATACTATAAGAATAACCACACAAAAACAAAGAAGAGGGGGAAGAATAAGTAAAATTTTTATGGGCATTAGTGTTGAGTGTAAGAATAGGTGAGTTTTTTTTTCTTTTTGCTGATCTTCTATATTTTTTCCAGTTTTGCCTTATGTTAAAAAAACACATGAAGTTCACATTAAAATGATTAAAGGTAGGGAACCCATGATTAGCCTCTGAGCACAGAGATACATGGACTCAATCATGATATTAGAAAATAATGAATAAAATTCAGGCTAGTGGGGAGGGCTGGCTACAATGACTTGAATGCAAGCAAAGAGAGGAAACTGGCCAGAGGAGAAAGAGAAGAATGAACCGTGCGCTCAGAGGCCAAGGGCAGAGCCTGTGCTGCCTCTCCTGCCCTGGAAAAAAAAGAGCAAAAAGTCATACCCAGGCTCCTGATCTCCCCCAGGAAACCTTGCAGAGGTCTGTGACATCGCTTTAATGTTCCCAATAAATTCTCCTTTCCTCTAAGTTGGTTTAAGTGGGCGTGGTCTCCTGTAACCAAATAATACCGAAGACAGTGTGAAGCCAGACAGAACAAGTGTGTAATTGAGTGTCTGTGACATCTGAATGAGTGTGGCTGACATCCGAGAAATTATGTGTAACATCTGCATGGGTGTGTTTGTGTAACAAGCTGAGTGTGTGTAACATCCAAGCATTTGTGACATCTTGAGAGAGTGTGTGTGCGAGATCAAAGTCAGTGTGTGTAGCATTGGAATAAGTATGCATAGTTAGCTGGAGTCAATAAATGTTTAAATCTGTGACCTGTCAGTTGTAATTTCTATCAATTTCCTCTCCACAATCTGGTCTTATACTCAGCCCAAGGGTCCCATCTTTGCAAATTTCACCTGGGATCAGGGCAGATTTTCTCTGTACATTTTGTGCCCAGCTTCCTGGGCATTTCCTGCCTGCTCTTCATGCAATGTCAGCTGATTCTCTGCCACCCTTTTGGAAAACTCAAGTTCAAGGCCAAGGACAACTCCCACTTAATCTTAGCATCGGGTCAGGATCTCATCTGATGCTCAAAGCAACCTTGGGTATCATTTGGGCAGAGATAATTATTCCCATGTCACAGATAAGTAAAACTGAGGTCCACAGTGATGAAAAGACTTGTCCAAGTCACACTGGTTAGGGACAGCCAGGATTGGAACACAGCACTCTTGATTCCCGAGCCTGTGTCCTTCCCAGTATGTCACACTCCTCACAAGCAGACTCTCCAGATGTCCTAGTCTGTTTTTCTCAGCTCCAATCTGGTCTCAGTTCATTTCCAATTTTCCATTGAGAGCTCCCAGATGGGCATCCATGGCAACACTGAGCCTCTGGCAGCAGGAGGAACTATAGACCCTGCTTGTTGGTGGCATTCAGCCCACTGGCACAGGGGTTGACACAGGGATGAAGGGCACTGAGCTTGCAAATTGTACAGGCCTACTAGGGAGGCCTCGCACTTGGCTGAGACCTGGAAGAAAAATCTATTGTTTCATTATGTGCTGAGGTCAGTGGAGTCTGTGGCATTGGGGTTGACTTTGCTTTACACCATTTCTTTCCCTGTAGGTTGAATGAGACATGTCTAGCCCAGGGGGCCGTCTGTAGTGACCAGTAAAATTGTATGGGTAATTCCTATTCTATTTACCAAACTATGTCTGCCTTTCCCAGAAGTGAATTCCAACAACTGGGCTTGAAACTCCAGTGAGATTTTCTCTACAAAGGAAACCTTTTGGCTCCAACCTCACCCCACCACCTAGAAATCATACAGAACAGTATCTTCTCTTGACACTTTACTGTGAAGAACTACACAGGGCCTTTCCTGAGAGCGGGATTTTGTGAAAACTATATGGGGAGCATATAAGGAACCTGGTTACGGTTGGGGAGAAGTGGAGAATGTGGAAACGTAAGGACAGCAAGTTGAAAGCTTAGAAGACAAATAGTACCAACATCTCAATTTGAAGATGGCCTGTCCACTCCCGTTCAAAGTGGAGATCCTTGTGGCTAAGCACTGATGAAATTATTTCTGCATGTTGGGCCCAGTTATAAGTAGTTCGTATCCATTAACTCTCTTAATCTCTTTTCTCTCCAGCTCTTGGGCTCACTCCTTTGCACCGATAAAGTAATTCATGGGCTAAGAGATTACTAAAATGACTAAGATGGATAGGTGTAATCATTAGACAGTAAAAAGAGACAAAAAAATGGTCTATGGGGTATCTCGTTTGTGTCATTGACATTAGTTTTGAAAACATTTCCCTGCCCATATTCTCCATAAACTATTTTCAGTGGGCCTATTTTATCCTGGCTGTCTGTCCCCCACTTGGCTAGGAAACCATTGAATGAAAAATGGTAGATTTCTATTAGAAATAGAAGGCAAAATCACAAGCACCACTATTAATGAGGTGATTTAAAAATATATATATTCAATCAAGAGTAATTGGGACTGAGCATAGTAAGTCATGGAAAATTATAAGCTCTGCCCACTCTAGGGCATGACTGACTATTAAAATCTTTTTTACACCATTGCCTACAGAAAGCAGCTAGGCACCATGCCACCAGGGATGTGGCAGCAGAATGGCCTCGTTCCCTAAACAGGCTTTCAAAAAGAGGACAATCCATGGGATTGCTGACTCAAACTTAACCCTTTTATTCCATGCTCAGTGGATCTTTTTTTTTTTTTTTTTTTTTTAAATTTTTTTTTTTTCTTTTTCATTTTTCTGAAGCTGGAAACAGGGAGTGACAGTCAGACAGACTCCCGCATGCGCCCGACCAGGATCCACCCGGCACGCCCACCAGGGCGATGCTCTGCCCATCCTGGGCGTCGCCATATTGCGACCAGAGCCACTCTAGCGCCTGAGGCAGAGGCCACAGAGCCATGCCCAGCGCCCGGGCCATCTTTGCTCCAATGGAGCCTTGGCTGCGGGAGGGGAAGAGAGAGACAGAGAGGAAAGCGCGGCGGAGGGGTGGAGAAGCAAATGGGCGCTTCTCCTATGTGCCCTGGCCGGGAATCGAACCCGGGTCCTCCGCACGCTAGGCCGACGCTCTACCGCTGAGCCAACCGGCCAGGGCTCAGTGGATCTTTTTGACAAAAACAATCAGGAGTTAACTCCTCAACAGCAAGCCAAGGGATGGCTTATTCACTTGGAAAAAAAAACCACTTATGGAATATACGTATTGAGCACCCACTATGCACTTCTGCATCAGGTATCCCATTTCTTTTAATTCTCAAATGAATATATAGCCCATTCCATTCACCCCTTTTTCATAAAGGCAGGAACTGGAGTTGAGAGAAACCAGGCCGGTCTGCCCCCAGACCTCTGCGGGCCAGCGGCAGAGCTGCGGGTGGATGTTTGACTCTGCTCCCAGCACCCTTCTCAGGACCCCACAGGTACCTCGTCTGCCTGTTCTGCATACCCCAGCCAGGGTTCAGTCAAGACCACCAAACCTCAGTTAATCACAACATCTGACAGCTGGAGTTTTTCTTTAATATTTCTCCCCATTTTGTTCAGAATTAAAAAGAAAACCTTTCTATTTCAACTTTGGTAGTTGAAAAGTTTGGAACGATGTCCAGATCTGTTCTCTGTACTGGCCCATTCAGACAGCATAGAGAATAGGCATCTTTTTAGGAAGGAACTATTGGCAGAAATGATCTTTTTGAACACATTGTCACTGTCCAGGACTAGGATTGGTGGGAATCCCGGAGCCCTTGAATGTTTAAGCTCTCTTATCTGGCCTCCTCTTCTTACCATCCCTAACTTTGCCCCTGTCCCCATCATATCAGATATTAGGACCCTAAAAGAGGCAGGGGTGTGACTGACTTAGATACGGTCTGATCCTAGCATATGTTTTCTTTTATATTAATAAATTCTTTTTTTTTTTTTTTTTTTTTTTGCATTTTTCTGAAGCTGGAAACAGGGAGAGACAGTCAGACAGACTCCCGTATGCGCCCGACCGGGATCCACCCGGCACACCCACCAGGGGCGATGCTCTGCCCACCAGGGGGCGATGCTCTGCCCATCCTGGGCGTCGCCATGTTGCGACCAGAGCCACTCTAGCGCCTGAGGCAGAGGCCACAGAGCCATCCCCAGTGCCCGGGCCATCTTTGCTCCAATGGAGCCTTGGCTGCGGGAGGGGAAGAGAGAGACAGAGAGGAAGGCGCGGCGGAGGGGTGGAGAAGCAAATGGGCGCTTCTCCTGTGTGCCCTGGCCGGGAATCGAACCCGGGTCCTCCGCACGCTAGGCCGACACTCTACCGCTGAGCCAACCGGCCAGGGCATTAATAAATTCTTAATATAAGTCTATTTATTGTGTTATATCTTATGTTCCATTTAAAAATAAAAGAGGAAAAATAAAAATCCTATTCAGTGAAGTATTTGATTAGCTAGGATCTATTTTGTCAAGGTGAGAGGCCACGTTACATGATGAAAAAAGAACTCTAACTCAAGCATTAGTTAATAAGGGTTCTAGTCTCAAATTCACTGTCTCTTATACATGTCACCATAGAACATTTATTTAATTTTTGTGGGCATCAATTTCTTCAACTTCAGGTAGAACTAAAGTTACTTACCTACTTCACAAGATAGTTATGAGATCAAGTAATGAGTATGAGAAGATGTGGAACATTTAAAGTGCTGTAAAAATTATATGTGTCTTATGCTTGTGACTTAGCCCAGCAGTTTCCTGATCTCTGATACATGTCATTTAAACATGAGCAGGACCATAAATGGGGCAGCATGGAAAGAGCACAATCTTTGGGATCAGATTGGTGCTGGTTCAAATGTTGAATCTATCACTGGCTAGTTGAGTGCCCTTGAACAAATTAATTATGTTTGCTGAGTCTCTGGGTTTTTTTTTCATCTATAATGTAAAAATAGCAAGACTTTTGTTATTGAGTTGTGGAGAGGACTACAGTCGCATGCTGGTAAATGTTTAACCACCAACTTTCTGAACTACAAAAAAAAGCCCTGGTTGGTAGCATTTGCCTATTCCTGTGGTGTAAATACTCTCACTGCAGCTGGAATCAAGTTACCGACATGGCGTCACAGGACACTGAGTTGGGAAGTTGTATACACTTGGCTTTTGCAAACCAGCCTGAGCCAGAGCTGCCAGTCCACCTCTCAGATTATATTAGTTAATAAATGGAGAGCCCTAGGACAAGTTTATCATTTACAAGAAAATCAATATATGTACACTGATTTTCTTTTGCTTGGGTCCTGTCCTCCAAGGCTCAGAATCTGCAGCAGACGCAGGCAACCTGGGGGAGGAAGAGTAGAATCTACAGAAAGATACATTTCTGTGGTAAAGAAAAAAGGAGGGGCACCTTGGTACTGCAGTGGGGACCAGATACCTAGAGGAAGATCATCAGCAGAAAAAGGAGGAATCCTTCCAGCAATCCATAGAAACACTGAAGAACTGGAATTCCTACCTAGTTTCGGTATCATCCAGATTCTCTTCGGTCCACCATCACCTAGGTAACTGGCGCAATGTGGGATTAGTTGCCTGGCAACAATGCGCATCTCTCTACTCCTGTATATATCCATATGCCTGACCTCTGATGTCATTCCCTCCTCACAAGCCACTGCCTGTCCCAGAAACACATATCTCCACTACCACCCCTAATCCCTGGGCAAGTCAGCTCCCAGGCTCATTTAACCAGAGTACACTTGCCCAGAAATCCATGAGTTTGGAAGAAAAGCACCAAAAACAAAGAGCCTGGGTCAGGAGTCATGAGCCTTAAAGTCTAGTCTCAGCTCCACACAAGACTAGCAGCTATGGGACCTTGGGCAGGTTACTTGACTTCTCTGAATTTTGGAGGTTTTTTAATCCTCCAAATGGAGACTACCTTCTCATCTGTGCAATGGGGATTTTTCTTTCATCTGCAAAACAGGGAATTATAATGCCTGCTGGGCCAACACACAGAGCTGTGCAGGGGTCCGTGTGCGTGAAGAGTCCTCTGATATACATCACGTGCAAGGGGAGATGAGGTGGTCATTACAGTCACCAGCACTACTGGCATCATTAGGCTTCCAGCCTCTTCAGAGTTCCCCAAAGCTATGCTGAAACCTTGGCACCAGGAAACCAAGAGACGAGTGAAGCCAAATCGCTTCCAGGACAAAGCAGGTGACATGTCCTAATGGATTCTGAAGAGGGTTTATGCTCCTGCCCTTAACCATTGTAGAGCCATTTGTACAGGCAGCCCAAATCCCACCCAACAGCTCTCTCTCTCCTAGAAGAAAATTGGCAGCTCTGGGAAGTGAGAAGCTCTCAGGTTGGACTTGATTAGGGACCAATTTGGGACTGTTAACCGAGCCTCCAGTATCATCTCAGCCAATTACTGGCCCAGCCTGGCCTGCAGCTGGCTGCTCCCTTCCTAGCTGGACACTTTTATTTCCAGCAGAGCTCTCCCTGCACCTGAGACGAGAGACCAGCATGACTGTGTCCCATTAAAAAGATGGAGAGAGAAATAACTCACTCAGTAAGGTAATGGTGTGGGTGGGGATTGAGCTGGAGCTTTAATTAAAAAAAAAAAGAGTTCTCTATAAACAGTCTTGTGCCTTGCATGTAATAAGTATGGGAATTTATAAACTCTCCCCAGCTATGGGGCTCTGATGACTATTAAACTTCACATCTGGCAGAGGAATTTCAGCCTTATGGGCTAACTGTGCTACTCTACCTCTGCCAAGGCAAACAGGCTGGCAACCCTGGAGGGAGGCCGGGGAAATGGGGCTGAGACTGCCCCCCACCCCTTCAAGAGCTCCTGGGGTCAAGCTAGCCCCCAAGCAGTGCTGGCCCTTAGTAAGACCAGAATGGGCCAAAAGGCTCTCCTTTCTGCTCCTTTCCTGGCCTCTGCAGGAACCTGGCACTCACTCCTGCCTCCCTCCAGTCAAAGCATTGCTCACAGGAATGCAAGCAGGAAGGGTCAAATCTCAGAATAAAGTGTTACCTCTTCCCTAGGGGGCTGGTGTTGTCTTGTATATTTAACAGCCCTCACTTGTCAGCATGGCATTCAATGTCCCCCACCATCTGGCTCATCTTATGTCATTCATTGACACTCTGCTTCCCACTTAGCCCTTCCTGCACTCACCACACAGTCTTTGGCCTTTAAGTTTCTGCTTTTGCTGCCCCCTCTGTCCCGATGCCCACTCCCTTATATTCTTGCCCAATGTAGAGTGGTTGTTAAGGTGCATGGACCCCAGGGTCAACCTAGACTTTGAATTCCAGTTCAACAGTTATTTTGCTTTGGGTAAATTTAACCTGTTAATAATACTTCAGACTCCTTCACTATAAATTGAAAATTCTGCTACCTACATCATAGGGTTACCATGAGGACTAAATGAGCATATGTATGTGCACATGTATGTGTGTATGTGTGCGTTGTGTTTGGCACATAGTCAGCATTATATAGCTATTTGTTATTATTATCCTTTTAAGATAAAAGTCAACAAACATGACCTACAGGCCAACTCCATCATTCATCTGTTTTTAATTTATTTATTTTACTTTTCCAAATCTTACTTATTTTAATAATTACAGTTTTATTATGGGAGCACAGCCATAGCCATTGTTTATTATTATCTATGACTTCTTTCCTTTTATGAGGGTCATTTGTGACAGAAACTGTGTCACAATGGCCCCAAGAGCCTAAACAACTTACTGTCTGCCTCTTTACAGAACAATTGTGTTGACCTTACTTGAAGATTCAGTTAGGGAAGCTGACACCCGTCAACCTCAAGTGGCACTGGGCACCATCCTTTCTGTCCCAATGCCCATCTCTCATGCTCTCCCCTTTGCACACTCACCGCAGTGCCGCAATGATCTGCTGGGATGTCCACTTCCTCCATTGGACTGAGAGCTTTCAAAAGAAGGAAACACATCTTCTTCATGTGTTTTTCTCCCATAAGTCATACCAAATAAATGATAACTAATCGATGAGCTAGGGAGGGATTACAGTTGATCCCTGGGCCACAAAGACTCAAGCACAAATCTAGTAAATGGGATCATGCTCCCTGTTTGGACTGGGGTGGACTCAGGTCACCAAGTGAGAATTCCTGTGACATTTACAGGAAAAGCCTTAGCCTTTCCTGATTCTTGTTCATGCTTCCCAAGATGGAGCCATTTTAGAGTGAAATAACCTCACAAATATGAGTTAATGGGGGAGAAGGAAGAACAATCTCGCTAGTCACACACAAATTTTTATTATTCTTACTCTGGAGTTTCAAAATTTCATTTATCCAACATCATTCCCTAACCTGAGAATAGTGCTCAGAAGCGGCTCACCAAGTCATTCACATGAGCTGGAAGGGATGGGTGCTGAGGAGGCAAGAATGGGGCTGGGGATCCAAGAAACGCAACCAGAAATTACATTCCCAAGTCATAGGGCCGCTGAGAAAGTGGAAAGATGGCCAAGGCTGAGGTTATCTAAAACTTTCTTCTCCTTAGCCTTTAGTCAAAAAAAAGAAGGACATCTAAGCTGGAAGATAAAGTGGCAGAAGAAAGGACTCCATGACCTTGATGAACACCTAATGTCACATTCATATAAGCAAGAGCTACTAACTCACAGCCTTGAAATAAATTATTGTCTTGACAGCAGGTATGGAAAGTCCTCTATCTGCCACAGAAAGAAGGAAGGGATTTAGTGAGGGGCAGGTGAACAAGCACAGATGAAAAAGGAACCCCCGTCCCTGCCTTCAGGGAGTTCATCATCTAATGAGAGGTTAAAACCAGTAGGACTATAATCATCCTTGTAAACTTGAGTGAAAACCCAATCAACAATGTGCACAGTGAACCCCAGAGACTAAGTCAGTTCCTATTACTGTGAAATCTCAGTTTAACCAAAGATTCCCAGCCAGTGACGCACTGACTGTAAGCAATATTTGAAACAATAAAACCTCCTGTAACAGGGAAAGAATTCAAAAGAAGCCCTTGGGGTCTTTGTAAAAAGGTTTGGCCTATATAAACACTTGCTGTGTAATTGAGTACCCAAGAACGCCGGGCAAAAGATGAGGTGGCATGTAACTTTGACAAAGTTACCAAGAGGACCAGAGGCAACAAAATCCCAGAACTGAAAGATACCACCAGGGCAGCAATTTTTGAAGCGTATTCTTTGAGTTGTTTCTAGATATTTTACAGAGGACTTGGTAAGTAGGGATCTTTACAATAGAATCTTTGGCATGTTCTTATGCAGTATCACCCTTAGAAAGGGATAAAATATAGGGCATTTCTTAAATATCTTACATGCATTTGATAAGAAAACATTTTTTCTAGTTTCACTCAGATCTCATGTTCTGCAAAGCACAATTAGGGAAACGATAAAGGCGTTGGTAACACTGTATGTGATCTGAGGAAAGATTGGCTTATCTTTTTTGCCAGTGCCCAGGACAGAACCTGGCACAAAGTGCTTAGAAAATGTTAATGGAATGGAATTGACCTAAGTAAGAAGCTGACCTCCAAGCTTAAATCACAGCTACATAATAACCTCAGTCCTCTATAGACTTCCCAGAGCACAGAGAAAGTAGAGAGAAGTTCAGTGAGGATGCTTCTCCAGTCTCCAGATTTCAAGTAAACTCAGTTTCATCTGAAATTAGCAGGCACTCCTGGCTGCTAATCCTTCAAAGACTGTTTTAGCAGAAATACCTGGGCCCGATAATAAATAAGTTTCTAGTAATCTCATGAACAAAATTCAATAACATTCTTGTTGTACCCTTACATATACTATTAAAGTTCCTGAAAATTATAGAAATAATTTTATCAGCTGCATTAATTTCCTCTTGAAACATCTCAATGTATCAACTCGAAATGAAGCATCAGAATCTTGCAATTGCATTTAAATATGTTAATAATCACAAGTAAACAAACCCAAGGCTGAAAATGTCTTCAAAAAAATGGAGGACAGGTTGTTGGAGGCTCACAGCACAATGTAGGATAATTGTGGGCTAAAACAACCTTGGGAACAGGCAGAAAATTGACAACATCAATTACTTATAAAAAAGGAAAAAAACAATCAAATGAGAGAGTTTTCTAGTAAAGGGTTAGAAAACATAATGGAAATTCCTTTGATGAGTAGTACTATTTTTACACCTTTAGTAGACAGAGCTCCTTTCTGAAGAAATACTATAAACCCACTAGTGGCAAAGAACAAAGCAGAGAAGGAGGATTCAAAAAACATTTAAAAATGATTACAACTCACCCTTCTCTCGCCTTTCCTTTGTGTTCTAATGGTATTAGTTTGCAAGGGCTGCCCTACCACCGTGCCGCAGATTGGGGGACGTAAACAACAGAAGTATATTTTCTCACAGTTCTGGAGGGCAGAAGTCAGAAATCAAAGTGTCGGCAGGGCTGGTTTCTTCTTGGCTTGTAGATGGCTCTCTTATTCCTGTGCTTTCCCGTGGTCTTCCCTCTGTCTCCATCTGTATCCTATTTGCCTCTTCTTATGAGGATATCAGTCATATCAAATTAGGGCCCATTCTAAAAACTTTTTTTAATTTAATTATCTCTTTAAATACCTCACTTCAAATCTGATCACATTCTAAAGTACGGGTTGGAGGAATAAGATTTCAACTTATGAATTTGGGGAAACATAAGTCAGCCTAGTACACACTAATCTTCTCTTCCTCCATTTTTTAAAGGAGAGACTATCACTGCCTTAAAATTTTTCCTCTTAAAAATGTACATTTATACTCCCTAAATCTGACCCTCATATCAAATGATCAGATTATAAATGTGTCTGCCGGTTTTATCTCCTGCATTTCTCTCTAACCGCTTGTCCCCAAGTCCTCATCAACCTTCACCTTAGATTCTCACAGCAGCTTTATTTCCTGAATTCCTCCAACATCTAGCAACCAGAGTGACATTTCTACATAAAAATCTTATAGCTGCTTCTCTGTTTAAATTTTTTCTGGATATTTAAATATTACAAATTCTAAAAAACTATAAATTACACTCCTGTGGATTTACCCAAAGGAAAGAAACAGAAAATTATACAAGTATGTACTTGCAAGAAGATGTTTGTTACAGAATTCTTTTCAAAGGAGATGATCGAAAATCACTCAAATCCCCAATAATAGAAGACTGGATAAATGAAATCTAGATGTGCATCTCTGCGATAGAATACCATGTCGTCATAAAAAGAAAGTCAATTTAAAAAGCTTGTTTTCTATTAATTTTTTAAAAACTAAATAAAGTAATGGTGTATATAATATGTTGTTATTTAGGATATAGATGAATGAAAGATGAATAGATTGAGAAATGGATGGATAGATAGATAGATAACACACACATATATAAACAGAATTCTGCACAGACATAGATCAAATTGTTACCAGTGGTCATCTTTGGCGGTATTGCAAGTGTTCTTTTTAAATAGCCTGTATTATCAAATTCTTCAAAAATAAATGTATATTGGTCATGTAAGAAAGAAAGTTTTTAAAAGCAAAACTCTGCTAGTTCCCTATCTCACAGATACAGGCTTAAGCTTCTTATCCTGATATCCATAGGTCTTTGCCCTGGAACTAGACTACTTTTCCAGGTGCACCTCCTGTTACCCCAGATCACCATCACCCTACCCCTCCCTTCCCTCTTCTCCTAGCATGTGATGCTATCTCTTATTTCTGTGACTTTCCATGTTTTTCTCTCTAATAAATTGCCTTTCCCCACACTTTTTGACTGACAAACTCCTATTCACCCTTCAAAATGCATATTTAATATCACCTACTCCTTAAGACATTATTGCTCCCTCTTCTGGATCCCCACAGTTCCCGTTTGTTTCTCTCACAGTATATACCTTCTTCCATCTTAATTAATTTTTATGTTCCTTTTACAACTGTGTGGGAATGTCAAAGATATATCTGGGATCTTAGGAATTAAAGAGCCCCTTGAGAAGTTTGCCCCCACCACTGACGTAGTATCCTCGCTATAACAGAGTGGGAGGACTAATGGAAGTCTTTCGAACTCAGATCCAGTCCCTTCCTTAGGGCAAGCTTTTCCTAACCATCCCTACCCTTGCCTCAAGCTAGGTCAGTTCCCCCATTATATTTCTCCACTGTTCCCTCCACTGATTACTGGCCATCCCCCACCCCCTTGATGCTGTCTTCTCTGTCAGGGAAGGATACATGCAGGCTCAATGTGCTTTCTAACACATCCCCAGTGCTCATTACTCAAACATTTCTAAAATAAATGAATAAATGAGTAGCGTGTCCAGCCTAGTGACTGACCCACAATAGCCTCTAGGCAATATGTTCTCATCCCCTTGCCTTTGCCTGGTATTATAAAGTCTGAATAGTCTCTACTATATATGTTCTGTGCCTAAGAAATCCCCACTTTCTACAGGAGACCCTAGAAGAAATCACATCACTGTTCTCTTGCAGAATGATTTTGAAATATTTTCACCAAAGATGTTTTTTGAGCCTTGAAGAAGCTCTGGCTCATGCTTCATAATGGGCTGTGATATTTCTCTGAGTCTTTATGGCTTTTCCAGGAAGGACCCTGTTAGGACCATTAAGAAAAGTGTGGACAAGAATATATGCATTGAAAAAAAAAAAGAACCAGAAAGAAATATAATGAAATGTTAAGCATGGCTTTTTTAGGGTGGTTTGACAGTCAAAGATCTCCTTCGCCATACTTTTCTGTAATTTCTAGATCTTTCTACATTGAACATGTATTATAATAATAAAATAACATTATTTTTAAGAAAACTAAAACAGTCCTTGTATGTCTGCAATGACACATAAGTAAATCTCCAATTGCATAGACACAGACATAATTCCACATCTGGGGAAAGTAACCCCTAATTGAACAGCCAAGCAGGAGGCAAAGGGAGTACAAGTGGCCTTGGTCAGTCTCCTTCTCAGGTCACGGGACACTTGCCTATCTGGACACAGGTCAGAAAACCTGGACCGAATAAGCCAGATTTGGTCCCTCTGCCCAGGAAATCTCCACAGGTCTCAGGAAGAAAGTCTCTGAGCCTCCGGGGTCAGAGTCAGAGCTCAGGGTCTCTGCAAATATTTAAGAACAATTTTCCTGGCCTCTACCCTTAGGTTGTTTGTTTTGGTTTCATTTGTTTTGTTTTGTTTTGCCAGACTAAACCCCCTCACTTGAATCTACTTTTTTATATGACCTTATTTCCATCACTTTGGTCACGTTTGTTTGGGATAGCTCCCCATATCAACTCTCTCCTTAAAATAGGCCTCCACATCTGTCTTGACCTTGACAAGCTGTATTAGGGCCCTCACCTCCCTTGTTTGGAACACAATACATTAAAGACTCAGCTACAATGGAGAGCTGGTCTGGAACCCATCTGTTTGGTTTATATCCCAGGTCTATCACTAACTGTGTGACATTGACCAAGCACTTTGACATCCCTGTTCCTCAGAGAAAATGGTGATAGCAACAGTAAGACATCAGAATAGCTGGGAGGGTTAATGCAGAGCGTTTGGAACAGTGCCTTGCTCAAGAAGTACTACAAGGATTGGCTGTTATTATTGTGACCAAAATTGCACTGCTTGTCATTTGGGGGATTTTTTTGTTGTTGTTTTTGTGAGGAGAGGGGAGTTAAGCCCCCCCCCCCCAGATCTTGGACTTCCCCATATTGCAATTGTACTTTTGGATTTTGAACCTAGAGGCAAAAAAATGAATTTGCATCTTTCCCAAAGAAAGTTCAGAGAGACAGTGAGAGAGGGGCAGAGAAAGAAGAGTGGCGGAGAGAGACAGAACAGACTGAAGCCGCTAGGCTGGTTTCCGGAGTGAGGGCCGTGGAGAAAGCTGTTCACTCCTGGCTGCTGCTGCTGCTGCTGCCGTTTTCCCCTTGTGGGTCTTTTCTTTTCATTTGTGTTCATGCTTCCCCCTCTTGTGGCTCATCAGAAAATTACAGGTGCTCAAAGCCTTTCAATGGATTTCAAAACTGGTGAACACTGAAGGCTGGCAGTTCTGCCCAAGGCCGCTGGGCCACAGCCAGGGAGGGGTGGTGGCCAGGCTGTGTAAGAGCCACACGCGTGCCCTGCTCCTTATCCAAGGGTCATGTGAGAGAAAGGACCTGCTGCTTTCATGAATCATTAAAAGGGTGGGAGCGGGGGAAGCTCCAGGAAAGAGTGCCAGTTCCTCTCGGGAAAGCCCCCAAAAGGCAGTTTGTTTCTTTGTTTGTTTGTTTGTTTGTTTGTTTGTTTTGGAGGGAAAGTACACTCATTTGGGGACAGACCAGTAGGAGAGAAAATCTGACAAGCCCAAAGGAAGCTCCATGCCTTCACTCACCCTACAACCTCCACCAAGTGCCCATGCTTCGAGAACTAGGGTAAATGTCACCTCTTCATGGTACTTCTTACCGAACCTTCCCCAGACTCTCAACTCCAGGAGCAGAGTTTTCTCTTCTCCCTCCCGATAGCACCTATTAATCGAGGGCTCTAATGTGACACCGGTCACATCTGCTTTCTGTTGCAAATGTATGTGTCCTTAAGACAGTGGTGAGGACAGGGAAGAGGCTGGGTTTGTTTATCTACAATGACCCAGCCTCCAGCAGAAGGCCTGCTGTGTAGGAGGTGCTCAGACAAGGTTCAGTGAATGCTCTTTGGTCAGGTACTTGGATGTGTGATCTCACCTATGACCAATGTCTCCATTCCATGACCGACAGAGGGGCCAGGTGAGGCTGGATCTGAGGGAACAGTAGTCCCAAAGTGTATTCATTCCTGTCCATGAGGACTTCCCAGACAAAGACACTTACAGTTATCTATGTCTCCACTTTAAAGGTGTGGCCCACCTGTTTTGGAGACGTGTTTAAATAATCTCTGCAAAACTTATTTTCAAATGATTCAGAAGAAAAGAAAGAAAAGGAGAGGGAGGGGAGGAGGAGTCAGAAGAAGGAAGAAGAGGAGAAAGAGATGAATACAAAGAAGAGAAAAAGGAGAAGGGAAAGAAGGAAGAGGGAAAGAAAGGAAGCAGTAGTAAATGTCACTGTTGGTGACTTTAGTGGCAGGCTACATGGATAATCATTGGACCTTTCTTTCCACTTTCTGTAGTTTTGAAATTTTTCAAGACAAAAGATTGGGGGAAAGCACACAAAGTTCTTTAAAATGCTTTTACAAGTTTAAGAGTAAAGTAAACAGCAGCGTAAGAAATAAAATCAAGAGACAAATAAAAATTACTACCTGTCAAGGTAGTAGGCACCGTGAATGAGCTTCCAGGGTTACAAACCTCAGGAAACTTTAAATACAAATTCTATGTTAGCGCATTTTTCTAGGGAAGAAGTTTGTATCTTTCCTCAGATTCTCAAGGGGTTTGTAACTCCTATGCCCCTCTAAAATGTTCAAACAGTAACCTAAAGGGAATCAAGAGAATTGCAATTACCTGATGCAGGAGAATTAGCGGCCTTAAGATGACAGACTGAAACCATCACTTTTTAGAGACAAGAAGTACCTTGGAGAGCAGGTAGCCCAGACCTCAATGTCCAGATGGGGAGACTAAGTCCTAAGAAAGGTCAGTGAGTTTGGCTCCAACAAATTTAACACGTTTCACTGGCTCATAAATGATGGCCCATAATGCTCTTCTTATGCCAAGGGGAATATTTTTTCCCTTGAAAAGCCATCCTGAAAAACATGACCAGACAATGGCTATTTGTCAGCCCTCCTAGACAAGGACATGCATCTTTGTTCTGAACCAGATGACCGCATTCTTACAGGGCTGATTGCAAAGGAAGCTTTGTCGTGGGGGTTACGGGGACACTCTCAGCTGTAGATAGAAGGAGTGGTCCACTAACTAAGATTGATGGATGGTGCGAGCCCTGGCGGACCAAACAATGCAGGGACGGTCAAGTTGGGGAACAAAATTAGTTTGCAAGATTAGAACGTATTAACACAAGTCAGACAACTGTCATGTCACAGCTCTTCACCGTAATGCTGATTGGCAGGCAAGCATTTCCGATTCTGATGGCCACGGAGGTGAGGTGTCTGCAATCTGTCTCGCATGACATCCACCGGCTGGCAAATACCCCCTGCTGGAGAAGTCAGCTTTTCTTAGAAAACTCTGTCCCTTGGGTCTTGTTTGGCAGGCTCCCAGGCCAAAGGTGCGTGATAAGGTTAGAGAAGGCAGGGAGGATGAGGCAGCTGTCAAGAATTTCAGCTGAAGGGAAAAGGTAGGCTTTCTGAACTCAATGCAACAAGTACTTCTGGATCACTTCCAGGCCTGGAACCAGGATGCACAGGACAGGGAGGAGCAGGAGGCCCCATGATCCCTGCCTTAAGGAACATTAAACTTCACAGTGGAGCCCCGACCTATGCATGTGGCCAAGTTCAATAATGAGGCAAAGCAGGCCAGAGGTAGCAAGGTCATCCCTGGCCAAGCCCACCCAGCTTATTGTAGTGAGAGCCCACTTATCTCTGCCTCACTCACTCTTCTCCAGACCTAACGAGAGGTCAGCAGTTTCATGTATCAATTTTATCACCATTCTAAATGAGAAGAATTTGGAAATATCTATAATTGATCTACTCCAAGTCTGGATGGTGCTTTATCTTCATTTTTTTGTTGTTGTTTTGTTTGTTTATTTTTCATTATTTGAATTTTTGAATGTGGGCCTTCTGAATTGGCTTTATTAAACACTGAGTAAACACAAGAGAATATTTGTAAAATATGTATCTTAGTCCATGCAGGTAGGTAGGTTACACTGCAGTGACAAACAAGCCTAAATGCCAGTGGCTTCACATAACGAACGTGGGTTTCTCACCTCTGCAAAACCCAGCTGCTGACCCAGACACCTCCTCAGAATCACTCTTGATGAGAACGGCCCTCGACGACTAGGCTGCTTTGATTGTGTGTCTCCTTCATCTCAACGTGAAGTCATGGAAGAAAGCATGTCAGCTGGACATCACACACTGGCCTTCTTATGCTTTGGTATGGAAATAGCTGTTTCTTTCTCTGTGAGCATGCAAACACCTTTGTACTCATCAGTGCATTTAAGAAAGAGAACATCATGATTCTATGTGCCCGTGTGTCCTTCTCAGATGACAGCTCCTCTCCCTCCCCCTCAGACTTAACTTCCATCTTGAATTCTATATTTTTTATTTTTTGTTTTCCTTTCTAGTCTTACCACGTATGGTTATATCCTTAAACAACATAGCATTTAGTGATGCATTTTTTTAAACTTTGCATAAGTAGATGCATGTATTTGTGACTTTACTTCTTTTGCTCAACGTTATTTTACAGCTATTTATTCCTTTTTCTGCACAATTGGAGTTCATTTATTTTTCACTGTTTTATAGATGTCCACTAAAAAAAATACAACAAATTATTTATCCATTAACTATTGAATGGGCATTGCAATTGTCTCCAGTTTGGGAATTATAGAGGGTATTGTTGTATACATTCTTGTACCTGTCTCCTGGTCATCTTAGGCAAAAAAAAAAAAAAAAAAAAAAAAAAATTACAAAAAGTTATCTAACGTGACATATCTGAGATGCCAGGAGAAATGATGAAAGGGAATGTAAATAAACTTTAACTCTTTAAAATAATATAATATCCTATGGATTAAAAACTTAAAAAGAATAAATATACCCAAAACAATAACAACCTTCTGACAAGAACTGATTGAAGTCAAGGTTCTTATAATGTTTGGGAGGATGGGTGGCAAATATATTGTTTACATCTTTACTTTGACATGTTAAACATGCATGATGCTTTTTTAGAGTGACCCTTAAACAAAGAAAGAAATAAAGCTGAAAAACATAATAAGGGAGAAAATATTCAATCAAAGAAAAGGCAAGAAGAAAGATAAAAAGAAAGAAAAGGTAAGACACATAGGAAGTACAAAATAAGGTGGTAGAAATAATAAGGTGGTTACAGTAAAGGTGAATAGAATAGGTGTTTTTAAACACAAATATTGTCAGACTTAATTTTTAGAACAAATCAAACAGCCATCTCTAACTAAGAGGTGCCTCCAACAGTTGTATGAGTCCCTGAACAGAGCTCTCTAGAACTGAAGTGGAATCCCACATGGTATGTATACCCTCAGGCTGTGAGTTCAAGCCTCTACAGTTTATATTAATGCTGTATTAATTTTTTGAAATAAATTTCAGCCTTTCTATGTTTGTCTCTGACCTTAGTACTTACTTTTTCTTTAAATGCTAACTTACTTAGCTCTTGATCCGTCTGTTTCTGGTGTGACTTATAAGATTTTGTCATAGAAGAAGTAAGAAAAAACCTTGCCCAAAAGAACTAAGTAAGATGAATGTTCAAATGGAAGTTGGGGATAAACAGATCTGCTGTTAAACTTGCTATGTGTTGTGAGGAAAAGGAAGAATCAGATACCAATTGAAGGCCTTTCAGCCTGAGCACCTGGAACAATGATTAGCCACCATCTGAGATGATGGTGGCCACAGGAGCACAGGACCAAACCTCCTAGATATGGAAAAGCATTCAAGCCATAGATATATAGACTTTCATCTCATGGAAATGTGTATATGAATCTTTAGTGAAGGGTTTCAAAAGAATAAAAAAATTTTGAAAATCCAGATCACCTTTCTTAAAGAAGACCTCAGAGTTGATCAATTATACAAATTAATCATAATGATTTGCAAAAAATGTATGCATATAGATAGTGAACAATTTGACCCTGGGGAATCTGAGGATAACTTGTCCCAAGGGTGCAGTGTAGGATAACATTGGGAGTGTACCATTTAGCTATGCCACAATGTGAAAAGTGGCCCCCAGGAATTATGCAATACATGACCTGTACTTGACCAATCTAATTCTTCTTGGAAGAAGTGTTGGGCTAGAAAGAAGAGTGAACCTGTGCAGGGATACCTGAATGCAAAGCTCCCGTGGTGAAAAGTGAACTGCCGTGTACTGAATTTACCATGTAATCAAGCCTGGGGTTGGCTTCAAAAGCCAACCTGTTCAATAATGTGGAAATGTTGCTTTTTGATTCCTAGAAAACCACAGATCTGAGCTATTTGGGCAAAACTTTGATTCCCTTGAAGCTGAACAATGAAGACTTGAACAAAAAAGAAAGATGAGAGGAGGTCATATGGGAGGCTGTTTAAAAGATTATCTATTGTACCAATTGTAAATACTCCTTTTCATGATAGGGTCTTCCTTGCCAATGAAGGAATTTCCATGAGAGGTTTGAAGAAAAAGAAACAAGACCCATGAGACACCAGAAATTCTAAACAGCTATGAATGGAGAAAAGAAGCACTGTATCACAGCTGAGGAAGAAAAAACAGCGTCCAGAGAATGGAGAAGTTAAAAGCAGTATACTGTAAGTGCCTAAATATGGGTGGGAGACTTTGGCCATTTGATTACATATTAGAAAAAGAGACATTAGTACCTCAAATGAAGGCTCAGAGCCTGTAGAAAAAGCCATGCAGTCTCATAACTGTAGCTAATTGAATATTCAATAGGTTACTTTAATATATAATAGACAAAGATTTAATCAAAGTACCCATTCCAAAAGGAAAAGTGAGTATTCTGAGTGTTTGAGCACCTGGAAGAAAAAATGAATGACTCTATTGATATAATAATAACTGCTAATGAAATATCTATACCTTTGAAGATAAAATTGTTGACATACTGAGTAGAGAATCATTGTTTCACAAGCAGTGACTGCTAGTTAATTGGGATATTTTACCAAAAGGAATTCAGATTCAAATGAATGCAAAAATGTAAAAATTGCAGATTACCCTGTATTGCTCTATGATTAACAGATGTTACATTTTCCGTACCAATTTGAAGTTAGTAATATAGGTATTTAGGGTAATTCTGACTTTCAAATAGCATTTTTTTTTCAAGAAACTAAAACTGTATGAAGAAACATCACAGTGTTTTTGCTGTCCACATAATCATCCATTTCAGCTTCCATGAACACTGTTCAAGCGTTGGGTTAATGTTCCAGAATGGTTCTAAAAATGCTTTGATGGAAAGACTGAAATATCACATAGAACTTGAACAATTGGGTCAATTGGTAAACGATATATTTCTTTTCTAAACTTTCTTATAAAATTGCGGTCCTGGTGGGTTGGCTCAGCAGTAGAGCATTGCCCGAAATGTAGAAGTCCCAGGTTCAGTTCTAGTCAGGGCACACAGGAGAAGTGACCATCTGCTTCTCCTCTCCTCCCCTTCCTCCTCTTCCTCCTTCTCTCTCTCTCTCTCTCTCTCTCTCTCTCTCTCTCTCTTTATCTCTCTCTCTCTCTTTTCCCCTCTCGCAGTTATGGCTCAAATGATTTGAGCAAGTTGGGCCTGGGCACTGAGGATGGCTCCATGCCTTGCTTCAGATGCTAAAATAGCTCGGTTGCCAAGCAACAAAGCAGCAGCCCCTGATGAGCAGAGCATTGCCTGGTAGGGGCTTGACTGATGGATCCCAGTCAGGGTACATGCAGGAGTCTATCTCACTGCCTTCCTGCCTCTCACTTAATAATAATAATATTTTTTAAAAAGAAAGAAAAAAATTGTATGAAATAGTTGCAAGAGTTGATGGGATGTTATAGTTGGGACTTCTGGAATATATGGAAAAAATATATCATTCTTCTGGGACCTTTTTATTTCACAATGAGCAATGGTTAAACTGCTCATTTGCTGCATATGCTGGAGCATACCTTTGCTCACCAATCATGGCACCTATAATAGTGTCCTCTTATACCAAAGGATATGTATATTGAGGTAACATATAAGTTGGACATGGGACTTTGATATAGACTGCAATAGCAAGCAATTAAGGCATTTAAGAAATGCAGGGGTAAGCAAAAGTAGGTTTACAGTTTAATACAAATAAATAATACAAGAATTAATAAATAATAAAAGAACAAACTGTGTTACGTGTACTCACAACTGTAAACCTACTTTTGACCACTCTGTATATTAGTCTTCTTCTGGCCCTTAGTTCTGCCCACTTCAAAAAATGTCTACTGAGCTCACTCCCTATAAAATGTAATGATTCATTCCTCACAGATTATAGATATAACCAGAAAGTCCCTACTTAATTAAAGGTATGTAACAATAAGTAATCTGAAAATTGCTAACAGACACCTATGAAGGCCAATGCAGTACCGAAGGCATCTGGAAAAATTTCTGTTCTGACGTGTGTCCCTGATATTTGAATCTTGAACAATGTGCAAAGGAGCTCTTAAAGATTACATTACACTATTCATTGATTGAATTTCATCCCTGGCAAAAAATGAACACAAATATGACATATTCCTTCAACTTGTAATTTAAAATATGGGTCAAGAAATGATCTGGAAAATGAAGGTTGTTTTTATTTCTTCCTAAAGACCATCTGGAGTATATGATTTCACAGCTGCCTTTGTCTATATTGGTGGTTTTTAACCATTTTACATTTGGGGACTGGTGACCTAGCCAGCTGGAAAAGAAAACACACAAGGAATAAAGTTTTATCTCACCATGCATAATAGTGCAACACAGTACAAGCTGGTGTTTGATTTCTAAACCCCACCTGTATGATGCATTGAACCCCACCTGTATGATGCATTGAACCCCACATGTATGATGCATTGAATACTACATAAGTTTGTCCGAATGCTTTTTGTCTATTGTGCATGATTTGTAAATGCTCTGCACAGTGAGTGCTAAAGGTTGTTTGAATAAGCCTATAAGTACTACAGATGTCTAAGATAACCTCAATAGAATTTTCACAGATAATACAGGCTAATAAGTGGCAAATTACCCTGAGTATAAGTGAATTCGACTAAGATCATTGGGTCTATAATCTTCATACACCATTAGGGTGATTTACTCTTCCGCGGATTGGCACAAAATTTCTGACAGACCGATACCTGTCTGTTGGCCAGCAGTTAAAAAACACTGGTCTCGATCAATGCCTCCTTGACAATGTATCTACCTACTTTATTTGCACACTCCCTGTGAATGACCATTGTATCTCTCACTGAAGCAGGATCCAACTCCAAACTTTTGTTCTAATATATATGTTCCCAAAATAATGGCTGGACAATGGCTTCTGTTTATTCTAATGGAGTTTTTTTTTTTTTAAAAAAAAACCTTCTTCATATCTCAATCCTATCTAGTCTTATTTAGATATAGTCTCATTAATGAGGACTGATCAATATTCCTTTTAATGGCACTTACCCTAAAGTATTTCAAGATTTTGTGTAAAAACAGTAAAATCCCATTCTTCTCTTAGTTGGAAGAAAAATCCAAGAAATGATCTAGACACAGTATGTGGATCTTCTCCTGGCCTTATGGAGCTATCCAAACTGCCTCACAGACTTCATACTTTGATGAAAACCCTAATGAGATCTCTTTGATGAGCAGTTGGCAAGATGCTGCTTTTGCCCTTGGTTCAGCCTGATACATGGTAAAACTATGATGTTTCTCTCTTTCCTTATAGTGTAATGTGCCTGGAAATGCTAGCATATAGCTTTAAAAATACCATAGTGAGCCTTGAAGAATATCAGATAATGATTTATTGAAGAACATCAGATAATAATTTATTGAAGAACAGTATTCTTAATATCTCTTTTACTTCTTTTTCTGTTAGTATTAGAGCATCTCATCCCCTCACTACTGATTTACAGACATGAGACACTTCTTTTTTTCTGTGACTCAAAGGGGCACACCTTATATTTACCATGATACTATGAACTCCACCTTTTTATAGACAATAAACTTTAGAACCTATTTGCATCTTGTTCTAGAAAGGCCTTAATTTTAACCTGTTTTATTCCCTCCTTCAAGAATACAAATAATATGCTTCTTAGGATAAAATTAATCCTTAGATTCTCACTTTTTGTCCACATCTAAGAAGCATTTTGAGACCTTATCTTTATAATCTGGTGGAACGTACCTGTTTCTGAAAATCACGTCAGAATTTAAACAAACATCTGCCTGTGGTCTCAGGCCTCCTGGACCATGTTCCTGAGTACCTGCAAAAACCTAGCCTCAGAGAATCTCAAGCCTCTTGGAAAATTTTATTTAGGCACAGGATATCACATACTTCTAAATTTTAGATAAATTTTACTCTGGTGACTGAGGGAAAAAAACTAGTGCTAAAATATAAGGACACAGAAAGATTAAAAGTTAAAGAAAAGAGAAAGAAAAAAATATATATACCTTACAAATACCATAAGGCTCTTCTTTTTCATAAGACTCTTTTAATGAAACATAAAAGAAACATAAAATTGAAAGAAGACACAAAACTATGGATTTGTTCTTTAAACTGAATAATAAAATTTATAAACTCCTCGTGGGCTCTATCAATACAAAAAATAAAACTTTAAAAAATACTAGAAATGAATAACGGGTCATAACTCTGACTTGGTAGAACTTAAAAAGTAATAAGTAGATATTCTGAAATTGTTACACCAACAAATAATTGAAATTAATTACAAAGTCCTCTAAAATGGAATTTACCAAAATTCAATCTAGAAAAATACCATAAGTTATAGTCTAATAATACTTAAATAAAGTGAATTGGTAATTTTTTTTTAATTTTTGAATTTTATTTAGAAATTTCACTTTAACAGGGTGATAATGATCAATAAGAGTATATAGGTTTCAGGTGAACATTTCTATAGCATTTGAACTGTTGATTATGTTGTATACCCATCACCCAAAGTCAAATCATTTTCTGTCACCTTATATTTGTCCCTATGAATTGATACTTTTTACAAAATCTTGTCACAAAGAACACTAGATGGTCTTAATGTTAGTTTTACTGATGATATTCAAAATATTCTTATCTTAAAATGTATTCCAGAAAAAAATCTATTACCGCCTGGCCAGGTGGATAGAGCGTCCGACTGGGATGCAGAGGACCCAGATTCAAGTCTCCAAGGTCACCAGCTTGAGCACGGGCTCATCTGGTTTGAGCAAGGCTCACCAGCTTGAGCCCAAGGTCACTGGCTCAAGTAAGGGGTCACTCGGTCTGCTGTAGCCCCCCAGTCAAGGCACATATGAGAAATCAATCAATGAACAACTAAGGAGCCACAACGAAGAATTGATGTTTCTCATCTCTCTCCTTTCCTGTCTATCTGTCCCTACCTGCCTTTCTCTCTGACTCTCTCTGTCTCTGCCACAAAAAAATAAAAAAATAAAAATAAGTAAAAAAAAGAAATCTATATTACTTTTATTCAGAGAATAGCATAACCTTAATTTCAAAACTCAATCAGATTAAACAAGACAGAAATTTGATTGATGACAAAGAGATACTACAGAGGTGTTCTGCCTGAAGTACATCCATCACACTATGTCTATTTGCATTAAAAAACACATAGAAAGACTTTAGAATATATTAGTTCCACCTAATTTATTCATTGTTGCTGACAGACATTTCATTTTAACTTTGGTTTGTTTAACCCACAAAACATTCTTACTATAATTTTATATAATGTTCACTGAGATGTACACACATTTTACCACTTTACCTTTTAGTCCTTCACCCCTCAGAACTTCCTTCTGGGATCGCATTTCTTCTGCTTAAAATACATTCTTTAAAACCCTTTAAATAGTACGAATGTTCATGTATGTCCTCACTCAAAGAGTTAACAAAAAACTCACTACTCAAAGGGTTAAAATTTACTTTAATGAGGCCTGTTTTATGACAAATTCTCATATTGTTTATCTAAAAATATTATTCTCTCTTTATTTTTTTTTTAAGATTTTATGAATAACTCTGACCTTGCTATGGAAACTTCAAAAGACTATTTTAAGCAGCCAAATTTGTGCTCATTTGTTCTGATAGCAATAGAAAACAATATCATTCCACTTGTGGCTTTCACTCTTGCTGTTGAGAAACCAGCAAAAATGTAATTTTAATGTAATTTTTTCTCTGTCTGCCTTTGAGATCTTATCTTTGTGTTTGCTGGTCCATGTTTTCACTTTTATACATCTATATAAAATATGTGCATTTTTTAATTTGTTCTGCTAGCATATATTGGAGTTTCTATATAAAAGAATGGTATCTTCTGTTAGTATTAGAAAATTTTGAGCACTGATATCTTTAAATATGATCATTGCCCCATTCTCTCTTTCCTCCTTTTCTGGAATTCCAGTTAATAAATATGGAACTGATTGACTCTGTAGTCAACTTTTCTTAACCTCTTTTTCATTTTGTCCATCAGAAACTCTCAAATGTATACTTTTTTAGCTATATCTTCCAGTTTATCAGTTTACTATTCAGCTTCTTCTCATCTGTTTTTAAAACCATCTATTGAATTTTTTAAATTATTTTAGAAGTTTTACTATTTCTATTTTAAATCCATTTGGTCATTTATAGTAGTCTTGCTTTTTTCAAATATTGTGAACCCTCTTTATTTTTCTAAAAATTAAATAATTGTATTTATATTCTATATATAAATATGATGATTAAACTCTCTATAGTCAATGTAGGTCTAGTTTTTCTATTTTTTTTTTCCTGGCCTTTCTCAGAATGCTTTATTTCTTTTCATTTCACTTTTTTTATGAATTCATATATTTTTGAATTTTATCTGTGGAAATGCTTAGCAGACTTTGAAATGGTTTCTTCCAGAGATAATTGTATTTTTTTTTTTTTTTTTTTTTTTTTTGGTATTTTTCAGAAGCTGGAAACGGGGAGAGACAGACTCCCGCATGAGCCCGACCGGGATCCACCCGGCACGCCGGCCAGGGGGCGACGCTCTGCCCCTCCGGGGCATCGCTCTGTCGTGACCAGAGCCACTCTAGCGCCTGGGGCAGAGGCCAAGGAGCCATCCCCAGAGTCCGGGCCATCTTTGCTCCAATGGAGCCTCGCTGTGGGAGGGGAAGAGAGAGACAGAGAGGAAGAAGAGGGGGAGATGTGGAGAAGCAGATGGGCGCTTCTCCTGTGTGCCCTGGCCGGGAATCAAACCCGGGACTTCTGCACGCCAGGCCGACGCTCTACCACTGAGCCAACCAGCCAGGGTGATAATTGTATTTTTATCTGATTAAATTACCACCTAATTAAAACCCTTGTCCTGGAGAATTTTTTTTCTTAATCTTCCAAATAACATGAATTCAGGCTGCAAATTCATGTGAAAGTCACCTTGTAGCACAAATTTCCCTGTGTACTGGTGCCAAGAATCAAAGCAGGCAGTTTTCTTTTCATCTCTTGGGGGGAGTGGGGTTTATTCCTAGCTCACCCACATCCTGAGAATGCAATTCTTTAGAGCCCCAACTTTTTGATGGCAGTTTTCTCTCCAGACACTCCACTTCAGGCAGGCTCCAGATGTAGTCTTAATTCAGCAGTACCATGCAAAGCTCTGAAAGCCATAGCTCCTTTTCATCTGGTTTAGCAAATGCCCTCCTGGTAAAAAGCCTGTCTCTTGGGTTTCTACATTCCCTTGGGTCATAGCTTCTTATCCTCTTACCAGCTCATTAGAGCCTTCAATAAGATGTTGTCTACAATTTATTCACTATTTCCAGTGAGGGCCAATTAGGGGTACCTCATATCTGGCACATTGCTAGAACGGAAGTTCCAAGAGTTCTTCCCTTCTGCAAGGTAACTTTTCCAAGGGGAGGACAAACTGTTCCCTGCCCTTTTTCTCTCTATCTTGGGTACCTTCTGAGGCACTAGGAGCCAGAAAAATGGGAGCCCCCACCTACACTCTAGTAATTAAGACAAGCTTCTTTACCTGCTTCATGCTACTGGTCCTACCTGTCGCCTCCACTGAGGCCCAAACCCACAGTTCCCACCGTGCCTGCCATGTCCGCTCTGCAGTTCTGAACCTTCCTCTCACTTTGACCCCCATTCTGCCAACCAGATCAATCTCACCTGATTCCCAGACCTGGCACAGAACAGGGTAATGATACTACCTGGCTGAACTTGATTTTCAATTGCCCATTTTTATTCTGTAAGCTCCACCTCATTTATTTGTTAATTTCCTCATCTTTCCCAATATCCTGGGACAAACACTGCAGAGCTCTGCATCCTAACCAAGTGCTCATAATAGTAGGTTCCAGAATGAAGCTATGGTAAGAAAGAAAGAAGCACAAACTTTAGAGCCAAAAATATAGAAATCTACATCCCAGATCTTCCACCTGTAAGTAAATGATCACTTATAGTCTCTAAGCCTCCACTTCCTCATTTGTAAATTTATCTTTGTCAGCTTATTGGAAGTATCAGATATAAAGTGTCTAATATAAAATAGGTGCTTGAGGCCCTGGTTGTTTGGTTCAGTGGTAGAGTGTTGGCCCAGCATATAGATGTCCTGAGTTTTATTCTTAGTCAGGGCCCACAGGAGAATTGACCATCTGCTTCTCTACTCCTTCCCCTTCTCTCCTTCTCTCTCTCTCTCTCTTCCCCTCCCACAGCCATGGCTTGATTAGCCCGAGTGAGTTGCCTCGGGTGCTAAGGATAACTCCATAGCCTCCACCTCATGCACTAAAAAATGCCTCTAGTTGCAATGGAGCAACAGCCCCAGATGGGTAGAACATCTCCCCCTAGTGGTTTTGCTGGGTGGAACCTGGTCAGGGTGCATGGGGGAGTCTGTATCTTCCTCCTCTCTTCTCACTAAAATAAAAAAAGAAAAAATAGGTGCTTGATTAGATACCAAAGGCTGGAAGGATACAAACAAATGTTATGGAGATTCTGTAGGTAAGACTGTGTTCCTGAAGACTGAACTTTGAGTAATTGCAGACAGAATAAAAAGTGTGATGTAAAACATAAATTTTGGTGAAGACAAGTGGTGTCAACTAGCTGAGGCCAATATGGAATGTGGACTAGTAGAGGGTATAGAAAGGATTGAGAACCAAAGAACCAAATTAAAACCCAAACTCAGATGTAGCAGAAGAGAACATAGATCCAAACTAGCAAACAATGCCATAGGAACAAATGGTAAATATTTGGCATTTCTTACACTATTCCTCCCTCTGTCATCACTGGCAGGGATTAAATAGTTAATGACAATGACTATAATAATGATAATAGCTAAATGTGTTACTATTCTAAGCTCTTTTCTGAACTAATTCATTAAATCCTAACAACTCCATGATGCAGGTATTGCTATTGTTAGCATTTTATAGATGAAGACACTGAAGCACAAAAATAAGAAACTTGTCCAAGATTAAGCAAGCAACAGAGCACCCTGGCTTCAGCATCCAAGTCCTTCACCACTGGGATATTCTGTACTGCCCCACAGTAAGAACATGCTGTCCTGCGCTATCAGAGTTCCCACCAACAGAGCCATGCAGGAAGCCACTATCAGTTATACAAGTAGACACATGAAATGAAACTTAATTTCCATCTTAGCCCAATAATTTTTGTCTTAAGCCTTTATTCTAGTAAAGTACATTGACAGAGGCACTGGCCCTCCAAGTCTTAAAACTTTGTATTATTTGTAGCTTTGGATATATAATTATTTTGCATTAACTAATGGTAAAGTATACCAGAAACTTAGAAGTGCTTTGCCTTTATCTCAGCCATGTTATCTACCTCATCCTGTCATTCTTACGAGTTTAAGTGTCTGGTCCAATAATAGACATGCACATTTTGAAGGCAGGAGAAGTTCCCTATTCTTCCATTCTTCTATCCTCAAGCCTATCGCAGGTTCCATTGTATCAATTTAACACAATAACCATTTTAAATATAGAAATAAAAAAGCAATAAGTAGCCTTTTGATGTATACCTTCAAAGTGTTAGGTCCTATGCTAGACACATTTTATGTATTATTTTTAATTTTTTCAATGACCCTATGAGCCTGGTGTTGTTCTCATTTTAGAGATAAGATGCAGAGACATTAAATAATAGTCAGATTAAATAGTGAGTAGATGAACCAGGATTTGTATCTAGGTCTAGATCAGGGGTCGGGAACATTTTTGGCTGAGAGAACCATGAACGCCACATATTTTAAAATGTAATTCCATGACAGCCATACAACGACCCATGTACGTTATGCATTATCCAATAAAAATTTGGTGTTGTCCCGGAGGACAGCTGTGATTGGCTCCAGCCACCTACAACCATGAACATGAGTAGTAGGAAATGAGCGGATTGTAATACATGAGAATGTTTTATATTTTTAATGTTATAATTTTTTTTTATTAAAGATTTGTCTGCAAGCCAGATGCAGCCATCAAAAGAGCCACATCTTGTTCACGAGCCATAGGTTTCCAACCCCTGGCCTAGATGATCCCCAGAGCTGCATTCTGTCCTATGACATCAAAAAGAGACAGTAAATAAAAATTTATGAAATGAAGAAATTATATCACACATTTTATTATGACTATGTTTCTCAACTGCATTCTATTGTTGTCTTCTAAGTTACTTAGTCAAGAGCACAGTAGGTGGATAGATCCAGTTGACATTTATAGTCACTATCTTGTGTTCTAGGAGGGCAGACTAAGATCAAAACTTGTTTCTGGAATCTAAAAGAATAGAGGCTGAGCAGGACTCAGAGTTTTGTGGGCCAGGTCTCCCCAGTCAGGCTGAGTTGGGAAGCGTTCTCATCACATACCTCTTGGATCCCTACCTATCTTGGCTATAAACTAAAGCTCCACCTTTGTAAACTTTACTTCTTGCTCATTGATCATTCTACCATTTCTGACTTCTGATTCTCTTCCATGTTGGAGCACAGACCAGAGATTCAATTCTGAATGCTGGAATTATATATTTTTTTCTTTTTTTTTTAAATTGATTGCAGCATATTTAAAATAGCCAAGATCTGAAAACTGACCAGTGCCCACCAGTAGGTAAGTGGATAAAAAAGCTGTGGTACACTTACAAAATGGAATACTCTGTAGCCATGAAAAGGAAAATCTTACCTTTTGCGACAGCATGGATGGAACTAGAGAACTTTATGCTAAGTGAAATAAGCCAATGTGAGAAAGACAAATACTATGTGATTTCACTCATATGTGGAATCTAATGAACAAAATAAACTAACAAGCAAAACAGAGACAGACTCATACATAGAGAGCAGGCTGACAGGTGTCAGGGGCAGGGATTGGTCTGGGTAAGGAAGAGGAATTGAGAAAAAAAAATACAAGAGAAAAGACAAAAACGCATGGACAGGTTCAATAGTGTGGTGTTGGTGGTGGGAATACAGAGTGGTGCAGCCACTGTGGAAAGCAGCATGAAGTTACCTCAAAAAATTAAAAATGTTACTACCTTTTTGACCCAGTGATTCTACTTTCAGTAATAGATCCTACAAATCCTGAAATACTAACTAGAATTACATATATTTTCAATTGCATAGGTACATGAAAGAGACCTAAATAGAATCTGATAATTCTTTTATATCCAGAAATTATAATCAAAAGTAAACAATATTATACAAGGGAAAGCGAGTAGGCTTTCATTCAGACAAAACTATATTCCTATCCTGGACCTGATACTTACTAGTCGTGAAATTTGGAGTAAAATATTTAACATCTTTGAGACAAAGTTTCTCATCTATAAAATGGGCATAACAATATCTGATTAAGAATGAAATTCAAGGAGGCACATAAAGTCTAGCACTTTAATATACATTTTTCTCCTTCCTTAATCCTGTCTTCTAAACAGAAAAATTTGAGAACTTTTATCCCTCAATTGGACAAATATGAGTGAAATTTGCCTAAAAACCCAATTTCAACTCAAATCACACAACTCCTTCGTTTTTCTTTGTTTTTAAAATAAAAACAAAGAAATTTTTGAATTGTTGATTGTGTTGCACATCACCCAAAGTTAATTCATTTCCTGTCACCGTATATTTGTCCCTCTTTACTCTCCTCCTCCTCCCAGCTCCTCCCAACAACTCCTTCTTATATTGTGAAAGTATAGGATGAAAAAGATAAAAAGCTAGTTATTTTTTATAATCAATAGTTCCTTTTCAAGAAGAAAAAAGGTAATTTTGTTATTATCTACAAAGGTATCTTTCGACATTTATACCACAATAAATTCCTCTCATTTTTTTTCAAGATAATCCCACTCTTAGGAAAAATTTTTCCATCAAACCAACTGCAGGTATTCAGTAAGAATTCACTTGTTTGTCTTTATTAAGCAACAACAAATCTAATGGCGATTAGAGCTTTCAGTTGACATGTATCAGCATGCCCCAGGCAAGGGAACTTGGTGCCTTAACCTCTGAACTGCTTCTTCTTGGTTCATGAATCTCCATTTACATCTTTACTGATGCCCTAAAGATCCAGAGACCCCAGGGGAATTGGAATTTGATTCTGGGGAAATGTCCGGGCAGTGAACTTACATCTAGAGCCCAGCGGACCAGAATCTGACAAGCTTTCTTTTCCTTTTCCATGGACAGAGCAGTTGCTGAGTTGGGTCCTAAAAACAATGACTTTATTTTGTATGATTACCACATGGCCCCTTCCTCTCGTTTTAGAATTTGACAAGCAAATTGGCATTTGTGTTGCTGAGACTGTCAGAGACTAGTGATTGTTAATTATACCCTAGATGTCCCTCCTCATTCTGCCATGGATGCATTATGCTAAATGTGAGCAGTGAGCAAAAGATCTTAAATTTGATTTCAAGTTGCATATCTCAGCATGCTGCCAGGCCCGCCCCAGGGCAGAGAGCTCCTAACTCGGCTTTCTTTCAAGAGTTCTGCTCTGGAATGTCTGATTCTAACTTAGACAAAGAAGTAGTCAAAGGGTCCAGCAAGTGTCATTGGGAATTCTTGAGTCTCTCCAGGTTCAATACTAACACATCAAACTACATTGCCCACTGCTCTGGAAAGCTGGCTCTAAACAGGGTATTTATTATAGGAGCTTCAGAGATAATATTTTTCATAAGGATTTTTTTAATTGGCAAAATTCTGATCTGATAGCTCAACTCCAAAGCAGGATGAATGATGCAGTCTCAATTCTAAAGAACCTGTAAGGGATAAACAAGTTAATAAAGTTGCTGCTTCTAAAACAAATCTAGCCCAGACCAGCTACCTGGTTTTCTCTGCAGAGCCCACCTGGATTGATGCTCAGCATCTTCAGCCTCTGACCCAACAGGTTCTCCGTTTGTCACCAAAGACGAGGCAAGGTTTTAGGTTTATTATGGCTTTAGAGCAGGGGTCCCCAAACTTTTTACACAGGGGGCCAGTTCACTGTCCCTCAGACTGTTGGAGGGCCGGACTATAAAAAAAACTATGAACAAATCCCGATGCACACTGCACATATCTTATTTTAAAGTAAAAAAAAAAACCAAAACGGGAACAAATACAATATTTAAAATAAAGAACAAGTAAATTTAAATCAACAAACTGACCAGTATTTCAATGGGAACTATGGGCCTGTTTTTGGCTAATGAGATAGTCAATGTCCGGTTCCATATTTGTCACTGCTAGCCGTAACAAGTGATATGACGTACTTCTGGAGCCGTGATGTGTGCGTCCTGCGTCACCGGAAGTAGTACTGTATATGAGCGACGCCGCACTTTGCGGCACCGCCACATACAGTACTCCAGGAGCACAGGATGCTCCTCTCACTGACCACCAATGAAAGAGGTGTCCCTTCTGGAAGTGTGGCGGGGGCTGGATAAATGGCCTCAGGGGGCCGCACGTGGCCCGCGGGCCATAGTTTGGGGACCCCTGCTTTAGAGTCTGCAACCAGAAAACATACTGTGCTTGTCTTATGTGTGCTGAAACACTCCTCTAAATATCTTTGTGATTAATTTTGGGATACTTTACATATTAAATATACAAGCACCTCATGTTCACATCCAGATTTAACCACTAGTAACATGTTACCATACATACTACAGATGTTCTCTTTTATTATTAGTAAAACAGAATTCTCATATATCCCTCCTCAATCCCATTCCCTTCCTGCCCTCCCTGGGGATAAGCATCACCTTAAAGATCATGTGTCTTTTCCACATGTCTTAGTCTCCTGGGGTTGCCATAATGAAGTACCACAAATTGCACATTAAACAACAGAAATGAACTGCCTCCCTCTGCAGGACTAGGGAAGGATCTGTTCCTCTCTCTCCTTGCTCCTTGTAGCTCCTTGGCTTGTGGCAGCACAGGGTGTTCACTGTGTGTGAAAGTTTCTGCTGTTGATAAAGACATCAGTTATATTGGATTAGGGGTCCACCCTACTCCAATGTGAACCCATCTTAACTCATTACATCTGCAATGGCTTTACTTCCAAATAAGGTCATGTTCTGAAGTACTGAGGGGAAGAACTTCAACACATAAACTTAGGACAAAAATTCAACCCATAACACCACTCATGTATTAATACTTTTACTACACATGATTTTTCCACAAACATAGATATTATTTAGTATATATCAACTTTTATGTGAATGGTATTATACTGTATCTATCCTTTGTAACGTTTTTTTATCCAGCTATCTATTTTTGAGATGTATCCATATAACAAATTTACACTCATTCATTTACAGGACTTCACTGTATGAATGTCCCATTACCCTCTCTATAAGAAATTTAAAAATATCTACAAGGTTCAAAATGTCATCTGTTCAGTAAATAACAACAGAGCCATGAGTCTTAGTCTTAGATTACATGAGCTCTCTGGCTGTAGTCCTTGCCAAGATCGTGTGGTTCTTTCATTGTATTTTGTGATCCTGCAATTTTATAATTTCAGACCTCAGCAGTTTTTATTGTTAAGGAATTTCAGGCAGCTGGAAGAGAGCCACTTAACTGTTGAGGAATATCACTAAGCAACAAAGAAGAGAAGGAAGAGATTTTGGTAGTCGAGTAAGTATTAAAGGGTGGAGTCTGTTTCAAGAGAGCTCTAGGCTGACAGCTGGCAGTCTCCAGCCTGTGAGGTATGCCTGTGGGAGGAGGGCAGAGGCTGCAGGTGAGGTGTGTGCCCACTCCCTGACTCTCCTGTGCTGGTCATTGGAGCAGGAGATTGACCCCCCTGTCTTGTGATCAGAAGTCCCAGTGAGCAGCCAACCCTGCCAAGGGGAGTCTTTTAAAGAGTAACCTGAAAGCTGTGGAAAGGCTCCCAGACATTCTTGCAATTCCACAGCCTGGAACCTCACCTCCTTCCCTGGGCTCTCCCTTGTCCAGGGTTTCAGCCAAGGCTGACCTGAGATTCAGGAAACTGAAGGAAGTCTTGATCTTAAAGGCAGAAGACACAGCACAGCTGAGGCAGACTGACATGGCCAACCACAGGGAGGAGAGGAAGGAGCCCAGTGGCACATGTGGGCACTCCGCAGGGCTGTCACACTCAGGTGCCCAGAGGTAGACAGGAAAGTGGTAATCCTGGGCAAGTTCTTAGAGAAAGTGAAAAGGTCCACTGGTCTTGTGACTCAGAACTGCCAGCATGGATGGAGTGGTGGGAGTCTTCCTGAGGAGGAAGCTCAGAGGAAGCGATGTTGACTGCCTTTGCCCAGAGCCACTTTTCCCCTACCAGATGATGTGACACCTGGCGTCAGTAAGTGCCCTCTGCTTTTGTGTGCTTCCATTGCTATGACTCTGAAGAATCCCAATGCGAGAGCTCCATGTCATTTCAAAATACTAAGCCCTTGAGGAAAATGATGGAAAATCGATGGGCTTTGCCTTCTGGAGGTGGGACATGAGGTTGGAGATGAATTTTAAGGAAAGAGCTTCATTTATTTATTTATTTATTTATTTATTTATTTATTTATTTATTTATTTATTTATTTTTGTCTGCTCCATGGGCCTTTGAAATGTCATGTCCAAGATCTGTTCATTCTGTCCAAGGACCTCCATCAGGAATGTGCCTGCCTGGCATAAACAGGGCATTACCTCAGATGGGCCATAGGAAGCATTTCTCATGACAAACTCTCTAAATGAAAACTCCCCAGATAAACTTTAACTTTAGTAGTACTTTAGAGGTGTAGGTAAATTTATTATTAAATTTCAACATGTTTGACACCTAAAAAATAAATTTTTCAAAGACTGCTAAAAATTAGTATGTGCCTCTGGCCACCTTCTACCTCCAAGCATGCAAGAGATCAGCAGAAAGCAGCCCACAACTAGAAGCAGCCTGAAAAATGGAGCTGAAAATGCCCCGAGAGCTCCTGTGTCCCCACCTTCTTGAGGGCAGACACCTGCAGAACCTGGCTCCCATCCCAGCGGTCACCCACGCTCCCCCTGGCCTGCACCAGAGGGAGAAAGCACTCTGTTTGCAGTGTGATGACGAGAAAAGCCTGCAGTGAGCCTGACTCAGTCTCAAGGAGGAGGAGAGGCCATAGACTCTTTTTTAATGCCATGCAAATAACATAGACAAACTGACAAGGTTCTTGTTTCTGTATGATGCCAACATGTGAAAATATACAAGTAGCCCTTTATGGATTTTTCTAAGGACTTCTACTTGGCCTCTATAGTTTCCCTTGAGAGCCTCAATTTTGAGACTCACATATACATACACACACACAAATATCCTCAAATTTCTGTTAGCAGTCATGTATAGCCCCCCAAAAAGCTGTACCATAAACCACAAATAAAATCATGGGGAAGGATTGCTATAAGATTGTGGACATACATGAAATCTCTACAAAAGGATCATCAGAAATTTCTAACAAAAAACAAATTCTAAAACAGTTGTTCCCAGAGGCTGGTATTGCTTTTAAAATGGAACTGATAACATACAGCATTTACTTTGATTTGTCTTTGAGGCTTTATCTGAAACTAGATGAAGGAGTAGCTATTTCTCTTTGGTATTTCATGGTATTGATCATAAACTATGCAGGATATATATTTCAATTATGTTTCATTGTCTTACTCCTATTCTCTTTCTTCCTGAAGTAATCTTCATATCTATTACTATAATTTTAATAAATGAATAACTAAAGGTTGTATATCAGTGCTTAAAATTGTTTAATTAAGAATGCAAATGACTTTTTTTTTCAAATAAAAAGAAAGCTCAGAATTTACCAAAGTGCCATGATACTATTTTTAAGATCAAGCATTATGTTTGGGCTTATACATACATGAATAAGCATATACAGAAATGAATATGCATATAAAATGTGTGTACCAATATGGGAGGATCATGGACTTCGATGTCAAATCCTAATCTTCCATTACCAGTTATGAGATGTTGGGCAAGAAGAATAGTCTCTCTGAACTGTTTCTTTTATGGTAAAAATAAAGAATCAATAATAACAGCACTGTCATTTAACAAAGCAGTGTGTGTTACAGTTCCTGGTACAGAGCAGATACTCAAAAAATGGCAGCTATGGTGGTAGTAATTACTTCTTAGAGCCTTTCCATTGATTTCTTGCATAACTTTAGGCAAGACTCTTTACTCCTAAGTGCAGGGTGTAGAGATGGGATGGGGTGATCTCTATGTCCCTCAAAGAATGAAAGTTTCTGTTTGCAACACGGTATGGATGTGCATTTAAGACACCATCAAGAAGGACCAAGCAACCTAAATAGATGCAATGGCAGGATTTGGTTGACTTTGTAGCCACATTTTTTTTTAATGTATTTTTCTGAAGCTGGAAACGGGGAGAGACAGTCAGACAGACTCCCGCGTGCGCCCGACCGGGATCCACCCGGCACGCCCACCAGGGGCGATGCTCTGCCCACCACGGGGCGATGCTCTGCCCCTCCGGGGCGTCGCTCTGTTGCGACCAGAGCCACTCCAGCACCTGGGGCAGAGGCCAAGGAGCCATCCCCAGCGCCCGGGTCATCTTTGCTCCAATGGAGCCCTGGCTGCGGGAGGGGAAGAGAGAGACAGAGAGGAAGGAGAGGGGGTGGGGTGGAGGGGTGGAGAAGCAGATGGGTGCCTCTCCTGTGTGCCCTGGCCGGGAATCAAACCTGGGACTTCTGCACGCCAGGCGGACGCTCTACCACTGAGCCAACCGGCCAGGGCTGTAGCCACATTTATTATGTGTTTTTTATCAGGCACTATTCTAAGTCTCTCCCATGTATTCACGCACTTAATTCTCACAAGTGTGTGATTAAGGTAAAAACATTAATCCTATCTTACAGATGAGGAAACTGAGACACAGAGTGGTTATGTACCTTGCCCAAAGTCACACAGTAAGTGCAGAGCCAAGATTCAAACCAAGATAGGTTACAGAGCTCATTCATATTTGTTTCAGCCATTTTGCTTTACAGCTTTTCTAAGAGGATTGGCTTACTGGCAACTAACTCAGCATTCTGCAGTCTAAATTCACAGGTAACCCAGCACTCAGTCATTTTTACTTTTCTTTTCTGGGCCCAGAGCAGACCATCATGATATGTTGGCTGGGGGTGGGGTGGGGGTGATGATGGCTCTACATAAGTCCAGGACCTTTTAGTAAGTGTCTGGTGCCAAGTTCCTGCTTTCTTCTTAATTAGCCTCTGAAATCAGAGCAATGAGGGTTCAAACCCCCCACCACACACACACACACACACACACACACACACACACACACACACACACATCAGTATTAACTATTTGATTCTGGCAACATTACTTAACCTCTCTAAACCTCAGTTTCACCATCTGTAATGAAGGGTATAAATGGGAATATTAACAATAATACCTAACTCACAAATGTGACAATTATGCAAGGTAATGCACAGTAAAATGACTGCATGGAGGAGGCAGTCACTAAACAGGATCGGCATTAGAACTGATCCTGGGCCAAACTTCAAATGAGGCCACTGAGCTAAAGAAGGGCTCTTTCACTCTCCCTGTTCTGAGCAGCAAGTGGGATTCTCTGGTCTAGGGCCTGGCTAAAGCAGCCCCCCAAAGCCCAGAAACTTCTCACAGATACAGCCAAGCACACAGTCAACCCCCAGGCTGTAAAACTGAGGGGAGTGGGGCACGGGGTGGCTGGAGGGTTCCATCTGCTGAAGCCGAGTCATCGTCCTGTCTGTCCACCCTTTATAGCCTGGAGAGAAGGCAGGCAGGACTTGCTCCCACCTTCTTCAAGTTTTAACTGTAAATTCCATCTATGGCTTCATGTCATCCTTTTATTCCTCTATTTCCTTTAAAAACAAGTTCCACCTTTATTAAAAAATCAAAAGACCCTACAAGTCTTTGGCATGAGTTTTCCACTCTGTGTTTAACTTCCTCCTCTTCTTTTGCATTAATAAGTTTTATTTCTGTGTGACAGCTTTTCATGCTATGGATTTCTGAGTGTTACCAAAAGATATTGTAAAAGGGACAGTAGTTATTATGATGTTGAATACAGCCAGAGAAAAGATCTGGTAAAGTTGCAGGTCCCACGAGGGCAGAAAGCTCTCATCGTAGGAGGATCTTATCCAATAGTGGGAGCTTCCCTTGTGTCATTTGTGTCTCAACACCTTTGAATAAGCTTTTGATCCTCTTCATTTCATAACTTCCTTTCCTATTTTTAAAAATACTTAGACTTCATTTATTATTAAGGTTCACAGAAAACGGAGGTAAAGTAACAGAGATTTCCCATATCCCGCCCACCCCCACACATATGTAACCTTCCCCATTATCAACATCCCTCCCCAGAATGTTATGTTTGTTACAACTGATAAATATGCAGTGACATATCATAAGCACCCAAACCCCATACTTTTATACATTATGGTTAACTCTCGGTGTCTTATATATTGCACCAGTTTGGACAAATGTATAATGTTATGTGTCTATGTTATGATTCAGAATATTCTCCTGGCCTAAAAATCCTGTGGTCTGCCCGTTCATCGCTCTGCACCCCAACTCCTGACAACTACTGATCTTTTTACTCTCTCCATAGCTCTGCCTTTCCTAGAATGTCATATAGTTGGAATCATACAGTGTGCGGCCTTTTTATAATGGCTTCTTTCACTTAGTAATATGCTTGCAAGGTTATTCCATGTCTTCTCATGGCCTAAAAGCTCATTTATTTTTAGCACTAAATAATATTCCATTGTCTGGATTTACTTATTTATTCTCCTACTGAAAGGTATCTTGGTCACTTCCAAGTTTAGGCAATTATGAATAAAGCTGCTATAAACATCCACATGCAGGATTTTGTGTGTACTGAAGTTTAAATTTTCAATTCTTTGGGTAAATACCAAGGAGCACAACTGCTGGATCCTATAGCAAGAGTATGTTTAGTTTCATAAGAAACTGCTAAACAGTCTTCCAAAGATGTGGGTTCCATTTGCATTCCCACCAGCAATGAATGAGAGTTATACAAAAGCAAAGAAGCCAGGGCAAAATGAGTTTCTGGAGATTTTGGAAATATTTTCAATTTCTCACAAAAATTACTCAGAACTTGACCCATTTATGTACCTATGAAAACAATATAATTTTCTGTGCAGTTTTAACCCTTGGAAATTTTTTTTTTAACACTTGGAAATTTTTGTGGCATAAAACCTTGGGAAGCAAGAAGTTAGTCTGAGACATAATTGAATCAGAAAATTAAAGACAAATGTTGTATCATTTTATTTATTAAAGAATAAAAGTTCCCTTCTAGTTTATTCTGCCCAACTATGAATTTCATTTAAAATCTTTTAGAGAGAGTAAATCCAACTTTTAAAAAAAGTGCTGAGTAGTTATGATACTCTGGTTCCCAAGTTTTAAAAAATGAGGCAAGATTATATAGTGAGAGTAGAGAAAGCGAGATGAAGTGAAATCAACCCATGACAATCTGTCATATTCATCACTATGCATTTCAACATCTGCAACTGAAAAGTCACAGAAGTCAAAAAATAAAAACAAAAAATGACTTCCAAGAAACACAAACTGCCTGATGATGTTGCTAGAATATTTAGCCCTATGTCCATTTCATGTAAAAAATAAATTAAGTATAAATAAGGAGGTGAGGGGGCTGGTGTGTACTTGGGTGTGTTCACAGGTGTATACTCAGAGGGGACATGAGAATGGGGCCAAGTGCCTTTCCTCTCCCACATTTGCTACACAAAACTCTCCTCCATGTTGCTGCAGAGTAAGAAAGAGTCCACAAGCCGAGGTTGGACCAGTTGCTGGTAGTCGGAGCCCTGGAGGCCTTCGGGGCAGACCCCAGCCAATCTACGCAGAGCAGCCTGGGGAAAAAACAGAAGCTATTATCAACAAGACAGGTAATAGCAAATGCTGGAGAGGCTGTGGAGAAAAAGGAACCCTCATTCACTGTTGGTGGGACTGTAAAGTAGTACAACCATTATGGAGGAAAGTATGGTGGTTCCTCAAAAAACTGAAAATAGAACTACCTTATGACCCAGCAATCCCTCTACTAGGTATATACCCCCAAAACTCAGAAACATTGATACGTGAAGACACATGTAGCCCCATGTTCATTGCAGCACTGTTCACAGTGGCCAAGACATGGAAACAACCAAAAAGCCCTTCAATAGAAGACTGGTTAAAGAAGATGTGGCACATATACACTAATGAATACTACTCAGCCATAAGAAATGATGACATTGGATCATTTACAACAAAATGGTGGGATCTTGATAACATTATACAGAGTGAAATAAGTAAATCAGAAAAAAACAAGAACTACATGATTCCATACATTGATGGGACATAAAAATGAGACAAAGAGACATGGATAAGAGTGTGGTGGTTACTGGGGGTGGGGGGAGGGGGGGCACGGGAGGGAAGGAGGGAGAGGGGAGAGGGTAGGGGTAGGGGGAGGGGCACAAAGAAAACTAGATAGAAGGTGATGGAGGACAATCTGACTTTGGCTGATGGGTATGCAACATAATTGAATGACAAGATAACCTGGACATGTTTTCTTTGAATATATGTACCCTGATTTATTGATGTCACCCCATTAACATTAATAAAAAGTCAAAAGTAAAAAAAAAAAAAAAACAGAAGAAATGGCACAGGTCAGACTGGGGCTTGCTCAGGTGCATGCATTTTCTTCAGCTGCCCGGAGAGATGAATTTCAGGAAGTGGCTTGTTCACCAGGCAATTTGAGCTGATTATCACCTTGACGTCTCAGTCAAATGGTCTTTTTGCAATCTTATCACTTGGTCACCTGGTATCATTTGCTCCTTGGTCACCATGGTGGATGTCATCTGAAAGTCTTTATAATCTTAATAGTGGTCTTGCCATCTTGGTTTATTAGTCATTCTAGGAACCTGGTTGCTTTTAAGATCTGTCATTTTAAGAATCTGGTCACCTTAGTGAAATAGTTGTTCATTCTAGAGACCAGGGCTGCCAGAAGCATCAGTAGAATTATATTCCTGCTTCCAAATCCTTAGAGGAACCGTAGAATGGCAAGGACTATTCAATTATGCACCAATTCAGCTAGGTTCTGAGCAAAGCATTATGAGATGGGAAGGAGGGAAGAGAGAGAGGAATGAAGTTCATAAAATTGAAGGAGGTGGAGATTCTGCCACAAAGATGTAGATAAACAAGGAAGAGACATGCAGGAAGAATGAAACCACTGCCCAGACCTTCATATACTGAGAGTTTCACCTTCCTGAGTATGCTATCCTATTTCACGCCCACGTGCCCTTGCTCAGCTCTTCTCCATGACATCAAGTCCCTCCCCCTCACTTTCAGCTAGCAGTTGCGTTCATCCTGCAAGGCCTGTCGTCCCGCTGTCACCTCTTCTAAGAAGCCTTCCATGATCCCTTGAAGCAGAGACTGTTCCTCCCTCCTCTGTGTACCCACATCTCCTGCGCTGACCTTAACCTATCATACTTGACGGCAATTGTCTTTTTGGTAGGTATTTCCCACACTAGACTCTGAGTTCCTCAAGGGTAGGGACTCTGTTTTATTTTTTTTTGGTATATACTGCAGGTAGAACAGGGGTTGGCACAGGGTTCAATAAATGTTTGCTAAAAAAATAAAATAAAATGATGAAATAAAGTACGTTAAAAACAAGTCAAATGCTAGAGCAGTCTGAAACTGCAAATGTGAACTGTGCATCTATAAAGACTTCTTTACCAGTGAGCTGAGGCAATGCGTACTAAACGCTCAATAAATACTAATTCCTTTCCTCTTCTAGAAGCTGTATACATCATGAAACAAGGTGGGAACTTAAGGATGCTTTTCCCCTGGGATACAAAGACAGGGGTCAATATCTGGAATGGCAGAAGATGCAAACAATGGGAAATGCCAACACAGTATTTCATTTAGTCTTTTCAGGATACTGCAAGGTAAGTATCATGATCTTTAATTTGAAATAAGGACATTAGGCTCAGAGAGGGAAAGTGGCCTTCCTAATATCACATAGCAGTTCAATTCCAGGGCCTTCATACCTCCACACACAGCAGGATGCTGCAAGCCCAGGGCCCTAGTTTATATTGAGTATAAGGCTGGCATAGAACTCATTGCATAGACATGAGGTAACCTACTGCTGAGAAATTGCTAAGTTGGTGAAAAGAGAGGATGGCTCTAGTTGGTTGTTGGACTAACAGGCTCTGCCATGTCCAGTGGACCACAAAAGGATGTGTCTATGTGCACAGAGCAGGCTCTGAGATACTAGTAGCAGGAAGTAGACTCTAGGAGACTGTCTCTTATTAATACCTCCTATTTCCCTGAGGTATGAGTCCCCGAAGGCTAAAGAAGCTGACTCCATACCACTTCCTGATTCCTCTTGACCCAACTGGGAGAAATAACCTCGTTACCCTTGAGTTGTCACAGTAAAAGCAAGCCAGGGCTGTTCAGCAGATGAGGATGTCAGGCCATCAACATATTTTATATCAACAAGAATAAAAATTAGGCAAGAGAGATGAAGGAAGAAAAACAGACAAAGAAATAAAGAAAATAGAGCCATAAAGAGAGAAAATAAGATAAAAGATAGTAGCAGAGAGACAGAGAAAATGAGACAACAGCAAAACGGAACAAAAAGGAACTATTAAAACAGAGAGACAGAGATGAACTGGGGAGAACATGAAGCCAGGCATGAAAGGGAGGCAGGAAGAGGGAGAGGAGATGGCCAAGGAAAGGAGAGCTCAGCCCGGAGTAGGAGGGCACAGGACAGAGGGAGTAGGAGAGGCGGAGGCGGGGAGAGGAGGAGAGAGCTGGGGGGATAAAAAGAGAAAAAGGGAAAGAAGTAGAGAGAGAAATCCCTAAGAGAGGAGGCAACCTCTACAAGGAGAGAAAGTCAAAAACAGAACGAAAGGGAACTAGAAACAGAACTGAAAAAACACAAAGGCAAATAGATGCCCAGAGTCCCCAGCAAGCCTGCAGGATACGAACCCAGACCATCCTGGAGCGCCCTCTCCTCAGCCTCCCCGGCCTCACAGGACCCTCCAACCTACGGAAACCTTTCTCTCAGCCTCTGCTTTCCCCGGGGGGTGACCAGCCAGTAATCCCAGGAGCTCACTCCCAGATCGTCTAAAAACACCTAAATATTTAGCCAGCCCAGCAGCCCACTGACAGCTGCTTTATTAAAAGAAAATTAATCCTGCTTGCAGGAGGCAATATGCATGGCCACTTCCCCAGATGTGGGAGATGATAATTGAAATGTCCTCCATCCACCTGAAAAGAGCCTTTAAAACTAAAACACTTTGAGGACAGGCAGGTCAGGTAGCCTCCGACTCCAAATGGCCAGGTCAGGCTATTGAGTGACCCCGTCTCACCAGCCAGGGGACAGTATTCAAATACAAAGGGCCTTCTAGCAGCCCAAACCACAAACACCCACCAACACAAGTGGGGTGGGGGTACTGAGGGTGGGGAGAGGAGTCTATCTGTCCCTCTACCAGGCCAGAAACAGCCACCAAACCCAAGGTCCTATGGAGAAACAGAGAACTGGAAAAGGATCCGATCTTAAGAAGAGTCCAGGCTAGAGGGGGAGAAATTCAAATCCCACCCTGAGCCAAGGTAAAAAGACCAGGGCCATAGACATGGGGGTGGGTGGGGGGGCAGAGAGCATGGCTGGAAACAAGATAGTCTGCTCACAGGTCAAGACCTTCAGCATCAGGTAGGCCTGTGTTTGAATTCCAAGAGCCTCCCTTTATAACACCCAGAACACCGGATAACACCAGCCTCCTACTGGGGAAGACACAGTCTGAGCAGACAGGCCCAGGTGCGCACTGTGTGCTCCCTGTCTTTGGGCATGGAGAACTCCCAGGAAGCTTCAGGAGGAAAGGGGTTTTGATCTAAGGCTTGAAAGGGTTGCTGGCAGAGCTGTAAAAAGGGTGTCTGCTTGGAACAAGGGCCAAGGGCAGCATTCTGGCCTAGCAGGAAGGACGGGGACTGGAGGCAGTGGTAGGCCTTCAGACCCGAAGAGTGGGTCGGAGCCCAACTGTAAAGGGCTGGAGCACATGGACAGTAGGCCGTAAAGGGGCATGGAAGGGTTGGTTATGGAAGTGTCATGGTTGTAAAATGTCATGATGAAAATGAACCCAGCAGCCAAATGGAGAGTGAATTAGGGAGGGAATGCCTCTCTTCAGCATACAGCAACTCATCCACAGAGGAAATTTAACCCCTTTTCCACTGGAAAGTGCTGTAAGAGATTGAAGATAGTAACCATGCCTTTCCATTCACTCTTCTTCAGACTACTAATAAAAATGAAAAAGGAATCTTAACAAACTCGCATATCTAAGTGGATCTTTAGAGTATCCCAACATTTCCTCGGGGCCTAGTCAGTCAAGCAGTGGCTAGCTGCCTGCATGGTGAAGATGATGGTCTAGGGGCCAATTATTGTGTTTGCCAGGTGTCACTCTCATTTGCTGGACCAGAGTTAAGAAGCTCTGTAAACTTGAATGAAAATTTATGTCTTTAGTCTGGCCAGGTGGTGACGCAGAGGATAGAGCAGGCGTCCTCAAACTATGGCCCGAGGGCCGCATGCGGCCCCCTGAGGCCATTTATTTGGCCCTTGCCACACTTCTGGATGGGGCACCTCTTTCATTGGTGGTCAGTGAGAGGAGCACTGTATGTGGCGGCCCTCAAATGGTCTGTGGGACAGTGAACTGGCCTCCTGTGTAAAAAATTTGGGGACCCCTGGTAGAGCATTGGACTAGGACACAGAGGACCCAGGTTTGAAACCCCCGAGGTCACCAGCTTGAGCACAGGCTCATCTGGCTTGAGCATGGGATTATAGACATAACCCCATGGTCTCTGGCTTAAGCCCAGAGGTCACTAGCTTGAGCCCAAAGGTCACTGGCTTGAGCCCAAAGGTCACTGGCTTGAGCAAGGCATCACTGTTCAGCTCTAGCCCCCCAGTCAACACAGATATGAGAAAACAGTCAAGGAACTACGGTGCCACAATGAAGAATTGATGTTTCCCATCTCTCTCCCTTCCTGTCTATCTGTCCCTATCTGTCCCTCTCTCTGACTCTCTTGCAAATAAATAAATAAATAAATAAATAAAGATAAATAGATAGATAAATAAATAGATAAATAAATAAATTACTTCTTTATATTCACTAACCTCTAACTGAAACTAGCCTTTCCTTCAGTTGTGACTGTAGCAACAAACCAGGAAGTCTCAGCAATCCTGGTGACTTGTTCACCAGTAGAAATCCCAGACAGTTTCATATCTCATGACAGCTGTAGAGAGCTTCAGACACCCTTGATGCTCACCACTAGTCAGGGTGCAATGCTTATGGGGTCTGCTGCTAGATCTTATTTATTAATTAAAAAGTATATATATTAACATATCACAGGTTGAAATACTCTATAATTATTTTAATGTAATTAGTTTCCTTTCTAATGCTGTAAATTTTATTGTATGTCTTTAGAACACTCTGATAAAAGATCAATAAGCTTTGCCAGATCATCAAAGCCACAAGAAAGGTTAAAGTTGTTCTGCATGTGCCAGAATAAAAGTTCCATGACAGCAGAGATTTTTGACTTTTTTTTTCACAGCTATAGCCCCATAGTCTAGAAGAGTGCATGACATATAGAAATACTCAGTAAAAATTTATTGAATAAAATAGATAGCATTGAGTGACCTATGCAATGTCACATAGCTCATTATTGGAAAATCACGACAGGGGTATCTACTGTTTCTACCACACAATGCTCATCAGGAGTTCCCAGAAATGAGATGAACTTGGTTCAAACAAGATGGGTAAAAGAGGGCTTTACTGTGAAACAGCTTGAAGGATCTCTAAATCCATCACTTCTCCCTTGCATTCTTTGAGGACTTATCAAGGATCTGAAAGTTAAACAGCCTACTTATCCAGCGACTTCCCTGCTCCGCCGTGCTTCCAGCTGGGAGCTGCTCTGCTTTGGGATTCATTCAGCCCCAGCAGGGAGGAGTACAGAGGCAGAGCATGCATCCCCATCTGGTACAGCCAGATGAATTAAAGAGTGAACCAAGCATTGAGGAGTAGTTGGGTACGGACCTCCCAGGACACACTTGTTTGGTTCGGGGTGAAGATCCTGGTGGCTGGCTGCATAGTACTGTCTGTGTTATTGCCTCTAGTCCTATTCCACAGAGGAGAGAAAGAAGCCACAAAGCTTCCTTCCAGAGAGGAAGGGAGGCTTTCTCACCCTGTCCAGTTTGGACAGGCAGGAGACATTCATGCCCTAGCTCTCACGTGCTTCAACACCACGACATCGCTAACACCACCTAGCATTCTGCCAGCCAGCCACTCTGTTCTAATCACTGTTAATTAAGATTCCTGAGAACCTCAAAGATTTGTGGTACCCCAGCCCCCCATCTTTCACGTATGTAACCTTATATAATTTTCTTCATAATTTTATGAATTAAGTGAACAAGTATTACTCTTATCACCATTTTAAAGAGAAAATTTGAAGCCCAGAGAAGTTTCATGGCTTACCCACCGCTTTCTCCTGGCCAGGGAGAAAGATGGGGGAGAACTGAGGACTCACCAGGCAGGCCACGAGCACAGCGTCGCTGCTGTTCCTCTCAGAAGGTGATCGGCAGAGCTCAATGAGGCGGGACATACCTGCATGGGATGCATGGAGAACATCAAGCCCCGGACTGGGAGCTGGCCAGGCCCGACCCAGAGGTGCTCCCCTCTCTCACACAGCTCTCTGTGCGGGGCAGGGGAAAGCAGGTGGCTCCCAGGGCTCCTGCCAGCCTACCCATCAGCCGAGGAAGGAGAGTGAACCCACCTGGAGGAGCTTGTGGTGGAGACCTGCTCCCTCAGGTGTGAGGGCAGGGCCAGGATGAGCTGCAGCATCAAAACCAAACCCCTAAGTGCCAGAAATCTGGCCAGGACTGAACTCAGTGAGCACTGCAGGGAGGCAGCACTGAGAGAGCGGCTTCTGTGGAGGCCCTCCTGAGTTACCAGAGCCGTGTTTAGGATTCACGTCTTTATCGGTGAAACTGTCGGCACCCTTTTTTTCCCCCAAACTGCCTATCAGTCAGAAAATATATTGCAGCTGAAACTACAGAAAACTACAAATCGAGCAGGTTAATGTTGCCTAGGAGGCCTTTATAGAAGAAATGTTAAATAAATGACTTTGCTTTTCAATGCAAATTGGCTTTCTTAAAACTTAAAACAAAACAAAACAAAAACCCCTCATTATAAGACCGTGATCAAAGGCATGCAGACCCAATCTGCCAGCCTTCCGGAGCTGCAGCCCACTGCTGCCCCAGGGCCGCCTGCTGCTGCCCGTGTACCTGGATGTTAGGTGACACGGCCAGGCCTGTTCTCAGGCCTCTGCCTGGAGTGCCCTTTCTCAGCTTCACACCAGAACAACTCCTCAAACCACAGCTGAAGACTCACCTTCTTGCTAAAATAATCTTCGTCCTGCCCAGACAGATGCAGGCTACTTCCTTTGCGCACCAGGTCGGCTATGGACCCGCTTTGAGCATTGCTCTAGGATTAGCATGTGCAAATGCTTTTTGTGGTTTGTTGTTTTGTTTTGTTTTGTTTTTTCATATCTGCCACCCTATTAGTTCTTTAAGTCCCTGTGATCAGGACAATGTTTGTGTCAATGTCACAGGCCTAGCACTCAGAACAGAGCCTAGCACAGACTGGGTATCTGAAAACATTTGTTGGGTAAATAAGAGACTAACTGAATGGATGAGTGATGTGATGAGTGAATTAATAAAGGAGTTAATGGTAAATAAATGAAGTAATAAGTGTGCTAATGAATGAATAAGAAAGAAAGAAAGAAAGAAAGAAAGAAAGAAAGAAAGAAAGAAAAGAAAGAAAAGAAAAGAAAGAAAGAAAGAAAGAAAGAAAGAAAGAAAGAAAGAAAGAAAGAAAGAAAGAAAGAAAGAAAGAAAGAAAGAGCAGACAACTGAATGAGTGAAGGAGGAAGGAATGGGTCCTAATTAACGGAAGTCTGCAGGAGAGTCATTGTTCTGGCCAACTATACCCTCTCTAGGTCCTTTCTCTCTCTTGTTTCAGCCCCAAATTACAGGCCTGAGTAGCGGCTGCACCTGGGCCTCCGTCCCAGCATTCCCAGAACCCAGAGAGTGGGGCTCATCCCCACCAGCCCTTGCTCTGCAGCCTCTGTTGCCGCCATGAAACCCAGGCTGCTCCCGTCCCCAAGCCGCCCTCCCCACCCCCAAGGCCACCCCTGCCACCACCAGCTGCTCCCGTCCCCAAGCCGCCCTCCCCACCCCCGAGGCCCCCCCTGCCACCACCAGCACCACTTACAGCTCAGCCTCACGGCCTCCCGCGCCACATCCGGGTCTCGGCTGAGACGGGCCAGGGTCACTGCCGCCTTCTGCTGCACTCTCTCGCAGGCCGCCACCTCAGCAGGGGTCCCAGATCTTGGCTTCTCAGACAGCATGCCCATGATAAGCTGGACACCTGGACAAGAGGCGTGAAAAGTTGGCGCCCACTCCGGTGGGGAGCCTTCCCCTAGGGACCAGCTGGGTGGAGAGCTGTAGACTGACTTCGGAGGGGATTCTTAAACAGGAAGGGAGCTAGAGGAGGCCACCTCTTCCACTCCTTCTGCCCTGGGGGTATCTCTGAATCCATGTACCAAGTCACTATACTTGGAAAGGACATCTCTTTTTATTTTTTTTTAATGCTATCACTGCGGGTTTTTAGCTGCATGCCTGGCACCGTGCTAAATGCACAGTAAATGCGTGATCCGCTAAAACAGTGTTCGGCAAACTCATTAGTCAACAGGGCCAAATATCAACAGTACGATTGAAGTTTCTTTTGAGAGCCAAATTTTTTAAACTCAAACTATATAGGTAGGTACATTCCTTATCAAGGTAGCACCCGCACGTGGTATTTTGTGGAAGAGCCACACTCAAGGGGCCAAAGAGCTGCATGTGGCTCGCGAGCCGCAGTTTGCCAAGCAGGGCTCTAAAACCTCCCAATAGCCTCATGAACTGGGCACTAGGATAATTCACTTTGAGGCCCAGAGAGAAGTTATTTTCTGGGTCGCACAGTTAGGAGCTGGGGAGCTGCTATCAGAACTCAGATAACCTGGCCACTCTCCATCACCTCTTCCCCTCCAATGCGCTGCATCTGTGTCAGGTCCAGCGGTGATGGGTCCCCCTGGTGGGAGGTAACCCCAACCCAGGCTGGGTAGGCAATAGATCAAATATTTTAGAAGTGATTTAAACACCAGAGAAAGCTAGAGTAGTTGAATTGGGGGATTTAAGCCTGCATTTGGTTGGCTGAGAAGTCTTCCCACCCTCTCCTGAAGCCAAAGGTGTTTTCTGATTGTCCTACAAACTCACACCCACATCCACTGCCAACCTGGGCCTTTGCCCCCTAATTGTTTCTGCAGGGAATATTGGTTTCCCTCTCTCTCTTAACAGTTCCCATCTGCAGGTAGCAGTAATATCCACCTTCTGTGGGAAGGACGGCCCCAGCCCTCACTCCTCCATTTCTGTATTCAGTGCCGCCTGCAAGTTTGGAACTTAAACCAGACATGGCCCACAGGCATATTTTATTTTGTTTTGTTGCTCCACACAGTATCTAAAATATTTATTGAATTTTTGATGATACGAAAATGGGGAGATTGCCACCTTCTAAAAAATTACTGACTCATCTGACAACACTGGGCCCACTCTACTTCATGACAAGTTGTTCAAGTTTATTATATATAAGTGTCCTCTTTTAAAGGAGATTGATTCAATCCCCACTGAGCCCATGCCACCCATTTCTATTACCTGTCTGGGTCTCATAGGCATCTAAGTTCATAACCTCTGACCTAGACCACAAAGCTGGAAGGGCCCTTAGAGTTCTTCTAATCCAAAAGTGATTTCCCAAATTCACACAGAAGTCAGTTCCAGCCCAGTGCCCTGGCCATGTACATCTGTGAATCTTATTCAAACCAGATGCAGTTTCTAAGTGTTCTAGAGCCCCATGCACGGGGCTGTGAGTTGCTTAGTTAATAACCCTGAGACTATTCACTCCTGGGGAGGGGCCATTTCTCTCTCTAGTGAGGTTTGTAAGTACCCATTTCTCCCTCCTATGGGCACAAGAGACTCTCAAAGTCCTGCCTTTCTTAGCCCTTATTAACTTTGTCACAACACATTCTGACTTCGGGAAAAGCCACTTTGTTCCCAAACCCAATCCCTGGCAACCAAACAGAACTGGTCTTCTGGCTCCCTGTGCCCACATGTCCTTAATACAAGGTCAGGGCTGTTAATGTCCTGTAGTGTGAATGTTATGGCCCGTGGGGACGTGAACCGGGGACACCAAACTAACAACATTGGGAAGTGCCACAAGCTTAAGAAATTTTACTAATAGCTTCCTGGTTTAAGTTCCCATAAAGAAGCCATTTCCCTATCCCCAGCTTTGCACTTGGATCTGACAAAGAATAGTTTCTCGTAAACTAGCAAGTAAACTCCAAGGAGCAAAGACTTTTGCCCATTTCCTGCATGGATAGGTCTAAAATAGTGGTCCCCAACCTTTTTTGGGCCACGGACCGGTTTAATGTCAGAAAATATTTTCACAGACCGGCCTTTAGGGTGGGACGAATAAATGTATCACGTGACCGAGACAAGCGTCAAGAGTGAGTCTTAGACGGATGTAACAGAGGGAATCTGGTCATTTTTTAAAAATAAAACATTGTTCAGACTTAAATATAAATAAAATGGAAGTAATGTAAGTTATTTATTCTTTCTCTGTGGACCAGTACCAAATGGCCCACGGACCGGTACCGGTCTGCAGCCCAGGGGTTGGGGACCACTGGTCTAAAGTATTCAGGATAGTGCTTAGCTCAAATATTTGTTGTATGCCTATTAAATTAATAAATGTGAATGTATTCATGTGAAAAGTCTTACAGATGTATAAAAATAAAGCTTTTTAAAAAATATATACTTTATAAGTCTTATCTAGAAAAGGATAAAAACACTATGAAATTGGGGCTGCCTAGGAACATATTTTGTAAGTTCTGGTCAGGCTCAATGCCAGAAACATTGCCTGGGAGTCCTGAGGAGTTCCAGCTTTGGAGACTAACCCCCAACATCAAGTTCCCTCCCCAACAGTCTCTTCAGTTTGGCTCCCACCCCACAAAGAAAACAAAACCAGCTGAGAGGGGGATATTGCTGCCAATGAACTGACAAGTGAGAGCTTGGCTGCCCTGGCTCCCTGGTCTGCCCCCCAGTGTAAGGATGACCAGCAGCCACTGTCTCTGACCTCCCATACCCCCTTCATCCCGTCCCCCATCACCAACATCACACACGATTTGGGGCAGGACAGAGACACAATCACCAGTCTGCAGGGCAAGGCACATCAGAGCCTCATGCTTCCCGGTGAGAGGACTGCCTTTCAAAGTCCAGCTCTACAGCAGGGCTTGCCCCACCCAGCCCAGGAGGCCTACACTCTCCGTCATCATTACTGCTGATTCCTCGCGTCCTGCCCCACTTTTATAAATACTCTCCTCCTCAAACTCTCTTCAACTGAGCCATGTATGATTGCCACTGTTTCCTGAAAGAGCAGACACACTAAGCACAGCGCTCGTTCTGTGCCAAACATGCTTCTAACACGCTTTCTGTTAACCTTCACGGCCTCCCTATGAGGTAGCTATTACTATTGTTCCCATTTTTGAGCTGGAAACACAGAGGCCATACAGCTAGTAAACAGCAGAGCTGGTCAGTCTGTTTGCAGTTTTCATGGCGTCCACCACTATGCCATCCTCCCTTTGCTGTGTTATTTTGCTGTAGATGTCACATTTTTGTCATGTTATCACTTTTGTCAAGTCCTTCTATCTAGACTATAATATTCTCTAGGACAGAAGCGAGGACTGATTGATCTCTGTGTTCATTCATGTAGCACAATGCCAGGCACACAGTAGGTCTTAATAATCACCGACTGAATGAGTGTCCATAGGACTTTATACACCATAAAACCCTCTGCAGAGGCCAGATATTCCAATCCCAGACCCACAGGCCTCCAGTCCTGCTGACCACTTGAACTAAAGACTCTGAGTGCTGAAGGAACAGGCACAGATGACACCCCTCAAACTCCCCGCCTTCGCTGGCTCAGGAAAGTTTTTCATTATTAGCTCATTACATAGAATTACCACAAAATGATGTCTTTCAATTAGTAATAGAGCAACAGGGGAGAGGGAACATGTATGTTTGTTGAAAGAGCAGGGCAACCTGGGAAAGGGGCTTTAACCAGAGCAGAGGTAACTGGCCCAGGCTCCCAGCTCCCTTGTTCTCCTTAGTGTCTCTGGTTCCCAACTGGTTACTAATTGCTCCCTTATTTCCACAGCCACAAGAAGCCCTCAGCACTCTGTTCCCGGGTGTACGGTGGCTGGCCTGTCTTCCAGTGCAGACTTAGATCACTTCACGGGGACCTTGGTGACAGCCTCAGGCAGGTGGGAGTGGGGGAGAGAGTGTGAAAGAGATGCTCTCAGGTGGGGGGCAGGGGACAGGGGACCCAGCCTGCCCCGACCTGCCCCTTCACTCCTCAAGTTCTATAGCTTTCTACTGAGGCAAACCCAATAGAATACAAATGATTTGACATTGGAATGAAATATACCCTTGCATAGGAATAGATTTTTACTCTTTGGATCATAATGAAATCTCTCTTCTCTTCATCATCTTAGTGAAAACAGTGACCGCCGCCCTCCTACCTTGAGTCTACCTTACCCCCTTCCCTGCTTTATCTTCTGCATGGCTCTGCTACCACCTGACCTTCTCTATCTCCTGTTCAGTGCTGCCCACTAGGACGAAGCCCCTCGTGGGATTGTGGAGATCTGTATGTACAAATGCACATGCCTCCAGCTAGGCCTTCACACAAACAGAGGAACACAGTTCTGGATAGCCACATAACCCGCACAACATGCACGCCACTGAAAATACATACCATTCTCCTGAATGATGTCAGAAGCACACTGTTCTAAAACAGACATGTTCGCCAAGATGGTCACAATCTGGAAAAGAGAATTGAGAAGCTAAAAAAATGGGTACCCCTGAGCCAAAAGGTGCTCTCTACAGACAGTTGAGCCAATGGCCACCAAGCTTTCCTTTAGCCTGAGACTGCTTACTGTGCACCTGCCCATCCTTCCATGATATTCTCTTTTATCCTCGTGGGCTTCTGCCACCCAGATTTGTTTTCCCAGTGATTTGATGCCCATTCATCAGCATGTCGCCCTGGAATGGAATCCAAGACTCCACTAGAGAGAACAATGTCACCTTAGTGAGGATGGGGCTCCCATCTTCTTTCTGCAGGGTCCCTCTGGTCCCAGGACCTTAAATGCAGACAGAACTGGCAGTTTCCTGCCTAGCCCTTACCCTGAATTGGGTTCCCTCCATCCTAGCTTTTTGCCCTGATAATAAACCCCTCCTACTTTCAACCTGAAATAACAGAGACTAAGGTCAAGTTAAAGAACATGAGTTGGCTAAAAGGGCAGCATTATATCCCAAGCATCAGGTATTATATGAAATCTGATGAGAAAGTTCATGCTCAGCTGTACTCAACAAGCCTTGCTTGTCAGTCATTGCTGAAAGGCTCTGCCTATAGTAAAGGGATGTTAACAGCAGGTGGACAGTGAGCCGGGTTACAGCCTCATGGGCTGGGCAGCCAACAGCCCACCCCACCCCTACCCCCTGGCCTAGTCAAGGTTGCAGAGAGAACTCACAGCACAAAATAGATTAATAAGTGGACCATCAAGGACCTGTTACAGACCCCCAAACTGCACAGGGTGCCAAAGGCACCACTGGACATTGTTGAAAGCCTGGCACCTATGGACTCAGACACCAGCCATGACACTGCTCTTGACATAAACAGCAAACTGGAAGTCCAGCCACTTCCACGGAATCAGACAACACTCTCCCATGGCGATTACAATAGCTAATAAAATAAAATAACACTTCTCATTGGTGCAGACTCAACTGTGTTGAAAGTTTCTCCAAAGCTTGTGGCCCAGAATATCTGGAGGCCATGCCCCTAGCCCCAGAGGTGGCAGCTGGCAGTCTCCTGAGGACAGTTTAGACAGCTCAAATTCTGAACCTGGTAATGTGACATTTACCAAGGAAGAAGAGTGTTAGCTAGATTGTAATGGGCTCGATATTGGCATAGTGTATGGCCAGTATATGCGGCTGCCATCAAAACCGCCTGGCCAGTGCAAGATCATAAAGAAACAATTGAGCCAAAAACTGGTGGTCCATTTTCCTTTAATTCTAGCTTGCAACCGGCGGGAGAGAAAATACACATAGCGGGAAACACTTCCCTTTCCATTCAGGGCTCTCAAAGCCACTGACTCATCCGAGTTTTCCTAGAATCAAAGGCTTCCACCTCAGTAGTCTTATTCACCTCTGTTCCCCATCTCCTTCTCCTGCGCAAACTGGTTTTTCCTTCACTATTCCGCCATTTTGGCTGCCTCCTCCACGTGGCTTCCCTGCCCTGCTACATCATGGGCTCTTCCTCTCTACAGAAACATCGTCACTCTCCCTCAAATGGCCTCCTAGCTCCTCCTTTTAAACCTTTTGGTGCAAAAGCCGTCCCCCAACACACATTAGTATAACCAAGCCCCTTCTCAAGCAAGAAGGGCATTAATATTATCACCTGGGCAAATGGGCAGCACCATCTTTAACAAAAAGAGTGAACAAAACCAGAAAATACAGATTTTACAACCCATTGGCCTGACATATATATAGTCCTCTGGATAACAGATGCATGTAACAAATGTCTCTTTAACAGGGAAAAAAAATTGCCGTGTTAATAGAATACCTACCTCCCCGCTTCCCCACTAACCAGATGCTGAAAAGGAAGCTGCGTCTTGGGTTGCTGTGGCCCCTGTGTGCCTCAGCCCCTCTGCACAGAGGCCTGGCTGGGGACCATGACCCCGGCTGGCTGCCAGGGGAGAGGCAGGAGAATCTCCCAAAAGCTTGATCCGGAAGGCAAATCTGCCCCACCAAATGTTTTATGAAGGGAGTGACAAGCACCTGTTTGCATTTTAGAACGATAATGGAACTAAACGAGGGTTAGTCCTTGGAAGCCCGCCCACACCCCCTGTTCGATTGTGAGTGTTTGTGGGTTGAGTGGAAGGACTTAGAGGGAAAGTATGGGCTGAAGTTGTAGTTAAGAAATGGAAGGTCCCCCAAGAGGCACGGAGTGCACAGCCTTCTGGGGAAGGAGACACAGACCAAGTCTGTGCAGATACCAGCCCGCTGGGCTTTCCCCGAGCTGTCAGCAGCAGCCGGAGCCTGGTTTCTGCTCCCTCCACACCCAGCCCTGCCCTCCAACCACTGCTACCCTCCTACCCACCAACCATCACTGGCCTGGCCTCTACCCTCCTACCCGCCAACCACCACTGGCCTGGCCTCTACCCTCCTACCCGCCAACCTTCACTGGCCTGGCCTCTACCCTCCTACCCGCCAACCACCACTGGCCTGGCCTCTACCCTCCTACCCTCCAACCACCACTGGCCTGGCCTCTACCCTCCTACCCGCCAACCATCACTGGCCTGGCCTCTACCCTCCTACCCGCCAACCATCACTGGCCTGGCCTCTACCCTCCTACCCGCCAACCATCACTGGCCTGGCCTCTACCCTCCTACCCACCAACCATCACTGGCCTGGCCTCTACCCTCCTACCCGCCAACCATCACTGGCCTGGCCTCTACCCTCCTACCCGCCAACCATCACTGGCCTGGCCTCTACCCTCCTACCCGCCAACCTTCACTGGCCTGGCCTCTACCCTCTTACCCTCCAACCATCACTGGCCTGGCCTCTCCTGATAGACACCTGCCTGACATACAGATCCAAAAGGGGAGGGAGGGAGGGAGGAGAGGAGGAAATGAGGGAGGAAGGGAAGGAGGAAGGGAAGGAGGAAGAACAAAATTAAAAAAGAAGAAACCTTTGTCTGCAACCTCAGGTTCATTACATGGTAATAATTAGTGGTGTCAGACACAGGTAGGTCTTTGTGTCAGACTAATTTAGATCCTGTTAATGAAAATTACTTCCTCTTTACAGAGCCTGTACCCCATGTGGTTTTCTGAGGTGTAGATGAAGTATTCAATTAAGCACAATTTGAATAAATGCCAATTATGCCCCGCTTTGAGGCCCCTTTTGAAACATTTTTATATGCTCCGGGAACACACATCCGGGAAGGGGGAGGCGGTCAAAGTTTCTTCTCACAGTCAAGCCCAGGGCTGGGATATTAGGGACAACTGGCTTCTCTTATTAGAGACAAGACAGCAATGCTGGCAGGGCCGAGTACAGGAGCCCGGCAGACCGGTTCCCCTGGCCCGGGCTAATTCAATCTTGTCTGATGATTTCCAATTAAGTCTTATTCCTCCTGAGTGAAAAGGCTCCGTTCCCTCTGTAGTTATTTGGTGAAGAGAGAGATTACCAGCTTGTGTAGTGGGCTAAGCGCATGGATCAGCCTAGTTCCAAATCTTGGCTCCATCATTCATTTTCCATGTGTTCTTGGCCAATTGACTTAACCTTGGTTAGTGTAGGTGTATTAGATTTCTTTTGCTGTCATAATAAATCACTACCAACTTAGTGGCTTAAAACAACACAATGTTATCATGCAGTTCTGGAGGTCAGAAGATTTTCCCTCTTCTGATGGAGGGAAAATCAAGGGTTGACAGAGCTGCGTTCCTTCTGGAGGCTCTAGGGCAGGGGTCCCCAAACTACAGCCCGCTAGCTGCATGTGGCCCCCTAAGGCCATTTATCCGGCCCCCGCCGCACTTCCGGAAGGGGCACCTTTTTCATTGGTGGTCAGTGAGAAGAGCACTGTATGTGGTGGCGCCGCAAAGTGCAGCATTGCTCACGTACAGTACTTCTTCCGGTGATGTGAGACGCATGCATCACGGCTCCGGAAGTGCGTCATATCACTTGTTACAGCTAGCAGTGACAAATATGGAACCAGACATTGACCATCTCATTAGCCAAAAGCAGGCCCATAGTTCACATTCAAATACTGGTCAGTTTGTTAATTTAAATTTACTTGTTCTTTATTTTAAATATTGTATTTGTTCCCGTTTTGTTTTTTTACTTTAAAATAAGATATGTGCAGTGTGCATAGGGATTTGTTCATAGTTTTTTTTATAGTCCGGCCCTCCAACAGTCTGAGGAACAGTGAACTGGCCCCCTGTGTAAAAAGTTTGGGTACCCTTGCTCTAGGGGAAGTTCCAGGTCCTTGTCTTCTCTAGTTTCTAGAGGCTGCCTGCATCCCTTGGCTCCTGGTGCCATATCACTCCAACCTCTGCTTCCTCACATCTCAGTCTCTGACTGCGCTCCTCCGGCCTTCTCGTAAGAACCTGTGTGATTACTCTGGACCCACATGGACAGACCAGGATAATATTTCTATATCTAGATCCTTAACCTAATCACACCTGCAAAATCCCTTTGGCCATGTAAGATAGCTCATTCACAGACTTGGGGATTAGCATGTGGAGACCATTGATAAAACTATAATGAGCGTTAAATGATTTAACGTTTTGTCAAGCATCCAGACATTCGTCAAATAAAATGAGTGTAACTTGACTGAGGGCACAACCTGAAAGTGCAGACCCTGAAAGACTGTGTCAAGCAAGGAGTACTGACCAACGCAGTGCCCAGTGTTGCCACACGTTCTGCTGATGTGAGACCTTTCCCAAAGGGAGGCGAGCTCCCAGGGCAGGAGGAGCCCTTCCCAGCAGAGAACCCACCCGGCTTTGTGCTCATTACTTCCTGTGGAATTTTGAAATCATTTTCCCTTTGGTATCCCAAAGACTGACTGACCACCTTAGAAAAATTGAGGTGAATAGCAAACTGAACCAGACTGGCAAGGGACCTCTTGCGTCACTGGTTCGAGAAGAAAGGGCCCTGTGGCCCTGGCCGGTTGGCTCAGCGGTAGAGCGTCGGCCTGGCGTGCAGGGGACCCGGGTTTGATTCCCGGCCAGGGCACATAGGAGAAGCGTCAATTTGCTTCTCCACCCACCCCCCCTTCCTCTCTGTCTCTCTCTTCCCCTCCCGCAGCCAAGGCTCCATTGGAGCAAAGATGGCCCGGGTGCTGGGGATGGCTCCTTGGCCTCTGCCCCAGGCGCTAGAGTGGCTCTGGTGGTGGCAGAGCGACGCCCCGGAGGGGCAGAGCCTCGCCCCTGGTGGGCGTGCTGGGTGGATCCTGGTCTGGCGCATGCGGGAGTCTGTCTGACTGTCTCTCCCTGTTTCCAGCTTCAGAAAAATACAAAAAAAAAAAAAAAAAAGAAAAAGAAAAGGCCCTGCTTGGGAAGAAGGAGGTTGCCAATGCCTTTTGATGCCAGCGTGACGCGGAGGAAAAGGTTTACTCTGTGCTGGCCTGGGCTGGCGCTCTGGGAACACACATCAATAACTTATCCACAGGTGGGGAGCAGGACTGTCTCACATCTCACATCCTCACCAAAGTGTGCCCAAGATCACACTGAGCCTGCCTCTGCCCCTTTTGTGCACTGTGTACACTGACAGGAAAGACCACACCACATATAAACAAGTGAAATAACCAGGATACCCAAACAGAGGCAGGTGCTCTGATCTGATGGGACTTATAATATAATACAGAATATCTGACATACATTTAGTCAAAAGTTATGATTGCTTTTACGCTGTGCAGTAATTAGGACAAAAAGGCCAACAGTTCATAAGACTGTAATTAGAATTACTCTTTAATTGCTAGATGGATTATGTAGATTTCTGTTATCACTGTGTTAACTCTCTAAAAGCTTTATCAACCATGTCAGCTGCAGCCCTGAGACCAGTTAGCAAAATCCCTGTCAGCCTCTAGGGAAGCCCCCTGCTTCTCTCTGCCCCGCCTTCTTCCCCCACACCGCTCTCTCCACCGCAGAGCAGGAAGGATCCAGACAAGGACACTGGTCTGAGAGAAGAAAGGTATGGTCTCTTTGAATACATTGTGTCCACTCCTTTAAGTGGCTTTTGGTCTTTATCTCTCTCTCTCTCTCTCTCTCTCTCTTTCTCTCTCTCTCTCTCACACACACACACACACACACACACACACACACACACACACACACTCCACAACTTGCATATACCCTCACACAGATTGAAACAACACATACCATACATTCCCACATACCACACTCTACTCACCACCACATTAACTACACTCCCTAGTCCTACCTTCATACCCCAAATCTGACATCCCTTATCTCAGACCCATTCCAATTCCTGATGCCATCACAGACCCCTGCCCTGCTCATGTCTGAGTATCAACTGTGGTGCTAACCGCTTTATGAGCAGTATGCCATCTGATCAAAATAATGACACAAGGAGAGAGAAAATATTGTCACCCTTATCCAGATGAAGATATTGTGGCTTAGAGAGATCAGGTGACTGGTTTAAGGTCAGGAAATAGCAGAGCCAGGATTTGAACTCAAGTCTGTTTGTGCTGTTTCTACTATGTCACAGATGTATACGATGTATACGACAGGACTTTATAAACTGTTGAGGTCTTTTATGATGTCAGTCAAAACTATAACCCCTAGTAACTGGCATTTCTAATAAAAGAACTCCTGATAATGGTATTCACAGTGAGATCCCAGAAATGCTACAAAATTTGGACATTCTCAAACACCAGGCAGATGATGTGTTTTCTTGGGAAGGGTATACCAGCACCCTCCACCTCCATGAAAGCAATTTATTTCTCAGGGCCACAAGAGGTCATGCTCAGTGAAAATCGCTGTTGTGGATTAGCTAAGATAACAGGGCCTCTTTCACCCCAGGTTGTCCCTGCTTGACAGGCAGGGAAGAGGTGAGCCAGCATCTGACAGCCCTTATCCCACTGCCCCATGTCACACCTGTAGCTGGATTCCCTGGACAACATGACCCCTAAAAAAATACCTCTTGGGGATTAAAATTTGGGCCATGTGGATGGTTTGTTAGCAGGGAATTATTCTGGATGCCTGCCCATACTGGTTCCCTAGATTAGCAACAGGAGAAGAAGACCCCAGACACAGTGCTGCCGTCACCTCTGTCCACACGCTAAGGCAGGGCACGGGATAGGCATAGCCATCAAGGCTTCTGTTGGACAAATTAAGCGGACGCAGCTTGCTAATATGATGGAGAGGTTCTCATTGAGATGTCCAAATGGAGGTGGACCAAGTATAGATCCAAGACCAGGAGGCTACGCACACATTGGCGTCATTGGCAGATGCATTACTGGAAACTTCACGGGCATTTAATCTCCTAAGTGTTTCGGGGGCGGTGAGCACTTCAGAGTCTAATTCATCTTCTTTGTCTTCATTACAGAGAGCTCCCTGATCACCTTAATCCTCCCTCTGCCACAGGAAAGGGCCATTTGTTTCTTTAATGGGTGCACTCTCACTAGCTAAGTGGTTGCTCTGAGTCAGGGCAGAAGGTAAAGCCATGCTGAGGATGGAGGGAGCCATGCCTGGCTCAGACTTGAAGGCCGGGGGGAATAGGAAGAAGGAGGATGGGGAATGTGGGATTGGGGGGACGGGGTGTTTGGGAGCAAAGGCAGAAATCACCAGACTCAGAAAGAGTTGCCATCTACATAGACCTTGAACCACATTTCCTCCCCACCCAGAACCCCCTCTTTCCTAGGAGTCAATGAGATTTCAAGAGGGGCCAGTCACTCCTTGTGATGGAACGGGGATCTCTGCACATCGAGCGTGGGGAATGTCTGATCTGGAAGAGGTCATGCCCCTTTTACACACAAGAAAATTCCACTCCAGAAGTCCAGTCCCCCACCTAGAACTGTGTGCCACAATTCAAAAGTCAATAGTAACATTTATTTAATGGTTTCTTTGTGCCAGGAATTGTACCAAGAGCTTATGTTCATTCATTTATTTAAGTCTTATTTCCACTTTGTGCAGTATATTTTATTCAGTCATACCCACAAATGAGAGCACTGAGGCTTGGAGTGAAACATCTCAAGTTATATGATTATCATAGCAGAGGGGCTTTGAAACCAGGTCCTCTGACTCCAAAATTCCTGTTCTTATTGTTTCACTACTGGATCTTGTATGAAATGGCCAGAGTTGCCCAAAGAGAGGCACCTGAAGGTGAAGGGACCTAGTACTGTGTCAGGTAGAGGAGGGACCCAGGAGCTGGGGGTGCCGAGCTGAGGAAGAGAAGAGGGGAGTGAGGCACAGCTCACAGGTGGGCCCTCAAGCCCATTCCCTGCAGCCAAGAGCCACGACTGCAACGGACACTGGACATGGGCCCCTCAGAAGCCAAGCAGGCACTGGCTGTCCCAGTGGGCCAGGTCTAGCTGTCTGTACTGTCAGACCCCGCTTCTATAGGGAGCTTGTCCAACTCTAAGAAGTGAGAGAGTCAACTGAAAAGAAAGCCAAGAACCATATCATGCATGGCTTGGGAAGCCAAGTTGAGGACTTTGAATAATTCACTATTGCTCTTCCTTGGAGCCTCACATTTAAAATAATAATACTATTCATCATTTATTAAAAACTTAGAAGGGTGAAGCATTGTATCAGGTTATTTCCTTGCATTATCTCACTCACTCTCACAATAACCCTGCAAGGTAGACATTCATGTTCTAGTTAATAGATGAAAATACCAACACCCAAGAGGCTGAGACTTGTCCAGATCACCCATTGACTAAGCGGCCGGATAAATGCTCAGTCTCTCTGACTCCACAGCAACACTACCTCTACTTTATTCTCAAAGACCAGCAGATGAGAGTCAAAGACCAAAGTCTAAGTCGGGCCAGGATTTAAAGGCTGGCTTGTCACCCCTATGATTTGAGGGACATCCTTTTGAGCCTCACAACTTTCATCTATAACATGGAGCAACTATGTATTACCAACCTTAAAGTATTATTCAAACCCTCATATGCATGTGCTTATGTACTAGAAAATCTCCAAATGTGAGTTTCTGTGATCAGCGATTCTAAGGATAAGAACTAATGAAGTACCATCCTGCTTTTTCCTTTTTATGTCCTAAAGACACCCCCATGGGGCCAGGTTTGGGCAGAAACCTTAAGAAATCCTGAGGAAGTATAAACATGGACTATGGCCTCTGGGGAAACTGACATGAAATAAATGGGAAGAAAAAATATCAGTAAAAAAATCCATTCTGCCTGACCAGGTGGTGGCACAGTGGATAGAGTGTCAGACTGGGATACTAAGGACTCAAGTTCAAAACCCCAACGTCATCGGCTTGAGCACGGGCTCATTCAGCTTGAGCGTGGGGTTTCTGGCTTGAGCATGGGATCACAGACTGGCCCCATGGTAGCTGGCTTGAGCCTAAACGTCACTGGATTGAAGACCAAGGTCACTGGCTTGAGTCCAAGGTCACTGACTTGAGCAAGGGGTCACTAGCTCTATTGGAGTCCCCAGGTCATAGAACATATGAGAAAGCAATCAATGAACAACTAAAATGCCACAACAAAGAATGGATGCTTCTCATTTCTCTCCCTTCCTGTCTGTCTGTTTCTGTATGTCCTCTCTGTCTCTCTCTGTCTCTCTCTCTCTCTCTCGCTCTCTCTCTCTAAAAAAAAAAGAAAAGAAAAGAAAGAAAAAATAAAAGTCCACACTGCATTGTGTGCTGTGGCCTCCAAGAAAAGGAGGCAATTCCAGATAACTGGAGCCATTAGGGAAGGCTTTATAGGGTTTGCTGGGGTAGGAGCTGGAATGTGAGGCAATGGCAGCTTTGCTGGGTGAGGAGGCAGTGGTTGGAGGCTACCTGCAGACAAGGATGAGCTGGGCTAGAGGTTAGGGATTATCTAACTTGGAGCTCAGGTACCTGACAGGATTTACAGAGACCTGAAACCCACCCGATTCGCCACCGCACTCATCGGCAGGGCAGTGAGAGGCTGAGGATGGTGGAGGTGAGACAGGACAGATACCGTAACTTCAGAGCTCAAGGCCCTTTAAGACCCCTACATTCAATGCTTTCAAATGCATTTAGCAGCACTATTCTTCTTTCCTAACAAAACTTTACATTGAGCTCAAATATACAAAAACATTTTAGACAGACACAGGGGCAGAGACTCAGAATCAAAGCTCTGCTCCAAGCCCCTCTTTGTAGGGAGGCAGAGAAGGGACAAAATTCTCTGCAGGGCACAATATCTGACAGGCACAAATAAGAGCAGGATACAGACTTTTGGAGTAAGTCCAGAGACCTTCTCACCATGTCTCTGCCTCCTAGAATGGACAGGTGTGAATGGAAATGGAGGAAGGCCCATAGTGATTGGTGGGGAAGACGGGGAGAGTGGGGGCTCGTGTAGATGCTCCAAGGGCAAGGGGGCATGCTGGAAAGATTTCCCTGTACCTTCCTACAGAATGTGACCAGCAGGACCAACCAAGGCCACACTGTCTCCCCCAGAACCTAAGCCTTGACCTCCTGACCTCTGTCTCCATGGTGACAGGCCCTGGCCTGGTCCCTCCTGAGCATCTCACCTGGTCCCGGGTGTACGGTGTGTCCACTCTCTGCTTGTCGCCACAGGCTTCCAGGAGGACGCGGATGGCATTCAGCTGAAGGAGCATCTCGCAGGCCATCGTGTCGAAGAAGGTGATGTTGGCAAGGGCCGCAGAGGCCAGCAGGAAGACTTCCCCTGATGAGGCCTCTTGGCACAGTTCTGGATGGTGGAGAGGAAGAAAAGAGCCTCCCTGAGAAGCGCTGTCACATCTGTTTTCTCGTTTGGTTCCTACACGAGGTGCTGGGAGAAAATCTGGGCACGTTTCAGAGCGCCCACTTTACAGATGCAGACAGTAGGGGCTCCAGAGGGAGGTGTGTGTCGGCGTGAGCAGCCGAGCTGAGGTCTGAATCCTGGTGTGTGGCTCCTCTCCACTTCTTCATCCAACAAGGACTCACCGAGTGACTCCTAGGTATCAGGCATTGCGGGGGTTTGGGGATGACACAGTGAACAAAACACATCATGTTTTTGTCTCTGTTAAGCCTACATCTTTGTAGAGGGCAGGATAAAATGATCTTTTAAAAAATTAATATAAACAACTGCAAATTCTAGTAAATGTGAGGGAGAAAATAAAAGCTAAGACAGAAAATAACTAGAAGCCCAATAGGGTACATAAGGAAGGTCTCTTGAAGGGTATGACAGCTGACCCCTGAAAGGGAAAATAGAGCAAGCATGAAAATATTTGGGTGAAGAGTATGTTCCAGGCCAAAAAAAAAACCAACAAAACAGCATGTACAAAGGCCCTGAGGCAGGAAAGAGCTCCTAGTCTATTTATGTCTTCAGTAATATACACTAGACTGTTACTGCATTTGCCTTGAGAAAAAGACGAAAGTTAAAACATAGAGCTTCTACCTCTCTAGCTGCCATCAGCAGAGCTTCAGTGTTTCTTTTTAGTCCCAGAATAAGTCCCACACCAAGACCCTGACTATTAGGTTCTTTGTCTCTGATCCTAGTGGTCATAACCCAGACCTAACCAGATTCCTCTACTTAACCATCTACAATAGTACTGATGGTATGATGGGTCTCTAAGGCAGGGAGGGTCACTCCCCACCCCTGTATTCCTTTCCCATCTAGCACATTCCCCCACAGGCTCCCCTTGACCTAGAATGGAGGCCGCCTTGGGAGGACTATGGAAGGGCTCTGCCCGTGGTGCTGCCCACTTATCCCGGTGGATCTGACTTCTGTCTCTCAGCTCCAACTTGACCATCAGTCAGAGGTGCTTCCTGGGTCCCAGCCCTCTCCTACTGATAACGCCTCTATGAGAATACATGAACAGAAGCCACACTTCAGGAAAATTGCCCCAGGGGAGAAATAAAGTTTCAAAGACAGACTGAACTATTTTATCCTGATCCCTATTTCTTGCTTCCAGGCAAAGAGTTTGTACTTCTAAGTTCTGATATTAAAGCTGGCACTTTTTGGCACCTTCCAGTGTCTGGACCCTACCTACAAAGGGGCATAAAATAACATTAGTTGAACACCCTGCTCTGTGCCTTGTACTTTGGCATTAAACTATCAGCATTCTTAAAGTAGGAAATAGTTGCTTCCGTTTGCAGAGGTAAAAGCTGAGACTCAGAGAAGCTAGCAGCAGCTCCACTTACCTCAAGTGTTTGCTCTGTGCAAGGCACTGCTACACAGTTTTACCTCCTTAAATCATTCTATCCCCACAGTCACCTAATTTCTGTCACAATTTTATAGGTGAAGGAACTGAGGATGCAAATGTTAAGTGATCTTGCCCTCAATGGACAGCTCAGTTGGTTAGAGCATTGTCCCAAAGTGCAGAGGTTGCAGTCTGATCCCTGGACAGGCCAAGCTGATACTGTATCTCTCTCTCTCTCTCTCTCTCTCTCTCTCTCTCTCCTGGCCTCTCTCACTGAAATCAATAAATAAAAATTTTTAAAAATATTAAGTGGTTTTCCAAAATTGTGAAATTGAGGATTGTTGGTGGTTGTTAAAACCTACAATCCAATCTAGGGTTGCCTGACTCTGAAGTCCCCGTCCCTTCTGTACCCCAGGGTGCCTCTTGTCTCCAGGCCTCTTTCATTCATTCCCAGTGATGCTCCTGCAGATCTAGGGTTCAGTTCTATCAGGAGGGCAACATTTGCCTTGGCACAGCCCTGCCCCCCGCAGTCCAGGTATGACCACAGATCACTCAGAATCTTTATCTCACCGCTCACAATTGAGACAATGAATTAGCCAAGGAATTAAGAACTCGATTATTCCCCCTTTCCAACGACTGCCATATCCTCTGATTTGGGGGGAACAACTGGAAACCATTAACCCTTTCCAGACAACCTCCCTACAATCAGAGTTCAGGGTGAGACCATAGGACTCACGGGCCCACTTTGCTTCAAGACCTCTTCTAGGCTTGAACACCCACCCTCATTCTTACGCAGTCACCATTGCTGCCGACACAGCAATTAACACAGCCGTCGAGGTGCCTTTTAATTTTGATGCACATTTATTTGGTGCCCATTTACAAATCTGAGTCACCTGGGATGTGTTAGGAAGATTAAATTGAGAATTCCAGTGACTCATTTATAGATGTTTCCAGGGAATGGCAAGAAATTGGAAGGCTATTTCCCACCAAAGAACAGAGCCCTGTCATCCTGCCCAGCAGATATATCCCATCTGCTGACTCTTAGGACAGACTCCACAATACATCTTCATGAGGATGAAATAAACAGGGAGACTTCTCCTCTCCAGGGAGAAACCCAGCCTGGGCAAAAAAGTAGAACTGGACAGGTGGCAAGAGTGAAAGTTTGTTTGGAATACATATATGTTTTTTTTTAATGATTCTCTGTAATTTATAAATTAGGAGATTTTCTCTAAAACTTATGATTTTTGTCTTATCTTTAAAAATAAGCCTTTTCTACATAGCAGAAAATCAACTGGATTTTATCGGGGACTCTCTCCCTTTAGCCATAGCATGTGCTCTCCAATTCAATACAGGATGCAAATCTCCTTCTTCTCTCCTTCCTGCTGGGCTCCAGTGAATGACCCAATGCAAGAGTCCAGCACAAGTATATCCGAACATGGTCAGGTGGCCTTGAGAAAGCCTCTCACCTTTTCTGGGTCTGGGTTTCCTCTCCTGTAAAATGGGCATTAAAGTTCATGACCTCTTGAGTTTCCTCCAGCTAAGACTTCAAACAACTGGCTTCTGCATTTTCTCACCATTGAATAAATGTGGGTGTTGGCAAATTGATTTCTCCTAGCCTGACCTGTGGGTGCCACTGCTCCAGTGACTAGAATCAGCCATAAAGTCGACTTAATGAATGTGCCAAGTAATTGTGGGTCTTCAGACTGTAGCATTAGAAGGACCTTTGAGAGAAATGGGCCCCAGACCCTTGTTTTATACATTAGGAAAATTGTAAAGGGAGCTTGACAACACAATGTAGCAAGAGAGCTGGGAGGCTCCCACATAGCATCTGCGTGGGGTGCCTGGTCAGTGGCTATTTGTGGAGCGAATGAATGAAAAGGCAAAAGTCCAAGCCCACATGTTCTGCCTCCAAGACCAGTGTTCCGTGTTGCCCCTAACTTCATGCTCTTCCAGATAGTCCCAGCTCTGGTGCTCATTCTACATTTTCTGACGAAATTAATTTTCATTTCGTTTCAATAAGATATGGATCCAGAGACAGTGACAGATGGGTGGGAGGTGGGATGGGGTGGGGGGTCAAAGTGGAAGCGCAGATCATTGCCAGCACTTATAAAGGAAAGAATGTGGTTGGCCAAAGAAATTTCCTGAGGGTTATTAACCTGATGAGTTCTCCCCTCTGCAGTTTTGCAAAGGAAAGCTGAAAGAAGAGTATGTTCTAGATACTGGGTTATAATTCTGCCAGAGGTGCCTATGTCTGAGTAGGGGACCCAGAAGAGTCAATGCTTTCGAGGCCCTATGACTTGAGACCCATGGCGGGCTAGCAGGCATCAAGGCATTTTGGGGTGAACAATCTGAGAAACTGTTGTCCCCAGTCATGGCTGCCATATTTGTTGGGTACAGTAGACTGAGATCTCAAGAACAAAGCCTACCAGCATTTGTCTGGTCAAGCATCTAAAGTTCAAAATTTGAGGCCCCCCTCTTCCCTGGGGCTTGTCCTGGTCTCTCATCTGAAAGGCCAATTAATTCCAATCTGACTTGAATTCAAGGAGCTTCTGGAAGGGGTGCCTGCATTTTAACAGAAGACTTGACAGTAGAGCTATTTCAAGCCTGCCTCCGACAGTTCGATGTTAGGATTTCAGTGACAGTGATCATCTGTGCCAAAGGCGTGTGCGGCACCCTGAGATCGTCCTGTCCTTTCCTGGAGACGACTCTGATAAGGCCGCCTCGCCCAGCGGGTCCCGCCCTCCCTGGATGACTCACTGATGAGAGCTGTCACGATCTCCTCCATGCTCTCCAGGAGGCTGCTGAGGTGCTGAGTGAAAGGCAGGTGTGGGGATGTGACCTGGGCGACCACGGCCGCGGCCTCAGCCCGGGTGGCCTCTGAGTGGCTGTCGTCGGTCAGGATGTCGGCCAAGCACAGAACGCCATCCACCTGCAGAGGGAGAGAAGGCGCGTCCTGTGCATCCTGGGAGTGCACCACCACCACAGCTCGTGACAGTAATGGGATGGAGAATCACAGCCCTCACATGGCCCAGCCCTGGATCCTCAGTGATTCTAGAGGCCTGCCCTTTGGCTCCAGCAGAAATCACTGACCTCCCATGGGCTTCTTGGCTAGCAGGCATCAAGTCAAGCCTCCAAGGGGTGAGCCCTGGTTATACACTTCAGCACACTATCCTAGAAAGAACAGTCACTTAGAAGTGTCACATCTCAGGGCTCCCGTCTAGCTCCCTCTTGCATGTAGTGGATGACTTGATGTTAGTTACTTAGTGTTTCTGAGGCTCTGTTTTCTCATCCACCCACAGGGAGTTGAGGGTTAAGAAGATGAAGCAGGTGATGACAGACCCAGTAAAGGTCCTTGACAAATGCTGGCTGTCTCCTCCCTTCCTTGGGTAAGCTGAGCTCAACGTCTCTCCTCCCCGACCTTCCTCCACCCTCCTCCCCTCAGAAAGAGGGCATATCTCTCTGCCCAGCCAAAGAGGACCAGACTTGGGCATGGTGCCAGAAAAGGACCTCGCCTTCTAGTTCCGCCCCAGTCAGACCTGCTGTTCACAAAATAATAGGTTCTGCTTTATTGAATATCTAATATGTGCCAGCTACCATTCTAAGTGCAGTGCATAAGTTAGTACGCTTTCTGACCCTTACCGTAACCCTCTGAGGTCAATGTCAATATCATCCCCATTTTACAGACAAACCGAGACACAGAAAGGTTCACTGACTTGCCCCAGATCACAAATGAGACTTGAACACAAATGGTCAAGCTTCAAAGCCCCTGGTTGTGAACAGGACATTATACCACCTTCTGAGAAGTGCCACCTGAGTTCAGACCCTCTGCCTCCACCCAGGGTCAGCAGATGAGACCTTTGGGAGGAAGAGGGGCAGTGACTTGTCAAGGTTAGCTCAGCAGTACTACTGCAGCCCCTCTGACACCCTGGGACGCCAGCCTGCCTGAAGTCCCTGCGGCCAGGAACCAGGGGGTCCTTTCCTGTTAAGAGTAGGGAGATAGGGATGAGGCAGGGGAACAACCAGGGAGAGGTGATCTGAGGAGAAGCTCCCCACACCTGCTGCAGGACTGAGGCTCCTGTCCCAACAGCCTGACTTTCCACCACTCAGCTCCAGTGGTCTCCAGAGGTCTGCATTTGGTTTGGTTACCACCACTGCATTCTGAGCCTCCCTTAAATGGCTCTGGGGAGCTGTAAGGTCCATTAGCTCTGAAAGCCTTTGGCAATCTCAGACTCAAAAGAGACAAATGTGGAAACAGGAGCCCAGGGAACTGTCCTCAATAAAACCCACCTGGATGTGCTTAATAAAAGAGAGCAAACAGCAGCCAGGCAGTCCCTGGCAGGGCCGGACTCCTACGAGGTGTTTGACTAACAGGCCCTCGCAGAGGGGCCTCACTTGGGTCTGGAAATAGGTAACAGCTCTATTATTGCCTCTTGGGCCTGTCTGGCCTTCATCCCTTTCTCCTGGCAGCACCACCCAAGGCTTAGCTAAGGAGCTACAGGGGGAGTATGTCAGTCATCCCATCTCCCTAATCTCACCTTGGATGCCCATAGAGCTACACTCCCAGCCCAGTTGTGAACACTGGTCCCGCCCAAACCTAGTCCCCAACACGTGCTTGGAGAGGAGCCAATCAGAACACCCCAGAGAGGCCACGGAATTGATGGTCCCCACGGGCCTGGTGCCACCTAAGGCCTGGGTGCCGAGCCGCCCCCCCCCCCCCCAGCCCAGAATGCTGATTGACAAACCCACCAGCACGATTTCCCAGAGCACATATCCGGCGCCGGGCCTTGTGTGGAGCGGAGGGGAGCACGCGCAGCGCGGCACCCGCCAAGGACCACTGCGCAGCATGACTGCCAATGAGGGCGGGAGGCCTCCCGCGCCGCCCTGACTGAACGGCCACACCCCCGCTGCGGGACCGGCCCTCCTTGTAATCACACCAGGCATGTCTGTTATCTTCGCAGCTTCCATCACACTAACCAGCCCTGTTTCTCGGGGGGGATGGGGGGGGAGGCGCTGTACCACTGAGGGTTTCTGCAAAACACGTTCCTGCCCCCACCCCAGACCTATGCAACTGGACTTCTTTTAACATGAACCAGCAATTCGGAGAAGCCCCTGACCTTCTGCTCCCTTGCTGTCTCCCCCTCCCCCAGGGAGCTCTGCAAGTCTGGGGGCCACATAGCAGGCTTCCTCTAAGTGGGGAATAAATTGAGAGTAAAAGTTGACAGAAGACTTGAGGGCACATCTTAGGCAAGCAAAGATGGAGGGGCCAGAGGGCAGAGGGAGGGCATGTGTTGAGCAAAGGCCACTGCAGCAAAGGCAGCTTTGGAGAAACAGCCGGCTGGGAAACACGGGTTCTACAGATTGCAGACCGAGGACTGAGCCTCACCCCCCTGCTGTGGAGCCCGATCTGGGCTCTGCCCCCCGGTTCCCAGAGAGGACGATCCAGTGTCCTGTCCAGGCAACCGCCTGCTGGCTCGCTTTCCTTATAACTTGTTTTATATGCTTCAGATCACTGTGGTAATTCATTAATTATGAAATATGTCGTCCCTTCAAAAGAGAGAAAGAGTGTGCGTGTGTATATATAATATATATATTGCTCACAAAAATTAGGGGATATTTCAAAATGAATATGAAGTAATAAAATATTACCTAATTTTTGTGAGCAGATTTTTATACATATAGTGTATATATATATATATATATATATATATATATATATATATAGTAAATTTATAAGGCATTACAAAATAATAGAATGACACCTATACTACATGTAAGTGTATATGCCTAATATTTAGAAATTCCAATCTTGGGAATAAAATAACACCAGAAAATCCCTGCACAGCATTCTTGATCTGCTACCTCTGCTTTTCTTTGCTGGAAGGGCCTCTCCCCTGAATCATGTGCTTGTCATTCCCTTGTTTCCTTTAGAGATGTATGCATGTGTATACTGTTTAGTTTTACAGGGTTTTGAACTTGACATAAATGAGATCATGCTGACTATGAAAACTGGGGTTTTTTCCCAGTCAGCATTATGTTTGGGAAACCCCTTTCTGTTGTTGCCTGTGGCTGAGGTTACTGCTGTGTGGTATTTCATTGCATAAATCAATCACAATTGAATAGAGAATTCATTTGTGCCTTCTCCTGCCAATGGCCACTTGAGTCGTTTCCCAGTCGGTGCTGTAATGTACAACGCTGCCATAAATATTCCTCCCGATGTCTTCTGGTGGTGCACACGTGCAAGTTTCTCTGGTGGTCTCCATCTCAAAGTGGGATTGTCAGCTCATAGAGTCTACACACTGTTAATTTTACTAGTGTTGCCAAATTGTTTTTGCAGAGCAGTTGTAGCAATTTATAGTCCCACCAGCAGTGTATTAACTCATTTAACTCCACATTCGTGTCAACGTTTGGTAGTGTCAGCTTTTAAATGTTTGCCATTTGGGTGGGTGTGTAAAACTTTTATCCTAATATGCATGTCTCCGTTTCCTGCAACGATGCTAAGGGTCGTTTCATATGTTGTTGTTTTGCTTTGCTTTGCTTTGATTCGATTTGATTTTGGTTTTGACACTTGGATTCCTTCTTCTATGAAGTGCCTGTTCATACGTTCGGCTCATTTTTTTAGTTGGTGCATTTTCACGTGGGTCTATTTCCCAGGCCTTTGGCTCTGATGCTATTGACCTGCCACTTAGCCACTGCCAGCCAGCTGCCACCAGCTCAAGTTGGTCATCTCAGCAGCTCCAACTCAGCCAGCTTGTCACAGAAGATGGCCCTGAGGGACCCCACACCCTTGGGTTCTGGGCTCCCCAGTGCCTGAACCAATTCCTGTCGTGTCAGAACACGCACAGGCTATGGAGCCACACCGACCTGGATATAAACCCTGCCCCTGTATCTTACAAGCTAGACAATTTGTGTACCTACTTTGAACCCTTATCTATAAAATGGGGATAAAAATACCAACCTCAGAGGACATTGGAAGGTAACTAAAATAACGCATGTACAATGACTGCCACAAGGTGGCACCATCATCCACCTCATTCCCATCTGGTTGCTGCAGTCATCTCTGGACCAGGAGTCCTGGTCCTACCTCATTTTTCTGCAGGTTCCTCTAGGACTGAGACCCCATTGAGAGCCTCGGCCCTTTGATTTGGGGCCCACAAGTTTACACACTTGTTTGAACAAAGTCAGATCATGGAGCCCAGAACTATTAATAGAACTTCTAAAAGCGGAGCGACTCCTGTTTTAATTCCTGACCAGGACGAAGCAGATGAATAATTAGAATCCCTCAGAAGAGGACAGAGAGAAAAGTAGTCCTATCCCTGTGTCTCTTCATAGATCAACAGACAGTAGTGGAGCACGTACCTTGTGATAGGTGCTGACCTTGGCACTGACTCAGAGATGACTCAGGAAGAAATAAGAGATGGAGAAACAAAGACAGACAGACAGACACATAGAGAAACAAGAAAATGTGTGTGTGTGTGAGAGAGAGAGAGACATCACATGCTTAAAAGGACATGGGAATCGTCTGGTGCAGAGGTTAGCCTCTGTCTTCCCTGGCCTCTCTGCTGAGAACTCCCCCATCTCAGCCTTCTTTCCTTCCTGGGGTGCCCTGATGCCACTTTGGGGGGCACAGCTCCCCCCTAGCTGGCGACTACTGGTCATTTTCTCTTTTCGCCTCTCCCCCTTCGCATCCACCTAAGGTGGCTTCCCCCGGTTCTGCTGTCAGCCCACTTTGTCCCATCTCCATCCACAGCACCCAAACCTAGTGGCCTCAGTGACTCACTCTGACGACCCCCCCCACACACACACACCTCTAGTCCTCCACCCCTGACTTTCTCTCCTAAGATCCACATCTACATTTTAAACCTACAACTGGATCTCTTTGATTCCAAACTAACTTGCTTGGATATTCCACGAGCACCTCAAACCCAGATCACTTATACGTGAAGTAGTCCTCTCCCCTGCCTTCCCTCCTCACCCCCCTCTCAGACCCAGGTGAGAAGCCATCTCCTCCAGGAACATGCCCTCCCCAGACAGAGGGTCTCTGCCTCCCAACAGCCACAGCCCCTGGTCTGGCCAGGACGACAGCACTTAGTTGGATTAGCCTTATCAGTCTGCGTGCTCCTCCCTGCACCAGATTTCAGCTGCTCAGGGCAACTTCTCTACGAAATCCTCCCAGGTCCCCAGCACCCAGCTGCGGCCTGACGTGCAGCAGCAGTTCACTTGTCAAGTGTGGCTGAATGATGAAGAAACAGTGGCCCAGGGGAGGGGAAGAGATTGTCTAAGCTACAAAGCAAGTTAATGCCAGGGTCAGGATTCATCCGGCCCTGCCCCGGCCTGCGCCCCCCGTGTGGGGCCTTTGGGAACGGCAGTGAAGGGAGAAGGTGGTGAGAGGCCAGGTGGGGGGGGGGGGCAGACACGACTGCTCGGCTCAGCTCCTACAGAGGGCGCAGGAGTAACCCAGCCTGAGGCCAGCTTCCTCCAACACTGGTCCCACTTCTGGAACGTCTCCATCCCCAAACCACCCACTTCCCATCCTCAGTTATAAACTTAATGATGCCAAGAGAACAATCTAATCAAAGCACTTTCACATCCTAGAGAAATTGCTGCTGGAAGCACTTATAGGTAATTAGGTTTTACATGCCGTGGGACGGGCCTGGGCCTGAGGCCAAGCTTCCCTCATGGGAGGGCGCGCAAGTGGTGATGAGGACGGTCTGGCCTGGTCATCACCTGGGCAGCAGGGCCGGTGCCCCTGCAGTACAGACCCACAGGGTGTCCGGAGCTGGTGAGACTGTCTTTGTGCAGTGGGAGGAGGAGCATGGAACCCACCCAGCCGAGGAACCCAAAATATACGATAAACTTCGCCAAGACTGATGAGCAATGTTTTCCTGCTGATTACGGGGAAAGCCTCAGTGATGGCTTTGATGAGAATTTCTAAGTGACACAGGCTAGTGTGCAAAGGCTCATCCTGCATCACCGGTGTTGGTCTGCTCATTTCCAGTCCCTTTTCGCTTGTTTAATTTTTAGAGAAAGGCAGAGCTTGGTTGCTGGGTGGTAACAGTTAAAACGAACTACGCAAATGCAGGGGAGGCAGTGTGACCGAAAGACCATCAGATGTCCTCCTTTTCTCTGTCCACCCAGACACCTAAATTCTGCATTAAAAAAAGAAAAGAAAGAAAGAAAGAAAGAAAGACGACAAAGAAGGAAAGAAAGGAAGGAAGGAAGGAAGGAAGGAAGGAAGGAAGGAGAGGAGAGGAGAGAGGAGAGGAGAGGAGAGGAGAGGAGAGGAGAGGAGAGGAGAGGAGAGGAGAGAAGAGAAGAGAAGAGAAGAGAAGAGAAGAGAAGAGAAGAGAAGAGAAGAGAAGAGAAGAGAAGAGAAGAGAAGAGAAAGAAGACAGTTGGGAGCCACAAAGCAGTTGGCATCCTGCTCACGGGTCCAGGAAGGACTCTGGGGATAGCCAGAGGGACAGTTCAGTCATAGTCAGAGAAGGAAACAAGGGTCCTGCCCCAGAAAGCAAAAGACATTGTCAGCCAGGGGGCAGGGCAAAGCTTTACGTAGAATAAATGAACCTGTGGGCCATCAACCAGACCAGGGCAGAGTCTGTGCACAAGGTAAGTGGTTCAACCCTGGCTCTACAAAGTGAGGGATGTGTTTTTAGGAGTGGCGGTAGAGCCGACAGCCCAGTACAAGCTACAGAAAGCAAAATAAGCTTTCTCTCCTCCTCTCACACTAATATATCCAGATCCCCCCCCTTCAATCTCCTCTGCTATTTCAAACAAGAATCTTTGATTACAAAGTCAAGTGCCAAAAATGAATAAATACAAATATTAATATGCAATAGTGAATGGAACAATGGATGGAAGAGATTAAATAACCTGTTTGGCAAACAAGTCAAGGAGATAGAGACACCTGAGAAGTTGAGGTGGAAAGAAATCAGGAATTAAGTCACTTAAGAATATAAATAGAAAATAACTTCCCTGTCAAGCAGAAGATTTTCCTTAGAGTAGATTGTCAGACAGATGCTCTAAAGGCATTCTGGGGTGAGGGGAGTGGAGTTTATGGGAAGACATCAAAAGGTGACTACAAACAAGTTCACTTTCCTTGGGGTTAGAACTGTTAAGCACATGCTCCTGTAAAAATATCAAGTTTCCCGCAAAGCACTTGTGGGTACAGTTGGGATCTGAATTGTAACAAAAGTGCTCTAGATCTATGGTTCTTAGCCTAGTTTTCACATGATTAGAACCATCTAGGAAAGCTTTTAAATACTAATGCCCAGGCTTCCCCACCAGAAATTCTGATTTAATTGGTCGGAGGTGGAGTCTTGGCATCAGCATTTTAAAAAATTCCTTTAGTGATTCTAGCAGAGATCCTGGGTGAACACCACCCTTCTGGAGGTTCTCGTGGTGCAGTGGCAGTTACGTAATCTGAGGCATGAGGAGAGCCCCGGCTCATGGCTCAGCTGTGCTACTTGCTGACTTGGTGACATGAGCAAGTCATTTCTATCTCTGAGGCTCGGTTTCTAATTCTTAAAATTCTAAAATCACATTTAATAATAAAATAGTAAATATAATATTAAAATTACTCCCTCTGAAATCAGTCACAAGGCAAAAATATCAATTTTTTAACACTTTTATTCAACCTTTGACAGTGCCCTAGCCAATGCACTATGACAAGGAAAAGAAATTTTTAAAAAAAGGTATAATGATTGGAAAGGAGGAAGCAAACACATAATTCACAGACTCAAATTGTGTACCTCTGTGCACAGTCCAAATCTGTATAAAACCCAAAAGAATCTATATACCATTAAAATTAATGAGTGGCCCTGGCCAGTTGGCTTAGCGGTAGAGCATCGGCCTGGCGTGCAGGAGTCCCGGGTTTGATTCCTGGCTAGGGCACACAGGAGAAGCGTCTATCTGCTTCTCCACCCCTCCCCCTCTCCTTCCTCTCTGTCTCTCTCTTCCCCTCCCGCAGCCAAGGCTCCATTGGAGCAAAGTTTGCCCGGATGCTGAGGATGGCTCCGTGGCCTCTGCCTCAGGCGGTAGAATGGCTCTGATTGAGGCAGAGCGATGCCCCAGATGGGCAGAGCATCGCCCCCTGGTGGGCATGCCGGGTGGATCCCTGTTGGGCGCATGCGGGAGTCTGACTGCCTCCTCGTTTCCAACTTAAGAAAAAATACAAAAAAAAAAAAAAAATTAATGAGTGACTTTAGCAAGATGATTAGATCCGATATTAAAAATTATATTTTCTTAGTACTCAGATGCTTGATCGGGGATTTTTGCCCATCAAGGGACTAGGGAAAGAACAGTGAGGAATTCTCACCCCCATATAAGTGGCACCCAACACCAGAAGGTGTGGATTAGGATATCAAAATTTAGCATACAGGCCTTGGTAGCTCCTGCTACCTCAATAATGCATTGGGCAGACCCAATTACTTGGAAATCAGATAATCCTGTATGGGTAGACCAATGGCCCCTTTCTCAGGAGAAACTTAGGGCAGCTGCTCAACTGGTACAAGAGCAGCTACAGCTTGGGCACATTGAACCATCTAATAGCCCATGGAATACACTTCCATATTTTGATCTTGTTGCCTCCTGGGTTATCAAGGGGCATAGGCGACCCTTACAGCTTATAGGTTTTGAGCCTCAAAATTATTGTTGTTCCTTTTTTCAAAGGATCAACAACATGGCTCTGGGAAACTTCCACTAAATGGCAAATTGCTCTTGCAAATCAATGGACAACTTTATACTGAAACTGTCAACTTAAAATCAGCTCAAAGACTAGAATTATATGCCATTATCATGGCTTTTCAGCATTTGCCATATTCCCCCTTTAATCTATATACAGACAGAAAATATTTACTTATGGTGTTTCCACTATAAAGACTGCAGTCTTAGGGACAAATGCTGATGAACTATTTCAGCACTTCCTCCTTCTTTAAAGACTTGCATGTCAATATAGAGATCCATGTTTCATAGGACATACTCAAGCTCACTCCATGCTCCCTGGAGCTTTAGCACAAGGGAATGCCCTTGTTGATCAAGCTACCCAAAAGAAAATTATTTGGAGCAACCATGACAGATCGAGCAATTCAATCTCATACTATTCATCACCAGAACGCTGCAGCCCTGTGTAAACAGTTTCAACTTTCTTGGGAAACAGCACACAGATTGGGAAATCCTGTCCAAGGGGTCCTATACTACAATCTGTCCCTTAATTTGGAGTTAACTCTCAAGGACCACTACCAGGACAACTTTGGCAAATGGATGTTACTCATATACCTTCATTTGGCAAACGGTCCTATGTCCACATTACAGTGGATACCTATTCTGGATTTATAGTAACCTCTGTCAGAACAGGAGAAGCTGCTATGCATGTTATAGCTCATAGTCTGTATGCATTGGTCTATTATTGGATTTCCTAAACTGGTTAAAATGACAATGCTCCTGCCTATGGAGCAAAAGCATTTACTGTATATTGTCAAACCTTTCGAATTATGTGTATTTCTTACAATCTTTAAAGTCAAGGTATTATTAAAGTGTACCCAGAAAATATTTTAAGGGCAATTTTAAAAAATTTTAAAAGGGGGGAGTCATAACCTGGAACTCTTACGGGTCTCCCATACCATGCTTTTTACTTAAAAAATTTTTAAATTTCTTTTGAACGCTGATGAACAGGAGATGCCAAATCTTTTTCTCCTGCAAACTACTACCTTCTTTACTTGATCCAGCTAATAACACTGTTTTGTCTTTTTCCAAATAGCCCCAGATATATGGAAAAGATTTATATAGGCAGATGGGGATCCTCAAACCCCTCAGCGAGATCTTCTGAGCATGGCTTTTAAGATACCAAGAGGCAGAAAAAGCCCAATAGAGATCAGGGGAACTACCAGATTTTAGGATACACCCTTAAAGGCTCCAACACCCCAAAGGGGTCTCATAGGATGAGTCCTGCTTCAATAGTGGAAAGGAAGGTCATTGAGCTAAAGCCTGCCAGACTTACATGCCTCTGCTGTGAGGAAACAGGGACACTGGAAGGTAGGCTTCCCCCTCGCTCCTCTAAGGGAGGGTTCAGTCTCTTCCAGCCCTGCTCCAGCCACCTATGACCTAACCTTGCCCAGAATGCTGGGGTTTGCCACTGAAGGCTGAAGGTGCCCAGGGCCGTCGGCCCCATCTATGACACTGTGGACGAGCCTAGGGTATTTCTTCCAAGAAGCAGGTAAACTGATCTCATTTGCACAAGGGCCACTTAACTATGTCTTGCCTGAATAGTCAGGTTTTTTATTCTTCCCTCAAAGATCTCTGTTGTGGGTGTTGATAGTCCTATTTTCTGCTGCTTTGTTTAATATATAGTGTTTCCTTTATTCCTCCTACCTCAATGCCCCACTCATATTTCAGGCTGGGACCTACTCCTAATTTAGAGCTCTCTTTCCCCCTTTTGCCAACTTCTATTATGAATCTACCTTTGCCACCCAGCTTAGTGCATCCCAAGGTTCTCTTTACCAAGCCACAGTCGCAGAGCTCCAGGGAAAGGCACCCTGGTCTCATCTCTCCAGGCAGAGGAGAACAGAGGCTCCATCTCCACACATGCTGTGGATGGCTTTTCCAGTCTACCTGAATCATTACCAGCTAGAAGCAGCGGTCATTGGGACTTGGACGTGAGTAGCAAAGTATAGAATTGTGACGACAATTCCAGTGCCATGCGGACTTTTCCTGGATGTGGACTTTTCCTGGACTCCTGCTCCTTAGGACAGCTCCTAACAGACTGAACTGGGGTTGGGTTACATTTATCAGGGACTTGGCATGGTGTTGGGGCCAACTTGGACTTGGTGAACTTGTTAAGGACACTACTCTTTTATGGATTCTTGCTGTATTGGCCAAGAGCTTGCTTAAAGGCTTTAATCACTGTAAAAAAAAAAAAAAGAAGACTAGATAAAGAAGATGTGGCACATATACACCATGGTATACTATTCAGCCATAAGAAATGATGACATCGGATCACTTACAACAAAATGGTGGGATCTTGATAACATACAAAGTGCAATGAGTAAATCAGAAAAAAACAAGAACTGCAGGATTCCACACATTGGTGGGACATAAAAACGAGACTAAGAGACATGGACAAGAGTGTGGTGGTTACGGGGGGCAGGGAAGGAAGGAGGGAGAGGGGGAGGGGGAGGGGGAGGGGTACAAAGAAAACTAGATAAAAAGTGACGGAGGACAATCTGACTTTGGGTGATGGGTATGCAACATAATTGAATGACAAGATAACCTGGACATGTTTTCTTTGAATATATGTACCCTGATTCATTGATGTTACCCCATTAAAATTAATAAAAATTTATTTATTAAAAAATTATATTTTCTATGATTTGCAACAATTAGAAAATAAAAATTTTAACACATTAGCATAAAATAATACCTAGAAATAAGTCTAAAAAAAGAAAGAAGTCTAAAATTGATATGCAAGCCCTGGCTGGTTGGCTCAGCAGTAGAGCGTTGGCCTAGCATGTGGAAGTCCCAGGTTCGATTCCCGATCAGGGCACACAGGACAAGTGCCCATCTGCTTCTCCACTCTTTCTCTTCTCCTTCCTCTCTGTCTCTCTCTTCCCCTCCCGCACCAAGGCTGCATTGGATGAAAGTTGGCCTGGGCACTGAGGAGGGCTCCGTGGCCTCCACCTCAGGCACTAGAGTGGTCTGGCTGCAATGGAGCAACACCCCAGATGGGCAGAGCATTGCAGCCTGGCGGGCATGCCGGGTGGGTCCCAGTCAGGTGCATGCAGAAGTCTGTCTGACTGCCTCCCCGCTTCTCATTTCAGAAAAATATAAATAAATAAATAAAATAGATATGCTAGATATCAACACTAAAAACTCAAAACATTGCTGAGAGAAATTAAAGGCAGTCTATAGAAGTAGAGAAATACACCCCATTTATTGATTGAACACTCCATAAGATGGCAATTATCCCAAATTCTTCATAAACTTAAAGAAAGCCCAATCAAAATTTCAATAGGTGTTTTTATGAAATTAACAAGTCTATTCTGAAATATACATAGAAATTTTTAAAAATTTTAGAATTACCAAGATAATCTTAAAGAAGAAAAAAGTTGTAGAATTTATACTACTAAATAACAAAATGTATTTTTTTGTTATGTAGTGATTCAGGAATTCAAACAGTGCCATATTGGAAATAGGATGGCCACAAAGATGAACAACGAAATAGAAAACATCCAAAAACAGACTTATACATATGTCATCCCATTACTTAGAACAAAGCCTCCACTCTGATTCAGTGGTGAAAAGATGGCCTTTTTGATAAGTGGTGCTGGTTTAATTTTATAGCATATGGAAAACATTCAACCTTGAACACCCACTGAAAAAAATTTAAATAGGTCATATACCTAAATTTAGTGAAACATAAAACAATAAAGCTCCTAGAGGAAAAAAAATAGGAGACTATCTTCATGATTTGGGGAAAAACAAATTACATTTTTTACATTTTATTTTTAAATTATAGTTTACATTTAGTATTATTTTGTATAAGTTTCAGGTGTATAATATGGTGGTCAGGCGATCATATACTTTGACAAAGTGATTCTCCAATAAGTCTAGTACCCACCTGGCACCATACATAGTTATTATAATATTATTGACTATATTACCTATTCTTGTGACTATTTTGTAATTATCAATGTGTACTTCTTAATCCTTTCCCTTTTTCACCCAGCCCTCCAATCTCCCTCCCGTCTGGCAACCATCAATTCGTTCTCTGAATCTATGACTCACTATAAACAAACATTTCTTAAATGGACACAAGAAGCACTAACTACAAAAGAAAATATCAATAAATTTGGACTTTATGAAAGTTAAGAACTTCTATTTATCAGAAGACACCATTAAGAGAATGAAAAAGCAAACCACCACCTGAAACTATATATTCTCAATACATATATCTGACAAAATACTCATGTGCAGATATTTTTTTAAAGCTTATAATTCAATAAGAAAAAGACAAACAGCTCAATCTTTTTAAGAGTGGGCAAAAGTCTCAGACTGACATTTCAAAAAAGACGTAACCAAATGGTCAATAAGAATATAGAAAAATACTCAAAATCATAACTCATCAGGAAAAAGAAAATTAAAACTGTGATGAGAAATTACTATACACCCAAGCAGATCACAATCAGGGCACCGCATGTCCGGAGATCACAAAGCTGCAAGCTACTTACTTGTGTTTTCTCAATAGCCCAAAGGAGAATGAGGGTGTGTGTACGTTATGTGTGTGTTCTCCCACCTCTCCCCCCACACACACACACCTTGTTCCTCTCTAAGTCTCTTTCTCTTTCTGTCCCCTTCCCTCCCTCTGTCAGGGTTCATCATGCCACCTACCTATGATTAGACCAGGGCTTGGAAGGGTACAAAGTCAACACATAGCTAAGTAAGTGGTGAAAGTGGGTATAGCACCCAGGCCTGCTTATCAAAGGGGTAATATGCTGGACGCTTGCTTTTAGGAATCCTTCAATGTCAGGCTGAGGGTTCTGGATTTTTTCCAGTGAGAAGTGGAGGACTTTGGCTAAGGGTTCCGACCAGAGCCCACAGCCAGCCAATTTCAGGAGAAAACAGCCCCAAGCACCTTGGCAGGCCAGCCACTTCCGCTTCCTTCCACCAGAGGTCGCTATTGCACAGCGCATGGAACCGCATAAGCCCTGGCGGAGCAGAGACTTCGCCTGCTGCTGCACTTGAAATTCAGGCCACCAGGTGGCCCCATGACGTCTCCAAACGCAGGTTGTACCTTGTGCTTGGCGGTGCAGCCCCCGATTCTTCAGTCTGGACAATACTGGCCCATAATCTCAGTGTGAATCCTCGCGGGAGAGGCGGGGGCAGCGGGGTAGAGTGCCTAAAATTGTCCTCACTTATTCACATCAGGAAATGAATGAACCACACCCCCTCTGGAAAGCCCCGCTTCTTACTTGCCAGGCTGGGGAAGGTGACAGTGAGTTCTCATTCCAGTTGGCCTCTGAGCCAGTCACAGCACAGACAGTTGAGTGGCACCACGGGGTTCTCTGTCTTTTCCCAGGGCAGCTGAAGGCCTGTGCCCCAGGGTTAGGGGTGCAGAAAGCTGTCGAACCTAGGTAAATCAAGTCCCAACAAGAGGTGGGGAGGCCTCTGGGATCTCCATTCAGAGGCACCTTTTTCTCCGTCCTCTCACTACTAGGTAAGGAAGGGGCTGCCAGTCAAATTAAGCAAATATTTCTTGCTTGGCATCCATAGCTGCTGTCTCTCTATCCAGCCTCACTGACATATTAGACTGACTCAGTCAAGATAAAGTGGCTGTTGTGCCCGGGGTCGGCACACTCTGCCTCTGCCAGCTGGGGGGCAGGGGATACAGCAAGCTGAGCCTCTGGCTGGGACCAAAAGCTTGGGGTTCCCAGCCCAGGCTCTGCCGCTCTGAGTCTCTATGCCTTCCAGCCTCAATTTCCCCTTCTGTAAAAGGGCCATGACCATCTCTCCCTGCCTTCCTTGCAAAAATAATTGTGAGAATCAAATAGCAAAAGGATAAAAACAAACAAACAAAAACTAGTTAACTTTTTTTTTTTTTTTTTTTAATATTCTCTATTTCTGACCATCAACAACCTCCAGGGGGCAGGCACCGGCGCCTCCGCGCCCACCCCTTGCGCTCCATTCCCGCCGGCCCGGGGTCTCTGCGATTTCAGTACCCGGTTCAGGCTCGCTAGCCCCAGTCTGGCCGATCTCATGTCAGGGCCGCTCAGTCTGAGAAGCTGCCCCAGGAAACGGGGGCGGGGCCGTGCGGGAGCTGCGAGGAGACAGAGGGCAGTTTTCACATCCCTCGCCACTAACGATTTTCTCCTCAGACTCGAAATTGAGCTCTCCTCCCCAATTTCATCAGCCCCCTGCTCATCTTTAATTTCTCCATCGATTTTCATTAAAGTCTCCCCTTGGCACAGGGTGAAGTCCTTATTTGAAGAAGAAAAAAAATCCAACAGGAGGGAGGGGAGTGGGAGTAAAAGGAAGCTCTGTTGAAAGCAAGATAGTGTCTGGTCTGAAGGCTGAAAGAAGCTCCTAGAACTCTTGAAGGTGTCTGAGGCTGTCTGAGCCCTGGGCTTTGAGAGCCCCCCACCCCTCCGGCCCAGATCCCCAGCCTCCTCTGTGGACCAGAGCCTCTGATTCTGCTCTTGTCCCCAGCCCCTCCCAACCCCACCGTGGCCCCCTGGCCCTGTCCAACCCCAGCCCCTGCATCATCAGTGCCCTCACTGTCCCATTAGCCACTCAGAATACCCAGAACTCTGTTGGGGCTGTTGCAAAATTTTCAGGACACAGTCTGGGGTGTGTGGGATTTCCCCAGACTGACCTGAAAAGGTGGAGACAAAAGGGCCCGGAAAGGGGCCGGAAGCAGACACGGCCAGGCACTTCCTCCACACAGGCGCGCGGAGCCCCACCCACACTGCCGCATCGCATCATCATGGCAACCCCGTGAAGAACATACGTGTCATCACCATTTTACAAAGAGGAAACCAAGGTTCAGAGAGAAGAGACTCACTTGTTTTCTGGTTCCCCTGCAGTCTTCCCCCTTGGAAATGCCAGTCCACTTTCCTAGCTCTGGCCCCCCAGGAAGCCCTGACCAGTCCTGCTGGCTCTGTCACTGGGCCACCTGGCCAGAGCCTGGTCTACCTGCTCTGCTGGGCTGTGTGGTAGGGTGCTGGGGCCTTACTTCCTGCATGACCCTCATTTTCTTCCTCACCCAGGTGCCATTCAGAGAACACTGCCTCCTGTTCTGGGCTCCCCCAATTCACTGAACACAGAGCTCCTAAAAGATTCAGAGCCCCGCGACCTAGCTGGCCAGCGGTGGAGGCTCTCTGCCTCTGCTGAGGTCCCTTGCCCCCGGCCTGCCTGGGAGCTCCTCCTCGGCCCTCTGGACCCAGTTCCTCTGCCTCAGCAGTGCTGCCTTTGCCAGCTCCCCAGGCAGAGGCGGTGCCACTGGACTGTGGTCTCTGTATCGGGCCTTTGCCCCCTCCCACCCTGCTCAGGCAGTATCCATCTCTGACCCCTAGCCAGGCCGACACTCAGAGCCTGGCTCCAGGGAGCCCTTCCCCTGCAGTCTTCACCTCAGAAGGGCCCGCTATTCCCAGGGTCACAGGATGTAAAGAATGAGGGCTTTAAACCAGCCAGACTTGGGTTTAAATCCAAGATCTACATTCATGAACTGAGGGAACACAAACTCTTGAGTCTCAGTTTCCTCATCTGTAAAATAGAAAAGTTGTGAGGACGCATGCTCCAGCCCCACCCAACTCCCCCACACTCTGCCCTGGGCAGTGTCTTTGATCACACTAGCCCAGGGGTCCCCAAACTTTTTACACAGGGGGCCAGTTCACTGTCCCTCAGACCGTTGGAGGGCCAGACTATAAAAAAAACTATGAACAAATCCCTATGCACACTGCACATATCTTATTTTAAAGTAAAAAAACAAAACGGGAACAAATACAATATTTAAAATAAAGAACAAGTAAATTTAAATCAACAAACTGACCAGTATTTCAATGGGAACTATGCTCCTCTCACTGACCACCAATGAAAGAGGTGCCTCTTCTAGAAGTGCGGTGGGGGCCGGATAAATGGCCTCAGGGGGCCGCATGCGGCCTGCGAGCCGTAGTTTGGGGACCCCTGCACTAGCCCTTCCTGCTGGCATGCCAAATGCCCCCCTCTCCACCAGACCGTACTGTCCCAGGGTCATAGGTTATTTTAACCCCAGCAATCAGCATTGTACCTGCCACAATCACAATGGCTACCACTCAGGCGAGACTCCTGTGTGTCGGGCACCCTGTCTGCATGTCTGTCTTTCTCTGATAGTCCTGAGAGGGAGAGTTCATTACGCCCGTTTGACTGATAAAGTCCACACACCTCTGAGGTCAGTAACTCACCCAGGATAACATGTCCAAGCTCATCGGTAGAGAAGCCCGGGTTCCAACCCAGGAGAGCCTGACACCAAAGGCCTTGGTTTCCCCACCGTGGTGGGCTGCTTCTCAACAGAATTGTGACGAAAGAAGGAATTACTAGCACAATTCGATGGTGATGGACTGGGTGAGCGAGCAGGTAAGTGAGCGAGTTAAAAGTGACTGACCGATGGCAGAAGGAATGGAGGAGCAGGTGACTGAGTTACCTGAAGTGAGCGAATGGAATTACAATGGAACCTCTGACCACACAAATGCCCCAAACCCCCCAGAGCTCAGGCGTCACGTGGCAGGGCTGGCGACAAGTGGGGATGTAGGCGACCTGACGGGACCCACCCCTCCACCGCCAAGGTCTGGGTGTGATTTAATGGACCTCTTTGAGATTGGGGGGAGAGGGGGCAGCTGCGCAACAGAGATGAATTTCACCAAATCCAGCACAATTTTTCACTGCCAGTTAATTAATCGAGCTTCCTTGAGGAGGCCAGGCCCGTAAATCAGGGGAAGGCTGGGACTTTGACATTACCTAATTAGGGCACAAACTGTGCCTGGGGAGTGAGGGGCTGACAAGAGACCCTGGGCATAGCACTCCCTCACCCTGCCTACACCCTGCCTACACCCTGCCTACACCCTGCCTACACCCTGCCCCGCAGCCTGTCCCTGAACCTCACCTCTCACCCTGAACACGGATAACAGCCACACTCCCTCCCCCTGCCTACTCCCTGCCCCGCAGCCTGACCCTGAACCTCACCTCTCACCCTGAACACTGGTTACAGCCACACTCCCTCACCCTGCCTACTCCCTGCCCCGGCAGCCTGTCCCTGAACCTCACCTCTCACCCTGAACACGGATAACAGCCACACTCCCTCACCCTGCCTGTCCCTGAACCTCACCTCTCACCCTGAACACGGAAAACAGCCACACTCCCTCACCCTGCCTACTCCCTGCCCCCATCCTGTCCTTGAACCTCACCTCTCACCCTGAACACGGATAACAGCCACACTCCCTCACCCTGCCTACACCCTGCCCCGCAGCCTGACCCTGAACCTCACCTCTCACCCTGAACACTGATAACAGTCTCCAGAGCCTCCTGGGCAGCCCGCAGCCTGTCCCTGAACCTCACCTCTCACCTTGAACACTGATAACAGCCAGTCTCCAGAGCCTCCTGGGCAGCCCGCAGCCTGTCCCTGAACCTCACCTCTCACCCTGAACACTGATAACAACCAGTCTCCAGAGCCTCCTGGGCAGCCCGCAGCCTGTCCCTGAACCTCACCTCTCACCCTGAACACTGGTAACAGCCAGTCTCCAGAGCCTCCGGGGCAGCCCGCAGCAGCCCAGCCCAGGTCACAAAGGGGGCCGGGCATTGACAGGGCCGAGGGAGGGGCAGAGACAGAGATACGGGGCACGCAGGCCCTCCCTGGGCATCTAGGACATCTCACAACTGTGGAAGCAGCATGGTGAAGGGGGAAAGAGAGCGGCCCTTGGCCTCACGAGATGGGATTTGAGTCCTGTCCACATAATGGGCTCCAGCCCCTGCTGGCTCCGGCTCAGCACAGCTGTACTGAAACCACTGCTTGCCCATGTGTTAGCTGTGTGCTCTTGAGCAAATTGTGCAGTCCTCTGGGCCTCCCTCCCCTCTGACAGCACCAACGGATTAACTATTAAATGGCACAGTGAAGAGGAGGGGCTTCGCAAACTGCTTGCCCGAAGCAAGAATTCGATATATGTTAGTTATTGTCCTTTTCATGGTTGTCAAGATATCCTTACTACCTGATAAAACTGGGGTTGATAAACATTCCCTAAAGATGGCCAGATAGTAATTTTTTTTTACTTTGCAAGCCACACGGCCTATTGCAATTATGCAGTTCTGTTGTAGTGTGAAGGCAGACAGAGATGACACCAAAACAAATGATCGTGACTGTGTTTCAATAAACTCTATGACTCAAAAATTTGAATTTCAAATCATTTTCTTGTGAGACAAAATGTTATTCTTCTGATTGTTTTTTTTCCCAATCATTTAAAAATGTGAAAATATATGTATATTCTTAGCTCAAAGGGCATATGTACCAAAGCAGGCAGGAGGCCGGCTGTGGCCCACATCCACCTCTTGCTATGCTCCTCATTGGAATGTAAGTTCTCTGAGGACAAGGAGTTCACTGCTATTCTCCCAGCACCTAAAATGGTGCCGGGCAGGTAGCAGAAAGTCAATATATATTTGCTAAGTGAATTAATTACAAGCTGCGCGGTTTTGTGAAACAAGTCATTTAGCCTTTCTAGGCCTTGGTTTTTCCCTCTGTACAACAGGGATGCTTGCACACTGAGGCAAACAGCAAAGGAAAGGAGAGTGCCTGTGGAGCCACTTTGTAAGCTCTACAGCTGCTGTACAATGTAGTTGCCGCTTCTGACCACACGGGGGCTCTTCTCAGGCAACTCACTCCCACTTCCTGACACTTGGGAGACATCCCCTCTGCCATGTGAGTGGCCTGTTGTATGGAAAGAAATCTGACCTGGAGAGGGGCATGCCCAGAGAAGGATACCTTCTCCTGTGTCAGCTGGGGGTGAGGGAGATTAGGACATTGACCAGGAGCAGCAAGGTAGTCCGGGATTTTGTTCCACAGACTTGTTCAGCGCTCTCTGAGAGTATCAAACAAGTGAGGCAGTGAGGTCGACTGAGCATTAGACCCAGGAAGATTGGGTCCAAAGTCTGGCTCCAAAATTACTACATCATTTTAGGCAAGTCACTTAAGCTAAGACTCGATTTCTTTGTCTTTAAGATGGAGGTTCTGGTGAGTTATTGAAGGGCTGTGTGTGTTGCACACGCATGTGCACTTAGTAAGCCCTGAGACACGGAGTGTTCCCCTTGTCCTCTTGCTCTACAGAACAGGGCCCGATTCCCAAGCCAGGCAGCCCGTCTGGCCTGGAAACGATGTCCTCTGGCTTTGGAGCAGCAGCAGGAAGGTAGTACAAAAAAATTGCCTCCAGTTTCCAGCCTCCTTGTACGGGTTTTCTGCTCTAACAAAAAAGCCCTGCTGCTTTTTTGGCCCCAGACTGAGAATTTCCTGCTGCTCTGCAAACTCTGTAGCCAAGAAATCCGCTGCTTTTGGAGGACTGGTGGTTCTAGTCCCTTCTATTTTCTCCTCTTATTCTGCCAACCAGCATGAAAGAAGATGAGAAACAGCCCCTGTGTGGCCATTTAAGACTTTGTAAGAGAAGAGAAGAATCGTCAGCACATGAAGCTGGAGATTCTTAATGCGTTTATTCCATGGATTCTGTCTTTCTGTCTGTCTGTCCCTCTCATCATCGCTCCCTACTCCATTTGGCCATCTGAGCAAGCGCACACACATGCACACACACACACATACACACACACACACACAAAGGCTTTCAACCCCGTGGGAAGGGGGCACTCTGTCCAGAAGGCTGGCACTTACTCCTCCACCACCTGGCTGTGTGACTTCAGACAAGTTACTTCCCGTTCTCATGTATAAAGTGAACAGTTCCCCATCTCCCCTCCAGCCTCAGCTGAGCATCTCCAAGCCCGCAGTACCGTGACCCTGGCCCGTGACCTGAGTACCTGTGGAAAGGAGCAAGGTGGTCTATGTGTGTGTGGGGGGGGGAGGGGTCCAGACCAGAACTCAGAAGCTGGAGGAGAGTGCAGGCTTTCTGGACAGCCCGAACCAGACCGATGTGGAGAAAGGGCAGCAGGTGCTCACCCCCTCCCCAGTGATCCAGTCACAGGAACCACCTCAGGGTACCGACCCCATTCTTGGCAAGCACCAGAATTGTCACTAGGATGTACCAGGCAGTCTGCCTCTTCCATAAAAGTTCTCAGCATCTTTCTTTGAAACTTGCTCCAGAAGTTGGCCCTAGCCTTCCTGACCCTCCTGGCTACAGTCCTGAGGCCCCATCCGCAGGCTCAGACCCACTCGGGTCCTGATGGGGGAGCAGCCTCAGCCCCCCACTCTGGGTGAGTGTGATGGCTGGAACTGGTCACATTGCCTTAGGTTGGTCTGGAGCTGAAGCACTTGAACCTATCAAATCACAGCCTTTGCTCTAACCCCCCAATCCTGAGTCATGTTGACCCAGCATACGCTTGGATTTAGGCTTCCCTTTCTCTTACCTAAACTCTCTAGTCTCTAGTCTTGGTGCAGCCCCTCCTGCTTGCTGAGGTACCCAGTGCCTGCTCTGTTCTTGCCCATTCTTTCCCCTGAGGAGATGGGTCCTCCTTCTTCTGCCAGGTATGAAGAACCAACCACCCCGACCTAGACCCCACTCCCCACTTGACTTTCTATCTCGAGTTCTGCTCCACCCACTGGGCTCCACTGCCAGTGCCGCTTTGGACCGTGTCTGCCCTGGTCAGACTCCTCAGTCCCCATTCCCTTCACATCTTCATCAGCTCCCATAGTCAAGGTCCCCGCGGCCGCATCTGAATGGTGCCTCAGAAAAGGAGGACTTGGGGGACCTGCTGTAGAAAGAGGCCCAATGGCCACCAGGAGGTCTTCCTTCCTTCTTCCCAGGGGCCCCGGACCCCGCCCAGCCAGCTGCACCCTTACCTTCTCCAGCTGATGGACACCCTCTTCCACGCAGCAGATGGATGCGAGCGTGCGGAGCGCCTGGGGGTACAAGCACCGGAAGCTGTCCTGCCGGCACACCTTGAAGAGGGCTACAACTCCACCCTCCTGCCAAGAAAGAGAGAATGTCACATGACATGACCTCGCCGTGTGATCTTCTCTGGGGCTGACTCAGAAATAAATGACTCACTCAGCAGGTACGCTTTGGGGTTCTGTAGGGTAACAGAATGTGACACCCCAAAATAGGCCTCTTCGGCATAAGGATTATTTTGAACTGACCCTCCTAGTGGGAAGAAGCAGATATAGAAAAAAGATCTCTGCCTTCTCCCTAATTGCCTAAAAGCTGAGGGTAAATTGGTGAAGTTGTCCCCCTCTCTTCTCTCCTAGGAAGGACAAAGTTCATCACCAGAGACACCTTTAGAGCTTTGCCAGCCTGGAGGTGGCATCGGAGGAAACTACATAACGCATTTCCCTGCCAACCTCTCCGTTATATGTTTCTCATATATACACCTTCCTACAATTGGCTGCCCTGTAGACTCAAGGTCCTTTTTCTTTGTCTTGTCACTTCTCTGACAATGTATTGTTCCTTTGCTAAGATGTCATAGAAGCCCAAGTTCTAACCCACCCTTTGAGTTCTTCATCTCTGAATGCTCCCACGAGCACATGCTCATAAACTTCTGTTTGTTTTTCTCTTGTGAATTTATCTTTTGTCAGGTCTATTTGCAGGACACCAGCCAGACAATTTAGAAAGGTGATAGGAAAAATAATATTTTTTTCCTCCTCTACGCACGCGTGTGCACACGTGCGCGCGCGCGCGCGCACACACACACACACACACACACGCTTCCATGCTCACATGCATACTGCAGTAAAATACTAGCTCCAGCAGTAATGGCACCCTTGATAGTTCAAACTGGAGGTGGGAGTCCCCAAATGCCCTGGGGCTGAAGTGCCAGGCGCCAGGGCAGGCGTGTTTGCTAGGACCAGGCTCAGCTCCACTCAGTACCGCTCCCAGCCACCTGCAAACGCCCTCCCAGCAGCACCCATAGAGCAAGCCTGCAGTCACTGGAGACAGGTTCTAGAAATAAGTCTGCAGCAGGTGGAGGGGACGGAAGCCTAGGTGCCGGGTGCTGGTTCCGGCTCTGCCAGCCCACCCTTTACTTCTCAGAGCCCCCCAACCACCACAGGCAGAAAGGGGGTTCTATTTATCTCACTACTGTCATGCATTTCCGTTTTGTAATGGAAAAGAACAAAGTCGGATGGGTGAAATAATTCACCCCAAATCCTCATTGTCCTTGTTTCAACTTCTTCACTTCTGTTTGTAAAAGAAAAGAAAAAAAAAAAAAAAAAACCCTTTAGGACCAATCAGCCCCACTCCTGAGCTTGTACTTTTCCTTTCGTGAGAACTGTTTGCAGAAACACCTTTCACTGGGGAGACTTCCCACGCAGATTCTCTGAAATGAGCTCGCCCACGTCATCCCTTCCCCGGCGCCCCGCGAGGACAGGCTCAGGGGCCCTGTCCATTCTCAGAGTTTGTGGATGATCACAGCAGGAACGCAGATGAAAGGGTCGAACTCTGGGGGAGTTCATTTTATAATCAGCTCAGAGTGATCCTTTAGATTCTTACTTCCTTTCGAGGTTGTTCACGGGGTGGAAAAGGGGCAGATCTGAGCACTGGTACAGTCATTCAAGCAGCCAAATATATGAATGGTTTGTTATGTGCCAGACACTGCGGGCCGTGGGGCACAGCGGGCTCCCTCCCCGTCCACCCTGAACTCACAGTCTGGTGGACGAGTTGTGGGAAGGCAAGCAATTTTCAAAGCAGGAAGAAATCGGGGTAAAGGTACAGTGAAAAGGGGGCGCAAGGGACGCAGAGCAGCCACTCCTGACATTATCTTCGGTGGATTGTAGAAAGGGCAAAGGGAAGTACTCCGATTTTAGACACATATCGTCACCCCACTCTGGTGTGGACAAGACAGTCCCTCTGAGTCCTTCTGCACCATCCCTCACCCCTGCCTGCCAGCTTCCCCGTGGTTCCTGGGACATCGAATGAGAGTTCCACGTGAACACCTCACTCAGAGAGTCGCTGGAGGACAATCAAGTTACTCTTTAAAGTGAGAAGAGAGGAAACAGCGAGCCGAGCTGGCATTAATGACCTCCCTCCAGATGTAAATATGTATACATGTGTGTTTACAGAGTGTTACAGCTCTGTGCTTATATTTAATCATATGTATCATATAAGTATTATTTTTATATATACATGAGAGAAATCGATGATAGATAATCATAGATAAACTACAGGTAGATCCCACTAGTGGGCCAATCGCGGCGCCATTTGGTTGCTCTGCTACCGCCCAACATGAAAGCTGGAACGCCCACTAGTGGGCGGTAGGGACTAGGTTGACCAGCACTGCAAAACTGGGAGGTTTTCATAAAAAGTTTGACGACCCCTGCAGGGGCATAACTGAGTACATGTAGATGAAAGCGCCTAGCACCCAGTTCTGGACAGCTGGGTGACAGTCAGGCTATGTAAGGCTTCTTGTTTACAAGAGTATCTCATACCCTCATGAAAGATGTCTCAAGTGCTGGAAGATGTGGGAGGACGAGGAGCAATGAGAGGGTGAGGAGGTGAGATGGGTTAGTGGCATGGGCCATTCAGAAGTCCCCAGCAAGGACCCAAGAGCCGCACTCATCTTAGCGTCAAGCCGAGAATCGCCTGCGCTAGCAGAATCCCACTGCTGGCTGGAGCTTATTTAATTTTATAGAAAGCTCCGGGCTCAGAGCCCAGCTGTGTATAAAGTGTACATAATTCAGACAGACTTTGGATAAGCTATCAAAGCTATGGGGTATGGAGACCAGTGGGAAGAATCATAGAGGAGCCGGGGTGCAGCATAGTTTCGACAGAGCACAGGGGAGCTTTCTGAGCTTTGCACTCGGGAAGGGATGGGGCCTGCCACCATCCCCGTAGGGAAGACTGGGTTTTCTCCTTGGCCTGTAACGAACCCAAGAAGCTGAGATACTGGACCTCAGAGAGACTGTCAGATCGTCTCCCAGAGACAGCTCAGATGAACAGAAGACCCAAAGACAGATCACGCTGGGCCCCAAAGGGGGTGGGGAATGCCCCTGGGGGACTGTCCCACATTTGCTGCAATGTTGGGCACATTTCCTGGGCACAGACAGTGAGGGTCCAGGCAGGATGTACCAGGGACTTCTGGCCCCTGCATCACTGTCAGGCTGGGAAGCCCAAACACAGTGATTCCACTGGAGAAACTAGCCTCACCGTCTCCTAGGCTAGGAAGATGGAAGTCATCGTGGAATCTTCTCTCTGCTTCTGTTTTCTCTCTACCCTCCCCCAAGGCCTGAAGGCAAGAGAGGGTTGAGATGAAGTTTCTGGAGTCAGCAGATCTGGGTGAAATCCCAGCTCTGCATTAAATGGGTGCAACTTTCTTTCTGAGCCTCTGTTTTCTCGTCTTGAACATGGGGATCATAATTACAACACATCACATGGTTATTAATATAATGAATGGAAATCTTAACACAGGGCTCGACAGAGAGAATGGACTCAGTGAATAACGAAAGATATGCAAGGTGGGAAGTGGGCACAGGGAGGAGGAGGGTGAGAAGGAAAAGAAAGAGGCAGAGGAGGAGCTGCTGAGAGGCCATTCAGAATAGTCACCTAGAGCACGGCCTTCGCTGCCCCACAGCCAGGTTCAAATCCCAGCTCAGTCGCTCACTAGCTCTGCGACCTTCTCGCCCTCTCAGCTGCCCGACCCCTACAGTGCAGGTAGATGCCTTCTACCACGGAGAACTGTTATGTGGTTTAGAGAGGTTATTATGTAGAGGAAAAAAAATCCTTAGAACACTGGCACACTGTAAGTGCTATATAAATGTTTGTCTTTTCATTCTCCTCTGACAGCTACCACCACCGTCACCATAGAAGCTGAGCACATGTAGCTTGAGAAAACTCAGGTGGGCCCACTGTCCACCACCGCTGCCCGGGCTGCCTTCGCCAGCCTCAGGTCTGGAGCAGCCACGGTGACCACTGTGTGTGCACCAGGAGCAGAGAGAGCGCACATCCTGCGTAAGAGGGAGACAGAATGGCTGAAGCAGGCGCTCTGCCTGGAAAGGGAGGCTGTCGAAGGTTCTTAGTCAACTGAGCTGATAAAATGGAAACAGCACTGACTCCAGAACTGGTCAAATGTGCTTTCAAGTGTCAAGTGCTCCAGGTATTCAACCACCATGAGTCCTGGTGTCCCTTTTCATAAAATAGGATCACTGACACCCATCTCAGAGGGATGCATGTAGACAAGACATAACTGTGTGGGTAGCACCCAGCACAGGGCCTGGCACATTGAAAGTAACCAACCAGTAGTCACTCTTCTTATTGCTATTACTATTCAATGAGACATGTGTCTTCCCTTCGGCAGGCTCTGGCAGGGGGTGGCCCATGACCACACTCAAAGGACCATCCACATCTTTAAGCAACTACTGGCCATAGTTCTTGAGAACCTAGGATTGGTGTTGGGGTTGAGGGTAATTAAATAACTAAGGAATGGGTGCCAGCCCAGTGCCCCCCCCCCCCCCGCCTTCTTAACAATGAAAATGTCTGAGAGCAATGTTTAACCAGGGGCAAGTCCTGGTCCCTGGAGGAGACTAATGCCATCTTCAGCTTAGGAGCCTCCCCACTTTTCTGGAAGTGGACTGCAAATGCAGTGGGCAGTAGAAACCATCTACAGCACATGCAGACAGAGTTCGGAGTACCCAGGCCCTGGAACAGAAGAGGAGCTTCAGCAAACTCTCCTTCCCAGAAGAATGTTAAAGCTTGTTCTTTCCAAAGCATAAAAACCTTTCAGGCCCCACAGGGCCTTTCAGAAGAGTTCCCCGTCCCTTCCACACCTCAGCTCCATACCTGGAACCCAAACACAGCCAATATTGGCAACTCATTTTGAAAGGAGAAAATAGTCCTTGTTCCAAAAGAGAGTCAGCTAATTTCTGTTTGAAGTTAATCATTAAACTGACGTTGAGTCGGTTCCAGCCCCAGGTTGGAGCAGTTCTCTGTCCCCATAGTCCTGAGCAAACCTCTGTGGAGTCAACACTCTTGAGCAAGCTGAATGATTGAGTCACAGAATCCTTGGAGAGGATCCTGTTTGCCCCAACACCATCACAAACTTTCCAAGTAAAATCAGACCGAAATCACTCTCTACGAGATAGTGGTCCCTAACCCAAGAAGCACATTAGTGACATGCAAAATGCAAAAACATCCACCTCAGCTCCTACTGCAGACCGATTATATCTGAATCAGAACATTCCTAAAGTTCCTCAGAGATACTAATGTGTAGAGTTGAGAACTTCTGAGTCATACTTTGGCCCAAGAACCTGAAAGGCCAAAGACTGAACCAGAAGTCACCACTATGGGCATTAAGATGATAAACTCTAAATTAAAGAGACTTGGGTTCTAATTCTGACTCTACTGTTTATGAGTCGTGCAACCCTGAGCAAGTCCTTTAAGCCATTTCTTCAACTATAGATGGGAACAACACGATACCTTCCTTGTAAGATGGTTTTGTGATAAAAAAAGAAATAATATCTGTGAAGTACTCAGCAGTGTTTGAGTATTGGACAGCAGTACTCAAAAGTTGTATGGTATTTACTTCTCCCCTGACCAGACTGGCAAGCATTTACCTTACTCCTCTCGATTTCCTGAAGAGCTCCGATCAGTGATTCTGGGACTCTGGCTGTGCCACAGTCACCCGCAGAGCTTGTGAAAATGTAGATTCCCAGCCTTGCCCAGGACCTCTGTCAATCTGGTGTTGGGGTAAAAAGATCTGTTCTCACAACTCCCTGAAGTGGGAACGTATCTTCCTGTGTCTGGTATCTGAAGTCTACCAACAGACATTATTTCCAATGAGACCACTGGTTCTATCCTCAATGTGATGTCATTTCTCAAGTAAAAGAGTAAACATGAAGCAGCCCCTCATGAGGTCCTAAGGTTACCAATTGCCTATACTTGTGCTAAAATAAATGTTTAGACCTCAGGTGCACGGGCAAACTCGTCGTGAAGCTAATGAATTATAATTCCCATCGCAATGATTGAAAACCACTGTCTTTTTCGTTGTGCCTTCCCCTTCTGTAGTACTGGAGTGGCTGCAGCTGTTTCTGGGATCCTGCCAACAATCTGAGTTGCAGCATATGTTCAGTTTGGTGTTGGTGGCTATGTGGAGATGAGGAAAGAAGGGTGATTTTATAACCGACATCTTACACACAGAAAAGTGGTCGAGGGTCTGAGGGCACTGAGCCATCAAGTAGAGAATGAATCAGAGGGGCCAGCCACTGAGAGGACGTGACTCTTCCCAGGTCACACAGCAAGCAAACGCTACAGCCAGGACGACTCCTGAGCCATTTATTCCCATCAAACCAGCTTCCTCACGCTCTCTCCAGGGCTACCAATTTAACCCTGAACCGTGAAGCTCACCTTGGCTATGATGCGGCACAAGGGGGCCCCTTCCTGAGTCAGGCTGAACAGGTTCCCTGTGCTGGATTCCGTGGTGGAGATGTTGTCCGAGGCATCGATTTTCCTCACCAGTGCCTAAGAAAAAAGAACAAGAAATTGATAGTAACTCACTCCTATCTCCCCCTTGTTCATTATTCTTAACAGAAGATCAATGGACCCATCCTCTTAAGTGCCCCCTGGTTTCTATAATCTTGTCCCCTCCACCTTCCTACTGTGGAGGTGATGAGGATCTAACTTTGGAAAAAGATTTGAGTCAGCATGGAGTCGGAGCTACATTTCAGAGGTATGGGGTTCTTTCAACCCCCCAGGGCATGGACAGCAAATGTGCCCGGCTCCACTGGGTCAGAAAATCAGCTCTCAACATGGATGGTCTCAGCAAGGACCATTTTATTGTGCTACTGACTCCTCAGAGAACAGAAACCATTAGTTAAATAAACCATCAAGTTGAAAATACAGCTGCAGCTGTGACCAAAGAAGTGTCTTATTTTGGACGGCTATTAGCCAACAAGGAACTCCAGCTGGGCAATGGGTTAAGGGGTTGAGTCAGAAGAAGCCCTGTACAGTAGCTTAGGTCTCCAGCCAGGCCAAAGCAGCAACCCTGGAGGCTTGTCAAAAGGTGGGTAAACACCGTGAACTTTCACACTGATCAAGGCCGGGGAATCCAAGGCTAGTGACAGAGGGCTGCAAGTACTAATGCAGGCCCATGGAGGCTGGGGAAGAAAAGCAAATGGAAAATTTTTCAAGAAGATAAGAACATTATTCCTAGAAGAGGTTAGCTGATTTCTGAGAAAAGCTTTTCACATATCTTGAAACCACTTCATAATCAGCCACTTGCTTTGAAGCATGTTATTCATTGATTATACATGATTTCTACCCGCTAATTAATGCTAGTTTCTTGAGTTTTTCCTGAGAGGCGTGGAGATGGAGATCGGGGAGGGTTGGAGGCCTCATGTAACAAAGTAAGGTCTTCCGAGATGGGGGCTCTGAGCAGCCACTTTCTCACTTTTGGCTGCCATGTTGATTTTGACATAGTAAATGGATTCGTTTTCAATTAATTCCGGTATTACGGAAATTATACTTAAATGGAAACAAGGAGATCCGAGTTCTAATCCCTGCTTGCCTTTTTTTTTTTTAAACACACTGTGTTGATGAGGAAGTATATATATTGTAAAAGCATAGACTTCAGAGGCAAACTGCCTGGGTTCAAATCCTGGCTCTGCCACTTTTATTTATGTGTCCTAGAGCTAATGATTTAGCCCCATGCCTCAGTTTCCTCATCTGCAAAATGGTGGAAATAACAGTTTGTGTCTCATATGGTGATTATATTCATCTATTTAGGTTTTCAATACATACAAAGGACTTTTCAAGGTACCTGGCACTGAGAAGCAAAATAAAATTGTTAGCAGTTATTATTTCGTGATCTTCGGCAATTGAAATAAACTCCTTAGGCCTGTTTCCCCATTTATAAGATGATTTAAATTAAGGGGGTTTGAGGCTCCAGATAAATGGCTCTCCCTTTTTTCTTCTTTATTCAAACTCATAGGATTCTTCACACTAAAGCGAGTATGTATTTAATCAAATAACATTAAATATAAAAATTATTCTCTAAGATTTGATAGATGCCTCTTGTAAGATATTCAACAAAAGGTAAAATTAATAATCAAGATTTGTCACTACAAATCGCTATAATGAGCATATTTCTTAGAATCCTTCCCCGTCGTTACCGTAAGCGGTTACATAAGTGGTAGTAGTGCTCACAGGAAAATGCAGATTTCACATATTGGGGTCCTGTGCCTAAATGATAATTACCTAATGCTTCTGATTAGTATTTGCACTTGAAGCAAATTAGCATTACATTAAACAATTCAAACCCAATGTCTTCTGCAATCACTTGCTACGATTAGACAATTTTATGTCTAAGAATAATTTCTTTTAATGTCTATATGCATATTACTGTAATTAAGCCCCAGCTATGTCTCAGTGAGTCAGCTCTCTGACAATGAAAAGGCATTAGCATCCTTTTCACAGGTCTAAATTTGGAAAGACACGAGCTCAAAGACTCCCTTGAAATTGTCAAGTCCCTAAGTACCATTAAGACGTCGGAGCTGGAGGGGCCCTCAAAAGTCTCATCCAAACTTCATTACACAATTGAGGAAACGGAGACATAGAAATCTGACATGTGGCCCATAGTGACATTGGACCTTAACCATGTGAATCTCACTTTCTGCTTTCAAAAGTCGGTAAATCCTCCCTCAAGATCAGGTGGGACCACAGGTGAACAAGCAGAGATAAAAAGTATCAGAGCAAGGAGGCTATCCAGGTTTTCACCAAATTGGAGAGTGGTTCTCCATCCTGGCTTCCATAAGCATCTACAACACTGCCCTCTGGTGGCCAAAGCTCCGGCTGCAGGGGGACAGAGTTGACAGAGTTTCAGCTACTGCCCCTCTGGACCCACCGCTGTGTTCTTGTCAAGGCTACACTTCTCCTGAGCTACTCCCTGCCATGACTGTGGGACAGCGGACTCCTCTAACGGGTGACTTTGACTTGAAAATTTCAAGTCACTTTCCACTCAATTCTTCCTTTCTCCTTTTCTTTCTCGGTTGTCAGACCTGCAACGGAGTTTTCTACCCTGCTTCCTGCTTCCTCCTCTTTACCCTTTAGAGGCAATAAGCATTTCTTATCAAGTTCTATCTTAGTGTCAGCTTTAAACTCACACAGCCTCTAAAATCAAGTTTCTTCAGGAAATCAATGAGGAATTGGATAAGTTTCAAAAATGTGCCTCATTCTGTATCATGAAAAGAGCATTGAAAAAAATGGAAACAAAATAAAGGAAAACAAGCTGATGAGGCTGAATGACAGATATGTTTTCTTAAAAGATAGACTATGCAGATGTGAAGCACAACAATGAGATAATGAAAAGTAGGAGAGAGGGATAAGCAGGAATTAAGAAGATGCATGCAATTTTCCTGCTCTAAATAAGAAATTAGAAAAGGAGGAGGGATTTTTAATTGTTTTTCAATCAGAAAGAATGACTGCAGCCCAGTGATATTTATCAAGAGAAGTAAACTCTCACATAGCAGCCTGAAATGAGTTTCTCAGAGGGCGCCAGGGAAATATAATGAAGCCTCTTCCTAAAGCTGCAGGTGGAGATTCTACAGTTAGACATCATTAGGGCAGCCCAGTTATGCAAAAGGATTACATAAATGTGACCTGATTTGACAGGGTGCAGTGTTTTAAAGATGGTCACAAATGCTTTGCTATTTCTCCCATAGAGATGTGGGTTCTGATTTCCTTCTTTTTGAACGTGGAGTGGTTTCAGTGACGAACAGAAGACAGAGCTTGGCATAAGTGATGTTCTAAGTCAGGGGTCCCCAAACTTTTTACACAGGGGGCCAGTTCACTGTCCCTCAGACCGTTGGAGGGCCAGACTATAAAAAAAACTATGAACAAATTCCTATGCACACTGCACATATCTTATTTTAAAGTAAAAAAACAAAACGGGAACAAATACAATATTTAAAATAAAGAACAAGTAAATTTAAATCAACAAACTGACCAGTATTTCAATGGGAACTATGCTCCTCTCACTGACCACCAATGAAAGAGGTGCCCCTTCCGGAAGTGCGGCGGGGGCTGGATAAATGGCCTCAGGGGGCCGCATGCGGCCCGCGGGCCGTAGTTTGGGGACCCCTGTTCTAAGTCATCCAAGAGTCCTAGGAGCTGCCACCCAGATTTCCTGGAATATTCTTTTTGGAGTCCTGAGTAGCCATGTAAGAAGTCTGATAACTCTTAAGACATTCATGCTGGAGAAATCATGTGTAGGATCCCTGATCAATACTCAGCTGACACCAGCTCTCCAGCCATTCCCTCCATGACACCGCCTGTGTGATAACGTTGTCTAAGGCTCTGGCTCTCCAAACCATCTGCAAGCCGAATACTATCAAGTGACCTCTGTTGATGCCTCATGGAATAGAAGAATCACTCAACCAAGCCCTGCCCAAATTTTTGACCCTTAAAATGATGAGATATAATAAAAAAAATATTGTTGTTGGGCTTGTTTGTGAGGCATTAATCAAGTTCTGGAATACAGAAAAAAATATAAAGATTAGAATAAAAATATTCAAATGATTATTAGATAAATTTCCAGGTGAAATGTTTTGAAAATGTGATTATAGTATTGCCTCTGTCTTAAGAGAACATATTGAAGAAATGTATGTATTAGAACTCTGATGAAAAACAAGAAAAATTGGACACACTCTAGAGGAGATAGACAAAATAACTTAATCCAGGCTTGGATTAGCTATTGGTTTAATGGGAAGATCTCTCCTAGGTAGGACTATCCAATTTAGGGAGGCAAATGTGGATAAGATCTCTTTTTTTTACCCCCCATTGATTTGAGTAAGAAAGAGAGAGGAAGGGGGAGAGAGAAGAATCAATTCGTTGCTCCACTTTATTCACTCATTGATGGCTCCCCCTGACCAGAGATCGAACCCACGACCTCGGCACACCAGGACAGTACTCTATCCACTAAGCCACCCAGCCAGGGCCTGGATAAGATCTCTTAAAACTGGAGGTTTGGGGCAGACCCAGACCTTAATTGATTTCATTTCTCTCAATAAGGCAAATCCCAAAATCTGGAAGAGTTTTTTGGAAAAACAAAAGAATGTGCCAGAAAAGAAAGAGAAGTCAAAGTGGGGAAGCCAATCCAATCCAGCAACCATGTTCATTCTATGAATTAGGAAAGAAACCAAAAACCCACATGAGATGCAAGGTAAACTTAGAAATTTAGCGAAGTCTCCCTGGAAAGATCAGGGGAGTAATGAAAGGCAAGAGAATGCCAGAGGCAGAATTCATTACTGAAAAATAAAAAAGATGTAGCAGAAAGAAATGTTACTCGAGGCTAAAATATTCAAAAGAGATGAAAAGATAGTGTTCTGTGAAGCACATGATAAGGGGACTCACTAGGGGGCCAGATTTGAATGGTATCACTAGTAGACAGGAGTCTCATGCCTAAGCGATTCTCTGGCAAAGGGCAGGGACAGTGTCCATCGTGACATGAAACAAGAGTGCTTGTGTATCCTAGTCAAGTTTTCTTTTTCATTAAGCCCTAAAAGAGTTTTACAAAATACATGACCCCTTATACATTTTTAACTTGACAGGTGAAATTTTTCATCATAAGTTTAAAAAACAAAGTTGGAATAGATGCAATTTCCAGCAGACGAAGCAGTGACATGAAATATAACCACTGTTTCACTCTTGCAGATGTATTCAGTGAAATCTAAATACCAAAACAACTTGATACCATCATCATCCATTTAAAATTACATGCATAATCTTTTTAACATTTGTACAATTTGCATTTTTCTTTTCAACCTTATATTTATATTCCCATTTCAATTCTCCCTCAAAATTTTATCATAATGTTATACATTTAAGTTTTAAAGTGTTTTCTTGATCACCCTTATTATACTTAGCATTAAAATAAAAAATTTTATTTTATTTCCTCTGATTATAAAGCTCTAAGTGTTTAAAAATAATCTCTTCTTGCCTGACCGGTGGTGGTACAGTGGATTGAGTACCAGCCTAGGCTGCTGAGAGCCCTGCTCACCAGCTTGAGTGAGGGCTCATTGACTTGAGCGTGGGCTTCCCAGCTTGAGTGTGGTGTTGCCAACTTGAGCATGGGATCATCAACATGATCCCAAGGTTGCTGGTTTGAGCTCAAAGGTTGGTGGCTTGAATCCCAAGGTCATTGATTCGGCTTGAGCCCACCAATCAAGACACGTATGAGAAGCAATCAATAAACAACTAAAGTGAAGCAACTATGATGAGCTGGTGTTTCTCATCTCTCTCTCTCTCCTTTCCTGTCTCTCTCTCTCTCTCTCTCTAAAATAATAATAAGTTCTTCTTGGTTGAGTTATCATTATAATTATTATCAGTACAACTGGTCAAAACATATAGATTATAAGTTTAATAAGTATTTATAAGTCATAAGAATTAAAATAGTATAAATATATCTCTTAATGAGATAAATGATTCTTTTTATTCTCTTAAAACTTTCTAATTCACCCACATATTTATGATTGAATATTGACTTAATGCTATATTTTAGATGTAAACCCTGAAAAATCTTGCTCCCATAAATCTAATACAGGGGGGAATAAGAGTTATATATCCAACTTGTATAGCCAAGCTATTCCACCCTTTGAGCACATTCTGAGTTATGTAATCACACAGTGATCTATCATCAAACACTATTTTTAATGATCTGCCAGCTGATAACTCCTCTAAATTGGTCCTCCTTTATATTGATAAAAGCAAAAAATTGGAAACCATTTGACTTGCAAAAGCATTTGTTACCCAATCATTAAAGTCATTCATTCACTATCTCAATTTCTGGGAAGAGTTCCAAAATACTTTACCAAAGGCTTATCAAGTAACTCTGAATTATACCCACCACTCTTTCCCTTAGAGAATCTTGGGTTATCCAAATTCTTCACAAAGGATTAGGAAAGTCAAAACATGATTAATTTTATTGCCAACACAAATTTTTAAATCAAATATTTTTGTGTTTCAAATATATATATTTTACCAAAACCTTAAATCTGTAACTTTTGCTTATTTAATTTGTGGAAAATACCCACCCTACAAACTAATTGGCAGAAATAGTTCATCTAGTCAAGTCAATAGCCACATCAACTTAACTTCTTCATAATAAAGGACTGACTTCATTTTTAATTTAAAAATATTTTGATACGGGTTTCAAGAAATGCTTAAAAATCATCTAAAAAATCAACATCAAAAATTTCTTTTCATGTTAAAAAAACCTAACAATATTTTTTAAAATTTTTCCATTGATTTGAGAGAAAGAGAGAAGTATCAACTCTTTTCACTTATTCAACTTAGTTGCTTTTATTGATTGCTTCTCATATGTGCCCTGACAGGGAATCAAACCCAAGACCTCGGTATGCTAGGACAACACTCTATCCACTGAGCCACACAACCAAGGCAAACATCGACAATTAATGGAAATCATTCTCTAAGGGGAAATGCTAAAAACTGTCAATATTAAAATAATATAGAGCTAAAATAAATTTTGATTTACTTGTATATGTTATAAAGCCAAAATTAAAACAATTTACTAAATTTTCAATTAGCAAAGTAGTATGTAGCTATAATTATAAATTAATTATAAATCTAGAAGTATGATAAAAAGACATTGCATTTCTTTGCTAAATAGGTATGTATGTGTATGAAACTCTGGTGTTCACTTTACAGAACAATTAAACAAGATCTGAGAAGAAGAAAATCAAAAAGCATTAGATTATATCTAGTACCTCTCATGATCAAATTTCATATATTTAAAGAAGGAAAAAGTCTTTACTGCTTAAACAAATTAGTCCAGCTGCTAGCAGCGAATTTGACCTTTTATTAACAGGAAAAAGAAATTAATATAAGTATTTTATAAAAGATTTTGACAAAATAAGCTTTATCTGCTTTCTTAATGTACATCAAATCTGAAAAAAGAGGACAATCACATAAAACTTGTGAACACAGATTTTTAACCAATATATCTTGAAAATTTTGGCCATTCTCAAAAATATCTCAGTTACATTTAAAAGTCAGTCTCATTAACCAATAGGTCTTTGGCTTTTCAAAGATACTTTTCTTTACAGCTATTGACACAGGGCTGAGTATAAAATGTAGCTAAAGGAAAATTGCTTGCATTTAATTACCTGCCCCTCAAAAAAACATTTTTAGGGAGCAATGTGTCCTACCAGTACTCTCTTTGCTTTGTTTAAGGATGATATCCCTCAAAGAGCCATTCACAATTTGAGGCCAGTTGGAGATGGGAGGGATGAGATAAACTGAAAACTTTAATAACTTTCTCTCCAACACCCCTCTCTCTCTCTCTCTCTCTCTCTCTCTCTCTCTCTCTGTCCCTCACCCCCCTCACCCCACTCCCCACCCGTATATCTGAATTCAGAAAATCCCCACACTGGGCAAAAGCCACAACTTCCAGTGCCTTTTTTTAACAGAAATATGCGTAAAACAACTCATGGAGGCCTGAGGGTTTTATGGTTCGTGAATGAAAGTTCTCCTTTGTAGATCCCCCACTCACATTCCCAGGTCTCTGCACAGCCAGGAAAGCACGGTAGGATTTGGGATGAGTGATGAGTATGGCCTTTCTTTTGGAAAGTAGTAGAAGGATTATTAGGGGAGAAAAAAAACAAATGAAAATTGAAGACCTGGAAATTAATTTCCTTAAAACTACACGTGCTTGCATTTCTCCTGGGAAGTCTCCGGGAGCCTAGAGAATGCAGTGCCTCTGAAGTGGTTTGAAGACCACTGGCCTAAGTCACTTCCAGGAGCTCAAATCAATGCAGTTGGGGGGAGGGGTGCAGAAGCAACGCATTTAGAGGTGAGCTAGAAATTAAGAAATGGTGGGTGAAACAGAGTGCAAATCAAGCAAGTCCTTTGGAAGGAGTTGCAAATGCCTGACTGCTTGCAGAAAGATGAAAACTTGTCAAATGTCCTCTAAGACAGTGGTGCCCAAACCCTGGGCTGCGGACCGGTACCGGTCCATGGGCCATTTGGTACTAGTCCGCAGAGAAAGAATAAATAACTTACATTATTATTGTTTTATTTATATTTAAGTCTGAACGATGTTTTATTTTTAAAAAATGACCAGATTCCCTCTGTTACATCCGTCTAAGACTCACTCTTGACGCTTGTCTTGGTCATGTGATACATTTATCCGTCTCACCCTAAAGGCCGGTCTGTGAAAATATTTTCTGACATTAAACCAGTCCGTGGCCCAAAAAAGGTTGGGGACCACTGCTCTAAGAGAAAGAAGACATTTTTCTCCTATATATGGTGTACATCGCACCGCAACTAAGCTATGACGGATGCTTTCCTCCAGTGAACATGTGTTCATAATTCCCTGTGGACTCTGGACAAGGGAAATGAACGGACTGGCAACCTGCTGCAGCTGCAACCAAGATGGTCTCGCCACCTCCCTCTGTCTCCCAAGTACCAATGAGTATCTGTAAGGACCTGGGCTCCAAGGATGGAGTCCTGGGCCATGTTTCCTGCAGTTCCTGCCCTAAAACTTGAGGACTAGCCTGTTTTCACTTTCTGTGAATGTTCAGGTAGTGCTGTGATAAGATTGTGTGTCCAATGTACTTACTCTTGGGCCCTTAGAAGAAGGTGGGGAAAGATAAATTGAGGAGTCCTGAAGGACCCCCTCCCACTGGAGAGACAGTCTGGACAACATCTGCCCAAGGCAACATGTCTCCCCACACACAATGAGACCCTCCTGGCTGAGATGAGCAGGACAAGGAAATTGAAAAGAATTGTATTAACCTACGAATTTGGGGCTTTGAATTAAGGGTAAAAGGATTCTTTTCTTTTATTTCTTTTACTTTCTTTTCTCCAAGGGAACTTTAAAATGAGATCGGAGACTATATTAAATTTTTGGACATCTTTATATTTCTCATCTGGCAATTATGTTTGGATTATCTTTGTGCTGCCATTTAATCACATTGCAGCCTCTAATTACTTATTTTAGACAACATAGTTGCGCAAAATCTGACGGTGGGGAATAAAACAGGAAAGCAATTTTGAGCTTTAGTTACAAAGCCTCCTTAGAGTTAATTTAATGAACGTAATATTGTGAGTCACTTCCGAGCCTGCTGAGAGCAAAGTCGAAATTACCCACTGTGATTCCAAAAGGTTCTGCAAAGGAGTAGGAGTTGTTATTTGTGGGAAATGGCTTCACAAAGGTGGAAAAGGACTGCTCTGCAGGCAGCAGGCCTCCTCCTCCGGGGGGCTCAGCTACACCCCCGCCTCAGCATAGCCTAATGGGCAAAGCTAATAAGATAATGGGATGAGAACTGTGAACCACCAACGAGCAATACTTGACCCTCACCTCTCCTGTTCCCCTAGGTTGGGATTTCAGCAACACCGTCTCTGCTGGCTTCACTCCCTCCCCTCTATGTCACCATGCTGGGAGGGGAGGGAAGAGTGAGTGAGTTTTAGAAGGAGGAACTGAGTATGCTCGGCTTGGTGCCTCCCCCTCTTCTCTGACATAGTGTCCCTCTGGCTTGACCTTTGTCACAGGATATGTGTTTGTCCCTCAGGTGAGGCCTGGGGCTGTCCAGCTCTGTCTGGGCCAAGAAGGGGAAATTTAGCTATAAGATAAAGTTCTAACAAGCTCATTTAGCCGCAGAGAAGAAAAAAAAAAACATTCCCCAGTTAGTTTTATTAGCATAAAGCAGTTACTTTAAAAAGAAAAATGGATCGGTGGGATGAAGGGATGAGTGAGTATAACATCTATCCCCGGGAAGCTGAGTCAGGGATTCCATGGAGAGTCCCTCAGAAGTCATTTTCAAGTAAATTCGTTCCTGTAAGTCAAGTCCGCTCCCCTTGCCTCCCACGTGGCTAATCCTTTATTCCCAAACAGACGAGTTATCAGTACTCACAAATTTCCCATTAGTGACTCCTAACAGTTAAGCCTTAAAATTTAGCATGCCCACCAAATAGTTAAACTATCATAATAAACAATTAATTAGGTGATTATGAGTTCTTTTAGCAAAGCTTGCTATTGGTTTCTAGTGAAGAAGTCAGTTAACACATTCAGAAAAGTGCCACCAAATACTCATGTGTTGTCTCATTTAGTCCTCACAACGACCCTCTGTAGAAAAAAGGAAACTGAGGATCAGAGAAATTAAGTAATTTGCCCAAGTTTGCATGGCCAGGATTTGAATCCTGATATGCTTCCAAACTCCATGATCAGTTCACAACCCCACAATGCCCACATTTACAGAACTGCATGCTGCCAAGATGGAAGTCTAACCTCCATCTACTGCCAATCTCTTCCCAGACATGACTTGCCCATCTCGGTGATGGGGAGCTCCTAATGTGGCCCTTTCCATTATGGGCCACCCTATTGCTTCACAAACCCCTTTTTACATGGAATGTCTTGTAAATTCACTCCACTGGCCTGAGATCCTTCTGCCTTTTGGGCTCCAAAGCACAGAACTTGGAAGTAGCAGAGTGTCTGTCCTTAGAGTAGACATCCCTTTACTCCTCCACTTACTCCCTCATATACATTGGTCATCAGTACTACCTCATTCTTCCTGGAACCTCTGAGCACAATCATTGCCAATGACACATCCAGAGTCTGGAACTGGACATAACACTTCACGATAGACCAGGCCAGTGCAGAGCAGCACTAGACTATCACTGTCCTCATTGTAAGCACCGTTCTACCGTGTGTTGCTGGGGCTGAGGAAGGGTGTGAGAGAGTAGGAGGAGCACTGTTCTGCTGTTCAGGAGCCTACACGGCTTCTTGGTGCAACAAGAAGTGTTTCCCAAATTGCATTTTCTGAAACACTAGCTTCCCAGAATAAGTGAGTAAGTGCTTGCTTGCTTTTTTGTGTGTGTGAGAGAGAGACAGAGAGAGGGACAGACAGGGACAGACAGACAGGAAGGGAGAGAGATAAAAAAGCATCAATTTGTGGTTATGGCACCTTAGTTGTTCATTGATTGCTTTCTCGTATGTGCCTTGACTGGGGGCTCCAGCAGAGCGAGTGATCCTTTGCTCAAGCCAGTGACCTTTGGGCTCAAGCCAGCCACCATGAAGTCATATCTATGACCCCATGCTCAAGCTAGTGACACTGCACTTAAAGCCAGTGAGCCCGTACGCAAGCCATTGAGCCCACACTCAAGCCAGTGACCTCAGGGTTTTGAGCCTGGGTCTTCAGCATCCCAGGCCGATGCTCTAGCCACTGCTCTCAGAGAGAGCAGGCAATAAGTGCTTTTTAAGAATAAAAGTTTTATTCTTCTTTATGTAGGTTGGGATATACCTGCTTACTATTTATTCATTAGTAAATCTTTATTGAGTGCCTACTATGTGTTGCCAGGTACTATTCTAGTCACTAGATATATATCCAGGGAAAAAATATACTAAAATCCTTATAAATAGTCCAAAAGGCACAAGGAAGCTTTTTGCAGCCCGTGGAGAATTCTATGACCTACAGCATCAAAAACCACCCTACCCTTGCCCCTTAGTAAAAGAGCTAATGACTACTTCCATGTCCATCTGGCTTCTGTTGACAACCTAACATAACGCTTCCACTTCGGCCCTTTCCATTGCACCTGGTACTTCCAGATGAAGGAGCACCCAAAGAATAGCATAAGAAGCTGCGGTGGCACCTGTGCCCCCACTCAAAGATTCCTCCAGGCTCCCCTCCTGCCCACCACTAACTTAGAGATCCTCATTCATCACTCCCTTGATTTCTTAACCCATTTTGACCCCCATGTTCCACTGGGTCCCTCTGGGATGTAATGGTTCATTTTGGAACACTGACCCCAGCTTGAACCACCGCCGGTCCCTACATGTGATTGTCAGCATTGTCATCAGTTCTAAATGCCAGCCCCAGCACCCCTGCTCTGACCCTTCCTGCTCCTTGTCCCAGACTCTCAAGACGGGGACAGCGGCCTTTGCAGACCCTCCTGGGTTAGGAAGATGAGACTGCGTGGGGCCAGCAGCTCCGATTGTAGGTGAGCTGGGCCAGAAGGGCTCGGGCCCGTGCGAAACGAGCCAGACGCTGGAAGGAGAGGGAGCAGCGTCTGGCCTCGGCAGCAGAAAGGCCGTGTTTGGAGAAAAGCCGATATGGAGAGAGATTCATTATTGGTGGAAGGCTTTTATTTGGCGGTGGGAAAAGAATGGCAAATATGTAACACAATATTTCTGTAACTATAAATAACATGTAAATAAATACCTTTCCTAATGAAAACCTTATGGAATCTGCTTTTCTGGAAGGCTTTTGAAATAGGAAAAGGCAATAGAGAGAAATAACATGTACTTAACCTGTACTGTGCAGTAAGCAGTTCCCATATGTTGTTTGCTCGGTCTTCCCACTATCCTTCCGGGGGAGGCTGCACTCTATGAGGAGGGAAATGAGGCCCAGAGGTGGAGGAACTCAGCCGAGGTTCCATGGTGAACCACGGGTGGAAAGTAAATCTGTCAGGCTCCAGAACCCTCGCTCTTTCTGGAACCAAGCTTGAGCCTGCCTAGAGGCTGGGGCTGGACTAAATGATGTTTCTAGATTCTTCTCTATTGCCAGAATTCCCAGAATCAGTTTGTTTTCTTCAGGTGCTTTAAGTCTTTCAGGATGATTTGGGGAGGTAAGAGCAATTCTGTAAGTGCAACTAAAGGATGTCAGAATCTGCCACAGCTTTGCTGTGTGACCTTGGGTAAGTCTCATCTCTCCTCGGCTGCAGGAGAGGCAAGGTTGAGTGAACCTCTGGGAAATCTCTGCTCAACCTGACAATTCTGTCTTTCATGTGCTGGAGTTCACTTGGGTGGTCTAAGGAGTATGTCCCCCAAGAAAGGCTACTTCAGAGCTTCCCCCAGCCTGACCCAATCTCTCTGCCCACCCTGCCCCCCTCCACAGCCCAGCCTGCACTGACCTGTACCTCCCGGGTCAAGGCGAGCTCCAGCAGCTGGCCAAAGTGCTGGCCCAGTGTGCTCAAGGTCTCACTCACACAGGCCTTCATTGACTTCAGGACATGCTCATTCTCAACCTGGAGGCACCTGGGGGAAATCAAACATGCGGTGGGCCACTGGAAGGGGCGGGCGGTCAGCTCAGAGGGTGGCAGGGGCCTGATGTGGACCTGCCACAGGCCTGGTGGTGGTACATGTGACCTGGGGAGAACACATTGGTTTCTGGGGGTCAGAGATGAACATTACATAGATGGCTCATCGCTTGGCCTCCTAGTGTTCATTAAGCACTGGCCTGAGATGGGAGTTAAGAGTCCACATCACCAGGAAGGAAGGCCACCAGAAAGCTGCCAAATCCTACTGCTGGGCCTCTCCCCAGGAGAATCCGCCATTATTGCAGCCCGGGTCTAAGGATGGGGGGCAGGGGTCCCAGAGGAGGTCCTGGAGCACCAGCTTTGCAGGTGCTCACCCAAAGGTGTATGGAATGGTCATACAATGTGCAGAAAGGGGCCTTGACCATTTTCACCCCAGATAGGAAAACTTCTGGGGATCAGGCTCAAATATATCCCTCTGGCTTGAGAATGTTCCACACTGGAAGTCTAAAGACCTCATGGGGTCCTAGGGGGATGCCAAGTTCCAAATTTTTCTCCCAGGGTATGGGGGCTGGAAGGGGTGAGAAAGAGTGCCAACATATAAGTGGGTGTGTGTGCCCATGTGAGGTCGAGTGTGTGCATGTGTCTGAGTGTAAATGATGTATGTGTATGTGTGTGTGATACAGAGAAGAGGGTGTGAGCACATTTCTGTGATTGCATGAGTGTGTGTTTATGTAGTGGATGTGAGACAGTGAGTGTCTGTGAAATCCTTGTCTATGTGCATATGAGCATAAGGGTGTGAGTGTCTGCTTTCACCTTGTCTTGACTTTGGGGGTTGGGGGGATGTCCCAAAGCTGTGGGAAACCTATTCCTTGTCACCAACCCTTAAGAATCCTTTCTTCCCATGCCCAGGCCTCTCTCTTCTCTGCCTTTTAAGTTCTCCCTAAGGCCTGAAAATGGGGCAGAAAATCACAAGGGAGTCTTTCAATTTTGCTGATAAAACTCAGCAAAAGGACACTCTCAAACCACTCCCAGTCCCTTCCTCTCCCACCATCCCTCTGGACAAAGATGCCAGCCCCTTCCATTGCCTGAGGGCAGGTCAGCAGACCCTGTCCGGATTTACCTCTCTGTGACTGCTGAGAGCTCTGAGCATTTCTCCATTAGCAGCTTCTCAATCTGTAGAAAAGTAGATCAACTTGATTTAATTCAATAAGCATTGATTGAGGACCAACTGTTGGGCTGCGCCCTCTGGGAACTTAAAGACCAAGAATCAAATCCTCTGATTTGGGAAACAGGCACATAATTATAATACAGTGTGCTATGGCAAAAGAGATCATCATCAGTTGCTTGGGGAAGCTCTAAAATAGGAAACTGAACAATTAGTTATGCCTGGGAATCTGAGAAGCTCCAGAGAGGAAGAGCTTCCAAGTATGAATAGAAGTTGACTGTCTACAAAGTGAAACAAGGAAAGGATGAAGCACTAAGGTGAAAAGTAAATGTCAGAGAAAAGAGAAATAAGAAGGGGGTCGTTCAATGGTTCACTTTGGGCTTGGAGAAGATTCAAAGTCACGGGCTTTGGAATCAGAAAGGCTTAGGTGGAATCCACTTTCTGCACAAGTTATTTACGCTCTCTGAGTTTTTGTTACGTCATCTATAAGGTGAGGGCAATAATACTAGCTAATATTTTGAATCAACTGTTTTTACTGTTTTACACAGTATAACTCAGTCCTCACAACAGTTCTGTGAAATAAATATTAATATATTTATTAAAATCCTAGCACTGGGGCACAGAGAAATTAAGTAACTTGCCAACGTCACACAGCAGAGCTGACATTTGAACCCAGGCAGTCTGACATTAGAGTGCGTACATTTAACCATCGCACAACCTCTCATAGTGGTTATATCTGCTTCAGAGGCTGTGCAGGTTAAATGAGATGTGTGTAAAATGACCTAGTACAATTTCTAGCATAGAATACATACTCAGTGAAGGTCCTTACTGTCTTCCTTGCTTTCCTGGAAGAGAAAGGAGGTCCTTGGGGCAGGAAGAGTTCTGATATCACACAATTTAGACTCATTCTTCTAGAAGGCATGCCCACCCACTCCCAACCCAGAGCAACTGACCTGGCCCATCTCCTGTGAGGAGCTCCTGCTGACAGCACTGTACTCGCTGACCATGGAGCGGGCATGGCAGGTCAGACGCACGCTCATGCTGTGGACGCGTGCCCAGCGGTCCTGGGCCAGCTTCTGCCCGATCCTGCGCAGCTCGGTGCTGATGACCCAGCCCCGCTTGAGCAGCAGCTGCAGGGGGTCCCCAGGGCCAGGGCCGCCAGCCAGGATGAGGTCACCTTGTGTATCCTCCTCCAGGCTGATGGGCTTCGCCTGTAGGACACACATGCACTCACACTCGGTCATGAGCTTCAGGTCCTCCATCCAGCGCTGGACCGAGTCCACCTGCATCAGGTGCAGCCTGCAGCCGGGGAACAGCACCATGAGAGCTGTCAACACTCCACACTTCCCAAAGGTTTGAACTCCAAGCCTCCTGATGTTTACTGAACACCTATGTATGTGCTCATCACTGTTTCTTGTGTTCACTTACCTTAATCCTTTTATTTCTCATTATATCCACCTTACAGATAATAAGATGGAGGCCTAGAAGTTGTGGGGGCCAATGACCAGACTAACAGCAGGTAATAAGTCTGCAGAGTAGTACATGATCTTTGCAACAAAGGAAACTGGAAATAGTGTAAATATCAAATATTAGTTATGTTAAGTAAGCTATGGTCCAGCTTCTTGGTTATATCATGTGCACTTGTTTAAAATAATCCTTTCCAAAAGTTTAGAGCAAAGAAAAAAGGTGTGTACTAATAAAATGGGGAAAATAGTATGCAAGACTGTAAACACAATTGTAATTATGTTAAAAAGCTATGTCTGGCCTGACGGATGGCGGCACAATGGATAGAACATCGACCTGGGATGGTGAGGTCCCTGGTTGGAAACCCCAGGGTCTCCAGCTTGAGTTCAGGCTCATTCAGATTGAGTTCACGTTCGCCAGCTTGGGAGTAGGATTGCCAGCTTGAGCACAAGATCATTAACATGATCCCATGGTCTCTGGCTTGAGCCCAAGATCACTGGCTTGAGCAAGGGGTCACTGGCTCAGCTGGAGCCCCCTAGTCAAGGCACATAAGAGAAGCAATCAATGAGCAACTAAAGTGCCTCAACTACAGATTGATGCTTCTCATCTCTCTCCTCCCTCACCCTTTCCCTTCCTGTCTCTCTCTCTCTTTCCCTCTTTCTCTCTCAAATTAATAATAATTTTTTTTTTTTAAAAGCTATGCCTAGAAAAAATACTTAAAGGGAAGATTAAAATGCTAGTGGTTCTTCATGAGTGGTGAAACTGAGACTTTTTAATTTTTTCAACTTTTCCTTAATTTCTAAATTTTCCATCGTAAGCATGCATATTACTTTTTTAATGAAACAAAATTAACTCTTTTTTAGTACAGTAACATGAGACCGTAGATTAAATCCCAAGATCTCTATTGAATATAATTCACTCTGAAATTCACTTAGTCAGATAAAGTTCAGTAATAACATCATTAATGAAGTATTGAACATTTGTTGAGGGCCTCCCATTTAATATCAGATAAATGTCAGGCGCTGCGGGAAAAGGGAGACGAACATGCCAAGCCTCCACTCTCTTGGAGCTTTTGATCTGCCTGAAGAATCAAGACAAAGTAGTGAGAAATGTTAAAATGAAAGATGTCAGTATCATTTGAAGATTACAACAAAAGATGTGCACAGTTCATCAGTCAGGCTGGGCTCGAGCCCCTGGGTCTTTGGCTCACAGCAATCCTCTAGTATTTCTGTTGCTAACCTGGCTGGCCTCAAGCCATTCTCCAGCTGCCATCCTCTTACACTCATTCCAAAAATATGTATTTGGTGCCTACTATGTGCCAAGTACTGTTCTAAGACTGGGGCTATAACAGCAAACAGGTAGATAAAAATGACTTCCCTTGTGAAGGTTACATTCAAGTGCGATGGCAGTGAACTCTCAAAGTCGTTTGCAGAATGAAGAAACAATGCATGTAGTATGTTGGAGGTGGTAAGTCCTATGAAGGATGAGAGAAAGGAAAGAAGGAGAGAGAGTGCTGGGAGTGGGCGGGACAGTAGGCATGGCTATTTAAAATAAGTGGATCAGGCCCTGGCCCCTTGGCTCAGCGGTAGAGCGTCAGCCTGGCGTGCGGGGGACCCAGGTTCGATTCCCGGCCAGGGCACATAGGAGAAGCGCCCATTTGCTTCTCCACCCACCCCCCTTCCTCTCTGTCTCTCTCTTCCCCTCCCGCAGCCAAGGCTCCATTGGAGCAAAGATGGCCCGGGCGCTGGGGATGGCTCCTTGGCCTCTGCCCCAGGCGCTAGAGTGGCTCTGGTTGCAGCAGAGCGACACCCCGGAGGGGCAGAGCATCGCCCCCTGGTGGGCAGAGCGTCGCCCCTGGTGAGTGTGCCGGGTGGATCCCAGTCGGGCGCATGCGGGAGTCTGTCTGACTGTCTCTCCCCGTTTCCAGCTTCAGAAAAATACAAAAAAATAAAAATAAAAAATAAATAAAATAAGTGGATCAGAGAAGGCTCACTGAAAAAGGGACATCTGGGCCAAGACTTGGAGGACATGAGGGAGTGAGCTACATAAATACCTGGGGGCCGATCTCTTCAGGGAGAGGGAACATCAAGTGCAAAGGCGCTGGTGCACACGTGTCCTGGAGATGGGCGAGGAACGGCAAGGGTGCCAGAGTCACCAGGCAGAGAGCGGGATGGAGGACAGGAGGTGAGGGAGGCGGAAGGTGGGCGGGGAAGAGGCAGCTGCTGTAAGGCTGCGGAGGACCAGGTGAGGGTGTGTTTTTTTATTCTGAGTCCAGACAGCGCACAGAGGGCACTGATGAGGCCAGCTAAGTGAGGCAAATGTATCAGACTGAGCTAAAATTATAAAGGCATACTCCAGTAATCACGGTTAAAATGATGCCTTCATATTTACTGTTATTTATTGAGAATGAGCAGGACTTTCTGAATGATATAACTGTTTGACTGTTTGGCTTTTAAATGTAATTTTTAACCAGAAAGCTTATAATGCTTAACCAGGGAAATTGTACACATGGTTTCTATAGCAAATTGCCTTTCAAATTGTTAAAAGCAAAAACTCACCAATGACCTTTCTTTCTCACTCTCCCTTCCTAAAAATAGCTACTTCATTTTATAAATCTATATATATATAATGAGAGAGAGAGAGTTACCTGAAATCACAGTGCCCTGGTGCCCAGTCTATCTTTATGAATTCATATATAATTTTACATAAGTGGGAACATATAGTATATATTGTCATTCCCTGTGTGCCCACCACCGCTCTCCCCTGCATAACTCGAAACTCCTGAGGCTCAGATCGAGGACTTCCGAGATCGGGCCCCAGCCTCCCTTCCCACCCCTCTCCTTTCCCCTCTTCCCCAACTCTTAGCACTCCGGCCAGAAACACACGCTACACTGCAGGCACTCTCCTCTCCCCTATTTCCCAACAACACCGCTCTCCTTTACAAAGCCCGGTGGCCTTGCACAGGCGGTTCTTCTCTCCAATAGAATCCCCTTTCCTTCTTCTCTTCCTGGCAAGCTCCTACTCATTCTGCAAAACCCCATTCTAACGTTACTTTCTTTGAAAAGCCTGCCAGAGCTCCCCAGGGCCCCCATACCTCTTCATATATCCTCCAGTGGAGCACTAGTAACACGCTATTGTAATCAGTGTGTTTGTATGAAACTCTCCAGGTCCTGTGAGGAACAATCCCTCATATCTCGTTTCTTGCCAGCGCCTGATGTACACTAGCTACTCAGTAAATGTATGCCAGTGAATAGGTGGCAGAGTGGAAGGCATTTAATGCTGCAGAAGACTCGCTATGCCTCCACCGCTCAGGTTACCCAGAGAGCACCTACCCAAGTCCACGGGATTGGAAAGGGGATCTAGAAAATGGAAAAACAAATATGATCATCGTGTTCTAGAGATAGAGGACTGGGAGACAAACCGATCTAGGGGTTTTCAAAGGCAACAGATAAACTCGTCACTCACACACTGACTCATTCACGGCATAAACACTTTGCAGTGGGCATCTGTTCTGGCTTCCCAGCATCCTTCCTCCTCCTTCTGTCAACAGCAAAGACAAGCTCCATTTAGCTTCCTCCTGGGGTGGCAACCTGAGCTTCATCTTTTGCGTTCTCCTTGTAAAAGGTTTCTCCTTTCAAATATAGAAATGGCCCTGCAGGGGTCGTGTCTGTGCTGTGAAAATGTCCCCAGCCGTAGCTGCTGGTTGATCCATGGGTGGGCTCCTGAGCCGAGCTGCACTCGTCCTACCCCCTCTCCTCAAACTGTGAAACTGAAAATTTAGAAATACAGAGACTGGAGTTGTTCAACACAGGTCACATTCGTGACAGCAACTTCAATTAGGGACTAAAGAATAAATCCGAGAGTTCATTTCTATTGTTTGTAATAAGGAGAACTTTTTCTAAAACCCAAGTAGACAAATAACTGAGAGGAGTTGAGTCCATGCTGCACCTTTGAGAAAGGCTTTCTGGAAAGTCAAAGGAGGGAGCTGTCCCTACAAGTGGGAAGACAGGGTGAGGTGCTTGGAGGAGGTGGCTGGAGAGCTGAGTAGGGTTTGGACACATGGAGACAGTGGGAGGGTATTCCAGGTTGGGGCAGACAACGGGACAGTGAGTAGGTCAGTTGGGCTGAGTTATAAATTCTGGAAAAGAGGGAGCAGTGAGAGGAAAAGCGGGAGAGGTGACCCAGGACCCTAATCTTAAGAAGCACTGAGTGCCAGAGTCAGGTTCCGAGACGCTGTTGAAGGGGAACAGGGAAGGGCAGCAGAGGTGGGAACTGGTGGGGCTGATTGACTGCTAAGTCACAGCCCTGCACACAGAGGAAACCCACGGTGCCCAGGGCGGCCTGTGAGCACGTCTCCCCAGGGAGGAGCTCTGAGGCCCTTGGGCAGGAGACGTTTGCTCCCCCTTCCTTCTAGCCTGGGTGAGACAGGGCCATGGAAGAGCCGAGCAGCGGAGAAAAGGGAGGCACAGCCACCAGAGGCCTGACTAGATCCCAAAGTCACATTTTGTCATCTCCTCCCCTCCCAACTTGACACGGAGGCATACTTGGTTCTGCTCTGGAAGATCTTTCAAAATTAGAAAGAAAGTGCGATTTCAGATGCCTTGCTAATGAAAGTCCTCATTGATTTATTGCTTTGCTGCAAAGGCAAATGTGGTGACAGAAGCATTCATTTCTCCGGTATCCATGGATTTGTCCCTGTGCGTGTCTGTCCGCGGATACGATTTCATCTGGGTGTCTGTCTGTATTATCTGTATGCCTGAATCTAGGTGGCTGGGTGTTAGTCTGTGTTTCTCCACCTGTGCAAATACTCAGAGGAGTGTGTGTTTACAGGTTTTGCATCAGATAAACTCAATTAAGAATAGATAGAAAGGGGCTTGAGCCTGGGTTGGACATAGTGACTCAATTCCAAAAAAAAAAAAAAAGTTTAAAGAGTAAAGGGAAAAGTTAACTTTTCAGTGGAGAAAGCTGGCAAACACCCCCTTACCCACGTGATCAAAGTGAACCTCCCCACCCAATAAGCCAGGGGTCCCCAAACTATGGCCTGCGGGCCACATGCGGCCCCCTGAGGCCATTTATCCAGCCCCCGCCACACTCCCGGAAGGGGCACCTCTTTCACTGGTGGTCAGTGAGAGGAGCACATTGACCAAAAGCAGGCCCATAGTTCCCATTGAAATACTGGTCAGTTTGTTGATTTAAATTTACTTGTCCTTCATTTTAAATATTGTATTTGTTCCCGTTTTGTTTTTTTACTTTAAAATAAGATATGTGCAGTGTGCATAGGGATTTGTTCATAGTTTTTTCTTATAGTCCGGCCCTCCAACGGTCTGAGGGACAGTGAACTGGCCCCCTGTGTAAAAAGTTTGGGGACCCCTGCAATAAGCCATGCTGATAGCTGGTACCCCTGCTGTGACATGTGAGAAGGGCACTTCACTTCTGTGGCATTCTTCCCCAAAATACATAACCTCAGTCTCATCTTGGGAGAGACATCAGTGACTCAAACTGAGGAACAGTCTATAAAATACCTGACCACGACTCAAGGTCACCAGGGTCATTACAAAACAAAGGAAAAATGAGACGCTGTCACAGACCAGCATCGCAGACTGACTGTAACAGGATATCGGGGATGGAATCCTGAAAGAGAAAAGGACATTCATGACACAACTTGGGGAATTGGAAGTCTGACATTTAGTTAATGATCACGAACCAGTGCCTGTTCCTTCGTCATGATCAAGGTGCCTTGCTTGTGTGAGACATCAACAATCAGGGAAGTTGGCGTGGGATGTAGAGGGAACACTGTGCTACCTTCTGTAAATCGAAAACTACTTGTTAAAATCTCTTTTTAAGTTTCTTTAAAAAAACAAATACAGGGTTCAGGGAAGGAGATGGTGTCTAGACGATGGCCCTAAGGAGTTTCTATCCCACTCCCCAAGAAAGAATTTCACTCAGCTTGCTCCTTCCCAGCCGAGCACAGGCTGAGACGGGCTGTCTCCTGGGCTCTGTGTCACAGGCCCCAGGGAAGACCTACAGGAAACCAAGCGCCAGTGGCTGGGTAGGTGGACCGGGCTATGGACTATGGAGCCAGGGGGCTCTCATAGAACCTGAAAGTAGAAGAAAAGAGGGTCCCTCAGGTAGGCTAGGGGGCGGAAGTTGTTCTCCGGGGGGAAGAAACGTGGCAAGCCTAGGTGGGTTTGTCTTCCAGTCTCCCCCCCACCACCCCCGCCCGTTATCTACCCCAGAGCCTGCCACAGGCTGAATCCCAGGTAAGCCTCTTGGACCTGTGCCTTCTGGGGTTGGCGACCTCAGGGACGCCTCCCTCGGGTAAAGTCAGGCCTTCCCCTGCTCCCTCCTTAGCTGCCTGGACAGGCCTTGCACCAGAGCTTCCTGGGGACGGAACAGCCCACTGTGCAAGGGCCTCAGCATCCAGGAGCTTCCGCAGGCCAGGGCTGCCCATCCGCGTTTGGGGGCGGAAAGGCTTGGCTCTGCTATCCGTAATCGATGCGACGGAAGGCCGCCGGCCGCTGCTCCTATTTAGTTTTTCCTGTTTCTAAAATTTTTATTGAAATAACATATGTACATAAAAGTGAACAAATCATAATATCAAGTTGCAGCCACAATGAACTTTTATGAGGTCAACCTAGCCTTGTATCCAGGAGCCAGACAAAGAAACGGGATGTGCCAGCTTCCCGAGAGTCCCCTGCGCCCACTTCTGGTCACTCCCCAGCCAGAGCAACCAGCACTCTGACTTCGGACAACATACATTAGTCCTTTGAGTAAGTTTCTTAACCTCTCTGAGCCTCGATTCCTCCATCTGTAAAACAGAGATAATAATAGAACTTTCCACACCGAGTTGATGGGAGAATTAAATTAAATGGTGACTGTGAAGGCCCAGGACATTGCCTGGCACAAAGGAGTGCTCAAAATGTTAGTTCTCTCCGCTGCGCTCCCGCGTGCAGTACTCTGGCACCTGTAATAATAACAGAAACAGTGGCTAGCGTTTATTCAGCACTTACCATGTATTGCGCACTGTGCTAGGTGCTGAGCATGAATCATTTGACTTACTTCTCAGGACAGTTGCCTGAGTTCAACGCCACCGTTACCCTCATTTTTGCAGATGAAGAAGCTCGGGCACAGGGCGGTGACATCACCTGGCAGAAAGTGGGCACTGAGATAGAAAGCCCGGTCTTTCTGACTGGAGTCCGCTCTTCAGCTCTATGATTTACTGCTTCTCGCTCTGCTCATCCGTCAAAAAGAAAAAGAAAGAAAAGAAAAAGAAAGAGGAGCAGATAGCAAGATGAGGCCACCTTAGCACAGGGCGATGGGGAAGACCATTTGCAAGCCAGAATTTCAGGGCAGTGTATGAGCTATAGGAAGAGGAAGGGAAGCTGAGAGCCCCCGGCTCTTCCTAAAAGTCTGGCATGGCGGGCAGGCCAGAGCCCGGGGCACCAGAGATGTCAGAACTGCTCTCAGGCCACACCCACTTCCAGCTGTTGAGTGGCAGGAGCCGCTGCCAGGGTGACAACCTCAGAAAAGGACGGACAGTGGGCACCTGCGGGGAAAGAAGAATCTGGTTTTCTTTAAGAATGAGCTAAAACTAACTTCTGTTTCAGAGCTTGTTTAAACAGATACCTCCTCCTCCCCAAGTAGCAACCAAACACATGGAGAAGAATAACCTGGCCCGATGGATGGATTGGTTAGAGCAGGGGTCCCCAAACTTTATACACAGGGGGCCAGTTCACTGTCCCTCAGACTGTTGAAGGGCCGGACTATAAAAAAAACTATGAACAAATCCCTATGCACACTGCACATATCTTATTTTAAAGTAAAAAAACAAAACGGGAACAAATACAATATTTAAAATAAAGAACAAGTAAATTGAAATCAACAAACTGACCAGTATTTCAATGGGAACTATGCTCCTCTCACTGACCACCAATGAAAGAGGTGCCCCTTCCGGAAGTGGGGCAGGGCCGGATAAATGGCCTCAGGGGGCCGCATGCGGCCCACGGGCCGTAGTTTGGGGACCCCTGGGTTAGAGCATCGTCCTGAAGAACCGAGGTTGCCGGTTCCATCCCTGGTCAGGGCACGTACAGGAACAGATTGATGTTCCTCTCTCTCTCTCTCTCTCCCTCTCTCTCTCTCTCTTCTACTCTAAAACCAATAAAATAAGCATTTAAAGAAAATAAATAAATAAACTGAGCAGATAAATAAAGCCCTGGATCCCTGTCTTCTCTTAGACCCACTAAGTGTCTAGTCTCCGGCTCCTGTCAAGCAGGCACCTCCCACTTAGCTCCAACGCCAACTCTGACCAAAACAAGGTAGGACATAAGGGGCTTCTGGCCCACCAGCAGGTGGAAGGCAAATGGATTGGGTGTTCAAGGCGTCTGTACACCTCCCACCCAGCCTGACATCTCCCGGCATGTTTTGCTCCCAAATTGCCCAAGTTACTACTAAACCATTAAGATAAAAATAAGTTGTGCTTACTTAGATTTAAAAAAAAAAAAAAGAAAATAGAGAATAGGATGAAACGCAGTTTCAAAGTTGCAGGAAAAGGGAAAGTAGACAAAAGCCACCAGTAATAATAACTAATTTTTATTAGACACTTACAGTGCCCCAAAGGCTGTGCATTAATCACATATATTTACTTTATTGTCATAATAGCCTGATTAAATGCACACTGTTATTATTCCCATTTCACAGGTGAAAATGTAGAGGTGTCGAAAACTTACATGACTTATGAGAGCCAGAACTCCATGCAAGCAGCCTGATTCCAGAGACTGTGCACCCACGGACCACACTCTATAGTTTCTCCACTTGTCTCGCTGCTCCAGCAGACTTTGAGACATTCTCAGTGACGGGCACTGTCTGATTTATCTCAGCATCGCTAGCACTCAGCACAGAGTCTGACACAGAGTAGGTGTCACTACATTTTTAATAGAATCAAGTAAATCAGAGACTTCCCGGGACACATCATTGTAAGCCTTGCTACACCAGCTGGCCTGGAACATAGGAACCCCATGAACTCCTTCCTCTGTTCTGGAACTATATTTCAGGATATGCAGACTCTGTCTTTGGCTGGGATCTCGGGCAAAAACAAACAAACAAACAAAAACAAAACAAAACAGTGAATTCCCTGCACTGTAGTAAAAGTTTGAGAGTTGAGCAAGTAACTAAATCCCACAAAGGACAAAAGAAAAATATTTGTTTTAAATGCAAATACTTGAAGCAAGAATCAGTAGAATAAGAGGTACCTTTTATACAAGTCATTCTGTAAACACTTCAATATTCCACTAAAATAATGCTCTGGCTAAGGTCCAAGTAAAGCTTGGACCCCCAATAACCACTGTGCCATCTCTCAGAACTTACAGGTAAATGGTTTTCTGGTGAGGTGTGAGTATATATACTCAAGCCCTAGGGAAGTGGCTAAAGGAAGAGCTGAGCTCTTCAGGGAAGTGTCTGTCCCCGCATGATACCAGTAACAGACATATAATATTCGCAACCAGTTCAAGGAGGTTTAAACCACTAAGCAGTGTCTCTAGTCAGTCCCTGATCATCCTGATTCAATGAAACACATTTGATGCTAATCAGGTGCCAGGCCTTGTGCTGGGGGTCACTGCCAGCCCTTAGAAAGCTCACCCAGTCTAGAAGAGACAGACCTAAACAAACGGTACCCAACCTCACTTTCATCCCAAAATGATGTGCCATGAGTCTCAATTATTCCCAGGCATCCCCAGAGTTCATCTTCTATGTATATCCACTCCCCCCACCAAAGAAAAGACTAGTTCAGTCAACCACACGGTGGCATTGGATGATCCTGTCATCCTTTCTTCCTTTAACACCCTTACACTGGGCATTACTCTGGCTGCCAGGTCCACTCAGCCTGACTGCCTCTCCTGGGTAATGGTATGCTGTCTAGAGTCTGTTAGACATCTTGGGCTGTCACAGTCACCATATCTCTTACATATACATTTGCTTAGAGTAATCATCCCTGACAGGCAGTATTACATGTGCTAGTGATTATTTGGGCAGTTTTAAGGTAAGAAACCATATCATCAGAACTCAGTTACTTAAAAGGAAGAGAAATAAGAAAAATTCTAGAAAGATTGCAGTGGTGGCAGCATCAATTTTTAATCTCTCCAAATCCTCACGTAAAAACTGACAGAATAATTGGATGACAAAAACCGAATAACCCATAGGTAGAATTGACATCAAAACTGGATTGTAAGATATCCCCCAAAACTTCCAAATACAGGCAGGTGGGGACAAGCCATGCACAGCCGCAAGACCTACTTGGTGTCATATGTAGAAGAGGAAGAAGCAGGAAGATGGCATCTGATGAACCTGAGAAAGGAGAACCCCAAAGTAGCCCCTGGGTATTTACTGGAAACCACAGCATGACAATATGAGACTACTCATTGAAAGGAGGAGGAGGGTTGAGGAGGAGGGTTGCCTCTCCTATATCAGGTGAATGCAAGGCATCACCTATGAGCTCTCAAAGCTGATCTAACAGGAATCTCTTCTGCAACCAAGTACCACACTGAGAAGAAACTTCTGGAAATAGAATCAGACTTCAGCAGGACAAGGACGACAGAGACAAAGGATGTTTGGATCATCAGTGTGAGTGAGGGCTGGGAACAGAGCTAGAAACTTGCAAAAAGCCAAGCACCACACTTCTGAATCCTACGCAAAAACAAAAGATGATGAAGCTCTATGTACTTAGAACAGCTTTTCTACATCCTGCCCCCTCTAAATGTTTGCGTTGGTGGTAATGACACTGGAGAATAATTATTCTAGATAATTAAAAAGATAAAATCAACAGACCTCAGATACTGATTCATATGGATGATGAATGAACATAATCAAAGAGGTGACGCAGACTCTTTTCCTTGCAGAGCTGACTGAATAGGAGAAGGAAGTTCGGTAGACAGGATGATGGGTTCAGTTTGGGACATGGTAAGTCTAACAGGCCTGCTGTCTCTTCTTTTGCAGATGTCCAGTTCCTCTCACAGACTGGACCTTCCAAAAAATTGCATTCTAAAAGCTTCCAGGTCCTCTCAGCATCCATGCAGAATGGGCAGCTTACAGACTCTCACAAGTCCCACCCTGAACTTTCTTTCTTTCTTTCTTTCTTTCTTTCTTTCTTTCTTTCTTTCTTTCTTTCTTTCTTTCTTTCTTTCTTTCTTTCTTTCATTCATTCATTCAAAGCATTTCTTAGTGCCTACTATATGCCAGAAACAGCTCTAGCTGCTTGGGATACAGTAGTGAACATACAACAACAGAAAATTCCAGCTCCTGTGAAGGGCACATTCTAGCAAGGCAAAACAGTCAATAATAATAAATATAATAAATGTAAAAGTATGTAGAATATTAAAAACCAATAATGTCTATTAAAAAGTCAAGATAGAATAAGTGAGGACAAGATTGTTCTGGTGGGAGGCAGAAAGGTAATTGCCGTTTTAAATAAGTTGTCAGGGTGGGACTCTTTGGGAAGGTAAGACTTGAGCAAACACTTCAAAGAGGTTAGAGAATCAACTAAGCTGAAATATGGGACTGGGCACTCCCTGGAGAGGAAACAGACAGTGCAAAGGCTCTCGGTGGGGGTGTGCCTGGTTTGTTTGACCAACAGTATGCAGAGAACAAGGGAAAGATTAGTAGAAGTGCACTCGGAGAAGGGATTGGGATCATGTAGGACCTTGGAAGCCATTGCAAGAACTCTGGGTTTCACACTAAATAAATAGAAGAATTTCTTCCCAAGTTATCTGAGGAATCTTGTCACAGGATGTCAGCTAAGTCCACCTTGCTCCAACATTTCTCTATCGTCCAACCTGGAAGGCTCCCTCACTTAGGGCTTTATAAAAACAAGTAGATTAATTTAGAATGCCTTAACCTTTGCTATGCAGTGAATTATAAACTGTTTACTAAACAACTAATTTAGGCATAATTATTTATGCAACAAGCTATAAATAATTTACAGTGTGGTTAGGGTATTGACTTCCAGTCCCCCCTCACTGAGGCATGGGTGAAGCCCCAGCCTGTTGTGACAAAAGGAAATGTTGCTTCTCTGATCTTGTTCGAGCCTTCCCATGTCCTCATTGCCCTGTTTCTAATCCTCTTCTCAGTTCCCACGCTGAGCTGCCTCAGCACAGGCCTTTCTGTGCATCATGGCTTTTGTGTAAGAAGCAGACGATTCTTCATCTCTAACTCCACGATTACACGTGAGCTGTGGAGTGCTCACAGTGTGGTATAGTGTTGGACAGCTCACAGCAGCCCTGTTTCTCACTTGCAGCTGACCTATCTGTGCAATGCCGGAACCAGAAAGGAGGCTTTCTCTCCTTCAGTGGATTCTGCAAAATTCCTCCTGCATCTACCTATCACCCTGGGGATGGCTTCTTTCCCTCTGTGATCCTGTGTTCTCTGCCTTCTTCTGCACTGACCCTCTGCTTCGAAAGAGTTTTCAGATTGTTACCCAGAAATACCCAATCTAACATGATAGGAGGTTGATCTTACATTTCAGATATCCCCAGGAATGCTGGGGAAGGGGCAACGGAGCCCACCATACACCTCCGAGCTAATAACTGGGAGTAACTTGTGCAGGGGCATGTATAATGTCATTTTGTCCCACCCATTTCTTCAGGTTATGGCCTTCTGTCAATCTATAGAAGGATTTGAAGGTAGAGAAGAGGTTTGACCACTCTAAAAATTCAACTGAAAAAATCTAGCATACTTTTAAGCATGCTATAAAGATAACTTTATTGAGTACTTCCTGTGTGCCAGGAACATAGCAAGTGCTTGCATATACAATATCTATCTTGTATTCACAGCAAGATTATTTATTTAGCAAGAGAGATAGAGATGGTGGGGCAGACAGACAGGGACAGACAGACAAGAAGGTAGAGAGATGAGAAGCATCAACCCATAGTTGCAGCACTTTAGTTGTTCATTGACTGCTTTCTCACACATGCCTTGATGGGGGGACAGGCCACAACCAAGTCAGTGACCCCTTGCTGAAGCCAGTGACCTTGAGCTCAAGCCAGCGACCTTTTGCTTCAAGCCAGCAACCGTGGGGTCATGTGTATGATCCCATGCTCAAGCTGGTGAGCCCACACTCAAGCCGTGACCTCAGGGTTTCAAAACTGTGTACTCAGAATCCCAGGTTGATGCTCTATCCACTGCACCACCTCCTGGTCAGGCAAGACTATTTATTATCCCCACTTTACAGAGAGGAATCACTGAGGCTCAGAGAGATGCCTACAGCTAGTTGATGGCAGAACCTAGACCTCAATGCAAGTCTGCCTGACTCCAGAACCCTCACCACCTCCCCCGTCTGTCAGCATCCTGAGAGAGCAGGTTGTTGCTTATTTCAGAAAGCCAAGGAACATGAATTTGGCCCCAGGTAACTGTTTCTAGTCCAATGAACCAGTATATACATTTGACATCTGCCTCCTCTCGATGACTCAGAGCTCATCAACTTAAGTCTGTCAAACAGTGGTGTTTTAGATGCCCTCAGAGAGAGCAGCAGCACTGTTAACATTTCTCTATTAATGCAGGGATGACTCATTTTTAACCTCTAAGAAGGATGCAGGTATGCCTATGCATTGCCAATATTCACATGGGAACCAGCATGATGATACTAACAGCAAGGACACCTGATGAAGAGGCACCATCTACGTTCTCTTCCCACTTCTACCCCTTAATAGCTGTGTGTTCTTGTACATGATACTTGCCCTCTCTGAGCCTCAGTCCCTGACCTGCCTTCTCCCTCATTTCCAACCACTGTCCCAGCCACACTTTCAGTCTCCCCGGTGTGACTTCCAGGCTCCCAGACTTTTCACATATTGATCTCTCTCTCCCCATCTCCTCTTCACCTTGCTAGTGCCTGTGCATCCTTGAAATCTCTGCCTAAATGTCTCTTCCGAAGGCAGTTTCTCTGGCTCCTAGATGAGCTGTGTCCTATGTTTCTCACATGTCTGCAACACCCTGTCTTTCCCCTCCATGACACCAGTCTCAAATGTTTATCCGCTTGATTAATATCTGCTTTATCCACTAGACTATAAGCAGAGGAGGGCATGTGTCTGCCTTTTCCTCCCCACACACCACCCCTAACACTATACTTGATACACTGAAGATGCTCAGTGTATATGTATAAAACTGAATTAAGAGGCCCCAGCCAGGTAGCTCAGTTGGTTGAAGCATCATCCTGATGTGCCAAGGTTGTGGGTTCGATCCCCATCCAGGGCACATACAAGAATCAACCAATATATGCATAAACAAGTGGGACAACAAATCAGTGTTTCTTTCTCTCTCTCTCTTTCTCTCTCCCTTCCAGTCTCTCTTTAAAAAAAAATCCATCAAATTTTTAAAAAATTATTTTAAAAACTGAATCAAGAATCAAATGGGAATAACAATAAACTGCACTGTTGTACTGTCTGTCTCACTGTGTTGTTATGAGGATCAAGGGAGATAAAAATCCATAATCATTGCTGCTAACATTCATTGAGGCTGGAGCTGGCCCTATGCCAACTATCCAGTGGTTGGCTTCACATGTATTTTCTCGTTTAGTTTTCACAGTGACCCTGGAAGAGGGTCCTTGTATGGTCTTAATTTTGCAGAGGAGAAAATTGAAGCTTAGAAATCACCCAGCCTATCAGACTCTAGATTCCATATTCTTAATTTTACTCCAAACTGTTTTATAAAAGGCTGTGCTCTTTCCAAACGGCATGTTAGTACTGCCAGGTAAAATTGTAAATGCATTCTTGCATGTACTAACTCAGTCTTAGCTTGTTCTCAACCTTGATGGCCAAATATGGGGCCTGATGTGTAAACTGAGAAGGGTCTGGCTTGTCTTTCCCACTCTGGTCTCCTCCATATTCTAAGGAGAATGTTCTCATTTGCTGAAATTCTCAATGTTTAGAATTCCCAGATCTAACATGTCAGTTACCATCCTAATACTTCCCTGTGGTTCTGGAAAATGCAGGTGAGAGTGCAGAAATCACCATCACTAGAGGGTTGCCAAGAGCAGGTCTACCCTGTCTGCAGGGCTTCCTAGACCCCCCATCACCCTCCAGGCCGCACCCCTGTAACTCCTCTTCTCTACCACACCCTCGCTCTATCCCCAAGCTTCAGACTCTGCCCAAGGGTTCTCTGTCCCAGCTGCGGGCTGGCTCCAGGGGCCAAAGCTCCTTCCTGCTGGGCTGCATTGGCTCAGCTGCCTCCAGAAGGGCCCCCAGAGGCAGAGGCCACAAGAGGTTGCCTGTTGCTGGACCAGGCGGTGGCACAGTGAATAGAGCATTGGACTGGGATGTGGAGGACCCAGGTTCGAATCCTCGAGATAGCCAGCTTGAGCGCAGGCTCAGCGGGTTTGAGCAAGGCTCACCAGCTTGAGCCCAAGGTCACTGGCTCGAGCAAGGGGTCACTGGGTCTGCTGTAGCCCCCGGGTCAAGGCACATATGAGAAATCAATCAATGAACAACTAAGGAACCACAACAAAGAATTGATGTTTCTCATCTCTCTTCCTTCCTATCTGTCCTTCTTTCTGATTCTCTCTGTCTCTGCCACACACACACACACACACACACACACACACACACACAAAAAGAGGTTGCCTGTCTACATGTTCCACAGTCTGAGCATGCCAGGGCCTACAGCCCTAATGTCCCTGTGTTTTCTGTTCACCTGCTTACCAGCCAGCTCTAAAACACACACACACACACACACACACACACACACACACACACACACGCACGCACCAGGAATCCACCCTGGTGGTGATCATAACAGTTATTAATATGTTGAGTTCCAGGAATGAGCCAGCGAGTGTTCTAAGCCTTCTCTCTATATTATTTCCTTTAGTCCTCCCACAACCCTGTGAGGAAGACAATAATTACCGCCCACTTATGGACCAGGGGACTTCTGTTGGGAGAGGTCATATGAACCCAGTCCTCAAACTCAGTCTCTGGAGTCTGGCATCACCTCTTATCAACTGACTGCCACACTGCCATCAAGAAGCTATGAGCAGGCACCTATCGTCGCAGGAGATGGGGGAGGAGGACTGGGGGCTGACTTCGCCTGGGAATATGTACACAAAGGAAATGACATTTGCCATTTGCCCTGGTTATTAAAGGAGGGGAGTTGGCCAGAATGACAAGGACAAAAGGATTTCCACATAAATGTGTAAAGGCCTTGAAGTATAAAAATAGTAATATGACAAGAAGTTTTACTGGACTCAGGCAAGCACTGGAGGCCTGTGCGGGAGTAGCCAGGAAGGGGCCTAAGGAGAGAAGCAGGGACCAGTTGATCGAAGACCTTGATATGACCAGGAATTTGAATTTAATCCTGAAGACAGTTTGGAGCAACTGAAAATACCTTAGGGCAGAGCAGTGACATCATTGTGCAGAGAGGAGGATGTGAACCAGAACAGGGTTCCACATTGGACCGGAGGGTGGCCTGTGGGGAGACAATGCTGATAAAAACAAAAGGGCAGAAACCTGGGTGAGGGCAGTGAGTGGGAGAGAAAGAAGTGGATGAGCTGGGAGGGAGAGGGGAGATGTGAGGGTGAGCAGAGGAAGAGCTGGCTGGCTCTTGGGAGCTGTCTGGGTGGTGCCACTGGCCTGGCTGACAGGAAATCCATCCAGGGAGGAGCTGGGGTTTCATTTTGCTTGGTTTCGGGGTAAGGCGCATGACAAATGGGGTATGCAAGGCCACAGCAGAAGGGGCTGGACCCTGCAGAGAGATCCGCCAAAGAGGCCCCAAACCTTCCCGGGAAGGGGACTAGGCCCCATGAACCCTGCACAGCCCCACCACTAGCCAATTCACTCCCAGACTCGGTCACTGTGCCGCCACATAACAAGCTGCTCTTCTCAGTTTCGGAGTCTGGGGACTGCGGCTCATTAAGTTTTGGCCTGTGTTAGCACTGAGCATCCCATAATTGCAGAGCTTGCCTGACTCTCTGTCATTAGCTCTCTGGTCCTCTGGGTTCCACCTCTTCTATTGGATTTGCTGATTAACCGTAATATACAAAGTCTGGTTAAACCGGGCAGATCTCGCTGTGCGGTGGCGGGCGGGGGTGGAAGCTCTGCTTGCTGTCCCTGCACCTCGCGACTCCCAGTGGCTCAACTGTCCTCAGCCGTGAACCTCAAGCTGCCATCTCACTATGCGTGAAATCTTTCCTCTGCAAGCACAGACGACTGCTCTGATTACTCACACAGAGGAAGGAAATTGAAAATTGAGGTCAAAGCAGATGGACTGGCAATGAATCACATTCCCTTCATGGAGCCAGGAGGGTCTCCAGCCAAGGAGCTGGAGGGGCCAGAGGCCAGGACCGGGGTTGGATTTCCTCTGTCTCCACAGTGAACTAGAATCTGAGCCTGATGCTATAAACATTGCCCCAGGTCCAGGGAGCGGGAGGATATCCCAGACAGTGAGTGGGGCTCATGGGAGCCCCGCCCAGCTCTCAGCAGAGCCCGTGAGAAGCAGCCACTTACTCTCCCAGTAACTCCACTCCTTGGTCTCTGATGGCAGCTGTCCTGGGACATCTGGAAGGAGATGACCAAGCCACAAAATCTGGGCTTTCTGGATTCTGGCAGATTCTAAACACAAAGCCAGATGTAACCACAATCATCTCCACATACCAGGCTACTGGTCAGATGAATTTTTTTTAAGCTGGAATTATCCAGGGTGGAGTTGGTGTAGGAGACGGGAGTAGCATAGTATTAGACAAAGAAACCGCAGTATGAAACAATGGACTCCCTGAAGTAGTTCTAAAGTCAGAGGGCATTAAGTACCCACACAGCAAGCAGGAAGAATTATCGATATTAGAGACCTCTGTGTACCAAATACTTTTTTTTCCTTCAGCCCTTACAGTGGTTTGATGGTTGGAGATTACCATCCCATTTTACAGATGTAGAAACTGAGGCTTAGAGGCATTATATAAGTTATCCAAAACCTCACTGCTAATAGTGATAATAAAGCTTAAATTATTGAGTGTTTATTTCATTGTAGACATGGTGTTAAGGGCTTGATTAAATCTTAATTACTTATTTAACCTTTCATATTCCATGAGTCTCACATAACTGAGATTTAGTAGGTTGAGTGACTTGACCAAGGTCATTCAGTGGGTAAGTGGAAATAAGAACCTAGGCAGTCTGAGACCAGAGCCTTGCTCTTGACTATTTTAATAGACTCCTTGATGTCTTTAGCAATTTAGCTGATATTTACCCTCAAACCCACAGCCAGGGCTCTTTCTACTATGCTAGAGTGCCCTTTGGTGACATGTCAATGCCCTTTTACAGCTCGGCATTACTCAGACTATGCTACGTCTAGTCATTTCTCAAACACTTGCCTCATTTCTTTCTGGGAGAGAATTGGTTATATGTTGTTTAAAGTCAAGACAACTGCTGGCCCACTGGCTCCATCATCACAGGTGTCTCACAAGTTTGTACCAGAAGTGCTTCTAGAGCAGAGAAGCCAGCGAGATCATGCACACAGGGTGGAAAGCAGAGAAGCCAGCGAGACCATGCACACAGGGTGGAAAGCGGAGAAGCCAGCGAGACCATGCACACAGGGTGGAAAGCAGAGAAGCCAGCGAGACCATGCACACAGGGTGGAAAGCGGAGAAGCCAGCGAGACCATGCACACAGGGTGGAAAGCAGAGAAGCCAGTGAGACCATGCACACAGGGTGGAAAGCGGAGAAGCCAGCGAGACCATGCACACAGGGTGGAGAGCGGCCCTCTCAGGAGCCCAGCGGCACAGCGTTCTCCCCACCGCCTCGCTGGCCTTGCCTGTCTCTGCTTCTGCCTCTAGATTGTCCCGTGTTCATCAAAGCCCATCATGGGGGGGGGGGGTAACTGTGCCTCACCCTTCAGATACCAAAAAGAGTGATGTTTCCCAGTTTAGCAGATTCATATAGGGCCCCAGCTGCTGGTACCAGTTCTTCATCCCCAGCTAATTCTGCTGGCCCAGCATCCACTGTTCCCCAAATGTCAGGGGTCAATAGTTTATGGAAATCTATGCCTACAGTCTTGTTGGTTCATTTTAATCTTTTTTTCAGTTAGAATGAACTTCAGTTGTTCCTTCAAAGTCTAGAATTTGGATGTCCCTGCCTCACTCTGTGCCACCTGCTATGTGAAGTGGTAGATTCTCTGTGAAGGAGCATTTTACTGTGCCTAGCACACTTGGTCACGGCCCCAAACTCTATTGGGAATCCCAGTTTGTTCAGTACTGGGCTCAGTTGCTGAGATGACAGAGGGGAGAGGAGGGGGACATGATCTCCAGGAGGGTAGCGCCATCCATTGCACAGTGATATATCCCCTCCACCTAGCACAGCATCAAGTATCATAGGCACTCGATAAACGTCTGCTGAATCAATGAGTAAATGAATGACTGCAAATAATCAATTATGGTTCACAGTGCTTCCTATGGCATTTGGAGGTAAGCATAAAGAATTTGGAAGCATGAAGAAGAGAGAGGTAGCCCGAGCTAGACCTCTAAGAAAGCTCCCCGGGCCAGCACTGGAGGGTGCCTTCAAGTTCCCCAGCAGACGAAGCAGAGGGTTACAGACAGAAGAAACAGCCTGTGCAAAGGACTGAAGACACAGGACCACGTGTTGAGAAAATGGCAAGTTGCTAATTATACTCAGGGGTGAAGATGAAATCAAAAGCGAGGACTTCAAATCATAAAGCAAGTGGGAGGGCTGGGATTTATAGACTTATGCACCTGTATTGTATCCCATCAAAGTAGGGCAACCTATCCCCACCCCATAGAACATTTCTTCTGAATATAGCAAAGGCTTCCATGAAACCTGAGCCGGGCACGGTCTCAGAAGCTGGAAGGAGCTCCGAAGCTGGTAGATCTCACTGTTTCCACCCCAGCCATGAGGCAGACACTAGACCTCTGTGCATTTCATGGGAAGGAAAGAGAAGACCTTGCTTTGGTCGATCAGATTGCTTTCCCAGCCCTGAGGCACTAATGTGGGATATTTTTGTCCTGAAAAGGGAACAGACTATCCAAAAATCACTCACAGACCCAGACTATTAGAGCTGGAAAGGTCCCTGGGGAAACTTTTGTCTACCTACCTCCTTATCCTCACATGAAGAAACTAAAGCTCAGAAAGGGGGGAAAGTTGTCCAATGACACACAGCAGGTTAGTGAAAGGCAGGGCTGGGAAGAAAAGAAAAGGATGGAAAGAATGAAGGGAGGGAGGGGGAGGGAGGAGGGAGGAAGGGGGAGGGGGGAGGAAGGGGAAGGGAAGAGGAAGGAGAAGGGGGAGGAAGGGGAAGGGGGAGGAAGGGAAAGGGGGGAGGAAGGGGAAGGGGGAGGAAGGGGAGGGGGAGGAAGGAGGAGGGGGAGGAAGGGGAGGGGGAGGAAGGAGGAGGGGGAGGAAGGGGGAAGGGGGAGGGAGAGATGGAGGAAAGGAGGGAGGGAGGGAGGGAGGGAAGGAGGGAAGGAAGGGAGACCAGCCTTTGCCTCCTAGTCCGTGTTCTGCACTGCACTCTATTCTCCTGGAAGGGTTTAATGATAAAATTGCAGATTTTTTTTTCCAGTGAATTTAAAACTGGAGACTAAAAGTATTTTTGAATTATTATTACTTTAGAAGAAAAAAATATCTCTCCAGCTCTCTGACTCAATCAACCAATTAAACCTTTGGCTTTCACTCAGAAAGAGAATTTAAATTAATGAAGATAAAACTCTAGCTTACTCTTTCCCTCTAAGCAGCATTTTCTACCAAAAAGAATGATAATAGCTTTCTGGAAACAGGTGTATTTTGGAAAAAGAAACAAAATCCAAGCTATGTAATTTTTCACAGTCACCTGAGAGTCCTCAGCCATTTGTCATTCATTCATCATAAATTTATTAAATAGTTATTTATTCAACAACCACTTATTGAGCTCCTACTGTGTGTACCCTAATCACAGGAGCACAGATATGAATCAGAAATGAATTTAGCCCTTGGGACATTTATCATTGAGAAGGAAAGATGACATTTACATAAATCATTGTTGTACTACCCAGGGTCTAGCCCAAAGTAAGTTCTTAGTCCAAAGCAAATCTCAGTTGAATTAATGACTGAATGAATGAAATGATGTCTATTACAGATCATTGCTAACGAGCATCACACTGGGGCTTGGACATGGATCTTCTAGAACTCACTGGAAGCTGAGTAGGAGAATGAGCTTAAGAAACCCAGCCCAGTCTGACCTGTGGTGGTCAGTGGATAAAGCATCGACCTGGAAACGCTGAGGTCACTGGTTCAAAACCCTGGGCTTGCCTGGTCAAGGCACATATGGGAGTTGATGCTTCCTGCTCCTCCCTCCCCCTTCTCTCTCTCTCTCTTTTACTCTCTCTCCTCTCTAAAAATTAATAATAATAAAAAAAGAAACCCAGCCCAGAGAAGGCAGGACTCCACAATGGGCAGAAGGTGTCCTGAAGAGCATTCTGACAGCTCCATTCCCTTCTCTGGGCCTCAGTTTCCCCATCTGCTCAGGAAGGGATGGTGACATGGGTGAGCTCTAAGAAAATGTCTGGTGACAACATCCCATGCTTCTGCGATCTCAGTTCCCAGTACCGTCTGGGAATTTAAATCTAACCTCTCTTCGTAAAAATAACTGATGAATCATTGTCCCTCTGTCTTCACCAGGTCATGCCCTTTGTTTCTGTGGCTTTATCTTGGGAGATGTTGAGAAGGGAGGAAATTTGATTCTAACTTTGCTTGGCTTTTCTTTTGGTTTCAACAACAGAAAAACACCCAGTTATCCCATTGACAATTACAGTCTGCACATGTCACCGCAGGCACAGAAACTAGCCCAGCAGCAGAAAACCAGCCACAGAGCAGGGTGCACACATGCAAGCAATTATCTACTTGGAGACAGGCTGGCCTGCAATGGTCCCCACTGGCTCAGGAAGGCCGACAGCTCCCTGCCAGCAGGCCAGGGGCGACCCAGGAGGTCGAGCTGCAGTTGCACCCGGTGCCGGCTCACCTCGACTCCAGTCTGAATGGAAGCCACGGGACAGAGTGACCCACTCACAGTGAGAGATCCTGAAAGAAAGACCCGAGTTGTATCCTTGCTGCAGGTCTAGGCCTGATCAGGTCAAGAGATAAACCGGAGAGTTCCGGGAGGGAGTGGACCATGCCCTATTCGGTTACCAACATAAGCAACATACAGGCACATGACCTGCACTTAATACATGTTTGTAGGAAAATGTTGTTGCAGGTTAACGAATAAACAACTATTTGAATAAATGAGTGAACAATCTGTGTAATGCGCCCAAGAACACTGTGGAAAAGACAGGCTGGATCGAGCACAGGCCAGCACTCAGGCTCAGACGCCACCTGGGAGCACACATCAAGCTCTGCTCCTTACCAACTCCATCCCCGACAAGTCACTGAACCTCCTCCAGCCTCAGCTTCCTCCTGGGACGCATGTTGTACATGCCACTCAGATTGCCCTTTAAAGAAGGACTTGTCACCTCCAGCTGCTGGGAGCACCATTGGTCTCCAGCTGTCAGGCCCTCCTGATACTGTCTCAAGGCCACCTTATCTGAGGTCACACCCCACCTAGAGCTTCCCACTCCCATGACAGATCAAGGTGGGATATGAAGGCCCTGGCCACTTTGGCCAGTGAACAACAACTCTGATTGCAAAGCTCCCCACGAGGTCTGCTGAGGTCACCCTCCAGCCTGCATTGCAGCTCACCTTCTCCCTCCGCCTGGGCCTACTGCCTCCCTCTCCCTTGCACAGCTGATAATCCCTAAGGCACCTTCTAATCACCACCGTGAGGAAACTCTATCTCAAAGGCTGCTTTCCAGAGAACTCCACCTGTGAACCCACCTTTGCAAAACAGAGATAACAGTAAGTATGCATATGGGCCATCCTGAGGACAAAATTAGTTGCTGTATGCAAAAGCACCCCGCTCATATAGCACATGCTGGGTAGGAGTGAGCCAACTTTGCTAGCAGGATTAGTGTAGGCTAGTCCTTTATCAGTATCCCCGTCCTCACTGGCAGAAATCCAGAGAGAAAATGTCAAGGTGTCCCACTGTAATCTGTGGTTAAAAGCAGTAGTAGAAGGAAGGAAGGAAGGAAGGAAGGAAGGAAGGAAGGAAGGAAGGAAGGAAGGAAGGAAGGAAGGAAGGAAGGAAGGAAGGAAGGAAGGGAGGGAGGGAAAGAAGGGAGAAATAGAGGTAGAGAGGGAAGGATGTCTGGACATGGCCCTGTGTGTTCCTCAGACTGGCCTCCAACCCACCCACAGGAACTTATCCATAGAGATAGTTAATAAGAGAACTTCACTATCAGGATCCCTACAGAAAAGGAGAGCCATATGTGATGGTAGAGGGAGTATGCAGATAGGTACCACAGTGCTGACCACAAAGGCTAGGTCCAAGCTGCACCACCCCATGCTCCGGGCCAATGGGAGGATCAATAGCCCAGATGTAAATATGGGAGCCCAGAGACCGGAAAAGAAAACAAAGATCAGCTAGGGACACAGCAGCCACAGTCTCCTGTCCTCCAGAGAGCCAATCTCCTGCCCTCTTCACTCCCACCATCAATCCTGAAACCTCCAGGGAGGTATTTGGACCTGAGCTTTCAAGTGTTTCCACTACTGAGGAAAGAAGGAGGGGCTGGTACTGCCACCAAGACGGCCTGGTGAAGTGTGGATGGTACATTGCCAAGGACCCTGGACCCTAGAGAGAACTTACTTCCTGAACCCCAGCACTTACACAACCTTTTAAAGCAACAATCACTGCCATCCGTTTATCAGAGAAGATAAAAGTGGTGTTTAGATGGGTTAAGGGCCAGTCAAGGGCACATGGCTCATAGGAAGTGTGGCTGGGATTTGAGCTCAAGTCCAATTATAAGACCTATAAGCTTTCACCACTTAGGCCCACATTAAAGTTTCCGACAGTAGGGTTTTGTGTTTTGGCTTGCTTATTTTATTACTTTTAAACATGAAAGCTTCCCAGGAGTTCCAGATGCATTCAGAGTCGTGAACCCTATCACATCCCCTTCTGAAGCCCACGCCAGTTCAGCATGGGATCCCCACCCCGGCTTGGGAAGCTGCTGCTCCCCGCCCGCTACTCTCCACAAGGAGCCGGCACTTAGAAAACCCTTTGGATGCTATTTACATAGAAGGGTCTCAGATACCAACGGCCTAAACAGTATGATTCACTGAGGCTGCTGGATGATCCCACACAACTTGACAGCATTTATTTATTTTGTATATTGAGATGAATATTGGCACTACAAAGTGAAATTGAGTTTCAGTGGAACACAGACAGAAGTCAATTATCTGGCATTAATTATTTACCTGGGGACAATAACCATGGTGTTATTCTCCACAAGAGAGGCCTCCACCGCTTGGAACAAGAGGGAAGAGGAGGTGGCTGCTGCTATCTGCCCATAATGCAGCCTCCAATTGGACAGATTAACCCTTCTGACATCCTTTAAGTACACAGGAGCCTTCTCTGTGAATGTGGCCCACGCACATGCCCCCAGAACACGCACGATTCATAGGTTGGTAGGCACAGGGGTTGTATTCTCCCAATGTTCTGGGGAAAGCCTGCCAATGCTAGGTTGCGGATATATTGAAGGAAAAACACCTTCTTTTGGCAGCCCACCTTGTAAGGATGAAGACATTCTAAACAGTTTCTCAGTTGCGATGTCTGTGGCCAGCCAGAGCCCTAAGAGTAGTGTTAGTCCAGGGTTTTCCATCAAGCTATTTGCTGCATGATGATAATTAGAAACCCTATCCTGCCTCCAAGAGAATACAGCGTCCTTCCTTTATTTATGGGAGACATGTTCCAAGACCCCCAATATATGCCTGAAATCATGAATAACAAAACCCTAGGCATACTATGATTTTTCCAATATATACATAACTATGATAAAGTTTAATGTATATGGTAAGTTAGGCACAGTAAGAAATTAACAACAACTAATAGTAAAATGGAACAGCCTAACCAGTGGTGGTGCAATGGATAGAATGTTGACCTGGGATGCTGAGGACCCAAGTATGAAACCCCAAGGTCACCGGCTTGAGTACAGGGTCGCTGTTTGAGCATGGGATCATAGACATGATCCCATTGTCGCTGGCTTGAGCCCAAAGGTCACTGGCTTGAAGCCCAAGGTTGCTGTCTTGAACCCAAAGTCACTGGTTTGAGCAAGAGGTCACTGACAGGGCTGGAGTCCCCCGGTCAAGGCACATATAAGAAAGCAATCAATGAACAACTAAAGTGTCATAACTATGAGTTGATGCTTTTCATCTCTCTCCTCCCTCACTCTCTCCCTTCCTGTCTCTGTCTCTCTGTCTCTGTCTCTGTCTCTCTCTCTCTTTCTCTTGCTTGAAAAGAAAAAAAAGAAACAAGTATAACAATATTGAAATAAAAGTAATGTGAATGTGGTCTTTCCACATATCTTGTTGCACTGCATTCACCCTTCTTTTTTTGTGATGGGAGATGCTACAAAGCCTTCGCGATGGGATGAAGTGAGGTGAACAGAGGACGTGGGCATTGCCATAGAGTTAGGCTAATATTAACCTTCCGATGCTACATAACAAGCACTTTATGGCTCCTCTGAGGCACATTGAAATTGCTAGCATCACCACTCCTACACTTTGGGACTATTATTAAAGAAAATGAAAGTTACTGGAACACAAGCAGAACAACAGTCAATCTGATAACTGAGACAGCTACTGACTAACAGGCAGGTAGCGTCTCCAGCGGGGAGATGCTGAACAAAGGGATGACTCATGTCCCAGGCGAGACAGAGGAAGACGGCACAAGATTTAATCATGACACTCAGAACAGCACACAATTTAAAACTTATGAATTGTTTATTTCTGGAATTTTCCATTTAATATCTTCAGACCTCTGGTGACCACGGGTAAATGAAATCTAATTTCTAAATCATTTTTTGTATGATTTAATTTCCTTTTATCCTTATAACTTCTGAGGAGGTTGGAAGTGGGAGAGAGATAGCAGTGATTCTCAGAGGCTTGAAAGAGCACCGGTTTCTGATCTACCTTGGCCCCATATGCTCCACTCTGGGGACCTATTCTTCATCGGAAGAAGTTAACATTGATGGAGCAGTTCCCATGTGCAGGCAGGTACTTTATGCATGTCATTCTAAATTCTCCTAACAACCTATGACATAAGTATAAATATCTCTGTTTCATAGAGGAAGAGAAACTAAGGCCCAGGGTTGCAGCTAATAAGTAACAGAACCAAGAATCAAGTATAGTCAGTCTCAATTCTCAAACTCTGTCTTAAAATGCCCTGGGACAACAGCCCCCACCCCCCCACCCCTGTAAGCATAGGTTCTGGTCTAACCATGCCGGGACTCATGAGTCTCTGTAGACCTCCGAAAGTACTACTGTCAGAGCCACTCCTGCACACCTGGCATCATAGGCTTGGACCTACCACTTGGTTGGGACAAGAGCTAAGAATTCACTTCATCTAGATTAGTTCTTCTGTCTCCTGGTTTAAAATATTAGGCCACTGAGAGTGTCTGTCTGTGATTTCTTATTTCCTCAGTGAGGTCACTTGCTAAGAGGGATCAGAGAAGGGATTTCTGGAAGAATTCTCCAAGATCACCTACATGAGGAGCCACAACCAACCTCTGACACACAACAGGCATTCAATAAACAATAGCCCCCATCCCTGCCCTGTGTAGCTCTCTCTGACTGACAGACTTAACATATTTTTTTTTTTTAAATTTAAATTTTTATTTTTATTTTTACTTTATTTATTCATTTTTTAGAAAGGAGAGAGACAGAGGAGAGAGAGACAGAGAGAGAGAAGGGGGGAGGAGCTGGAAGCATCAACTCCCATATGTGCCTTGACCAGGCAAGCCCAGGGTTTCGAACCGGCGACCTCAGCATTTCCAGGTCGACTCTTTATCCACTGCGCCACCACAGGTCAGGCCAGACTTAACATATTAATCCGCACATCAACCCCATGAAGTAGGTACTGTTATCACCCCACTTTGTGCATAAAGGAACCGAGGAGCTAATGGGGGTTGAGAAATTTGCACAAGGCCACACACCTAGTCAGAGGACCAGTTTGGCTTTAAAGCCAGGCACTCATGTGTTCAAAGCCGATGACACTCATCTCCTAAAAGACCATCAGCCTTTCCAAGCCCAGTTCCCATCTCGGAGAATGCATATGCATTCTGATAGGTCTGCGCCTCACGCCCTCTGACCTCTACCTTAGACACTCTGCGTGGAAAGATATTTGGGCCCCGATAGATAGGATCCCTTATTCTTAGCCTCAAGCTACACAGGAAATTCTTAACTGCATTTCTAACAGAGTTCTCTGTCCTCAGTAACGTGCACGAGCTATATTTCATAGACTTAAACCTCTTTATCATGCTGACTTTGTGGAAGCAGGCTGACACCCTCATAGAAGTTAACCCAGTTCTAACAGACTTGAGCAAACATTTAATAATTATTTCTGATTTTAAATCCAACATAGATTTTTTTTTTAAAGTAACATAAAATCAAACAATATAAAAATGAATGACATAATAAGGTGAAATCCCCTGTGATTCAGGTGGGAGGTTAGAGATAAAGGTAAGATATCAGTGACACATGCAATATGTAAAACAAAACAAAACAACAATGACGACAGCCTTGCAGGAGCTACTTGCACCCTCCTGCCCCTCTAAAAAGGAAAACCCACCACGGCAGAGGCCCTCACCACTCAGGGTGCAAAGTTCCTTCATGGACCAAACCTGCTTTAGTGTCACTCCCAGTTTGCTCAAAATGGAGGAGCTTCTAAGGACACAGAATTTTCACTGGCAAATCAGGACAGTTCTGGACACATAGGACAGTTGGTCACCAGAGATTTGTGGCCCTGGTACTTTGACCTTTCGTTCTGGCTCTGGTTCTAGACCAGCCAGATCCGTATACCTTTGGACTGGGGCCCTTGGGTCTCTTCTTTTCCCAGCCTCATCATCTGGGCTTTACCTGTTCAGTGTATCTCTCCCTCACCCCTGTCTCCCTACTGCCCACTCAAGGCAACAAGGATTTCCTAAGGAGCAGCTCTGAGCTCAGTTCTTTCCCTGGTGCTCAGGGGGGAGAGAAGACACCTAACGGTAAACTGAGCCTTCCAAGTGGCTCAGAGAGGACCTTCACTCAACCCAGTGGCCCCAGTGACTCCAGCCTCCTGGCCTAGGTAGGACCAGGAACTTCCTCTGGGGCTTCCTATCTCAGCAGCACACCCCACACCCCATTCACTTCTTTGCTTCATTGTCTGCCTGGATCCTAGACTGTAGCTCCTTGGGACTGACACTCCACGTCCCAGGTCTCAGTTCCATGCATATTTGCAGAGTGAGCCTGGCATCCCCGATATCTTGTCCTAAGCTTCTTCCCCAGGACAGTGCATGGAGAGAAGGAGCCACTTGCAGTCTCAGGATCCAGGTCTGGCCCTGAGAGACGGCTATGGGACTTACCGCTGACCCGGGAGGGGGATGGAGTCCACATGGCGGCCTCCAGGCAGCGCCATCATGTTGATCCCGATCTGCAGCAAAGCTTGCCCACAGCGGTCGGGGCCCTGGAAAAAGGAGGCAGGACAGGTCAATGAGGACCGAGAGAGGGGGTGCAGTCACTTTCTTTCCAGGATCCTAGCCACAAGTAGCCAAGTTAGGGGTAGAGGAAAAGCCCCCTAGCACTCCTCTGCTTTTTGAACCAGTTTACACTCTACTGTCTCCACACAAGTAACACAAGACTCAGATGTGATCTTGCTTCTAAGTCCCTAGCCCACTGTGAACTCCTACAATCTTCTATCTCCCGCTGTCAATAGTTGCTTGACTCATTTTGCTTTGTACCAAACATTGGCCCAACAAACATAGCATGGGAAGAACTTATACTTAAATCTATGGTTTATCTGAAATTCACATTTAACTAGGCACCCTATATTATTTGCTAAATGTGGCAACTCTACATGCTAATTCCCTAACTGGATACCGTCACAGCACTGGGTCATTCACTTTGATGATGCCTGGAAAATATGACTCTGTAATGGGCAGGACGGTTGCTTCCCCAAGTCCATTCCACTTCAGATGACATCATTTCACCCCAAGTGTCAGTAATTTGTCCAGGAATAGGCATGCATGCAACTCAATTCAGACCCATAAGCAAATAGAAGTACTTTACGGAAAAAAAATTTTGTCCTAACTGCAAGCCACAAGGTGAGAGTGTATTGCTCCCATTGAATCTGAACAATAAAAAAATGTCATTTCGTTGCTGCTAGAAACCAGCCTGAAGTCAAGAGAGGACCTAGCTAGAGAAGAAAGCTCCAGCTCATTGATCACTGAACCACTGGATCAAATGACCCTGGAGTTTCAGTGAGGATTTCTCTACAGATAAAAACAGGCTAACTGATAAAGGTGAACTAGGTCCAGAGGCTCCAGTCCCAGCGCAAGGACCCACTCAGCTTTCCCATGCTTCAGAGGCCAGATCAAGACAATGGTGTCATTCTCCTTCCATAAAACAAGCTGCCCACCTCTCTGTCTCCTCCTGCCTTGCCTTGCCCCTTCGCCATCCCTCCCTCTCTGCCAACTCCTTCTCCAAGCCAACAAACAAGCATGGAAGACATTTTCCATGAGGAAAATGGAGATTCTGTCGGTGCTGCTGGGGTAAAGTAATAAAAGGGAGGATTGGTTGTCACTTGACATGTTCTGAGCTTGAGGACAGAAGATTTCAAGACATGCAGAGAAAACACAAGTAGGAACTTGTGGAAAGATACAGAGGAGGTGGGCGAGATAAGTCCCGAAATACTAAACCCTTACTCTGTGATTACAAGTGACCCTTATGAGAAAAGAGTGGAGGAGGACTTTAATTAATAGTGATGTGGCTGGACATAAAGTACCCCTTATGGTGCTTGGAATAAAAAATGAATGTGTCAATCTAAAAAGTATGAAGAGGCAAGAGCCCAGAATAAATGAGGGCTTTAGCTAATTCTAAAGACTCACTGCCACTCTGAGCCCCACTCAACTGTCAGTCCCTAAAGGACAAGACCCACTTGTGGTCCCGGCATTAGGCAAAGAGCTGGACACTTAGCAAGCAATCTATGTGCCTGATGACAGAATGAGTGGAATGAATTTTTAATACTTTTATGTTGAGCCTTAATTCTTCATCTATAACTGAGACTCACATCTATTTTACAGAACTCTGCAACAATAACAGGAGATAAGGGATAGAGATGAGAGCTAAATAAATAGAAGATGTTATTGTTATTATGTCCTGAAAGTCTGCTGTGTGCTCAGCCTTATGATCAGATAAAGAAGATACAGAAAATGCGACAGAGCGTATGAAACACCTAGCATAATGACAGTGTGCGTCACTCGTATCGGCATTGTTATTTCTATCATTATCTTCATTATTGAGAAAATGTATTTCGGGAGCCCAGTGAGTCACCAGCCTGAAAAATATGACACAAAAGAAAAAGCTAGAAATAACAAAACAAAGTATCTGTTCCGTTTTTCATATGTCTGGTTACATGACCAAAAAAGGTAATACCAACTTTTCCGAGTGGAAGTGATGATGTGATCAGAAAGCAGGAAAAGCTGACCTTATTTCACCTCTATCCTCATCATGGGGAAGGAAAAGGGGCAGAGAAAAACTGCTGAAGAGGGAATTAAAGTTTAAAGTCTGTCAGGAGACAAAGACAAGAAGAAGTTTAAGGTCCCTTTAAGTGTGAGCCAGCCAGGATTCTGTGACCAGGTGAAGCAGCACATCCTAGAATATTGGGGGGGACCTCTGGGTCAAATCGCATTGTAAACGAGGGACGCAAAGGGAGAGTTGTCACGAGCAGAAGCCAGGATGCAAGCAGATGTTCTGAATTTATGAAAGTAGATCCCAGGAACACAGCTTGGCAACCACAGAATTCTAGAACAGATTCCTAATCACTGATCTGTGAGCCTTTCGGACAAAAGCAGTGAGCACCAAAGCCAGCTAGGGCACGGTAGGAACAGGTCATGCCCATATATCTATTTCCTTTTTGTTGGGGACCACTGGACTTTTAGCTTGAGAAGATGCAATATGTCTAATATAGGTTGAATTTGTTAAAGCATCCTCATGAGATGTCCTTGTTTATCATTTCATTCATAGTTTTCCAGCACTTATGCCAGTGGAGGCCACCAGCAAACAAAACCTTGGTTCATGTGATCACACATGTTTCTAGAGGTGGGCAAGCTTCTTGGGGACATCTGGGCTGTATGTGAATCACTTCCCTATTCACAGACTGTATTATTTATGCCTGCCTCCTTTCCCCAATCAGACAAGACTCCTTGATGTCTGAAATTGCATCTTGCTCAATGAGGGACTGGGCACAGGACCCTACACAATGAACTGCTTAGTCAAAGCCAGGATTATGATTCAGATTATATCTCAGAGGAGCTAAAGCTTATATTCACTGGGAATGAGAAACAGGTAAGAGAGAATATCTCTAAGGTGATATAAGGAATATCAAAGAGTTTAACCCAGCTGATGTGAATATAAAGTGCCTCTAAACAAAAGCTAATATTTATTGAGTGGGTACTATGTGCTTGGCCCTGTTCTAAATGGTCCATATAGTATGAACTCATTTAATATTATCATCATCCCTTTTTTTACAGGTAAGACCTCTGAAATTGAGTGGAATTACATCTGTTGCCCAAGATCACACAGCCAGTAGTAGACAGAGGACTAGTACCCAAGTTTGATAATTCGGGAGGAGGTGCTGGAGCAGATGAAAGTAATGAGAGCAATAAACAGGTGACATATGTCCAGTATTTGCTAACAGGCAGCAGGACTCCATTCCATGGTGGCGACACCAGCCCCAACTCTTCACAGCCAGGCCCTCTTCTCTCTCACCAGCGCCTCCCACTGTTCCCATCTCCCAGACTGTGAGTCCTCCAGCTACACCTGGGGTGGGCCCTCAGTGACACAGCCAGAAGGCAGAAAAACAGTCTTCAGAAAAATGAGACAAATCACAAAAGCAGTACCCAGATGAAGGCAGGAAGAGGGACATAGACAGTGGGTCATCTCTTCTGTCCCTCATTTGTTAGTTTCTTTCATGACAGTTGCATGGACAGAGTTATGGTCCCTAAAGGAGACACCACAGTCCCAGCGAAGCCAAGCCTCAAGTGTCTTTAGGTTTACAAAGAGACCTGTTTCAAACAGGCAGCAAGGACTTAGAAGAACCCCTCCAAAGCCACACAGCACGCCAGGAAGCCAAGAATGGATTCAAGATAACCCTTTACCCCATGCTATATGTCCTCACTGGTGTTGCAAAATAAACTTAAATTTGGGAGGCTGACAGATCTGGGTTTAAATCCTGACTCTGTGCCCCATTAGTACATGGCCTTGGGAAAATCATCAACCCCCATGAAGGTATACCTGCCTTCCCAGAGCTTCATGAGGATTGAATGAGATCACTCACAAAAGTCTCTAGTAGACTGTATCATATCAAAAATCATATCATATCATATCATATTATATCATGTGCATGGCACATGGTAGCCTCAAAGAGGGAGTGTCCCTCCTCATGGAAGGAGACGTTGAGACCTATATCTCAGGGTAGAGAAGATATCTTGCTGTTGAAAAAGGAGAGAGGGACACATGTAGGAGTGAGCAAGAAAGAGGAAACTCTATCACCTCTCCCCTACACCAAGGCACCCCTAATTCATTGGAAATCCCACCCTAGAACCTGCAGCCTTTGTTCTGCAAGACTCTTGGCTATGCCTCTTTCACCAGGAGGGGCTGGTTTACAAGAAAGACTTGAAGTCTTAAGGTTCTCTGATTTAATTCAACACTTGCTGGTAGAACTGCTCATTTGGACGGCTAATTTCTCTCCTGCATCCCATTAGAGGCAGCCCTTGCTCACCTCCATTTGGCTAACAAGCCAGCCTGGGCTCTGGAGGAAAGGGGAGCTATTTACAGTAAATTATTCAAGTAGAACCAGGAGCAAGGGTAGTTTCTTCTGTTGTCTAATGGCCCAATCCAAGTACAGCTCAAGGTAGAGTGAGGATTGTTTAATCTGCAGAATCCATTAGGGCTGTCAATGGAGGCAGGACAGTAAATACTGTGGAAAGCATATTGTTAAACTCCAGTTAAACGAAGTGTTCATTAGGAGAAGGCAGCCTGGGCAGGGGTAAAAAAGGAATGAGACCTGAGGATGTGGTAAGCCCCTCATTATATGATCCCCTACCCCTCTTTATTTCTCATCCCATAGAATTGATCACAGTTGTAATTAAACAGTTTGCTGTGAAATTAATAGCTAAACATCTTTCTCCACTGAGGGTACCAGGGACAGAGATGAGACACCTGTCCTGCTCACTGCTGTCTCCCCAGACCCCTGTTCCTGACACAGTGCCTAGTGCATAACAATCAGATCAATAAACACTTGCTGACTGACTGGCTGGGATCCTGAAGGAACCTCAGCTTCCTCACAGTAATGGGAGATGAAGGTGCCTATCTCATCACGTGCTGAGTACTCAGTGAGACGACTGTGGGTGGGCCTTTGCAGCTATGCATGCGAAGGGCTCTGCATCCTAATATCCATTGAGACAAAGCCCCCTGTTCTTTTTTTAATTAATTAATTTAAATGGGGTGACATTGATAAATCAGGGTACATATGTTCAGAGAAAACATCTCTAGGTTATTTTGACATTTGATTATGCTGCATTCCCATCACCCAAAGTCCAATTGTCTTACGTCAATCTTCTAACTGGTTTTCTTTGTGCCCCCCTCCCCTTCCCCAACCCCCTCCCTCTCCTCCTCCCCTCCTACCCCGTAACCTCCACCCTCTTGTCCATGTCTCTGAGTCTCATTTTTATGTCCCACCTATGTATGGAATCATATAGTTCTTAGTTTTTTCTGACTTACTTATTTCACTCAGTATAATGTTATCAAGGTCCATCCATGTTGTAAATGATCCGATGTCATCATTTCTTATGGCTGAAAAGTATTCCATAGTATATATGTACCAAAGCTTTTTAATCCACTCGTCCACTGACGGACACTTGAAAGCCCCCTGTTCTTCTGAGTTCACGTAGTCCACATGATCTGGTCATACCCAGCTGGGCAGCCTCCCTCCTCACCCCCAGCTCTGTGCTCATTGCATTCTCCAGACAGACAGACAGATGGGTGAACAGACAGTCCCAATGCTGCATGAGAACTACAGTTGCAGGTAACCGACAGGATGCTAAGAGAGGTCCAGAGGGCTTCCAAGCAGCACTAGGTGAGAATGGAAGGTGGAAAGAAGAGGTCAGGGAAAGTTTCTCAGGAAATGGCCCTAAAGCTGATGGTTGAAGAATGTGGAAATTAAGGAAGGAGAAGGGGCTGGAAGCAGGAGATTGCAGACAGAGGAGAGTCGTGAGAGGTGCAGGATCCTGAATATGGAAGTGTTTCTAGAAGGCTAGAGAGTGCTGGATTTGGGGTGGCATTTAGAGGAAACTATCCCACTAGCATAGGAATGCAGAAAAAAGAGTGGTTACTTTCAACTAGGAGAGTAGGGCAGACTTCTTAGAGGAGGTGACATCTGGGTATTAAATGCAGGTGGAATTTGGCCAGGTGGAAATGGGACAAGGACACTGTGCCAGGAAAGCAGTGTGGGCCATGGTAAAGGGGCCAGAAAATGGGACAGGTATTCAGGCCCCCAGATATCTCCCAGTGGCTGGAGGGAAGGTGCCTCTTAGGCTCTGCACATGAAAGTGATGGGTTCTTTGGACTCTATGCTGTGGGTGGTAGGGAGCTAGTGAAGATGTTTGAGAAGAGGAGTGAAATGATCGGAGTGGAATTTCAGCTCCCATGGTGACCAGTAGAGTGGATGGACTCCAGGAGTGAGAGCAGCAGCAAGGGGTTATGTAAGAGAACTACAAGCTGCCAGGGAGATCACAAAAGCTTGGGGCTGGAGAGCTAGGGACTTGCAGAGGAAGCAGAGCTGCAACGAGCTTTGGGAAGTGAGGGCAATGAGCTCCCCTCCTCGCCCCTACTCTGGGCCTCTGTTTGACCTGTAGGAGGGTGGCAATGGTCATCGGAGATATTTCAGTATTGCCAGGTAGGATGGCCAGCATCCTGCAGCAGACACTTTAAGAACCCTCCTTCCCAAGGGAGGTGCAAACTGTCACCCAGCCCTGCTAGATGGACTGAGTCTCATGAAATATAGAAAGCTCTGGATCCCTGGGGGAAGCCCCAGTGGCACCTCATAGCTGCCAGGCAACAGAGCTCAGCAAAAAGGCAGAGCAGACCTCAGAGAACCAGACCTTGTCCCCTCAGGCCCTAAAAGGCCTGGTTTGACAGCCCAGAGGCACTGGGCATCAGGTCGATGGGCCCATCCAGACCTCAGCTCTGTTCAGGTTCAAAGAGAATTTTAAAGGATTGATGAAGGATAAAATGAAAGTAATGGCTTCTTCCCTGTGGCACTCTGTGCAGGTCGGGGAGATCACGTATGTGAAGTGCCTGGCACACAGGGGTACTCGGTATAAAGATTGGTTCAATTTCTCTCCTGGTGAAGACAGTGCCCAGCAGGAGGGAGGCAGTCAGAACAAAGCCAGTCTGAACTATGTCCAGCTGGTCAACCACTTTTTACTCTAACTTTTTAATTATCTGTTTCTACTTTCTAACTTTTCCTGATGTGAATGTTAGCCAACTGCTCGAATGTTCCTCAGCTTTGATTTGCAAAAGTGAGAGCCCTCTCTCACTGGGCCCAGGTCCCAGGGTGCTAAAATTAACAATAAGTATACTTTAAGCTAATGACTTACTGGTCGTGGCTGCCACGAATAGACATAATTCTCAGATAAGAGCCATTAGAGAAAATTGAATAGCTCCAACATGGTAAAAATTTGGATACTTCCTGTTTCATAAATCATGATCAGAGGTCATATTGGGCAAGCTACTTCACTCTCTGAGTCATGATGAGGACCCAGGTTGAGGGGGTCTACATCCCCTTGGGAAAGCAAACACAGGAGAGAGCTGCACGATGTTTTGTAGTTTCACAAGTGGAATTTTCTCTGATTTCTAAAGCCATAAGCAGACGATAGTGCTACATTAACAGCCATAATAATCCAACCTTCTTCTCTGATTTTATTTCCTTCTCAAATCCTCCCAACTGCAGTCTGCTCAATAACATTTGGAAAATTGCATGATGAGATCATGAAAATTCAACATTCAGGACTGAGGTTCCAATTCCAGTTCTGTCTCTTTCTAGGCAGCTTTTACCTTTAGCCTGTTCATCTGTAAAAAATGGGAATAGGACCTATACTCAGAGTTGTTACCATCAGTAGGATCATGTATCCTGCATAACACTTATAAGAGCAAGTGAAATAATGAAATAAACTACTTTGACCCAGGAGGATAATTAATGGTGCTACACAGGAAATCTCATGATACCCATCTTAGTACCCAATAAAAGATCCATTTCCTACCAAAACCTCAGGCCCAAATAGCTGCTTCCCAATAGGGGATTAAAAAGCATAATATATTAAATAGAAGAGATTTAATTAAAACCCAGTACAAAAAGACCATGCTGCAGAAAATTTAACATCCCACTTGTACCCTTTGTGACCAAAATATTGTGGGGCGTTTGAATAAATCCAGACAGAATTTATCCAAAAAATTAAAATTTTTTTAAATTAAAGGAAAATCTAGACAGAACCAGAATCTTGGCTCAGACACAATGACAAAGGGTTCCCACCAGATCATTAATGAAAAGGAATCAAAGACAGAGAACCAGAACCCACTTTAGGGTCACAACACATAAACAGAATAACCTAGTGGACACAAGGCAACCAATCTCAACAAATCCTACTGTCATTGTCATAACATTCTCAGATAAAGGATCCTTTATGTTGGATCAGGGTGTCAACTTACTGGGCCACACATAGCAATTTAAGTTAATTAATTGGTGCACAGAATGGGTCAAACATGAAAAACAGCCTTTTTACAAAGTGCTATTTTATCAAGGCTCATTTATGTCTAGTATGCCATATGTCACAGTGGCAACCGAACAGTGCATTGCATGGTATTCGGTACAAAGTATGAGCACAATGAATGTTAATAATTCCTCAGTATTTCTTCCTCTTCTATAACTTCAAGCATTGACCGTGGCACACTGCACTTCCAGACCAAAATGTCCTCAATTCTTTTTTTCTATTTCCAGGTAATATCTCTGGTTCAGGACTCCACTCTAATCCTACCACACCTGGGAGGCCTTTTCCAATCACTGTGACCTATAGTAATTTCTTCCTCTAAAATGTTACCTAGGAATAAATGAAACTGAGAAGTCTTGAACAATTTTAAATTTACTATAAGAGAAGGTATGCTTTCTCCCTACTCCCTCTTTCTTCCCCTTTCTCCTGAGTAATGCCAAAGCAACTGGAAAGCCACCATATGGCAAGGCCAAAAGATAGAAGAGGATGAGTCCTGATTCACAATTTGGAGCAGAATCACCCAACCCACAACAGTCTGTGGGGTAAGCAAGAAATGGATATAATGTGCTAAGCCACTAATACTTGCAGATAGTTTGTTATAGCAACTTATCTTCATTAACCTGACTAATTGTAAGAATTACAGTAAATGCTATATTTAAGGCACCCATAAGTATGCTTGACACTGGTCTCTTGATAAATATAAGTTCCTTTTCTTCCTCACTCTTGGAGAAGAGGGTAGAATATTGTGTTTGTCTACTGACAATTACTAGACACTGTCTAGTATAATGGACACTGACTCTAGTTCATACACAAAGATCCAGGGTCCAAAAGTTGATAAGGTGAGGGTGGGATGAAATAAATATCCACAAACAGTTAAAGTCCTATCACTTCTGAGACTAAATTCTGTTTCTCAGCCAGTGCCTTCTCTATGCATCCATTCATAATAACAGCTAAAATTTACTATAGTCAGGTGGTTCTAAGATGCATTTTTTTAATATTTTAACATTTGAAATTGGGATGTGTTTCAGTCGATGACATCTTGGCATTGTATCATAGTTTAATTGGAAGCATATTTTTTATGAAGTAACAGGGCAGCTTACAATCTATGGCATATTAAATTCAATAAAATGGCCTGACCTGTGGTGGCACAGTGGATAAAGCATCGACCTGGAATGCTGAGGTTGTCAGTTCAAAACCTCTGGCTTGCTTGGTCAAGGCACAAACAGAATTGATGCTTCCTATTCCTCCCCCTTTCTCTCTCTCTCTCTCTCTCTCCTCCCACTCTCTATAATAATTTTTTTTTAATTCAATGAAATGTGGTATTGGGTACTATGTAACAAGCACTCTACTAAGTGCTTCATGTAAATAAATTTATTTATTTCTCAAAAAGTCCAATATAATTAATACTACTTTATCCCATTTTAAAGACATTAAAATGAAGATGCAGAGAAGTTCAATAATTTGCTAAGATACACAACTAGTAAGATGAGTGAGGAAAAAGACTATACCTTCTATTTAAGGAACTCCATATCATGACAATATTTTTTTAGCGCCTGATTTTTACTTGACAGTGTATTCCTCTTCTTACAACGAAAGCTCACATGCAGATTCTATGTTTAGCAATATGGTAGTCCATTATTCTAAAGTATTTCTCCATAAGAAAAAATTTTAAAGAATTGATAAAGATGTTCTTAATTTTTTTTAATGCATCAATAAGCTGGTGAAAATGAAATTTAGAGAGCTAAATAAAAAGCAAAAGCAAGAACCAGGATAATAAGCAAGAGTTAAAAGGAATTTTTACCTTGAGAACATATACTAAATGTTGTATTCCTTAAGTTTCTGTTTCATGTGTGTATGGGACAGGACAGACCAAGGACAAAGCCTAGGGACTAGGGAAAGGATCAAATAGGGGTCCAGAGGGCCAGAAACTCAGTGTAAGGATAAATGAGAAATAAATCTGTAATATAGAAGGTATAAAACAACAAAAATTGTCTGTCCCAACTCGGACAGGAAGTAAAGGGAAGTAAGACCTTTTTGAGAATTAATGATCACAATATGACCTTCACGTAAGTTTGTGGCCTGAACACATGTTATCTATGAGGGGTGAATAAAAACTCAATTAAAGACTTTAGTTTCAAAAAAATGAAAGAAAATCTTGGAAACATTTTCAAGGCTATAAAAGATAGCCAAGATAATTTGAGGGGAAAATATTAAATTCTATAAATTAAAAATAAAAATAAAAAACTCATTGACCAGACTGATCACCATTAAAGAATAGATTGCTATATTAAAAGATAGAACAAAAGAAATTATCCAAGCATCCCAAAGAGACAAAGAGAGAGCAAATATGTGAGAACTAAAGCTAAGGAATAGAGAGTAAAGTAGTCTAACAGGTATTTAATCAGATTTCCAAAGGGACAGAGAAGATAGAATAGGATGGAAAAAAAAGTGATACTCAAAGAAATAGTAGCTGAAACATTTCCCAGAATTCTTAAAAGACAAAACAACTTTTAAATACAGAATCCCAAAGAATCCTAAGCAGGAAAAATACAAAAGATATTTATACCTTCAACTCAGAAGACTAAACAACACCAAAGAAAAATTAGATCAACAGATGACTGCTCAACAGCAATGATGGAAGTCAGCGGATGATGAGAAAATAGTTAATTACAGAAATAATTGTCTTAAATTCTGTAGTGACAGAAACTCTCTTTCCAGAATAAGGATAAAAAAAAAAAGATCTCCTCAAACAAGTAAAAATCTCACACTGAAAGGAATTCTAAAGGGTTTATATCAGGCAGAAAAAAATGTAACACCAGATGGAAGGTTCGAGATGCAAGAAAGAATGATAAGCAAACTTATATGTAAAAATGTAAGTTCAAATAAACCTTGACTATAAGAAACAATTATAATACCTCATTTGTGGGACAAGAATAGAAAGATAAAACTAAAATATTGTAGGTAAATTCAGAAAGGGATGACCGAAGGAACTTAAAGTGCTGGCTAAGTTTCTCTTATCTGGGGAGGAGGAAAATGGAGATATAAATTAACTTTAGCCTCTTAGGTTATTATTAAGGTTACAATATCAAGGGTATCCAACTGAAAGACTATATATAGAGAAAGAAATAGACATTACCCTTAAAATATGTAGGGGGAGGAGAAAAAAGTAAGTAATAAAGAAAAAGGAAGAAGAAAGAAAAAAGTGTGAAGGAGGAGGTATCAGTGTATAATAGTAATCACAGTAAGAGGAGATGAAGTAACCTAGCTACTTGGAAGCAAAGATTTTAGAGCACACATGAGAGAGAGAGAGACAGACAGAGAGAGAGAGAGAGAAGAGAGAAAAAGTGTGCGATGTGCTGGCAATCAGAAATATCTGTAAAATAAAAAGACACAAAACAAAACCTCTTAAAGTTAAAAGTTACAAAAGATATACCATAAAAATATTTAGCTAAATAATTCTGGTGCCAATCTATTTGTAAAATACAAGACAAACTTTAAGATAAAAAGTATAACAGAGATAGAGATTCACTACATAAAAATAAAAATGTTCAACCCATCAATAAGATATAAGATAAAGATATGCCTAGTAACAATAATATAGTCTTAAACTATACAAAGTAAAACTTGATAAAATTTCAAGAAGAAATGAACAAATCTAGAATCCCAGATGGATATTCCAATACATTATGTCATTAATTAATAGGTCAAGCAGGTAAATTATCAGTAAGGATATAGGAGATTTGAATGACACTATTAAGTGAGAGTTAATAGTTATAAATTGAGCACTGCATTCAACTTATCAGGAATACATTTTCTTTTTAAAGAATTAGGAATCATTTTTTAGATGACTAGTACCTAGATCTTAAAGCAAGATTCAGCACATTTCAAGTGATTGGTCCTCTACAGATTGCAATTTCTATGCCAATATAAATATCCCCATACATTTAGATAATTTAAACATAAAAATAATTGGTCAAAGAAGAAATTATAACAGAAATGAGAAAACAAATCCAGGCCTGACCTGTGGTGATTCAGTGTTGATAAAGCATCGACCTGGAATGCTGAGGTTGCTTGTTCAAAACTCTGGGTTTGCCTGGTCAAGGCATATATAGGAGGCAATGCTTCCTGCTCCTCCACCCTTCTCTGTGTGTGTGTGTGTGTCTCTCTCTCTCTCTCTCTCTCTCTCTCTCTCTGTATCTCTTCCTCTCCCCTCCATAAAATGAGTAAATAAAAATTTTTTAAAAAGAACAAAAACCTAAATAATTATGAAATTACACATGAAAATTATATAGTATACAGATGGGTCAAGTTGAGAGTAAAAATTACAGCATTAAATCAGAAATCTGAAAATTACAAGAATATCTAACTTTTAACAACATAAAAATTTTAAAAGAACAAGAGAATAATTCCAAAGAAAGTAGCAGAAGACAAATACTACAATAAGAGCAAATATTAAGCAAAATACAACAAAAATACACAAAAAATGTAAACACAAATAAAATGTTTAACAGAGTTAAACTTAATCTTTGAAAATACAAATAAAACAAATTTCTTTTTAAGATCAGAAAAAAAGAAAAATACACAAGTAATCAATTTTAACAATTAAAGGAAGTTTATTACTACAGATGCAGCAGAGATAAAAAGAATATGATGCAATATCACTGGACTCATAAATAAACTAGATAAAGTCCTGGAAAATATATAATTTGCCAAAGTTGACAGAATAGAAAATAGATTTATAACCAGTGAATAAATTTATCAGTAGTTAAAAATCTTCCCTTAAGGAAAACACTAGGCGGAAAGACACCCACAGATGAGTTTCTGCTCTGCCAAGCAAAGATAAACTTACCCAAACTTGTCCAGAAAATGAGAAAACAGAAAAAAACACTTCAATTCATTTTATGAAACTGACATAATTTTGATATTGAAACTAAACAAGAACATAAGAAAGGAAATTTATAGGCTAATCTCATATATGATCATAGATAAAAATATATTAAAATATTAGTAAACAGAATTTATCTATATACAAAAAGGATAATACAGCATGGCCAAATTGAGTGTTGCCTAAAAATATACAGCTGTTTTAGCATTAGAAACAGATTGAAAAAACTTGCTACATTAATAGGCTAAAAAGTAAAGCCCTTATGATCATCTCAATAGATGAAGAAAAATAATTTTATAAAATTCAACAGCCAATCATAACAAAACCTTTTAGCAAACTAGGAATACAAGAGACCTTCCTTAACTGATTAAAGATCATTTACAAAAAAAAACCCCAAAAAACAAAAACACCAAGAACAAGAACAACAAGCATAATGATGACATGTTGAAAGCATTTCCTGTGAGATCAGAAATAAAATAGAAATGCCCAGCTCCCAATTTCTATTTATCATGTATTAAAGATCTTAGCTAGTATAGAAAGAAAGAAATATTGGAAAGATATGGAAGGAAAAAAAAACTGTCATTACTTGCAGTTGATACTATTTTCCATAAGGCTTCCACATCGATAGTATAGAAAGAAAGAAATATTGGAAAGATATGGAAGGAAAAAAAAACTGTCATTACTTGCAGTTGATACTATTTTCCATAAGGCTTCCACATTGACCAGTGCACAACAGCACACAACCAAGGAAGTGAGTGTCCCCACCCAGCCACATGCCCTGCACAGGGCTGAGTCCACCAGACACCAGCCTGCAGTCCATTTGGCAAGCCAAGCCTCCGTGGGCCTATGTCTTCTCAGACATGGGTTCTTTCTCTAATTCTTATAAAAATGTAGTATGACCTAGCAAGTCACCCTCCTTGTCAATGTAGAAAACCCAAAAGAATCTACAAATAAACTATTTTAATTTATAAAAGGGCTTAGAAAGTTGGCTAGAAATGAATACGCATAAATCAAGTACTATGTATAGTCCTAGACACCAGCACAAACATAAAGTGAAACTTAGGAGAGGATGTAATGACAGCAAAACATATATCTACATATAAACATATATGGCATATAAAAATTTAATCTTAAAATGTGCATGTCCCTCATTGAGAAAATTAGGAAATATTATTAAAATATACCAAAAAAGGCAAAAATAAATCAAGTAGTTTATGTATTTAGACAGAAAACTATTAATCCACTATATACTGATCTGTAGATCAAATACAAGCTTTATTCCTACAACCTGATGAATTGACTCTGAAATGTATAAACATATTGTTCCTCAAAAATAATAGTAGTAATAATAATAATAATAATAATGAGAGGGACTTTCCTGCTAGATAATAAAGTATTTTCAAATAGCAAATACAATGTGATATTGACCTAGAGAATTAAATGGATAGCCCCAAAATAGACCAAAAGAAATTGGGATACTTGGTTAATGGCAGAGAAGGGGGAAAGAGAGGCAGACAGAGTCAACGCACACAAGCACATCACAAATCAGAAGCAGACAGTGAAATGGGTGAGGGGAAATGTGACACTCACTGTGGCTCCTGCCTAGCATAGGAGGAGAGAGCTCCTTTTTGCGCATTCTTGCCCCTGAGGCTCCCTCTTGCCCCAGAGCAAAGATCTAGCTGTCTGAGCTGGAGAGAAGCAGCTGAGAGGGTTTCTCTAAGAGCCCCCTTCCACAGACGGAAGAGTCCAGCCCATCCCCAGGACAAGCAGGTGAAAAAGCTTCTTAAGATGAGAAATGGCCTGATCAGGCAGTGGTGCAGTGGATACAGCGTCGGACTGGGATGCGGAGGACCCAGGTTCGAGACCTCAAGGTAGCCAGTTTGAGCACAGGCTCATCTGGTTTGAGCAAGGTTCACCAGCTTGGACCCAAGGTCACTGGCTCAAGCAAGGGGTCACTCGATCTGCTGTAGCCCCAAGGTCAAGGCACATATGAGAAAGCAATCAATGAACAACTAAAGTGTTGCAAGGAAAAACTAATGATTGATGCTTCTCATCTCTCTCTGTTCCTGTCTGTCTGTTCCTATCTATCCCTCTCTCTGACTCCCACGGTCTCTGTAAAAAAAAAGAGAGGAATGAAAGGTTAATTAAGAAGACCTGGTCTATAATCTGTTTAATGTGTTATTTTGAATTCAGATTGAATGGTCAAGCGGGATTTGTCCCTGGGATGCAAGGATGGTTCATATGCAAACTGGAAACAATATACACTGGGCACAAAAATTAGGGGATATTTTATAGCTTCATATTCATTTTGAAATATCCCCTAATTTTTGTGAGCAGTATATTTTGGTTACCTGGCACAGTTGTTGTAAGGACTGGTGTAAGAATGGAGATAACACTGCTTTGTATTCTTATAAGAGGTCATAAAAATAAGAGCGATATGCCCTGGCCAACTCTGTGGTAGAGCATCGGCCCTGTGTTTGGATGTCCCAGGTTCGATTCCCAGTCAGGGCACACAGGAGAAGTGACCATCTGCTTCTCATCCCCTCCCACTCCTCCTTCTCTCTCTCTCTCTCTCTCTCTCTCTCTCTCTCTCTCTCTTTCTCTCTCTCTCTTTCTCTTCCCCTTCCACAGCCATGGCTAGATTGGTTCGAGTGCATTGGCCCGGGGGAACTGAGGATGATTCTATGGCCTCTGCCTCAGGTGCTAAAAAAGTGGCTCTGGTTGCAACAAATCAAGGGCCCCAGATGGGCAGAGCATCGCCCCCTGGTGGGCTTGCTGGGTGGATCCCCGTTGGGGCACATGCAGGAGTCTGTCTCTGCCTCCCCTCCTCTCATTAAAAAAAAAAAAAAAAAAAAAGAGCAATTTTGTTAGGCAATGTGGTCTATGGAAATAAGAATTTTCAAAAAGACCCAAAGAAATGAATCTATAAAGATCAGGCAAAGTGAAAAATGAGCCCCTAGCTGAGATAGAAATCTGGAAGTTAAGGTCCTAACCAATTATTACATTAGCATGATGTAACCAAGAAACCTAGAAATGTTATATGAGGACAGAGAACAGGTCCTCAGGAATTCTTTTTTTCAATCCTGTGGTTTATGATAAAGAAAATTAAGAGGGCAAATGATTTGCCAAAGTCACAGAGCAAGTTCGAGCTGAACCCAAACTCGAACCCAAGATCTTCCTTCCTTCTCTCTCAGGTTCTGTCCAAAACCTCACCTAGTCCATAACGCTACCCTAGAAAACACCACTGCCTTGCCCAGGACATTCCCTGGGGATGCTGAACTTGGAGGTACTTACTTTCCTGTGTCTACAAATTCAAGTTGCTCGTGAGCATAAATCACCCTCCTCCTTGTGGAAACCCTCTGCCAACTCCAAAGTACAAGACAAACGGAATGTGTTAACTAAGAGCTTAAGAAACAATTACCCATCCAGTACTAACACAGACAACAGGGACCTGGTCTGGGCAGCAGCTACAGCCCAAATCCCTCTGACTTTTCAGGAAAATGTCTCCAGCTCAGCACTCCCCACTAGGATCCTGAACGCAAGGATGGAAGCGAGACAAAGGACAGATCTAGCTGATATCCTGCTACTAAGTCACAGAGCACTGCCCGCTGTGGAAAGAGAGCAGGATCGTTCCTTAAAGAAGCAGCCTTCAACTCCTTGGGACAGCAGTGGGACAACTAAGTGTGTCAGGTGAAGTCCCTGGGGGCCCAGCCTCCGGCCAGGCCAAATTTGGAGCCTTTAAGCATATTTAAGTCCAAAATACACACTATTGGTACTCATCTGGAGGCTGTAAAATCCCCTGTGGGCTGCTCTGCTCTCCCAAGCTGGGCAAGAACCATCTCCCCTGCAACGGCCTCAGGGACAGGACATGTAGCCCTCTCCCACGCCTGTGTCCTCTTTCCTCAGCAGGCACCTTGTGGCAGGAGCCCCCTTTACTCACTCAGATTCATGGCCCTTAGTGACTTTTTGCCGAGGACTGTGAGTATAATTGAGGTAGAAATGGTCACCGACCCGGCCATCTGAGTGCACGAGGGATCAGAGCCAAGCTCTACCTCCAACACAGGCAGCCCTTTCTGACTCCACCTCTGGCCACTCTGAGGCCACTAACATCAGCCTTGGTCTGGGGCAACAGGGCATCTGCTCTGCATCAGGCCCTAGCTAGATGACAGAGTAGATGCATAAAACAATTTTCTCCTTAGAGTTTTCTCTTCCATTGAAAGAGATATGTGAATGCATAATTAAAACATAGTAATCCTCCAACGTGAGTGCATACAAGCTGTTTAACCTTTCTCTACTACAAGTGCTCTATACAACCTTGGACAATTTATGCCCTTTTTCTGGGCTTCCAATTTCCCCTCTGGAAGAGGAGAAAGCTGAATTAGATGAGAGCCTATTCTGACTCTAATGTGCCTACAATCCAACAACCCCCTCCTCAGAAGCTTCTAAAAGAGTCATTCATGACCAGAGTCCAGCTCCAACTGCTCTCTCCTCTGCCCAGAACTCAGGCTGTTGTGTGTTCTTTGCTCAGATGGCTTCAAGTAGATATCTGGGGTTTGTCCCCAGGACAGCCACTCATATCACCTGCTGCATGCACCATCAGAGCTCCCACATCATTGTGTCCCTGCCCACTGTGCATCTTGGGGCCACCCCAGCAGTTCACCCAACCTCAGGGCCCCTGGTGGCCATCAGGCCAAGAAGGCTTACATGGACAATTGTCTTCATGCTGGCCTCCCAGCTCCCAGCCTATCCCTCCTCATGCTAATGGTGTTTCAGCTTCTCAAAACACAGCTCTCATTGCAACATCATGAAAACCTGTTCTGTCTCCCTGGTATCCCTCAACACAGGTCTGAACTCCTTAGCCTGGTGCTAAGACCCTGTTTCCTGCCCACCCCACCTCTTCTGGCATTACCATCCTATAGTCCCCAGCATGTCTCTTCATGGCCAGTTTTCTGCTATTCCCACCTATCAAGATTCAGTTTAATTTGGGTCATGGGCAAACAACACAATCAAATGCTATAGAAATGTTAACCTGAAAACTATGTACTCTTATTGATCAAGGTCACCTCTTTAAATTTAATTTTCTCAATAAAATTTAAAAAAAATAAAATCATAAAACAAAAAACAAACAAGATTTAGCTTACATGTGGCTCCCTCCTAGAAGCTCATTCTGACGCCCAGAGCACAGGGTGCCTAGATGAATGAAGTGCTGACTCCATCCATATTGTGCTTGCCAAGGCTGGCTTGATTTTGTTGTTGTTGTTCTTTAAAGATTTTTATTTATTGATTTGAGAGAGAGAGAGAGAGAGAGAGAGAGAGAGAGAGAGAGAGAGAGAGAAAGGGTTGGGGGAAGCAGGAAGCATCAACTAATAGTAGTTGCTTCTTATATGTGCCTTGAATGAGCAAGCCCAGGGTTTTGAACCCGCAACCTCAGCATTCCAGGTTGATGCTTTATCCATTGCGCCACCATAGACCAAGTGGGCCCACTTGGTTTTTTAACTGACTGGTGATTTCCTGTGGGCCCATCGAGTCTCCCCTGCTAGGCCCAAGTTCCAGAAAAATATGCCCATATCAACCAGCATCTGGCATAATGCTCTGCATGTAGCACATAAAGACTTGTTCAAAAGCAGTAAATAAAGCTGGACAGATTACTAAAGGGCAGAGGGAATGGACGAACAGTGATTCAGGGCATCATATACGGCAGTGTTACGTAGATGTGGGCAGAATAAAAAGTGAAATGGGTAAATGAATAAATAAGTGAACTTCGGTTCCAGCCACCACATCTCTCACCTACATTACTATAATAAGTTCTTAACGTATCCCCTCCCACAACAATCTATTCTTCATAGCAGCCAGAGCATTTTTTTTATGAAAATAAGCTTTATTGCATCAAGTAATAAACACATACAAAGATGCAGACAGTTGTTGTTTTTTTGTTGTTTTTGGGGTTTTTTTTGGTATTTTTCTGAAGCTGGAAACGGGGAGAGACAGTCAGACAGACTCCCGCATGCGCCCGACCAGGACCCACCCAGCACGCCCACCAGGGGGCGACGCTCTGCCTACCACGGGGCGATATTCTGCCCCTCCGGGGCGTCGCTCTGTTGTGACCAGAGCCACTCCAGCGCCTGGGGCAGAGGCCATGGAGCCATCCCCAGCGCCCGGGCCATCTTTGCTCCAATGGAGCCTCGCTGCGGTAGGGGAAGAGAGAGACAGAGAGGAAGGAGAGGGGGAGGGGTGGAGAAGCAGATGGCGCTTCTCCTGTGTGCCCTGGCCAGGAATCGAACCCGGGACTTCTGCACGCCAGGCCGACACTCTACCACTGAGCCAACCAGCCAGGGCCGCGATGCAGACAGTTTTAGTCATTTTCTTCCAGATGTTCGGATAAAGTTATAGGAATTGACAAACTGAAATATATATAGTCTTAGGGAAATTTTCAGGGTCCTTGTTAGGTAGATTTGATAAGTTGCTCTTTTATTCTTTTTTTTTTACCTTATGCATTTTTTAAATTGACTTCAAAGCACTAATAGTTATACAAATACTTAAGCAAAAAAAAAAAAAAAAAAACAGGGACATTAAGCAAAACCTTCCAAAGTTCACCCATATTACTCAAATTAAAAGCCAAAGTTCTCCAAATAACCTAAAGGAGCCTTCATGATCTGGCCCCCATTTTTGCATGTACCTCAACTCGTTTGACTCTCACTTTTCTCCAGTCATAGTGTCCTTCATTTTCTTTCTCAAACTCCCTCAGGACTTGTGCTTTTTCTATTTGATTGATCTTCCCCCAAATATCCACATACATGGCTCTTCACTTCCTCCTGGTCTCTTTAAATATCTGCATATCAGAGCAAACCTTCTGACCCTGGATAAATGTTCAAACCTCCTCCCACCCGTGGAACTCCCTTAGCATTCTTTGTATTTCTCTGTAGCACTCAGTGCCATACTGTAGATCACCTGTTTACTGTCTGTCTTCCCCCACTAGAAAGCCAAGTCCACAAGGGCGCATGTTTTGCTCACTGCACTGTATCTCCAGTGCCTAGAACAAGGCATGGCCTGGGGTGGGTGCTAAGTAGACAGTTGTTGAATGAATGAGGATGGGAGGGAATGAGTGAATGAGTCTGTAACTTAGATCCTTAGCACTTTCGGGCATTTGTCCAAGATGCTCTTATCTGATGTGGATGCCTTTGTCCTATGTCTGCTCAGTTCCAGCCTGTCCCATGTCACAGCAGATGGACAGCACATATTCTGGGGGGCTCTTTGTAAATGACAAACCTTCTGGAAGGGCGGGGCCAGGATTAGTCTACTGCCTGGTTTCTAAATGCCACATTTTAAAATCCCATTCTCCCACCCTCCCCCCAACCTTTCTGCAAATTCCACAGGGTTAAAAGTGCAATCCTAGTAGAAAATGAAGAATACAAAAGCATCCTCTTTTGCATGGTGGGGCTCGTAGAGAGCTGTGTTTATCTTTGCTCTTCACACCTGAGCCAGAGACCCTGTGCAGAGCCCAGATACCACCTTTCATCTCTCTGATCAAGGAGTCTAATTCCTAAGAGCTTGTCACTACTAAAAGAGAGAACAGGAGGGGAGAGAAGCGAAAGGCAAGATATGAGGAGCAATCAGTGTGGCAGCTTCTAGTCTCCCTCTCTTTCTGTCAGCACCCTGCAGTCACACATGGCCCAGCACTCAGTCAGCACAGTGACATCTCCCCACCTCAGTAGCCTCCTCACCTGAGATCTGATCTGGGAGGACCATATGAAAGAAGGATGAGAGAGAGGGGCATGAGGGTGACTCAGCTTGAGTCCTGCTGTAAATCCAACAAAAAACCCTGTGGGTGATGAACAAATGGTCGCTAGATGGTAAGAGACTGAGTAGAGACAAAAGAGGTAATTGAATGAGTGAGTGGGGAATGCAAGAGTTAAGTGAGCCACGGTGCCTGACTGGGATTTCTGTCCCACTGCTAATGGCATCTTTGCAAGAATGGCTCACTGGCTTAGTAAGACCCTCTCTCTATATTCTCTTTTGGGCCTAGCTAGTGAAGTTTGAGTGGGGTGAAGAGTGGGTGAGGAGGAGACTGTCAACTCCTGACGATGTAAGTTATGCAGTGCAAGTAACTCTCAAGCTCCCAGGTGCCTTCACAGGATTTATAAAGGCCCTTCATACAAGCAGCGTGGAATCAGTTCAAAACCAGTGAAGGTCCCTCAGATCCCCTGTACCCTCTACAAATCAGACAGGGGGTAGATGAAGAAGCCACAGCTCAGAGATGCCATGTGACTTAGCTATGTGTCTTCCAAAGTAGCTCCTTAGACTTGGATGTCACCTATCACCTGTCCCTCCAAAGCTCCTGAATGACCATCTACTTTGTTTGCCCAGAAGATGGTAAGCACTTTGGGGGGTCAGATTTGTGGCTGACAAGTACCTCAAATGCAACATGTTCTAAAATGAATTATCTTTCTATCCAATCTAGTAATTCTTTAAAATTTTTATTCTATTAAATGACCCCATCATCTGTCCAGATGCTCAGCTGATAAAACTGTATTCATTCATTAATCCAACAAATGTCTGTGGCATGTGTCAGTGACATGCTACCTGCTAAGAAGTAATGAGCAAAACTGGATATAGGTCCAGACTTTGTGGAGTTCATTATCAAATAGGAAAAACAAGAATTAATTATCCCATAATAATTGTAAATAAATGCAAAATTGCAACTATGGTAAAGCCTTGAAGGAGAAAGGTGGTGTTTTAAAGTCTTATAAAATAGGATTTGACCTAATTATGGAGGTCATGGAAGTGACTGACCATTGAGCTGTGATCTGAGAGATAAGTCAGAATTCAGAAGGCAAAGACATAAAGAAGAGTGTTCTAGGCAGGGGGACAGCAAATTCAAAAGCCTGTGACAGGAAGTAACATTATAAGTCCAAATGATTGAGACTAAGCCAGTGTGAAAAAAGACAGCACAAGGACAAGCTGGGCAGGAGGACATAGGAGATGGCAGCAGGGATCAGACACACTGAAGAACTTACTAAAGATGTGGCTTTATCTTAATTAAGATTAAGAGGAAGCAAATAATGCATTTGTAAGGAAGAAAATGACATGATGGAGTTGTGTCAGTTGAAATGCACTCTGGCTGCGGAGTGGAGAACAAACTGGAGGAAGCCAGCGTGGACATAGGTGGACCCCTTAGGCAGCTCTTGTAGTACCCCCAAAAGATGCAAATAGTACCATGAACTAGGGTGATGCTGATGAAGATGGAGACGTGATGGATTTGAGAAGATTTACAAGAGAATATCGGCCCTGGCTGGTTGGCTCAGTGGTAGAGCGTCGGCCTGGCGTGCAGAAGTCCCAAGTTCGATTCCTGGCCAGGGCACACAGGAGAAGCACCCATCTGCTTCTCCACCCCTCCCCCTCTCTTTCCTCTCTGTCTCTCTCTTCCCCTCCTGCAGCCGAGGCTCCATTGGAGCAAAAGATGGCCCGGGCGCTGGGGATGGCTCCTTGGCCTCTGCCCCAGGCGCTAGAGTGGCTCTGGTCACAACAGAGCGACGCCCCGGATGGGCAGAGCATCCCACCTTGGTGGGCAGAGCGTCGCCCCCTGGTGGGCGTGCCAGGTGGATCCCGGTAGGGCGCATGCGGGAGTCTGTCTGACTACCTCCCCGTTTCCAGCTTCAGAAAAATACAAAAAAAAAAAAAAGAGAGAGAGAATATCATCAGTAGGTGCTAGACTTATTGGGGAGAATTATGTCGTAAATGATATAAATTTCTAACCACTATGCTGCACACCTGAAACTAATATAAAGGAACATTAAATATTAATTGTAATTGAAACATTTAAAAAAAATCAACCAAACTTGGCGAGGTAGTGCATATGGGCTTCTGAGGGAGAGAAGTGCTGAGAATGATCGCCACCCCTCTGACTTGGGCAGTTCCGTTAATGAAGGAGCACTCGATGAGGAAGGAAATACCCAAAGAGGATCACACATGGGTAGGATAATGCTGGGGAAGAATGCAGAAATTCAGTTAGGATGTGCTGAGTTTGAGAGGTCTCTGAAAAATCAATGTAAAAGTCCTTTTGACTCCATTGTCTCCCTTTCTGCATTCAGGCACCTGATTCTACCTCTTCTCCATCTTGTCTTAATTCAGGTCCTTATAATTATCTCCTAGATATAATTATAAAACAAGTCCAAGCTCTTTCTCCTTCCAATCTATTCATTCCACACTGTAGGTCTTTCTAAATGTTGTTTTCTTAAAAGGCCCTACCTGACCACCCAGTTTGAAGTACCCATGTCCCAGTACTCTCTATCTCAATCACTTGGGGCTTTTACTTCCTAAAGACATGCAACAATTTTATTGTAGAAGTAAATATGGACATATTTATGTATAATAAAATGGACATAAATATGTCCAGCTCAATTCGCTCAGAGGGCATAGAAGCAATGATACACCAAAAGCAAAAAGCACATGTAGCCCCAGAGCTTGGTTTCTAAATACCATTATCCACTATAAGGATTCAGGGCTCCTGGGAGATGTGGCTAATTCCAGAGCTGGAGCAAGGAAAGGATAAAGTGAGCTTGGAACAACCAGCTACAGTAGGTAATAAGCAAGTGCTCGGAGAATCATGGGGACAAGTCAAAAGAAGCAGGGGCTTGTTTGCAGAGACTCCCACTATCAAATCTGAGACAATTTGAACATCAGAATAAAATTTATTCATTTACTATAATGCACTGCATAAATAAATGAAAAATACATGAGCCTGACCAGGCGGTGGCACAGTGGATAGAGCGTCAGACTGGGATGCGGAGGACCCAGGTTCGAGACCCCGAGGTTGCCAGCTTGAGCATGGGCTCATTTGGTTTGAGCAAAGCTCACCAGCTTGAACCCAAGGTCGTTGGCTTGAGCAAGGGGTTACTCGGTCTGCTGTAGCCCCACGGTCAAGGCACATATGGGAAAACAATCAATGAACAACTAAGGTGTCACAACAAAAAACTGATGATTGATGCTTCTCATCTCTTTCTGTTCCTGTCTGTCTGTCCCTATCTATCCCTCTCTCTGACTCTCTGTCTCTGAAAAAAATAAATACATGAACCGATAGGAAGAAAAGAAGTAGAGAAATAAGAAAAAAAAGAGAAAGAAAGGAAGGAAATAGGAAGGAAGGAAGGGAGGGAAGGAGGGAGAGAGGGAGGAAGGAAAGATCTTTCTTATACTAGAATGCCAACTAATCAATACAAAAGAATTATGGATCCGAAAGTATCAATGATGATAAAATAAGGGAGGAAAAGTCTAATGAGAAACAGGATATCCCCATAATTTCAAAGTATCTCCCCACAAATTATGCATTAAATACAAAAGGGAAAACAGCGATTCCACAGAGGAAAAACTGGTGAACATCACTTTAAGCAAGTGCTGATGAAGGCTTCTATCACCAGCTTCGGGATGATCCCCACATCCTGTGCTTGCTGATGCTATAACCTCACTTCAGTGGTATTCCTGCCCAAAATGCATAGCTTGAATCTAATTGTGCAGAACCATCATCTGAACCCACATTGAGGGATACTTAACATAATAACAGGCCTGTACTAGTCAAAAACATGAAGGCCATGACAGCTAACCCAGAGAGATTGCTCTAGATTCAAGGAGACTAAAGAGACATGACAACTAAATGCAATCTGTGGACAGGGTGCTGAGACGGGGGAGCAGTAAGACACTGGATAGAACTGTGCTGCGGTCAGAAACTCCACACTGGGCATTCGCAGGTGAAGAGTCATCACATCTCCAATTTACTCTTCCATTAATCAGAAATATGAATATTTTATATGTATTGACATATACATATAAATAAAATAGTAAATATAATCATAAATGAAAAATAAATATAAATTATATAGGCAATTAAAATATATGTCAATAATAAAAACAATAAATTTTTATATTAGAGGAGAGAAAGGCAATGAAAGCAATAAAGTCAATGGAACATTCTCTAAGTAATTAAGGAATATGTACAAACAGGGATTTCTTTCACCAGTCTTAAAATTTTCGTTAATTTGATATGATACCGAAATTAAAAGAAACATAAAAATGGTTTGTTATTATGTTTGCTGAATGAGCAGTTGAGCCCGTATCCAACCATGACTCTCCTCTGCTAAAAACCCAAACACCCCAGCACAGTCTACAAGGCCCAACATCCACGGATGGTCCTTTGTAAGACATCCCACTTCATGTCTCATCACTGCTGACTGGCCCACACTCCACGCTGCAGTCACACTAACTGCTTAAGGTCCCGTGGCTCACCACGTTAGGCAACACTTCTATGCCTTAGCCTGTGCTGGTCTCTAGGCCCAGAATGTCCTTCTCTTATCTTCCTGGCAACTTTCTGTAATGTGTCAAGATTCAAACCCAGAATTCTCCCCTCTGGGAAGGCCTCTCTGATTCCCTAGTCAGAGATGATGCCACCTCTTCCGATACAGCAGCGCCTCTAGGACCTGTCGAGATCGTGGTCCACAGACCTGCCACTCTTGGTTTACAAGCCCGTCTCACCACATGGTCTGATTGCTGCCCAGGGATGGGGATACTCTCACTCACCTGTGTGCCTCACACTTGGCACAGGCCCTGGCATGTCACAGGATCTCAATATTGGAGGCATGAATAAAGAGTCTGAACTTTCTGCATCTTTCAAGAGAGCCCCTGACTTCGGTCTCTTTCACTACTGTCAAAACATACAGAAGAGTGAGGGAAATTGGTTTTTCACTTACTTTACACACCAGGAAAGTGAGGTCTGGAGAGAATAACAATGTACCCAGAGCTGGGCTACGCGAGAATCTAGATCTCTCGCCAGTCAGCCCAGTGTTTTTTTCCCAAAAGGTAGGTGGATAGGACAAGAAAGGAGGACATGCCATTTGTGGTTCTCCTAGTCTATGTCAGACCCTATGCTTCAAGCAAACTTGCTGGTTCTAACACCACCATTGCATTATAAGGAACACCATTATACAGACAAGGAAACTGAAGGCTCCAAGTCAGATCTGTCTGACTGCAAAGTGCATGCTCTTTTCTCCACACATTGCCACGTGTAGGCCCACCTCTGACCCTCCAGCGGAGGATATGAGAGGCCTGAGTCAATCATCCTGTCCCTCAACAATGTCCCTCAAACCAGCACCACACACAGGCCCACCACCCAGACCACACCCCCCAGACCACAGGTTTCATTTCACATGGTTTCCAAACCCAGGATATTTGGTTTGTAAGACAAAACCTGCATTTCTCCAGCAGAAAGTGTACACTACACACAATTATCCAGCCAAACTGCTGACGCTCACAGACGCTGCATCACACCAAACGGGGTCTGGTCTGCCCAGAGATGTCTTCAGAGGATCCAGGACTCCCCCAGGGCTTGGCACTGAGGGGACCCCAGAGGTGGGGGAGGGGAGGCCTGGCTGACTGAATCACAGAGTCCGGGCGACTGCTCCGATCCCAGGACAGAGACTGCTCCAGGTGAGAAGTGCAGAGGCAGAGAAGCCAGTGCTGCCTACCCCCAGGGGATGGGGTACCCCTGCCAGCCCAGGAGGCTTTCCCCACCCCATCCCTCACCCCACAGCGCAGCAGTCTCTGCCACAGGCAGGAAGGGCCAGCAATGCTGATGACATTCAGGTCCCAGGGCCAGAGAAGCCAGGGCCTTAGACCTTCTCCAGGTGGCCCAAAGCGGGAGAGTCTCCTGCTTTCAAGGCCTTTGAACTGGGGGGGAGGGATCAGTGCACATTCAGACCTGGGCTGGAATCATTGCCGGCTCTGACCTTGAGCAAATCATTTAACCCCGTGTGCTTCCATTTCCCTGTCTTTAAAAGTAGCCCCCGTCTCACAGGGCTGATCTAGAGGTTTCATAAAACAAAAGGTGTAAATTACCTAACTAATAGGTTGATCTTAAAAGATACTAAACAAATGTGAGCAGCCATGAGTGAGCCTTCCCCTACAGAAGTTCTGACTATGCCCCCAATAAGCTCTTACTTGAGCTCTTTAAACCTGTTTTCACTTGATTAAGATAAAAGTCCAGGAACAACCAGAATCCTCAGCAGAGATGCCATCAAGTCTTTGCCTTATCTTTTTGAGATGACACTCACCTGGGAAGGAACAAACATGTGTCCTCACCAACCCACCAGCACACCACCCAATGCCAGATGTTCCCCAGAGCCTCAAGTCTTTGAGTCCTCCTTCCCACTTGATAACCAAACACTTTTGGAAGAATTAGTCTTGGACATGGGCAACAGCCACCAGTGTGGAGCGACCTACTGAATACTGAGAATCAGAGTCCCCACACAGTGTCCCAAAGCCGGCCATTAGGGTCCTTCTAAGCAGTTAGTGGTAGCGTTGCCCCAAATGCTCCCCTTTCCACATGTTAATAGCCTTGGGCAGGGTGCGATCATCAGTCTTGAAATGAATTAGTTGGAAGCTTCAGCAACTCTGCAATGTAGTTAGAGCCCTACCCTGAATTCAGATGTCCCTGGTAGCCCACATCTCTTGCAGGTGAGAGGTGACAAATGACTCCTGAACCACTTGACAGACTTGTGACACCCTCATGAGGAAGGAGAAATGAATGAGCACTAGCCTGTGGTCCCTAGATCCAGGGTAGGCGGCAGAAATGCCCCTTCTGTGTCCCTCCACCTTCTAAAGTCTACGCTCCTTGTCCAAAGCTAAGGCTCCAGAAGGGCCAGCCCTGATCTGACACCATGTGGCCCAGGGGGAGAGAGAGCTGAGGTCCAAGAGACACAGACCCTCCCCCCAGCAGAGCCCTGGGCCTAGGTGGAGTCACATGAGGAAGGGGTGGCTATGGGGCCAGGGCCAGGCTTAGGGCAGGGGTCAAACTCCTTCAGGCACCCAGACACTCACGCTTTTGAGACGGGAAAGAGCTGGCAGCTAAAGCACTCATAGCAGGGGGCATTTATCAATGGCCCAATTCATTCTCCACAATCCCCATTGTTGGAGCCAGCACAGAGATGGGCATTATCTCCCAGAGCCGAAGGAAGAAAAGCTCCAAGACATGGTCCCTAATCGGAGTCCAAAGACACAGAAGCCAAAACTGAGACATACGGTTTGAAAATCAGATAAAATATTTGAAATTGGAGATATCCCAAAAAAAATCCATGCAATATGGTTCCCATCCTCAGAGACCAAGAGAATGCTCAATTGCTGGTTGTCATTCATTTATTCTGACCTCTCTCTACAAAGGATGTGTGCACTTACAGTTAAAGATGTGTATACTATAAAGTCGTGCAAGCAAAAATTAAAAGTCAAAGCCAGGGTTCCAATTAACACAGTTACTAGAATGAAGCAATATGATGGACTAAGATCTTCCTAGCAGCCAGAGTAAGAAGGGAAACACACAGATTATCAACAGCCTAGGAGTCATACAAACCTGCAGAAATTCCTGATCTTCTTTAATTTCCTTGTCAAAAAAAAAAAAAGAGAGAGAGAGGGAAGGGGGTCTACGGACCTAACAATGCTGTGAAAAGTAAATGAAATAAAGCATATATTAAAGGTTCAACAAATGGTAGTTGTTGTTATTATCATTATTCTGCTGTCTGATTTCTCTTCTTTAAACTGGAACTATGTTCATTTAGTGGAGTTGCCCCTGAGGCTCTATAATTTCTTATTGTCGCTCTGAAATTCTCATTGGCCGAGGTGTATATTTGTTTAATAAAGAATGGGGAAACAGAGCAAGACTGAGTTGACTCGCCCAGTTTTCCAGAGCTCTTATGGAATCCTAAGGTCATTGGGGACCCCCACAAAGGAGAAGGCTAGGGAATTTCTCCTCCCACTTTTACTCTGCAAGAAGGCTGCCAGGCTGACCACAGCCTGCCCTTACTGAACACTGCCCAAGGGTGAGGCCCAGGACCCGGCCAGGTGAAGGTAGATCCCAGCCGCCCCTCAGGAAATGGCTGAAGCCCATCGGCTCCCCTGCATTAGGGGAGTTGATGGAGTGAGAGCTCAGACACTCCAATCAAACCATAAACAGTAAGGAAGAGAAAGTCGATGTCTTCTTTCTAACTTCCCAACTGATGGGCCACAGTTAGTCTGGCCACCTCACTGAAGCTTGTCCAGAGGAGAATGACCAGGATGGGCAAGATCTAGAAATAATAACAGTAACAACAACTAGCCGATACTTGAGGGCACCTCCTCTTCCAAGCGCTGTTTAAGGTGTCACCAGTAGTCCCCAAGGGAAAGAGGGCAGGGAAAACAAGATTCTGTAAAAGAAAGAGAACAGAGTAGAGGAGCAAAGCCAAGGCCAGCGTTTGCAGCCTCGCCCGCAGGCGGGAAACCCCAAACAGTGCTGATAGGAGCCGAAGAAGAGAAGGAATCAGCCCAGCTCCACTCACTGTCCCTCCTGCCCCCCAGCTGCCTGGGCCCAGCCCTCACACAGAGGGACCACTGCTGCTCTGCTGCCACGGGAACCCAAAGTGTAATATAGAACCTGGTGCAAGTGACAGGTGTGAGCTCCGCCTCAGCCCTGCAAGACTGGCCTTTGCACTTGCAAAGGGGCAGAAGCTGCTTCTCAGGACAGCCTCAGTTTCACCCCAAACACCTTATCGCCATCTGCCCTGACCCCCAGCCAAAGTCCCTAACTCAGATATTCCCTACCGAGGCCAGTTTCATGGATTCATTATCCAAGGTGCTGTATATAAACTAAAGGAGACCTAAAAAGGGGACCTAGAGGTTGAAAGTGTGTCAAACCAGAGGTGTGTATTTGCACATATGCATATTTTAGACAAGTAGGTGCCCGTTGTATGCAAGTCCTTGTCCACAGTTGTACGCATTGGAAGTACGTGTTAACATGGATGTCCTGAGAGGAAGTGCAAGACTGATGTGTGTGGGCGGGAACACGTGTTCACAGGAGCAGCTGTGTACCTGGGGTGGTGCCCTCTGAGTGTTTGTGGGTGGGCGTGACTGTGGTCTGCTCATCTCCTCTCAGTTTCCTCCTGCCTCTCTGGTTTGACCGCGGGGTGCCCCAAAACTGTCTCCCCAGCCAGCTGGGGTCGCTCTAGTGTCGGGTGAAGGCTCTGAGCTCTTGCCCTGCTTAGTCCGGAGAAACCAAAGCCGCGTGACCCACAGAGAAGACATGCCAGGTGGGGACAAGTCAGGTCACCCTAGAAAGTCTGAGTTCAGATGACACTCCTTCCCCCTCAGGCTCCGCCATCGCGGGCTCGCTCACACACAGCTCTCCGTCCACACATGCACTCACCTGGTCCACATGGAGCCTTCCTGCACATGTGAGTGCACCTCCAGGGGCACAGACATGGTCCACACAGGGCTGCCCAGGCCACAGGCACACGTGCCACCTGCGGGCACACTCCAGACACCCATCTACAAGTGAGCCCCCACACAAACAACTGTCCCACCCATGCTGACACCATGGGACACATGCTAGAAAGTTCCACATGCTAACACACCTGCCCAGACACACTGCCGCCCGCTAGTACTCACACCGACTCACTAACACCTACTATCCAAACAGTCACAAAAATGCCCTGTCCCGGTCTAGGCTGGTGGGGTCGGCAGCGGCCCCTGAATCCAGCCAGCAGAGTGTGTTTACTTACTCCGAGGAAGCTGGCGGGCTAGAGGGGGTGCGTGCAGCGGCGGGCGGTGGCAGGGCGCAGCTGGCGCTCCAGAGGCCACGAGCAAGTGTCTGTGCTCAGCCGGCCCAGCCCGAGGGGCCGCCCGCTGCCCCGCGCCCCCGCCCTGCTCTGCCCCCGCCCGCCAGCTCCCCGGGCCGCTGCAGGACCTTCAACAACAGCGCGCTCCCTGCCAAGCCTCTGTCCCGCGTCAGCCTCTGCTGCCTGGAGTCTCAGCCCCGCTGCGAGGCTATTTTGGTGCCCCCGGTAGTGGAGACGTCGTACTCTGTGGGGAGCGCTGGAATGAGGACGCGGTCAAGTCTAATTAGAGACCTGGCTCACCCAGGGATGGGCGGGAGTCACCGCGGGTAAGCACCCCAGGGCTTCAGAACCGGCCTAGTGGGGATGCCCACATGCACCCCTCATGCCAACATCTGGAGAGGGGAAGGGAATGCGCCCGTGATCGGTTTCCCTTGGAGCTGAAACAAAATAAGGAGGGGTTTGGGTGCGACTCACAGGCTGAGGAGGGAGCGCCAAACTTTGAGCAGCCCCCGAAAGCCTGGAATTCGACTTGGTTTATTCAACACAGGTGCTTCCCTTTAGAACCTAAGTCCGCATAAGATCACGGACCTCCAGATCACCCACTGCCAAAAATGACAGAGTCCTATCTTGGGGCACATCAAACTTCCCCTCTGGACTTCGTGTCAGATGGCTAAGTTTAGAGAAAAGGTTGATTCCTACCCAAAAATGCAGGAATGTTGTGTTCTTGAAGTGGAAGGAAGTTTCAAGGCCATTCCATCCAACTCCCTCCCCTCCACACTGCCAAGATTGGGGGGAGGGGGCACAGGGGCCCTCTACCTGCTCTTAGGATCTCCAAGGAAAGACAGCCCCTAGCCTCCCTTGGGCCTTCTTTCCAAATTAGAACCCTCTCATTAGCAGAAAGTTCTCCTTGGCATCTAACCTAAATCCCTCGTGTGCAAACTATGTCAATGAGCCCACGCTATGTGTTCAGGGATACTGGCTCCATTTCATGCCACAGTGACCACTCCACAGTCCCATCTCGGCCTCTCTTCCTTGATGCTTCTATCCCTGCTCCCTTTTTCAGGCTCTGGCTAAAAATGTCTATTGCTTCCTGGCCCTGGATGCATTGCAACTCCTGACATTAACTCAAAGGCCTCAGCTCTCTGAGGACCCTTGGCTCCATGAGTCCCCAACCTGTTCCCTCTAGACAAGACAGCTTTGACTCTAGCCTCCATCTTTCCGGAACAGCCTGATTCTACCCTCCAGTCCCCCAAGAGTAGCTTCCATTCCGATCTCAACAAAGGCTGTCTCAGAGCCTTGGGACAGAGTTTGAGTCTCAGTCACCCACATGGTTGAGCATTAACACTTTCAAAGATTTGTGAAATCTTTGCTCTGAATCCATTTCTGGTAGGTCAGGTAGTATAACAAAAGTCGTCTGGATTTTGTCCTCAAAGAGACCTGACTTTGCCTCCTTCCTCTACTACTTTTCCTTGGACAAGCCACTTAACCTTTCCAATGCTCAATTTTCCCATATTTACTTTGGCGATCATAATATCTCATGGGTTGTTATAAGTATGAGATGAGATCAGGAGTGTAAAAGTACCTGGAAAGCTAAGAAATTTTCTAATTAATTTGCTAGAAATGGGATGAGGCTTACATCACAAACAGAATAAATATTAGCAAAAACCTAAGAGATCTTTTATTTTGAGGACCAAATTCTGTGCCTGGGTTTCAGGGCAAGAGAAAAACAGACTTGGTTTGCTAGATGTTCTCTTAGGACACTTAGCATGAATGCCCCCCACCTGCGCCCCACAATGCACGCACACACACATACACTCTCCCAGATACGTACTGCACAGCTCGGCTCCTGTCGGCCCCACAGACCCCAGCTGTCGAGAGCCTCGCTGGCCGCCTCTCCATTCTCGGGAGGTCGCCTCATGGCTCCAGTCTCGGCCACAGCAACTCCAAGTTTCCCTACCAAGGCCCATGGGGGCAACTCCTCTCTCCTTGCCCATCCTCCTGGGCCATGGCCCTGGCAAGGCCTGAAACTCAAGGCAAAGGTGGCAGAGGCCCTCTCTGAGACAGTCCAAGGGAGCCTAAGTCCGAGGCCACCCGAGGGAGCTCAGAGTTGGAGCATCATCCCCCTCGACCCCCTCCCCTTGGCCTGCCTGGCTTCCCAGCGCTGTCCTGCTTAATTCTTAATGGAAATTCCATCCCCGGCGCCAGCCCTGGCTGGCTCACAGAGTCCAGGCTTGGGCCAACAACAAACTCCAACCAGAGACAGGAGGCCTGCCTGGTCATATAAACACAGATACACACATATCCACATGAGTACATACACACATGAGCAGAGACATTCACAAACGCAGAGATTCTTTCTCAGACACATCCAGGAAGATAATAAGCATTATAATTACAATTATTTATTGCACTGTACTAAGTATAAATATCAACTACCCAAATCCTCAGAACATTAGGTTCTGCTATTATCCTCAATTTACACATGAAGCAACTGATGCACAAGAAGGCTAAGTTAACTTGCATAATGCATCTAGTCATAATAGTCTAACACGCGAGCACCAGGGACTGTGCTATGGGTTTCATGTACATTGTTTTATTTCACCACCACAGTAACTATTTGAAGAAGTTGTTTTTTGTTCCCATAATACAGACAAGGAAAATAGAGGTTGAGTAGTTTCAATTGCCTGCCAGTGGCCACGCAGCTTATGAGATGAAGGGAGACTGCACACACGTTTGCATGGGAATCCTCGTGGATAAACAGAGAGACGCACAGGTAGGGAGATACGGGCACACACACACTCAGAGGCACAGCCACAGATACTTTCTTCTACCAAAGGAGAAGCTTCAGGAATGGTCCAGAGCTGTACCAAGGAAAGGTAGAGCCTGACTCCATGTTCTTCTTCCCTCCCAATAGCTAATCCCGGCTCCACTAACTTTATGAGTCACTTCAAGAAGGACAAGTTTAGACCTAAATAAAGGGAAGATTTTGGGTTTACAGTTCAGCCAGCCAGATCAATAGTCAACCCCCAACCCTCGGCTTCAAATCCAATTCTCCCAGAAGATTCAAGGTGGTCAGTGGAAGAAGGCGCATGCGTGCTCTTCTGAAGAGATCATGTAGGAGGCTCCTCGGAGACTCTGGGCACTGTCCAGGGGCTGGCCAAGGAGAGTTCCGGCCTCTAGGACCAGAAGAGGCTGGAAAGGGCATGGCATGAAAGCTCAAGCCTCAGGTAGCAGAGAGCATGTGCTGCTCAAGGGAGCTGGAGCTATACTGAAGAGATTGCAAGACTATGGTAGGATGTGGAGTGGAGAAGATAGGGCGGAGCCAAGATGGAGGATGAGTAGCAAAATGCAGATACAGGAAAGATAAGAAAACTGCAGAAGAGAGAAGAGTTTAGCAATCCAGGAACATGTCCATTGCCTGAAGTTTCCACACTCAGCAGGACATCTCCAAACAGAGGCTGTGGTGGCCCTGGGCCTCCTCCCAAGCAGCCCCACTAGAGAGCACCCAAAAAGGCCTGCCGTATCCAGAGCGCTCTTTTTCATCTCTTGTGTTTTCCCACCCCTATCCCCACCCCAGAATTCCCAGATCATTTCTACTCATGGCCCATCTGCTCTGTGGTCTAAGGACAGCTCAACACGGCAACCCTGTGGGGGATTAGGACTGAAAAAGAGGTTCCTGAGAGAAGACTGCTTAACCACCACAAATGAACCTGGATTCTGTTGTCAGGCAATTGCTCGGAGTGGGGTGGGGAAGCATTCTGAGTCTGAGAATTTGCATTTCTAAAACGTTCGCAGAGGATGCAGCTGCTACCGGTCTGGGGTCACGCTTTGAGAACTGCTACTTTAAGCTTGTAAGAGAAGGTCAGAGATCAGTCCACCTCAAAACTAGATGTGCAACCTAACTTCCAGGTGCAGACTGTCTCTTCTGCAAAGTCCCTAAAAGAAAGAGTTTACATTCCTATCAAGAGTTTGTACTTTCCCAACTGCCATCTTCCCGGCTTCTACGCCGGCCCTGCTGCCTGTTGGTGGGTCTCCCGTGGGCTCCACAGTGGCTCCCTCCACCTCAGCACTTCTCTAGCAAGAGACTGTCCTCCACTCTGTCCTCCACCTTCTCAGAGAAGGTTATCAAGATGGGAAACCTGCACAAAAGTAGCTGATGATCGGGGAAGGCTCTCCATTCTGGGGATGGAGTTATCAGATTAGAAGTTCACAGTGATAGCAGCTGAAAGGCCAGCCGACCCGGAAAGATGAGAGATGGGCAAGGATCCCAGGCCCACTGCTACAACCCCCTGTCTCGCAGTTCCCTCCCGCGTCCCTGAGGCGTGCACATGACCTCCTGCCGCCTTGCTTCCCACTAGACAGACAGGAGTGATGGCAGGGCAGGGCACTCATGGGGGACAAGCAGAGGTGAATGTGGCCCCGGGCTGCCATACAGGCTGCTGCAGACACACCAGGAACTCACCTGGGCCCATCAGCCTCTCCAGGCCTTCTTGTGCATTGTTGTCAAAAGAGAACAGTTTCCCCAACTCCCAAAGCCAGTGTGAGAACTTACTGGCCAAGGAGAGTTCTGGCCTCTAGGACCAGAGGAGGCTGGAAAGGACATGGCATGAAAGCTCAAGCCTCAGGTAGCAGAGAGCATGTGCTGCTCAAGGGAGCTGGAGCTATACTGCAGAGATTGCAAGACTATGGTAGGATGTGGAGTGGAAAAGATGGGGCGGAGCCAAGGTGGAGGATGAGGTAGTTAGAATGAGGCCATACAAGGACTGGAAAGGTCCTCGGAGATCTGAGTACAGGGGTTGGAAATGTTACTAGCCACCAGCATCACTTGGGGTGGAATGCAGATTTCCAGGCCCCTCAGCGGTTCTGACTCTGCAGGTGGGTGGTAAGCTAGAGCCTGGTGCACCCCCTTCCCAACTTCTTCTCAGTGACTCCCCTTTACCAGTCTGAAATTGGCCAGAGTGGGAGTATTTATTTATACCCTGGAAAGTAGGTAAACACTACAAACCACTGCATTTTGTTTTGTTTTACTTTGCTTTGTTCTGGAACACCCATCGTGGACCGTGTAGCAGTCCACCGTGGAGCACATGGGCCTGTTTCCAAGCATTGCAAGCAGTTACCATGCAGGCCCATTTTGAGAAAGAAGCACTGATCCCGTGATGAAGTTCTAATCCCAAACCCTCACTCGACAGATAGAGGCCCAGTGAGGGGAAGAATCTTGGTCATAGTCAACGTGATAGGCTCCTTGTGGGATCACAGCTGCTGAGTTCAAGGTGGTGGGAGCTGGGGCAGCCCGACCTGTTTTCTGGACCCTCTCCTGAGTCCTGACCCCCCACCCAAGGCTGTATCCTCTCCACTACACATGTGCTGTGGCTTGTTGGCAAAGTAAGGGCGGAGCAGGAGGGGTCCGGCCCCTTGTAGGCCAATCAGATTACCTCTTGACAGCATTTAGAATTTGAATAGGCTGGACTAGATGTCAGTAACTAGCAGTCAGATCACCTCACTGGAGTGCCCTGGACAGCAGGTTTGTGAATTCCAGGTGCAGAGGACTCCAGGGCTGCCCCGCCCTACCCAAGCCCTAACTGGTCAACTCTTCATTGAATTCAGGGAGATTCCGAACCCCAGCCAAGTTCCTTGTCTTACTTAATAGCTAGTTTCCACTCCTTACAACCAAAGCCACCTTCAGAAATGCAGCCACAGAGCAAGTCATTCGAAATAAGAGTTCAAGATTCCTGCACCTTTGTCTGGCCCCTACATCCAGCCCTCAGACAGAATGAAAAAGAGTGAGTGGGATATATCCAGTTTCCCAGGGCAGTGCTTTTCCAAGAGTAATCCTAGATCAGAAGTATCAGCGAACCCTAGGATAGTAAAAAAATGCAACTTCTCAGGCCTGCCTCCAGAACTGCTGGACCAAAAGCTCTTGAGCTGGGATCCAGCAAGCTGTGTTTCACAATCTTTCCAGGTGATTCTGACGCTGCTAAACTTGGAGGACCACTGCTCTAGTGGGAGGAGCCACAGCTTCTGCCTCCCGAACAGCGACTCAGAGGCCGTTCAGCTCAGGAGGAAAAGCCATCTGGGTGCCAGGCCAGTACCAGCTGTACGGCCAGCCACCCGGCTTCCTGGCCAGCCTCCTCAGCCCCACGCGCCCGAGGAATCTGAGGAGTCTGAGCAGTGGCCGTGACCCTGGGCAAAGGCAGGGGCCCTCTTTGCAAAGTCTAACGGGCATCACCTTTCCAAAAACAGCAGGACAACCACGGTGTGGAGATGTGCCAGGGAAATGCTACTTCTGTCACCGTCTTGGGGCCTCATTGAGGGGGTGACTCTGTGGACGTTCATTCCCTGGCCGTCTGGATTCCCAGGGGCTTGGCTTGGAGATGGCTGCAGCTGTCCTTCTGGATGAAAGCTGCCGAGAGCCTGGCTCTAGAAGCCCCGTTGGCCTCTCCAGCAGGAGTCTATCATTTTCTTTGTTTCCTGGGCTCCCAGATTCAGGGAGAAAGATGAGGTTTGAGGGTAATTGAAAAAGTGAGGTTTGGGGGAGAGGCACAAAATAATTACAAAAATAACTTGCTACACTGACTCTTTCCTGCACACCGAGTGTGTACTAAGCATTTCCTGTGCTTTCCTTGACTCCTCAGGCCCTTCCACCACTCCTGCCCTGTATTCCCTACAGACACCTGGCCTCCAGCTTTAGAAAAAGGCCCCTTCCCCTCTCCCTCCCCATCCTATCTAAGCCCGTACCTGGCCTCCTCTCAGAAGCGGGTGCACTGATCTCCTGTCCCAGGTGGACCTCTGCATCTGTGTTCTTGTGCACCTGTAAAACTCATGGGGCTTGGGTCAGACTTGGGTTTGACTTTCTGATCTTCTGGCTGCGCGATTTGGAGAGAGTTACCTGACCCCTCTCAGCCCCCCATCCTTAAAGCTAAATAACTACATCATTGGACTGTGGTGAGAAAAAATCCATGGGGAGTACCCCCTCCCCATAGCTCCTCAATAAAGACAGCATCAAGAGAAGGCCAGCAGTGCATGGGAATAGCACAGCACAGGGGATAAGAATCGGAGGCTTATCTCTTACCTCTGTGACCCTAACCGTCTTTCCTTCTCTGAGTTGCAGGATCTATAGCAGCTGAGATCTAGTCCAAGAGCCCTCTCAGGTGTATCTGACAAAGCCTCTGAGCCCAAAAAGTAAGAAAAGGGGGTCACCTTCAGGTATAATGCATATATTCTGCACAATTTCCTACCCCAGACAGGTCCTAGCAGGAAAAGAAATCCACTCGGATGGGGTTTGGAAGACAATATAGTGATGGGCTATTTATGGTCAGTGCTAAGAGAATGACAACTGGCTTGAGGCACCCAGAGACAGACAACTGGGAAGCTGTTACCATCTCTAAGTCTAGAGAAGCAAGGGGGACAGTGACTTGCTGGTGTTCCAGTGGGACCATCAAAGAGGCAATCTCAAAACCATGGCACCAAAGCCGGGAGGAAATTCTCTGCTTCTCCCTCTGATCTCCAGCCAGTGCCTTTATTGTCAGAACCCCACCAGAGGGCCCAGGTGATGTGATCTGAGGCCTTGCTCCTTGGGACAGAGCAGAGCAGAGAGGGGTGGGAAAGAGCTATGGGGTAGAGGGCCAGTACAAATGGAAAATAGCCAGAACCCAGAAAAAAGCCAAGACCTACACACTCTCTAAATCCCCCACAGCCTCCCACTTCTTTAAATCTCCCTACAGATGCCTGAGCCCTCCAGAAAGCCACTGAATTGCCATAATCATTTCCCAGATTTACAACCTCTGGCTAAGGGCCTGCCATAGACAAAGGCAAGAGCTTTCGCTATGCTATCAAGCACACACAAGAGCTGCCACGGGAGCTTCCAGAAAACTTTAACCAGGAGATGAAAACTCTGACAACTTGAATAATTGAAAAGGCTTAATGCCAATGCCCAGATACATTATTGAGGACGGATGGATAATTACGCAAAAAGGATTCTTCTAATAGAAACCATTCTATCTTGGACTTTGTAGGAAAGAAAAAAAATTGATCTACTTTAAATTTTCTGCAGTTAATACCCACCTGTTGTTTAAAAAGTCTGGCCTTAGACACACTCATTCTTCAGGGAGGGAAATTCTTCAAAACTTAGGTATGCCCAGCTAGCACTAAGAAAGCTGCAGATAAGATGGATAGTCCAGAAAAGTAAGACCCTTCTAAAGTAAGAATGTGCTACTACAGAACATGATGATCTCACTATTTTATGAGGAAGGTTAGTCCAAAAACAATGAAGGAAGGCCAGCTTGTGCCCAGCACTGTGCACATCACTTGGTCTCTGACCTTGGGATAGTCAGAGTCTCATAGTAGAGAAAGACATAAATAGACCATTCCCATACTAGGAGATAACAAGAGAGGTGTGTTGAAATGTCTCACTCTAATTGTGGATTTCTACTTTATATATTTTGAGACTATATTGTCAGGTGCATCTATATTTTGAATTCTTATATCCCATCAACAAATTTTCGATTTTATTATCATAAGATGACCTTCAACTTCTCTGATTCTTTTTGCCTTAAAGTCAACATTATTCAAAACTAATATAGCACTACCATTATTTTGGTTACTATTTACATGGTAAATGGTTCATCTTTAAATTTTTCCCCTCTGTGTATTCTTATGTTTTAGATGCCTCTTGTAAAGAGCCTATAAAGACTATACTTTCAGGGATCATTTCTATAGTTTGTAAAGAGCCTATAGACTATTTTATTTTAATCCAGTCAATGTAAATAGAGGTAAAGGACTTTGTATGCTGTGCAAATGGTTATCTGTGAGAAGAGATTTCCAAGAAAAGAAAACGAAGTCAAGTCTCTAAAGCTGGAGTGGATGTGGTGTCTCTGAGCAAAAGCAAGGAGAACAGTGAGTTGGAGGAGGAGATGAGGGCATACCTAGAGAGGGAAGAGCTGGAGCAATGCCCACGAGTCCTGAAAAGAGCAGGGATCCTGCACTGAAATGGAAGACATGGCTTTAGCTAGGAGCATGGTCCATCTTCGCCAACGAGTGGGAGAAGCGTACCTGGGAGTAGATGCCAGAAGTGTACAAGCATGTGGGTGGGGTCTGTGGAGACTCTCTTCTGATTTTATCAGTGAAGTAGGAAGCCAGGTGTGGAGCTGAGAATAAGGATGGTGGAGGAGTGTTGGGTTTTTGAGGAGAAGGTGTGATTGATAGTCTAGAAGTAAATGAGAGAGTGACTAGACTAAGGACATATGAGATCCTGGCAGCAATAAAGGTCCAGTTAAAGTTTATGGTCTTAATTTATGGATTTTAAATGAAGCAATTTGTCCATATGGTTGCGTGTTTTTCTCCAGACCTTAAAGGTCCTTGGCTTAGATGTAAAGTGGCTGAAACCATCTGCACCACATTCTGTTGAATAGTTATCTGGCCTCTTCTTGAACAGCTCCAGTGACAGGAAGCCCATTACTTTCTGAAAAGCCCATACTATCATTAGACAGCTCTCACTGTCAGCAAGCATGCTCCCACATTGAACTAGCATTTCTCTTCCTATGTTGCACCTGTATTTGAACCTCTGAGCTATTGTCTGTTGTTTATGTTGATTTAGCTCCCCCAGTGTCTGGTCATCTAGAAATTTGAAGCATATGCATTTGGTGAGGCTGATGGTAATAAGAATTCTTACACATGATTGGTGAGAATGGGAAGTGCTCTATCCAGCAAAATTACATATGCATTTATTCTTTGACCCTTACAATCCCACTTTTAGAAAGAATAAATTGTATCACTTAAACTAAAATTAGATTAAGATGACCACAGATTGTATCCATGCATAAGAATATAAATATAAAACTTTTGAAAAATTTAGCTCCAAAGATGATTATTACAGCATTTTTTACAATAATAAAAATCTGGAAACAATTTACATATATATATATATATATGATTGATTAAATAAACTGACACATTTATTCAATGAGATGTGAAATGGATATAAATTATGCAATAGAAGAACATGTAATGATATAGAAAAATGTACATCGAAAAAGGCAGTTTCAAAGAAGTTTTATATTTTTATAACCATGTCCATAAAATAAATATAAAGGAGAGGTCATACACCAAAATGTTGCTGGTCGATTTTTCTGGATGATAACTAAGAAACACACTGTCTCCCTTGGGGGAAGGGGGCTTTCCTGTATTTTTTATATTGAGTATTTTATTGTACAATTAGAAAAGTAAGTTATCTAATTTTATTTTTTAAAATCTACCAGCCCTTTGACACTGAATTCAAGACTATCTCCATAAAACTTCCCTAATTTTGTCTTCACCCCCACCCTAACTCCAACCAGGAGCTCTCTAAACCTCCTATAAGCTCAGAAAGCATTTTGAAACAATAACTCTTAGTAAGGAAAGACAGCCTAAGGAAGAAGAGCAGTCCTGTATCAAAATGAGTCCATGTGGTCCTCTTCATGCCCTTAGTGCTTCCCCACTCCCACCATTTACCCACCTCTGCCCCAACCTTTGTCCTTTGAGGGAAATGAAGAAGACACAGAATGAGTCTTACCATGGCTGTTCTTTTCTCAGTCCGGGGGTGTCTTGGTCAAGGCCCCTTAGACAAGAGGAACTTTCCAGCCTCCCTCCTCCCTAAGGACTATCATCTGCCCCCAAGATCCTAAGTACCTTTGGGGGGACATTGGTTCATCTCTGTGAAGGAGGCGTCATTATCCCAAATTCACAGTCAGCTAGCCAACCAAGGCTCAGAGAGAGGGAAGAGGGAGAGGTGAATCTGGGACCAACTGGGAGGAGAGGATGCTGGCAAAACAAGTTTAAGTGCCTGCTTGGTGCGCCCTCTGGTGGAGAAGAGGCTGCTTCGCACCCAGCGGGAGGGATGGGGGATTGAGGGTATCTTTCAATGCTGTCAGGCCCCTAGTTTTATTTTTGACATCTTCACCCTACATCATACTAAAATACACCCATATTTCACATTACATATAATTTATAAACGACTGCTTAAGAGTTGAGTTGGAGTAGACCAATGGACATGTAGATATTTAAATAAACATTTTTTAATCTGTTTATTATTTTTGTATTTTGAAGTCAGTAACATATTTCGGAAACTCAAATATTTTCAAGGTCCTTGAAATGCTTTTAGGCTTTTAGCTCATACTTCTGGTAGCCAAGAGCTAAGACTGAGAATTCATCTGTAAATCTAAAAGGTCTATGTTGTCATTGTGATAAGACTTAACAAAACTGATTTAATATATTACGGTTATATAATTATTCAGGATTCTCATTCCTACTCAAGTGGGTTTTAACAGATTTTATATTTGCTAATAATGTGTTCGTTTATCTGTATTATAAAAATTATTGACATGAAGATAGCTGTGATGTTCTTCACTGTCATTTCAACTCTGCTGTATACACATGTGTACATATGTTCTCTTTTTTATTCCTGATATTGTTTGTGTCTGCTCTTTTTTCTTCTGCTCAACTTCACTAGAGGTTTGCACTTTTATTAGTCTTTTCAAAGAACAAATGTTTTGTTTTCTTGATCTTTCTTGTTATTTTCTCACCTTATTGTTAATTTCTGTTTTTAATCTTTATTAACTCCTTTTCTTTCGGCTTTCTCTGTTTTGTTTTTTTTTTAATTTCTCCAATTAACCTCCTCAGTTTAGGTATTCAATTTAAAATATAGCTCATTAAATTTTGTCCATTTTTTCTTCTTCAACATCATATAGGGCTAATAATTTTCTAATGTTACCATTTTCACCACACCTCCAACTTCTGATGTGAGATAGTTTTATTATCATTTAATTGTAAATATTTTACATTTTTATTATGATTTCTCTATGAATTCTGACTTGTTTAAAAATCTTCTATAATATTGAGTATTAAAATTATTATCTTCTATCTTAATTGTATTATGGCCAATAAATGTGCTGACCATGATGAAGAAAGCCCCCTAAAACCCATCTCTCACACTGATTTCATCTGAAACCTTCAGACAAAATACAAAAAGGGTCTACTTAAGGGTTCTTGAAACTGAGCAATAGCAGGTGCACCAGGTAGCAGAGGAAACTGATAAAAATGCTAGGAGGTTTCCTGGATATTTTTCTATTTTATCTCCTAAATTTAACACAAGGGTGGTCTCAATTATGGAACTCTGAAGTGGGCACAGACAACAAAAAACCTGAGTAAATATCCCCCTTTCTGGTCAGATGTACAAAAAGAGGAGTCCCTTTAATCTAGAATCACCATTGTCTAGTCTATCTTTTTCTCCTGGCTCTGGTCCAGTGGCAGCCCAGGGTCAGTGCTGCACTGTCACAGTGATGGCAGCAGTATGGGCAGTTAAAACCTATCTCTCTGACGAAAGGTACTGTAACTTCTTGGGTGTTGAGGAATGTGAGAAATGTCTTATCTCCCTCTCTTGTCTTTTGATGCTTTGTCCAAGGGTAACTTAAATTCCACAAACCCAAACCCATGAGCAGCATCTTCTAGAAGGTGATAAAGTGAACAGTTTTTAAATCAATGGGGAGAGAGTATCAGTTAATAAATAAATAAAAACTCTAAGAAAGAAAAAAACAGAATTTTAAAATTAAAAAATAGAATATCCCCCCCAAAATATTTCACTGAGTGGGAGCAATGAAAGAATGTTAAGGACAGAAAAGAATCATTAAACTTAAAGATAAATTACTAAGAATTATATTATCTGAAGAAAACATAGAAACGAAACTTTAAAATTGAACAGAATAAAATTGTGGAACAATGTTAAAAGCCCCAACAATTGTCACAGAAGACCCAAAAAAGAAACAAAATATTGGCACTCAAATATCAATGGCTAAAATCTTCTCAATATTAATAGAAAACATAAATTTATAATTCATTCTCAGAGAATTTGAACAAAAAAATTTAAGAAAATTACACCTAGACACATGAGAATTGAACAGCATAAAATAAATATTTTTTAATTGAAAGTAGCCAGAGAGAAAAAATGTATTACATATGGAGGAACAATGATTCAAATGAATGCAGATTTCTACTAAGAAACCAGGGAGACCAGAAGAGAATGAAACAAAATCTTTAAAATGCTAAAAGAAAAAAACTGTCAACCCATAATCTTATATCCAGTGAAAATATCCTTCACTGAATAAAGGCAAAAGGAGTTTTGTCAGTGAAAATGATGGAGTAAGGGTCTCCAAAAATGTCCTCCTCTATCAAAGCAGTAAAAGGAGTAACAAAAAATGTCAGACTTTACTGTTCAAAGCTATAACCACTAACCAAAGGTTTGTAACAATTCAGAAGCAATTATTCAACAGAAACAATTGAATTGCAGAAATAACAATGAGCTTTGTGGTATTTTAACTTGCTTTAGTCCTATGCGCTGACCTCCTTCGGAGCCTCATTCCCAGAGCACTATCATTGTTTGCTCCTCTGGTCATTCCTTGGAAGACTCCATTTGCAACGCTGTATTTCTTTGATTGGACATTGAGCTTGACCAGTGCAAAAAGCCTTTTCTTTGGGAGCATTTGTTGAAAACAACCACAGGCACTTGCTTAAATCACAAATGCTTGAACTAGTGGATAATACTTGAAGTTAATAAATAGAGTAACCAAAAACATTTAAAGGAAAATCTGTTGAATATGATGTCTATAAGAATTTTGAAAAGTTCTAACATATTTCTGGGAATCTAGAAGGACCTGTACATGCATGGGGCTGTGTGTGCGCTTGGGAAAAACCTGAGAAAGCCCAGAGCTCTCACCTCTCACTGACCTTGAGGCTGTTTGCAAGCAGGAAGTCAAAATTATGACAGAATTGTCAACTACTTGGCTGAATGTTAAAATTATCTCCCAAAATGCATGCAGAGCCCCTTGGTAAATATTGAGAAACTACTGATTCTAAACAGTAAAGAAATATTTGTTAAATCATTAACTGACCACTAAGCTAACCAAGCAGAGACTTCAGCGTCTATATGACAGAGAAGAAAGGCTTTAAAATTTTAGTTCAGAGAAGTCACTAAGCAAATGAGCAACAACTATAGCATAAAACGACAATTATTAAACCCTAGGGTTGGTGGTAGAGAGGGAATATTATTTCCAAAGTTCCCATATTATGCTATTTAAAATGTCTAGTTTTCAAAAAAAAATTATGAGACATGCAAAGAAACAAGAAAATATAGTCTATATGCACAAGAAAGGCACTTAATAGAAACTGTTCCTACATCAAAATTATAACTAAACTATAGAACAACCATCATTCAGAACCACCTAAAGTCTAGATGAACTGAAATCCTACAACTGGGGATTTAAAGAAGCTACATCAAGACTGGTTAGCAGGGCAGAGATGTGAAATGGGCTGGTCCCACACCCACGTGTAGTGGTTTAAACTTGGAAGGGATATCTTGGCCATGGAGTCTTCCCCTGAGGAGAGAGGGATCCCACCTCCACACCAAGTCTCTCTGCTCAGGGTTCCAGCACCAGGAATAAAAGATCTCTTTATTTCTGTCTGTAAAAACCAGTGGGGCCTGACCAGGCAGCGGCGCAGTGGATAGAGCATCAAACTGGGATGCAGAGGACCCAGGTTCGAGACTCCGAGGTCGCCAGCTTGAGCACGGGCTCATCTCTTTTGAGCAAAGCTCACCAGCTTGAACCCAAGGCCAGTGTCTTGAGCAAGGGGTTACTTGGTCTGCTGAAGACCCACGGTCAAGGCACGTATGAGAAAGCAATCAATGAACAACTAAGGTGTCACAATGAAAATCTAATAATTGACGCTTCTCATCTCTCTCTGTTCCTGTCTGTCTGTCCCTATCTATCCCTCTCTCTGATTCTCTCTCTGTCTCTGGGAGAGAAAAAAACAACAGTTAGAATTGAAGTTGAGGGAAACAGAGGACTTCTGGACTCCCAGAGAGTTCCTCTTAAAGGACCCACACAAAGACTTACTTGGACTCATTCCCTCTGTGTTCCTGCACTGGGGCAGCATTGTGAAAAGAACCAGGGACATATGGGGAGGAACTGAATGTCTGGCATCAGGACTAGAGCTTGGGGTGGGCAGCTTTCTGCCAGACAGAAGATCTGGCAGATGCCATCGTTCCTTTTCTGAGAAACCCCTACACACACCACACACACACACACCCAACAGGTAAGTACCATATCTGAGTCTCCATCAACCCAGCTTACACTGTTTGCCCCACCCTAGTGATTCCCTAAGGCCCTGTCCCACCCAACTTGCGAACCCATCCAAGGTATTTCCAGTGGCTTTTCCATACAATTGGTTTTTCTTGTCTCATGCTTCAGACTCTCCTAAAATCTCTCAAACAAGCAGCATCTGGCCTCTGCTTACCCCATATGTCTTGCTAAGCGGTCCTAGGCCCAGCACTATGGCAGCCCACCTTGATTTGCAGCTTGACTTCTCTTTGCACCTTTCAGAAGGCCCCAGAGTCAGTGTACCCAGTAGACAGCTTTAGACTATACCAGATTACAATCTTACCACCTTCACCAGCAACATACTTAAGTAATGGACTCAGTGAGCACCAAAGCCCCACTGAAGCAAGTCTGGATTTGTAGGGTCAACTCCTACACAGCAGCTTATCTACTATAGTCACAGCCAGTCTTTACAACTGATTGGTCTGGGGATCAATCCCTCCCAGATGGCAACAGCAGTCAATGCTCAGTACAGGACAGTGCACAAAGCCACACAAGGGTGTACCTGGAGCATCTTAGCTCAGGTGACTGGGGAGGCTACACCACTGGACCCTACAGGACACCTGCTATACTAGGTCACTCTACAAAGTATAGAAGTTTCAGCTCTACATAACACACTGAAACAAACACAGGTAAGCTGACAAAGTGAGGAAACAAAGAAACATGTCCCAAATCAAAGAACAGGAGAAACTGCCAGAAAAAAGAACTAAATGAAATGGAGGCAAACAAACTACCAGATGCAGAGTCCACAATAATAGTTATAAAGATGCAGGAAGAACTTAGTGAGAACTTCTTCAACAGTATGAAGAAGGACATAGAAACCATAAAAAGGAGCCTGATCAGGTGGTGGCACAGTGGATAGAGTGTCAGACTGGGATGCAGAGGACCCAGGTTCAAAACCCTGCGGTGCTGGCTGAAGTGCGGGCTCATTCCGCTTGAGTGCAGGCTCACCAGCTTGAGTGCAGGGTGGCTGGTTTGAGTGTGGGATCATAGACATGACCTAATGGTCGCTGGCTTGAAGCCCAAGTTTTCTTCTGGCTTGAGCCCAGGGTTGCTGGCTTGAGCAAGGGGTCACTCACTTTGCAATAGATTCTCTGTCAAGGCACATATGAGAAAGCAATTAATGAGACTAAGGAGACTAACAACTAAGGAGACTAAGGAGCTGCAACAAAGAATTGATGTCTCTCATCTCTCTTCCTGTCTGTCTGTCCCTACTGTCTGTCCCTATCTGTCTCTTTCTCTATCTGTCTCTGTCACAAAAAAAGAAAAGAAAAGAAACCATAAAAAGGAACCAGTCAGAAATGAAGGATACATTAACTGAAATGGAGAATAATTTACAGGAAATCAACAGTAGAGTAAATGGTGCTGAGAGTCAAATCACTGATTTGGAATATAAGGAAGCAAGAATACCTATCAGAACAGCAAAAATGAAAAATAAATAAATAAAGATAGTGTACGCAGCCTTTGGGACAACTTCAAGCATACCAACATTTGCATCACAGGGGTGCCGGAAGGAAAAGAAAGAGAGTAAGAAATTGAAAACCTATTTGAAAAAATGACAGGGAACTTCCTTAACCTGGTGAAGTAAATAGGCATACAAGTCCAGGAAGAGCAGAGAGTCCCAAACAAGATGAATTCAAAGAGACTCACACCAAGAAACATCATAATTACAATGCAAAAGGTTAAAGACAAAGGAGAATCTTAAAAGCAGCAAGAGAAAAGCAGTTAGTTACCTACAAGGGAACTCCCATAAGACTGTCAGCTTAGCCTGACCGGGCAGTGGCGCAGTGGATAGAGTGTTGGACTTGGACGCAAAGGACTCAGGTTTGAAACCTCAAGGTTGCTGGCTTGAATGAGGGCTCACCAGCTTGAGCGCAGTGTTGCTGGCTTGAGCATGGGATCGTAGACATGACCCCATGGTCACTGGCTTGAACCCAAAGGTCACTGGCTTGAAGCCCAAGATTGCTGGCTTGAGCAAAAGGCCACTCGCTCTGTTGCAGCCCCCTCGTCAAGGCACAAATGAGAAAGCAATCAGTGAACAACTAAGGAGACTAAGGAGCCACAACAAAGAATTGATGCTTCTCATATCTCTTCCTTCCTGTCTGTCTATACCTCTCTCTGTCCCTCTCTGTCCCTGTCACACAAAAAAATTAATAATATAAAAATTTAAAAAAACTGTCAGCCGACTTCTCAACAATAACTTTACAGGCCAGAGGGATTGGCAAGAAATACTCAAAGTGACAAAGAGCGTGAACCTCCAACCAAAATTACTCCACCCAGCAAAGATCATTTAGACTCAAAGGACATATAAAGAAAGAACTTCCCAGCAAGAATAAGCTAAAGAAGTTCATTACCACCAAACCAGTATTACATAAAATGTTCAAGAGTGTTCTTTAAGAAGAAAGAAAAAAAGATCAACAATATGAACAATAAAATGACAATATATGCTTATCTATCAATGATTGAATCTAAAAATCAGAATAAATGAACAAGCAAAACAGAAACAGACTCATCAATACAGAGAACATTTTGACAGTTGCCAAATGGGAGGGGGTTGGAGGAATGGTGAAGAAGTTGATGGGATTAAGAAATATAAATTGGTTGTTACAGAATAGTCATGGAGATATAAAGTACTGCATGGGAACTACAGTCAATAATATTCTAATAACTATGTATGGTGTCAGGGTGATCACTTAGTACATTATATAATGTCTAATCCCTGGGGTGAGCACCAGAAACAAATAGAATATTGTATATCAACTGTAATATAAAAATAAAAAATGATTAAGATGAAAAAAAGAAACTTTTTCTTAGGAAGCACAAAGATTGACTTTATTCGACAAAAATTTCTAAATCAGCTATTTTATATATATTCAAATAACTAAAGGAAGTAATATCTAAAGAACGGAGGAAAAGTATGAGAATGCTGTCCCACCATATGTAGAATATCAGTAAGATAGAAAGCCAGTCTTTCTTATGCCCAAAAAGTCCTCCACATTCAGTCCTCCCCATTACTTCTTTGAGCTCATCCCCCACTTTTTTTTCCCTTCACTCACTAGCGATCTGACTTACAAGAAAAACAAAAGATGAAGGAACATGTTATAAACCTCACCCTAGGGATCTAGTCATCAAAATTCAGAATTAAGTAATTCTATTGGACAGATAACCTGGATTCTTCAACAAATAAATTATAGGAGGGGGACAAAGAGATGTAAGGGGGCCCTCTAGATTAGAAAAGCCTTAAAACATATCAACTAGCAGCAAAGTGAAGACCTCATGTGAGCTCTGATTTTATACATGTATGTATGCATGTATGTATGTATGTGTAAATATATGTATGTATGTATTTTGTATAATTGAGTAATGCGAACCATATAAAGCAGGGGTCCCCAAACTTTTTACATAGGGGGCCAATTCACTGTCCCTCAGACCGTTGGAGGGCCAGGCTATAAAAAAAACTATGAACAAATCCCTATGCATACTGCACATATCTTATTTTAAAGTAAAAAAAACAAAACTGTAACAAATACAATATTTAAAATAAAGAACAAGTAAATTTAAATCAACAAACTGACCAGTATTTCAACGGGAACTATGGACCTGCTTTTGGCTAATGAGATGGTCAATGTGCTCCTCTCACTGACCACCAATGAAAGAGGTACCCCTTCCGGAAGTGCGGCGGGGCCAGATAAATGGCCTCAGGGGGCCGCATGCGGCCCGTGGGCCATAGTTTGGGGACCCTTGATATAAGGTGTGAGATATTAAACAACTAAGAAATTACCGTTAATTTGTTTTAGTTGTTAAATGGGATTGTGGTTATATTTAAAAAGTACTTCCCATTTAGAGATACGTGGGAAATAGTTATGGAGGTATTGATGTAATAATACACGGGATGGGGGAGGTAGATGGCACATAGACGTAATAACATTGACCATAAATTGATTATTGAAGCCAAGTAAGTGTCTTAGTCCATTCAGACTACTATAACAAAATACCACAGACTGGATAGCTTATAAACAACAAATATTTATTTTTCACAGTTCTGGGGGCTGGGAAGTCCAAGATCAAGGCACCAGTGGATTTAGTGTCTAGTGGAGGCCACTTCTCATTCACAGCAGTCTTCTCACTGTGACCTCATACAGCAGTGGAGGGAGCCAGGACTTCTCCCTGGACTCATTTCTAAGGGCACTAATCCCACTGGTGAGGGGACGACCCTTATGACCTAATCACCACACCTCCTAATACCATCACTGTAGTGTTACATTTCAACATACAAATTTTGGTGAGGGGTTGTGGGAAGGGGACAGAAAAATTCACCCTGTAGCACAAAGTAAGGGGTACAAGGGATCCATTTTATTAAATAAATATTAGGTTGTTCCCATTTGTCTTCAAAATCTGATGGTCTACCATATGAAGCAGTTAGATCAAAGAACGGCTCACAGGTCTCTGGAAAACATCAGGAGCCATTGTCGAGAAGCCTAGCGTGCAGTGGTTTCAACAGTAACTTCTGCAAACCAACACCTGAGTCTGTGGGGTCCGGAACTTCTCTTTTCAGTGCCTCTGTTTCCGCAGGATGCGAAGTGGAAATAATAATGGTATCTACTCCATAAAGTTGTCATGAACATTAAATGAATTAAATTATTTCATTACTATGCACCAGACATTGTTTGGTCTATAGTAAGCATTCAAAGAATTTCAACTATTATTATTATTACATAGGAAAGCAAGTTAAAATAAACCACCAGGGTCTTGAAACACATATATCCAAAATATGTTTTTAATCCTGATGAAGTTCACAAATGGCACAATGTGGACATTTCCTTAAACGAATTATACAGTCAGGTTTTCAGACAACAAGGCATAGCATCACCCCAGAGGCCACAGAAGGCAGGGATTCCGTGTCTCCCTATGGTGTGGCAAAGCTGTCACGGTCAACAGGAGAGCTCTCAAAAAAACCTGTTTGCTACCAGATAAGCTGATGAGAGATGCCATCACGTTTACTGCACATAGAACTGAATATAAAAAGGGTGCACAACAAATAGAGAATTAGCTTATTTTGCATTCAATTTCATTCCTTTTGAGAGACAAGGGTGCTTTTGTTTTGGTATCTATTAGGATGCAAACATATATATCTTCCATGGGCCTTCTCACCAAGTTGTTGTCAACAGAAATTAATAGAAGTGGTGAGTTCAGCTTCATGGTAACCTGAGATGAAAAAAAAATTAAAAGAAGGGGAAGGAGAAGGAGGAGAAAGAGGAGAAGAAAAATGAGAACTAGGAGAATAAGAAGATCAAGAAGGGAATTAACACGATCATTACTAAAAAGAACATGAATTTACAGAAGTGCTTCTTTAACTTAAACAGCACTTACAAATTATGGATATGAGATGTAAGCAGGTTTTTAAAACAAATGATAATTTAAAAAACTCCACAGTCGCTATGAACAAGAGCAGTAGTATTATGATTGCAGCCCTCTGAACTGAACTTGCGAACACTGGCCAAGGGTGAGGGCTTTTTGAATCTGGGTTCATTAATGAGGAATAGCGCTGGCTAAGGTTCACAGGGCGCCCCCCTTTCTGAATTCAGCAAGTACTTTCTTGTTCGCTTCTCTTCTCAGAAAGATGAACTTGCATCCCTGCAGCCTGCTCTAGTGCTCTGATTCAAGCCAACATGTAGAAGGAACTCTACCTCAGGAGGAAGAACGCAATTGGAGAGATGGATATGAAGAACCTACCAGGTCCAGTGGGTTTCAAAATATGGGTGTTACCCTCCATATCCCTTCCCCTCCCACCCAACAGTACAAGAGCAGTCAGTCACCTTCCTGGGGTCGTTTAGCGGCTCAGGCCTGAAGGTCCCTACGGCGACGGCCAAAGGCATCAGAGCCCACGTTGGTGGGCACGAAGTTGCTTTTTACCACGCCCCCAGATCTGCTCAGCAAGCCTGCCAGCCGATGGGTCACACAGGTGGCAGTGTTGCAGGCTCTTTTTTGGGCAGTGACACTGGTTTGCAGGATAGAGAAAGAAGAGAAAGCCTGTTAGTGAGAGGCTGGGGTCAGGAGCCAATCCCATGGGACCTTCCCAAAGAGAACTGTAGCTCTTCAACATACCACTTAAGAATAAGTGTTTCTCCTAAATGCAATTACCAAAGCTATTAGAGGAAATAGCCTGGCCGCCTTTGCTAGAAGCCCTTCATGAAAAACCCCTGTTCCTAACCCTGAAACACGTGCTGAAACCCTGCATTTATTGTTCCATACATAGGATCCCTTTGGGACCTGGAGGAAGTGCTCAGCGAAGGCCCAGCCCTACCCCAGGACACACAAGAAGCACACAGAAGCCAAACCCCGGCCATGAGCACCAACAAAACCACTTTCCATGGGAAAATAAAAATTCCCTGGAGTCTTACCTGGAAGAGGCTCAGAGAACAGGGCTCGCAGGCTCCTCTACCAGAAATGCTTACCTTCTCCTCTGCACACCTGTTCTTGACGCTGGAGCTGGCTCCCAGGGATCACTCACCAAGCCCTATATCCAGCTATCCTGCAGCTGAAGTTACTTTTAAACATAGGCCCTGGGCACTCTCAAGCCTTGAACAGGAACCATAGTAATGACCACCACAGGGTAAATTCTTTTAGAAAATAGATTTATTCATCAAGGATGACACATGAGGAATAACGCAGGAATTGCAGGGCTCTGCCATGATATCCTCTAGGACCTCAAGAGGCTTCTCTCATTCTCTTATCTCTAACTTGGTCTGAGCCCCACTCTTGTGCCTTCTAGCCTGAGGTCCCTAACATTCTCTGTCATAGCAAAGCCAGCAACACCAGCTTGAAGAGCGAAATCTGCATGCACTGAGTTCATCAATGAAAGCAAGAAAGGAAATCAGGAGTGGAAGGATTTCACTTGGAATTCTGGGGCACCCCAACATTGGGGTAGTGGTCCTTCTCCAAGATGCTGACTAGATCCCTTATCTGGCCAAGTGTTTCAGCCCTGAAGCCGATGCCAGAGAACGTATGAAAGTTGTTCAGGTACTTCAAGTATGTGCCCAGCACACAGGTACTCAGATTACCGCACCACTTAGCTCTGGAGCCGTCCAGGCTGCAGGGAGAAGACATGCCAGACAATACCATGCAGCAGGGCGGCCCCAGCGGGCAGTTATGCAGAAGGTTAGACCAGGGAGGGGTCACTTCAAGCAGGGGCTGGAGGGCCAGGCAGGAGGGCAGCTCACACTTCCTCCATAGGAGAACTCAGACATTTGCACAGTCAGGGCAGTGTGGTCCAGGGCTGTGGTGGAGAAGGAATAACCAGTCCTGGCTTTTCCTCATGCTGCTCAGGCCTTCATGCTCTGCAGAGAGGTTCTCAGGGCAGATGCAGGGGCAATTCATGCCTTTGCCTTGCTGTGCCAGGGTCAGAGCAGGGGCAGGTGTGTGCTCCAAGTTCAGGGTGCACAGAGTCAGGGGAGCACAACAACAGGCACATCTCCACAGAACCTACGCATGTAAAGGCCCCAGACCCACCTCAGACACTGCTCTACCTGACTCCACCCTCTGCAAGGCCTTTGGCTTCACTTTGCAAATTTGTAATGAAGGGTCCTTGCAGTTGTAAGAAAACAACATACACAGGTTAAATTTCTAAACCATCTTGATATATACTGGGTCCTTCTGCCGGCTTCCAATTTACCAGTCTTAATTCATCCAGTGCTGGGAAGTCTCAGTAGGGCAAGACCAATTCCCAGAGAAAATGATCCCATACCTCCTCATTTCATTTTCTCACAGCTTTCAGGAATGGATCTTTTAAATGTGTCTAACCACACTCCCTCCAGGTGCCCCTGGACCTCTGTCCTCCATGGAGCATGAGAATGGCTGGGCCACACGCCTGGTGAAATACAGCCTGCTGGGCTCCTGGCCACATGCTGCTTTTCCTACATGTCTACATGTCTGGGATATGTCCTCCTGGATGTGCTACAGTGGGTGAGGAGCCTTACCTGGAGTCCTCTGCCTCCTGCTCCTGCTCCTGCTCTTCCTGCTCCACCAGCTCATTGGCCTTCCTCTGTACATAGGCCTGCACTAGTGCAGCCAGTAGGAGGCGCCCTTCCTTCTCACTGAGTACAACGGGATCCGGGAGGCTCTCCAAGGAGGACCTGGGGAGGCTCTCCAAGGCAGACCTGGGGAGGGGAAGCAAACCCAGTTCAGGCTCTGAGTTTTTGTCTGGCCCTTCCCCAGGATAAGCTGTCAGGATTCCTGCTCGCTTGCCCTGAAAATGTGCCCTTCTCTCCCCCATGCCTAGCCTAAGGGGCTTGAGGCCAGTGTCCACCTGAGGGTGTTGATTCACTGGGAACCTCCACTGTTGTGACTTCAGAGGCACAGAACTGTCTGATCCCAGGGCCACTGGCTGGTTGCTTCAGGCTGTCTCACCTGAGTGGCGCTGCATGGAGGCTGCCTGCCTGGCACAGGACCAATACGCTGAAAGCCAAGAAGGGGGAGGACTTCCCCAGGCCCATGATGCCTCTCTGTAAAGGGAGAATAATGTTATTGCTATACCAAGAGCAAGCATGGCCTGGAGCCTCCAGACCTAGGTTCCAGTCCTGCCTCTGCCACAACTGCCTTGTGTCTTCAGCCAGGTTACCCTCACCCCTTCATGCCTGGGTTCTGTTCATTTGCCAGATGAGCTGCTGTGAATCTCAAAAGATGCACTTTAGTGAATGGCTTGGTAGAGCAGAAACAAGTGTTCTGGGGTAAGGATGGGAGAATTCTGGTTCTGTTTTATGAGAAGCCAGAGACAAGCCACAAACGTGCGCGTGCACACAAACCCACACCTTCTGTCCTGTGCAGAAACCAGGAGCGGACCCACCCTGCTAGCGAAAATCTCTTGCCTTCTGCACCTTCCCCTCAGCTGAACTTCCCGCAAACTCCGGGAAGAGGAAAGTGGGAAGGGTAAATAGGAAAAGAGCGCTGTGGGTTTGGATTTGGGGAAAAGTTTTAAAGTGCCAAGTACTGGTCTCTCAGGGCTGCACTGGGACCCAGTTTAGCAGCAGGTCCTGGGCGCCAGCACCCCGAGTTGAGCCCACTGTTCTGGTTCGCTAACTGTACTGCCTCAGGTTCGCGCCAATGCCCCACGGACACTCTCTGGCTGGAGGCTCCTCAGAGGAAGGTTCGGGGTTCCAAGTCCCGAGAACCAAATGTGGTCCCGGAGGACACGGACCCAGACCGCGCAAGGCAACTCCCAGACCAAACTCAGCAGGATCCTGGCACGCAGACGGCCACCAACGCAGGGGCCACAGACCCGCCTATCCCGGCTCGCGGGGATTCCGATCCTGGGGGGCTTGGGGTTCCACTGGTGCTAGTTAGAGGAAAATGCACTGACGTCTCCAGCCGCCCCACCTTCTCCCGAAGGGACAGAGAGCTAGGAGCACCTGGCTGTGGTTGGGCCGAGAAGCAAAGGAAAGGCAAGCAAGCAGGCAGGCAGATGGAGCAAACTGGACGAACTAATCCAGCAGCAAGTTACTAGAATGCAGTGGGAAGTTCCTCACCTGGAGACTTGAGTTGCAGGAGAGTCCCAGCGGCCGGTCCACACGAATGGACACAACTCCCGCTGTGGGTGTCTTCCCTGCGGAGCTCTTGGCTCTTATTCCAGTGATAGTGGGAGGGGGGTCCCCAGGAGCCGGCGCGGCCAATCCAAAGTGGCCAGGACCGACCCAGCCCCGATTGCGTCATTGCTCCGGCTCCCCGCACCGGTCCATTAGGGAGCGGAGCCATCCGCTCAGACTGTCTTAGGCAGTGAGGTCATTGCTTGGAGAGCTTGAGGGCTGGGAGAGGGTGGAGAGCCTTCGACGTCCAGAAAGTAGGGACAAATCAGGGAGTTTGGCGTCACCAAAAGTGAGAGACCAGAGCTTTTCACTTTCTTGGTGCCTGAACTCTGGCCTCTGCCTCGCAACGCCCTCCTGCCCCGCCAGTGCGGCCCCAGCCGGGCCACCTGGACCCCCAGGGGGGCTGAACAATAGTCCCGGGCAATTCAGCTGAAACAGCACAAGGCGGAGGAGGGGTATGATGGGGGAGAGAGGCCTTGAAAGATAGATCTTTTTAGACCACCTGGGGTGATCCTATGACATCCCCACCCCCTGCGCCCTGGGTCCCGAAAAGAAGTTTTATTTCCAGTCTGACAGCCAGGCGTCCTTCTTTCCACTTCTCTGGGACGGAGAGAAGTGGATGAGAGGACTGGGGAAGGGACTAAACTGGCACTGCCCTGCAGAAGCTAAGTATCCCTTTCTAGCGACCTAATCCTGGAATGGGAGTTGAGCATCCTGCTAACCCAGGACCCTCCACTGCAGCGCCAGTTAGTGTGCGCAGCTGCCCTGCCCCTCTGGCTTGTCTGCCGAGCTGCGGCGGGGGACAGCCTGTGTCCGGGTCTACTTGGCTCGCCCCACAGCCACTTTTCCTGAAGCGCTTGATTGCAAAGCGGGCAGACGTCCAGCGCCGACCCACCAAGGAGAGGGAGCGCTCCTAGCCCCAAGGAGCCCTACGCACCCTCACACACACGCCCCTCGGCTCCAGATGGCCCGGTGTGCGCACTCACGCTTCCCGATAGGCTCAAGTGCCGCACTTCTGTGCCTGGACCCCAGCCACGCTCCCTGCCAGTCGCCTTCACGCACCGAACCCCCCACCCCACCCCCAGACCCTGCGGATAAGCCAGCACTCTGCGAAAGACGCGGCCTCACAACCTGTTTGCAAATGTGCGCTCGCACCCACCCAAACCAACTTCAGCGGGACCTGAAAAAAAAACAAAAAACTCATGAGTTTCTGCTTTGGGAAACAGGCACGTTTTAGATGCACAGGGGTACACCCTGTCTCCCAAGCACACACGTAGAGACACGCACATCCACACGCACGGCCTCCGCCTCTCCCATTTTAAGTCCATGGAATGGGCTGGGAGGTAGAGGCCATGCGGAAGAAGTGAGGGGGCGCCGCCCACTCTCTGCACCTCGGACTAGCCCTGCACACGGTAGGGGCTGCGCCACCCACTCTGCACCTCGGACTAGCCCTGCACACGGTAGGGGCTGCGCCACCAGCGGGCCCACCTGGCCCTCCAGAGCTCAGGGAGCCTTCCCAAGGATGCCGGGCAGGGAGGGCGTAACCAGGGGCTCGGGGGATCCCCACAGTTGGTTCTCACCGCTGGTGCGGGTCAGAAAGGACTTCAGGGGAGGCCCTCGGGCCTCTTTTTCTTTGTCCGGCAGAGTTTCCAAAAGCTGCTCGGGCCAGAGTCGCCCTCCTTCCAGGAACGCTGTTCTACACGTGAAACGTGGCTGAGGCCTGTGGCGGACGGGCAGCAGGGCAGGAGGACTCCCTGGACCTGTATCACCCTGCATCAGGAAGCGCTGCTACCTGAGATGTTCTTCTTTAATAGTGGGAAGGGCTCTCTGCGCCCAAAGTACTGAACTCGCTTTTGGATACAACCAGAAACACGGAAGGGGCCCTTACTAGGACGCCCTTCCCTCAAAGCCCTGCAAATACGAGGGGAGACTTCTGCGTCCCTTTCCCCATTTCTGACCCCGGAAAGGGGCTGCTGAATGAAAAGGCACAGCTGGGAGGCACTACCTGGCTAACGCTTCTGCCCTCTACACCGCCTATTCCTAGACCTCCCTCACGGTCTCCAGGTCTCGCAGAGCGGGCAGGTACTAAGAGCCGAAGGCCCAAGGCCTCCACGAGTTAACAGGGACGCTCTCAGTGCAGAAGCCGGCGGGGAGAGCAGGAGGTGGCGGGTTGGGGTTGGCCTCCCCGGAGACCCACAAATATGAATTTGGGAGAAACTTTGAACCCCTGGGGCTGAGCGCTGGAGAACTGGCAGCTTCTCCAGAGCCTCTGTCGATGTCGCTAGGACTTTTCTGGACTGTTGGGACCGACAGCTGTGCTGCCACCGAGCGGGCGGGCGGGCGCAAGATCCCTGGCTACGTACTGCGCTCCAAAGACGCACGGAGGTGAGGGGGCGGGGCGGGAGGCGGGTACAACCCCGCGTAGTGTTCTTGTTTGGGGAAAAGTAAGCTCAAATTTCTATAAAGGTCGTGGAGACTAGGAACCCTGCCCTTTGACAAGAAAGGGTACACTCCCAACCCGGGAATCTGTCGGAACACAAATATAGCTGGTTCTGCTCTCTGGATTCTTGGGTGCTCGGATGCACCCAGAATTACTGACCTGATCTTCTTCTACTAAGTGTCTTTGCACAGTGTCTGGCGCATAGTAGGTGCAGAGCAAATGTTTGGGTGAATGAATGAACAGTTCTATGGGTTCATTACAGTAAGAGTCAGCAGTAAATTCACAGCCAAGTTCAGTTGGGCTGCAGACCCAATTTAGATCCATTAAATGGAAAAGCAATCCTTCATTTAAAGATGTGCCTATTATTTATTTATTTATTTATTTAATAAAAGAAATCCGAGTCCTAGCAAAAAAACTTTCTGGAATTTAATATGAGAGAAAGTACCCAGGGTTTCTTTACTCTTCTCCAGCAAATTGAAAAGCAAAACAAGGCAGTGTTCCCCAGCCCATCCTTGTATTATATTAGTGAGTGATGGAAGACAAAGTCAATAAAATAATTTGCTTTCTAACCCAAGAAAATTACATTTTTATTTCCCTGGAACTGTTCTGAGCTTCAAGACCTCTCCAATTAAACTAGCATAAGAATTTACAGAGAACAGTTTCCCAGGAATATGTTCAGCTTTTGAATAATCTCAGATATTTTGATGCTTGGAGTAACCGTTTTATGTAATTACTTTTAAATTTTCAAAATGGTCATCTTAAATTTTTAGGGAAAACAGAGTTCCGTTACTACAACTTTTGAAGTTTGTTATTTTTATCATATTTTTAATTTCCAAGAGGCTATATATATATATTTTTTTTAATTCTGTGTTACTTTTTATGGACTCTTGTTTTTATTTAATGGGTGGAACATCTTCTCTTAGCTCTCTGAAGCTGTTAAGCATAGATTTGTTTTGTTCTCTTATTATAGACTATCCTCACATTTCTAGTTCTCCTTGGCTGCTGGTTTATGTTTAAGAGGAAGGTAATAAATTGTTTATTGGAAGATGGGGATGGCAGAGTTGTCCACCAGTGAGACTGAATATAAAGTGATTAGATGAGAAACAACCTCACCATTTTCTTAGGGGCACCCTAAATATGAATAACTATAAGTCTTTTCTCTTGGCTTCTCATTTGCCCTAAAAGGACTCCTCCAATTTCCAGTGTGGATCATCAGTAGGGTGGGGGATATAGGGAAGTATAAACCAATGAAGAAGGAAGGATGCTGAGAGTTTTATCATTCATTATGGCATCCCTCCCATTTTTTCTGGGACCCAGGAGGGATAGTCATCTAACTGTATAGAACTTAGAAGGAAATCTTGAGTTTACCTACTTCTTTTAAAGTGACTTGCAATCACTCCAATTCTCAGACTATCCTATAACTCCACCAAAAGAGGCAACCAATTGCTAAAAGCCCTGAACTTGTCTAGGGTCCTCACTTCTTGATGGCTTTCCCTGCCCTATTAGAGTTTGTACTAGAAATATATATCTTTACACTGCTTTCTCTTCTGCTAAACCAGTTAAGAAGACTGTCTGAAGGATAGGAGATACAGACTCTCTTCACAGAGCCCTCAAATTTGACTCAGTCTACTGGGCACTTGACCACAGCTGATGCTAAGTCCCACTCTCTTTTGCAGGCCAATCTCTTTTGCAGAAATAGAGATGCCAACATCTAACCCTCAGAAGTCCCTTCTAGAGAATATTTTTAGAGTTGTCTGTGCCTGCCAGAGAATGAGCAAAGTGTGGTGGCCCAGACCCAAGCTGGTCACTCTGAGAGATGGACAGACTTAGTGAATGACGTCAAGGAATTACTCAGGTTGGGTTCCTCTGAGATGATTAAAATTCTCTCTTGGCTCAGACTCCCAGGACCCAGATTGACTCTCCTCCCTGTCTGAGAGCATTGTTCCACACTGCAAAGGAAGTAAACTTTCTTGTAAAGCTAATTAGAGTAAATCTCCTGCACTCGACACTGAGAAAAATGAGAGTTTTTGCTAAGGTAAATTTTCAGGTAACCGAAACACACTTTAAATAGAAAAGACACCTTTTTAGAAGGCCATGTTGGATGAAACCCCTTTTAAAATGCATGACCTTCTCCTCTTAACCTTTTTTAGATGACTCACAGTCATCATCCAAAGAACATCAGTCACACTGCTGCACCCTAGGGAAGGGACTGAGTTAGCGAGGCCATTTATCTTCATACCTGCTGAGCCCCAACTGCTGTGCATTGAGCTGTTGGTCCATTGTTTTCTATTATTTTCTATACTCATATCTGCATATTAGTTATTCCTATTCAGTTGGTTATAAGGTCCTCATAGTCACATCTCAGGACCTTGTTTTTGGTTTTTGATGGTTTCCTCTAGTCTCTGTTAATATATCTGCCTCTAGCCTGAGGCCCAGTGTGCTTAAGTTTTCACCTGCTAATTCATTGTCATCAGGAAAACAACAGAAGCATGAGCAATAGAACTGGCTGGAGCAAATCAGAAGTAAGGAGGGTTAAGAGAAGGATCTGAGTTAATGCTAAAGAGCCCTAATATATTTTCCTATCTTTTCTGGCTCTCAACTGTGTTTTATATATAAATAGTTTTTGGGTAAGTGAGTGTTTCTATGGGGTTAAGAAAGTTTGAGATAAACCATAAGTTTAAAAGAGGGTAGTTGTTTTTTGTTTTTTTTTCCTTTGATTTAAGAGAGAGAGAGAGATGGGAGAGGGGGGGAGGGGAAAGAGAGAGAGAGAAAAGCATCAGTTCATTATTCCACTGAGTTTTTCCACTTAGTTGTATACTCATCAGTCATTTCTTGTATGTACCCTGACTGGGCATCAAACCCATGACCTCAGTGTGTTGGGATCACACTCTATTCACTGAACCACTCTGCCAGACCCAAAAAAGGATCTTGTATAATTTTTCAATAGAACTTTCTACAATAATGGAAATGTTCCATCTCTGTGCTAATAAAATAGCCACTAACTGCATGTGGCTCTTGAGTATGTCAAACATAATTAGTGCAACCAAAGAGCTGAATCTTTAATTTAATTTAGTTTTAATTCACTTAAATGTAAATAGCTACATTTAGCTAGTGCCTACTGTACTGGACATCCAAGTCAGTGCATAGTATAGAATAGTGGTTAAATGCATAGATTCTGGAGCCAGACTATCTGTTGCTCAAATTCTGACTCTCACACTTATTGATGTGTAACCATTGACAAATAGCTTGAACTTCCTGAGGCTCAGTACCCTCCTTCATAAGATGGAGACAATAATATTACTTATTTCATAGAGCTACTATACAGATTAAATACGAAGTGCTTAGGACAGTATATGGCAAGTAGTAAGTGGTTTATAAATGTTCACCATCGTCTTACATTGGGTTTCTCCAGAAGCAGAACCTGAAACAAGAATTTGGATACAAACCATTTTATTTGGGAGTTACACCAGAAAGGGAACAGGGAAGTGAGACAGAGAAGGGAAGGGAACTTGTATGAAGTATGATAATAAACAGGTAACTGCTTCAGGCAACTGGGACTTATCCTGCTGTAGACCCTTTGGGACAGTGAAGAGAGAAAGTTCTCAGACTTGTTTTACCCACTGAATAAGTTATCCACAAACTCTAGTCCATCACCAGCTGAGGCAGTGCTCCCAGGGATGCTAACTCCTCAGCACATCTAGCCAGCCCTGCATGGCCAAGCAAGCTTCTGTGACCAGAGAAAATCCCAGGCAAAGAGTCAAAGGTGCTTTCAGTAGAAAGTTCTGGGTGCCAATGGGACTAGTAAACACTAGCAGGGCACTAAGACAGTCTGCTATTGCCCATATTATTATAAGACATTGTCTGCCACAGTTTAATGACCCTCCTTAGAAATATTAAGGAATGAGTTTCCCATCTGGGATATGTTGTAAAAGATTAGCAAACATTCTGCAGTATACTGATGTTACCTCAGTGGCTTCCCTCACCCATCTGATTCTTAAGGTCTTTTCTAGAAAGCCCTTGGGTGGCCCCTGAATCCTTGAACCAGTCATCTCAAGTACCTCTCTCATCAGTAGGCAAACACAGAAAAATCAGTGCCCTCTAGTCTCTTGCAGCAATAAATCAAACCCACACAGAAGCCCTCCATCCAAAGGCAAATATAAGGGCATGCTGCCAAAGACACATTAATACTAGATGAAGGTCCATGTGGGGGGAGGGTTTCCCAAGCCTGATTGACTAGTTTTTATGCATTGATTGGTTATTTCTCATGGAGTAGACCCTATTTTCTCCAACCTAACACCTTAGAAATGTCCATGGCAGGAAAATTACTGGAGAATTTTTTTTGTTTGTTGTTGAAGATAATTATATCAGATTTATTATTTTTTTTTTTTGTATGGATGTTTTCAACTCTCTACCTTGATGAGTTAAAATTAACTTTCATATTCCTGAAAGGATGGAGGGCACCAGCAATGACAGAATGACTGTTAGCGATAATACTGATTGTTAACATTTGACACTGTATTTATCAGGGCGCTTAGTTGCATATAACAGAACCCTCTAAGCCAGTGGTTCTCAAAGTGTGCGCCCTGGAAGATTTCCAGGTGCGCCCTATGGTATTCCAGAGAAATATGTGCTTGTTGGGGACCAAAACACCAACAGGGTTTTTGGAGTTTAGATTTTGGGGGGACAGAGGTGTGGGAAATTGGCTGTAAGCTGACAGTCTGCCCAAACCCCCCACCTCACTTGCCTGATTAGGTTGCAAAAGGCTGTTAAACTGGTGCTGGATTGTTTACACTACCCCCTGTGTTCCCTGGAAAGACTGGAGGCAAGTTTCTTCTATCCTTTGTTTGGTGTCAAGTTAAGATGATATGTATGGTGGGGGTTTTCTGCACTCAACATAATTAAGAGTAAAAAAAGAAAAATTATTCAATGTATTGACAAGGCTCATGTTTCTCATAAACACAAGAATGAAAAAACACATTTGTGCTGGAACCTGCCGAATTTACTAAATCTTACTAAGAATGTATCTATATATATAAAAAGATAACTTTTTTGTTTTTTTTTTTAATTTTTAACCCCTCTTTTTTACAAATTCTAAAAAAGCATAACTCAAAAAATGTAACAAAATGTTTTTTGATGTCAGAATAAATTTAATTTGTATTTATTTTGTTTAATTATCATAAAAGCACACTTGGACTTTATATATTTTTTTCTTTAATATTTGACTTAATTATTATAATATATTTCTCAGAAATTTGTATATAGTGTGCCTACAATTATTTGTAGGATTTTAAATGCTCCTCGACTTCAAAAAGTTTGAGAATCACTGCTCTAAGCTAATTTAAACAGGACAGTATTTGTTACAGGCTATTGAGGAGCTTATGGATTTTTTTTTTAACTAGGGATTTAGGTCTAGATGCCACACAGCCAGGAACAACAGAGCCAGGAGTAACCAACTAACCAGAGAAACAATCTAATAAAAGGTCCATTGCTGCTCACATACAATACTGCCTCAGGTAACTACTCCACAGGTGCCCCAAAACATCCAGTCTCCTTTCATAAAGCCAATATCTAAAATGCTTATGTTTGCCTGCTGAGGGTTCATGAATGCCTCTGATTGTCAGAACCTAGAGCTTTGAGTTTTCTCAGACAAGAGGGCCTGAGAAGACATGTTTTTAATTTTCTAACTTCCCAAGGGAGGCTTGAAACGAGGGTTTGGATGGATATTGAGTAGGTCACATTCAGCTTCACTTGGATGTCTAATAATCCTCTCTAGCTCCATGACCAAAAAGGAATTTTGGAATTGTCATTTTTTTTTTAAATCTAAATCTCTTCCTCCCCCACTTTTACTCATAAGAATAACTGGAAATACTAATAACTCAGTGTAACTCAATACCTCAAAATTTAGGTATAATACTTAATTCCTCCTTTTCCTTCAGCTATATTCAATCCATTACTAAATTCTGTTAACTCTACTCTCCCATTCCCACCCCAAACACATCTCAAATCCATCCATTTCCATCTCTACCAGTGCCTTAGTCTGTCTGAGCTGTTCTAACACAATATCACAGACCAGGTAGTTTATACGCAATAGAAATTATTTCTCACAGTTCTGGAAGCTGGAAGCTCAAGATCAAGGTGCCAACATGGTCAAGGGAGAGCCCTCTTCTGGGCTGCAGACTTCCTATTGTATCCTCCCGTAGCAGAAGGAGGCAACAGAGCTCTCCAAGGGCTCTTTAACATGGGCATTAATCTCATTCATGAAGGCTCTGCCCTCATGACCTGATCACCTCCCACAGGCCCCAACTTTTAACACCATCCCACTAGGGATTAAGATTTCAACATATAAATTTGGAGCAGGGCACAAATTTTAGAACATAGCAGCTAAACATCCTGGTTCAAGTCCTTATCATCCCTTACCCATACAATTCCAGTAATCTCCTAAATAGGCCCTGGATTTTACTGTTGCCTCTATAACTCCTAATCCACATAACTTTTAATGTGACCTTTTAAGGGCATAGATTGTATTAGTCACTCCTCTTCCTACAACTCTCCAGTACACTTAGGATAAAAATGTAAATACTTTTCCATAAATTTTAAGACTGACATGGTCTAGCTCCTTTCTACCTCTCTAGTGCCCTCTAATGCCAATCTTCCCTCAGCTGTGTACCCAGACTGGTTTTTTGAGAAGTCCAAGAACTAACACACCAAGGCCTTTCCCAGCCCAGAGCCTTTGCACTAGCTGGTATTTCTGCCTAAAAACGTCTTTCTTATCTGTCAGTCCTGCCCTTCTATAGTACTGCCCCACCCAATACATACATACCCCATCACTCTTTTGATGTCTGGCTCCTTGTAATTCTTCAGTTTTAAACTTCAATATAAAATGTCATGTGCCTTTAAAAATTTTTAATTGATTGATTGATTTTAGAGACAAAGGAAGAAAGAGAAAAAGAGAAATATCAACTTGTTGTTCCACTTATTTATACATTTATTGGCTGATTCTTGTATGTGTCCAGACTGGGGATTAAACCCGCAACCTTGGCTTATGAGGATAATGCTCTAACCAACTGAAATGTCATCTGGTTTTAAAAGACCTTTTCTGACCACCCTATCTAAAGAAATTTATTAAATCTTTTAATGACATTAGCCTATTTTGCTCCCTTTAGAGAACTTACCACGATCTGAAATTATCTCTAAAATATACTTATTTGTATATTATTTGTCTTCTTTCACTAAAATTCAAGTTCCTTGAGAACAGTCTCTTTGAGTATCTTGTTCACCACTTTATCTCCAGTACCTGAAACAGTGTCCAGCACAAAGGTTTAGCTTAATAAACATCTGAAGAATCATAGAAGCATGTGAATGCTTACTCTGCAACACTTAGCAGTATGCTGAGGGTTCTACTTAGATCCTTTTACATTAAATTCAATGTGTTAATCTGGCTTCTCCAGAGAAACAGAATCAATGAAAGAAAAAATGTATAATATATATTATATCTACATATATAAATACATGCATGTAATATATGTAAATATTAATACGTACATATATATGTATATACATATACCTAAATATATTTGTCTCACATAATTATGAAGCCTCAGAAGTCTAAGATTTGAAGTCATCAGTCTGGAGACCCAGGATAGCAGAAAACTCTGAGTCAAAGTCCAAAAGCAGAAGACTGATACTTTAGCCCAGACAGTGAGGCAAAAGAAAGAATTTGTTCTTACTCAGTCTTTTATTCTATTCAGGCTTCAATGGATTGGATGACACCCACATAGGGGAAGAAAATCTGCTCTACTCAGTTTACCAATTTAAATGCTAATCTTATTCAGAAACACCCTCACAGACATGCCCAGAAATAATGTATTACAAATATGTGTGTACCCTGTGACCTAGTCAACACATGAAATTAACCATCACACCTTACAACAACCCTATGTAGTAGATACTATTATCCTTCCTTTTTAATTGAGAAAACCAAGGATAGAGCAGTACTAGCCCAATGTCACACAGGATTTAAGCATAAGCAGCCTGCCTCCAGAGCCCACAATTTCCTATTTGTATTTATTTGCCTCTCTCATAGCGATTGTAGATATTTAAGGAGAAGCAGAAAGCTTTTGATAAATGATCACCTGAGCTCAACCATGTCAAGCAGGCATGGATAGTAAAGAGAACTCTAGCCCTGGCTGGTAAGTTTAATTGATTAGAGCATCATCCTGAAACAGCAAGTTTGCAAATTTAATCTTTGGTCAGGGCACATACAGGAAGCGACCAATGAATGCACAACTAAGTGGAACAACAAATGAATGTTTCCCTCTCCCTTTCTCTCTAAAACCAATCTATAAAAAAAAAAGAAAGAAAGAAAAAGAAAATTCTAGGTAGTCCCAACCATCTCCCCAAATACCTATCCATAGTACAATAGAAGGCTCTTAGGGAACCAAATCAACTCCTATGGACCATCATATTCCTACAATCTTTCTTTTTTTTTTTTTTTTTTTCATCTCTTTGGTGTATTTGAAACCATGGCAGCACCTTAGAAATTTTTAGAGATGTAGCCTTCAGTCCTAAGACAAGAGCTCAGTCTCTCCTGGGCTCACTACTCTTCCAGAGTGGGTAGATGGTATGAGTCAGAGATGATATTTATCTTCCAGAATTGAATAAATAGAATGGACTATTAAGTATGTTAGAAGAATTAACCAAAGGTCTTGGTCCAAGGGTAACAAAGGTGATATGCCAGTTGAAACCAGGTATCAATCCTGAGATGGTACAGATACTATGCAAATTTCTGCCAAGGGTTCTCTAGATCAGTGGTCCCCAACCCCCGGGCCACGGACTGGTATTGGTCCGTGGGCCATTTGGTACCGGTCCGCAGAGAAAGAATAAATAACTTACATTATTTCCGTTTTATTTATATTTAAGTCTGAACGATGTTTTATTTTTAAAAAATGACCAGATTCCGTCTAAGACTCACTCTTGATGCTTATCTCGGTCACGTGATACATTTACCTGTCCCACCCTAAAGGCTGGTTCGTGAAAATATTTTCTGACATTAAACCAGTCCGTGGCCCAAAAAAGGTTGGAGATGAACTGTGCTTAGAACAGTGTCAGACACATAATAGCTACTCAGCAAATATTTATTAAATGAATAATAGTATAACAACTTTTTTTTTCTTGTTTACTAGTTTCTTTGGATATTTATCATAACTTTACTGCCTTGTTGGGTCTTTGATGGGTTTGATTATCCAAATTTGTAATCTGAAGTTAGAAAGATTGCATTGTTCTGCATAACAAAGGGATAGAAGATTGAGATTCCCTTAGGGAAGTCTGGAAGGACAAAAGGAAAAAGAGGAGACAACAGAAACCCACAACTCACAGGGATGAAGAGCAAGTGAGAGACTTCTTGGTAGTCAGAGGTGGAGGTGAAGGACAAAACAAATTGAAAAGAACAGAAATCCTAATATGAGACCTGACCAGTGGTGGCACAGTGGATAAAGTATGGACCTGGAATGCTGAGCTCACCAATTGGAACCCAAGGCTTGCCCAGTCAAAGCACACATGACAAGCAATCAATAAGCAACTAAAGCAAAACAACTATGAGTTGATACTTCTTGCTTCCCCCTCTTGCTCTCCTCTCCCTGTAAAATCAATTAATAAAATGTTTAAAAACAAACAAACAACAAATCAGTGAAATCAGTGGTATAGCGTCTGCCCAGTGCGTGGAAGTCCCGTGTTCGATTTCCAGTCAGGGCACACAGGAGAAACGCCTATCTGCCTCTCTACCCCTCCCCCTCTCTTTTCTCTGTCCCTTTCTCTCTCTCTTCTTCTCCCCTTCTGCAGTCATGGCTCAATTAGAGTGAGTTGGCCTCAGGCACTGAGGATGGCTCCAGGGCCTCCACTTCAGGCATTAAAAAAATGGCTCCAGTTGCACCACAGCAAGGGCCCCAGATGGGCAGAGCATCACCCCCTAGTGGGCTTTTCAGGTGGATCCTGGTCTGGGTGCATGCAGGGGTCTGTCTCTGCCTCCATTTCTCTCACTAAAAAAAAAAAAAAAAAAAAAAAAAGCTAATATGAAAATTTAGCTTTTTTATCTGGAAAATTGTGATATGACTTCTCCCTTTACCCTAATGTCTTTAATAAAATTGACTATTTCTTTTCTGTTTTGTTACACTGGACATGTTTAAGGAAATCAGAAAGAGGTTGAGTTTAATGTCAGAGTCTACAGGAGGCAAAATCAAAGACATCACATGCCAAAACTGGAAACTAGAGCCTAAAAGACATGAAGTAATTGTTTGAGCTTACTCTTTCATATAAGGGGTTGTAAGAGGTTGATAGGGCTCAGCTTATATCTGGGGCTATCTCAGCATGAAGACAGCCACTCAATGAAGGGATTTCTCAAAGGTATTGCCTTCTATTCAGTAGAAATGGGAGTCATCCCTTACCCAACTCCTTTTTGAGATCCCACTGAAAGTTGTTTATAGAAAAATCTTCATGTCATTGCATCAACCCCCTTGAACTCACCATACTTGCCTCCATCTCAGCTGTCATTCACAGTACCTTTAGCAAAAGAAATCCTGTAGAGGGCAAAGTCATCACCTTACCTTTCTTATTAGGAGCTTTGATGTTCTCATGTGTCATTTGATAATTGAGATTAGCAATTAGTTGGCTTCACCTCTGGCTTTCATTTTCCGCTCTTCCAGCTAAACTCAACCTTCAGCCTACACAATGGAAGTCAACAAAATGAGGTAACAGCTTTCTATATGAGTCACTCTGGGCAACTCAGTTTCAGAGAGCACTGTGGGGTGAGTAGCCAGGGTCCAGGCAAGTATTTCAGCCATCCAAGAACTGGCATGTAGCCCAAGAAACACTCTCACCTGATGAAGAGCTAGTGGGATGAGTCTTGGAGGAAATAGTTCCCAACAGCCAGAGAAAGAGTCTCTTGGCTCACGCACAGCAATGCTCTTCTCGATTAAAAACATTGTCATCATTCACACTGCAATGAAAAATCCTTTTACACTGCGCTCACATTTCCACACACTTCCATCTACTCTGCATATTAAAGACAGAACCCTTCCATGGAAAGGTGACATCTCTAACCTACTGTTCTGACCAAAACAGCCCTCTATAACGGACAGAGAAAATGGTTTGCTGGCCCGCAAAGGGCAAATGTGAGAAGGGACATTTCCATGTGCTATTTCTCTTTGCTGAGCACTCAGAGGGAAATTATAAGTGGCTGGAAGAAGGCTTTGTTTTCTAAAAGACTTTTAGTTATTCCTGAGAAATCCCTCTGCTTATTCCCGGAGAGAGGTCATCTCTTAGATGCTGTCAGTCAGACAGGGATCAGCAGCCAAGGAGAGGTGCTCAGAGAGATTTCTAACTAATGCAGCCAGAGGAAGATTGCCAAAGAAACAGGGCTCCTTAGGATAAATACATTGAAGGATATTTGGGGGATAAAAATAAATCCTTTTTAAAAATGAAGAATGGAGGGATGCTGTATATACCGATTGCCTTGTACATCAAATTCTGAACAATGATGTCACCAGAGCTGGCCTGGAAGACCAATGACGCAAACGAAGGTCTTCTCAGACATGCTGGCTGGCCCTTTCCTCCAAAGGCATCTATCCTGTTTCCATCTCATTTTCATAAGACTTGCCAGAGGGTGCCCATAAAGATTTCGCTTTGGTCACAAGCCTGGTGCACCTGGGCTGGGACCTTTGGAATGAAAGACTTCTACATAGTGGTTAGGGAACAACTTAAATGCAGTGATTAGCAGAAGAGAGTGAGGTTGTTTAACCTAGCAGTCTCTAAGAGGACACTGCCCCAGATTTTAAATGCCAGAAGCCATCAGCCCTGAATGTCAAAAACACAGTGAGAAGGAATCCACAAGAGAAGGGACCAGTCAAGGGTCTAAAATATTTTGAGTCATAGAGTATGGACCTCACCCAATATCCAACCAGTAAATTAGGGGAACTAGAAGCCAAAATCCCCTTCCCACCTGTGAACTACCCTACCCATAGTGAAGGTGCTGAAATGGAGTAGAGAGCTAGACAAATCGTTTGTGGGGACCAACACAGTTCAGTACTTAGTATTGGGTTATAAGAAAAGTGGGAGAGTATTAATTCAGAATTAGATGAGAATCCTGAAATTAAATATAACTAGTGTTTATATATATATATATAACTGGTTCCTAGATATGACTAGTATCAAAAATATTGGTGGTCTGTAGAGAGAAAATCTAAAAGGATCCCACTGGAAGCTGAACAACTGGCATGTGGTCTGAGGAGCATTACAATTCCAGGACCTCCTAGGTAAGATAAATTAGGATACACTCTGCCACAGTGAGGTTCATAATTAAAATAGGCAGACAGGAAATATAAGACAGAAGCTGACAATGGTTCTTGTTGCAATTCTTAAAGAACTCAAAGAGCAAAACCCAAGAGACTTGAAAGACTACAGAGCTCATGCTTAAATTTTATATAGCTCAACAGGCAGTCGGGAGTTTGTGTAAGTTTTGTAAGTCTTGCACACCCTTCCTTGCACCCCCAACCTCAGTTATTCTGTCTACCAATAATTACCTTGTGCTTGGCAAACTAACATGTGCGTGTTCAGTACAAAACAGGTAGCTTAACAGCTGGGTCTGAAGACAGTCTGACCTGGTTATTTCCCAGGGCATGTAGTTCCTTGGAGGTAGGGCCACTTAATAATAGCAGCAGTAGTAATAATAGAAGACAAGGTTTATTCAATAATTTTATACATCTAAATGAAGTGCTAGCATTTGTTATCTATTGTGCTCATCTTCACAGCATATGTCATCTATTTTATTAATCTTCACAACAACCGGATGAGATATGACCCTTTACTGATCCCATTTTGCAGATGAGAAAACTGAGGCTAAGAAAGATTAAGCAATTTTCCCGAGGCCACATGGCTAGTAATTGGATGTGACATAAAAAAAAAAATGGCTCATTCAACACTCATTCCAACTCCTTTCTAGTGTAACACCCAGTATCACAGAGGCTGGAAAGTTACAAACTGCACTACACAGATCCCCTTGAAACCGGACTCTCTGTGCAGACTAGGTTCTCACAAACAATACCTGGAGGCAGAAGTGACAGGTGGAGCCTCTCTGCACAGAGGCTGTTCCTAGTTGAAGCACGTGTCTCTTTTGGAACAGCTGTGTGAAGGTTGGTCCCCAGTGTCGGAGACACAGCAGCAGCAGGGGCAGTGGGCATCCCCTGCAATAGTCCTATGGTATGCTTTGAGCATTTCCAGCCATTGTGTTCTTAGCCACGTAGTAACCAGGTTTGCTTCCTTGGCCTTTGCAAAGTGCCTTTGACCTATCTGATCTCTTGTAACAAATACTGACCTTCTTAAATGAGTTAATGAGTTTTGTTACCTACAACTAAGAACCCTGAATAATCATTATGAGATCTAGATTTCAAACCCAAGCTTATTTAAAAAATAAATTAAAATAAAAAATAAGAAGAAAATGTTTCATTCCCATGTTATCTATTTTCCTTAGGCTGCTCTACACTTCTCCTTTTTGCATAACACGTGCTAAGATACCATATAATTTACTTAATTACAATGTTTATTGCTTATTGTGTGTCCCCCCTCCTGCTCAGTTAGAATGTAAGACCTCCATGCAAGGATCTTTGCCTGTTTTTCCAATGTAAACCAAATTACTAAACAGTGCCTGGCATATAGAAAACACCTAAGAAATATTGGTGGATTTTGGATGTATGGATTGATTTTATGGGAAGGACTTAAAAACATAAACACAAGCAAAAAAACAAACAAACCCATGTTCAAATGACTTGGAGGTCAGCCTTAACCTGAGTTTTATTGACAGAGAGTGACAATCTTAAATAAAAGGAGTACTTTTAGGCAACACTACCCTCGCTTTGTTTAATCACTGAAGTCTCTGAGAACGATAACGCTCCACATCTAGCTAATCCCTACTTGTTCTTCCTTCATTATCACAAGTCCTCTTACAAGGAAGCCTGTCATGATTTACTTCTCTTGTTACTTGTATAAGGTACTCTATGGTTCTCCTATCCCAGCATTCACTCTTATAACTGACCATTTCATTGTCCACAACATCTACTAAAGCATCAAGTCTGGAAGGGCAGGACCCAGCATATCTTACTCCCCTCTGTGTTCCCCGCAGCTATCACAATGCCTGGGACAAAGCGAGCACTAAATAAATACATGTTGAATAGATGAATCGTGAAAACAACCCCCACAATGGTGGCACATAGCAAAGGACATACATCAGACATTTCAAAGAAAGTATACCCAAAGTCTCATCTTCTGTGCTGCATAAATTTGTTGCTAATAAACTGTCTACATCAGGGAAGGGAATTCAGGCAACTGCAGACAAACAGGCTGAGAGTCTTCAGTAAAAAGACTAGCTAAGGCCTGACCTGTGGTGGCGCAGCGGGATAAAGCGTCGACCTGGAACACTGAGGTTGCCGGTTCGAAACGTTGGGCCTGCCTGGTCAAGGCACATATGGGAGTTGATGCTTCCTGCTCCTCCCCCTTCTCTCTCTCTCTGTCTCTCTCTCCCACTCCTCTCTCTCTAAAAAATCAATAAATAAAATATTTTAAAAAGACTAGCTAAAGTACCAAGAAGAAGACAACCGAGGGAGATCAGTGTAAGTCTAAGAACATGGGGTGGAGATTCCTAACCTAAAGAATAATACAAAAGGTCCAGACAGAATCAGAAAGAACCTGAAATTTTTATAATGCTGGTTAAGGGCTTCACCAATGCCCTTGTGAGAAAGTATTGATAATTTGTTCAAAGACACACTGTAGGAATGCCTAAATAGTATTTGTCACATAAGACAAGACTGACAATAAACACAAAATATATTATTTATAATATAAACTGCATATGTTTATGTTATAAATCATATATAACTCAATACCAGGAAGGTAAATAATCCAATTAAAAATGAGCAAAGGAACTTAATAGATACTTCTCCAAAAAAAACATACAGATGGCCAATAGGCATATGAAAAAGTGTTCAACGTCACTAATCATCAGAGAAATGCAAATTAAAACCACAATGAGATATCATCTCACAGCAGTCAGAATGGTACTCATTAACAAATCAACACACAAGTGCTGGCAAGGGTGTGGAGAAAAGGGAACCCTCCTGCACTGCTGGTGGGAATGCAGACTGGTGCAGCCACTGTGAAAAACAGTATGGGGATTCCTCAAAAAATTAAAAATAAAACTGCCTTTTGAACCAGCTATCCCACTTTTAGGAACATATCCTAAGAATTCCAAAACACTGATTCAAAAGAAGATATTCACTCCCATATTTATTGCAGGATTGTTTATGATAGCCAAGATCTGGGAACAGCCCAAGTATCCATCAGTGGACAAGTGGATTAAAAAGCTGTAGTACATATACACAATAGAATACTATGTAGCTGTGAAAAAGAAGGAAATCTTACCTTTTGCAATAGCATGAACAGAACTGGAGATTATTATGCTAAGTAAAATAAGCCAGGCAAAGAAAGAAAAATATCATATGATCTCACTTATCTAATGAACAAGGTGAACTGAAGAACAGAATAGAGGCAGAGGCGGGGTCACAGGGAGCAGAGGAACAGCTGTCAGAAGGAAGGGGAATGGGATCAGAGAAGGTGAGGAATTAGTGAAATTATATATGCATAATCCATAGATACAGATAACAGGACAGTAAATCCCAGAGGAAAGGAGGGGAGGAAGTGAGGGGGAGGGGGACAAAGGGAGTGCAATGAGGAGTATGAGGTTGGGAGGTGAGGTGTTATATTGAGTGGGACACTTGAATCCATGTTAACACAATAAATTAAAATTAGTTAAAATAAATAAATAAGGAATATATATAATAAACATGTAAGCAAATTATATATAGCTCCCATTTTCATATAGTTCACCCTTGCCAAGTAAAGTTTTATTCTTATTTTTTAATCTTTCAAGAAAAGAAAATATTTCAATCTTCAAATGTTATGAAGAAGTAGTATCGCCCTGGCAGGTTGGCTCAGCGGTAGAGCGTCAGCCCATTGTGTGGAAGTCCTGGGTTCAATTCCCGGCCAGGGCACACAAGAGAAACGCCCATTTGCTTCTCCACCCTTCCCCTTCTCCTTTCTCTCTACCTCTCTCTTCCACTCCTGCAGTCAAAGCTCCATTGGAGCAAAGTTGGCCTGGGCACTGAGGACGGCTCCATGGCCTCCACCTCTGGTGCTAGAATGGCTCTAGCCGCAACAGAGCAACGCCCCAGATAGGCAGAGCATCACCCCCTGGTGGGCATGCCAGGTGGATCCCGGTTGGGCATGTGCGGGAGTCTGTCTGACTGCCTCCCCACTTCTAACTTTGGAAAAATACAAAAAAAAAAGAAAAAGAAAAGAAAAAAAAAGAAGTATCTGAATGAAGAAGAACAAATTGAGATCTTAGTTTCTGCACTAGAGTTCTAATTAAGTAGATTAGGCAGGCATCTCCTTACATATTCATATATATCTTCATCTCAGAAAGCATAGTGAAGATCTTTATTTAATAGGATTTTTTGCAGATGATTGGCACTTTTAACTAAAGCATACCAATGACTGGTTTTGTTTGTTATATTGATATATGAATTGTTGAAGGATATAACTGAGTGGTGTGGGGGGAATTTCACAGACTGGTAGCTCAAGAACCTGAAATATTGATTGAGAAAACTAATTTATCAATGCTGGTAGATGACCTTAATATCTTAATTAATTGTAACGGAGGATTTTCTGCTTTTCTAAAAGAAAGAACAAACAAATGAAAACACCGTCCTTCATTTCCAAATAGGCATCAATATATCCCTAGTCCTCCTTGGATTTCTCTTACCTTCTACCACTGGCCCATCCTCATTCTTTTCTACTACACATATAATCTAAGCTAGTGGGTATCCCTGCTTGTTGTAAGTTCAAAATTAAACAACACTGAATTATAAAAAGGCATAAGAATTCAAATGGCCTATCCTCTCTAAGAAAAATGATGTAAATGCTTGCATGTTCAAAGAAAAAAGACAGGCCTGACCTGTGGTGGCGCAGTGGATAAAGAGTCGACCTGGAACATTGAGGTTGCCGGTTCGAAACCTTGTGCTTACCTGGTCAAGACACATGTGGGAGTTGATGCTTCCTGCTCCTCCTCTCTCTCTCTAAAAATCAATAAATAAAATATTTTTTTTTAAAAAGACAATAAAGTTTTTCAAAAAGGCTAACAATCACTTCCAGTATATTAAGATTTAAGTTTTAGAAATAAACCAGGTAATTAGGTTAAATATCAGAAATAGGGTTTTGTTTTGTCACGTTCTTGCCTAATATGTTTGCTTGGCAGGAAGCTAATTCCATAGTCTAGTAGTGAGGTAATTGGTCTGCTGGGTCTATCTGACCCTGGAGATGGTTTTGCAAGAACTCTGAGGCTTCTAAAACCGAATCGCCCAAAGCCTTTAATGTGGCAGGCACTTTGCTAGATGCCCTAGGGAAAGAAGTATAAATGTTTTACAACAATTCATGCTGGAAATGTATTCTTGATTATTCCTGTGGAATTTTCCAGACAGAGAAGAGGCTACTAGGGTATAGATGTGGGGCAGATCACTGTGTTCTGAACAGACCTACGCCGAACTCAGTCTATGCATTATCCCAGATGCTTCTGACCACACCTACTTCGAATTGCTTGTGCCCACCCTCATCCGCAACCAAGCAACCTTAACATAATATCTGTGGTCACAGACGAGTTCACTGAAGCTGCCCTCTCCCCCACCACACACACGGATCAAATGGATGCAGACATGAGGGTGATTGAGAAGAAGGGACCAGCAGAAGCTCTGCTTCCTCAACAGCTTCCTGGAGAGATGAGGGGACACAACTCAGACCAGTGGGAGAAGACGGTTGGAGCAAATCAATCTATCTTCTTTTCACTCTTTCTACCTTACCCCCCACCAGTCCCTGCACCATGGATTGTTTCAAAGGTGCAGTAAAATACTTGGCCTCTCTGAAGACATCTATGATGCCAAGCAAATGGTTAAGCTCATCCACAAGGTGGTGGACAGCCAGTAATACATCCCCCTGTATTTTCCCTCCCTCCTTCCTTTGCCTCTCTTCCCATTTTCCCTTGCTTCTACTTTCCTGGGATTAAACTCTCCTCTGAAATGTTAGGACTAAGTTTTTGCCTCAGATCCTGTTTTCTTGCAAACCCTTGCTAAGACAGTATCAGCCATGGCTCTGGGAAAGCAGACCTCACAATGAGATTAAGTGTTGAATTATTCACTATCTGAGAGTAACAGGGACTCTATGGATGTGATAAGCAGAGTGGTGATGACCCCTCGCTGCAGGCCATCATAGTTACTGAGGCTTTCTTCCACCTGTGGTCAACTGAGCCGCAGAACAGCAGCAAATTGTGTATTAAGGTAATCAAGTGGCTGCTTCACTTTACTGGTATAATTTTATGGGGTTGACTTGTTTTAGGGTTCAGAGAACACTCCATATAACCTAAAGTAGGTAGTTATTTGTCCTTCCTGCAATTGACATATACTATGGATATATGGATATGAGTCTGCCTTCCACATTCACCACCACTTCTCATGGACTTAAGAATGCCCGATTTATTGATATTGTGTCTCACACAACATTGCCTGGGATCAATATATCCATGTTACCTCAAAGAAAGTACAGCAATTAGCTTTCTATGTATCTAGAATCTCCATAAGTATCCAATTCATGGAATGGTAGAATGGCTTATTAAAGACTCAGATAAGGTCCTATCTCTGGGACATTCTGCCCAGGTCAGTGCTGACCTCTATAATACCAAAATACATATTAAGCCAACAATTTATGTTTTGCTGTGTCCTCATTAACTAGGAAATGCAGCTAAAAGGTGAAAATAAGATTGGGACCTCTCACCATTACTCTCAGTGACCTAACTGTAAAATTTGTACTTCCTGTCTCCTCAACCTTAGGTTCTGTGAGGATCTCAGGAAATTCTTGGTGAGCCAAAAGGAGATATTTGGACCTTCAGAAGGACATGTAGTTAAAAACTAAAGGCTACTGACTGAATGACATCAACTTGAAGAGAAACTTGTAGGGACATGTTTACAAAGACTACATGAGCATTTTGGATCAATATTTTGGATATACCTACTGAACAACTTCTTCAGCAGAAATATGTAAGTATTCAGAGGACTCTGTAGTTCTCAAAGGAATGGGCATTTATCATCAGATCACAAATAATTAGCATCGGAGTGAACTTTAGCTTTTTGAGAAGAGTATACGCAGCAACCTGAGATCTGAGCTTCAGTCAACATGCTTACATGGACGAATGTATTGGGTTCCCCGTTTTTGCCTGTTTAGAAGACATTTTCTTGAATTTTGTCCTTCTGTGCTGTAAAAACTTCACTAGTCCATTATTTGAGGAATTTCTGTTTTGTAGAGTTATTTTATGTCAATAATACATACACAGGACATCGCTGACATCTCTACTTAGAGAGAATTATGGATGTTACACCTATAAATTCCTAGCATATATAAAAGATGGTCTCTGGCAAGAAGTTTTTTGTTTTGTTTTGTTTTGTTTTGTTTTGTTTCGTTTTAATACACAAATCCAGTAATACAGAAGAACCAGTGAAGTTGTTTACAATAAAAGGAGAATTGGAAAAGTGCTACTAGTAAACATTCACTAATAAAATATTCACAGAGACAGCTGTTCTAAAGACAAAGGTCTTTTTACATTAAAGGATTATATTAATGCATGCAGTTCAATAAAACTTGTACCCTGAAGAATTGCAGAAATTATACCTACGGTAAGATTCTGTTAACAGAATAAGAAAAAATCCCAAAAGACCCAGCAAAAAAGAAAAAAAAATGAGCCAAGATTATCTGTATTAAATGATTTAGTGGCCAGAAAACTACCAGGATATCTAATCTGCAATATGAACAAATGAAAACACTTTCTACTAAATGTGCCTCAAAGTCTTCAGCCAGTTTTCTCCCAGAACACGGTTTCTAACTTCAGGTGCAATGAACTGTGATTGGAGAGATAGGCCCTCTTGGGCTCAATGTTGTAACTGTGTTGTGTATAACCTTTCAGTCAAAAGAGAAAACCACAACTGTCTTCAAACCTTTTCACAGCTTCCAAAATTTTTCACTGATTGTTATAAAATGTGTCCCCTTAAAACTTGGCTGTTTTTGCAGATTCTCTGGGGAGGTGGGATGTTGCATATGAAGAAATTATCAGAGATCTTGAAAATATAATTCTATTTTATGTTCTATGACATCCTGGCACAGTTACTGTTTGTGCTGCCAAATATTCTATTCATAGAGCAGAGCTGTTCCATGGGCTTGGAAGGGGGAGATAATTCCCTGGGTATATGGAGATAACACAATAGCTGGCAGATGGCAACTGGCATGCCCGTTCAGACTTGACAAGCAAGCACGTCTAAGAGACATGGATACCTGACAGTGGTCTCACTGTGGTCAGTGTCCTGGTATAATCTCTATATCCAGGCTCTAATTCTAAGACTTAAAGTCTAAAAACTCAAATATTTTTTCAGTGTATCCAGAGTTGACCAGGTTTTTGGAACTGACTCCCATCTCCATGAATAGAACTCACCAAAGGCTGAAGTATGTCATTCACAATAAAAGACACGCCTTCCTGCCCTGGCCGGTTGGCTCAGCGGTAGAGCGTCGGCCTGGCGTGCAGGGGACCCGGGTTCGATTCCCGGCCAGGGCACATAGGAGAAGCGCCCATTTGCTTCTCCATCCCCGCCCCCTCCTTCCTCTCTGTCTCTCTCTTCCCCTCCCGCAGCCAAGGCTCCATTGGAGCAAAGATGGTCCGGGTGCTGGGGATGGCTCCTTGGCCTCTGCCCCAGGCGCTAGAGTGGCGCTGGTCGCGGCAGAGCGACGCCCCGGAGGGGCAGAGCATCGCCCCCTGGTGGGCAGAGCTTTGCCCCTGGTGGGCGTGCCGGGTGGATCCCGGTCGGGCGCATGTGGGAGTCTGTCTGACTGTCTCTCCCCGTTTCCAGCTTCAGGAAAATACAAAAAAAAAAAACCTTAAAGACATGCCTTCCTCTTTCTAAGGACCAGAACTTTTTTTAATTTTTATTTTTTTAATTTAAGTATAGTTGAAACTTTCTAGAGCTCACTCTTCCTCATTAAGACACCTGAGGAACTCAATTAATTAACAGGATCTTTCTTAGTGAGTAGAAAAAATTAGGGTGCAAAGAATTTGATGGCCCGCAGGGATATTTTATGTTATCACTGGCAAAGCCCGATAAGATCCTGCTCCACGAAAATAAAAAGATTACTTCTTCATTGATCAAAATTCTCTCTTAGATACAGTCTTTGTGCCACTTGGATAATGTTGAACCAATACTGAAAAATTATTATCTTCCAGTTTTCCTTTTTATAGACTTCATGTGAGAATAATCCTGCAAAACACAACTTCAAACAGATTGCAAAACTTATGTTTATTTATGCAAATATTTATTTATTGCAAAATTATGTTTCTTTGCCCCAAACAACAGGGCAATATTGTTAATCAAAGTCACAATACTTGGTGATGAGTACTGCATTTCCCATGTATAAGACATACCCTTTTCCAAGAAATTTGGGGTCTAAAAACAGGGTGCGTCTTATACAGTGAGTGGTTATAGGTTTTTTTTTTTAACTTGTATTTCCCGCTTTTTCATGTGGATGAGTTGTATGAATTTTATGATAAATAAAACCTGAGTTCAATAACTTTATGTAATACATTTTTTCTTTTCAAAAATCGGGCTTCAAACTTAAGGTGCGTCTTATACATGGGGAAATACAGTAAGTCATGGTTAAGTAATCAGTGAATATTCTAAAATAATTCCCTAGGTACAAGGTACAATAGGTTTTAAAATTGCTTAGGTAGGCCCTGGCCAGTTGGCTTAGTGGTAGAGTGTCGACCTGGCATGTGGATGTCCTGAGTTTGATTCCTGGTCAGGGCACACAGGAGAAGTGGCCATCTGCTTCTCCACCCCTCCTCCTCCCTCCACTCTCCCCCTGCAAAGCCCCAGCTCAATTGGTTCCAGTGCATTGGCCCCAGGCACTAAGGATGGCTCCATGGAGCCTTCACCTCAGGTGCTAAAAATAGCTCAGTTGCGAGCATGGCCCCAGATGGGCAGAGCATTGGCCCTAGATAGGGGTTTCCAGATGGACCCCAGTCAGGAGTCTATCTCCCTATTTCCCCTCCTCTCACTTTGAAAAGAAAAGAAAAAAATAGTTGCTTAGGTAGGTGGAGAGAAGGGAAAGATGACTTAATGAGATAATGGATTGGTTTTGTAGTGGATGGATGAACAGTCAGATTCAAGAGGTTTTGTGGCCATATTTTTTCACATCTTTTGACATTTGTAAATGCTGTTAAGACTGAATGTCTGTGTCCTGTGTTGAAGCCTTAACCCTCAATGTGAGGGTATTGGGAGGTGAGCCTTTAGGAGGCAATTAGGTTTAGATGATGTCATGAGGGTGAGGCCACATGATGGGATTAGTATTCCTATTATAAGAGATGGCAGTGCTTTTACTAACTACACAATAAGAAGAGGTCCCATGAACAGGATGGTGGCTGCCTACAAGCCAAGAAAAGAGGCTTCAGAATGAAATCTTGGACTCCCCAGCCTCCAGCACTATAAGAAATAACATTTTATTGTTTAAGCCACCCAGTCCATAGTATTCTGTTATGGCAGTCTGAACAGACTCAGACAAAAGCCAGCTGCAACAAGATCACACGTGTTATTACACCCACCTTCCCTGAGTAGTTCTTGCAGTATTTTTTGCTGGCCCATCTGGAACAAGCGGATCAATTCTTAACCACTACACCTTGGCATGGCATGTTGGGGGAGGGTAATGCTCAAATTCACCAATAAATAACTGTAAGTCTCTTTAATGGCATCTTGGAAATCTTCCAAGAAGAAGCATAAATGCCCTGGGTTCATTTATAGGTCATAATTCGTAATTTGACTCCAGGGTTTTTAAAAAGAAGTATGTATTTATATTCAGATTGATGGTTCAGCATCTTTAACCCTGACTAAATAGGTTTAGGACAATGTACGGGCATCTGAAATTCCTGTGGTGATGTATTTCCTGAAAGCCCCTTTGAGCTCACCACTCTAGGGGGCTTTGTGTAGTAAATCACTGGCTCCATGGAAATTCACCGAAAAGCCCAGTCACAGATACCTCCGGGGGAATGTGCGCTACAACTGAAATGTGAGATTTTTTTTATTGTTTATTAAAATTATTGGGGTGATACTAGTTAACAAAATTATACAGGTTTCAGGTGTACAGTTCTATAATACATTATTGTATATTCCATTGTATGCTCACCACCCCAAGCCAAGTCTTCCTTCATCACCATCTATTTCCCTCTACCTGAAATGATTTTTATTATTTTCATGATCCCATGACAGGTCTGGTCCATATACGTTTCGCAGTCTGTGCCAGACACTTGGCAGGTGTCTTTACCTACTTTACTATTCGAAGCAAACCTCAGCCATAGGTCAAGTTTACAGCTTGGAGTATCCAGGCTGAAAGACATTAAGTAACCTCCCAAAGATAAGGTAAAGCCGAGAAGGGAACTCTTATCTTTCCATTCCATTTGCATTATCTTTTCACCAAATCCAGATGCTTCTTAAATCAACCAGAGGTTTCAAACATTATCAAAGCAACTTACTGGATATGTACTAAAGAGAAACCATTAAATCCGAGTTACCTTAGCACTACAAATTCTCAGAAACTTCTCCAGGAAAGTAAGCTTCCTTTCTCCACCTACTGACTTGGAACTGCTGGAAAAGACACCTATAAAAAGGGTGGAGGAGCCCTGGCCGGTTGGCTCAGCGGTAGAGCGTCAGCCTAGCGTGCGGAGGACCCGGGTTCGATTCCTGGCCAGGGCACACAGGAGAAGCACCCATCTGCTTCTCCACCCCTCCGCCGCACCTTCCTCTCTGTCTCTCTCTTCCCCTCCCGCAGCCAAAGCTCCATTGGAGCAAAAATGGCCCGGGCGCTGGGGATGGCTCTGTGGCCTCTGCCTCAGGCGCTAGAGTGGCTCTGGTCGCAACATGGCAACCCCCAGGATGGGCAGAGCATCGCCCCCTGGTGGGCAGAGCGTCGTCCCCTGGTGGGCGTGCCAGGTGGATCCCGGTTGGGCGCATGCGGGAGTCTGTCTGACTGTCTCTCCCTGTTTCCAGCTTCAGAAAAATGCAAAAAAAAAAAAAAAAAAAAAAGGGTGGAGGACCACTTTGGTGGGGAAGTTGCTCTATTTAAGTGCCCAAGAAAACCCAGCAAACAGTGCTAGAAAGAGTTGCTTGAATCTGTAACTGATCTTAGAAAGAGACTACAATATGTTTCCATATCCAACTCAAAAGACCACTTCTTTAACTTTTTTTAAATTCCTGAAGTTTTCTCAGTTATTTCAAGGCTTTCAGCATGGTATAGCATATGGTACAGCACATGCTGTTGATATCTTTTCTTGGAGATTAAGTTGTGGTTGCTTGCTTTCTGCCTGCCCCTCAATGGTTCATCTCTCCAAGAATCTATTCATCCCATCTTTATCTCAATAAGCACGTGATGCTTGTTTGGGGCACTCTTTCGAATGTGTGGAAACATTTTGGCCTGTGGACAATTCATGGGGAAACTATTAAGGATAAACTAAAAAAACAAACTAACACTGTAAAACTGTTTATTGCTGTATAACATTCATGAATAAAGATTCATAAATCTGACATCTAAATTTTATCTAAATACACACCATCTCTGCTCCTCTTCTCTCTGGCTCCCCTTCACATTCTCTTGTTCTCTTCCCCCACTGACCTGCCCCTCTCCACCATGAGAAATCAGCTTCCATCTTCCCAAACAGGGTATTAGAATATGAAAGAAACTGCACAAGATAGGCAAACATTAGATATGAAACTTTTTTTGTATTTTTCTGAAGTTGGAAACAGGGAGGCAGTCAGACAGACTCCCATATGTGCCCGACCAGGATCCACCTGGCATGCCCACCAGGGGGCGATGCTCTGCCCATCCGGGGCATCACTCTGTTGCAACCAGAGCCATTCTAGCGCCTGAGGCAGAGGCCTTAGAGCCATCCCCAGCGCCCGGGCCAACTCTGCTCCAATGGAGCCTTGGCTGCGGGAGGGGAAGAGAGAGACAGAGAGGAAGGAGAGGGAGAGGGGTGGAGAAGCAGATGGGCGCTTCTCCTGTGTGCCCTGGCTGGGAATCGAACCCGGGACTCCTGCACACCAGGCCAACGCTCTACCACTGAGTCAACCAGCCAGGGCTGATATAAAACTTTTTGACACAAATTGATTCACTTGTAAGCCCAGCTCTACAATGTCTGACTTTAAATTCCCACTTTGATTTTCATTTACCATTTCACTTGTGTAACTCATGCTTCATAGGCTCTTTATCTGCTAATGGACAACATCCCTTGCCTCCAACAACATCTGCCCTGATGGGACTCTGGGGTGGGCTTTTCTAGTGAATGTTTACAAATAAGACCTGTTATTCATCACAGGGCATCTACCACCACTTCCCCATGGTGCCCACTTGGTAATATTTACTGCTGCAGCCAATGCCCACAGTTGAGCCTTGTCCAGTGGAAACCATCACCTTCTATCTGACTGATAGCTTTTTTTTTTTTTTCTTTCAGAGACAGAGAGAGAGTCAGAGAGAGGGACAGACAGGGACAGACAGACAGGAATGAAGAGATGAGAAGCATCAATCATTAGTTTTTTGTTGCGCATTGCGACACCTTAGTTGTTCATTGATTGCCTTCTCATATGTGCCTTGACCACGGGCCTTCAGCAGACCGAGTAACCCCTTGCTAGAGCCAGTGATCTTGGGTCCAAGCTGGTGAGCTTCTGCTCAAACCAGATGAACCCACGCTCGAGCTGGCAACCTCAGGGTCTCGAACCTGGGTCCTCCGCATCCCAGTTCGATGCTCTATCCACTGCGCCACTGCCTGGTCAGGCTGACCGATAGCTTTTTGAAGAACCATCTCTGCTCCATTTTTAGTCCATATATAAGTTAGAGAATTGACTTCCCATCTCAGTTGTGGGGCAGGCACATAAGTTAGGTCTGACCAATAGAAGTTCCCATCCCTCTCTTAAAAGTGACTGCTTCAAAGATGGGTATGTGGCTTAAGCCAGGACAATGAGAGCCACACCTGGGAGGTTGTCTGGAGACACTAGGAACATGTTACTCTTTTGCTTTGGGAATCATGAGCTGAAAGAAATATGTATGTGTTGGACAGATAAAATGTATTATGCTCACTTTGTTAAAGATGGCGCTGCCCACGTGGAGGCTGTCGCCCAGGTGATATTAATGTGTGTTGGGGGCAGGCTGTGGGCAGGCAGGATCCTTGTATCCTGGGGCTTGGTTTTGGGATTAAGCCTTTCCCACTCTTTTTGATGTGGCATGGTACAATCCAATCATGCCCCAGATAAGTGACTTTGTATTAGAGACTTCCCTATTTTGTATATTGGATTAAAGGTTTGGATTTCTACACTATAAAATGGGGGCAGAACAGGAGCTTGCTCTCTTGATTCCTGAGATTAGCATTAGAGAGCAGAGAGCAGAGAAAGGCCACGTGGAGGAGGCCAGGAGAGGCAGCCAAGATGGCAGAGTGTTGAGTGAGAAGCCAGTTAGTGCAGAGCTTGTGCAGGGAGCTGGAAGGAGATGGGGAACAGAAGTGAATAAGTCTGATGAGCTAGAAACCTTTGATTCTAGGAAACTCAGATTAAGTCAGTAGCTTTGTGAACACTGAATGTGAGTGGGTTTTGGAGCCCAGTGTGTGTTTTTACTTGCCCGCCGGGTGCAAGCTAGGATTAAAGATGTTGGCCCATCAGTTTTTGGCTCCATTGTTTCTTTACCTACTGTCCGAATCCAGTGCGAACCTGCATGGGCCAGGCTGCTGTGATGATGGTAGCCCTGGCTACTGCTTTACAGTATACCTTGGCACCACACTAGGAAAAAAACAGCTGAGGCAGGAGCTAACATAGAAGAGAGCAGAGTCAAGTAGAGAAATAGTCAATCCAATAACATTGCCTCAAACCTGGATCCAGCCATACCTGAAGGTCAGCATGCCTTCAACTTCCCAGTTACCAATAAATCATTTTTTCCCTTTCATATTTCTTTGTCACTCATAACAAAAAGATTCTTGTCTAGGCCACTTAAATAGTTTTACCTACATTTTTCCTGTAATGCCTAAAGTCTAACAGAAAGCATAAAACTTGATTATAACTACAGTTATATGAGAAATAAAATTTATTATTTTTTTAAGTTCAAAATAACTTCCTTAAATGTCTCTTTCACCCAAATAGTTATCTTATATTTGAGAATCTGCTCCAGATTAAGAATGATTCCTCCTTTCTAGGCCTAACTACACTTTGATTCGTTAAATTGCATTGAGACAAAAATCTCAGGGCACTAAGAGAAAATAAAAAACAGGGCAGAGTTTTTCATGTGCCCTTTTATTTCTTATTAAGTATATTGTTCAGTAATTCTTTTGTATCAACTTTAGCATTCAGCACTGCCTAGAGACAGAATATCAATTATTCAGTTAGCCTGAGCCCCAAACTAGATTGTTCATTCATGTTAGAAACAAATAACATTGGTACAGCATCTGAAGCCTACGGCTGAGACTCTACCGAGAATTTCTGAGTCATTTCCGCTGCCCGGTAAGCGGTGCCCTGACCTTTCACGACACTCCCTAAGATTGAGAGCAGAAGATGAATTGTCCCATAAACTCTCCTGAATTTAATCCCATCAAAACCTTGTTTGGTGGAAGCCCTCATTAAGGGAATCCAATTTGATCTTACACAAAGGGACTCACTTCCCCTAAATATATTAAGACAACCATTCTCAGCCCTCCTTAGAATCACCTAGGGCATGTTGCTGTTGTTTTTAATACTGTCAAAAATTACAGCTGTCAGAGGGGCTGGGGGGGGGGGTGCTGGGTGAAGAGATTAGCCAAAGAAAAATAACCCTCTTAGACACAGACCACAGTGTGGGGACTGCAGGAGGGAGAGGGAGATAGAGAGGTATAGGAGGATAGAGGGGGGACAGACGGTAATGGAAGGAAACCTGACTTGCGGTAGTGAATATACAATAAAATATACAGATGATTTATTATAGAATTGTCCACCTGAATCCTGTATAATGTAATTAACCAATGTCACCCCAATAAAATTCAATTTAAAGTTTTTTTAAAGAAAAAGAAATATACTGTCAAAAATTAATCTGTCAAATTGATAACTGTTTGAGGAGGGAGAAGATCGCTTTGTACTTTGTAGTTGTTATTGCCATTGTTTGTGTTTTCCTAATTTTTATTTCTAAATAATTTTAAACTTATAAGAAGTTGCGAAAACACAGTACAGAGAGTGTGCCTGTACCCTTCACCAGCTCTCCCAAATGGCCAAACCAGGTAGTTGATATCAATAGACTAGTATTAACTATAGACCTTATTCAACTTAACTAGTTGTTGCATGTACTCATTTCACACAGAGCATTTTTAAAAAACAGAGATGTCTGCTCCTCAGACTCTGATTTGGTTGGTCTGAGGAGGAACCTGGACATAAATATTTAACAAAAATTTCCCCAGGTGATTTTGCAGGCAGGATTGAGAACTACTGGATTAGACAGACACAAATGCACAATAAGGTGAGGTAGCAAAATTCCTAACCCAAGGACTGGAATTAGGATACACTATTTGCTCTCAGAAAAATCAGACAGATATTTTACAATGTATGCCATGACATTTGTCCTTAAGGTGACCAACTTTTTTATAATAAAAAGAAGGACAAAAATAAATAGAAGAAAACAATATCGGGCCCTGGCCAGTTGGCTCAGCGGTAGAGCGTCGGCCTGGCGTGCGGGGGACTCGGGTTCAATTCCCGGCCAGGGCACATAGGAGAAGCGCCCATTTGCTTCTCCACCCCCACCCACTCCTTCCTCTCTGTCTCTCTCTTCCCATCCCGCAGCCAAGGCTCCATTGGAGCAAAGATGGCCCGGGCGCTGGGGATGGCTCCTTGGCCACTGCCCCAGGCGCTAGAGTGGCTCTGGTCCCAGCAGAGCGATGCCCCAGAGGGGCAGAGCATCGCCCCCTAGTGGGCAGAGCGTCACCCCTGGTGGGCGTGCCGGGTGGATCCCGGTCTGGCGCATGCGGGAGTCTGTCTGACTGTCTCTCCCCGTTTCCAGCTTCAGAAAAATACAAAAATAAATAAAATAAAATAAAAATAAAAAAAAAAGAAAACAATATCATAAATAAAAGAAACATCTTATTCATTGCAACAATAATACAGTATAATATGATAAATGCATAATAAAAACATTTGTAATATTTTATGTTTAATTATGCTTACATGCCCATTAATTTTTAATAATAATTGTAAGAAAAAGTACGCATTTAGATACAAATACATCACATCACACACAATGGATCGACTCCGCATCAATTGAATATGGACATTTACAGATTAGTCTTCCAATATCAAAAAGGAGGAGGACATGTAGGAGGATACTTTTTGAGGGAGGACAGAACTTACAAAAGAAGGTCTGTCCTCCCTAAAGGAGGACAATTGGTCACCTTATTCGTCCTATGACTTGGGCCCCTCTATAACCTAAGAATCACAATAGTAAAGTAATAACCTGCCTCCCCTTGAGAAGGAAAAGGTCATTTTGTGGCAGAGCAATATGATACTCAAACCCTCAAGGTAAAGACAGTCTCAAGAATTCCCTATCACATCACTATATGATAACACCAATGTCAGTGAATTATACCAAAAGTCAACAGTACACGGGAACACTCTCAAGAATCTGAGGCCCTGGCCAGTTGGCTCAGTGGTAGAACGTCGGCCTGGCGTTCAGGAGTCCCAGGTTCAATTCCTGGCCAGGGCACACAGGAGAAGCACCCATCTGTTTCTCCACCCCTCCCCTTCTCCTTCCTCTCTGTCTCTCTCTCTCTTCCCCTCCCACAGCCAAGGCTCCATTGGAGCAAAGATGGCCCAAGCGCTCAGGATGGCTCTGTGGCCTCTGCCTCAGGCGCTAGGATGACTCTGGATGCAACAGAGCGATGCCCCAGAGGGGCAGAGCATCGCCCCCTGGTGGGCATGCCAGGTGGATCCCGGTCAGGCGCATATGGGAGTCTGTCTGACTGCCTCCCCGTTTCCAGCTTCGGAAAAATGCAAAAAAAAAAAAAATCTGAAATAGTGCAAAGAGGTGACAGTATTTTTTTAAAGCAAATTTTAGGCTCTACGTGTGGTCAGTTTAGCTATATGGACTGAACACCAGAACAGGCACATAGAGAGAAGCTGCCTGCATTTCTATTCACTTCTAGCTTCTGGTCCAGGGCTTCCTGGGGCCTAGCTGCACTCTTAACCTTGAGTTTCATTTCTCATCTGACGTATTTTTAAGAAAAACATTTTTGTTTAAGTTTAATCAAATTGGTATCTAATATTTCAGCCAAAGAGCACCAATTAATGGATGGAATTTTCCAAATGCTGAATTGATCACCATTTCAAACACAGCATTCACTTCACTCTTCTGTGTCTTTTCTTTGCCCAAGCTCCTTCCTCTGGGCTGGAATTCAGCTATTCAAGGCAGCAGAGCCGTGTTCATTCACCTCAGTTTAGCGTTAGAAACAAAGCAGGGGCTCATATGCTGTGGGAGACAGAATAATGGCCTCCCAAAGATGTCCATATTATAACCCCCAGAACTCATGAATATGTTACCTTGCTTGGCAAAAGGGACTTTGCAGCTATGATTAAATTAAGGATTTTTTTTTTTCTACAGAGACAGAGAGAGTCAGAGAGAGGGACAGATAGGGACAGACAGACAGACAGGAACAGAGAGAGATGAGAAGCATTAATCATTAGTTTTTCGTTGCAACACCTTAGTTGTTCATTGATTGCTTTCTCATATGTGCCTTGACTGTGGGGCCACAGCAGACTGAGTAACCCCTTGCATAAGTCAGCGACCGTGGGTCCAAGCTGGTGAGCTTTGGTCAAGCCAGATGAGCCTGCGCTCAAGCTGGCAACCTCGGGGTCTCAAACCTGAGTCCAACGCATCCCAGTCTGATGCTCTATCCACTGCGCCACCGCCTGGTCAGGCAAATTAAGGATTTTGAGGTGGAAGATTATCCTGGGTTACCTGTATGGGTCCAATATAATCACAATGGTCCTTATAAAAGAGAGACAAGATGTTGAGAAAAAAAGTAAGAAAAAAAGGTGATGTGACCACAAAACCAACTGTTAAAATGCAACCCTTCCAACACATTAAATTTAGACTTCTGACAAACAAAATTGTGAAAGAATAAATTTGTTTTGTTTTAAGCCATTAAGTTTGTAGTCCTTTGTTTCAGCAGCCATAGGGAATTAATATGCTACTAGTTGCTGGCTGGTTGATTGGATGGTTGAACGAGTGAATGCACATGCACTGCTTTCTGTTTTCTATTTTTCTGCTTTTATGCCTGATATAAATTCAGCTACCAGGGTATAAACAGCAGCCAGACCTACTGGCTTCCCACTGGAGTCGAGTCTCAGTGGCTGGAGCCTCACAGAGTTCAACTAACCCTTCACCACCTGTAAAGAGTCAATGGCTCCCTTTTGGAGCGGGAAGGTGGGCCATTTCCTTTGGCAGGCTGAAAAATAAATATCAGCTCTTTCTCTTGAGCCACAAGATAGAAAGAGGTTGAATTGTGGTTATCTCTGAAACATAGGACTTTTAGGTGATTTTTACTTTTATATTATGCTTCTCTATGTTTTTAAAACTTTTTATGTATTTTTTAGAAGAAAAATAAAGAATCATTTTCATCCCAGAAAATAACAGCCTGTTACCTTGGCTTTCAGAATGCAATTCCCCGTTCAATGACAGTTTTATTTCTGCAACACAAATCAACAATTTACAAGAAGCATCTTGTTTTCAAAGGAAAGCACATTAAGATAAGAAGTTATATGGGATTAGGCTGAATTATTTTTTTTTTCTCGGTCTCTGATTGCAGTCAGCATTCCCAGGCAAATGACGGATCAGCACACTGGGAGCAGAGTAACAAACAGACCCTGACAATGTGATGCAGGACTCCAGCCTTAGGAATGATACCTGTGGCGTTATTTGCTTATTAGCTATTTCAGGGTTGGCAGATTTTTTTCTGCAAAGGAAAGATAGTGAATATTTTAGGCTTTACAGGCTATATAATCTCTGTCATAACTACTCAATTCTGTCATTGTAGTGTGAAGGCAATCATCTACAACATGTAAACATTGTGGCTGCATTTCAATGAAATTTTCTTTATAGACACACCAATTTGAATTATACATAATTTTCATGTGTCACAAAACAGCATTTATCTCTTGATATATTTTAACAATTTAAAAATGAAAAGGCATTCTTAGCTCATAGACCATAGAGAAACAGACAGTAGGCAAGTGGATTTGTCCCATAAACCATAATTTAAATCTTTTTTTTTTTTTACAAAGAGTTCAAAAGAGTAGATTTTTACTCTCAATTAAATCTATGTAATATGGAGGGGGTTTTTTCCCATAAAAATATAGCTCAATTATTTTAGAAACACACATTAAAGCTATTGCTTTAAGTTGTTGTACATATGCTATGACTAAACCTAAATATTTAGAATCCTTACCTGATTAAAAGTTATTGATTGTTATTTCTGGGTTTTGGTTCAGCATTTAAGGAGCTTGGAATGTGCCACTCTATCCTAACAGGTAAAATCTGAACATACTGATTTCTAGGACCCGTAAGACAAGTGACAACACAGGGAAAACTGCTGCCTCCCAAACTGGAGAGACCAGCAGGCGAATCCAGGGGGTCATGGCTCCCCAGAAACAGCTTAGAGGGGTGACCACCTGGGGAATCAGGGAGAAGAACACATGAGCTATAATTGACCAGTTGCTGGAGGCTCCATGTGGACACCTCTGAGAGTTAAAAATTAGATCATTCTGCTTTTCTTTCTTCTTTATTTTTTTAAGACTTTATTTATTCAATTTTTAGTGTGGGGAGAGAGAGAGAGGGAGAGCAGTGGGAGGAGCAAGAAGCATCAACTCTCATATGTGCCTTGACAAGGCAAGCCTAGGGTTTTTTGAACCGGCGACTTCAGTGTTCCAGGTCAATGCTTTATCCTGCTGCACCACCACAGGTCAGGCCCATTCTGTTTTTCTTAACAAAGACTGCCCTCAGGAGAACTAGTTAACCAGATTAATTGTATATTAATCTGCTGGGGTATCATCAGAGAGCTAACTGACCCAGAGGAAGGGAACCTCCCAACTACAGTCAGCCTGTAGCCTTTTCACTCCAGCAACCCTCTTCCACCCAAGAAGGAGGGGGGAATCAAAAAGAGACACAAACAAACAAAAACAGAGAAGCACAAGCTCACTAAAAGACTGAGACCTGATTAAGACTACAAAACACTTTGCTTCCTCCACACTCACCACCAAATTACTAAAGGCCTATTTACAGCAGTTCTTTTTACCCAGTACATCATGTTCAATTATCAAGAAAAAATTCACAAGGCATACCAAAGTGCAAAAAACACAATATGAGTAGACAGAGCAAGTGTCAGAAGCAGATATGGAGTGATGTTGGAATTACCAGACTGCAAATTTTAAATAACTATAATTAATATACTAAGGGCTCTCATGGATAATGTAGATAGCATGTAAGAACAGATGGGCAATGTAAGCAGAGAGATGGAAATCCTAAGAGAACCAAAAGAAATGCTAGAGATCAACAACTGTTAACAAAATGAAGACTGCCTTTGATAAACTTGTTAGTAGACTGGACATGGCTGAGAAAAGAATCTTGAAACTTGAAGATATGTCAACAGAAACTTCCGAAACTACAAAGCAAAGAGAACAAAGACTGGAAGAAACAGAAAAGAATATTCAAGGACTATAGAACAGTTACAAAAAATATAAGAGATGCATACTGAGAATCTGAAAAGAGAAGAAAGAGAGAATGGAAGAGAGAAAGTATTGAAAACAATTACAACTGAGAATTTTCCCAAATTAATGTCAGACCATAGATTCAGAAATCTTAGAGAACACTAAGCAGAATAAATGCAAAAATAAAACAGAAGAAGCAAATAAAACCTACATCTAAGCATACCCTTTTCAAATGACAGAAAATCAAAAGTAAAGAAAAAATGCTGAAAGAAGCCAGAGGACTAAACATCGTACCTGTAGAGGAGCAAAGATAAGAATGACAATCAACTTCTGAGACACATGCAAGCAAGAGAAGAGTGGAACTAAATATTTAGTGTTGAGAAAAAAATACCTTATCCACATAGAGTTCCGTACCCTCCAAAATTATCCTCCAATAGTAAAAAAGAAATACTTTCTTGGACAAACAAAACTTGAGGGGATTTGTTGCCAGTGGTCCTACCTTATAAATGTTGGAAGAAGTTCCCTAAAGAGAAAGAAAATAATATAGGTCATCAATTCAATGCCAGATAAAGAAAAAGAGAGCATACAAAAAAAAAAAAAAAAAAGAAGAAGAAATGAGTGAAAATAAAATATAAGTTATGAATTACCAAAATTTTTTCTAAATTGTTAGAATATTATATATTATCTAATAAGATCCTGGATCAGAATCTTATAAGTATCAGTTAGAAGTAATATGTACTACATATTATATGTGTGATGTGACAAAAGTAAATTGAAGTGTTTGAGTTGCCATTTAGCTATGCAACTATTTATTGTCCACATAGAATGGACATGAAATGGTAAAACAAGAATGCCCCCAAGTGGCAGCAGCCAGGGGAAATGGACTCTCAACCTGGAACTGGCTCTTCCCACTGACGCAGGCAGAGTGGAGTCCCTGCTTTGCTGCTGCAAAGAGCAGAATGTTGATCTGCCAGATACAGAAGACAGAACGCTCAAATTAGAGGACAGGAAACAACAGGACTTGGCAAATACGGACAGGTCATTTCGAGGGCAATTAGAGATTATACTTTGCAAAGTATATTGATGGTAACAATACTTCTTAGAAGTGAAATTGATAAATACCGGACTTTAAAGTGAACTTTGAACAGGTTCATAAGCAAATTAAGGATGGATGCCCTAATACAAGGAAGAAAAAGCCCAAGGGAATAATACCCATTGCTCACATGTTCTGGAAGTTCTGAGAGTCCAAAATGCATGGACTCTGAAGTCAGATAGCCTGAAATTAAACCCCAGCTCTGCCACCTGCCAACTGTGTAACTTAACCTTTCATGCCACCTCTAGGCCATTACAAGGTAATATTATCTGCCTCCTAGGGTTTTGTGAGTGATAAAATAAGTGAAAATATACAAAGTTCTTAGAAGAGTGCCTGGAATAAGGTGGGGGCTATAGAAGTATTAGTGACTGCTATTATAATTTTTAACAATTTTTATTTTGAATACTTACTTCATGTCAGGCACACTGCTAAGATCATGAGAGGAATGGATTCATTTCATGCTCAGAACAACCCTATGAGTTAAACAATTATTTCCCATTTTACTGATGACAAAACTGAGCCATAGATAAGTTAAATAGTTGCCCAGAAGCACAGGGCTAGTGAGTCTTGGAGCTGGACTTAAGCCCTGGTCATCAAACTATGGACCTGATGCTCTTTAGTACCTCCCAATAAGAAATCATGGCTCAAGTTAACCATGACCTGAATAAGCCATGCCAACATTTTTATCTTAACTCCAGACTGCCCCCTCCAAATATCTACATGAATATCTAGGGGCCTTGCAAACTGAACAAGTTCAAAGTGAGCTCCCAAAAGTTCTCCAAAACCTGCTGCTCCATGGTCTTCCCCATCTTAGTTTATGACGGCTCCATCTTTCCAGCTGTTCAATCAGAAAACTCTGGAGTCATTCTTGAATTCCCTTTCTCTCACACCACATATTCAATCTATCAACAAATTCTGGTTGACTCTGCCTTCTAAATATGTCCCAAGTCTGCCCTGCCTTACCACCTCCACTGCTACTGCTCTACTGCCCCGTCTCTCACCTCCTCTTGCTGTGATTGCAACAACCTCTAACCTGTCTCCCTGCATCTACTCTCGCATCCTCTCCAGGGCCCCCAACGGTCTGTTCTCAACACTGCAGCCAGAATGACCTCGTTCCCTGACTTATTCTCTCTTAATAGCACTTACCACCTTTTAGTCTATAGACTTTATTTATTTTGTTATTGTTTGCCAACTCTACTAGGATTTGTTTCACAAGAGCAGGACTTTTGTCTGTTCTGTGTGCACTGTTAGCATGTAGAGCATGTCATCACTCAAAACCCCCCAACATCTCCCCTCGCACTCCCAATGCCAAAGTCCTTATCAACCACACAAACCATCTCCTCACACGCCCTCCTCTAGCCCATGTTCATCATGTCATTCCACCTGAGATCTTTCCACCAGGTAGCCTCAGCTCCTGCTCTTTCTTTTCCTTCAGCTCTTTATCATTTCAGTGACATTTTCCTTGACCACCCAATCCACAGTTCAACCTCATAGTATGCATAACACTGACTAACCTTTGTTTCTGCTTTATTTTTTCTTAGCACCATTTATCATCACCTACATTTTATATTTTATACATTTCTGTGTTTTATTTATTTATATTATTTAGGATCTGATTTTCCTAATAGAATATAAGTTTCATGAAGACAGGGATTTTAGTTTGTTTTGTGCACTTTGTAGCTACAGTGCCTACTAGAGTCCCAGGCACATAATGGGAACTCAGTATATATTGAATAATAAATATCCACAATGAATATATGACTGAATGGGTGGGCGACTAGATGAATCAATGATCAATTAATGACTAAATAAATGGAAATAAATATTAGGATCTCATTTTAAAGTAATCATGTTATAGATTAGCAGTAGAGTTCAGTCAAAATATCAATCAACTCTTTTAAAAGATTGGAGAGGAAGGGAGAAAAACCTACTTGGTATTGCAGTGATCCTGCCCCCATTAAACTAGTCAGGCTGTTGTAATTGTTCTCCTAGTTACATCTATCAGATAATTCATTTCTCCTGCTATGAGGAGTAAGTAGAAAAGAGAAAAGAGAGAAGTTAAGGCTCCATCCTTCCTGAGAAGATGCATAGGTAATACTACCTTTAATTTAAAATAATAATAAACAATAATAATAAATTATTCTTAAGTACCCATATAACTAAACTCCCTCCAGTTTCCCTTTTCATAATGTGGGCTCAGATATTCTCAGTTTAGCCTTTTTTTATTATTCTGAAATTCTGAGTTAAGGAGGTCAAGCATATATTATTATTGTTTTCTGAACTGGTTGGACCCAAATAACAATTGCAGTCAAAATTCTGGTACCTAAAATGAGTAATAATACTAAAAGAAATATTATGTACATTAATTAAACACATGCCACACAGCATTTTAAGATATTCATAAGTTGAATCATTTACATCTTACTAGGAGTTAGAAGGTTAGGAACATATTCAAAGCTAACCAATAATGAAACATGAACTCAAGCCAAGTCTGTCTAATGCCAAAGTTTGTATTAGATCACTAGACTTTAAAAACCTTACCAATGTGACAAGCCCCTGAATGTTTACAGAGTTTTATCTTCCACCTCTGGAGTGCATATGTCTTACATGGGCATTTGGAGCATTTACTATTTCCTGCTCATCAGGGCCAAATAGCATGACGTTATCAAGATACCACACCAGTGTGATGTTCTGAAGGATATCCAGATGATCAAAGTCCCTTCAGACAACTAGACTGTGACAGAGGGCTGGCACAACTTCATAATGTGAACTATTGCTCATCCCAAATGAATGAAAACTGCTTCTGATGCTCCTTACTTAAGGATATTGAAAAGAATGCATTTGCTAAATCACTGGCCACATAAGTATCAGAACTGCCTCTCTTAATCCTTGAGAGTCTGTATAAAAATGATTTCAAAGAAAAAAATTTCACAGCTTTAAAAATCACTATATTAGATTAAATTTGTTAAATATATGATTAAGATCTTCTATGGGCTTTTATTTTTCTTGCAACCTGTCAAGGACTAAGATATGTTAAAGTTTCTCACTACTGTTGTGTTATCAACTTCTATCATTTTCTCAGAGACTTTAATTGAAGATACGAGTTTTTCTTTTTAAATAGATTTTTTGTATTTTTAAATAGCTCCCTCCATAATTTTAAGGATCACTCTTTATTACCCTGTCACACAACTATGGGTAAAATGGACTCATTCATTCAACAAATATTTAGTCAGTACCTACTATATTCCAGTGTTCTAGACACATTACTTATTATTCATGTATATGTTAATAACTTAAATAAATAGCATATCAAAAACAGGATATTAACCTTGGTAGAATATTATTTATGGCTAGCAGGTTATCTTTTTCTCCTTTTTTCTTCCTGTTTTTCAATTGTAAATGTTTATTTTATTGATTTCAGAGAGAGAAGAAGGGAGAGAACAAGAGACAGGAACATTGATCTGTTCCTGTATGTGCCCTGATGGGGGATCGAATCAGCAACCTCTGTGCTTTGGGATGATGCTCTAACCAACTGAGCAACCCGATCATGGCTCTTCCTTTTTTTTCTTACGTTGGTTTTTTATAGTAGCTTTTTCATTTCAGTCTGTTGTAAAATCTCCTGCTTGAATTCATTTCAATTTCCTTGAAAGCATGAAATGGTTACAGTTACAATTGTTTGTTTTCCCAGAGTAAATGTTCCAAAATGTTGTTTTCATTCATCTGTTGAATGAAATGTCCCTTTAATTCTTTTTGCTATAAAATGTTTATTTGCATGCTGGTGGTTTCCTGCATATTTATCTCACAAATGTAAGTCTAACGTTTGTCCTAGATTAGTATGCATAGGATCATCTTCCTCAAGCATGTTTACTCAAGCATTATTTTCATCTTTCCACGAGCACTAAAGCTAAAGGGATGGAGATTACAGTAAATAGTCTCTCTTCTCACTTAACTGTCTGCAGTAGAAGTGAGTGCATGGAAGTAGAGGCTGTATCTATATGTACGACTATAGTCTGGAAGATTTGACTTTTCTTTCTGAATTTACTAAAAATCTTTCTTTGTGACCCATTTTCTGCTATTCTCCATTCCATGGAGGGGGACACTCCTTAAATTTGCATTTATAACTCCTAATATAGAATAAATTTTCAATATTGTGACTTCTCTTTAAAGGGTTAACTTTGTGATTCAATATTATTATTTCTGGCCCACAGCTCTAATAAAGTTCATCTATAAATCTCTACTGCTTAGAATGTGAAGTCATGCCCTGGCTGGTTGGCTTAGCGGTAGAGTGTCGGCCCGGTGTGTAGAATGTGAAGTCAGAGAAACAGAATGGTACTACATAGCCATACAGCTTCTCTTCCAGCATCCCCTGCACTCAAAAAAAGACGTGTCATCCTTCCTACAGCCCACTTATAACACCAGTGTCTGCTCCTCTAGTTGAGAAGTGCCGTTGGGGTTCCTCTGCACCATCTCTGCCCGCTTTCCACCGCCCAGCCCACTGTGCTCATGAGCAGAGGAGTCATGTGCATGTTCTTGGCATCCTTTATCCAGACATTGTATTATGAAGATGAGGCCTGCCCTAGTCAGCATTAATAAAGTTTTCTTCTTCTTTATTGGTTATTTTGCTTCCTTTCAGTAAACATTAGGCATGGATAAATGTGTGCTTATACCACTATCTTTCCCATCAATCCCATTACTTTTATAATCAGAAACAAACAAAAAGCCTTTTTCATTTTTTGTAAATGAAATCCATTAAAGAAAAGATATTTGACAATAATACCAACTCCAGGAAATGAGTTTTTCTATTGAACAATATGGTTTTCTTCTGACTGTGTAATCAGCGGTTATTATTGTTTTTATCCCATCTAGATATAGTGAGGTACCTGAAGCGTCTTACTTTTCTATCTTAAGTCTCTTATATAATTCTTGATATACATTTTTTTTTGCCCTTAACCTTTCCTCACATCATATACCACACATTCAATAAAAAGAACACCCCTGAGCTTCTTAATTCATGCAACCCACTCTGTACCGAACTCTTTATCCTGTGTAATTACAGTTTAAAATTAAGTTATTTGCAATGTATCATTAGATTCAATGTATTTGTCATAGCGAGAGGTTAGCTTATAAGTAATCTGTTATAGTCATACAACTTAAGCCAAATTTCCAACGGAGTTAAGCCTGAGAAAGAGCTTTAAAACATGCTTATTCATTGTTCCCCTAATTGCTTCTAATTCCCCTAATCAAACCACTTAGTGTATTAGCAAAGTTCCTAAAGTTTAAAAATAAATGTTTGAAATCTGGAAGTTTTCAACTGGCATCTGTAAGGCAGAAATTCAATTCTCCTCGATGAGAGGTGTACTATATTGAATAAAATATGTATAGATAGATAAAAATTTGGGAAGTGGATTTCCATAGGTGGGCTGAAAATAAAACCATATAACTAAAAAAAAGAATGTTTTGTTTTTGTTTATTTAGTTTTTGTTTTGATTTTTGGCAAGCAGCCAACAAGAGAAACTACTCCTTTACTTTTCTAACAATCTGACTTGAGTTTGAAAGTGGGCAGAAAAGAATTCGATTGGGGTTAAAATTAGTTGTTTAGGCAAAGTCTCATGAGATAGCATCATTGGCCAAGGTTGTGGTCTCCTGTCCTGATTTGATTTTACCCGTGAATTCAAGCTGGTGGACCACAAATTCTCAGTAAATGGTGTCTAAACCATAAGGTCAAATTTCCTAATCTAGAGTAAAAACCATGGCTACGAGGCACTGATCAGACCTTGTAACACCATGAAAACATATTAATTTACAGTAGAGGGTATACCTCCACTGCTAATAGTATATACTTGTGTCTGCCTCTTGGCCACTGGTTCATCAAGAGGCAATTTTAGAAAATAAAATTACTTAGCAAGCACAGAAACTGTATGAACCAGAGAGAGATTTCAATCAAGTCATGATAAAACCAAATAAAAAAGTTTCTATCCCACAACAGAGATATAAATAATGATCATTTTGGTGTTTCTCCAGTTTCAGTGTTTCTCCCTCAGATTCAGTCTCTCTCCGTTTCTTACACAACTCTAGATAATGGTGCCAACACTTTTCTCTTTAACTCTATGTCTACCATCTTTCATTCTTTGATATATCCTTCTTTTAAGTATACTAATACATACTGTCAAGTCTTTCTTTATTTGTTTATAGCCTAGAAGATATTCTGTCCTTTAACATGATCTGCATAGCTACCATCTATTAGATAATGCTTTTATCAATGAAACTGGGAATGCTGGGAGGAAGCATTGCTATTCTGTCTACTCTAGAGCACTAAGATAGCACCATTCATGAGTTTTAACTACTTAATTTTAAAAATACAACGTGGCTAATAGGTCTCTGTACTCCTGCCCTCACATATTAGCACTGTGTAAAGGAAGGGGCAGAGAATGGAACTCGGACTTTCTTTTGTCGTGCTGATACTGTAAGCCCTAGGATCCTCTGGTCTTCTGAGATTATTAGCAACCACAGAGTTCCAAGGACAGGTTACTGACACTTTTAACCCTGTGAGTAGTGAGTTTTTTCATGCTCACTGACCCCTGGGAGTAAGTTGTTTTGTTTTTTTTTCAAAAACTGAAATTAGTTCCAGTACCACTTTTATTAACTTAGAAACATGTTTGTTTGATAACCAATTTATGCAAACAAGAAGAACATACATTTGCCTTTTTTTAATGTTGCCTTACACATATACGATTGTACTCTGGATGGTCAGGAGGCACGAGGACATACATGAACGTTTGTACTATTCAAAGGGTTAAAGTCATCCTTTTTGTGGCCTGTTTTTGTACTACCATCACGGAACAGACATCTCATTATTTTTTAACAGGTTTGTTTCATTTTAAATTAACTGCCATGAAAAAGAGGAAATTATCTTTGTGTGAATATAGCCAAATGTGGCTTTAGTCAAATTAAACTTTGTTTACAACCACAGGTAAAAATAAAATTCTTAAATTTTTAAATTGTCCTGGACCACATAGCTTGTAGAGTATCATTAATATCCTAATAACTTATACATTAACTTTGCATGTGAAAGCCAGACTACTCCCCTCACAGAAAAAAAAAAAAAAGCCCACAGAATCGTGGATTTACCATCTGCCCTTCCAATGAAAGCACACAGTGATTAAAGCTAAGGATTGCAAGTAGCACAAAACAGTGATCCCATGCTTTCCAAACATTGTTTTTTCTGTTTTCCCCCTCAGTTTTTAAAATAGTCCCTAAGACTGCTGGGTGGGTTATCAATATTTATCGAATGGATGAGTACTTGAATTACTGAAAATTTCAATGGCTACTTACGTGATAGTAGTGACAATACTTACTCAATTTTAAAACCATTATTAATGGACTCCTAAACTCTCTGAAATAATTCCTTGTATTTGCTTGGGGTCTATAGCTCAAATATCAAAACCCACTGATATCAAGTGGTATTATTATATGAGATTATATTCTCATACAGTCTCAGAACTGGAAAGCCAGTCACTTAAATGTATCTAAATAATTACTCTTCTTCAGATCTGGCCATTTTCAAACAACTCAAATAAATTATATATTCTCACAATCTCTTTCCATTGATCCCTGAGAGAATTTTCTAAATTGTCTAAATATGGAATTTTTCAAGCATAGTTAAATTTTTAATGAAGAACAGAAACAAATGTCTCCTAACTGCTAAAACACAAGTTTCTGGAATAGTGGTTACATATAGTGAGCACGTAGTGGCTACTTGTTGAATAATTGATGAATCCCTGAATGTGTCAAGACTATGTCAGATATCTACTATGCAGGTATTCTAAAGAGGAGGTTTAGGCATGGAAATCATGTTAAACTTTCAATAATTTTAAGGTCCTTTGAAACAGCAAAAAATAAATCTAATAGCCATATATCAGACTATCATTGTCCCAGTGAAGTTTCCTATTCCCTTCACCATCCAGAATCAATATAATGCTACAATTTAGAATAAAATATGAGTCATTTATGTTGCCCAAATGCATATAATAATATTGTAAACTAAGACTACATCAGTTCCTTTGACAACAACATTTGGTCTCAACTCTGGTTGCAACTGATAGAAAGCCAGTTGAAATGAACGTAAGCCAAAAGAAATTTATGGAAAAGATAAGGGATTTTTAAAGATAAAGAGTGGAGGAAAGCATTTTGAAAGAAGTTAGCACAGAGGACAATAACTGGGATTTAAAATCTTATTTAACCACACAGAAAGGGCAGAAGGATCTTGAGGGACAACTAAAACAAAGACTAGTTCCTTCCAGACTAATTCTTTCCAGGTCATTAGAATCAGGAAACATAGGGACTGACAGGTGTCATAACTCATATTTCAATAACAGAAACTACTAAGTCACTTCCCAGGTTCCAGGTGACAAATCCTGGAAACTGACTGGCTGGCCAGTCTTTATCAGGTGCCACCAGGGCCAGTTGGCTGCAGGTAATTTATTTTTGACATGACCAATATAGGTCTAGCCCTATGTATTACTGTTTTTCTCAGAAAGAAGAGAGGATAGTCAGATAATCATCCCAGCAAATATCTTCTACGCTGTCACATTGCCAAAATATCTTAAAATCAACAGTAATTAAAACTAATAAATATTTTTCACAAATGCACCTATGGAACCATGTCACACAGAATTTTTCTGAACTTATATGCAGTTAGCTTTTGTAGACCAAATTGTGAAGTGTTACATTCGTTTGTCTTATGGTTAATGAATTAAGAAATAACATTCCTTTCAATCTTCTATTCATGTTCATTTTCCCTAAGACCTGACCAAGAAATACCAGTTCTCAAAATGCTGGTCAAGAGGAAATACAGCCTGACCAGGCGGTGACACAGTAGATAGAGCATCGGCCAGGGACACAGAGGACCCAGGTTCAGAAACCCCGAGGTGGCCGGCTTGAGTGTGGGCTCACCAGTTTGAGCATGGGATTATAAACCTGACCCCAAGGTCACTGGCTTGAACAAGGGGTCACTCACTCTGCTGTAGCCCCCTGTCAAGGTACATATGAGAAAGCAATCAGTGAACAACTAAGGTGCCACAATGAAGAACTGATGTTTCTCATCTCTCTCCCTTCTTGTCTGTCTGTCCCTGTCTGTCTCTCTCTCTCTTGCATTCTCTCTCTAATGAAAAAAGAGAGGAAGTGTATTACATTAAAATAGGGGGAAATTGTTAGATAAAGAATATAGAGAAAATGATGTGGCTATATGTTGTTAGGAATATTTTGCATGCTGTGTTTTATGATAAAAATAGGATGAATTGATGCAGTAGCAAGAGGTAGTTTCACTTAAGCATGAAAAGTATAGGGTGGGGCTGAAGTAATTTTGTGTACAGTCATGATTACACAAAACAGTTTATTCTTGTATTATTAGTTATTAATTATTGTACTATTTTCCCTAACAAACAGCTGTAAACCTACTCTCACCCACTCCGTATTTCAGTCAGCAAAGCACTTTGAAGGCAAAAGCATGAGAAAAAGAGACCACGCTTTTAGTATTTTTTGTTACAAGAGAGGGAAGATTTTTAAGTTGAATTTAGAAGTGTATAGAAAGGACAGTGACTGGGATTTAAAAAGAAATGGTTACGACAGTATATAAGAGAGGATTTTAACTGATGAGAATTTCTGGGGCACAGTGTCTACCTGTTGTGTTTTATTTTTGGTATGGTCATGGCCAGCATGAACCCTCCTTGGTTTTCCCGTGCTACTACTCAGCTTTTGTGCGGGGGAAACGCCATGGGTTGTATGTGACAAAGCATGCTTTCCAAATAGCTTTAGTGAATAACGTGGACTCCTAGAAATAATAAAAGCCAGAAATCTCAATTAAGCTTCCTACTCCTCCCAGTCACTGAGGAAGATAGAACCCAAACAGAAAGGGGGTAGAATGGAGAAAACAGAGAAGCTAAAGCTATTTGGCTACAGACAAGCCAAATTCTTTTTTTTAAATTTTATTTAGACAATTAATTTTAACGGCGTGACATTGATCAATTAGAGTACATAGATTCAGAGAAAACATCTCAAGATCATTTTGACATTTAATTATGTTGTATAGCCATCACACCAAATTCTTTTAAAAATTGTTTGATATCATTTAGAAATAGTAGGATTTGTATTTTACTAAAAAAAATTAGTATGTCTATTTATGCCAAAAAAATATACTGGTAATGTTTTGCTTATTTCAAGTTTTTGAAATTGAAAGTGACTGCTTCGGGAAGGTATTTTAAAGAGACAAAAAAAAAAAAATCAGACAACAAAGTAAATCATTTATTCCTAGTAAAAAGCACAATGCCATTTTAGTGTTTTGGAAATTTCAGTTGACAATGACAATAGACTTAAGGCATGTCAGCTGGCTGGACCAGGGTTAGTGCCACAGCCTATATTCAATGATGGAAATGGTCTATATCTAAACTATCCAGTACAGTAGCCATTAGCCACATTTGGCTATTGAGTACCTCAAATGTGGCTGTTAGAACTGAGAAATGGAATTTTAAATTTTATTTAATTTATAAGAAACTAAAATTAAGTAGCCACAAGTGGATAGTGGAGAATGCCCCTACAGTAGGTTGACACCAGCAAGAAAGGTATTTTTGTCTTAATTTCCACTAGGGGTCACTATCTACTTCAGCAGAAATGGGAGCGATGCACATTTCACCATTTTCCATCTGGCTGTGGAAAAGAGAATAAACAGGCACCATATTTTTAATTGTGGATAAATGTTTTAGCATCCTTATAGATTGGTGCTCCAATCAACTGTCCACATCCATTTAGAAACCACCTCTTTGCTAAATGTGGTCCTGGGGGACTCAGGAGTGCTGAGCTACATTGTTTTTCAGAGCTAAAAGTTGGGGCAGTAGATGTGTGTTCTAACCTCTCACTCTCAGGGAAACAGTGGTATTTGGGGGTTCCTTCCCAATTGTAAGGTGATGTGCCAGGGTTGGGTTTATGGCATGAGTGTGTCTCAGCTTTTCCTACCCATTTAGATGTGGATATCTTCTATCACCTGATGTGTAGGACAAGTTTCTAGATTTCTCTCAGAAAATTTACCTACATATAGCTGTGTATTCAGTGCATCTGTGGGAGGACAGAAAATCAGGAGCCTCCAATTTCACCATCTTATTGATGTCATTCTGCTGATGTGCAGTGCTTTTAGCCGGATGTCACTGAGGACACAGAAATGCTGTGTGCCTGAAGAATAAAAATTCACAAGTTAAATTATGTGGAAAATGTTTAAAGATGCAGAAAAAAAAAAGGATTCTATGCAAGTGCCTCCCTATAAACAACATTTAAGATTACATTTTCTATTATATTTTTTCAGCATCTTTAATATACCAATGTCATCACGAATTTCCAAGAATAGATTTAGTATTTAGAATTTGTTCATGCTTAATTGACTACAGACTCTATATTCGTGTAATACAAATTAACATCTACCTGAGCCAGTGTTTTCCACAGAATAGAGTTTGGAAAGCATTAAAAGAATTTTTCTAAGATGAAATTGATTTCTCATTTATTATCCTCTGGACATGCTCATTAAAGACATATTTAGCCACATTTTGTTGTTGTATCCATCTCATAAATATCTGCTTGGTTCATAGAACCAAGTTATTTTTCTCTTGAATTATTTTTTTTATATTTATTTGATATATTCAATTCAATTAAACCATTTATTTTACACCATCTGCATGTCCAACACTGTCTTGGGTGCTGGCTATATTATAGTAAACAAGCACATAGTGATTTCTACCACCTTACATTCTAGTGGGGGCAGATAAGTAAAATATTAAAACTTTTGGAATATCAGATGTTGAGGAGCATGATGAAAAAAAAATAAAGCAGGGAATAGAAATGAGCTTGCAATTTAAATATGGTGGATCAGAGAAGGTATCCCTGGAAAGGTTTCATTTCAGCAAAGGCGGAAGGAGACAGAAGGAGGGATATTTGGAGGAAGAGCTTTCCAGGTGTAGTTCTCTTAAGGACAAAGGTCCTGAAGTGGGAGTACACCTTCATTGTTTGAGAAACTTCAAGATGGCTGAGCAGAGTGAACAAGGGAGTGGATCCTGAGACAGGAAGTTAGGGAGATCTCAGGGGTCAAATCACATAATGCCTACAAGCTTTTTTAAGGACTCTGACTTTCATTCTGAGAGATATGTAAAGTCACTCAAGGATTTTAAATAGGAGAACAGCAAGTCTGATTTAGGTTTTTATAGGATCACTCTGTGTTGCAAATAGACTATGTGGGTTGGGGTGGGGGTGTGAATGGGGGCAGGAGACCCAGTTAGGAAGCTGTTATCATTACCTAAGTAAGGTGAGACTGAGGAGGCTCAGGCCAGGGTGGTACCAAAGAGGGTGAAAAGAAGTAACCCTGGACCTCCTTTGGAATTTAGAGCTCACAGAACTGCTGGTTCGTTGCATGTAATATCTTCTCTGTCCTGATTTAGTTTTCTTTGTTTGAGAAGTAATGAACATATTTTTCTAACAAGGTGAAGAACAAAACAGAATTTACTATTTTTTCACCTATACTCCATCTTAAAAAAGGTAAAATTTACATTTTCCTCCTTTTTTTTCTCCAGTCTAAAGTCAGATTTCCTAGAGTCAGAGCCTGAGGCAGGGGATCATGAGAACTAATCTCATGATCCTCCCTTATGCGCTCTTCTCAGACAGGAACATGTAGAAGAGAAACTAATAACACAGATATGAGTCCAGGCACGACGGGGTTTGGAGACAGATATGCCTGGATTTGATTTACATGTCAGAAACTCACAGTAATATGTCACCTCATACAAATTACTTAATGTCCCATAGGCTCTGCATTCTCATCTGCAATATGGAGATAAATATTTCTTTTAAAATAAAACTCATACAGATTTTCTTATATGATTAAATTGCATAATGATTGGCATGGGTTTAACACAGCACCAAACACGTAGAAACTGTCTCAGATACATGGAAAGTAGATAAAGGAGAGCAGAACTGCTTGGTTTCCAGTTAGGTCCTGCCACAAACTTTGGCACCCAGATAAGTTATTTTCTTTCTGACATTCTTTGCAGATATACCCTCTCCCTTTCCCCAGGGCTGCTGACACACAGCGTTTTCTTTACAGCCCCTCCCACTGGAGCTGCAGTTGGCTGGCCACTATTTTTCCTAGGGGGGTCAATTAAACTTGGTTTCTTCACTTGAAAAGTGAGATGGACCAGAACTAATTGTCACTGAGAGCTTATTCCATGTTAGGACCTTTGCATTTATTACTTCATTAAGTAGAAGTATCCTGTAAATTTGCTATAATTATGTCTTTTTTTTTTTTGGATTAGAATCTTCAAGCTAGATGTTACAAGTCCACATAGCTTACTACAGTGATTTTTTTGAACAGTTTTGCTCACTACCCTCTTTTGGGTGATATCTAAAATGTTTCTCATAAATTTAAATAGTTGTGAAATATATACTTTTCAGTTTATTGTAAATATTGGCATTTTAAGCTATTAAATTGCTCTTTTAAATATAGCCATTGGAATCTAAATACCACAGCAATGTATAATGACATCATCCATTTAAAAAATAAAAGAACAGGCTCTTCTTTAACTATCAAAAATTGTACATTGTTCTTCTTCCCTTGAATTTTATTATAACACATTACATTTTATGCTTGAATCTTTTATTTGTCCCATTATATTCTTCTCTGAAAAAAGAAATCAATATATTTTTTATTTCCAGTATCTGTAATGCACTATAAAATTTTCTTCTAAAATGAATTATCATTACAAATACTATTAATAGAATTCATTAAACATTACAAATCTGTTACTTTTTAAAAATAATTATTAAATATAAAAAAGTACATTTTTACTGAAAATGAATCCCTAAACAAGATAGGATATTTTTTAATCAGTTCCAGTATCCATGACAATTCGTACTTATTAATAAAATGCTCAATGGTCCTTCTTTTTCTATTTTTGTAGTTGTTGTAACAGATATAAAAGCTAAGACACTTTATCCACATTTAAAAAATTAGACTGGGAATGGAAATTTTGTCATAGCAATATCGCAATTCTTTGAGCTACTTGTGAGTTAAATACCAGAAAATATCTAGTGATTTAGCTTCAAAAATAATTGTTAATGAGCTGGAAGTAGCATTTTGATTAGATCATTTTTCAATTTTGCTGAAAAAAAATAATAGAAACCCTTTGACTTGCCAAAGATTGTTTTTTTTTTAAGTCTTTAGAGATTTACTTTCTCAATACCAACACCAAAAATTTCAAATAATACTTTTTGCATCCCAAAGGTTTTTACACTCTAAAAGGAATGAGCCAGCCTTGGCCAGATGGCTCAGTGGATTAGAGCTTTGTTCCGAAACGCAGAGGTTGCCAGTTCAGTCCTCCCTCAGGTCACATACAGGAACAGATTGATGTTCCTGTCTCTCTCCTTCTCTCTCGCTCTTTCTCTCTCTAGTCAATAAATAAAAGTTTTAAAAAATAAAAATAAGAGGAATGAACCATAGTAAGTATTTTTTGCTCCCAAAATAATTCTACTCTTCTTTAAATATGCTGGGCCCTTTTATGATGAGTCATTTGGGTAGGTGGCATTTTGAAACGCTTTATCCAGATTGGAGTCAAATAATCACTTTTCTGCCTTATTGAATCTTTTGTTTTGTTTTGAAAGATTGGAAGGGTGAGTGGAAGAGAGAAAAAGGGAGAGAAAGGGAGAGAAGCATCAACTTGTTGTTTCACTCAGTTGTGTACCTGTTAATTGCGTCTCATACGTGACCTGACCAGAGCTTGAACTGGTGATCTCGGGGTGGAGCTAGCACCCTTCAATCCAGCCCTGAACCCCAGACCAACTGCACCTCAGCGCTTCCGGGTGACGCTCTATCCACTGTGCCACTAGCCCAAAGAACTTGATTAAATCTTGATTGACTTTTTCAAATTCTTTTCATTTGGCTCTAGGAATACATGTATTTTCCTCAAACATGTAAATTTTTCTATGTTTTATCTGGCCACAACTCTTAAGTTGTGCTAATGACAATGATTCCAAAATTAAAAGTAGCTATATAACTAAGTAAAGATGTGTTTGTTTTACCCATAAATCTTTGTTCTTTTAATTATCTTTTTGTGATGCTCTGAGAACACTCTTAATTAAGTGATACTGAGGTGATCGGTTAGCACTTGGTAAGAGCTTCAATAGATAGAAAGGGTCAAAGTAGCCATGAACATTCTTAGGTGTCATTTCTTTAGCCCTGCTAGCATGAGTGTCGTTTCAGGGCTTGGGGCAGGTGACCAACCACAAAGGAATGTCCGATGAAGTCATGGACGATTGAAACTGCTGACGATTGAAAATGCACCAACATCTGTAATTAGTGGAAAAGCACCCCTGCACCCAGCGATAGCGGCAGCCAATCAGCAAATGCCCCGCTACCCTTCCTACTTCCCTAAACCTAGCCCTTAAAACATGGCTGAAGCCTGACCAGGTGGTGGCACAGTGGATAGAGCGTCGGACTGCGATGCAGAGGACCCAGGTTCGAGACCGAGGTCGCCAGCTTGAGCGTGGGCTCATCTGGTTTGAGGAAAAGAACCCACTAGCTTGAACCCAAGGTCGCTGGCTCCAGCAAGAGGTTTCTGGGTCTGCTGAAGGCCCGCGGTCAAGGCACATATGAGAAAGCAATCAATGAACAACTAAGGTGTTGCAACACGCAATGAAAAACTAATGATTGATGCTTCTCATCTCTCTCCGTTCCTGTCTGTCTGTCCCTGTCTATCCCTCTCTCTGACTCACTCTCTGTTTCTGTAAAAAAATAAATAAAAATTTTAAAAAAAAAACAAAGCCTGACCTGTGGTAAAATGAATAAATAAAATTTTAAAAAAAAATTAAAAAAAAAAATCGGCCTGACCTGTGGTGGCGCAGTGGATAAAGTGTCAACCTGGAAATGCTGAGATCACCGGTTCGAAACCCTGGGCTTGTCTGGTCAAGGCACATATGGGAGTTGATGCTTCCAGCTCCTCTCTCTCTCTCTCTCTCTCTCTCTCTCTCTCTCTCCTCTCTAAAATGAATAAATATAATAAAAATTAAAAACAAAAAAAACAAAAAAAAACATGGCGTAAGTTTGTAGCCAGGGCTGCTCTCCCTTACGAGACAGCCTGGCAGATTTCCTTTCATTAAAGCCTGTTACACTGGTCTTTTGGACTCTGATTGATTCTATCCAAAATCAGTATACTTCCAATGACCTTTAGACATTTAATCATGCCCCAAACAAGCTATATCACCTGTGTAATTTATAAAGCAGTTACCTTTTCTTTAAGATTATTTGAAAGTGTCAGTGATTATTTTTAATTCACCAGGTAACAAGCTAGTTCCAAGAGTGAAACCTCTAATGCTTTAAAATAAACAAACAAAAATCTTTGGTGGCACTAACAGACCTTTTGTGGGGAGGAAAAAATTATTTCAAAATTTCAAGGACCTTTCTTTTTCAAAGTATAGTAAAAAATCTATAATATATAGTCAAAATTCTAATAAATGCTAAATGGGAAAAGACCAGAGTTCTGAGAGAAAGAATATAGTGGAGTCCTAATTTAGATAGGAAAATAAGGCCTCTCTGAGTAACTAACAGGTTAAGACCCAACAAATAAATAGGCGTCAGAAAAGTGATGGAACGAAATACTTAAATCTCAATGAGAAAGTGGGGTGGGGAAGGGGGAGAAGCAAAATAACTGTTGAAAACGTGAGAGAGATATCAAGGAGAATTCACTCAAAGAAAACAAACATTCCAGAAAGTAAGCAAGAACTGTCAAAGAACCCAGTCTGAAAAATGACAGCATGAGGTACAAAACTGAATTACCTAAGGTGCTGAGGTTTATAGAACTACTTAGTAAACATGAATTCAGTAAAACAAGAGCTTAAAGATGAAATGGAAAATAAAGTAGCAGAATAGAAAGAAAAAGAAAAATTGTTCAGCTAAGGAAATAAAAAGACCTTACCTATAAACTAGAAATTGCATGAATAGGAGGACACAGTTAAAAATCAAATATTCATATTATTTTTGCTTTAAACATTTAATTATGTTTTTAAGAGAATTAAAATTAAATGTTTTTAAACATGTGTGCATTCGTGTTTCTCTCCCAGTTAAAAATCATATATTCATATTATCTTTGCTTTAAACATTTAATTATGTTTTAAGAGAGTTAAAATTAAATATTTTTAAACATGTGTGCATTCGTGTTTCTCTCCCAGTTAAAAATCAAATATTCATATTATCTTTGCTTTAAACATTTAATTATGTTTTAAGAGAGTTAAAATTAAATATTTTTAAACATGTGTGCATTCGTGTTTCTCTCCCAGTTAAAAATCAAATATTCATATTATCTTTGCTTTAAACATTTAATTATGTCTTAAGAGAGTTAAAATTAAATATTTTTAAACATGTGTGCATTCGTGTTTCTCTCCCAGTTAAAAATCAAATATTCATATTATCTTTGCTTTAAACATTTAATTATGTTTTAAGAGAGTTAAAATTAAATATTTTTAAACATGTGTGCATTCGTGTTTCTCTCCCAGTTAAAAATCAAATATTCATATTATCTTTGCTTTAAACATTTAATTATGTTTTAAGAGAGTTAAAATTAAATATTTTTAAACATGTGTGCATTCGTGTTTCTCTCCCAGTTAAAAATCAAATATTCATATTATCTTTGCTTTAAACATTTAATTATGTTTTAAGAGAGTTAAAATTAAATATTTTTAAACATGTGTGCATTCGTGTTTCTCTCCCAGTTAAAAATCAAATATTCATATTATCTTTGCTTTAAACATTTAATTATGTTTTAAGAGAGTTAAAATTAAATATTTTTAAACATGTGTGCATTCGTATTTCTCTCCCAGTTAAAAATCAAATATTCATATTATCTTTGCTTTAAACATTTAATTATGTTTTTAAGAAAATTAAAATTACCCATTTTTAAACATCTGTGCATTCGTGTTTCTCTGATAGTGTTCTGAGGGGCCCGGAGACACAGCAGTAAACTCACAGGGGCACCATGAGATATATAAATTTTTCTAGAAAATCATAATACTTGACATCTCTTGTACATGCATGAACTACTCGCTTGAGGTAGTTGATAATTTTGATAATTAGATCACACTCTTTTCCTTTTGCTGATGTTATTTCTTAAGAAGCTGGCAGCTTCTGTGATAAAGTAATTAACACCCCAAAAAATCAATGTGGAACAGGCAGTGAAGGTGGTGGCATCTGATCTAATTCCAAAGTTTGAAAGCTGCACAATACCCACTGGGCATACACATACTATTAGTAAGCAATTGTGATTGTTTTAGAATTAAATTTAAATGTTAATTTTCTTCCAATTTACATGTGTTATCATTTCAAATGGTTACTAGGTTGTTAGCACATAAATACTTTAAGTTGTATAGATCTGGCTATTTAATAAATACTGATGTTAAGCATTTTTTTTGGCCTATGGATGCCATGGACTGGGGGGGGGGGGGGATTACTGAGACAGTAAGAGTATCACTAATAGAGAAATTTTGAGAACCTCTGCCAAAAAAATATTATCCAGCCATTAAAAAATAATGAATGAGATGGTTTTCCAGATGACTTGGAAGAATTTCTATTAACTATTGTTAAGAGAAAAACAAGATTCAAAGAAGTATGCATAAAATAAGCCTATTTTTTAAAAAATTAACAAAATCTCCCATTTGGGTGGACTTGTGTTTGAAGTGATTGCTTCTTCCCATTTTTCTAATCCTTTCAAGGAACATGAGTATGAATCACACACACAAATAAATAAAGTTAAACTAGGACTTGGCAGGGTAACTCATTGGTTAGAGTGTCATCCCAATATGCCAAGGTTGCAGGTTCGATATCCGGTCAGGGCATGTGTTCAAGAATTAATCATTGAATGCATAAATAAGCAGAACAACAAACTGATATTTCTCTATCTCTCTCTCTATCCCTCTCCCCCTTCCTCTTTGTCTTACATAAATAAATAAAATTAAACTAAAAAGAAAAAGTGTGTTAAAGTTACACTTGTTACGTAGAATAGCTTAAGTAATTTTTTTTTACTATTAAATAAAAGAATGACACCAAGAGACTGAAAAATTTTGAGATACATGGGTTACATTTTTAAAAAAATATATATGAACAACAACAAAAAACTTTAAAAAAATAACCAAAAATTGTGATTGACCAGAAAGGTATAGATATATGGCCATATTTAAATAATCCTATATAATCACATCTACAATGTTTAATGGCTCCAGGAATATCATTAAATCTTCTTTCAAAGTACAGATCTTAGGGAGAAAAAAAAAACTAGATAAAATCCCCATCATGTTCTTGAACTTTTTCCCCTTATTTCTGTAAATAATACCTCACCAGTAAATTTAATCTGCACAAGTAATGTTTCTTAATCTCTCTTGCGTGGGCTTCTCAATATTTTTCATTACTGGACAGGAAATTAAATACTCCATGTTCTCAGTCTCTTCAGGACTTGGAAGTCCTCTTTTCAACAATACAGAGATATTGCCTGAACTCTGTTTACTTTAAGTCTTAACAGCCAGAAGTTTCTGATACATCAGATTTAGTGCCTGAGAAAGTAAAGGAGAGTAGGAAAAAATATACCAACCAGACACCAAATAATGCATTTACCCACACTGATATTTATTCTAAGGCTTTCTGATCCCTTGAGGGCAAGTGTACATACATCATACCTCATCACTGTGCCCAGCACATGGAAATGCTCAACAAATCTCTTTTGATTAAGTGAATAAATGCAAAAAAAAAAAGTGAATAACTGCATTTATCCCACTGAACATGGAGATTGTTGGATTATCATTTCCTGTGATTTACCCACTTTCAGTAAGAACATATAATGTATCCCCACAGTGCCAAAACATCCAAGTGAAAAGAACAAAAAAATCAATTGAAAACCTTGACTGTTTTAGACAAGCAGCTAAACAGTTCTAGAATCTGTACTGCCCAAAACAATTTCCATTAGTCATGTAGCAATTTATATTTAAACTTAATAATATCTAAAAATCAGTTGCTCAGTTGCCGTAGCCAATGTCAAGGGTTCAATAACTACATGTGGCCAGTGGCTACAGCATCAGACTGCACAAGTGCAGAACATTTACATTCATACAGAAAATTCAAAGTTCATCGGGCACCAAGTTCCAGATGACTGCCTGAAATTTCTCCATTTCACCTTGATGTTCTTTTGCTTTTGTGAATATACCAGGGGATCAAAACTTTATCCAAATATATGGTAGAGTCCCGTAAGAGAAATGATTTGGGGAGTTGGGTTTTCCTGTAATTGGGGCTTGTGAGAAATACTGCGAGATTGAGGGCGGGCTTGTCACTGAACACACCTCGGAGAAGATCTAGCACACCCTGAGGGCGAAATCCTTTCCTTGTTCATTTCTCCATTCCCTACAGCTAAGTTGTACTTAATAAAGTCAGAATAATGTTTAAAATGTATGTATCCTAACGAATTATGCTCTGTCATTCAAATATTTCAAATACCCCTCATATATGGCACATTTATTACAGATGTCAGAGGTATAACAAGGACTAAAGAAAGGACTTGCCTATCAGCAGCTTTATCTTCTTATGGGGTCTGCCTTCCTTTCCCCCTCCACCTCCAGTGTCATCTGTCTTTCCTGTTTTCTGTAGGACAGGGTCTCATCTAATGATCGCACAGTCACAGAGTTTATGCTAATTGACCATATGCCCTACACTGATGATATAGTATTAGGCAACAATTGAATTTATTATCAGTTATGCAGTGGGGGGTGGGATTCAAATAATTAACAACTGGTTCTCTGCCCTAATGACTGTTTTAAGTAGAAAAAAAGATATACCGAAAGGTAGTTTGTTATTTCATGCATTTAATACTTCAATAAGAACAATAAAAGAGGTACACAAAACTAGATTATAAGAAAGAGTTTTAAAATATTAATGAAAAACTATTAAATAATACCTGACAAAAAACAATAAAACTGTCATATAAGATATTTCCATATTGCTTCTGGATTGGTGACCTCATTTGCAATTTTTTTCACCTACGGAGAGAAGGAACATACGGGCGCTTAGAATACGCTGTTGCGCAGATGAACGTTAAAACAGAATAAGGAATGTAAATTTGTGATTTCCACATTGGTCAGCTGCCCAGGTGCTCACCTTAGAGAGAACCCTGATTACAAGTGTCATTTTAACAACCAGCTCACCAAACTCAACAAAAAATTAGGTATCGATTCTGCGGAACCGGGGCAAACCAACTGAATCCCCCCACTGCCACTATGGCCTAAAATGCCCCCTCCTCCCCAAATTCATGTGTTGAAAACCTTATCCTAATTACTAGATGGGGCTGTTGAAATATACTTAAATCATGAGAGTGGAGCCCTCAAGAATGGGATTATTGCCTTATAAAAGAGACCCCAGAGAGCTCCCTAGCCCTTTCCACCATCTGAAGACACATAAAGGGGGGAAAAAAAAGGCAACAAGCCGGACTTGAGCATGCTGGCACCTTGATTTTGGATTTCTAGATTCCAGAAATGTGAGAAATAAGTTTCTGTTGGTTATAATCCACCCAGTCAGTCTGTGGTATTTTGTTACAGAGCCCAAACAAACTGAGACATTCTCCAAGCTGGTATTCTTCTGAGAGTGAAAGGAGTAATATTAATGGTTTCACTGTGACACTAGGCATAACCAAGATCACCTAACTGGTTTTGTTCTTATCTTCCAGTAGGTCTGTGCTACTGTAAATTAAATGTTTGTGTCCCTCCAAAATTCATATGTTTAAACCTAATCCCCAGTGTGTTATTATTTTAGAGCCTTTCGGAGGTGATTAGGTCATGAGAATAGAGCTCTGATGAATGGAATTAGTGCTCTTATAAAAGAGACACAGGAGAGCTCTTTCAACCCCTCTGCCATGTGAGAAAACAGTCATCTATGAACCAGAAAGTGAATTCTCACCAGACACCCAAACTGCCAATGCCTTGATATTAGATTTCCCAGCCTCAAAAATGATGGTGGGTTGGGGGGGGGGGGAGAATGGTGAGAAAATAATTTTTTGTTGTTTACAAACCACTCAGGCCCTGGCCGGTTGGCTCAGCGGTAGAGCGTCGGCCTGGCATGCGGGGGACCCGGGTTCAATTCCTGGCCAGGGCACATAGGAGAAGCACCCATTTGCTTCTCCACCCCCCCCCTCCTTCCTCTCTGTCTCTCTCTTCCCCTCCCGCAGCCAAGGCTCCATTGGAGCAAAGATGGCCTGGGCGCTGGGGATGGCTCCTTGGCCTCTGCCCCAGGCGCTAGAGTGGCTCTGGTCGCAGCAGAGCGATGCCCTGGAGGGGCAGAGCATCGCCCCCTGGTGGGCGTGCCGGGTGGATCCCGGTCGGGCGCATGCGGGAGTCTGTCTGACTGTCTCTCCCCGTTTCCAGCTTCAGAAAAATACAAACCACTCAGTCTATGGTATTATGTTATAGCAACCCAAACAGATTAAGACATATGCTTACCTTTGTCTTTAATCTTTTCATTACTAGGAGATGTCCCTTTTCCTGGGTTCTTAGATTATGATTTTAATGATATTCAGATATCCTCAGCAACACATTCCTACAAATAGCTACATTTGTAAACACTCATTTTGCTCATCGAGCTTTTATCATTTATATTCATGGACTAACATAATCAATGTTTTACAATTGTTTTTAATGAAAATTAACTACAAAGGGTTATATAGCAGAGGTCTACACAATAATGCAAATGAGAAGTTCTATAGTTCCTGTCAAGCTGTCTATTTTAGGACTTTGTTCAATGGCAAATAACAGCCTAGGTTAAGGTTATTAGAAAGTTTCCATGAGAACATAATTCATACTGGACCTTAGGTGAAGAAGGAGACAGGAGGAGGAGGAAGAGGATCCCAAAAGGATAATCTTGAGGCCACCCTTGCCTAAAATTCATGGCTGTAGACTTGTAGACTCTAGTCTAGCCACAGTCATTGATCAGGAGAGGATCTTTGGTCAGATTGTTGTTTAATTTAAAAAAAATATTTACTCCCATTCTGTAAATAATCTCCAGTGTATTGAAATGAAAGAATATGATTTCTTGGGCATTCTTTCTGTGGCTACATTGGCAAAGGGGAGCTGGACATGACTCAACCATTCTAAGAGCACTGATGAGAAAACTTCCTTCCCCATTCCATGACCGCTTGAGGGATAGAGTAAGTGGGGGTCCTCAGGCTTCACTAAAAGTTTCTCGGAACATAGAGTGTTCTGGGTCACCATGTATCACAGATTCTCAGTGCTCAGCAAAGAGAAACAGCTCACTGCACTTGTTTTTAGAGTGATAGTGAACAATCAAAGATGTTTATGGATTTGATCACAATAGAGATGCTTCATGGAAAATAAATGATTTCACTGTTTCATGGCAGGGATCCCATCTTTATTATGCAGGTTGAAATGTGTGCTTGTTCTCAACCTGTGGGTGGCGACCCCAGCGGGGTCGCCTAAAGCCATCTGAAAATACATAATGCTTATCAAGTATTTACATTCCGAGTCATTACTGTAGCAAAATTATAGTTATGAAGTAGCCACCAAAATTATTTTTTGGTTTGGGGTCACCGCAACATGAGGAACTGTATTGCGGGGTCATGGCATTAGAAAGGTTGAGAACCACTGGTTAGAGAATGTGAATACCCTGTTCAGGACTCTGACAAGTCTATGTGCAGAATGATAATGATTTCAATAGAGAACAGTGCCGCAGTGTTCAAGTGAGAGCCTATTTCCTGCCCTTTGGGAACTGCCCCTCCAGGATTCACACTAAGGGGCAGCATCAGGTGAAAGTGCCTGGTGGGCTCCCCACTAATATTTTCCATCTGAACATTAGAAAGATCCAAGAACCAACAACATAAGTGTCTGGAAATATACTCATGCCCTCAGCCCTATTATCCGGGGACACAATGCTCAGAAGACTGCAGCCTGGATTGCCAAGTCCTTCCTACATCATGAACATTGTCTTCACAATAACTGTGTCTCCAGAAGAAGTGACAAAAACACCCACTCATCAGGTGTCTCTTGTCTACAGACCTCCCTTAAACCAGACAAGCCTGAAAAGAAGCGACCAAGAAAATAACCTCGGGAAAACTGAAATAGGTGTCACAGCAATTCATTATAGCCATGGTGACCATTGCTACATTCTCCCAAGGTCTGTGGCTCTTCATTTACACTTCGCTTTAACTTGTGTGACTACTTTCTGTGTTTCCCTGAGTACAAGAGAGTTGAAGCATGACTCATAAATACTCGGTCTCACCTATTTTCACATAATTCTGACAAGCTTCGTTTCTGTTCTAACCCTTTGAGTAGTGAGTTTTTTTCATGCTCGCTGACCACCAGGAGTGAGTGTTTTGGTTTTTTTCAAAAATTAAAATTAGTTCCAGTTACAGTTTTATTAACTTAAAAACATGTTTGTTTGATAACCAATTTATGGAAACAAGAAGAACATACATTTGCCTTTTTTTAATGTTGCCTTGCACATGTACGATCATACTCTGGATGGTCAGGAGGCACAAGGACGTACATGAACGTTCGTACTACTCAAAGGGTTAAGTGCAGATTCATTTAGTAGATATCCAAAAAGACCCTTTTTATAGTTCTTGACCAGATTGTACAGGTTTGCACTCAATTTCTATAGACAGGCTTGACATTCTTATACCACTCTACACAGCAGTGGGTGGATTGCTAAAGACAGTTACAAAGACGCCAGCAAAAAGTAATAGCTGACAACTTAATGTGAAGAAATGAAACAAAACCACCATAAAATTATTTAAAATTAGACCTCAAGAAAGAAAGTCTGACATCATCTAGTTTGGGATTATTGCCCCTACATATCTTACAGCCCCTGAGAGCAGCACTATATTCATGCCAACACGTTAAGTAGTATTATTTTTTATAATAATGTCAATGAATCCTCATGAAAAGATTTAAGTCAGATCCAGTACATTCTTTTAAAGGAAGTACAGCAGTAGGAAATGCATTTTATTTGGTTTCCTTACAAGTTGATATAATTTGGCACTTGAACGGGTAAGTAAGCATTTGTTATAATGGTAATAATAGCCACCAGTGTTGACTCCCTGTTCCATGCCAGGAGATGTGTAGGTGTTTAATATAAATTGTCTTTATTCCCGCTGGGCAATGACGCTGCAACATGGCCAGGCATGGATCTCAGAGGCTTGGAGGAGGCAGATTCATTCTGTCGTGGCCTTGACGACTGATTTTATTTTGAGAATTAAGGACATAAATTGCCTGCTTCTAAGAAAACAGAGAAATGTGCAATGATTTGATTTAATTTGCCATACTAAGCTGATTTAATTTGGACCTTGAAGGGATAAGCTTTTGTTTTATAACAATAATAGCCACTACCTTTTATTATTATTATTATTATTGATTGATTTTAAAGAAAGAGAAAGGGGGAGAGAGAGAGGCAAAGAGAAAGAGAGAGAAACATCTATTTGTTCCACTTACTTAATGCATTCATTGGTTGATTCTTGTATGTGCCCAGCTCAGGGCTTGAATTTGCAACCCTGGAAGATCAGAATGATGCTCTAACAGACTGAACTACCCAGCCAGGGCTGTAGCTGCTATTCTTAAGCATCTGCTCTGTGCCAAGCAATGTGTCTGGTCTTTAACATAAACCATCTTTACTCCTTCTAGGTAGTTATTATCACCCCGTCTTACAGGTTGAAAAACTCTGGCACAGGGACATTATTATCTGCTCAAGAACAGTAGGTGAGTGATTCTGCCAAGACTCAAACCTAGTTGAATAGGACCTCAACCACACACTCTTCCCAATCCCAGTGGACTCCAATTACAGAGGAATCCCCTTAAATGCACCTAATGATCCCTACAGTGCCCTAAGGAAGCCCTCTCTATAAGGAGCTTTCTGATTAAGTGGGAAGATTCCTGTGTCTCTCCCTCTTCTGCACGGAACACTGTTCCCAGCCAGGAAGAGAAGAGGCATTTTGGATCCTGTGGGTCTGAGCCCATGGAGAAGTTTAATCACCTAAGAGGAACCCATCTAGAGTAATTCCTTAATGTCACCAGCTGTGTCCACCCATCTCTCAGAGTGACCTGCCTGGCCCTCCTCCACCACACTCAGCTGTTTCCCCAGCAGCTGGAGGCACCCTGGAAATGGCCTCTAGACTTTGGAAGGAGCCTCTCTTGGTGCCAAAAGCAAACAGGGTGACATGGGGTAGGAAGAGCATGCCTCAGGGCAAGTCAACTCAACTCTGTGGGAAGTCAGCTAAGTTCTCTCATTACCTCAAGAATGAGAGGCCAGGAAAACTCCAGAGAGACAAAATCCATTCCTTCCTTCTGTCATAAATAAATGTCTTTCTCATTGCTTGTCTAACTTCAAAACCACTGACATGGTGTCATTGGTTGTAGGCTCTAATGGTAGTTTTTATGTCCCATTGAGGGGGCAGAAAGTCATGCATTAATGCTCCACAGGCCCTAAAACCTGAGTGTGAACAATCATCACATTCTCCGGGGAGCAGGAACACACTAGAAAGTTTTCCCAAGTTCAGGTGGTATAAAGTTCTGGAACTCGAGTGCACTCCCACATGTTCTAACTATTTTGCATGTCCAACCTCAGTGCAGCCTCTAAATACTGGATACAAGTGGCATTTTCCAAATGGTTTTTATTCCAGTACTCACTAATCAAAAGCCTTGCTCTTTGGTTATTGTCAAAGGAGTCTAGTAGAGGTATTTAAGGCCTTGGGCTCACTGACCAAGCACTTCCTTTAATGTTTAATATCACCGTAATAACCTGACAAGGCTGGAGTTATGTGATGGCAAAGTGTTCTTCCTCCCGCCCCTACTGGTGTTTCACCAAATGGGACACCAATTGGCTCAACAACTCCCTTTTTCTGTGGCATATTTGAACAAAAATACTGAAAGACACATAATAAATTGGAATTTGGTAAGAGAGGAAGATCTTATACTTGAGATTTCATAATTTCTAGATACAACCTGCCTGAGGGGTGAATGCAGACAGCCATACGGGTCATACTAGGAGGGCTCCCTCCCAGTGGAAGAGGCACAGAGGATGATGACACCTGAAAAAGAGGTGCTTTCTTGTCTCCTCACCCCTGTGCCACTCCCCATTAGTGCCCTCCCTTATCAAGGACTGTCACTTCCCCCTATTAGCCAATGCCTGGCTCTAGCCCACCTCCTCCAGGAGGCTTCCTCAGTGCTCCAGCCCACAGCGGCCTCTTTATCCCAGCCCAGCACTTACAGTCCTTGTCAGCTATCCCTGCATTTCCTTATTATGGGAGGCAGAATAATTCTCCCCACCCCCTGGTCCCCCACAGAGTCCCCACCCTAATCCTTAGAAATTGTAACTATGTTACTTTACATAGCAAAAGGGGCTTTGAGGATGTGATTAATTGGAAGTCTTGGAGATGGAGAGATTTAAAGCCCATTTGTAGAATGTCAGCTTGAAAGGAAAGTTCAGAATCTTCTCAATCCAATAAATTTGTTTGACAATGTGAAAACAGAGGCTCCAATGATTTTCTCCAGGTCACACCCTCTGTGATAGGGGTAGGAGTTAGAACCCTTTGTCTTGACTTCCAGCACTCTTTCCACTCCCTCCACCCCCACCCCCACACACACACTACATTCATTGGCAAAGTGAAACTCTACAAAATCAACCACCATTTCAGACAAGGTGAAACAACAAATAATATGAAATACAAGAAGTTTAGTTATTTGGCTTTGTGTTTGTTTGAGGACTGAAGTATTTTACATTTTTATTTTATGAATGTTGTTAGGAATAGATTTTGGTTTTATTTGCTAGCAATTTACCTGTCTTAACTGGCAGCACTAACATTTATTTTCTTGCTCCAAAATTGTCAATCTTCCAAATGTTGAGCCGGGAATGTGTGAATGATTTATGCCCGGTCATTGAGTCTCTCTCTACAAATCACATTAGCCCTGAAGAAGGCAGGCATGTCCATGTCCTCCTCTGAGTCAGTGCCAGGGCACCAGACCTCTTACCAGATGTGGCCAGAAAAATAATCCATGTTCAGGTATCTCAGAGTCTCAATGGCACCTGGAAAATCGAATTAATTCAAGCAAAATTCTCTTAGTATTTTCTTGTCTCTAAAACAAAGATAATATCTATCTTATTAAACTGTTGAGACTATGAGATACATTGTATACATTGTGCCTGACATGGAGCTGGAACTCAGTTAATGGTAGCTGAGATATGTGTACATATATTGCTTGGTTTTATACATAAGTTTTCATATTAACTGTACATGCAACATATTTCAGATAATTTTATATCTAGGTTATGAATAAAGCATTCTATCACTTTCCTCCAGTGTTTACAGAGATCCATCCACCTGTTTAAAGGTCTCTGCAAAATCCCCTGCAGGGTTCACTTCCTGCCTCTCTTTGGCAGCCACTCTGTCTTCCCTCCCCCGTAGGGGCTTTTATTAATCACTAAACGTGTTTTAGGAAAATGATTCAGAAGCTTTGCATCTCTTCCCACGTTCATCAGTAAAATCACTGATGGAAAATTTTGGTTTCTGCCCTTCAATTAATTTTTTAGAAGACTTTTTTTTTTAAGAGAGATTTTAAGGTCACAGCAGGTACAGAGGAAGATACAGACCTTGGCCGTATTTCTCCTGCACTCACATATGCATAGCTTTCCCCCATTAACATTCCCCACCAGAGTTTGTTACAATCCAGGAGCCGACATAGACATCATAATCACTCAAAGTACATTGTTTACCTTAGGGGTCACTCTTGCCATTGTTCATGCTACGGATGTGGGTAAATGACATATACCCATCCCTAGGGTACCATACAGAGTATTTTTTTGCCTTAAAAATCCTCTTTTCTCCACCTATTTATTCCTCCTCCCACCCCCAGCCCCTGGAAACCACTCATAATTTTATTTCTTCCATAGTTTTGTCTTTTCTAGAGTGTAACATAATTGTGTTTTGATAAGTTGTGTTTTCACTTTATTTAGTTCAAAATATTTTAAAATTTCTCTTGTGATTTCTTCATTGAGCCATGTGTTACATAGAAGTGTGTTGTTTAATTTTCACAAATTTTGGAGTTTTACAGTATCTTTCTGTTACTGATTTATAGTTTAATTCCATTGTCATCTGAGAGCAGACATTGTATGGTTTCTATTCTTTTATATTTTTTAAGGTGTATTTTATGGCCCAGGATGTGGTCGACCTTAAGGAATATTCTATGAGAGCTAGAGAAGAATGTGTATTCTGCTGTTGTTGGATGAAGCAGTCTATAAATGTCAATTATATTCAGTTAATTGAGGCCGTTGTTGAGTTTGACTATGCCCTTACTGATTTTCTGCCTGCTGGATCTGTCCATTTCTAAGAGAGGGGTGTGGAAATCTCCAATTATGGTAGTGGATTCATCTGGGTTTTTTTGCACTTCTATCAGTTTTTGCCTCATCTATTTTGACACTCTTTTGTTAGGTATATACACATTAAGGAGTATCATATCTTCTTTACAAGTGACACCCTTACCATTATGTAATGCCCTTCTCTATCCCTAATAACTTTCCTTGCTTTGAAGTCTGCTTTGTCTGAAATATAGCTACTCCTGCTTTCTTTTGATTTGTGTTAGTGTGATATATTTTTCCATCCATTTACTTTTAATCTACATGTGTCTTTATATTTAAAGAGAGTTTCTTGCAAATAATATATAGTTGAGTCTTGATTTTTGATCCAGTCTAACAATTTCTGTCTTCTAAATGGTGCATTCAAAACATTGTCATTTAAAGTGATTACTGAAATATTTGTATTAATATCTACTATATTTGTGACTGTTTCTATTTGTTGCACTTATTCTGGTTCCTATTTTTGTCTCTCCTCCTTTTCTGCCCTTTATAATGTTAACTGAGCATTCTATGTCATTCGATTTTCTCTCCTTTCTTAGCATATTAGTTATACTTCTTTGTAAATCATTTTTTTAGTGGTTGCCATGGTGACTACAATATGCACTTACATCTAATCCAAGTCCAGTTTCAAATAGCACTACACCACTTCACGGGTAATACGTGTGCTTTATAATAACAAAATAATCTTAATACCTCCCTCCTGTCTCACATATCATTGCTGTCATTTATTTTATTTAGATATATCACACTTAAGCATTATTATATAAAGATATTATATACATAAGTAGACATTATTAAATATATCACTACTATTATTTTGAATGAATTATTATGTTGGTTAGATCAATTAAAAATAAAATTCAATCAATATTTCAAATGCTATAGAGATGTTCACGTGAAACCTATCTCCTCTTATTAATCAATATCACCCCCATTAAGTTTAATTTCTAAATAAAAAATAATAATTAAAAAACTGAAAAAAGTTAGTTTTTATATTATCTTTATTTAATCCTTTTTTGGCACTTTTCTTCACTTCCTATAGTTGCTGACATACATCATTTTTCATCTCTCTAAAGAACTTAAGGAAAAAGAAAAACATTTCTGGCAAAGCAAATCTACTGGCAACGAATTCCCTCAGTATTTGTTAGTCTAAGAGTGTCTTTATTTTCCTTCACATTTGAAGAATAATTTCACAATGTACAGTCTTCTAGATTTGTGGATTTTTTTTCTCTCAACACTTTAAATATTTCATCCCACTCTTTTCTTGCATGCACAACTTCTGAGGAGAAGTTGGATATAATTCTCATCTTTGTTTCTCTATAGGCTTTTTTTAAAAGCTTCTTTCAGAATATTGCTTTATCTTTGATTTTCTACCTCTTTAAAAATGATTTCTTTCTTTCTTTCTTTCTTTCTTTCTTTCTTTCTTTCTTTCTTTCTTTCTTTCTTTCTTTCTTTCTTTCTTCTTTTTTTGGCATTAATCCTGATTGGTGTTCTCTGAGCTTCCTAGCGCCATAGTTTGTTGTCTGACAGTAATTTGGGAACTCTCAGTCTTTATTATGTTAAATATTTCCTCTGTTCCTTTCTTTTTTTTCCTTCTGGTATTTCCATTTGCACATGGTACACCTTTTGTAGTTGTCCTGCAGTCTTTGGATATTGGTGCATTTTTTGGGTTTTTTTTTTTTTTTTCTCTGTTCTCTTTGCCTTTCAGTTTTAGAAGATCTGTTGAAAAATTCTCAAGCTCAAATTCTTTCCCCAGCTGTGTCCAGCCTACTAATAAGCCCATCAAGGGCATTCTTCATTTTTTTATAGTGTTTTTAATCTATAACATTTTATTTTTGCTTTTTTTTTAGGATTTCCATCTCTTTGCTTACATTGCCTATCTGTACGTGCATGCTGTCTACTTGATCCATTATAGCTCTTAATACATATATTAATTATGGCTGCTTTAAATTCCTAGTCTAACAACACTAACATCCCTTAATGTCTGGTTCTGATACTTGCTCTGTCTATTCACAGAGTGCTTTTTGCCTTTTAGTGTGCCTTGTAATTTTTTCTTGATAGCTGGTCATGATGTATTAGATAAAAGGAAGTTCTGTAAATAAGCCTTTAGTATTTTGGGGGTGAGGTGTAAGGGGGGGAAGCATTCAATAGCTTTATCATCAGGTCTCAGTCTTGCAGAGAGTCTATGCCCCTGGACTGTAAACTTTACACGTGCCCCCCCCCCCATAGGTAAAAGAGGTAGCTAGAGTCCAATAGAATTGAAAATGTCCTTTCTTCCACTTGCAAGGCTGGGATTGAATGAAGTTGGGAATTTTTCTTCTCCTGGGTCAGTTAGGTTCTGATAATACCCAGCAGGTTAGGCTCTGGTAAGCCAGTCTCACCTGAGGGCTGGCCTTATTAAGAAAAACAGAATCCTCTTGTGTACTTCAAAATGGTTCCTTCTCTCCTCACCCTGCTGGAAGCACCAGGGGACTTTCTCTCCATATTTATTATGAGAACCTGGAAGAGCTCCTGAAGGTAAAACTCACATAATCGCCTCCCCCCCACACACACCTTGACTAGGTGCTCTGGGAGTTTGTAACTTTCTGACTTGTCCACACTGGGCCTCAGCAATTTTTCAGTTAGAGTTCAAGTTTTCCTTCACTGGTACTGGTTCCAGGTAAGGTTTGCCCTCGTATCTGCTTTGGTAAACATTACTTTCTGCACCCACCTGTCTTTCCAATATTGGGAATCCTAGAAGAGTTGCTGATTTTTTTTTAGTCCATTTAGTTTTTACTTATATTGTGATTTCTAAACTCCTTATGCATGAAACCAAAAATAATCAATTTTCTGTTGAAATTCTCCAGTTAATTAATTAGACAGCTCAAAATTTGCCCCAGGCTGAAGAGAATGCATTTATGTTGTTGTTGTTGCTACTGGTGCTACAGTTGTTAATGTTGTGGTTTTGTTGTTGTTGAGTCTATGTCACCAACAAAATGTATAAAATTAAAACCTTGAGGTGTAACACTTTTAATTGCATAGAAACTCACATAAGAATTTTTGACCAGATATGAGACTCTGGCACACTCAGATAAATCATCTTTCCTTAAATAAAAAAATACAGGAATCTAACTTTTAAAAATGAAAATAAATATTACAGTTAGAGTTTATCAAAGTGTTGCAAATTTTTCTTTTCAAACTAGATTGTTTACAACTGACCCTGATTTCCAGGTTTAAAAGATAAAATCAAACTATAAAATCAAGGGCCCAATAGTTAAGTGCTCACAAAAATTAGGAGATCAGGGACCATGCAGATACTCCAGTACTTTGTATAGTACATTTTCACCAATGAAATAAACATTGATTTTGCATTCATTTGCATAATTGAACAACTTTCTTTGATTGTCGTTTGCTTTTCTGATGTTCTTGTTTAATAAAAAAAATCAAATACCTTTTTTTTTTTTTTTGCTTCCTATTCATTTTGAAATATCCACTGATTTTGTGAAGAGTATATTTTAAATCAATAGTTTCCTTGGAGACTTGCTCTAGATAATGATGTTTAGCGCTGAAGTTCAGAGAAGGTTCACGGATAGCTGAAAGCAATCTAAGCAATCAGCACATACAAACGTCGGAACCTCCTTAAGTTCACTCAGTAAATCAGGGATGGGTTCAGAGAGGAATGGTTTTATATTTCACACTAGGAGACTCTAGTCTTTAGGAAGAACCCTCAAGATAGCCCTTATTTCCCCATCTTATTCTTGGAAATTTCTATCAGAAAACCAATTCTGATGTGCTCAAGAAAATTGGAGGAGTCAGGCTGAAATGTTTGTGCTCACAATTTCACAATGCAAGCAGAATGCTGCTCTACCTAACTAGGTTCAAATTTCCTTCAGGCTGAGTTTAGGCCACTGTAATAGCAGTGAGACTGGCTAGTGAATGCATCAGAATGAATTAAATTCCATTCATTCAACAAACATTGCCTGAGTACCTATTAGTTAGCCAGATACGGTGCTAAGTGCCAAAGGCAATAACTTTTTTTTAGCTCTCTCCCCTCCCACCCTCACTGCTAACAGGAAGCAGTTTTTATAAATTAAAAGAATGCTTGAGGGATAAATTAATGCCAGTACCTCCCTATCTAGAGAGACTGACCTTTAAAGTAAAGTTTGAAATTGCTGGAGGCTACCCTCACACCTTCCAGGTGCAGATACTGATTCCTACTCCACATCACTATGATTTGTAACCACAAAGATTTGAGTGGGGAAGGAAATGGTGGCTTTGAAGGCTGAAGGCTGTCAGATACAGAGTTCTGAGCCCACAAAGGGATGTGGTCATGAAATTGGCTTCTAGAGTATTCATTTTCTCATGAGTTCATTTGCTGTCACTATTGCCCTGGTGAAAGCTTAAGTTCTTCCCTCAGTAGAATGCAACTACAAACACACAAACTTACAAATCATTTCAAAATGTTCATATGCTAGAAATCACAGGACTTGAAATGGAACAAATTTCCTCAAAAGTAAAAGTGAGCAATGACTCACCTACAACAGCCTCCAGTGGCAGAGCCCAATCTCTAGCAAATGGTGTGTCCATGATGCTGCTTTTGCCAATCTGGCCTTGTAATTCTACATGGAAAGCCTAGGGTACCGCTCAGGATCCAAAATGCTGAGCCCCAAAGCCCAGGACTAGGTCTCAGCACCAGCTAGCTATCTGCCTCTAGTTTCCAGGACAAGGGACCCCAGGGTCCGATATTCTGAACTTGGTCCCGTGCTTCATTTGCCTTTCCTTGCCTTGACTCGGATGCACACCTGCGCCCTAGCAGCAGTTCTTCCATTTCTGGTTCCCCTGCTGCCTTTGCCAGTCTGCCCTGCAGAGAGCCGGTTTCACATACCCAGTTCCCAGCCCAAGCGTTTATTTCCTCATGGCAGCGGCATACCACGAGTTAAGAAGTAGGAAAGTTGAATAAGAGCATTTTGAAAGTTTTAGGCGTTCTCAAGCAAGGGGGCCACCAACCTGAAAGGAGAAGTGGGGTGCAAGGCAGGTGTGTCCTAGGAAATGCTGAGGATTCTAGAGGCTGATGACTGGGGTGCAAAACCGTGGGTCGGGTAGACTCACAGTGTACGTGGGACAATTTCTCAGTGCCCGGGAGAACCACTCAGCTGGGGGTCCTTGCCTGCCCCCTACAGTTTCGATACATTTGCTGTGCTCGCGGCACTGCGGCACTGGAAGACTCCGCACAAGCTGCCGCCGATCGCTTGCAGCGCGCTACAGCGCGCAGTGCGCTGCGCGTTCAGACCCCTAGATCCTAGGAGGCTTCTTTCTCTGTACTTTACGCACTGAGAGTAAAATAAAATAAACAAGCAAGTCAGGACCTGGGACCTTCCAGGTGGGCTTGGGACAGAAAGCTCAGGGAAAGGAATTCTGAAGCCGGTTGTTCAGGGTGTGAGAGGGTTGGGGTGCTGCATAGTTGGGTGTTACGGAGCACACTTATTCTTGCGAGTGAGCACAGGTATGATGCGAACAGGTCACCAACAGGCAGTTGTGTGGATATGACGGTACAAGAGACTCCGAGGCAGGCTTGGGGTGTGATTCTGCTTGAACCCTAACTGATAATATCCTTGCACGCAAGTCTTGTTTTTGCGAGTGCCAGTGCTTTGGGGAGTGGGCAGGTAATTGGAGAAAGGAATGAACCTGTATGTGTGCAAGAGTGTGACTGGAAGTGACTGCGAGTTTCATCTCGGTAGGGACTTTTCAGCTCCGTCTAGCCTGCTCTGCTCTCTAGTGGAGACTAGTAGTGCGGAAGATGCAGGTGTGGGTACAGAATCGCGCGCCGTTGGGACACCTTGGCAAATGCCTATCAGTAACAAAGGCAGCTGGACATATGGTTCCAGCAGCAGATGAGCCGTAGGAGATGAATCGGGGGTGGGGGGATGTAGAAAGGGAGAGGACTGGGGCTGCTTGAAGGCTGGGGAAGTATCTCTGCCTTGCCCCTTCCCGCTGTGGCCTGGTGGGTCATTGGCCCTTTCTACCCACGTGACGGACCACCCAGCACGGGACAGGGCACAAGATGGCGAGTCCTTTAGTATGGATCGCGATCTTAAGGAATCCCCCATCTGGACCAAGGACGCTTTTCCACGACCCTACCTAGCTAAGGGAAGGGCACATGGCTACTAAAGACATCATTCCTTAAAGATGGGGATATAATTCACATTTCGAAGATCCGTACAATTGACCATAAAACAACACGGCAGTTGAGGCACTGACGTCTAGCTCAGTCAGAAATTCATATATAAAACTACCATCGGTCCTACGCACACTCCGATTCCCAGCTGCGGGTTGACCCTTGAACAACTCCAATTTCAACTGAGCAGACCCGAGACGACTGCGCGGCTCCAAGAACTAGCGCAGGTCAACCGAACCGTTCTCAATCGCACGCACGGGTCAACTGAAAACTTCGCAGGGTCAGATGAAAAAAAGCCCAAGTATAATTGGACCTGCCCAGTTCAAACTTGATAAGGGTCAACTTTTCACTGAGAAGTTTCTTGGCTGTGAGCCTACCGCCTGGAATAAGTGCGGATGAAATTGCGTTCAGCCTGACAATAATTCTTGTTCCCACCTCCATCTCTCGCTGCCCGTCTCGAGCCCAGGTCCTCCGTGGGTGATTACAGCATCGGGAAGCGGACGCCCTACCTGAACCCAGAATCAACCCTGCTATGCATTAAACCTCCAAGTCTCACTTGTGTGTGTGTGTGTGGGGGGGGGGAGTCTAGAGTGAGACTTTGGGGAGCCAGGGGCCCCTGCGATCCTGGACCCTGCCCTGCAAGACCACATACTTGGGACTGGAATGAGATGCGCGTTCAAAACCGGATAAAACTGAACCAGTAAAATTCACTATAACATCCAACTGTCCTCAAAATCCCCTCCAGCTCGTGGGTGTTTTTCTTGGCCCCCACCACCCTCATCCCTCCTCCCCTTTCCATCAATGACCTCAATGCAAATACAAGTGGGATGATCCTGATGGATGCTACAGGTTCTGGACGCAAGTGGTGACACAATCCGTCTGAGGCACAGGAGCCTTCTCATTGGTCGCCCGGAGCTTCTGGACCACCCCGGACCCGGAGCAGCGGGAATAAGAAGAGCCGCTCGCTGGTGCTGGGAGGCAACGGTGCGACTTCTCACTTGGAGTGTCACTGCCACTTCCAAAGTGTCGTCGCCGGACACCAAAACCCCTGCGGCCGCCGCTACCTGCTGCCAGGTGAGCCCCGAGACTCCTGCTTAGCTGTGTGGTTCTACTTATCTCTCCTTCTCCTCCCTTTCCTCTTTCCATCACTCCCTACCAGTCTTAAAGTCTCTTCTATCTGGGTCTTTTCATCGCAATTCCTGTTAGTCTGCGATTCATCCCAGACTCCTATCCCAGGTAGCGTGGAATAGTCTCAGTTCGGGTACTCCCTGCTCCACTCTTCCCGCCCGGAGCCAGGCTCCTGTCTTTTGCTGCACGCGTGTTTAGACCGATCTCTGATGCTGGAACACCCCAGGCACTGCGCTCAGAACAGGATGCACGACTAGCTCTCTGCAGACTGGGCGCTCACGGATCGTGTTTCCCACCTGGTGGACCCCAGAAAACCGGTTCCGAATCTGGGCCAGTGCAAGTGGGCGGCAAATAGGTGCAAAGACCTAGGGCATCAGCCCTAAACTGCAAGCCCCAGTCGTGAGTCTGGGTGCTCTTCTCCCAGTTTAAGTCCTGGGTGCCAATTAAAGCTGCTGCTAACCTTAGTTCTTACAGGGGGTCTCTGCTAGGATTCGGAGCTGAATTTGGCTCTTCAGTTTCTCAGAGAATCCAACCACAGAGATAATGCCTTCTCTACCTACCTTTCCCTGCTTGTACCGCTAGGTGTGAGCAAAAACCCCACAAAGGGATGTCAGCTCTGGGTTGTATTATAGAAAAACACTATGGAGACCGTCTTCGACGGAGACCTGGCGTGTGTTACTGCTGTAAGGGTGACACCATTTTTTTCTTGCAGAAGGTCGTCATGGGCTTCTGGAAATACTCCCCCTTCCTGGCTCTTGGCATCTTGGTGCTGTACCAGGCAGGAGTCCTCCAGGCAGCATCGCTGAGGTAAGACAGCTGGCCAGGAGCTCCCTCCCACTGCCCCTGGGATCAAACAATGTGGGATCTGAACCATGTGGTGCTGAATGTATAGCGACTGCTCTTGGGGGGGGGGGGGGGTAGGGGTCTATGTATGTAAACCTTCATATACATTTTTATGATATAAAAATAGGCTGTACACAATTTACAAATAGAAATCAGATATACCATACTCTTTGTTGTAAATTTCATACACCTCTTTGAGCCCCACAGAATGCTTTCATTGCTTTTTACCAGGAATGCCTTGGAGAGCCTCCCCAGGGCACTCTTGGAGACCCGCATGGATCCTGCTTCACTTGAAGAGGACGAGTTGTGCATCATCCTGGCTGCGATGGTGAAAGAGTATGTGCAGAAGAAGATCAGTGATGCAGAGCGGGAGCAGGAGACTGAGGATGAAATGTAGGTTACACACCTGCTCAGCACAGGGCATGACTTCCCTCCCTTGGGTCATGCTTCCTTTTTATGTTACCGCATATGGTCCTCTCTGGTTGCTCTTTCAGCTGATATTAGTGGGTTTTTTGGTGGCAGTGGATATCTGGAACAGCACTGGGGATATCCATGGGAAGTGATAACAGTTTTCATAATGATCTGATTTTCTTCTGTTTAGGTGAAAAACCTGAAGTTTAATTGGTATCTCTCAGAGCAGTAATTTTATCATGATGGGTCCCCTGGGGCAGGCTCTCCTATTCCGCCACCCCTCAACCTCACACTGATAGGTCTTCTCTTTTTTTCTCCATCCTGTAAATCAGTGTCACTCCCCAGAAGAGAGCCTGCAACACTGCCACCTGTGTGACCAGTAAGCTGGCAAGCTTGCTGAGCAGGTCTGGGGGCATAATGAAGACCAACTTTATGCCAACCTACGTGGGCTCCAAAGCCTTTGGCCGTCGCCGCAGGGACCTTCGTGAATAAGCAGTTGAGTCCAGGAAGGAGGTAACTGACCTTGTATTTTTGAATTGGAGGGTGGAGGCGGTATCACAGGGGCACAGTCCACACTCTTAACTCTCTCTGGGCCCAAATGGGTAAAAATATCGACAGGGGAGGTGCACGCTCTCTGAGCCTCAGTTTCTCCATCTGTAAACTGAAGGTAACAATAGTACCCATCTGCTAGAATTCCTATAAAGAGTGAACGAGATAACAGTCTCATAAGGAATAGAAAATAATTTTGTTTTTTTTTCCTCCTAGATCACCATGAAGCTGAACTCAACTCCTTTAAATTAATCATCCAACCATGAAGATCCTAAATTTGCATGCTGCCCGACAGTGAAAACACTGTCTTATTTAAAATAAATTAAAGCTAACTACAAAATAAAGCTTACTGCATTGATCTAGTGTCATCTCTTTTTTTTATATAATTTATTCTATATTCAATAAATATGACAGCACATCTCATCCGCTTATCTGGTAATAACCTGGGCCCGGTCAGCCAACCTGATGATGTTGGCAGTTCAGCCAAAAACTAAGGGGGATATGACATCTTTGCTCCATGGGTGCCTGGGGACACATGGTAATGCTGCGCATCAACGGAACTCTTTCTCTAAAGAAACCTTGTCTTTTGGGAACTTCATCACACACACACACACAAATGTAATTCAATTCACTTAAAAGAAGTCCCTCCTAGAAGAGAAGATGGGATCAGAGGAGGGAAAGAGATTAATGAAATTATATATACATAACACAGCGTTATAGAGAGCAGGACAGCAAATCCTGGAGGGAAGGGGAGAAGACATTGGGGGGAGGGGGCATGGGAGGGCCGAGGGGAATAAGGGGGTGGGGGGAGATATATTCAGTGGGACACTTGGATCTATGCAAACACAAATTAAAATCATAAATAAAGAATTAAAAAAAAAACCCAGTAAAAATATACCACCTAAGTGGTAAACAGGGAAATGCAAATTAAAACAAGATACCTTTTTTTGCCTATTTATGACAATGTAAAAGTTTGATAATATTCAATGTTAATAAAAATTAAAAAAATACACACACACAAAAAAGGAAGTCCCTCCAGCTATTTATGCTATTTCCCACCCCCTCACCCCAGAGTCCCGGGCACCTGGGAACACTGTTGACCAGGCTGCTCAAAGGAGGCAAAGGCAACATGCTGGGGAGGGTACCTTGGGAGGTAGAAACCTTCAGTTTCTAGTGAAGTATCCCTTACTGCAGGGGTCCCCAACCTTTTTTGGGCCACGGACCGGTTTAATGTCAGAAAATATTTTCACGGACTGGCCTTTAGGGTGGGACGGATAAATGTATCACGTGACCGAGACAAGCGACAAGAGTGAGTCTTAGATGGATGTAACAGAGGGAATCTGGTCATTTTTAAAAATAAAACATCATTCAGACTTAAATATAAATAAAATGGAAATAATGTAAGTTATTTATTCTTTCTCTGTGGACCGGTACCAAATGGCCCATGGACTGGTACCAATTCATGCCCTGGGGGTTCGCGACCCCTGCCTTACTGGAATTAGAACCCTGTGCATCTCAGAGACAACACACACTTTCAGAGTGCCCTGGTCCCCAGCTCCAAAGGACATGTGTTTACTTCCCTTAACTCAGGTGTGCCCTTACATACCCCTGCCTTTCTTCCCATGAGGAACCCCCAAACACCCCATAGCCTGCAAAGCCTTTTAGAAGCAATGTCTGGGAGTTTGAAATGGGGTCACAGACATAGACCTAGGAAGCTCATCAGAGGCCGTCCAGCCCAGCTTTTTCATTTTCCAACAAGCAGAGAAAAAAAATGCATTGCTTCAGTTTAACTGAGACAGTCATACATTCAACAAACACTGAGGGCCAACTATATTCTTGACACTATCGAGGCACAAGGAACAAAACAATGAACAGAACAGACAAATCTCTTACATTCGTGGAGCTGTATTCTAAACTTGGGGAGACTGAGGAGATGCATGCTGTGGAATCAGGTACTCCAGACTGGTGACAAGCTGCTGAGTTTAACTCCCAGGGGGACTGGGCAGCCCATTTCACTGATGGACAGTCAGTTAATTGAGATTGTTTACTTAGAGAAATCAGCTCCTTCCATCCATTGACTCTAGTTATTTCCCCAGGAGCACGTAGACTTATGACCCTTGCTCTCGTTTGGTCTGTAGTCCACATTGTAGCTCACCCTTTGCCTAAAATATAGCTCAGACCATGTGTCCCTTATGTACAAAGTACTGCATTGACTCCTCATCTCACAGAGTAAATATCTGAAGCATGCAATGGCTCACAAGGTCCAAGCTGATCTGCCTTTCTTCTCTGCTCACCACCTGCCCTGTTACCTGCTGGCCCCATTTCCTACTCCCCTCTCTACACTGGCCTTCTTACTATTCCTCACCCCCCATCCCCGTGTACCAACCCCCTCAAATGTTTGCACTTGCTGGTTCTGTACGCCTGTGCAGAATGCTCCTACCCTTGGTCCCATCTCCTCCAGATCTTTATACAAATGTCACACAACCTGGCCCTCCATTCAGAAATTGTACCCCATCCTGCCAACATAGCCTAATCCTCTCCCTGTTTCTTTAAATTTCTTCTTCTTTACCACTATTATAGTATATGCCTTCATCATAGTATACATTTTTGTTTAGCTTATTGTTTGTACCCCATTCTATAAACAATGTAAGTTCCACATGAACAGGGATATGGCTATTTTGTTAATTGCTGGATTCCCCCACACACACCATACACATGGAACAGTATGCCTGGCATGAGGTAGCACTCAGTAACTATTTATTGAATAAATGAAGTTCAGTCCTTTTCTGTTGTTTGTGGTCAGCTTTCAGGTTTCCCCTTGGTCTGATTTTCTTCAGGCTAAATTGTCCAAGGGCTTTCATCTTCAGCAGTTACATCACCCGGACAGTGAATCCCTCCAATGCCTGAAGACTTCTGTGATGGCTGCCAGTTATTAATGACTCTGCTTCCTGCCTCCAGGCCTCCATAAGCACTATTTCCTCACTTTGCCCACTCTTCTCACCCTCCACTTCCCCTCCTCCGGATTAATCTGACTAGCTTTTCTTCTTCCCATGCAGTAAACACAGTGGAGTTTAGAGTGTTGTCTACAAGTAGCACCTATAACTAGGTAGCTAAGTTCAAACCAGAAGGGGAAAAAGCAAAGAGAACAATTTAGTCTAGGGTTCAAGGACACTTCACCAATAACTGAACTAATACTTACTGAATTCCCATCAGAACAATGGATCTTTCTCGATAGCTCATAGAGCGGGAGTAATTTCAATGTTCAAACCAATATATAGCATGCTCTGAATCAGAGTCCTGAGAGTAGATAGGAGTGTACACGGCAATGAAAGCACAGCGTGGAGAAACAAAGACTTGTGGTTTGGCTGCAGCATCATTCATTACTCCTCAAAACCCACATGGACCATTACAGCAAAAGAATGTATTTTAATGTCAATTAAAGCTCATGCCAAACATTCAGAGCTCAAGAGCATGTGCTGAGGCTTGATTGAAAAATTGCTCCCAATTCTTCACTATGCCATGATAGTATGTTTGCCTACACTTACCAGAGCTGTGTGTGGGGTGAAATAGACATGCCTGCCCCTTTGTTTATGGGATTAGCCAAGTGACTTCTTTTGGCCCTTATGATATTGGTAGACATGGGCCAGCTGAAGCTAGAAATGTGTTTATGTGGTTGGGTTTTATGTTTGTGATTCTTCCATCATCCTAAAAATAATATGCCTTAGGTATCTGTTGATACATTAGCCTGGCTTCAAAATGAGACCTATGGAACTAAACTTGACCTGCAGCTTGGAACCACAAGCAGCCACTACTAACCAAAATCATCCTCATCCCTACTACATGTGCATGAGAAAAAATATAAATATTAGTTTTTGAGACTTTTGTGTATTTGTTTGAGATTTTGAAGTTGTTTTTATGTAACATTGTTGTGGCAATAGCTTAGCGGTTTATATGATTTGGAAATGCTACACAGTTAATTTATCTCACCAAAATTCATAGACTGAATCCCTACCCCGCAATTAGACTATGTTTAGAGAAGGGGTCCCCAAACTTTTTAAACAGGGGGCCAGTTCACTGCCCCTCAGACTGTTGGAGGGCTGGACTATAAAAAAAACTATGAACAAATCCCTATGCACACTGCACATATTTTAAAGTAAAAAAACAAAACGGGAACAAATACAATATTTAAAATAAAGAACAAGTAAATTTAAATCAACAAACTGACCAGTATTTCAATGGGAACTATGGGCCTGCTTTTGGCTAATGAGATGGTCAATGTCCGGTTTCATATTTGTCTCTGCTAGCTGTAACAAGTGATATGACGTGCTTCCGGAGCTGTGACGAGTGCATCCCACGTCACCGGAAGTAGTACTGTACGTGAGCGATGGCGCGCTTTGCAGCACCATCACATACAGTACTCTAGGAGTACAGGATGCAGAGAGGTGCCCCTTCTGGAAGTGAGGCCTCAGGGGGCTGCATGCGGCCCCTGGGCCATAGTTTGGGGACACCTGGTTTAGAGACAGGACCCTTAGGGAGGTAAATAAGGTTAAATGAGGTTGTAAGAGAGGGGCATTAATCTGATGGGAAGAAGAGATACAAGAGATCTGTCTCTCTTTCTCTGCACACACAGAGAAGACGCCAGGTGAGAACACAGTGAGAGAGGGCCATTTGTGAGACAGGAAGAGAGACCTTACCACACACCAACACTGATGGGACTTTGGTCCTGTACTTCCAGCATCCAGAACAGAGAGGAAATGAATTCTGTTGTTTAAGCCATCCAGCCTGTGGTATTGTTATGGTTGCCAGTGCAGACTAACACATGCAGCATTAGTTGATGGAATTATTTTTGCTACCACAGCTTGTTTTTTCTCTGGTTGAGATTTTGGGCTCTAAATCATTTTCTCAATGGCCAATTTATCAAATTTACTCATTTCTTTGTATGAGTTCATTTACAGTTTGTGTCCATTTTTTTTAAATACTCATTTTATTTCAGTTTAGTCTCCAATGGCTGAACCTAGCTAATATGCCTTAGATAATTAATTGTGTCTTGCTCTGGCCAGATAGTTTAGTTCAGTTGGTTAGCATCATCCCAATATGCCAAGATTATGGGTTCAATCCCTGGTCAGGGTACATATAATCATCAACCAAGGATGCATAAATAAATGAAACAACAAATCAATGTTTCTCTGTATCCCTTTCTATCTCTCTAAAATAAATAAATAAAAATTTTAAAAAATTAATTTGTAAAAATGTGTCTTATTTTTACAATGAATATGTACAATATTTTATACAATGGTGTATATAAACAAATGTATCAACCTAGACAAATATCACATATAATATTCATTGCAAAACAAAGCAAGTTGTAGAGTATATATATACCAGATGATAGCATTTATATTAAATATAAAATGTACATAAAACATTTCTGTATGTAATTCAGGGATACTTACATGTATAAGAAAATATAGTCAAGTGTAGGGAGTTCAAAAAAGTGATTAACTTTGAGGGGGTAAGATTGAGGTCCCCTAAAAGGGGGTAGTAGGCAGCATCTACCAAGGTTTTGTTTCCTAAGGTATCATTTTCTATATTTGATAGTTGGTACATATGGATGGTCATTACATTTGTTTTTAGTAGGAATAAATGTCATTATTATGGGTATTTTATGTTAAGACAACTGCCATAGAATTTTTTAAAGAATGCATAAATTTTAAATACCAAAGAGAATCTATTCTATCAATGGAAAGTAGGAAAAAAGACCCTCAGAATGTACAATTTGAGAAAAGATGACAGTAGTTAAATACTCATATAGCTTTAAAACAACAGTAAATCAGTAAAAAGCAGTAATGAAAAGACTAATGTTTTTTAAAAGATGCAGCAAAAGTTTTTTCTATAAGAGAAAACTTTAGAATGAAGAAATTCATAGTTGATTAAAATAAATCTGTAGCAAATGTTATATAAGACAAATATGAACAAAAATAAATTGAGGTAATTTCATAATGTATAATCAAAGTAGAATTTAAGGCAGCCCTGGCTGGGTAGCTCAGTTGGTTAGAAAATTGTCCCTGATACATCACATTGCGGGGTTCAATCCTCAATCAGGGCACAGGTAAGAGTCAACCAGTGAATGCATAAATAAGTGGAACAGACTGAACAGGCAGTGGTGCAGTGGATAGAGCATCGGACTGGGGCACAGAAGACCTAGGTTCAAAACCCCGATGTCGTCAGTTTGAGTGTGGGCTCATCTGGTTTGAGCAAGGCTCACCAGCTTGAGCCCAAGGGGTCACTCAGTCTGCTGTAGTCCCCCAGTCAGGGCACATATGAGAAAGCAATCACTGAGAAACTAAGGTGCCACAACAAAGAATTGGTGCTTCTCATCTCTCTCCCTTCCACTCTGTCTGTTCCTCTCTCTGTCTCTGTCACAAAATAAATAAATTAATTTTAAAAAATTTTAAAAAAGTAAGTGGAACAACAAATCAATGTTTCTCTTTCTCTCTCAAATCAATAAATTTTTTAAAAATTAAAAAATTCTTGTTATAGAATTAATGTACTCTTTTCAATAAGCCATTTATTGGCTTCTGGAATCACCTCCGAAATGCATGGTTCGAAGTTGGCTCTGCAAATACCCCGACAATATGATGGATTTTAGAAAACAGTGTTTACAAAAAAAAATTAAAAAGTGTGATAGGTTTTTATTAATAGTAAGATTTCTACTTTTCCCTAAACTATTTACTAAATAATCAACACATTCACATTAATCTGAAACACTATCTTATCAAATGCTGACCAATCTCATTCTGGCCCTTCTTGTCTATTGATGTGTTTGTACACAAGTAACATAATTTAATTATCAGTGGTGCAAAGAAACTTCATATTTCTCTTTTTCAAAATATTCTTGACAATTTTCACAATCTTATTCTTCTGGAAGAAAGTTAAAAAAATTGTCAATTAAAAAAAAATTCCTCTTTGAATTTTGATTGGCATTGGATTCTCCAGGTAGATAATTATACCTTCTGTAAATAATAGTAAATCTTACTTCATATTTTTATTCTTTTTGTATCATGCAGAACTTTTGACAATGTTGAGAAAAAATGGTAATAATGGGCATCCTTGATTTCAGATGGAGCTTCTTTATCATCTTAAAAAAGTATCAGCCCTGGCCAGGTAGCTCAGTTGGTTAAAGCATTGTCCCTATATGCCAAGGTTGTGGGATCAATGTCTAGTCAGGGCACATACAAGAAACAACTGATGAAGGCATCAGTAAGTGAAACAAATCAATGTTTGTTTCTCTCTCTCTCTCTCCCCCCCTTTTTTGTCTCCCTAAAATCAGTCATAAAAAATATTTGTAATTATTAAAAAAGAATCTCCTTATTATATGCTAAGAGATTTTGCTAAATCATAAATTAAATTTTATCAAAATATCTTTGGTTTTTAACAAGATTATTAATGGCTTTTCTCCTTTTACTTAGTAATACAAACAATACAATTCCAAACAGAAAATAAAATAACAATATTTTTGAGTGCTTACATGTTAAGCACTGTAATAAGTGTTTCACAGAATTAACCCTTTTAATCTTTACAACTGTACAAAATTGATACTATCATACACTTCATTTTATGGATGAGAAAATTGAAATACAGAGAGATTAAATAGGTTGAACTAAGCCATGTAGCTATCAGATTCCTCTCAAGATGCAAACCTGTTCCAAGACTACCTGGCTCCAGAGTCGGCTCTCTTAAATCACTATACTGCCTCTTGACACTCTATTTAGTAAGAAAATATGTATTAAAATATACATCCAAGCCTGGCCTGGTCGATGGTGGCGCAGTTGATAGAGCATCAATCTGGTTCAAAACCCCAAGGTCGATAGCATAAGTACAGGCTCACCAGCTTGAGTGTGGGCCATCAGAATAATCCCATAGTCACTGGTTTGAACCCAAAGGTCACTGGCTTGAGCAAGGGGTCACTGGTTTGGCTGGAGCCTCCCCCCCGCCCCCACCCCAGGTCAAGGCACATATGAGAGGCAATTAATGAACAATTAAAATGACACAAGTTGATGTGGCCCACCTCTCTCTCTCTTCTGGTCTCTGTCTCTCTCTCTTTCACACACACACACACACACACACACAATATATATATATATATATATATATATATATATATATATATATATATATATATATATATATATATATAGAAACATCCAAATTCAACAAGATTGTGATTTATTTAGGATTTTGTACTACCATTATCACAAATTTACTATTAGCTATGCCAATTTTATCAAATAAGTGGGCAAACAATTTTTCCTATGTTTTATAACAGTGTAAAAATAGCATGAAAACTAGCTGTGCCTTAAGCTTCATATAATTCACCTGTAAAACTTTCCTCAGAATTCCTTTGATAATGTAATTCTTAATGTTTTCAATTTCGGTCATGGTTATTCTAGGACTATTTATTCTTGACTTACATATATTTTTATGAAACTTATTTTAATTTTTTAATGCACTAACAAATTATACTTTTTCATTATAATTGAAAATCTGGTATTTGAGATTATATCTTCGTTTTCATTCTGTGTATGGTGTTCTGTATTTTTCCTTTTTTTCACTCTTTTTACCAAAAATCTCTATTTATTTTATTTTTTTAAAGATTTTATTTATTCATTTTAGAGAGGGGGGAGAGAGAGAGAGAGAGAGAAGTAGAGGAGGAGCAGGAAGCACCTACTCCCATGTGTGCCTTGATCAAACAAGCCTGAGTCTTCAAAATAGCAACCTCAGCATTCCAGGTCAACACTTTATCACTGTACCAGCACAGGTCAGGCCCCAAAATCTCTATTTTATTGGACTTTTCAAACAATGAACTTTAATAGTTATTTTTCAATTATACTATCCTTCTAATTTTTAATTTACTAATTGCTTTCTTGCCCATTGAATTCTCTTCTCCTGGATGATTACTGAAAACTTAGTTTAGCTGGTCTTTACCTAGATTTCTAAGTTGAATTATTAAAATAAATTGCTTATATTCTTTTTCTTGATTACCATATTTCCCCATGTATAAGATGCACCTTAATTTTGGGGTCTGAAATTTGAAAAAAAAATGTATTACATAAAGTTATTGAACTCAAGTTTTGTTCATCATAAAATTCATACAACTCTTCATCCATGCAAAGAAGTGGAAAATGCAAGTAAAAAAATCTGCAATCACTGTATAAGGTGCACCCAGTTTTTAGACCCCATATTTTTCAAAAAAGGGTGCATTTTATACATGGGGAAATACAGTATCTCATTTACACGCTTCTCCCCACTTCCAATGATTCTCTGCTGATCCCAGTCCCCAAGACATTTTTACCTGAATTACCACAACAATCTCCCGTCTGTTCTCCCTGCTTCTACCGTTTTCTCCGTGAAGACAATTCTGGAGTGATCCTTTTATAACATGTCATATGGTGCCTATCTCCCACTTCAAACCTTCCACAGGCTCCCCATTTCACTCAGAATAAGTCCAAATCCTTATGGAAGCCTAAGAGGTACTACATGATCTGACCTCATATCATTTCTCTGATCTTTCTTCCTGTTAACTAACCCACTGATCCCTACACTCCCACCTGTCTCAGGTTCTTTGTACTTACTGTTTTTTCTGCCTAGAATGCTAATCCCCCAAGGTTTGCATGACTAATTCCCTCCTTCCCTTCAAACCTTGCTGAAATGTCACCTTCTCAAAGAAGGCATCCCTAACTACTATGTACAAGATGGTATTCCTTCTCTAATTCTCTCTATTCACTTTTTGTAGCTTTACCTTATCCAAAAGACTTATTGCAATCTGAAATATTATATATGCATGGATTATTTTTTGCCTATAGACTACCACTAGCACGTAACTCTATGAAGTTACATGTCTTTTTTGTTTGTTTGTTTATATCCCTGGAGCATAGAAACATTTGTAGAACATGGTGACCCTTCAATAAAATACTTGTCAAGTTAACAAATAACTTATGAAATTGTAAGGTTCTGACCTTTTCTTCTGAGTTTATCTTTAATTGTGCATTAGGTTAGGTTTTGTTTTTTAAATCAAGTTGTAATTTTTAAAATAGTCTTCAAATCTTTATATCTACCTCAATTCAAAATTTATGTAGTAGAGAAATTTCCTATTTAAAATTACACTTCAGATATTTTGTTCCAGGTTTTTTGTATTGAGGTTTGATAAAGAGATCTGTATAATATTTTTCTTGAAAAATCTATTGAGGCTAATTATGTAATCCTTTCTCACAAATGATTTAAACTTAACAGAAAATAAAGTATTTTCCATAAAGTAAAAAATTTTATATTACAATAGATAGATAGATATAATTAAAATGATTAATTATATTATTCTAATAATTATGTTGACTGCATATTGATCTTGCAAATGCAGAGAGGGCAATCAAGTTTTCAAGTATTATATTTCATTTCAGTGAATTAATCCTATATTCCTAAAAATTTTAGTTCACATAGTATAGTTTTTTTTTTAACTTTTAAAATCAATTTTTTTTAGCGAGGGAGGGCAGACAGGGACAGATAGACAGAAAGGGAGAAAGATGAGAAACATCAGCTTGTTGTTGTGACACCTTAAATGTTCATTGATTACTTTCTCATATGCCTTGACCTGAGGGCTCCAGCCAAGCCAGTGACCCTTTGCTGAAGCCAAAAGTGACCTTGGGCTCAAGCCAGCAACATGTAGACCAGTATACATATTCGAATCTCCTCTGTAAACCCCCCCAAGTGGTCTTCTAACATATTTTTGAAATTTTGTCATTATCTCTTGAAGTGACTTTTTTATCTTTGGATCATTCTGACTCTTAGAAAATTCCTCCAGTAGTGAACAGAATCCACTTTCTTGTCTTTCCTTAAGACAATTCATTTTGGGCAGACGTTCCAAGGAGAATTGGCTATGACTGAGACACACTCTGAAGGACTGGTTATTAATTGTTGGGGATTTAAAGCAAGTCATATTTTCTTTACTAAAAAGTTTCTAGCTAGACTTGGTTTTCTTTTTTTTTTCTTTTTTTTTTTTTTAAATAAATTTTTATTAATGGTAATGAGATGACATTAATAAATCAGGGTACATATATTCAAAGAAAACATGTCTAGGTTATTTTGTCATTAAATTATGTTGCATACCCCTCGCCCAAAGTCAGATTGTCCTTCGCCACCCTCTATCTAGTTCTCTGTGCCCCTCCCCCTCCCCCTAACTCTCCCCCTGTCCTCCCTCCCCCCACCCCTGGACCTCAATACTCCGTTGATGGCTCTAGACTTGGTTTTCTATGTGCCATCTCATTAGCTAGATATATCCTAGAAAATTATTCATTCATTCTCAAGAATGTCTCTGGGGTAGAGGGTTAGGCTCTTCAACTATGGATCCTCAGATATTTCTGCTCTTGATGAAACTTTTGTGGATATTTCTGTAGCTAACAAATGTCTTGTCCTTGTCTCTGGTAGGGCCCTGAGCCAAGCATTATAAACCTGGGCCTCATGTTGCCTACTCTGGCTTGCCAGGATGATAATAAGATTAGTTGTTTCCATACAGTAGGGTACTCTAAAGACTTCCTGAAGAGCTTGGCTCCTCTGTAGATCTAGGAAGGTGGAAGGAGTGGTTTCTTGTCATCATAAAGATAGTTAACAGTCTGCCAGGTACTATACAAACCCCTTAATATAGTCCACAAAGCTACATATGATGTGGCAGCTGACTTTTGTTTCAGCCTTATTTCTCACTGTGCTTTTCCTCCTACTTGGAGTTCCCATTACATTGGCATTCTTTCAACTTGTCAGAATCTGTATGATTAACTCAAAATGAATAGATTTTTGCCTGACCTGTGGTGGTACAGTGGATAAAGCATCAACCTGGAATGATGAGATCACCAGTTTGAACCCCTGGGCAGACCAGGCACCTACCGGAAGCAACTAGAAGTTGATGCTTCCTTCTCCTCTCCTCCCTTCTCTTTCTCCCTCCTCTCTCTAAAAGCAATAAATAAAATCCTTTCTAAAATAATGAGTGGATTCAGGATTTTAATTACATATGTAAAATTCCTTTATTTATTGACTGATTTTTTTAAAAAGAAAGGAAGAAAGAGAAGGAGAAAGAGACACTGATTTGTTGTTACACTTATTTATGTATTCATTCTTTGATTTTCTACCAGAGATTGAACTCCCAACCTTGGGGTACCGGGATGACATTCTAACCAATTGAGCTAACCAGCCAGGATGAAAATACCTTTACTTTTGCCACCTATGGTAACCTAATAATGGGAGTGACATCTGTCATATTCATAGGTCATCGTCAAGTAGAAGGGATTTGCAGTGGGTGTACACTACAAGGCTGAAATCTGCTGTGGTCCTTCAAATACTGAGTGATGCTTTTAGTTGATATATTTCTTTGCAGGTATATATATATTGTGTGTGTATATACGCACTAACCTATATAAATATATTATACACACACACACTACCCATTGTTAATCAGTGTTGGAAACTAATGTGTTACCCGTCCCCCCCCCCCCAGTAAGTGTATAGGCCATTATTTGATTTGATTTATTTGAAAGGGGTGGCTTCTCTGAGTATAAAGGTAACTGCACACTGTAAGGGGTGAAGTGTGTGCAGTCAGAGACCCATAGGTAGATATTTCCAATAAGGTGCTCCAAAGCGCCTCATAAAATAAAAACTTAAGTAAAACATTGTCATTAACATTTTGAAAATTTGAAGTTTCACATCATACATCTTTCATCTTTTTCTTGGAGGCACAGAAACCTTCCCAGCCTAGGTCCTTTTCATGACTCATAAAGGGAAATAGCTTGCCAAGTATACCCTCTGTATGTGATTTATAAACATGATATACATCTAAATTCTCTCTACATTAAAGTTATTCAATTTACTCTAATGGCCCTTATATTAGAGTTATGTCTATTCATAGCAGAAAACACCTGTAAGTCATTAGCTTGAATTATAGTTCTTGCTAATTTTTTTATTATTAATATTAAAGAGTTGCATTTAGGGAGGAAGGCCTCTGAATTTTGCAAATTTATCCTAAAATGGCTGTCTCTTATATTAGAAAATTATACACTTAGAAAATTATAAGGATACTTCTCTTATAAGGAAAAAAATCAGAGGAATGAGCCAATCAGAGTGATCATTCAACATGGTTCTGTACTGGTCAGCCTGCATGCTCTGATCTCATCTCCATATTCACATCAATATTTATTAGACTCAAGTACACCTGCATAAAAATCAAACTTCTTGTTTACACTTACTCATAAGTTATTATTATTATTTTATTTTTTTTACAGAGACAGAGAGAGAGGGATAGATAGGGACAGACAGACAGGAACGGAGAGGGATGAGAAGCATCAATCATCAGTTTTTCGTTGCGACACCTTAGTTGCTCATTGATTGCTTTCTCATATGTGCCTTGACCATGGGGCTACAGCAGACCGAGTAACCCCTTGCTCACCCAGTGACCTTGGGTCCAAGCTTTGCTCAAACCAGATGAGCCTGTGCTCAAGCTGGTGACCTTGGGGTCTCGAACCTGGGTCCTCCGCATCCCAGTCCGACGCTCTATCCACTGCGCCACCGCCTGGTTGGGCACATACTCATAAGTTATATGATACTGGAAGAAATGAATGAGAAGGCAAGAAGTAGACTGAGTTATTCAGAGAGAGAGAGATAAAAAAAGACGGAGAGATAATGCTAAGGTGTGGTTTTGGGACAGGATTCACTCATCCATTAGACATAATAGGTACAAATCAGTGGCCCACAAAGATGTTTTAATTGAGGTGTTTTCAAATAAAAAATATATTAATAATAGTGACCATATAATAATGAATCCAGCCTAAATTATATTCACCTATGTAACAAAACAGTTTTAAAACAGAACTTTCAATATTTTTTTATGGAAGAAGGAGCCCATGAAGGCAAAAGTGCCTAAAGCCCACAAAAATAGTAATGGGGCCCTGGCCGGTTGGCTCAGTGGTAGAGCGTCGGCCTAGGGTGCGGAGGACCCGGGTTCGATTCCCGGCCAGGGCACATAGGAGAAGCGCCCATTTGCTTCTCCACCCCTCCACCGCGCTTTCCTCTCTGTCTCTCTCTTCCCCTCCCGCAGCCAAGGCTCCATTGGAGCAAAGATGGCCCGGGCGCTGGGGATGGCTTCTTGGCCTCTGCCCCAGGCGCTAGAGTGGCTCTGGTCGCAACATGGCGACGCCCAGGATGGGCAGAGCATCGCACCCTGGTGGGCAGAGCGTCGCCCCTGGTGGGCGTGCCAGGTGGATCCCGGTCGGGCGCATGCGAGAGTCTGTCTGACTGTCTCTCCCTGTTTCCAGCTTCAGAAAAATGAAAAAAAAAAAAAATAGTAATGGGGTCCTGGCTTGGGGAGCTTTAACCGTTCTCTAATCATAACATCCTTCACATCACCACCATCGTTAAGCTACCTAACAACCTTCAGTGGCAGCAAGAACAATGTGACTACTAGAGAAATGCAGCTTCAGGACAAGGAGCCTGGCCTCCCTTTTAACAAAACCGCTCCCTGACCGAGTCTCTCACAAACACATTCTAAGCTGCTACTGTTTAGTTTAGAGATACATCAAGTATACCCAAAATTTACATTTAAAAACTGTGATAGGGGCCTAGTGTTGTGTATGGGACCTCAGTATTATGTATAGAGAGTTGGACATAAAGAGGAACTTTAAACTTGCTTTTGGTAGCTGCTTAGAGTAGAAAATCCTCAACGGTCTGTACAAGGAAGTTAAGCATTAAACGAAGCTTGCCTGGGGCAGTAGTTTAGAGTGAAAAATTTTTACAAGCCCAACTAGTTAGATATCTTGACTTAAATCTTGCCTACAGAAGCAGGATGTGATTTTATGGTCTAGCTTTGCAGAAATTACAGGAAGAACTATAATCAACTTTAAAACAAAGAATGCTATCTGCTGAAATGTCAAGAATGTTGTGCGAACAGGTTGCAATAGCTATGACTTTGTGGTTTATCCCCTTAAATACTGCTCTCCCCTTAGATTCAGGGCTGTTAGCTGTTTCCCTATGTGGATTCTTAGCTAGCAGTCGCCGGCCAGCTAATAAAGGCTCTTTAAATTTATAATCAATTTGGGCTCCGATCAATAATTACTCATGTTCGGTCCAAAACAAAACTACTAATTTATTAAACAACTTAATGGTCATAAATGGCACAAAATAAAATTGAGATGTTTCATTTAGATAGATGCTAATGTCTGATCTTTGAAAGAATTCATAAAGGCAAAGCTCAAAACCTAACCAGTACAAGAACCAGCAAACCACAGTGAAAATTTAAACAGCAGAAGTATCTGTTATTCGTTAGAGAAATGGATCATTATGTATATTAAAAGTTTATTCTAACATATATAAATATCACAAGTGCCCCCTTTGTGGCAAATGACTGTTGGGGAGGGGTAGGGGGTTCCATGGAAAGGAACCTCACAGGGTGATCTGATTATAAATTCTTAACTGGGCAGGTCATGGTGGGTAGTTGTAAAGCCAGTAGCCACGGCCACCATCACAGCAGCCTTGCCCATGCAGGTTTGCATTGGATTTGGACAATCGGTAAAGAAACAATGGAGCCGAAAACTGATGGGCTATCATCTTTAATCCTAGCTTGCACCCGGCGGGCAAGTAAAAACACACACTGGGCTCCAAAACCCACTCATTCAGTGCTCACAAAGCTACTGACTTATCCGAGTTTCCTAGAATCAAAGGTTTCTTGCTCACCAGACTTATTCACCTCTGTTCCCCATTTCCTTCCTTCTCCCTGCACAAACTCTGCACAAACTGGCTTCTCACTCAACACTCCACCATCTTGGCTGCTTCTCCTGGCCTCCTCCACATGGCCTTTCTCTGCTCTCTTCTCTGCTCTCTCCTGTCTAATGCTAATCATCCCAGGAACCGAGAGCTCCCAGTTCTGCCCCCACTTTATAGTGTAGATTCATAACCTTTAATCCAATATATACTGCAAAATAGGGAAGTCTCTAATACAAAGTCATTTCTCTGAGGCATGATGGGATTGCAGCACCCCATATCAAAAAGGGTGGGAAAGGCTTAATCCTAAAACTAAGCCCCAGGCTACAAGGATCCTGCCTGCCCACAGCCCACCCCCAACACACATTAATATCACCTGGGCAACAGGCTTCCATGTGGGCAGCGCCATCTTTAACAAAGTGAGCATAATATTTATATATTTTATCTGCCCAACAGTAGTCATGCCCCAGGCATAAAACATTTTAGTAAAAGGCTTATCTTTGCCTTAAGCAAGCCCTATAAGTTGTTGTGCATCTAGGTTAACACACCTTTGAAACAAACCCTCAAGAGAACACATAATCTTGTTAACTATCCAGTAATCCAATCCCCGCCTTGCTTTTTCTCACTTTCGTGTAATCTTCCTTACATTTCCTCCTTAATTTCAAATGCATAAAAGAAATTGCAGAACTGTCATTCTCAGGAGCATTTGAGATTTTACTTCCCAGCAGTTGTCAGCTGGGCTCAAATAAACTCTTATTAAAATTCTCTACAAGTTTGGACATTCTTACATTGACATGGCATAAATAGAACAAAATGCAGATAGTAAACAGGGGAAATGTTCAAGGCTGCAACAAAATACAAATTAAACAAATGAGCTATGTTCTTATATCTATTAACTTGGCAAGGAAGATATAATATCAGTTGCACTGTTTATAGTGAAATTGATGAATACCTTTCTGACAGTATATATAAAACAGGAACATGCCAGTATGTATTGAAAGCCATATATATGTTCACACCCTTTGACTCAGTAAATTTCATTCATTATAATTTAGCCTGAGGAGATAATTCAAATGGAGGGCAGCCCTGGCCGCATAGCTCAGTTGGTTAGAGCTACAGCAAGGTTGCAGTCTTGATCCCTTGGTCAGAGCACACACAAGAATCAACAAATGAATGCATGCATAAGTGGAACAACAAATCAATATTTCTTTATTTCTCTCCCTGTAAAAATCAATAAATAAAAAATAGAGGGCAAATCCCTATGTATGAGGATCTTTATTATAGCATTCTCTAAAATAGCAGAAATTGAAAACAACCTAAATGTCCAACAATAAAAAGAGGAATAACAGTGGAGTAAATTGCAGTACGTTAACTGAATGGGATAGTCTATAGCTTTCACAATAATAATTATAAAGAATAGGAGACAGTGTAAAGTGTTCTTCAAAACACCATTTGGTAAAATAAAATGTCCAATTATATAGATGTTTTGATTATAGCTATGTAAAATAGACCAGTGTGAGACTACAGGAAGAAAAATAGATTGTTTTTTCCTGTTCTTTCTCTTCAAAAAGACCCAATGTGGAAAGGCTCCTGCCTACATTTGCAGATTCAACTCCTGCCATTCCCCACTGTACTCACCATGTTGGACACACCGAGGCTTGCTCTGCTCTGGGTACATCCTTCCCTTTGCCATTTCTGTCTCTTCCACTTGGATGCATGAGCCCTACATCTCTCTGTATAACCTCATCTTTTCTTGAGGTTTAAATGATCACAACTAACATGAATAGCATGGGATGAGCCGTGACTGGTCAGTATGGAATTAGAAAAAACACATCATGACTAAAGGGGAAGACAAAGTATAGAAAAGATGGTGAGAGGGAAGTGTGAAGTGTAAAACTTGATTGTGACATGTAGGAGAAACATGTGCATTTTTATGTGTGTGTGTGGGGAAGCCAGGAAGAGGGAAAGCTGTGATATGGAGGACCATGAATTAACTACAGAAGCAAATTCCTTAAGCACTTTTTAAATGCAAATTTTCTTTAAAATATGTAACTCTGTCTTTTCTATCACTGTGAACTTCTATACCATACTGCAAATATCTCTTCTCCATCTGTATACATCTATGAGTTCAATGAACAGAGGGATTAGGTCTTAATCATTACAGTATCCCAGTGCTGAATACAAAATAAAGGCTCCTCAAATGATAAATTTATCTGTTGACTTTCTAACTGACATGGGTGTCCTGAAGCAGCATGAATCCCCTCAATAAATGGGTGAGAAGGAACAATGAAAAAGAGGAAACAGCCTGACCAGTTGGTGGCGCAGTGGATAGAGTGTCGGACTGGGATGCGAAGGGACCCAGGTTCGAGACCCCGAGGCCACCAGCTTGAATGCGGGCTCATCTGGTTTGAGCAAAGCTCACCAGCTTGGACCCAAGGTCGCTGGCTTGAGCAAGGCGTTACTCAGTCTGCTGAAGGCCCACAGTTAAGGCACATATGAGAAAGCAATCAATGAACAACTAAGGTGTCGCAACGAAAAACTGATAATTGATACTTCTCATCTCTCCATTCCTGTCTGTCTGTCCCTATCTATCTATCTCTGTCCCTGTTAAAAAAAAAAAAAAAAAGAAAGAAAGAAAGAAAGAAAGAAAGAAGAAAGAAGAAAGAAAGAAAGAAAGAAAGAAAGAAAGAAAGAAAGAAAGAAAGAAAGAAAGAAAGAAAGAAAGAAAGAAAGAAAGAGAGGGAACAATGCAGGTAGAAAAATGCATATATGCCCAAAAAAAAAAAAAAAGAATTTTTTTTTTGTTTTTTACAGAGACAGAGAGAGAGAGTCAGAGTGAGGGATAGACAGGGACAGACAGACAGGAACGGAAAGATGAGAAGCATCAATCATTAGTTTTTCCGTTGTGCATTGCGACACCTTAGTTGTTCTAAGGTTGTTCATTGATTGCTTTCTCATATGTGCCTTGACTGTGGGCCTTCAGCAGACCGAATAACCCCTTGCTCGAGCCAGCGACCTTGGGTCCAAGCTGGTGAGTTTTTGCTCAAGCCAGATGAGCCTGCGCTCAAACTGGCAACCTCGGGGTCTCGAACCTGGGTCTTCCGCATCCCAGTCCAACGCTCTATCCACTGCGCCACCGCCTGGTCAGGCAATATAAGCTTAGTTTTGTTTTTTTAAATTCATTTTAGAGAAGAGAGGGAGAGACAGAGAGAGAGAAAGAGAGAGAGGAGAGACAGAGAGAGAGAAGGGGGGTGAGGAGCTGGAAGCATCAACTCCCATATGTGCCTTGACCAGGCAAGCCCAGGGTTTCGAACCGACGACCTCAGCATTTCCAGGTCAACACTTTATGCACTGTGCCACCACAGGTCAGGCCAAAAAAAAAGAATTTTAACAACAAAAAAAGTAATATGTGTGGATTCTGAGGGGGCCAGAAGCAGGGTACAGACTGATAGAGGTGCTCTCAAAGTATTAAAGCCATAGAACTCCTGAGTTGGGCTAGTTCCAATGTCCCATTTAACATATGAAAAGACAGAGCAGAGATCCAAAGAGCAAGAATAACATACAGAGGGTCACATGGTCTATTAGTGGCAAGGATAAGCCAGAGAAGTACGTTTTTCTGAGACCAGACTGTATTTAAGTGAACAGATGCTCAGGGTTTGTCTCAGTTGAATTTCAGCAGGACTCTCCTTTGTCCTGAGGCTGCTGGCTTGCTACCACCTTTCTATCTGAAATCACAGGTTTTTGGTTCTAAAATCTGCCCCCACAAAAAGGGATGTTGCAATTGCTGGAGATGGTGGAATACATATAGAAAAGACAAGATGCGAGTATTGTCAAAGCTATAACCCTGATGCCTAGGCCACAAGCCAGACCAATTTAATCAGAAGTGGTGAAACCCAGGTGTCAACATTTTCTAAAGGTCCCAGAAGATTCTAATGGGCATCCGAGGTTGAAAATCAATGGATCAGAAGGCTCTGAAGGGCAGGCATGGGGGCCACCGAGATCTTCCTTGCCCTGCCCCTCCCTCCTTATTTTCCATTACCTGTCCCCAGGTTCCTCAATCCTGTACTGGGGCTACTGCTGAAGCTGCAGTCAGGCCACACCCTGTAAATGCTTTCCACATTAATTATTGTCACCACCACCACCACCACCAGTGACAGCCATAATGGAATCTGCAGGTTAAACAATCCTGGCTATCTCAGGATCTTCCAGCTGTCCTGGGATTTGCCTGTCAGACAACAGCAGAAGCTGCTCTTGCCTCTGGTTCTAATTGAATAATTTACTGTAAATAGCTCCCCTTTCCTCCAGGTCCTAGGCTCCCTAGCCAAATGGAGGTGAGCAAGGGCTGCCTCTAATGGGATGCAGGAGAGAAATGAGCTGTCCAAATGAACGGTTGTCACAGCAGCTGCTGAATTAAGGCAGGAACACTTACCACTTTATGTCCTTATAAATAACATAACCACAGCCAAGAGCCTTCGGAAACACGGCTGCAGGGTCCAGGGTGGAATTTCCAATTAGGAAAAGCTCCAGGGAAGGTGATGGAAGGATTTTCTTTTGCCGGCTCACTTCCTACATCCCTTTTCCTCCTCGCTTTATTCTCCTCCCTGCCCCGCAACCTTCACCTCTGCTCTACCCTACTCTCCCAAAAGAGCCTTACTCCTACTCAGTGTAAAAGAGAAGTTCTCACTGTTCCAAACTCTTGCCCAGGTCTCAGGTCTCATCCATCTGGACATGGGAGTGAGGATCTGAGGTTAAGATGCCTGATGTCAGCTGGCACTGGTACCTTTCTGAGATCTAGGGCTCTGAGACAAGGATTCACCCACCAGGAAACATTTTCCATGTCCCTAAACTATCCTATCCAGAGAGATGTTGTAAGGAGTTATCTTGTTGATTTATCTATTATTAACACATTGTTGACCGGCAATTTTACACAGAAATTATCTCATATCACTGGCTATTTTTTCGTAATTGAGTACAAAAGTGAAACAATCTAAATAAACTTCAGTATACTTTATTTATACATAATGAATTTAAATGAAACTTTGCACATATCTGCTACATATTATATTTTATACATATGATATATTTTGTTTGTTTGTTTGTTTTTTTGGTGTGGTATACTGTATAGCAATCACCTTCGTGTAATGGTACACAACATGTTTTACAAATATATCCGGTTTCGCTGCGCTTTCCTTTTGAAACACACATTCTAGTTGGATTTTTTTTTATACCAGTGACTATTTTTTCCTAAAACATAATCTTTTAGTTGCCCTGAAAGCCTAAAAGGTAAATCGATGGAAGGAGCTCTTTTAGAAGTACCAGAAGAAGGGTTAGGTTCTGAGCTGCACTCATTTGAACCGGCAGATATCCATTTCCTAGCTACTTCAAGTGGAAATATCTTGTATCTTATTTTATTTTGTCTATTATAATTACAGTAAATTTTGAATGCATTGAATAAAGTGCAATTGATCAGAAAGAATGCTACTTTTTTATACCACGTTATAGTTTTTTTGAAAGATACAACTGTTTGCCAAATATTGGTCTACTCGATGGACTCCTTTCATGTATTTGTTGTAGTCTAATATGCACGCAGGTTTAACCAAATCTTTCATAAAATTTCTTTTTTGCTTTCCAGTTGTTTTCATAGAGACAGCGTGGATAGTTGATATCATACTCACTAGTCTTTTATCTTTCCATGATATAAGGACAATGGGTCCTTTCCATAAAAACATCATTTCTCCTCTCTGAAGATTCTCTGACTTTTCTTTTAGTACTTTTGGCAAGCCATGATTTTTTCTATGGTACCACAGATTAACATTTTCTTTTCTAGTAATATTTTAGCTGTAGAAACGCTGTTGTAGTAATTATCTTGGTATACATGATGCCAAGAATCAAGATATGGCTCTAAGACAGATAATATAGTTTCTTGCAGCCTTTTGTCTTCACCCAAATAAATCTTGAAGTTGCAAATATATTTACTCTCGCTTTCACAAAACATTTTCACTAAAATCTTGTATTTTATTATTTTTGCCGGGTTATATGTTCTGAAGCTGATATGTCCTCTATATGGTATCATTGCTTCACCTAGGGATAACTCCTGCTTAGGTACATACAAAGACTGAAATTTTGGAAGAAAGTAATCCAAAAGAGGCCTAATTTTATACAGTCTGTCTTCTTTATACAGATGTATTTTTTGAATTATCATTAAGATCGAAAAATGTAAGAATTTGCTCAAACCTCATTCTGCTCATAGTTTTAGGAAATACTGGAGCTTCAACCAAAGGGTTCATTGACCAGTAATCCCTCCAATGTGATTTTTTTTGTTTGTTCCACCAATATCAACAAACCAAGAAACTTCTTTAAATCGGTATTGGTAACTTTCATCCATGGTACAGTTTCAGTAGACTTTTTGTAAAATTGTTCCATTTGGTGATGGTATAAATTGGTTTGAGAAACAACTAAATCAAAAAAATTATCACTAGGCCCTGGCCGGTTGGCTCAGTGGTAGAGCGTCGACCTGGCGTGCAGGAGTCCCGGGTTCGATTCCCGGCCAGGGCACACAGGAGAAGCGCCCATCTGCTTCTCCACCCCTCCCCCTCTCCTTCCTCTCTGTCTCTCTCTTCCTGTCCCACAGCCAAGGCTCCATTGGAGCAAAGTTGGCCCAGAGCTGAGGATGGCTCCGTGGTCTCTGCCTCAGGCGCTAGAATGGCTCTGGTTGCAACAGAGCAACACCCCAAATGGGCAGAGCATCGCCTCCTCTAGTTACAACAGAGCGACGCCCCGGCAGAGCATCGTCCCCTGGTGGGCGTGCAGGTGGATCCCGGTCAGGCGCATGCGGGAGTCTGTCTGACTGCCTCCCCATTTCCAACTTCAGAAAAATACAAAAAAAAAAATTATCACTAAAAAGTAATTTTGTCACTTCCCTGATGCTCCCTGGATCACTAAAGTCAGCGGTTAGACCCAAAATATTTAAATAATCCTCCAAAGTTGGTGTAATATCATTTTCAATCCACTCTTCTTCAGAATCACTTTTACTATCAGATCTTATTACATTTCTTTTTTGTCATTTTGGTGGTCTAATATCCAACTCATTACTGTCTTCCGATAACCTATCAATTTCTACATCACTACAGTATATTTCAAAATCACTTGGACAATCAGATAAAGTGTCTGCATATAATTCATTGAAAAGTTCTTCACCTTCACAATCCATCATGATTGAAACTTTTGTAATACTATAATTGCGATAAAAACCTAAATATAAAGAAAAGTTGTAGAGCGTCGGCCTAGCGTGCGGAGGACCCGGGTTCGATTCCCGGCCAGGGCACATAGGAGAAGCGCCCATTTGCTTCTCCACCCCTCCGCCGCGCTTTCCTCTCTGTCTCTCTCTTCCCCTCCCGCAGCCGAGGCTCCACTGGAGCAAAGATAGCCCGGGCGCTGGGGATGGCTCTGTGGCCTCTGCCTCAGGCGCTAGAGTGGCTCTGGTCGCAATATGGCGACGCCCAGGATGGGCAGAGCATCGCCCCCTGGTGGGCAGAGCGTCGCCCCTGGTGGGCGTGCCGGGTGGATCCCGGTCGGGCGCATGCGGGAGTCTGTCTGACTGTCTCTCCCTGTTTCCAGCTTCAGAAAAATGGAAAAAAAAAAAAAAAAGAAAAGTCACTTTTTTAATAATAAACTGAACATGACTGAACACAACAAAAAATGATTTTACAATATCCCTGATATGTATGTTCAAACTGCGAGCGGTTAGAAGATAATCCAAGTTTAGCTGGCTGGACACTGTGATTGTTTTTGTTTACTGTACCTTCAATTTTGCGGTCTCACGCCTGGAGGAGTGGGAAGAAAAGGAATCCGCATGAGAATATAGAACAGTGTGCTGTTTTTCAAACTTCGACCCTCAGGGCGAAGAGTCACAAATACAATAATCCTAGATTACCCTGAGTTTCAGAAATTGAAATAGCTAATGCAAGTGCAAACATGAGTTGTGAGCAGTCAACAATGTTTGGGCATGAAAACACTGGTTAACTCGTGAGCAGTCAACAATGTGTTAATTCACTAATTTAATAGATATTTTCACCATAAACAAGATGATTCACATTTCTTCTACAACTTGTTTGCAGCCCAGCAGCAGAGATAAATATGTGCACATGGCAGGACACTCAATGTGGCTGCAGTTCAGATACCACAGAGATATCACTCTCCCATTGTCAGTATGCTCAAGCTCAGGTTCATTTGATCATTGGAGACCATATCAGTTGCAAGATGCCTGGAGGAAACTTCAGAGGGAGGAAAGAAAATTGGAGCATGGTCATTCCCCTGGTTAGTTTTGGGCATCAGTCCAAACACATCTGATGAACTGGAACTGTCCTGGTCAAGACCAGAAAGAAAAAGAAAAAAAAAAAAAAAAAGCCATGGCAATAAAAATGGTGTGTGAGCGAGTACCTAGGAGTGGCCTGGACCCCAACGACTTGACCAGCAGAAAGAAAGGTTGCTTCTGGGAAGAGTGCTTCTGGAAACAGGAAAGTCCTAAACTAGCAGCGTTATGTGCACTCTAGGGGAAAGGAAGGAGGGGGTCTGTGGGTATAACAGCTCTGTCAGAAGCACCTTAAGACAAAATCTCAGAGCAGAAAATCTCCCTGGCACTTAGAACAAGACATCGGCAGCTCCCTGTTGCCTAAAACTGTGATTTACAACTTAGCCCTACTCCCAACAGGAGGGAGCATACAGCCCTAGACTATATTACTCATACCCAACTTTTAGGTTGAGAAAAACAACCATGGTGACTCACTTTTAAATCATGTTTACAAATGCATCAGAATCATTATGTTGTTCCAGAAAACAGGGCAAGAACAAGCCTAAAAAAATAAAGTCTACCTGGCAAGGCATACATAGACACAACTTAATTTCAATCTACTTTTTAGTCTCCTTTCTGGCTTCTTTCTAATGTCCATTCCGTTGGACATGAAATTCATTGTGCCTAGAGAGAACAGAAGAAAGCATTACAAGAAGTGAGCCTGGAGACATGGAAGGCACCAAGTCTCACAGCTTCTTAAAGTCAGTTTGGGACATTATTCCAAGGGTAATGGAGAGACAGGGAAGACTGGTAAGCCTGGGAGTGGCCAGACTGGGTCACCTGGCGGCAGTGGGAAGGATGGATTAGAAAGGAGTAAGGCACTGGGCTCTATAAGCCTCCTGCCTCACAGGATCAAGGATGAGAATTAAACAAGAAATTACATACAAATTCTCCGAGCAATCAGGTCATTTTAGCCTCTTCCAAAATTGTTTAGCACCAACAATTTTCATTCTTCTTCATCTAATCTCATTTTTCTCTTTATTCCCCTAAAGATATTTTGGAAAGAAATTACTATTTAAATGTTTTACTGCAATTAAAATTGATTACTGTGCTGCAGTAAACAAATATGAATAACACCTGGGTCCTTCCTTAAGATATATTTACAATGAGCCATAACACTGTGTGATGACCATGCTAATGTCAAGAATTGCATCCTTCACCTTGCTGTCCTAACGTCAAGCACAATATGTGGCACCGTGGACTTCATCACAGACTTCTTGGTCAAGTGACATATGCTCTGGGAATTCAGTGTATAGAGCAGGAGGCTTAGATGCATTGTAAATTTAATCCAGGTTTTAATACAGGCTCAGTGAGGACTGTGGCTTTCTTTCTGTATATCTTATTGATATATGTTTGGGATTATTTACAGTATGCTTTCTGGTATTCTTTTTTTATTTTATCATGAAAGTTTCTTCCGAATGATTAGCCACATTTTTAAATAAAAACTTTTCTAACATGAAACACCATATAATAACATAAAAACACCAAACCTAGACTGAGATGTTTGGTTTGATATTACATTCGTAACTATCTATAGTATTTCCATCTGAGTCACAGATAATATGGAATAAATGTCATTCTCTTATTGCTGCCTCTTCCCACCACCTACCCACACCTTGGCCACCTAAGCTAACACCTCTTACTGACATGTATTCAGAAAATCAAAGTAAGAGTACTCTTAGCCCGAGCAATATACCAGTGAACTGGTATGAGACTCCTGTAGTTTCAGGTAAAGTAAATGACAATGGAGTCATAAGTGACATTGTTCCTTCTACTGACATGTGTGGTTCTCCCAGTTTCTATGCTAATCTATTTTTATTTCTGTGGCAGGTTGAAAACCAAGGTAAGTAAACATATTGGCTATGAAAACCCAGCATTATTGTGGGAAAGGTAAAGTCAAAGCTGTTCTATTCCTGGGTTTATAGTTCTTCAGATTCAGACTGTAGAATCAAACTTGTTGAATTGGTTATTCTTCCTTCCAGATGAAAGCCACAACCTCCTGTCCTCAAACAGAGAACAAAAATGCAGTTCTAATACCTACAAATACTCCTCACATTAAGAAATATATTTTTCTAAAGAACACTTAAAAAGTAATTCTGATACTTTATAGCAAAACTGTATAGTATTTTTATGAATTTGCAAGTATGTTTATTATAAAACCCAAACTCAAAGCAAAAAAATTTTAAAGGCAAATAATGTAGTGAAGAAAACAGAAGTTCCTATTTTCTAATTCCAGAGTCACAATCCGTAAGGTAGGTGACTTGGACCTCCTTTTAGATTGTTTCCCCTTATACTACTAGATAAATGAACTCTTTTATATATTTTAACAAGGATAGTATCATCCTATACAGTTTTGTATTTTTCAGTTTTCACCTATAATTAGATTGGTAGATATAGATCTTAACTTTATAGTGTTTGTATGCCATTGCATACATAGATGTACCATCATGTATTTTACCTATTAATAATTATTTATGCTGTCTCCTGTTTTCTTGCTATTAGAAATAGCATGGTGATAGGTGTTCTCTTCATCAGGAGCATGCCCACGACTTTCACTTTCCCTTTGCCCCTCCCCACAGGTCTGTGTCTCCTAAACACTAAGGGTTGTGGAGGGATTTGCAACCAAGGGAGCAGTGGCCTGCAGCAGGTGGTCCCAGGCTAACCCTCTAAATGTCTCTCCAAGGCCCCCTTTTCTCTGACTTCCCAGTGCAGGCTCATTTCTTTCCCATAGAGCCAAGGCAGCTCTGCCTAAGCTCTCCTCGGTTGCTTTTTCTATTCTAGTCCCTTCCTTGTTGCACTGTCCCAGCTCTAAAAAATTTACTCTCAAAATTTAAAAAGAATGAAAGATAGCACGGTGATAAATATTTTTCAACATACATTTTTTTCAAACTTAAGCAAATACATTCATCATGTAAATTCCAAGCAGAAATTTTAACACTTTTTTGAATAACATTCTTCAGCTGAATTAGATACTCAAACACTCTGTCCTAACACCCCCACAGGGTGATTGAAGAAATGATGACATGTGGAAATGATCTATTCTATTGAGTTAGGCATTGTTCTAGTCATTTATTGCTACATAACAAACTACTCTAAAACTCTGTGATTTAAAACAAAACCATTTCTTTATTTAGCTCAGCAATCTGCAACTATGGTTCAGGTCTAGGCAGGGAAGGTTTGTGTCCACTTCACGCAGCATTAGGTGGAGTGGCTCAGATGAGGGCTAGAGGACTGACCCATTTCCAAGATGGGTCACTCAAATTATCAGAGCTGGCTTTTAGTAAAGAGCTCAGTTGGGCCCGATGGCTCAATGTCTCTCTGTATGAATCACTTCATGTTACCTAGACTTTCTTGTGACACTGGATGCCTTAGATACCAGGGAAAAGAATCCTGAGGGACAGAACTAGGCAAAACCTGTAGTGTTTATAAAGACCCAGAAATCTTATAGTGTCCCATTTGCTATACTATATTCATTGTAGAGTAGTCTCAAAGGTCCACCCAGGTTAAAAGGAGGAGCATAAACTCACCTCTTGGTAAAAGTTTAGCAAGATTGTAAAAAAAAAAAAAAGCAAGTGGGATGGGGAATATTGTTGTCACTGCTGAAAAATACAATCTGCCACAGTCAAAATATACCTTCTCTCCCTCTAGGTAAATAGTTCAAAATATAATATGTTAATTTTTGAAATAGTACCTCTAAGTTTTATTGTTTTTCCTTTACTCTGAATCTGAAAATTTTATTCTAGACATATCAGTTTTATTTCTGGAGATAAAATGTCAATGCTAGTCCTCATTATGACTAAAACTTGTGGTAGATGTATGATCACCAACTTTTGTTTGATTGATGAGAAACAAGTTTTGTTTTTCCATTCCCCTCCATTTAGCATAGCTCCTAATACTTATGGCATTGTTGTTATTATTCTGTATGAGGTATTGTATCTACATTTACTGATGACAAAATCAAGATGTGGAAAGGTGAAACAACTTTTTTTTTTAATTCAGTGAGAGGAGGGGAGGCAGAGACAGACTCCTGCATGCGCCCCAACTGGGATCCATCCAGCAAGCCCACTAGAGGCCATGCTCTGCAGCCCCTCCCCCCCCCCCCGCCTTGCTCTGTTGCTCAGCAACCAAGCTATTTTAGCACCTGAGGTGAAGTCCATGGAGCTATTCTCAGTGTCCAGTGCCAACTCATTCCAGTCGAGCCATGGTTGCAGGAGGGGAAAAGGAGAGAGAAAGAGAGACAGAAGTGAGAGAGGGAGGGGTGGAGAAGCAGATGAGTGCTTCTCCTGTGTGCCCTGACCAGGAATCAAACCCAGTACATCCACATGCCAGGCCAATGCTCTACTACTGAGCCAACTGGTCAGGGATGAAGCATCTTTTTTAAAAGCTCCTTAGTGTTGCAGGTGGTACAGGTGGGTTTGAACCTAGGAACCTAGGACTCTGTTCTAAGCTTAGGTTCTTACTGTTAATTAACTTTCTGAAAATTTGGGTCAAAGGTTTTGCTTTGTAAAGCTTATCAGGAATAAAATTTTGGCCTGACCTGTGGTGGCACACTGGATAAAGCACCAACCTGGAACACTGAGGTTGCCAGTTTGAAACCCCAGGTTTGCCTGGTCAAAGCATCATCCAGGAGATGATGATTCCTTCTCCTTCCTCCCTTGTCTCTCTTTCTCTTCTCCTCTCTCTCTAAAAAAAAATGAATAAAATTAAAAAAAATTTTTTTAGCCCTGGCCAGATAGCTCAGTAGGTTACAGTGGCATCCCTATAAGCCAAGGTTGTGGGCTAGATTCCCTGGTCAGGGTATACACAAGAATCAACCAATGAACACATACATAAGTGAAACAACAAATTGATGGTTCTCTCTCTCTAAAATCAATCAATAAAAAAAATTAAGGAAAAGAATCAGCCAGTGAGTGCATAAGTGAGTGAAGCAATAAATAAATGTCTCTTTCTCTCTCTCTCTAAAAATCAATAAATTAAATAATTAATACAAAATAAAAATAAAAATTTAATGTGGAGAGAACAAAATATTGTGTTGCTTCCTCTCCAGTCTTCTCACAAGTCAATTTCAAGGTTCTATAAGATAGCATACTCGGATTGAAGTCATATTAAGATAAGAAGTTCATGGATTTTAAAAAAAAGGAAGCACAGAAATCTTGCTAGTAGATAAAATAAGAAAACTATGTTGTGAATACTGACAGTTTAGATTTTAATCCCAAAACTGGTTGTGCATCAGAATCACTGGGGAGGTTAGCTACTATATTCGATGTTCACACTTAAGCCCTGGAGATTCAAATTCAGTTGGCATATGGTGGGGTAATTATTAACATGCAGAAGATGCAGATGTAATAAGCATTCAGACCTTTTCTGAAAAAATCCCCAAAAACAAAAAAAACATTGATTTAGGCCAGTCCAGTGTTGGCACAGTGAATAGTGGATAAAGTGTTGACTTGGGACGCCTAGAGGTCACCAGCCTGAGCATGGGGTCTCTGACTAGATCCCCCCTCCCTAATCAAGGCATGTATGAGAAGCAATCAATGAACAACTAAAGCAATGCAACTACAAATTGATGCTTTTTTTGCTTTCTCTCTCTCTCTCTTAAAAAAACACCCATAGATTTAGGGCATAGTTTTGTTTGTGTGTGTGTGGGGGGGAGGGGTTAACGTCTTTCTTATCATCTAATATTCTTCTGGCTTCCTGTTTATTTATTTTGAAATACCTACAAGGTAATGTCTGCTCTTAACAGAAGCCAAGATTCTGATTAATTCTTCTGTTAACGTCATATTAGATTATTGTAATTATCTTTTGTGCTGAATCAGATGAAGCTCCATTTTCATTTTTTTTATTGGAATGAAAATGGATAAGACTCCTATACTATGTAATTATGGGCTACTTGATATATTAATATTCATATATATATATATTTAATATCAAAGTATTGCCACTGAACTAGACCAATAGTTTTTGGTTGAGCTTTTATTTCTTAGTACAGAAATGACCACCTCATAGATCAGCTTTCTTTCAATGTTTGCTACGTGTTTGAAACTGAATGAATGCTCCAGTGACTTATCAAAAGGACTATCACTTCTCAGAGTGAAAGCTGTTACTATTTGACATTTATTATATCTTCAGAGGAGCATCTAGAAGGCTTTCAGTTCCTTCTTTCTTCAATCCTATCATGCACTAGGCAGGGTTCCTCACAGCTGTATTTTCATATTGTGCCTCTTATATCCTGTCTTGATAGGAAATTTATTCATTCATTCAATAGCTGTTTTTGAGCATATACTACATTCTAGAAAATGTAAAGGTGAACAAAAGACAGACACCATTTCTGTTTTAAAGGTACTTACAGTCTGATGTGAAGAAGGAAAACAGATAATTCTATAATCTGGTACTATAGTAATTGTATCAGACAAAATTCTACCAAAGAAATAGAACCAATGGGCTATGTATGTTTACAGATAGATAGCCACAAGTAACGGAGATCTCTTCTCATCAGATTTTCTTTTCTTTCTCTTTTCAGTATTCTGAGGTGATGGTTGTTCTTTAACAGAAGCCAAGAATTGATTCTATTTAGTAATCATGCATTAGCTTATGGTAATCCTTAGTGCTGAATCAAATGAAATTCTGTTTTCATGTTTTAATTATCATTTCAAATTACTGGTGAGATGAAGCACCTTTCCAAATCTAGACATTTAGTTTTCCTCCTCTAGAGACTGCCTCTTTTATAAACTTTATACATCATTCTACTGGGGAAATTTCTTTTCCTTATTGATTATATATGATTTAAATATTACTAGAAATTCTTTTGTCTTTATATGCATTGCAAATATATTCTCCCAGGCAACATTAGTCTAAACTGGGAGGAATTTTGTAGAATACAATTTGCAGGTGAGTACAAGTGGAACTTGTTAAGTCAGAGGGTACAGGGGTGATCTCAATTGCAGACCTAAGTCCCACTTCTAGGAAACAGCCTCCATCTCGAGCAGAAACAAAGGGGCAACAGAAAGAAAAGGAGAAAGAAAGCATAGCACTTTTACACTCTAAGTAAATAATAGGAGATGGAGCATAGAATCCTGAAGCTAGGAGAGCTCTGCTGGCTGTCACCCTACCTAGTACAGGCAAACTCACCTCGCTGAAATACAACCCACTGGAAAGTATCAGAAGAAAAAGAAAATTTAGGAGCAGTATAACATAATTTCCAGCAATTAAAACAAGCTAGAAAGACAAGTCTACAAAATTAAGGAAAACTATATACTAATACTTAAAATAAGCAAGCTCAAAGAAAATAATAGAAGTTGTAAAAGAACAACTTAAATTAGAATGAAAATAACTCAGAAATAATATTATGGGAGGAAAAAAGCCCACTAGGGGATGATGCTCTGCCTGCCTGGGCAGAGCAAAGTTGCTCCTTTGTTGGGCAACTGAGCTATTTTAGCTCCTGAGGCCAGGCCATGGAGCCATTCTCAGAGCCCTGGGGCCAACTTTGCTGGAACCATTTGAATGGTGGTTGCAAGAGGAGAAGAGAGAGAGAGAGATGGAGAGGGGTAGACGTAAAGAAGTAGATAGTCCCTCCTCCTGTGTGCCCTGACTGGGAATTGAACCCAGGACTTCTACATGCTGTGCCAACACTCTACTGCTAAGCCAACCAGCCAGAACCAAAAAAGAAAAAAAAGAAAAAGAAAAAAAAATTTTTAAATAATGAGATTGAGACAACTGGGTTGCTTTATAGAAAAAGATAAAATGGAGTCCCTTTCTCATACCATACAGTAGGAAAACTTGAAATAAATCAGATGTTTAAATAGAAGTGATGACATCATAGAAGTACTAGAGAAAAAGCTGAGAATTTCTCTACATCTATAGGTTGAAAAACTTTTACTATAACTAAAAATTAGGAAATTATGAGGAAAGACTGAGATATTTGATCTCATATAAATAAAACTTTTGCATGGGAAAGAAACATGAAAGCAAGTTTTTAAAAAAATCTAGCGAACTAAGAGAAAGTTTGCAACTTGACATCACAGATAAAGGGTTGATCCTTAATACAGAGCATTTGTAAAAATAGAGACAAAAATAGCCCTGGCCGATTGGCTCAGTGGTAGAGCATTGGCCTGGCATGCAGGAGTCCCGGGTTTGATTCCTGGCCAGGGCACACAGGAAAAGCGACCATCTGCTTCTCACCCCTCCCCCTCCCCTTCCTCTCTGTCTCTCTCTTCTCCTCCCGCAGCCAAGGCTCCATTGGAGCAAAGTTGGCCCGGGCACTGAGATGGCTCTATGGCATCTGCCTCAGGCACTAGAATGGCTCTGGTTGCAACAGAGTAATGCCCCAGATGGGCAGAGCATTGTCCTCTGGTGGGCATGCCGGGTGGATCCCAGTTGGGCGCATGCGGGAGTCTGTCTGACTGCCTCCCCGATTCCAACTTCAGAAAAATACAAAAACAAAACAAAACATAGAGACAAAAACCAACAATGTTAGAAGATGAGCTGGAATAAACAATTCCCAGAGAAAAAATTGCAAATGAAAGTTAAAGATGAAAAGTCATAGCCTGACTAATAAGAACAGCAGCAACAAAACCAAATTAAAATTAATTGAGATAATATTACTCAGACTAGCAAAGGTTCAAAGTTTGACAGTATGCTCTGTTGTTTAGGGTGAATGGAAACAGGCACTGTCACACATTGCTAAGGGTTCCCAACCTCAAAGAATGAACTACTTATACAACAAAATTGATGAATCTGAAAAAATGTTATGCTGAATAAAGGATGCAAGGCATTAAAGAAGATATCTTCTATGATTTCATTTATACAAAATACTAGAACTGAAAAACTAAGCTACTGTGAAAGAAAGTAAATAAATGGTTGACAGGGACGGAAAATGGAATTAACTGCAAGAAAACACATCTGGAGCTATGAAAATAGTCTGTATCTTGATTATGTGGTGGTAGTTATCTTTGTCAAAATTTGCCAAACTATACTGCTCACAAAAATTAGGGAATATTTCAAAATTAATATGAAGCTTTGAAATATCCCCTAATTTTTGTGAGCAGTATATAATATAAGTGTGTTTAATTTTATATACATTATACATCAATAAAGTTGATTTTCTTTTTTTAGAAAAGACTAATAGAAGAGTTAAAGAGAATAAATAAAAGAATAAAAGGAAAAGAATCTTTTCAGCCCTGGCTAGTTGGCTCAGTGGCAGAGCGTCAGCCTGGCATGTGGATGTCCTGCATTCAATTCCCGGTCAGGGCACACAGAGGAAGCACCCATCTGCTTCTCCACCCCTCCCCCTCTCACTTCTGTCTTTCTCTTTCTCCTTCTCCTCCCCTCCTGCAGCCATGGCTAAATTGGAGAGAGTTGGCAGGGGATGGCTTCATGGTTTCTGCCTCAGGCACTAAAATATGGCTCCAGTTGCAATGGAGCATTACCCCCTAGTGGGCTTCCTAGGTGGATTCCGGTCAGGACACATGCAGGAGTCTGTCTCTGCCTCCCCTCCTCTCACTAAAAAATATTTTTTAAAAAATACACACACACACACACACACACACACACACACACACACACACACATTCTTTTGGAAAAGAAAAAGGAAAGCAGGAAAGAAGAAAAGAAGAAGGGAAGGAGGGAGGAAGGAAGGGAGGAGGAAAGGGAGGAAGGGAGGAAGGGAAGAGGGGAGGGAGGAAGGAAGGGAGGAAGAAAAAAGAGAGAAAATAAAAGAAAGAAGGAAAAAAAAATGAGGAAACTTGATTTATCCAAAACAAAAAACAGTAAAGGAACCAAGACCAGATGGGACAAAGCTGAAATAAAGAGAAAACAGAAAACAAACTCAACTATATAAGAAATTATATTAAATTTAAAAGGACTACAAATTCCTGTTAAAGACAAAAACTATCAGATGGTCTAAAAAAAAACAAACAAAAAACCAAACCTAACTAAATGTTGTTTATATATGTGAAAATTTAAAAATGAAAAAAGATGCCATAAAAACACTTGTCACAATACATCTAATATGACTGTTAACATCAGACAAGCACACTTAAAGAAGTGCTACTACTGATAAAGAAGTTGATTTAAAGATCTTAAAATAAGCCAATACAACAGTAAGAAAAAAATAAATTTAAATCCTATTAATAACACAGTTTCAAAACATATACAGCAAAAAGACAAATACACCAAATTTAACTATTTGTCTCAGTAGCTGACAAAAAAAAGCAGTAATGCCTGACCAACAGTGGCGCAGTGGATAGAGTGTCGGACTGGGATGCAGAGGACCCAGTTTCAGGACCCCGAGGTCGCCAGCTTGAGTGCGGGCTCATTTGGTTTGAGCAAAAGCTCACCAGCTTGAACCCAAGGTCTCTGGCTCGAGCAGGGGGTTACTCGGTCTGCTGAGGGCCCGCAGTCAAGGCACATATGAGAAAGCAATCAATGAACAACTAAGGTGTTGCAACGTGCAATGAAAAACTAATGATTGATGCTTCTCATCTCTCCGTTCCTGTCTGTCTGTCCCTGTCTATCCCTCTCTCTGACTCTCTCTCTCTGTCTCTGAAAAAAAGAAAAAGCAGTAAAGTAGATATGTATATACATATATATGTATATACACATATATATGGTGCATACAAGATTTGAATAACATAATTAAGCAACTTGACCTAATTGACCTATACACAATGCTATATTCAACAACTGCAGGAAACACAATCTTTTCAAATACACATGAAAAATGTATCAAATAGACTATATGTTAAACATAAAGCAATTCTCAATAAATTTCAGAGAATTAGAATCAGAATGTTTCTCTGGCCATTGTGAAAATAAATTAGAAATCATAATAGAAAAATAATTCAAAACTATCCAAATATTTAGAAATTAAGCAATGTACTTCTAAACCCATGTAAAAAAAAATCATGAAAATAGAGAATATTTTTAACCAGAAATAAATATATGACATAGCAAAATTTGTGGGCTAAGGCCAAAAATGATTATAGGGAAAATCTATAGTTTTAGACACATATATTTTAAAAAATAAAAGATTCAGAATTAGTTTCCTCATTTTAATAAATTTTATATTTACTTCTTTGCTTAATAACTTCCTGGAATTTCATTTTCTTAAACAAATTTGAGAGCTTTTTAAACAAAGGTATTTCCTCCATAACTGTTTTACTTGTAGTTTAGTATTTATCTATTTTCATAACTTTATTATTTTGGGCAGTGATGGCCAATTTTTAATTTTCTTTTAAGTTAAAATATAGATATTCCCTTTTATAATATATTCTAAAATAACCCTAGAGGATGAACTATACATATTTTGAACACATTTTTTGTTCTCTTAGAAGTTTAATATCTCTACCACAGAAACACACACACTCACAAAACTTAAGAGACAAAATGAGTAAATTTGATTTTAAATTTATGTGTAAGTTTTAGGCTACCACCAGAAATAGCTTAGCTTATAATGAGGCTCTGAAATTTAGTAATAAGAGACCTCTTATTCTGATTACCAATTCCAGTGTGTGGGATTTTTCCATACCACCGAGTAATTCTCCAATACCAGCTGATGTAACCATGTCCCTACAGCTGAACCTTCTCTTTTAATTGCCACCACTCTGCCCCTTTAGGACTAGTTGAACATTAGTTTCTTTAATCTGTTTTGTTGTAACTACAATTTGCTTAATAGCCTAACCATAAGATTCAATAAGTTTGCAACATGTTCTCAAATCAATAACCGGTGACCTGCTACTGAACAATCTTAGGAAAACTAGAGATAACATCTTAATATAATGTCCTTGTTATTCCACATAGAAAAAAGAGTAAAGAGAAAACAACGGTGAGGCAATATTTTACAGATTTGCTTTGCAGAAAAGGAGAACAGAGACTACCCCAGATGTATGTGATCATTTGATGGTGTCTCCAAGTCTGCACATTGAAATCTTATCAAGGAACTGGAAACCATAGAAATTTACCCTAACTCCATCTCCCATTCTCCTTTTCAAGCTTAAAAGCCCCTAACTCTGTCCAATGAGCAAGATGGGTTTGAGGTTATTTCTAAGTCTCCCATCTTCTTGGCTGTCACCTTCTCAATCAATCAAACCTTCTTTGCTCCAAACTCTGACATTCAGATTTTGGCTTTTGTGAGGTTTCTGGCACATGAACTGAACTTCAATAACACTGGGTGTCCTACAATTCAATTCAATTTTGACACTATTTACCTGGAGGTAGCATTAGATCCTATAGGTTAATAGTTCAGTCCACAAGATTAGCCCCCCTACACTTCAAACACCAATAGCAAACCCCGGTTATAGATGGGAGGTTTCCATGACCTCCTCCTAGAGTTCAATCAATTTGCCAGACCAGTTCACAGAACCCAGAGAAACATTTTATTACTTACTAGATTATTGGTTTATCATAAAAGGATATGCCTCAGGAACAGCCAGACGGAAGAGACATGTCGACGTAAAAAAACATCCAAACCTGTAGAGAATTTTCATTAGTTTATTTGAGCCAAACTGACAACACATGCCAGAGGAGCAAGAGCTCTGGGGAGCAGCAGTTTTGCAAGTTCTTTTATGCTTGATAATTAAGGAGGGAACAGAAGGAAAATTACATGGAGGGGAAGGCAAGGCAGAGGTTGAATTACAGAATACTTAACAAAACAATGTGCTCTCTTGGGGGTGGTTATTTCAAAGGTGTGTTAACTCAGATGTACAGAAACAATGGACAGAGCTTGCTTGAGGCAAAGTTAAACCTAAAAAATTATATGCCTGGGGCATAACTCTCCACCATGACCTGCCCAATTAGAAATTGATGTTCAAATCACCATGAGAGATTATATTGTAGGAATCAAAGGAGGACAAAAATGCCCAGACAACTTGATGAAGGAAGCAGAATTTATTTAGCAGGCGGAGAAGCATGACCTCAAAAGAGGTGACCAAACACTGCTCCTCAAAGTTAGATTTCTTACATCTTATATACCTTTTACAGATTACAGGTTTTCATGCAAGGGGTACATGTCACTCACAGGACTCCAGGATGGGAGGATGAGTTTAGGTGAGGTCAGAAAATAAGCATTAGAATTTGTAAATTAAGGTCTTAAAACTTTTAATTAAGGTCTTTGTTGGGCAGATAAAATGTATTATGCTTACTTTGTTAAAGATAACACGAGGAGGCCGTTGCCCAGGTGATATTAATGTGTGTTGGGGTGGGCTAAAGGCAGGCAGAATCCTTGTAGCCTGGGGCTTGGTTTTGGGATTAAGCCTTTCCTACCCTTTTTGATGTGGGGTGGTACAATCCAATCATGCCTCAGAAAGTGACTTTGTATTAGAGACTTCCCTATTTTGTATATTGGATTAAGGGTTTGGATTTCTACACTATAAAATGGGGACGGAGCAGGAGTTTGTTCTCTTGGTTCCTGAGATTATCATTAGAAGAGAGAGCAGAGCAGAGAGCAGAAGCAGGCCACATGGAGTAGGCCAGGAGAAGCAGCCAAGATGGCGGAGTGTTGAGTGAGAGGCCAGTTTGTGCAGTTTGACGCTGGAGAAGGAAGGAGTTGGGGAACAGAGGTGAATAAGTCTGGTGAGCTAGAAACCTTTGATTCTAGGAAACTTGGATAAGTCAGTAGCTTTGTGAGCACTGAATGTGAGTGGGTTTTGGAGCCCAGTGTGTGTTTTTACTTGCCTGCTGGGTGCAAGCTAGAATTAAAGAAAATGGCCTATCAGTTTTTGGCTCCATTGTTTCTTTACCGACTGTCTGAATCCAATGCGAACCTGCATGGGCCAGGCTGCTTTGATAGTGGTGGCCCTGGCCATGCCTCCTGGCTTTACAGTCTTAAAACTTTTAAGAAAGGAAAGAGGAAGGGGTTTTCAGATAAGTTCTATCTTCCTTTCTCATGTGTAGCAAGTTGCTCTATGCTAAGGTGACCAACTTTTTTACAATGAAAAGGAGGACAAAAATAAATTGAAGAAAACAATATTGTAAATAAAAAAAACATTTTATTCATTACAACAATAATACACCATAATATGATAAATGCATAATAAAAACATTTGTAATATTTTGTATTGTAATTATGCTTACATGCCTACTAATTTTTAATAATAATTGTAAGAAAAAAGTACTCATTTAGATACAAATACATCACATCACACACAATGGATCAACTCTGCATGGATCAAATATGGACATTTACAGATTAGTCTTCCAATATCAAAAAGGAGGACATGTAGGAGGACACTTTTCAAGGGAGGATGGAACTTACTAAAGAAGGACTGTCCTCCCTGAAGGAGAACTACTGGTCACCTTATCTATGCACCCTTTCAGAGAACTATAGGAAGCAGTTTTCCATAATTGGTTGACTCAGCAACCCCTGCTGGCTCCTTTCCCTTGCATTCTTCTTGTTTCTTCCTCCTCAGTGGAGGAGGGGTAGGGGCGGTCTGACTTCTCCTTTCATAATTACTTTCCATAGAACCCCCCTTTTTGGGGGGATACATATGGGGAAGTGTTGGGCAGATAAAATATATTATGCTCACTTTGTTAAAGATGGCGCTGCCCACGTGAGGCCGTTGCCCAGGTGATATTAATGTGTGTTGAGAATCCTTGTAGCCTGGGGCTTGGTTTTGGGATTAAGCCTTTCCCACCCTTTTTGATGTGGGGTGGTACAATCCAATCATGCCTCTGAGAAGTGACTTTGTATTAGAGACTTCCCTATTTTGTATATTGGATTAGAGGTTGTGAAGCTACAATATAAAGTGGGGGCAGAACGGGAGTTTGCTCTCTTGGTTCCTGGGATGATTAGCATGAGAGAGCAGAGGGAGCAGAGCAGAGAGCAGAAAGAGGCCATGTGGCCAGGAGAAGCAGCCAAGATGGCGGAGTGTTGAGTGAGAGGCCAGTTTGTGCAGAGTTTGTATCTGGGATAAGGAAGGAGATGGGGAACTGAGGAGAATAAGGCTGGTGAGCTAGAAGAAACCTTTGATTCTAGGAAACTCGGATAAGTCAGTGGCTTTGTGAGCACTGAATGTGAGTAGGTTTTGGAGCCCAGTGTGTATTTTTACTTGCCTGCCGGGTGCAAGCTAGAATTAAAGAAAATGGCCTATCAGTTTTTGGCTCCATTGTTTCTTTACCGACTGTCTGAATCCAATGCGAACCTGCATGGGCCAGGAGGCTGCTGTGTTGGTGGCCGTGGCTGCTGGCTTTACAGGAAGTGTATGGCCAGTAGCATTGGCTACCATCAGTGTCGCCTGGCCCATGCAGGACAGACAGTAATGAAACATCGGAGCCAAAAACTGGTGAGCCATTACCTTTAATCCTAGCTTGCACCCAGCAGGCGAGAAATACACACAGTGGGAAAACACTTTTCTTTCCATTCAGGGCTCCCAAAGCCACTGACTTATTTGAGCTTCCTAGAATCAAAGGTTTTTACCTCACCAGCCTTATTCACCTCTGTTCCCCATCTCCTTCTCTCTGCACAAACTGGCTTCTTCTTCTTCAGCACTCCACCATCTTGGCTGCTTCTCCTCTGCAATGCTAATTTCAGGAACCAAGAGCAAATCCCGGTCTGCCCCATTTTATAGTGTAGAAATCCAAACCTTCAAGCCAATATACAAATAAGGAAGTCTCTGATACAAAGCCACTTATCTGAGGCATAAATGGGATTTCTCATAAGAGTGCATATATTCTACATCATGTAAGAGTCAAGGGTGTGGCGAAAAGCTTAGTGTTGAGAAGATCTTAGTATTAAAAGGGTGGGAAAGGCTCAGTCTTAAAACTAAGGCTTAGGCTATAAGGATCCTGCCTACTTACAGCCTGTCCCCCATGCCCAATGCAAACTATAAGCAAGCAAACATATACATCATATTTGTAAACTTATTTGACCCACAGGAAGGGTGCAAAGATTCCATGCCCTCTCCAGGTGAATTACTCTCCCCACAATCCAGGTGTTCACCACCAACCTGGAAGTCTCTTGAGTATTTTCTTTTCTTTTCTTTTCTTTTTGAGAAAGGGGGTTGAAAACAGAGAGAAGCATAAAATTGTTATTCCACTTAGTTGTTGCATTTAGTTGTGCACTCATTGATTGCTTCTCACATGTGCCCTGACTGGGAAATCAAACTCACAACCTTGGCACTATGGGACAGTGGTCTATCCACTGAGCAACTGAGCCAGGGCAAACTGCTTGTGTCCTAAATTCAATGAATCATTGTAAGGCCAGGAGCTGCCATCGTGGCCATTCACATGCAGGTTCCCATTGGATTCGGGCAGACGATAAAGAAAAGGCGGAGTCGGAGGATGGTGGGCCATCCTATTTATTGGTGTCTCACCAAGACAGGCAAACCACAAAAGAAGACAAGGGAAAAGCAGAAAACCAGCTTTTCCCATGAAGGGCAAGGGATCAGGGAAGCCCCTGCTATCGTGATAGCAGGAACTGAGTGAGCCAGCTCCTGGTCTGTCCCACTTTATAGTGTAGAAAACCAAAATCCCTTAATCCAATATACAAACAAGGAAGTCTCTGATACAAAGTCACTTATCCAAGGCATAATTGGATTCCTCATGAGAGTGCACCACCCAGATCATGCAATCAGTCAAGGGTGTGGGGAAAAGCTTAGTCCTAAAACCAAACCTTAGGCTACAACGACCTGGCCTGCTTATAGCCTGTCCCCCACACCCAATATAAGTCACAAGTGAGCAAACATATATCATATTTACAAACTTATTTGACCAACAATCATTTTTCTTCTTTCTTTTTTTTGGGGGGAGGTGCCCTGACTGGGGATTAAACCGACAACCTTATTGTATCAAGACAGTGCTCCAACCAACCAAGTAATCTAACCAGGCCTTGAGTTTTTATGAAGGGTTTTTTAAATAAGTGTAAAGCCAGAAGCCAAGGCCACCATTACAGCCGCCTGGCCTATGCAGGTTTGCATTGCATTCGGACAGTCGGCAAAGAAACAACGGAGCCCAAAACTGGTGGGCCATAGTCTTTAATTCTAGCTTGCACCCAGCGGGCATGCAAAATACACACTGGGCTCCAAAACCCACTCACATTCAGTGCTCACAAAGCTACTGACTTATCTGAGTTTCCTAGAATCAAAGGTTTCTAGCTCACCAGACTTATTCACCTCTGTTCCCCATCTCCTTCCTTCTCCCTGCACAAACTATGCACTAACTGGCTTCTCACTCAGCACTCCGCCATCTTGGTTGCTTCTCCTGGCCTTCTCCATGTGGCCTTACTCTACTCTCCTCTCTGCTCTCTTTTCTAATGCTAATCTCAGGAACCAAGAGCACAAGCTCCCGTTCTGCCCCTATTTTATAGTGTAGAAATCCAAACCTTTAATCCAATATACAAAATAGGGAAGTCTCTAATACAAAGTCACTTATCTGGGGCATGGTGGGATTGTACCACTCCACATCAAAAAGGGTGGGAAAGGCTTAATCCCAAAACCAAGCCCCAGGCTACAAGGATTCTGCCTGCCCACAACCAGCCCCCAACACACATTAATATCACCTGGGCAACAGCCTCCACGTGGGCAGCGCCATCTTTAACAAAGTGAGCATAATATATTTTATCTGCCCAACAATAAGCATTATTAAATTATTGACCATTAGTTATTGAACTCAATTTCCAGTCCCTCTTCCCTCCAAGGAGCTGAACATTCCAATCCTCTAATCACATGGTATGGTAAGGTGCCAAAGAACTGTAAAACTTAGTATTGGCAACGCCATTTTAAAGAGGAAAAGTCAGACTTTCTGTCCTGTCCTTTCTTTGGAAAATGGAGGGAAAAGGATATAGAAGTCTCCTGACTTACAAGTATAACTGGGTCATTTATTTTAGTTCTCTGAAAGGATTAAGGTTATCTGAAGAACTTCCTTTCCCTTTCAATAAGAGACAAAATTTACATACCACCCTGTGCTGATTTTGGCTCTCCCTCCTTTCCTGGAATCTTGAAATTAACATGTACCTCTAGGCAAAAAAGAAAAGATAGACACTAAAAGGTTTATGAATGTATTTTAATATGTAAAATGACATCACCATTGTGTTATCTTGAAAGTTTTAACGTTTTTATAAATCCCCTAGATAAATGTTATAAGCTTGTTAATGATTGTGTCATGCTGTCATGCCCCCCCAACCTGTATGTGGTCAAAAAGGTATATAACCAGCCTCTGAGATACATTTGGTGCTGCACGATTTGGGTCATGTAAAGCCAGTAGCCAGGACCGCTATCACAGCAGCCCAGCCCATGCAGGTTTGCATTGGATTTGAACAGTCGGTAAAGAAACAATGGAGCCAAGAACTGGTGGGCCATTAGCTTTAATTCTAGCTTGTACCCGGTGGGCAAGTAAAAACACACACTGGGCTCCAAAACCCACTCACATTCAGTGCTCACAAAGCTACTGACTTATCCGAGTTTTCTAGAATCAAAGGTTTCTAGCTCACCAGACTTATTCACCTCTGTTCCCCATCTCCTTTCTTCTCTCTGCACAAACTCTGCACTAACTGGCTTCTCACTCAACACTCCGCCATCTTGGCTGCTTCTCCTGGCCTCTTCCATGTGGCCTTTCTCTGCTCTCTGCTCTCTAATACTAATCTCAGGAACCAAGAGAGTAAGCACCCGTTCTGCCTCCATTTTATAGCGTAGAAATCCAAACCTTTAATCCAATATACAAAATAGGGAAGTCTCTAATACAAAGTCACTTCTCTGAGGCATGACTGGATTGTACTGCTCCACATCAAAAAGGATGGGAAAGGCTTAATCCCAAAATCAAGCCCCAGGCTACAACGATCCTGCCTGCCCACAGCCTGCAGAGACACACATTAATATCACCTGGGCAACGGCCTCCACGTGGGCAGCGCCATCTTTAACAAAGTGAGTATAATACATTTTATCTGCCCAACAGGTCAGATATGCCCCGTGTTAGTCATATGCAGCCGGCATATTAATAAATCTCCTCCTTTTAATAAAACCCTTTAAAATTCATCTGGATTTGTTGTCTCTACATAAACCTGTAGAAGTGAGGTATGGTACTTTACAACAATGGTTGTCTCCATTGGCAACCAGCCCCCAATCCTCAAGTGCTTTCCAAAAGTCACTTCATTAACATAAACAAGAGACTCCTTCATCACTATCTACTTTTAGACCATTTCAAGGAGCTCTGGGCAGAAAGGAGACAAAGATTAAAAATATATTTCTCATTACAATCACAATATTATACAGTTGTATGGCCAGTAGCCACGGCCACCATCACAGCCGCCTAGCCTGTGCAGGTTCAGGTTTGATTCAGACAGACGGTAATGAAACAATGGAGCCAGGAACTGGTGGGCCATCATCTTTATCCTAGCTTGCACCTGGTGGGCAAGAAATACACACAGTGAAAAAAACCAGTTCCCTTTCCATTCAGGGCTCCCAAAGCCAGTGACTTATCCAAGTTTTCCTAGGATCAAAGGTTTCTACCTCACCAGCCTTATTCACCTCTGTTCCCCATCTCCATCTCTCTGCACAAACTCCCTTCTCCTTCAGTCTTTTCAAATCTTCATTCAGTGACTTGAACTCATTCACCCACATGTCTGAGGCCTTCAGGTCAGCAGCTCGTAGCTCAAAATCTCTGACGGAGACTCCAGGGATGTAACTCAGGTTGACGCTGTCCACTGCACACTCGTGTGGATGGGTGATGAACTTCAAAAGATGAATGCACTCACAAAATTCTTCAAAGTGCACTTTGAATGACTGCAGGAGATTAGATGTGAAACCCGCTAGCTGCTAAAGATCAAGATGTTGAGCAGGGTCACTTGCTGTGCATGCATCTTTAAACTCTCCCAGTTTTTCAAAGTGTAGTAACAACCTGTTTCAATGCCAGTGATGAAGAGTTCCGGCTTGTTTTCAAATGAAAACCCTGCTTGTTGAAGGGATAAGACTATATTTCCAATGCCTTGCATTTTCACATTGAACTGACTCAGATGTTCAGTCATGTCCACGAGATAGAACTTCAGGAGTCACTCAGTGTTAGCTAATTTAGGACGCTCAACACTTTTCAATTCAAGAAAAGTCTGGATTTCGCTCAGACAAGCCACGAAATGGCTGAGCACCTTCCCTCTTGACAACCAAAGCACATTGCTGTGCAGAAGCAGACCAGGATAATTATTCCCAACTTCATCCAGCAGTGTTTTAAACTGACGATCATTTAAAACTCAGGCAACAATATAGTTGACCACCCGAATGACCAGCGACATCACCTCACCAAGCTGCTTGCCAAACATATGAGCACAAAGCGCCTCCTGATGTAGGATGCAGTGAAAACTTAGGATGGGTCTTTTTTCATGTTCACAAAGAAGCGCTACAAATCCTCTGTTTTTCCCCACCATGCATGGAGCATTATCAGTACACACCAAAATAAGTTTATCCATCGGTAGATTTTTTTCTTTAGTGAACTCAGTAAAAGACTTGAATAAATCCTCCCCTCTTGTTGTCTCTTTTATAGGCAAAACAGCAAGACTTTCCTCACATAGTGTGTCACTGACAGCATACCTTGCAATCACACTGAATTGGGATAAATGGCTTATGTCTGTTGACTCATCCAAAGTGAGAGAAAAGAATGGTGCTGCATTTATGTCCTTTACTTGTGTTGCCTCAATTTGGTTTGCCATCATGATGGTACAATTGTGAACACTTCTTGCCAACAGAGGCATGTCTTTTATTCGTTTGATTATCTTGTCTTTATCCGAAAAGTTGTCAAAAAGTTCATTGGCAACATCAAGCATGAAAGTTTTGGCATACTCTCCATCTGTGATGGCTTTCCATTTCTCACAATTGCTAAAAAGCACTAGCAAAGCTAGTCAAATTCCAGTCACCTTGTTGGGTCCAAACATGGAGTTGCTGCTGACTATTTAGCACTCTGCATAGTAGCTCTTGACATGCTTTCTTCCTGCTGTCCCTTGCTGGATATTTCGATGCAAATGTAGTATGGTGTGTGTCAAAGTGCTGCTTTATATTTGACCATTTCATCAATGCAATTTTATCATTGCATATTAGACATACTGTAGAACCTGTTCTCTCCACAAAGGTGAATTCCTCTGTCCATTCCTGCTGAAAAGTATGATACTCCTCATCATTTTTTCTTTTAGCCATCTTCTTTGTCAAAAGGGTTTCTGCAATTAGCTAGCTGACTACTTGATTAAAAGGAGAAAAGTTTACTTCCTGACCTCACAATGACCCATGTACGTTAAGTATTATCCAATAAAAATTTGGTGTTGTCCCGGAGGACAGCTGTGATTGGCTCCAGCCACCCACAACCATCAACATGAGTGGTAGGAAATGAATAGATTGTAATACATGAGAATGTTTTATATTTTTAACGTTATTATTTTTTTTTATTAAAGATTTGTCTGTGAGCCAGATGCAGCCATCAAAAGAGCCATATCACCTGACCAGGCAGTGGCGCAGTGGATAGAGTGTCGGACTGGGATGCAGAGGACCCAGGTTCGAGACCCCGAGGTCACCAGCTTGAACATGGGCTCATCTGGTTTGAGCAAAAATCCCACCAGCTTGAACCCAAGGTTGCTGGCTGCAGCAAGGGGTTACTCGATCTGCTGAGGGCCCGTGGTCAGGGCACATATGGGAAAGCAATCAATGAACAACTAAGGTGTTGCAACGAGCAATGAAAATCTAATGATTGATGCTTCTCTTCTCTCTCCATTCCTTTCTGTCTGTCCCTGTCTATCCTTCTCTCTGACTCACTCTCTGTCTCTGTAAAAAAAAAAAAAAAAAAAAAGAGCCATATCTGGCTTGTGAGGCATAGGTTCCTGACCCCTGTCCTAGAACGTAATCACTCTCCCCCCCCCCCCACCCTGGAACAATGTGATCCCTCTTCCTTTTAAAACCTTTTGGCATGAAAGCCCTCCGCCAACACATATTAACATAATCACGCCCATCCCAAGCAAGAAGGGCAACTAATATTATCACCTAGTCGACGGCTTCCACGTGGGCAGCACCATCTTTAACAAAGTGAGCATAATATATTTTATCTGCCCAACAACAGCCAAAATGCATTTTTTCAATGTTTTTATATCTTCTGGGTGGATAAAAAAGGGCCACATGCTAAACTTGACAAGTTCAGGGGCAGTCTGCCTGGTGAACCTTACAAACTCAGAGACCTAAAGTTACCACATAGGGTAATCTGAAATTAACACTTCCGAGCTAAAAGTGAGTCATGGCGGGTAGTTACCTCCTAGGCCAGTTATCTTTCTTTCTTTCTTTCTTTCTTTTGTATTTTTTCTGAAGCTGGAAACGGGGATAGACAGTCAGACAGACTCCCGCATGCGCCCGACAGGGATCCACCTGGCATGCCCACCAGGGGGCGACGCTCTGCCCCTCCGGGGCGTCGCTCTGTCGCAACCAGAGCCACTCTAGCGCCTGGGGCAGAGGCCAAGGAGCCATCCCCAGCGCCCGGGCCATCTTTGCTCCAATGGAGCCTCGCTGTGGGAGGGGAAGGGAGAGACAGAGAGGAAGGAGAGAGGGAAGGGTGGAGAAGCAGATGGGCGCTTCTCCTGTGTGCCCTGGCGGGGAATCAAACCCGGGACTTCTGCATGCCAGGCCGACGCTCTACCACTGAGCCAACCAGCCAGGGCCCAGTTATCTTTCTTGATAAAGGTCAATCTTTACTTTCACTGAGCCTGTTTATTGTATTCTGCATCTATGATAACAGACCTTTAGAATGCCAGGGTGATTTCCATTAACCAGATCCTTCAGGGCTCAATCTCAGAGTAGAGCAGGAAACCACAGAGTCCTTCATTGTTCTGTTATTGTGTTAACTGTTAACTATTCTATACCCACCTATGTCAAAGAAGTATGTGTTTGTTTTACTTTTTATCCAATCCTAAGGATTTCCCCACTTTTCTTTCTCTGGCTTTCCTTAGCTATCACCAATGAATTTTGTGTAACCTCCTTACATAAGTATAAAAGTGGTAAAACTGCCATTTTCCAAAGCATTTTTTCCATCACTCAAATAAATTCATAAAAATTCTTACAGGCTTTGATGTTTCTTACATTGACAACACCTGGGAAAATAGTTACTGAAAAAATGCACTTCAGAATTTAGGTTAAAATACTGCTTTGGGGTCAACCCATGTGTGAGCAAGACAGTATTTTTTTTTTAATCCTTGCTCTTTCTCTATCTTGGCAGAATTTAAAGATCTCTAATTAACTGGAGTGTTTTAAACTGTACAGAGATTATGGTTTTCAAAGGAGAGAGCCAAAAGCCCTCTATCAAAGGCCCTACAGTGAGAAAGTTGGAAAAAAATGAAATGTTTGCTAGCCCGGTGTATATTAGGTTATTATCACAGAGAACTGTGTCACTTGTCCTTAGGGAGCAGACAAATTCAGGTGGCAGCCTACCTAAGATTGGAATTTTGTTTAATGATCTGGCAGTCATGTAATGTAATGGGTAACTTTTTAAAATCGATTTTATTGGGGTGTGTGGGTCAAATAAGTTTGCAAATATGATGTATATGTTTGCTTGCTTATAGTTTGCATTGGGTGTGGGGGACAGGCTGTAAGTAGGCAGGATCCTTATAGCCTAAGCCTTAGTTTTAAGACTGAGCCTTTCCCACCCTTTTAATACTAAGATCTTCTCAACACTAAGCTTTTCGCCACACCCTTGACTCTTACATGATGTGGAATGTACACTCTTATGAGAAATCCCATTTATGCCTTAGATAAGTGGCTTTGTATCAGAGACTTCCTTATTTGTATATTGGCTTGAAGGTTTGGATTTCTACACTATAAAATGGGGCAGGCCAGGGTTCGCTCTTGGTTCCTGAAATTAGCATTGCAGAGGAGAAGCAGCCAAGATGGTGGAGTGCTGAAGAAGCAGCCAGTTTGTGCAGAGAGAAGGAGATGGGAAACAGAGATGAATAAGGCTGGTGAGGTAAAAACCTTTGATTCTAGGAAGCTCAAATAAGTCAGTGGCTTTGGGAGCCCTGAATGGAAATAAAAGTGTTTTTGCACTGTGTGTATTTCTTGACCGCCAGGTGCAAGCTAGGATTAAATGTAATGGCCCACCAATTCTTGGCTCCATTGTTTTATTACTGTCTGTCTGAATCAAATGCGAACCTGCATGCCAGGCAGCTGTGATGGTGGCCATGGCTACTTTACAGGGTGCAACTGGTTAACATAATTATACAGGTTTCAGGTGCCCAATTCTACAGCACATCTTTGTACACTGTATTGTGTGTTCACCATCTTCTTACCCCTGATCCCTCACCACCCAAGCCAAGTTGTAATGATTATTTGTATGTGTCAATTTAATTGGGCTCATGAATGCCCAGATAGCTGGTAAAACATTTCTGGGTGTGTCCTTACAGGATGTCTTTGGAAGAGATGAGCATTTGAATCCATAAACTAAGTACAGTAAAGAAAGTTGCCTTCATTAATAGAGGTGAGCATCATCCAGTTCTCTGAGAGCCTGAAAAGAATAAAATGCAGAGGAAGGGTGAACTGACACTCCCTGCTTGAGCTGAGGTACCCATTTTCACTTGCCCTCAGATGTTGGTGCTCCTGGTACGTTAGCCTCCGCACTCAGACTTTACACCAGCAGCTTCCCTGACTCTCCAGTAAACAGACTGCAGATTGTAGGATCTCTCTGCCTCCACATCATCTCCTCTTGCATTTGTTAGTCTCTCTATATACCCTATTGGTTCTGTTTCTCTGGAGAAATCTGACTGATACACATAATATTCTGCATTTGGAAATCTACTCCAATGAAATTATTTCAAACACTGAGAATCCTGTATGAAGAAAGATGTTCATTATAACCCTATAGTATTAATATAGCTTTACCAAAGCAAACAAAGTTTGACTGTAAACCTAATTGTAAAATTGGTCTAAAGATATCAACACACATATATAATGAGAGCCTTCAAACAAACTTGAGACAAAAAGAAAGAGAGAGATACTTATGTTTTATGAATTGTTAAACATGAATTCAGTAATAATATTCTAAATTTATTTAAATCTAAACATAACACTTATGCAATTCTGTTATAGTAGGCAGCTAGTTAGGTATTAACAAAAGAGAAGGGAGCTAAACTGGGTAAGCCTAATTGAGAATTCTATATATTTCTACCAGCAACAATTCCACCACAGGCTTTGTGAACAAAAAGGGGGCTATGTGATAAATCTAACAAGCTGGAAGGGGAGGGAGCACATGGCAAGCCTGACAAACTCAGAGACTTAAAGTTACCGCAGAGGATGATCTGATTACAAATTCCTAACAGGGCATGTTATAGCTGGTAGTCACATCCCAGGCTTGTATCTTCCTTAGCAAAAGTCAATCATTACCATAAGTGAGCCCTGCCCATTGTTCTTGCTATTAGAATAACACATCTCTGAAACATCAAAGTACCCTTGCTTTCCTACTCGTTGAAGGCACAACCTCCAGCACTGAGCACAAGACCACAGCACCTTTCATTGTTCTCTTTTTCCCGGAATAGCATATCTATGTTCTGTAAATGTTAATTATTAAACTATCCTGTGCCCACCTAAGTAAAGGTATGTGGTTCTCTATTTTGCTTTTTATCCAGTTCTAGAGATTTCCCCACTTTGCTTTCTGCTGCCTCATTAATCTACCACCAATGGATCTCACGTAACTCTCCATACATCTTCTTTTCTAATTCTAATCTGTTGAGATTTTGCTTCTCAGCATATGTCCTCAGCTTAGCTCAATTAAATTCATAAAAATTCTCTACAGGTTTAGACATTTCTAACATCAACAGCTTTTTACTAAAATATATTATTAGCCCACAGGCTTCCTCTTTTTTTCCTGCCATACTTGTTCTGACATCTGGTTCTCTGGGGCAATATGTATGCTCAATAAAAATAAAAAAAACATAGGTCTTTCAGACCAAACTGATTGCAATAAAGTATATCATGACAGTACATAAATTACCTAAAAATACTAACGTGTGGGAAGCATCCAGTTTTGCAGCAAAAAATTATGTATTTACCCATATGTCACAGTAAATCCTAAATTTCCCTAAATATTTAAATATATTAAAGAGACAAACATTTCATACCAGCAGAAAATTTCTTGGAGGGGGAGAGTTGGGGGGAGGGTATAAAGAGGGACAAATATTAGGTGATGGACAATGATTTGACTTTGGGTGATGGGTATACAACATAATCAACAGTTCAAATGCTATAGAAACATTTACCTGAAACTTATGTACTTTTATTGATCAATGTCACCCTGTTAAATTTAATTTTCTAAATAAAATTTAAAAAAGAAAATTTCTCTACTCAATTTATTCTGTGTTGATAAATCTGCTTAAACAAATCAACCTACTTTACTCAAATTGGAACTCAAACATCTGCGAACTGACTTTGCACTAGAGTGCCTCCTTTATCAAATCTCAGTTTTAACTTGCTCTCATTCAGCTGAGCCTGTGAAAATGGAAAGAACAAAGCACATCATGTTCTTGTTGCTGCCACCAATTCAGCATGTGACCCCGAGTGAGCCATTTGTCCACTCAGGGCCTCAACTTCCACATCTGTAAAATGTAGCTCAAATTGGAATGAATCTGTCCTCTTATTCTTTTCAATTTTGAAAACCTCAAAAGTTACTGTAAACATTGTGCCGTATTAACCCTACACTACTTTTCTGTCACTCTGCCTTCCCAAAGTGTAGCCAAGAGATTCAAGGATGTGTCGCTGCAGTGTGAGACATAATCAAAATAAGTACTGCTTCATCCCCAAGAGAAAATAATTGAGTGATTCTCAGAAAGGACAGGAAAAAGAGGAAGGAGCACTGTGCCTTTCAGATCAGGTATCATTATAGTTTATTCCTGCTTCTCTGAAACAAGCCTGCATTTGTGTCTGGGCCCTCACTTCATTCAGAATAAGTTCTCTATGGATGGCATCATGTCTTGCATTAGACAAATGCTTCCCAGTGTTGTTGCTTGATGAATTGACATAGAAGCAAAATACATCACCTGCTGGAGCCTGAAAATGGCCTTGAAATACTCTCCCCAGAAGGCCCTGTAAAAAGAAGTCTTGACAGAGGAGACTTCCCCAGGAATATCCAGCCAATAAGTTAGCATGGATTTAAGGCCCATGGTGTACCTAACAATGAATAAGGGTGTTTGGATTCAAAAGAAGAATGACAGGAACTATACCCTTAGGAATACAAGGCTCATTCACACCAAATGATTAATGGGGGGAAAAAAGGCACAGAAATGTAGAAGCTGATCTGAGTGATAAGAAGCATAAAGGCTGGAGCATCTCAAATGTGGAAGCCATTATGGTCCAGAGCATTTGGATAAGGCTCCCCACTGAAAGTAGTGTGGTGTAATAATTTGGGGAAAGGCAGGAAGTAGACAGCCAGATGTTCCTGTGGGAAGTCTTACAGGTCCTCTAGCTGCTGCAGGCCCAGAAAATAGTTCACTGGCTACCCCTATCCCTGCTTCATCTAGCCACTCAAGAGCCATGGAGGTGGCAGAGCACAGCAGCCCCACCGGATAAGAGGAGGAGGAGGAGATGAGCTGAAAGGACATGTTTGCCTTCATGGGCAGCCTGGATACCAAGGGCACCAGCTACAAATATGAAGTGGCACTGGCCAGGCCAACTCTTGAGCTGCACAAGTGTAGGGCCAAGTTGCTGGCTCACCCACGGCAGTGGCCCTGCCAGAACGATGCTTCCTACAGCCTGCTGGAGGAGGAAGATGAAGCCACTGAGGTTGAGGCCACTGTCGGAACCATCCCTGTGCGTTCAGCCTTGTACAGTGAAGACCTTGGCCTACATTGCTGGTTCTTAAACGCCGCTCCACAGGACTCTGGGGGACTTCAAAGTTGCACTCAGGGTACTTGGGAGCCCTGGAAGAAAACCCGAGATTCCAGGAAGGCTCAGTGACCGTGGGCACCCATTCCCTGTGTTTCCCAGCCCACATCTCACTCTCCAGTTTGTCAGTTGTAATTTGTTCTTCCCTGTGTGATTTCTTTCTTTTTTTTTTAGAAATTAAATTTAATTAGGTAGCATTGATCAATGGGAGTGCATGGGTTTTAGGTAAACATTTCTATAGCATATGAACTGTTAATTGCCCTGTGATTTTTGTCATCAGAATAAAAATCTGAGAAATCTCTAAAAAATAAATAAAAAGAAATCAATACCCCAGGTTGAGGTGCCCTGGTCCTTGCTTTTACAGAGGAGGAAACTGCATCCAGAAATGCCCACAGACTTGCAGACAGCCACAGAGCTGCTCACTGGCAGGGGAAAGGTCCAGCACACAACCTTCTGTTTGGAAGGGTTCCTGACCCCAGGAAGAGGCAGAAGTTCCAGAGCACTGGCACTGACAAGCTCACCTGCTTTGAGTTCATTCATTTATGTGCAGAGCAAACCAGACTCTTGCCTGGTGCCAGGGATGAAGAAGAGAAAGAGGCAAACATGCCCGATATCAGGGAGTTATAGTCTAGTGTGAGGAAGAAAATCAGTATAATGCATGAAAAAAGAGAAAATCATGGCAAGAACTCTTGAAACTCTGATCAAAAAGAACCCAAAACCTACTGATTTTGAAAACATACCTGTGTCTCTGGATGGCAAAATATGCTTAAAGTAAGAGATTCACTCTTTGGGCAACATGCTTGAGAGAAAAGGCTGAGGTCATTACTATCCAGCATTTTAGTAAAACCTCAGAAAGATCAAAAGATCAGAGCATTCATTCACACTCAGGGTACTTGCAAGAGATTTAGAGTGTGCCTCACACATCCCTTCAGTCAAGTCAAAGTGTCTCCAGGACACTTAAAAGCATTTTCACTCAGCTACTTCAGCAATAACCAAGGACAGAGAAGGGATTATCCTGAAAAGATTTGTGGGTGTATCTTTTGTCTAGTAGAGAAAATCTCTGTAAAGTTAATAGAAGACCCAAAAGGTGCTTGAAAAAAATTGTTTCAGCAGGAATACTGCTAACTTGGGCTTCTGTACAAGAAAAGTTCAAAATTGAATGATACCCACAAATCCTATTTATTAGAAGCAGGTCCATAATACCACGTAGTTGCAAACATGTTATCTTTCAAGAAAAAGAAAATATGATTCAGAGGGCAGAGCTGAGAACCAGAGAGAATTGTTCTCAGGTGTTGAAACTCAACCAAAAGATATTTGCCCAATGGGAATTTAGAATTACCATGGATCAATTACTCCTTTTTACCTTGTAATTTTTGCCTCTTTTGAACCAATGTCTATAGCAATTATCCTATGTCTCAGTCCTATTCCATCATTTTACATTGGGGTGTGTTGAGGGATGTTGCTTTCATTTCACAGGTCCAGAAATGGGGAGATGGAAAGAGGCTACTGGTAAGAAGGATTTAATAATGAAGAGTAACAGAAGGACTGAATTTTGTTTGGAGTGAAAGCAGCTTATGGCACCACACCTCATCTGGTCTGGGCTTGGGATCCAGGGAAGAGATCTGATAATGCATCCTTTCTGGAAACTCTGGCTCCAAACTTGAACTCAGTCAGGTCTGCACATCTAGCCAACTCTACTGACTATACCTTCTTAAAATTGGAATTGAGTAGTGTTATCATGGCTCAAATGGATATTAATTCTCTATCGCTGTGTAACAAATTATCTCAGAACTCAGCATCTCCAAAGAATATACATTTATTATCTCAGACAGTTTCTGACAGTCTACAGTCTCAGAGAGGCTCAGGTTAGAGGTTCGGGCTCAGGGTCTCTCTTGAGGTTGCAGGCCAGATCTCAACTGGGTCTAGACTCATATCAAGGCTCAAATGGAACTAGAGAATCCACCACTAAAGTTACTCATTTGGTTGTTGATAGGCCTCAATCTTCACTGGCTTATGGCAAAAGACCTCCGTTCTTTGACACATGAACCTCTCCACAGCAAGTTTGAATGGCTTCATTTCATGGCATCTGGCTTCCCACAGAAGTGATTCAAGAAGGAAAGAAATGTGAGGAGGTGAGTGAAATAGTGCCCCAAAAGGAAGCAAGACTAATATCTATAATGTAATCTTATCTACAACTCAATAAAATAAGGTACCCACTTAAACTGGACAAAATAGTAGAAAAGGAATGTCACTAAAGAAGAAAAATAACTAATAATCACATGAAAAAATACTCAGTTGTCACCAGTCATAAGGGAAATAAATATTAAAACCTATAATGAGATCTGCTATAGTTTCATAAAAATGGCTAAAATTAAAAAAGCAGAAAGTACCAAACATTATCAAGGATGCATGCAGCAAGGTGAATGATGATTCATTTTTGCTGGGATTGTAAAATAGCATAGCTATTTGTAAACTGGCAGTTAACTGAGTTATACAGATATTTACCATACAATTTCTAGCTATTTATCGAAGACAAATGACCTCAACTGTTTAAGAAGCACTTATACGTGAGTGTTTATAAGACCACCATACATAAGAACACCAATGGAAAATAATACATGTGTTCATCTAACAAACTTTGGTACCCAATGGAATGTTACCTTTTCTCCCCAAGCCTTTGGAATTGATACTCAAATAATTATATACATTGGTGCATATACGCACCAATGTAAATACATCCACAAACATGCTGAGTACAAAAAACTACATACCAGAGAGTCTATATCATTTATCTATGGAAAAAAATGAACCCACAGTGATACTGATCACGTCAGTTTTGGTATGTGGCAGTGGTTTGGGGGATATTGACTTCAAAGTGGCATGTGGAGTATTCTGAGATGATGGAAATATCCTATACCTTTTTAGTGGTAATTATTACATATTTATATGACATGTTCTCAGTAAAATTTATTGAAATATAGTTTAAAGTATAATTTTATATTACATTTATACCTTATTAAAGTTGTTTATACAGGTAAGTAAAAATTAAAATATGTAAACTAAATGTTTTAGATTTGAAGGGGTAGTTCACAGAAACAAAATAGCATTTGTAAATGCCTTGTCCTCCCTAAGTTTTTTGAGATCAACTACAATGCAAAACATAATAAATATAAATAATTAATCACTTTATTTTCATATTTATAGACCTATAGGAGGATACAGATATAAATAGATTTACCTTAGGAAAATATATTTTCTGATATCATTAAAATCTTTATGTGAAAAGTTCACATAATAAGTCTCAGAAATTTTTACATTTTTCTTATTTAAAAAAATTATTTAGATCACTTTATCAAACTTCACTTCAAAAAAATCTGGTACTGAATAACTGAAGTATAATTTTAAAAGCTATTTTAAACCTAAGAATCCTCTTAATAAATTTTGAGTCAACATGGAAATAATAACAAAAATTACAGACTATTTAAAAATGAGATCTTTACATCTTATTACCTGACACATTATTGAAGACAAACTTAGAGATCAAAATTAGAGACTTACAAAGACTTATAATTTATTTATAACTCAACAAGCATTTATTGAGGGCCTATTATGTCTTAGGAAATATTCTAGGTCTTTGAGATACAACCAGAGATACATGTAACTTCCTTTGTAGAGTTACATACTAATAGAAGGACATAGAAAAAAATGAAAATAAATATATATATTAGATAGTTTATTTCAATATTAGATATTGAAATAAACTTATATATTATAAGTTCCCTGGATAAAATAAAGCTGAATAAAGCAGATGGAGAGGGATGCTATTTTGTATATAGTGGTCCAGGAAGACTTCTCAGAGAAGGTGACATTTCGGCAGAGTCCTGAAGGAGGGAAAGGAGACGGTTATGCAGACACTAAAGAAACAGCATTTCAGGCAGAAAAAAACAGTAAGTGCAGAAACCAAACAAGAAGCTGGGAGTGGAGCAAGTAGAGGGTCACTGGCAGGAGGGGAGATCACAGAAATTATATGAGGTCAGATCATGTAATACCTACTAGACTACCATAAGGACTTTGACTTTTGCTCTGAGGGACCCTGTGGGAGGTTGGAACAGAGGAGAGACACAAAAGGACATGTTTTAAAAGGTGTGATGACTCTAGAATTGTCTATATAGGCATACTTTGTTTTACTGTGCTTCACTATATCACCCTTCACAGATGTTGCTGAGGTTTGCGGGGGCAGCTTATTTGCAAAAAGATTATGACTGGTGTTATTGTGAAACCCACTTTATTGTGGGGTCTGAAACCAAACCTACAATATCTCTGATGTATGCATATATAGATAAAAGAATAGAGACAGGAAGATCAGTTGGGAGGTTGTTGTAATAATTCAGATAAACTATGTTGGAGACTTGGATCAAAACAAATTCAGTAGCGGTGGGGAGAAGTATTTAAATACAAATAATCAAGAAAAAGAATATTTAGCTATTTAATGAAGTAATACAACCTAGAAATCCAGAAAGAGGCCAGCTAAACTACCTTTTCAACTATCTTCTGGGAGAAGGGGATTAAATGGGCAAGAAGAAATTGGTAAATTTTATTTTATTTTTTAATTTAAAATTTTATGTGTGTATGTGTGACAGAGACAGATTAGAGGGAGAGACAGATAGGGACAGCCAGACAGGAAGGGAGAGAGATAAGAAGCACCAGTTCTTTGTTGTGGCACCTTAGTTGTTCATTGATTGCTTTTTTATATGTGCCTTGACCGGGGGGCTACAGCAGACTGAGTGATCCCTTGCTTGAGCCAGCAACCTTGGGCTCAAGATGGTGAGCCTTGCTCATACCAGGTGAGCCCGTGCTCAAGCTGGTGACCTTGGGGTTTTGAACCTGGGTCCTCTGTGCCCCACTGCACCAGTGCCTGGTCAGGCTAAATTTTAAATGAGAAAGATGGACAATTGAAAAATAACAATTAAAGCTAGTTCTTTGTAAAGTCCAATGAAATAGAAATTGTTGTTCATCCGAATGAGGAAAGGGAAAATACAGATATACTATATCCAGAAGGAAGAGAAGATATAACCTCAAATATGAAGATTTGAATTAATAATAAAAGGGCATAATGATGCTAGTGTATGCAGAAATCTTTAAAATTAAAAATTTAGCCTGATCGGTGGTGGTGCAGTGGATAGAGCATCTACTGTGGAACCTGGGATGCTGAGGTCCCAGGTTCAAAACCTGGAGCTCACTGACTTAAGTGCTGACTCATCTGGCTTGAGGCAGGCTCATTAGCTTGAGCATGGTGTTGCTAGCTTGAGCATGGGATCATCAACATAACCCTTGGTCACTAGTTTGATCCCAAAAGTCACTGACTTGAAACTCAGGTTGCTTAGCTTGAGCCCAAGGTCACTGTCTTGAGCCCAAGATTGCTGGCTTAAGCAAAGGGTCACTGGCCCAGCTGGAGCCTCCTGCTCAAGGCACATATGAAAAGCAATCAAAGGACAACTAAAGTGCCACAACTATGAGTTGATGCTTTTCATCTCTCCTTTCCTGTCTCTCTCTCTCTAAAAAGAAAATAGAAAAAAAGAAAAAAAAACTATGTTATAAAAGTAACTTTGTGAAAAAGTTTTACAGGTAAATTATCTGAATCTTAAAGCACAGCTAGTGTCCATGCTATTTACTCTTATCTAAATCACATAAAAGTTAGAAAGTTTGCCAGTTCACTTGATAACATTGTTTTAGCCCCGATACTAAACATTAAAAAGGTAACACAAAATTCTAAATAAGTCACAAGCAAATTGAGTTTGGATGTATGTTTTAATACATATCCTTCCTCTGACCAAACAGAGTTTTTTAGGTATCAGTATAGTTATTTAAGATAGCAGACTCTAGAGTCAGATAGCCTAGAATTAGTTTTGCATGTTGAGATGGGCTTTGTTCAACCTGTTAAATCCCTCTGTGTCTTATTTCCCTTATCCATAAAATAGGGCTTTTAATAGTATCTACCATATCTAGTTGTTGTAAAGGTTAAAAGAGTTAGTTTTTGTATTGCATTTACTTAAGTGTCTAGGATGGATTAAGCACTCAATAATATTACCTGTTAATATTAGTGTTTACCTTTTGCCTGACCAAGCAGTGGCTAGGGCATTGGGCTGGGATACAGATGACCCAGGTTCAAAACCCCAAGGTCGCAGGCTTGAGTGTGGGCTCACCAGCTTGAGTGCGTGGTTGCTGGCTTGAGTGTGGGATCATAGGCATGACCCCATGGTCACTGGCTTGAGCCTAAGGTCACTGGCTTGAGCAAAGGGTCGCTTGCTCTTCTGTAGTTCCCCAGTCAAGTCACATATGAGAAAACAATAAAAAAACAACTAAGGTGCTGCAATGAAGAATTGATGCTTCACATTTCTCTCCCTTCCTGTCTTTCTATTCCTCACACCCTGTCTCTCTCTCTTTCCCTCTCTCTCTCTCACACATACACACACACACAAATATATATATATTAGTATTTACTTTTAAATATATTACTGATGTGATTAAGTTAAAAAGAAGGCTACCACATAATCTCATTAAATAACAAAAGGTATTTGATAAAACTCGATATTCATTTGACTTATTAAAATGTTCATACAGAGAGGACCTGAAGATGGCAGCGGAGTAGGCAGATGCACAAACTCCCAGTTCACACCACTGAACTGGATTATAAACTAATTTATGAACAATCAGCGTGAAAAACCAAAGCTGGACTACAAGAATAGCGCTCAAAAACCAAGGAGCAAAGAAGAAACCACAACAAACCTGGTAGGGAATGCCTGAATCTCCCCTGCTTACAGGAACGGGGGGGGGGGGATGAGGCTGGGCTCTCACTCCAAGGATAAGAGCAGTAAATACTGCTCACAGCCACTTGCCTGGTAACCAGGGAATGAGGTGTGTTGAAAGGGCCCGCTTGTCTTCCAAAAAGAAAGGAGAGAGAGAGAGAGATGGATGGTGAGTGGGAGAGGAATATAGGTGATGACATAAAAAGCTGACTCATTCTGTGCTGGAGGCGGCCATAACTGGGGGAGGGGCTGATCCTTCCACAAAGCAAAATACAAAAGTACTTCCAGGTCACAGAGATACAGAGATCTCTCCAGCTCCAATCAGCACAACAAGACACAGCTGAAAACAAGAAGTGGGGAGGAAGGGCAGTAACTCAGGTCTCCATGGAGATCTGAGATACACCTCCCCCTACTGAACCTGAGAAAGCAACCCGCCCAGAGAGATTAACTGGCAGAAGAGAACTTCAGAGCCTCAGGTAACACCCACTGCATTCCTGGATACAGTTTCAAATAAGCCCCCTGCTGAGATCAGCAAACAAGACAATCACCTGTTAAGAAAACAAACAAATCAAGACTTCAAAGTGGCCCAAATCCTAAAGTAGATTACAAATAATAGCTGATGCCAACCCAAGAAGACCTAGAAACAACACAAGTAAAAACTGGAGGCAGACAACTCCAAGCCTAGACTCAACCAGCTCTACAAAGAAAACACCCAGACACCTAGGCACAATGAGAAGACAAAGAAGTACAATCCAAATGAAACCACAAGAGAGACCATCAGGAGATGAACTGAGTGATATGGAAATAATCAAACTTCCGGATGCAGAGTTTAAAATAATGATTGTAAGGATGCTTAGGGATTTTAGAACAACAATGGATGGTCATCATGAACACCTAAATAAAGAAATAGCAAGTATAAAAAAGATATTGAAATATTAAAAAAGAATCAATTGAAGATGACAAATACAATATCAGAAATGAAGACCACAATGGAAGGAATTAAAAACAGGATGGATAGAGCTGATATCGAATCAGCGAGTTGGAGGACAACTGGAATGAAGTCATGAAAGCAGAGAAGAAAAAAGAAAAGAGACTCAAAAAGTCTGAGGAAACTCTTAGAGAGCTCTGTGACAACATAAAGAGAAATAACATCTGCATCATAGGGTTGCTGAAGAAGAAGAGAAAGAACAAGGAATAGAGGCTTTATTCAATCATATCATAGCTGAAAACTTTCCTAAATTAATGCAGGAGAAACTCTTCTCTCACAAATTCAAGAAGCACAAATAACTCCACTAAAAGGAAACCCAAAGAAACCTACACCAAGACACATCATAATTAAAATACCAAAGCTAAGTGATAAAGAAAAAATATTAAAAGCTGCAAGAGAAAAAAAGGCTATCACCTACAAAGGAGCCCCCGTAAGGATGACATCAGACTTCTCAACAGAAACACTTGAAGCCAGAAGGGAATGGCAAGAAATATTCAAAGTAATGCAGAACAAAAACCTACAACCAAGACTACTTTATCCAGCAAGGCTATCATTTAAAATTGAAGGAGAAATAAAAAGTTTCCCAGACAAAAAAAAAAAACTCAAAGAATTCATTACAACCAAACCAATGCTGCAGGAAATGTTAAGGGGCATGGTGTAAACAGATCAAAGTGGAAAAAGAATATAGCAAAAGAAGAATACAGCTTTAAAGAATAAAATGGCAATAAACAACTACCTGGCAATAATAACCTTAAATGTAAATGGATTAAATGATCCAATCAAAAGACATAGGGTAGCTGCATGAATAAGAAAACAGGACCCATACATAGGCTGTCTACAAGAGACACACCTTAAAACAAAAGATGCACATAGGTTGAAGGTAAAAGGATGAAAAAAAAAAACATTTCATGCAAATGGAAATGAAAAAAAAGCTGGGGTAGCAATACTTATATCAGACAAAATGGACTTTAAAACAAAGAATATAGTAAGAGATAAAGAAGGCCACTACATAATGATAAAGGGAGCAATCCAACAAGAAGATATAACTATTATAAATATCTATGCACCTAATATAGGAGCACCTAAATATATAAAGCAGACTTTGATGGATATAAAGAGTGAGATCAACAGCAACACTATAATAGTAGGGGATTTTAATACCCCAATAACATCACTAGATAGATCCTCAAGAAAGAAAATTAATAAAGAAACAGCAGACTTAAAGGACACACAAGATCAACTCAGTTTAATAGATATCTACAGAACCTTTCACCCTAAAGCAGCAGAATATACATTCTTTTCAAGTGCTCATGGTACGTTCTCTAGGATAGACCACATGTTATGGCACAAAAGTGGTCTGAACAAATTTAAGAAGATTGAAATCATATCAAACACTTTCTCTGATCACAATGGCATGAAACTAGAAATGAACCACAACAGAAAAGCTCAAAAATTCTCAAACACATGGAAACTAAATAGCAGGTTGTTAAGTAATGAATGGATTAAGAATGAGATCAAAGAAGAAATAAAAAAATTCCTAGAAACAAATGATAATGAACATACAACTCAAAATTTATGGGACACAGCAAAAGCAGTCCTGAGAGGGAAGTTCATAGCACTACAGGCACACTTTAAGAAGCTAGAAAAAGCTCAAATAAACAACTTAACCCTGCATCTAAAAGAATTAGAAAAAGAATAGCAAGTAAAGCCTAAATGTAGTAGAAGGAATGAAATAATAAAGATCAGAGCAGAAATAAATGACATAGAGACTAAAGAAACAATACAGAAAATCAATGAAACTAGGAGCTGGTTTTTTGAAAAGGTAAACAAAATTGATGAACCTTTAGACTCACCAAGAAAAAGAGAGAGAGGACTCAAATAAATAAAATTAGAAATGAGAGGGGAGAAATAACTGACACAACAGAAATACAAAGGATTGTAAGAAAATACTATGAAAAACTGTATGCCAAAAAACTAGACAACCTAGATAAAATGGACAAATTTCTTGAAACATACAATCTTCCAAAAATCAATCTGGAAGAATGAGAAAACCTAAACAGACCAATTACACCAAATGAGATCGAAACAGTTATCAAAAAACTCCCAACAAAGAAAAGTCCTGGGTCTGATGGCATCACAAGTGAATTCTACCAACTATTCAAAGAAGAACTAACTCCTATCCTTCTCAAGCTATTTCAAAAAATTCAAGAGGAAGAAAGACTTCCAAGCTCCTTTTATGAGGTGAGCATAATTCTGATTCCAAAACCAGGCAAAGACAACACAAAGAAAGAAAATTATAGGCCAATATCCCTGGTGAATATAGATGTTAAAATCCTCAACAAAATATTAGCAAACCAGATCCAGCAATATATGGAAAAAAATCACACATCATGATCAAATGGGATTTATTCTGGAGAGGCAAGGCTGGTACAATATTTGCAAATCTATCAATGTTACTCATCACATAAACAGAAGGAAGGAGAAAAACCACATGATAATTTCAATATATGCAGAAAAAGCATTTGATAAAATCCAGCACCCATTCATGATCAAAACTCTCAGCAAAGTGAGAATACAGGGAACATACCTCAACATCATAAAAGCCATCTATGACAAACCCACAGCCAACATCATACTCAATGGGCAAAAATTAAAAGCAATACCCTTTAGATCAGGAACAAGGCAGGGGTGCCCCCTTTCACCACTCTTATTCAACATAGTCCTGGAAGTCCTAGCCACAGCAATCAGACAAGAAGAAAAAATAAAAGGCATTCAAGTTGGAAAAGAAGAAGTAAAGCTGTCATTATTTGCAGATGATATGATATTGTATATAGAAAATCCTAAAGTCTCAGTCAAAAAACTACTGGACCTGATAAATGAATTCAGCAAGGTGGCAGGATATAAAATTAATACTCAAAAATCAGAGGCATTTTTATACACCAACAATGAACAGTCAGAAAGAGAAATTAAGGAAACAATCCCCTTCTCTATTACAACCAAAAAAAATAAAGTACCTAGGAGTACATTTAACCAAGGAGACTAAAGACTTGTACTCGGAAAATTATAAAACATTGATAAAGGAAATCAAGAAAGATACAAACAAGTGGAAGCATATACCATGCTCATGGTTAGGAAGAATAAACATAACTAAAATGTCTATATTACCCAAAGTAATTTATAAATTCAATGAAATACCAATTAAAATACCAATGACATACTTTAAAGATATAGATCACATATTCCAAAAATTTATATGGAACCAAAAGAGAACACGAATAGCCTCAGCAATCTTAAAAAAGAAGAATAAAAGGGGAGGTATCACATTTCCTGATATCAAGCCTGAGTACAAGTCTTTAGTCTCCTTGGTTAAATGTACTCCTAGGTACTTTATTTTTTGGTTGTAATAGTGAAGGGGATTGTTTCCTTAATTTCTCTACAAGGCCATTGTACTCAAAACAGCCTGGTACTGGCATAAGAACAGGCACATAGATCAATGGAACAGAACAGAGAACCCAGAAATAAACCCACAGCTCTATGGACAACTGATATTTGACAAAGAAGGTAAGGAAATACAATGGAGTAAAGACAGCCTCTTCAAAAAATGGTGTTGGGAAAATTGGACAGCAACCTGCAAAAAAATGAAACTAGACCACCAACTTACACCATTCACAAAAATAAACCCAAAATGGATAAAAGCCTTAAATGTAAGGCGTGAAACCATAAGCATCTTAGAAGAAAACATAGGCAGTAAGCTCTCTGACATCTCTCGCAGCGATATATTTGCTGATTTATCTCCACAGGCAAGGGATATAAAAGACAGGACAAACAAATGGGACTATATCAAACTAAAAAGCTTTTGCACAGCCAAAGACAATAAGAACAGAATAAAAAGACAAACTACACAATGGGAGAACATATTTGACAATACGTCTGATAATGTGTTAATAACCAAAATTTATAAAGAACTTGTAAATCTCAACACCAGAAAGACAAACAATCCAATCAAAAAATGGCAAAAGAAATGAATAGACACTTCTCCAAAGAGGATATACAGATGGCCAATAGGCATATGAAAAAATGCTCAACATCATTAATCATTAGAGAAATGCAAATTAAAACCAGAATGAGATATCACCTCACACCAGCCAGAATGGCGCTTATCAACAAAACAACACAGAATAAGTGCTGGCGAGGATGTGGAGAAAAGGGAACCCTCCTGCACTGCTGGTGGGAATGCAGACTGATGCAGCCTCTGTGGAAAACAGTATGGAGATTCCTCAAAAAATTGAAAATCAAACTGCCTTTTGACCCAGTCATATCACTTTTAGGAATATACCCCAAGGACACCATAGAACGGTTCCAGAAGGAGAAATGCATCCCCATGTTTATAGCTGCATTGTTCACAATAGCAAAGATCTGGAAACAGCCTATGTGTCCATCAGAGGATGAGTGGATTAAAAAGCTTTGGTACATATATACTATGAAATACTATTCAGCCATAAGAAATGATGACATCGGATCATTTACAATAACATGGATGGACCTTGATAACATTATACGGAGTGAAATAAGTAAATCAGAGAAAACTAAGAACTATATGAACCCATGCATAGATGGGACATAAAAATGAGACTCAGAGACATGAACAAGAATGGGATGGTAACAGGGAGTGGGATGGAGGGGTGGGGAGGGGGCGAGGAAGGAGAGGGAGGGAGTGGGAGGAGGGCAGGGGCACAAAGAAAACCAGATAGAAGGTGATGGAGGACGATTTGACTTTGAGTGAGGGGTATGCAGCATAATCAAAGGTCAAAATAATCTGGAGATATTTTCTTGGAACATATGTACCCTGATTTATCAATGTCACTGCATTAAAATTAATAAAAATAAGATTAAAAAAAAGAATAAAGGCTGAAGTTAGGGAAATAAAAAAAATGTTCATACACAATATGAAGAAAGACTATTATTCAATCTGTATATTCTTACATAAAGAAGAGGTTCTACTTGATACAATAAAAGAAGAAATATGAATGAAGGCTTATTGTTATTTACAGGTGACAGAACTTTTTACCTGGAAAGCCCAATGCAAATAACAGTGCAACAGAATTTTTAAAGAGTTGACAATTATTCAAACTTACATCTAGAAGAATAAATGTGTGAAAATTGCAAGAGCATTTTGAAAAAGAGAAATATGAGGGCAGCTTCGCCCTAGTTGATATTAAACTGCATTACTGGTGCACAAACATATAAATAGAAGAGAAAGGAAAGGCCAGATGGAGATCAGCATATGAATAAATGGTACTGGGACCATTAGACAAAATTTGGTCAGTAAAAATCTATTACTCTTGCCCTGGCCGGTTGGCTCAGTGGTAGAGCATCGGCCTGGCATGCAGGAGTCCCAGGTTCGATTCCCAGCCAGGGCACACAGGAGAAGCACCCATCTGCTTCTCCACCCCTCCCCCTCTCCTTCCTCTCTCTCTCTTCCCTTCCCACAGCCAAGGCTCCATTGGAGCAAAGTTGGCCCGGGCACTGAGTATGGCTCTGTGGCCTCTGCCTCAGGCACTAGAATGGCTCTGGTTGCAACAGAGCCACGCCCCAGATGGGTGGAACATCGCCCCCTTGTGGGCATGCCGGGTGGATCCCAGTTGGGTGCATGCAGGAGTCTGTCTGCCTCCCCATTTCCAACTTCAGAAAAATACAAAAAAAAAAAATAATAATCTATTATTCTTTTGCAAGTAGAATCATGGTATAGATTCATCATATTGTCAGGGGGTATTTGCAGAGTCAACTTGGAAACACACACTGGGGAGGTGACACTGGAAGTCAATGGTTGATTGAATAGGGTATAATCATTCTCTTAGATAATTCTTGATATATATATGTATCTCTCCCTGCAGTAGTTGTCTTACATGCTCTGATGCTATATTGTTGGTTGCACATGTATTCATAAATATTGAACAAAGTTAAACAATACTGGGAGGAGTGGGAACAGTAGAAATAGCAGCAAGGATTTCACCAACATGTATACTGAATAAACTTTTAGTGTTGATGAGGTTCACAAATGACAAAATTAATATTATTTTAAACAAAGAGTTCTCTGGACACACAGTGTTATCTTGTGAGTCCAGATACCCAGGAGGAGCAGTCATTTTATATCATCCTGAGGTTGGCAGAATCACCAATATCATCAGTTGGATGGTGAGCTTATAGAGCCTAGATTTGCTACCAGATAAACCAATGAGACATGCTGTCATATTTACTGAGTACAGTATCAATTGTTTTATAGAGAGAGAGAGAGAAAGAGAGAGGCACACAAGGTAACAGCAATGATTTTATTTTGCATTTAGCTAGTGTATCTTTCAAACAAAGAAGATAGTTTTTAATGTCAAGAAGGATACAAAGGTATCTTCCACACTCCTTTCCTACAAGCAGCTTTCATTACATATTAAAAAAGAATTAGAGGTCGTCTTCATCGTGACCTACCAAAAAAAAAAAATAGTGACTATAATTTAGTTATTGTGAGGCTCTTGACATCTGTGATCTCATTTAGTCTTTATATTAAATTTACAATTTACACATGGGCAATATATAGATGGGTAAACTGAGGCTCAGAAATAGTGTCTGCCCCATGGTCCTATCAGTAGTAATGGAAAATCACAGTTCTTAACCTCATGTGTATACTCTGAATTCCGATGTACATGACATTGTAGGGAATATTTCAAAGGACAGTGTCATTACCATTCAAATTCAAATAATAAGAATAATCACAATTATGACAGTAAGAAACATTGTCTTAAATAAATAGGGCTATATTTCCTAGCAGAAGATCTCTGTGTCACAGGGAGACACTGGGAAACAGAAATAAACCCAAATTTTAGGTGTTTCAGCTATTCGGTCTCTTCCTTCTTCTCAAAAACTGGAGTGGGCACCTTCTCCTGAGGATTATTTTTACTACATGGGCCCAGGGAGGTTTAGGGTATGACCTACAACCCTGCAAGACCCAGTCATCATGCTCCTGTTCAATAGTACAAAGGCAGTCACCTTCTTCCTGGAGTTCTTTCACTGCTCAGGACTGTAGGTCACTGTGGCGACAACCAGAGAACTCTCTATCCCTTCCGATGGGCAGAAACTCACCATTCATAACAGCCCTAATTTTCTCTAGAATATCTATCAAATTTCTAATCGTGCTGGTGTTCCGGTTGCACTTCCTCTTCTGGGCAGGGACACTGAATGATATGATGGAGAAAAAGATGGTCTGTTAATGACAAGTTGAGCGGATGAGACAGAAGAGCCTGCTCCATGGGATGGAACCATCATGGCAAAATTATTTCCCTGAAAAGCACCACTTAACTTTAAGTCATTTCTCTATACACAATTATCACAGAATAAAATCACAGGAACTTGGGGAAAAGGCCACAATCTTTCACCATGCATATTCTCAGGAGTCTTGGCCTGACCTGTGGTGACACAGTGCATAAAGAGATGACCTGGAACACTGAGGTCAACAGTTCGAACCCCTGGGCTTGCCCAGTCAAGTCAAATTAAAAAAAAACTACTACGAATAGGTGCTTCCTGCTTCTCCTCCCTCTTTATCACTCTCCCTCACTTTCTCTATCTCTCTCTCTCCCCCACTCTCCAAAAATCAATAATTAAAATCTAAAATACAAAACAAAAAAGGAGTCTAGACTGTGAATGCCCATCTTTTCCGTGTAAATAAACAAAAAATCAGCCAAAGATTATAAAGCTAAAGAGAATTATGGCACCAAGCTCAATATATTTGCAAGGACTATCTAGGAGTCACATTCCATTCATGAGCAGCAAATATTTCCCTGTCTTACCAAGAAAAGATAGTGTTTACATCAACAAGTCCTGGAGGTGCTTACCTGCTCCTTAGCACAGCTATTCTTACAACTTGTGTTTGCTCACAAGAAACACTCAACATGCCCATGTTCAGCTCTTCTGGGATTAAGCACAGGTCCCTAAATCCATGAAGCCTGGGATATGGGCCAGATAACCACCTCAGCTCACAGCTATGTAGAGGGATACCTTTATTCCCAAATGACAAGCACATTCAGAAATAAGATTATGAACTCTACTATGATCTCTTCCTGGATGATCCTCTTCTGGTCTCTACATCTTGCTGTCTCTTTTTCCTCTGAGTTACCACATGTCCACTGCCATAACGACAGCCACTGATACCAGCACAGAGAGCAACAAGAGAGGACTGCAAGCATCCAGTGTAGGAAAGAACCAAGAAAAGATATTAGAAGTAAAGCTGTGGGGTTAGCAGGTATCTCTGGTCATGCCAACAGAAGGCCCATGGTCTCGTGGCAAGCCACTGGACAGGACACTCTTTTTTGACAAGTACTTATTCCAACCCCAGTACTAATATGGGCGCACATGTAAACTTGTTGAGATCATGTATGTAAATTCTAGGCAGACAGGTACTAAGGCTAACACACTGCTTAACTCTGCAGTTATCCAGGCAACAGGGAAAAGACATGCCAGACAAAACCATGAACAGGTGTGCCCCTGTGATTGTCACATAGAAGTTTATAAAAAGAGGAAGAAATTGGAGCTGAACAGACACCACTCTACCCACACTATCCTCGTTGAGGTCTTTGGCTTCACCTTGGAACTGTCTAAGGAAGGCTCCTTCTGAAGTACAGAATGTGCAGGTTAGCAGGGGGACCCAAATTTCTAAAATGCTCTGAACTATATGGGGTCCATCTACTAGTTTCATACTTACCAGTCCGAACTCCTTCAATGTTAGGAGCACTCCTCAATGCTGCCAGACCTACTTCCAGAGTGAGTGATTCTATTTCTCCCCCAACAGCTTCTAGAAATTAATATTTTTACACGTGGTCCAACCATAGTCTCTCTACCTGAGCTCCATCTTCAGAGGAGCCTGAGAACAGCCTAGCCCCGTGCTGGGGAGAACAGTGACAGTGTGCTGGTCACCTGGCCAGCTGTGTTCTCTCCTCCTTCTCAGGATGTGCCTTCATGGCTATGACTGGGGGAGGGACAGCCCTGTGTTTGGCAGCTGCAGAACCTCACCTCCACTGCTCTGTCTCCTGCTCCTGCTCACGGGCCATCCTCTTCTCATGGTCCTTCATCGGTGCGCCCACGGGGAGGTCTCCTTTCTCCTCACTGAGTGAGGCAGGGTGTATTCCGCTCTCCCTAGTAGAACCACAGAGGGAAGTAAACCCAACAGATCAGTGGTGGGATTCAAACAATTTAACAACCAGTTCTCTGCCTTAATGACCATTTTTTTTAAACACATTTTTTTTTGTTTTTCTTTTCTTTTTTTTTCTTTTTCTTTTTCTTTTTTTTTTGAGACAGAAAGAGACTCAGAGAGAGGGATAGACAGGAACATACAGACAGGAACGGAGAGATGAGAAGCATCAATCATCAGTTTTTCGTTGTGAGACCTTAGTTGTTCACTGATTGCTTTCTCATATGTGCCTTGACTGTGAGCTTTCAGCAGACCGAGTAACCCCTTGCTGGAGCCAGCAACCCTGGGTCCAAGCTGGTGAGATTTTTGCTCAAACCAGATGAGCCTGCGCTCAAGCTGGTGACTTCAGGGTCTCGAACCTGGGTCCTCTGCATTCCCGTCCAACGCTCTATCCACTGTGCCACCACCTGGTCAGGCCCTAATGACCATTTTAAAGTATAAGAAAACAATATACCAAAAGGTAGTTTATTATGGTATGCATTTAATACTTAAAAGAGGAACGCAAAATTAGATTTTTATCAGAGTTTGAAAATATTAATGAAAACATATGTAGTACCTGATTAAAAAAAACAATAAAATGTTATTTAAAATATATCCATGTTCCTTGTTGATTGGCATCTTCATTTGTAATTTTTTTCGCCAATGTACGGAATGAACATGACTACAGTCACTTAGAATACGTTGTTACACAGATCAACGTTAAAAAAGAGTAAGGGGCCCTGGCCGGTTGGCTCAGCGGTAGAGCGTCGGCCTGGCATGCGGGGGACCCGGGTTCGATTCCTGGCCAGGGCACATAGGAGAAGCGCCCATTTGCTTCTCCACACCCCCCCCCCTCCTTCCTTTCTGTCTCTCTCTTCCCCTCCCGCAGCCAAGGCTCCATTGGAGCAAAGATGGCCCGGGTGCTGGGGATGACTCCTTGGCCTCTGCCCCAGGCGCTAGAGTGGCTCTGGTTGTGGCAGAGCGACGCCCCGGAGGGGCAGAGCATCGCCCCCTGGAGGGCAGAGCGTCGCCCCTGGTGGGCGTGCCAGGTGGATTCCGGTCCGGCGCATGCGGGAGTCTGACTGTCTCTCCCCATTTCCAGCTTCAGAAAAAAAAAATACAAAAAAAAAAAAAAGAGTAAGGAATGTAAATTTGTGATTTCCGCATTAGGTGGCAGCCCTCGCACCCACCTTAGAGAGAACCCCAAGTACAAGTGCCATTTTAAAAACAGGTTTGCACAACTTAACAAAAAATTAGGTATCGGTTCTGCCGAACTGGTGAAAACCAGCTGAATCTCACCACTGCAAGAGAGGCTCTGACCTATTGCCTATCACCTCCACTGGATAAGCTATCATGTTTCCTGGTTTCTGCCACTTCCCCAGAGTATGTGGCCACCCCAACCTCCAGTGCCCAGGGCAAGAGGCCAAGTACCTTTCCAAAAATACTGCTTCAGCAGGAGTTGTGCTCTGATGTAATCTTGGGAAGTAGTGTGCCGGAACTGGATCATATAAGCTTATGAAAGCTTATGGTTAGACGTTCAGCAATTTTATCAGCTCAGTGTTAAATACAGCCATAATTAAAATTATATACTTTATAAAAATATTTATTTATTGATTTTAGGGTAGGAGAGAGAGAAAGAAGTTGGGGAGAGGGGCAGGAGGCATCAACTAGTAGGCGTTGCTTCTCATATGTGCCACAACGAGGCAAGCCCGGGACTTTGAACCAATATCCTCAGAATGTCAGGTCGACATGTTGTCCACTGCACCATCACACATCAGGCCATTATTAAATTAAATGCTAAACTCAGGTTGAATGTGAAAAATGTTTCAATTTGCTAAATATCTGTATGTGAGTGAGAAACTACTTTCATAGATCACATATGAAACTTAATTACAACAAATTTGTTGGGAAAGTAGTCCATGATTAATTTCTCAAATTGTGGTTGAATAAGAAAAATAGGTTTGGGTCACAGGCAAATACTTGGTAAAATGAAATGAAAGCATTTCATGACAAAGATATATATGAAATTTATAATAAAGAGTATGGTATGTCTAATTTCTACTTCTAAATTGTGTATGACATATCTTTGTATCATAAAAATATATATGCTAGTTTATATACATACATTCTGCCCACCATGCCCCCAGAGTAGTTGTTAAACTTTCAGCACACCATGGTTCAGACCCTGGCATTGTTTGATCCCAGGCCCAGTGGGAGGGGAGTAGGCTCCTGGCAGGGCTGTCTTACCTGAATGCTGATGCCTGGAGGAGACCTCCCTGGTACAGCACCAACATGCTAAGAGCCAAGAACGAGGAGAACTTCAGGCAGCCCATGATGCCTCTCTGCAAGTGAAGAGTGATGTCAACATGTACAGTAGTTCAAAGTTCTGTGAGCCCACAGACCTAGGCTCCGGTGCTTCATGTAACTTCCCAGCATCGTGGCTCCAACCTGGGCACTTTTTCTCTTCAACATTGTTTCTTCACGGGCAAACAGACTGCTGAAGGGTCTGGCAGACATGTAGCACACATTCTATTCCAAATTGGAATGGTGATGCCCCTTTGAATCTGGGTGAGGAGGGTAAGCTTGTGCCCTCACACCCCACCCCACACTCACTCTCACATACACATGTGGGCCAGGTCTCACCAGTATAGTCTCTGAATGGCCTGTCACAACAGCTCTTTCCATAATGCAACCACAGCTGC